>NC_085989.1:38366165-39598665 GCF_030014385.1 Trichomycterus rosablanca | reverse complement strand
TTAAATACAGGTCAGAAAGGTTTTTAATTACTTGCTGTTCCAACTTTTTTGCACAGCAACTGTCAAACAAGTTGGTAGTAATGGGATGGTGAAAGGGTGCTTTACTTCTTCAGAACCTGCACGACCCATTGTTTTTAGGGGAAGGACGGATTAAAGTCTCTCTGAAAATTTCAAATGAAAATATAAGGTCTTCCCCACCATTGGTCAATGGTTACAAAAAGCCAAGCATGTACAGCTAAAACTACCAATTTTAATAAGAAGATTGACACCTGTTATTGTTTACCTCAGTTACATGGCCCACTTTCTGTTGTCTGTTTTCCTCTCTTTTTGAGTATACTTGTGTTTACTTATTTTTATATATGTACGAATGGATAGAATGTATAGATGGATGAGTATGTGTTCTATTTCTGTACCATGTATGTAAAATGAAGCCCGATCTCAAGGGGATTTTGTTAAATAATGTTAATTGCCTGTCAATGTGTGGTAATGGCAATAAAGTTAAACAAAATGAAAACATAAGGTCATCGGTCAGTAAGCTGAAGCTGAGTTGTAAGCAGAGGTGGAAAGTAATGAATTACATTTATTCGCGTTACTGTAATTGAGTAGTTTTTTTGTGTACTTGTACTTTTAAAGTAGATTTTACAACCAGTAAATTTACTTACGTATGTTTTGTATTAAGAATTGTAATTCACTACATTTTAAATAACATCCATTACTGAGTAAAAAAAACGCAAAAAAATGGCTTCTGGGAAACAGTGAATTCTGCGATGGAAAATAAACCGGTGCTAAAATAAAAGAGCTGTAATCTAGGTATAGAGAAGGGAAGAGTGATTTTAAAAGTTTAACATGTTTGGAGTTTGATGTTTCGTTATTTGACAACATAGTCTGATGTCAAAGAATGGCAAAGTTTTGTCTTACATCTTGAAGGTTTTCTTTGGGTCATTTAGTGAAAGCCACAACACTTGTAACCGTGACTTGTTTTGAGTTATGAGATTTGCAGTATAGCTGTTGTTCGGTATTTGTTGGTGATGAAAAGAAGGCTGGTCTATAGAATCCACAATTAATGCCGACTTCAGTGCTTATACAGTTTGAAAAAGTTTTATGGGATGGTCTGTACTAAAAAAAGCAATAAGCCACGAGAGACCGTGCATTACTGTGATTTTAGCACGGGGATGACGTTTTTGGCACGACGTGAAGCGGAGTGCCTAAAACTTCTTTCCCCGTGCTAAAATCATAACAGTAATGCACGGTCTCGAGTGGCTTATTGCTTTTTTTAGTACAGACCATCCCATAAAACTTTTTCAAACTGTATAAGCACTGAAGTCGGCGTATTAATATGGAATGATGTGAGGTGGTCATAGGTGTGCGTTTATCGGGGATTTTACAACGGCTTCGAACGCGGCTCAGCCAATCAGATTTTAGGACCGGAACTATCCGTTTTATAATGACACATTACACATCCCTTAATGTTTTAAATGTTGTATCAACATGTTTTTTTCTATTATATTTTAATTAAAAACAACTATTTTGAGATATATCCACTTGTCCTGTTTGCATTACACAGGAGAGACTCCCCCCCCCCCCCCCCCCCCGTTAAAAAAGTAACTAAGTAACATTTACTCTGAGTACATTTTAAATGAGTTACTTTTTACTTTTACTTGAGTAGATTTTTAGACTAGTAATTTTACTAATACTTAAGTAAAAATTCATTAAAGTAATAGTACTTTTACTTGAGTACAATATTTTAGTTCTCTTTCCACCTCTGGTTGTAAGTAGGTTATGCTGAAGGATAATAAATTCAAATACTAAAGAAGGTGCAAATATGAATGACTGAAATCCAAGGAATTGGAGTGGCTTTGTCACTTAGGCCCGTGTTGAACCCACAAAATGCTACGGCCAAACCAGAAACAGGCAGTCCATGTCCTAAAACCTAAGAGGGGGCCTGCACAGAGTTGAGGGACAATGTGTTGAGCAGGGTGTTGATCTCCGTGCACAAAGCTGATCCGCATATGAACTCACCTCATGCAAGTGAAAAAATGCAGTCGGCTACAGCACACGTCTCACTCTCCTCAATCGGGACGGGGTCAGCACCAGTGAAGAAGCATAATGCAATTAGGTATAAACTGGACGCACTAAAAATCGGGAGAAAATGCATTAAAAAAAATATTTTTCAAAATAGGTGGTGATTTACGCAAGGTGATTTTGTTAAATAATGTTAATTGCCTGTCAATGTGTGTTAATGGCAATGAAGTTAAACAAAATGAAAACATAAAGTCATCAGTCAGTAAGCTGAAGCTGAGTTGTAAGCAGAGGTGGAAAGTATAACAGTATAACAGTAAACATTATAAAAATGAAACATTATCAATTTTGCCAGGCCCTCCCAGTTCCCCCCATTAAACTACTGAATAATATTAAGTAAGTTGAAAAGAGGAAGTGATTCTTGAGGTTGCCAAACGTGCTTAGGGCTGCTGTCTAGACAAATATTTAACCCTTTTTCAATGTAAGTGTTTTCTGGTTACCATAGCAGCATTATGGAAAATGTGTTTGGTAGAATCTTACCACAGTGTGTTACATAGGAAACCACAGTGTATGTTTTAAATAGCTGTGGTACAAACAGTAGGGGAGTGTTATTAGCACAGAAGAGAAAATCTATGTGAGTTATGTATGAGCTTGCTATGTATAATGCAAGCTGCGTGAAAAGAACATTTGCAATGAGGAGCAAAAGTAAAAAGGAGGTTCACCTTGCAGCACAACAACAATTTTAAACATACCACCAAAAAGCAGTGGCTTAAGGATAGTAAGGTGACTGACACACGCCCCCTCCGACACGTGTGCAGTAGCCGACTGCATGGATTTACCTGCATGAGGCGAGTTCATATGTGGATCAGCTTTGTGTACGGAGAGCAACATGCACATGCAGAGTCAATGCATTATTCCTCGACTCTGTGCAGGCATCAATCAATCAGCCAGCAGATGTCGTAATTGCATCAGTTATAAGGAATCCCCGTCCGACTGCCACCCTGAATGAACAACAGTCAACCCAGCCTGCTGGGTAGCAGAGCTGAGATTTGAACCGACGAGTTTGAAATGTCAACTCTGGTGTGCTTTATTGATGTGCCACTGTAAGTGATTATTAAGAGGTATGAAGGTTTTCTATGACTCATTTGTATTACATTTACATTTTCAGCATTTAGCAGATGCTTTTATCCAAAGCGACTTACACAATGAGTGGAACATGATGAGCAATTGAGGGTTAAATAATGCTCAGGGACCCAACAGTGGCAACTTGGTGGTGGCGGGGCTTGAACCGGCAACCTCCTGTTTACTAGCCCAGTACCTTAACCACTGAGCTATCACTGGCCCTATTAGGATTGTGGTTGCAATGGTTTATTAATGCAGTACTTAAATGTCTTAAGTCTTTACCTCAGGCAAAATACTGATATTTTGTGTGATTAGCAGTGGTTTCCTTGCCACCCTCCCATGAATCCCATTTTGTATTGCACAATTAATAACACTCTAGGTAAAGCTAGAGAAGCCAAGAGTTCTTCAGATTATTTTCTGGGATCTTTTGTGACTTCCTGGATGAGTTGTTGCTGAGCTGAGATTTCCGGCTCCTCCTGTGTAGATTCAGGACTGTTCCAAGTTTCTTTCAGTTTCCTTCCATTTTCAGATAATGGCCCTCACTGTGTCCCAGAGCGTTGACATGGATTCATAATATTTTCAGGACTGACACTTTCATACATATTTATTTATTCAGCTTTTCTTGATTGTGTCATATCGTCCACGTGGGGGGGTTAATATTTATTTTATACTGTTTATAATAGGTTTGGGGCCATCTTGTGACAGCATATGGAAATTCTCCTCTTCCCACTGTTGAAAAAAAAAACAGATGGTGTCTGACTATAAGGTTGGGCACATTACTAAATAATTGTAATTCTATATAATTAATTTGTTAATTCTATCCCTAATCCTATTATAAAGTTCCACCTTAACTGTAAAATATGTGAATATTTAAGTTCCCTGCAGTGGCATAACTAGGATCTCATGAGCCCCAGTGCAAAAAACATTTTTGGGCCCCCCCCCCAACAAATATATATATACTTGCCATAATACATGCATAATACGTGCAGCCAATGGCGGGGCAGTAAGGTGGGGGCAGGGGGATTTAAAATAGAATAACTATAGAATGGAAAATCATTGTAAATACTGAGCTTTTTTTGCTGAAATGAGACGCTGCTCCCACCTAGTGGTGATTGTTAACAGTAACACCCAAAGAGTTGTGGAAATTTAATTGCTCTTGTAGCGATCTCTAATTATTTATTCTTTCTGTGCGGCCCGGCAATAAATTACCCACTGACCGGTCCCGGTGGCTGGGGACCACTGCTTTAAGCAACAGCAAGAAGTCTGTGACTCTCAAACTCCATGATACTATTGTATAAGTATATAAATATTACAGTGCTACCAGTTTACAAGGTATTGTACGTAGCTAGATGCTTAAGGTGTGGTGGCAGTACTGTATAACAAGCACTTTGTTGCAATTGTAATTGTAAATGCAGTTATGGGCAAGGGTACAGAGGTCATTTTTTGACTCACACTGTGAATGAGTGTATATATACATTGGGGTCAGCGAGATGTAAAGAAACATTTCTGCTCTTTTACTGTAGAAGGCAGCTCTTTTATTTGATATTGCTCTCATATGCATTACAAGGACATGAAAAAAGAGACCAGATATGATATACAGCAGATCCCTCCCACTATGCTTAAACAAGCAAACAGAACAGGATGGTCACGAAACACGGCACACGGCACACTTTACGAAAATGGTAATTTTACAAACTCATCAGAACTTGGATATAAAAAGCATTATGCATAACTAAGCGTAAACACTTTTACAACATTTCAACTATTAACCCGTTTTTAACCATTAATGTCCTGGTTGTAAGCAGAAGGAACGTCCCTTGCCCTTCTATGACAGCGAGCCGGCTGCTTGCCACAATACATATCGTGTCCAAAGAGGGTATATTACCCATGACACAAGCGCCCTCTAACCCGTGTGTAGTCCGCCAACCACTTCTTAATTGCCTGTACGTACTTTGGTTGATTTGCGCATGAGGCCAGTCTTGCGAACGGAGAGTCACGCACTGATCTCCACGTTCCTCTGTCAGGAGCCTCATCTGTGCACGTGTTTTCTTTATGCTTTACTCTGGAAAGCTTTGGCGACATCTGGTGGAGCTGAAGGGAACTGCCCCAGGTTTACCTCAAATAGCTCAGCCAATAGATCTCCTCCATTGCTGATTATGTACAGGTACATCTGTTTCCAATCTGCTCATCACCACTCTGCCTTTAAAAACTCCTCACCAGATCGTCTGTTGATACCGCTATCACTGATCAGCTCACCTTTGTTCTAAACTCCAGTTTGTTGATGCATGCTCAATAATCCAGGTACACAAATCCACAAAGTTGAATCAGTTCATCTGGACACAAGTTTGTTGTATACGTTTCGTCACTCAATCCGAATGACTTCTTCAGTCTGAGCTGGTGTTGAACACCCCAACCTTATATGCAGTTGATTTGCATAACGAGCGATCACCACCCATTGCATAACAATGGAACTGGTGATCAGGTCCATATGAAATTCACAATGACCATTAATTACAATGGTCATGTGTGTCTTTCACACATGATTGGGGTAAAGCTCCAATTACGGCATTGTATGATGGTGAGAGATGTACTCTCAGGCCCCCTCCCCGGTTCAGAGATGGTCGTTCCCTGGCCTCTTTGACTCCACGTTCAAACCAGCGTTCCTCCTTGTCGAGGATCTACACATCTTCATCATTAAATGAGTGGCCGCTGGCTTGCAGGTGAGTGTAAACCACGGAGTCCTGGCCAGAAGAGGTCGATCTTCTATGTTGGGCCATCCGTTTCGCCAGTGGATGTTTAGTTTCCCCGATGTACAGTTCCCGACAATCCTTCCTGCACCTAACAGCATACACTACGTTACTCTGTTTGTGTCGAGGAACCCGGTCCTTAGGGTGAACTAATTTCTGGCGTAGCGTGTTCTGGGGTTTGAAAGCAACTGAAACACGGTGTTTGGAGAATATCCGTCTTAATTGTTCCGATACTCCCACCACATACGGAATCACCACTGGTTTGCACTTAGACCGCGGTTGTTCTTCTCCTCCCTTCGATCCACTGGAGCTGTGTTTGGGCATTTTTCCCGAATGCCCAGTTGGGATAACCACATTCACCCAGGGCCTTCTTGACATGAGATTTCTCTCTATCCTTGGCCGTAGTGTCTGTGGGGATGCTGTTCGCCCAGTGGTGCAGCGTCCTGATGACTCCTAGTTTGTGCTCCAGAGGATGATGGGAGTCAAACCTTAAGTACTGGTCCGTGTGCGTTGGTTTGCGGTAAACATTTACTTTCAACCATCCCCCATCTTTACTAGCAATAGTAACTCCAGTTTGTCATATTTTAGTTTTTTTCCTGGATGCCCTGCTCCTTCTTGTTTTTGGACGCAGGTCTTTCCCTCTCCTGGATCCCCTGTTTCTCGCCACCTTTCTCCTTTTCTGTCTCCAGTTCCTCCTGCCTTCATCCCAGCCTTCTGGTTCCCTCGCTGCCCCTTCCAGGTTTTTCCTGCCTTTCCTGTCTTTGGTTTCTTTTGTACTTAATAAACCTATTTAAATCTACCTCAGAGTCTTGTGTGTGGTGTTTGCTTTGTGGTTCCTAAAAACCTTAATTGGCTTAATGCCACCCCTTCACGTTCTCCACTTCTGTACAGGCACCTCAGGCAACTAACCAGGGTTCTTACACAGCGTTAAAGACCCCCCCCCTTTCAGTCTGGTCTATTCCCACCCAGCAGACTAGGGGCTAATTTTGTCTACCGCAGGCACTGCCAATTGTGACTGCTTGGGGGCACCCATGGTGTTAATGGTTCACTGTAATAGAATCTTTTTATTATGCAGTAATGCTGAGTGGATTGTTGAGGGCAGTTGCTGAGCGCAGTTGTAGTCTAGTGGTTGAGGTACTGGACTAGTAATCGGAAAGTTGCTGGTTCAAACCCCACCACTCCCAGGTTGCTGCTGTTGGGCCATTAAGAAAGGCCCTTCACTTTCAATTGCTCAGACTGTATACTGTCACAGTACTGTAAGTCGCTTTGAATAAAGGCGTCTGCTAAATGCCGTAAATTTAATGTTTTACTTTTTTAATGTAATATATTTTTAAAAGATACAGCACTTAAAAGAGTGGATTGTTTTACTGTAAAGTACTTGTTTGGTGTAAAATGTTGGGGAGTCCTTGCGTTCCTCTGCAAATCTTGAGGAAGAACTGTATATGATTCAGTTTAAAATGAATGTGTTTATCCATATAGTGTGAGTAAATACTGAAAAGCAGCAACTGGGAAAGATCTGTGGATACATTTTCATATCGAGGAAAGATCCAGTCACTCTGTATGAATTCCTGTTAAAACATGTCAGTTTCTTTACTGACGACCTACTCATCTAACCACACGGTGGTGCAATAGGAACAATTTTGTTTGACACAGACGTTCTATTTGTAATATGGTGCGTTATTTACATGACCAAGTAACAGCTAACATACCAAAATGTGAAGTTTCTGTCTATTCCACACACACACACACACACACACACACACACACAAACACACTGACACACACACACACACACAAACACACTGACACACACACACACACACAAACACACTGACACAATAAAAAAAAACTACATACTGCAAATATAACCAATTAAAATATAAGCTTACTGTTTAACTTAGTTTATTAACTTAGTTTACACACACACACACACACACACACACACACACAGTCACACCTAGCAGCAATTTTAGTAGCTCCAATTATTCTGATTGCATGTTTTTTTTAACTGTGGTAGGAAAGCCATGCAAACACAGGGAGAACATGCAAATACCACACAGAAAAGACCCAGACTGCTCCACCAGGAAATTAAACCCAGGGCCTTCTTTCTGTATGGTGATAATTCTGACCTTTACTCAGTTTGACTTAATAATTTATTTTAACTTTAGTTTTTGTTTCATTATTAAACATGTAACAAAGAAATTTCTATTTTTGAAATACATAAAATTATGTACATGGCATAATGCTACAAATAACTGTAATGTTTGTTTGTTTGTTTATTAGGATTTTAACGTCATGTTTTACACTTTGGTTACATTCATAACAGGAACGGTAGTTACTCATTACAAAAATTTTCTCAGTTCACAAGGTTATATCACACACAGTGATGGACAATTTTGTATCTCCAATACACCTCACTTGAATGTCTTTGGACTGTGGGAGGAAACTGGATCACCCGGAGGAAACCCACGCAGACACGGGAAAAAACATACAAACTCCACACAGAAAGAACCTGGACCGCCCCACCTGGGGATCGAACCCAGTACCTTCTTGCTGTGATGACTGTAATGATACCTAATAATAATCATCATCATCATCATAATCAATATCATAATCATAATAATCCATCAATCATACTCATAACGAGAAGAATATAGGAAAGATAAATGGAAAAATCATCCTGTACGTATGCACTGGTTAGGCTCTTGTTCCTATATTGACACACTCTCCAGGTTATTCCTGCCTTGTGTCCAGTGTTACCCGCTGCAACCCTGACACAGGACACAGGATAAATCAGCTTATGAACATGACATTGTAAAAAATTATTAACATGGGTTTGATTGTTTAGTAAAAACCCACCTCAAAAGAAAAAAATACATTCCTGAAAATGGGACCTTAAATTTACATTTTTGGCATTTAGCAGACGCTTTTATCCAAAGTGACTTACAGTACTCATTGTCTAAGCAATTGAAGGTTAAGGGCCTTGCTCAAGGGCCCAACAGTGGCAACCTGGCAATTATGGGGCTTGAACAAGCAGCCTTTCGATTACCACTAGGCTACAACTGCCCTTTTTAAACAAATTTCACTTGCAGACATTAGATCATTATTATAGCATGATTGAGGCTAAAAAAAAGTGTGTTGTTAAATTAATGAATTTACTCCTGATCCATGAGTGTAAATTTGCATTCTGATTGATGTATATGACTCAGCAAAGGCTCAAGCTAGAGAACCCAGTGCAATTGCACCCCTGCTCTGCCAGTGTTAAGTCAAGTCAAATCTATTTGTATAGAACTTTTTTTAAAATAGACAGTGTCTTAAAGCAACTTTATAGATTCCAGGAGAACCTCAGAGGCAAGGAAAAACTCTCTTTAAAGTACAAGGAAGAAACCCTGAGAGGAACCAAACATGAGAAGACTAAACCTTCTTGAGTGGCCTGGAGTAGTGGTTCTCAACCTCTCACCTTTAGGCTCACGGAGCCCTCCTAGGCCCCTCTCAGTACCCTGGTTTAGAACCACTGGCCTAGAGAATAGTTAAAATTATATTGAATAAACCGGTACTAGACAGGTAAAAATACAATGATTTATAACAAAAGTTAAAACAAATAAAGGCATAAAGAATGTAGAGTTTATCATCTTTCATTTTCATTTTGTAGTAACACAAAGTCCAATAGTGAGTTTTTGGTTTGTATTTTATTTACACCAACAAGTAAAATGATAATAATATTTACAATAATAATAATAATAGTAATAATAACAATAAATATAGCCACACGCAGTGAGTACAGCGTCCAAGCACACATTAGCCCAAAAAAGCCCAATACAATTAAGCATACCAAAAATCATATTTTGTACATGAGTGTCAAATTTGGTCCCTCCCTGTTATTACTCAAGAACTTTAGAAGTTCCTTCCTGGTGGGTTGATTGACATAATGTAGCTACACGCAGTTAAAATGTCACATTTTTTGGAATAATTATCATTACTGCACAGTCTATTTATCTATTTTTAATTGTAAACTCTAGAAGTAGTTTGCATTTTTATGCAATATTAATTAAATATGATAAATAAATGTGAGAAATGATAAATGTGAGAAATATGTAACCTGAAAGAGGATATGACACAGAAGGACTGTGCCAGATCTTATGTCATTTAGACAATCTTCTGTTCAATCTTCTGTCAGGTTATAGCAACACCTATCAATACAGTTACACCAGCTTTTGTCATGCTTAGACACTAGTCTAAGCACCTCCTATGCTAAGTTTTATAACAGTTGATGCAGAGGTAAAGCAGTATGTGTAGGGATGTAACGATACACTCTACCCACGATACGATACGATTCACGATACTGAGTTCACGATACGATTTTCTGCCGATTTTTTTAAACAAAATGAAATTAAAGACAAATTATGACAAAGTTTCCTTTTATTATTTCTCTTTAAAAAATAAAATAGAATAATGTATGTGCGCTTAGCTTTCATTTATATAAATAAAAAACAAAACCAAAAACAATGCTGCACATTTCCCCTCACATTTCACATTTTGTGTAAAAAAAACAAATGAAATTTTAAAACAAATCCCACATTATATAATAAATAAATAAATAATACCAACAAAGAAAGTAACCTCAAATAAATGAATTAAGGTTTTGCCTGTGCTCCTTCCAAGCTTGGTAAAGTGATGTAAAGTAAAGTGCTGTAAAGTAAAGTGCTGTAAAGTAAAGTGCTGTAAAGTAAAGTGCTGTAAAGTAAAGTGCTGGCATTACAGTATGGCTAAAGTGCTGTAAAGTAAAGTGCTGTAAAGTAAAGTGCTGGCATTACAGTATGGCTAAAGTGCTGTAAAGTAAAGTGCTGTAAAGTAAAGTGCTGGCATTACAGTATGGCTAAAGTGCTGTAAAGTAAAGTGCTGTAAAGTAAAGTGCTGTAAAGTAAAGTGCTGGCATTACAGTATGGCTAAAGTGCTGTAAAGTAAAGTGCTGTAAAGTAAAGTGCTGGCATTACAGTATGGCTAAAGTGCTGTAAAGTAAAGTGCTGTAAAGTAAAGTGCTGGCATTACAGTATGGCTAAAGTGCTGTAAAGTAAAGTGCTGTAAAGTAAAGTGCTGGCATTACAGTATGGCTAAAGTGCTGTAAAGTAAAGTGCTGTAAAGTAAAGTGCTGGTATTACAGTATGGCTAAAGTGCAGTAAAGTAAAGTGCTGTAAAGTAAAGTGCTGGCATTACAGTATGGCTAAAGTGCTGTAAAGTAAAGTGCTGTAAAGTAAAGTGCTGGTATTACAGTATGGCTAAAGTGCAGTAAAGTAAAGTGCTGTAAAGTAAAGTGCTGGCATTACAGTATGGCTAAAGTGCAGTAAAGTAAAGTGCTGTAAAGTAAAGTGCTGGCATTACAGTATGGCTAAAGTGCTGTAAAGTAAAGTGCTGTAAAGTAAAGTGCTGGTATTACAGTATGGCTAAAGTGCTGTAAAGTAAAGTGCTGTAAAGTAAAGTGCTGGCATTACAGTATGGCTAAAGTGCAGGCGCGATGGAATGCAGTATTTAGGCTCCAGTGTGTTAACCAGCAATCTAAATCTCTCATTTTCAACTACTGAAAATGGCCTCATATCTTTTGCCACGAAAATACCAGTGCACCTCATGTAAACGCGCTTGTCAGAGTGGTTTGCTCTTTTATGAATGATTTTCGCTTGCGCGGGGTGACCGGAGCTTCTCACTGTGGTGCCGGTTTATATGTTTATCATGTTCGTTGCGCTATGTGTACTTCAGTATCCTGTTGTTTTGTCCATTATCTTTATTCATTTTCGGTCTTGAGGAAACCACACTTCTGATTTGAAAAAGAAGGGGGCATCCTCAAGTTCCACATCTTCACCTGCGGTCGCCTTTTTTCTAGAACGGTGTAGTTCTAGGGTTGCCAAGTCAGGCATAAATCACCACCGCAACCTTTGAATTTTCACCCATTTTGGATAAAGCTCGATTTGGCAACCAGGCGAGGCGCAAGTGTCCTTCGCTGTTTAAAGTGAATATCGATTCATTTTACTTGAATTATCGATTTAAATCGTGGCAAAAATGCATCGATTTTTAACTGTGTATTGGTGCATCGTTACATCCCTAAGTATGTGTGTGCTTTATACTTGGCCTGCTCCACCCATGTTTTTGATTAGCATGTGACATCAACACTATAGAAGTTCCAACATTTTTTGATAATTATTGAAGTTTAAGTTCACAGGGTTCCTTTGATACCATATTTATTTATGTGGGGTAAAAATCCAGAGATTTAGTTCGCACTCAAATATTTATGTAATTTCGCATATTATGTATTATGCATACTAAGCTAGAGGGCATAGCTAAATTGTTCTTGAGGCAGTTTTATAGGGCATGAGAAAAGTAATTAGGGAAAAAAAATAATTTTGTTTCTATGTCATAAGGAGGGAAGAACCTTGAAGTGCCACCAGTAGGCCTATCAGGCTGAGATCAATCACCAGAGTAAGTGTTGACCAAGTCTCATGTCCATACTTAGGTTTGGTCTGTGCAATAATAATTACAGAGAATAATATATCATATATAATGATCATAATAATTGTAACAACAATAGCATAAATAATAACAATGAATAATACTGCCAATAATAATAATAACATTAATATATTATTATTATTATTATTATTAAAACTTAAAAGACACAACAATAACAAAATTGATCATCATTATAAATAATATTGCCAATAATAATAACAATAATAATAATAATATTATTATTATTATTACAATTAAAACAGATATAATAATAATAATAATAATAATAATAATAAAAAGAATATGATGATTAATGTAATAATAATAATAACAATAAAATTGATGATAAGAATAGTAAAAAGAATATGGAAAATGGTGAATATAATGCAAACAAAAGTAACACAAAAATAACAATAATCTAAAAAATACTAATAACAATAATATTGATAATGATGATGTTAATGATAATAATTTATTAATACTACTACTACTACTAATAATAATGTTTTATTAATTTCTAATGTTATACTATATAATAATAATAATTATTCTAATAATAATAAATATTTTAATATAACTGTTGTTAACCTTTTAGTAATATAAACAGTAATATTAATTATTTATTATTATTATTATTGTTATTATTATACGAGTAATGCAGTGATGTGTGTGCTATATTTTTAATGTCTGTTATTATATTAAGCTTATTAAATTACTATAAAACTATATTTTGTATGAACTGGTTGAAGTAAAATAAAAATACTACAAATAACAATGATCTAACAAAAATAAGTACTAGTAACAATAATATTGATGATGATGATGTTAATGATAATACTACTACTACTACTACTAATAATAATAATAACTAATAATAATAACCACTAATAATATCTAACAGTAATATTGATTAATTTTATTATTGTTGTTATTATTATTATTATACGACTAATAATGCAGTGGTGTGTGTGCTTTATTTTTAAATGTCTGTTATTATATGAAGCTTATTAAATTAAACTTTATTTAGTAAAATAAGACATATTGCGTTTGTAAAGCCGCTCGCGCGTTTGTGTGTGTGTGTGTGTGTGTGTATATGTAATATTTACAGCCCCGCGCGCTCCGCATGCGCATGACGTCACCGACGTCTCGAGCTGTTTGTTCTGGATTGTGGGAAAGAGAAGAGCGCGCGCGCACCTTGACACAGATCAGTCAGGTAAATGAAAAGCGAGCTGTTTTCCTCTCGTGTGCTGTGTGTTCTGTAAGGCGAGTGTGTTTAAGAGCCGGAGGTTTGCTTTGGTGCACGTATGGAGCGTGTGCGTGTCTGTTAGAGAGCTGCTGCTGCTGATGAAGGAGTGAGGAGAGCGGAGAGGCCCTGCGTCGTTTCAACACTGACAAACTCACACTCATGTAACATTAGCACAGCACACACTGCACACACTGCTCTCTCTCTCTCTCTCTCCCCTCGTTATCTGGGGCTTCGTGTTTACAAACACACGCGCACTTCAGTGTCTCTCTAACACGCCACACTAAATGCTTCATTCAGCTCAGGCTAGCTAGCTGTTATGGCTAGGTTGTTTATTAGCCATCTAGCTAACAGGCCATTTTCATAGGTAGGTTGGGTGGTATGCACGAAGAGCGTGTACGCTGTTTACGTCACGTAACTCGACCTGAGATGAGAGGCACGTTCGTGTTCAAGCTCACGTAGTTTGTTCTGGAACTTACGCACAGTCGCGTAGCTTTATGTTCTAATCTTTCTCTTTTTTAGGATTTTAACGTCATGTTTTACACACTTTGGTTACATTCACGATATTACTCGTTACACCAGATTCATCAGTTCACAAGGTTTTAATGTCTAACGCAGTCATGGACAATTTAGCGTCTCCAGTTCACCTCACTTGCATGTCTTTGGACCGTGGGAGGAAACCGGAGCACCCGGAGTAAACCCACGCAGACACGGGGAGAACATGCAAACTCCACACAGAAAGGACCTTCTTGCTTTGAGGCGACAGTGCTACCCACCGAGCCACCTTATGTTCAAATCATAGTCGTACACAGTACAACTGGCAGTAAAATGCTTTTGTGACTGCTCGTCCACATTAGTAATTATAAAATAGACAAAATATATATTTATATTAAATAAAGAAATGTTTTAAAATGTAAAAAGTGTAGACATTTTTACAATCTAGCAGCAAGTGTGCAAAAGTGACAAAAGTTGTGCTCGAACTGAACATTATACTGAACATATATTGTGCAATGTAATGCTGTGAGTTGTGATTATTATAAACAAATATATTTATTTGCATATATATATATATATATATATATACAAACACATATATGTATATATATATATATATATATATATATATATATATATATATATATATATTTAGATAAAAACATATTGCTTTGTTGCATATTGTCTCTCTTCTTACATGCTGTTTATTGTCACAGTATGCAGACAATTTACTGCTGTTGTGCCATTTTGCTTGCAAGTGTTACACCAGTTTGTACTTGTTTCATCAGGCTTCTTTGCGTTTATATTTATGCATTTAAAAAATGTAGAATTGACCGGCTGTCTAATATCAAGCTGTAGAGTTGGAATTTGGATGTTTTATTTTGTGTTATGCCATTCTTTCATAAATTCAGTTTTAGATAGACTTTATTCATCCCGAAGGAAACAAATAAATTATTATTTATGCTATACCTACAATTCGATGTTTACGTTTTTGAAGGAGGACAATTTAAAACTGGATTTTATGATCGTGGAAGAACTTCAAGTTGTACATTGAGCAAGCTCTTAGTTAAAATCATTGCATATTATGTATAATAGTGTATGTTATACACATACATATACACACACACTATTTCTGCTGGTGTGTGTACACAGTACACTGCATAATGGCACCAGCACCATAGTGTCCACCAGCTGAAGGTTTACCGTTTAAATGGAACTTTGCTTTGGTTCAGAATCCCAATTTCACATAGTATGACGCTATTTCCAACTAATAACTTCAACATTGACACTGCATTGTGGGTTCTGGTCAATGAATAGTGTTTTTATACTATTTTTTATTTAATAATGTTTCGTTTAGATTTTAAACTAATCTCTCTTTGCATTATTTTAACTCCATATAAAACTCTGTACTTGTATTCCATACAGTATGCAAATGATGGCTTTTGCAGTCTCATATAAACGTTATTAATTTGAAGAGGCATCATACTATGTTAGTCTGGTATAGATTTTGACAACGCAACAGCTGTAGCTACAAAGTTAAGTCACTTACACGGGTTTTCAACGTAGGGACAATGGTTGTGTCCGAAATTGCCCCATGTCTATTTAAGTACACTATCCCCTTCTTTCAAACTGTAAGAATTTGTGCAGCCTACGTAGGGCACTGGATGGGGATTTGTAATACGGCCACACGCACAAACGACGTGTAGCGGTGTCAAAAGCGTAGTAGCCGGTTAGCTAACGTTAGCGGTAAATAAACCCAACGCGGTGGAAGCAGACAGTAAACGTGCTCGTTGCTGTTTTAGCATTTTATTTGATATTATTTGAATAAAGTACTGGCATTCTATGTCTACTGTTTGAGCTCCAGTGCTTAGTGGCGATTCAGAATCGGAACTGGGACGCTGTAAGGCTTAGGTCGCCATTTTGTGCGCTACTCGGAGGAGGCGAGACTGAATAACGTCTCAGTTTAATGGAAAAAAGACAATTGTAAGAAAGTACACAACAACACATTTTCATTTGCTTTCCCACTGGCAGAGTGTCTAAAGTATGTTTTTAGAGAATTATTCCAGTTTGCTCCGAAACTTGACCGGCTCGGTCCGCTTTTTTACAGGCTAGCATGTATGCTAGTGCTTTCGCTTTTGCATTGACCACCATTATGAATAGTTTCATCATTCACTGCAAATGTACCACACTCGCAGGAGTCTGGAACCTTACTTTGCATTTTATGTTAACACACTCGCTGCGTGAACGTGTTGTATCGTTATCTCGGTCGACACACTCAACAACAACATTGATTTGACTCATTGGTTGTTAGCAAACGTCACTTAGGGAGGTTGCATGGATTAGTACTTTTCTGCTATTGCATCTTGGTGTGACAACGAAGCGGTTGAACTAATAGTCTTAAATACTGGGACAGTTTATTACCTGTATTTTGAGCCACTATTTACTACCACTTTACTAAAAGGCATTATCCACTGACTGACTTGCAGCCTGAAGGACGGCTGATGACTAACACTTACAGTGACAGCACAAATTATGTTGTAAATGAGCCCATTTTGAGTCATTAGGCCAACATAAACATGACTCACTTTCATCAAGCATGCAACTACTACTATGAATAATTTGCTTATTCTGTTGTATTAGTTCAGCTTGGTTCTTGTGGTAATGGATCTCAACATAATGCATGTAAAATAATATAACAATCATATAAGGACGGTCGTTAAAATAATCTGCGTCAAACCCTTGAATAGATTTGTCAGATAGCTTAGTCATTAAGAGTGCCACATTTAACTAGGGCTGGGCAGTTTTGTATCAAAAATTTGTATCACAGTATTTTTTTTAATATATGCTGATGGTATGTTTTATTTTCTGTATGAGTGGGAGTTTTTTTTATATGTCTGTGACTTATTCTGCTGTCATAAGTACATATAATCAAAACATTTTTATTCCACCATGTATATGGTGAAGGTTTTGAGTACTACAAGGTTTTCTCAGCCCCACAAAATGACACAATATATGATGGAATCAGTACATGTGAAACAGGTTAAACTGAGGTATGACTTCACTGACTGTACAACTTGATCACAGGTCTGTTGTAGAGAAGTGAACGACTTCATATATTTACGCTTCCAGCTTGCTTCGGTGTTGTTGGTATAACGTCGGTATAGCAAATAAACTACTAAAATATAAAGTATTTCTGCCCGACAAACCGTACAGTATATAGTGTTTTAATCTGTCAGAGCAAAAAAAACTTCTAAACTGCAGACACAGTTCATTTCTTTGCTGTTTTTGTTTATTTTTTTTCAACGTATTGAGAAAACCCCTCTCATCTGTTAACATTGTTTTGCTAATGCTACCTGGCTAACAAGTGAGCTGTGTCTAATCTGCACAATGCTCCATAGGGCTTTTAGCGGCGTACAATATTATATGATTTGCTGCCTATTGAAGCTTACATCTGTTGTACTAACTATGCTACGGTAAGGTGGTATATGAAAATTCCATACCGTATGAAGAGTCAAAGCTGGTACCGTCATACCGCCACAGCTCTACATTTAGCTAGTACTGAGTTGTTGTGCCACATTTAAGGTGAGCGAGACTGATATTAAAACTAACTCATTTGGTGTTTTTTCACAATACAAGAGTAGCTTTTAAAGACATTGAGGTATAACAAAAAAGGCACATCACTATTTATTAATTGCCTTGCTTAATACATCCATGTAAGTTCAATTTTAAAAGTAGGACTCGGAACAGAGTTACATGTGTTAAATAACTTAATTACCTAGCTTTAATCCAGCTGAATTTCTTAAGCGCAACATATTTACCTAAAACTTTAAATTATTATGCATAACACTGAATAAAACAAAGAAGAATAAAAGAGATAATTTTTTTTTGTTTCAAAATAGCGCTTTTCATTGTTGGGTTTAGGCTTTACAGGATGTCATGCATGCTTTGATTGCAGCACACACTTGAAAAGCTTCAGCTTAAATAATATTGTTCCTGCCAATAAACACCCCCCCCCCCCCACACACACACACACACACGCCCACCCATTCCCAGTGTTGAGTACTGTTTGTAGCAGTGTGCCTTGCGCAGTAAGATACTGGCAGATGTGGAACTTGCTGTTTTGTTTCATTATGTCCAAAACAAACTTTCTCTGTTTGTGTTGTGATATGGGGTTTAGATGACATTTTACTTTTGGTTTTTGGGTAGCCTAATGTTATTCTACATGTTAACCTCAGGCATGTGTGGTATAGGCTTGTAGAGTCTTTTTGTAAATCAGTTCAGGTTTTTTAAAATTGAAGCAACAGAGGTTAGCTGATAACCGAACACAGTTAAATAGATAAACTGAACACAGCGTTAATTAAAAGAGCAGTGGTGCTAGGGAAGTATTTACATTGGAACAACTAGGCCTAGGTGTGTCCATTACCTATAAAGTCATGGCAGTATGATAGTATGGGTAGGGTAATAGCTTTGTAAGGAAGCAGTGTGTTGGTTTCTTTAGTCAGTGAGTGGTGCATGCCATTAAATTAAAAACGCCTGGTCTTCCTGATGAATAATACTCCAAGCTTGTGTGGTCATTTGTTTAAACATTTGTCTGTTCCAGAACACTAGTCATGGCAGTATGACTGAGACATTTTACATATTTAAGCTAGAACTGTGTGATGGACCAAGAGGATTGTGAAAGTAACTGATAATTTCATGTTAGTAGTAGTGCAGCATGGGTTGTATCTGGTCAATGTGCAACTATTCTGTGTGCATGTGTACCTTTTTAGTTTATCGCAAGTGGCTATGTACATAGCTGTCTGAGCTGTCTGGCAGTGCAAAGTGCATGTAGATTGCATTAAAAATGAGAACTAGGTTCATGTAGAAATTAAAAAGGCACCAGGAACAGTAATGCCAGCTCTTCCCTTGATCAGTTTATTTCAGGCTGGCTTCATACGCCCCATATTTTGCTGGATTGTATTGTGAGGTGTTTTATTCCCCTGCCCAAATTTTCTTGGTAGACTGACTAGTTGAGTTGCTTTGGTAACTTCCTGTCTGGCCTAGCAAGCGGAGCACTACTGCTGTCAATTCTGAGATTTAAGCTTACCTTAGTTATAAGAGGGATCTCAAAGTGCAGGAGTTTCTGACAAAATATAGCCTGAATTAACTGTTTGCAGGTCTGTTACCAAAAATGCATCTGAATTAAGTGCCTCAGTAGATTTTACATACACTTTCATGTTCAGACGCCTGACCATCTTAGTCTAAAACATTAGCTGTTAAGATTAAGTTGCTTTCCACCTCTGTTATTTTAAATATTTAAAAATGCTTCTGTTGTACCCTTTTAGTCACAAGTGTGTTTGTGTGGTCAGCCACTAATGTTGGATGAAAATGACTAATCAATGTAAAATTAATTCTGAAGGTGTCTGATGTTTGTCATGGCTCTGTGCAAAGGGAATGGACTTTTTCAAACTGTTGCCACAAAAATGGAAGTATTTAATTTTATTTAATTGATGTTATACACCCGTTAGCATTGGGTTTGGCTGAAACGACTGAACTCAATTATTAGTAGGGAAGTCCAACATACTTTTAAGTAGATGGTGTGTCTTAGAACAAAATAAGTTTTGCTTGTTATCTACAATTAAATGTGAATTCATGAATTAATGTCCTGCCTGAATCGTGTATTGTTTAAAGTGCAGGTCATTTAGGTCACTTATACTTACTTTCTGTACCACAACCTGCCTTTGTTGACCTTTTTCTGAGCTTCACCTACCAAATAGATGTATTTTATTCCTTTATTCAGTCCATTAATGTTAAGGGGTGCATATAGAACCCCAAATTAGATGTTATTTAGTTGGTGGACAATTTCTGTAATGACACTAACATGGTATTATGTGTTGTATGCCAGTGTTAGTTGGACTCTTGATCAGGATGTCACTGGTCCAAGGCCTACTAATGTTAGATTGTGACTATTGAGCATTGAGTGCTTGTGTTTTGGGGAAAAATAGTCTGCTACTTTTAAATAATGTTTACACTTATTGGTCCCTTTATTAGATGCACACCTACACTCTGTGAGCATCACAAATGTGTATTTTAGTTTAACAGTACATAAGAAGTGCTAACTAAACATGCAGAACATAAATTAAGATGCACTTGAAGTGAATATATAAGCTTTTCCTGACAAGTGTTAGTTATTATAGAAGAGTTTTACCTTTATACTGGGGGCGGCACGGTGGCTAAGTGGGTAGCACTGTCGCCTCACAGCAAGAAGGTCCTGAGTTCGATCCCCAGGTGGGGCAGTGGGGCAGTCCGGGTCCTTTCTGTGTGGAGCTTGTATGTTCTCCCCGTGTCCGCGCGGGTTTCCTGCGGGTGCTCCGGTTTCCTCCCACAGTGTGATATAACCTTGTGAACTGATGAACCTTGTGTAATGAGTAACTACCGTTCCTGTCATGAATGTAACCAAAGTGTAAAACATGACGTTAAAATCCTAATAAACAAACAAACAAACCTTTATACTGGGACATAATGTGAAATATCCACAATAAAAAAGAAGATAAAAGAATGACATGTCATCCTCCATACAGAGTTTGACATGTTATACTTCATACTGATGTAAACTGGCTTCACCGTTTGTATTTTTAATATGTAATAATTTCAGCATTTATTACCAAGCATCAGCTGTTGGAAATTAATAGAAATGACATTTGTAACTGAAGGCATTAATCATTGACTTATTATGTTGGTTATCAGTTAACCGATCAATTACCCTGTAATTAAGCCACAACCGACCAGAAATGCAGAGTGAATCGCTGGGTTTTATCCTTGGTTCTTGACTGGATACAAGAATTTTTATTACATTATAATTTTAGGATATATTTCAGCACTGAACACATTCATTTGTGTATATGCACTATACTGTATGCCATCATAGGTTGCCTCCCAGTTGGTCAGTAAGAAAAGGGTGTTTGGCATCTATACTAAGCTAATACTAAGCTTTAACTTCACTGTGATGGAAAACAGTCCTGTGGCAGCATATTTGGTTTTGTAAATTTGTCTGTAGTGTGGCTGTCTCCCATATTATTCCATTCAAAATAGGTGCCAGCATTTGGGACAGGGTGTCCTGAGTGTAAACACAACTCTAATAGGCTCACCCTGTCAGCATTCTTTAAAATGGAATTTTATCAGGCGTGTCCAAACCTGTTGCATTAGACAGTGTATAGGACTTAATGTACTTAATTGTCAGTTTGTTTACTGGTTAATGTTGCTGTCAGTACTTTTGTCATCATTGTGCAGAAATGTTGTAAAGCAAGCATTTCTGCAAGGAACATTGCGGTGATGCTAAATAGAATTTCATAGGGATGTTGCAGCTATTGCCTGTTTTAAACCAGCCTTGGTGGTGAAGCATGTTAGGTGAGACCGAACATTTGTAGTATTTATGCTTGAAATATTAATTTTATATTTATTTTAATGCTACCTAATTACATTTTTAAGTGAAGTGAATATTAACAATTTTCAGTTACCTTTATATGCATCTTTCACACAAACATATAGCAAATCTAAAACACATAACTAAGAAGTAATGTGTAACAGTAAGATGAACACAGTGAGCAAAACCAGATCAACATCACAAATCTAGTTTTATTTTTTTTTTTAGATTTGTTTTAGATTTGTTTTTAGAACAGTTTAAGCCCAAGTTTGCAAATAAATGACACTTGTGCACGTTTATACAAATTAAAAATCAATAATAATTTATTTATGGTTGAAAATAACTCCGTTCGGTTCTCCGCACCGTCCGCCATAGTTTTTATTTTTCTGTGAGAAAAGTTGTGCGGCACTGAATGCCGGGATGGCCTTTACTGTTAAGGGAGCATCAGATGCTCCCTTGTTATTCTGTCAAAATAGCGTTCAGATTTAAGGTGACTTAGTAGACATCATTTTAGAACATCTAGGAATTTGAACAGCCTACTTTTCAGGAATTCGCGTAGGATGACGTAAAATGCTGTCTATGTAGAGAGCTCACTAGGTTTTCGAACACACCCATTGTGATCGTTTTGGCAAAATTTGCGGCTGATATTTCTTTAAAATATTACTTGGTAGAAATAGTATGTAGTTTGGGACAGAGCATCTGCTTTAAGAGCCAGCTGTATGTAGCAGAGCAGCTTGGTTATTTGTCACATTATATTATTTATGTGCTGGACTGTGTGTGATCCATCCAACGATCATGTGTGTCTGTGGTCCGGGTTTCCTTTCTGCAAATGACAGCCTGTTGTGACTTAATAAATCACAAGAATCATTTACACATAACTAAAGAAAATAAACCAAATATAGGTTTCATATTAAGCTTTAGCACAATAATAATCTATTAAGGAAGCAGTTAGAAAATACTGATTAATAAAGTTTTGAGCTTTTTAACTTTTTTAAGCTGCTCTCCAACACTCCTCTGAGAAAGCATACTGCACCCTTTGATTAGAGTAACATAGCAGAGAATGGGCAGTTATTAGCTTAGTGGTTAAGATACTAGACTAGTGATCAGAAGGTTGCTGGCTTAAGCCTCAACACTGCCAACTTGCCATTGTTTGACCCCTGAGTGAGGCACCTAACACTCAGTTGCTTGCACTGTATTCAGTCACTATGTAAGATGCTTTGGATGGTATGTCTGTTAAAGACTGGACAGTGATTGTGTAACGTTAATGTGTGACAGTGACAAGAACTTTGATTATATTTAATTGCAGCAGTTAATGGGTACTTGTGACTGTCACTCGTAATTCATTTAGCATCCCTTTAAAACTAGTGTGCCAGCACAAGAAATGTGCTTTAGTGTGATTAAGGTTCAAAGTATACATATGTGTAACATTTTGTTCTTTATAATCAAAAATGCAATTGATTGTAAAGTTCTTAATCATGCTCTTATTATGATTATCCTTAAACTTGTTAAACAATGTGCAGGATCTTCTAAAACAGGGGTGTCAAACTCACGGCCCGCGGGCCAGATCCGGCCTGCCGCGTCATTTTATGTGGCCCGCGAGAGGTTTAACGACTGTATGATTGTTGTGATGGTTCGAGTCGTTACAGAGACGCGCTTATAATTTACTGGGACTCCTGCGCCTTTAAAAGACAACCGTGACATCGTAGTCATGGCAACTAACTTTAACCTTCGCTAAGAAGCCATGTGACTTTTACGGCAAAGAGAACGCGAAGTAGCGTAGTCAGTAATGTAAACAATAATAAATAAATACAAATAATTATCTTTCAGTATAATACCCAAGCATTGTCTGTAAGTAGTGGGTTTTATATTCTCAGTTGTTAGTAAATGTTTAGTGAGTATATCACAGCGTTTTAGTTACAAATTTACCGTAATTAAATACAGTTGTTACGTTACTAAAGCAATTAGTATCTTTACACAAAATGCTAACTCGTTATTTTACGTTTGGTTAAATCTCATATTGTACCAGATGTAACACTTGATTACAGCTGTGTGCTTGTACTGTATTAGGTTCTTTATTGTTTTTATTGTTTGTATTTTTACTTCATTTTGATGCACACAGTGTATCACACAGCTGGGGAGCAAATAAACCGACTGTATTCTGAAGGGATCTGTCTGTCTGTCTGTCTGTCTGTCTGTCTGTCTGTCTGTCTGTCTAGCTGAGAAAGGGGGATAAACTATTAGTGAGGGCAGAATGATTGTCTTAAAAATACGCTGTAAAATCCTAAACAAACTGCATCTTTCAAAATGCATGCTGATTTTGTGACCTGCAAAGTGACACATCCCGCCAGTAGATGATGTTACACATATTTACACATGATCCTAAAATGTACAAGAAGATAAGTAAGAAATTTAAGCAGAAGGAGGAAATTTAATGAAAGTGAAAACAAGTTTGTGCTTCAGGAAGAAAAACCGGTGCGTCTCTTGTGTTATGAGGCCGTGTCTGTGGTAAAGGAAGACAATATAAATGCAGAATTTAGCCTCCAAGAAAAACAACAGACTGCAATCACTGCAGGATACGTTACAATTGGCCCTTTGAGGGCCACCATAATGCTGATGTGGCCCTCGGTGAAAATGAGTTTGACACCCCGGTTCTAAAGCATTTCCAGTGTATGTAATGCCATTCCTTGAATTTGAATACTTTTACTTCAGGGAAGCTTTTTTTCCAGATTGTTTGTGCTTAACTATTAAGAAATTATGTAAAGCTGAATCATGGCATAGTAATTTACATGGGTAAGCTAAAAGACAACTCAAAGATGATTGCAATGACCAAGCATTCATTATTTAATTCTGACAATGTATCCTCTCTGTCCAACATTTTCAGGCAGTAGCGACCGCTTGAGTGAGCACGTGTGCCATCATTCAGCTGTCTTGCCTCTTATCTGCTGACATCTCTGGTCCTGGTGAAAGCGTCTTCACCGCTGAGTGTTGCTGGGGATCATGAGCACACTCAGATAGAGAGGGGAGGGACAACATCTAAAAATGTAAGTCAGGCATTTATTTAAACAGCTCTTCCTTTCTGTTGTCCTGTCAGTGAGTAAACATCCTTATTTACCCCTTCAGTTGAATCAGACAAGCTTAGCTTTTCACTGAATCATATAAAACTCTTCAAACTTTTTATGCATTAGATTAAATCTTGTATCAATAAAACAAAAAACAGAAGCAATCACTTTCCTTTCAAATTCCAAACTCTACCTTCTCTGATGATGGGTATCAATCGTTACTTGAGTAAGTTGAGCTTGTTCAAGGTGGTTGGTTGATTTTACCTTTCGGTGTGGCAAAAGAGAGCAAGCTTGTACTTGTGCCTTGCTTATGTATTACTTATGATTTACTCCAGCAGACAGTGTAAAAAAGAGCAACTTTAAATTTTTACTGCAAGTTGTGCTTGCAGCAACAGCATTAACTAATGTGCCAACCAAGCTCCATTTAAACTGAGTTGCACTTAATTGTATGCAAATTAGCCTTTTCTGGTTAAACAACGCAAGCTGCTGGCCAGGTTGTTGATTGTTTTCTGGAATTTATCCATAGATCATTTGTGTTTGGTATGTGCAACATGAACTTGTGATGCCTTTGTGTCTTGGAGTATATCATAAAATCTAAAACAAATGATTGAAATCAGAATCAGTGACCTGTGGGTCTGTGAGATGGAGCTGCTAGTTGGTTCACCTCAGTTTTTTCTGGTTATTGAAGTGGTTATGCCACTTATAATTCCTAATGTTACTAACATGTTGTTGATACACTGTAATGTTTAAACTCATGTACAGAGGCTCATGCTCTTGATCTTTGGATTACTGGATGTTTTTTTTGCTACTGTGTAGTACAGTGGGGCCAAAAAGTATTTAGTCAGCCACTGATTGTGCAAGTTCTCCTACATAGAAAGATGAGAGAGGTCTGTAATTTTCATCATAGGTACACTTCAACTATGAGAGACAAAATGAGAAAAAAAATACAGGAAATCACATTGTAGGATTTTTAAAGAATTTATTTGTAAATTATGGTGGAAAATAAGTATTTGGTCAATAACAAACAAGCAAGATTTCTGGCTCTCACAGACCTGTAACTTCTTCTTTAAGAAGCTCTTCTGTCCTCCACTCGTTACCTGTATTAATGGCACCTGTTTGACCTCGTTATCTGTATAAAAAACACCTGTCCACAGCCTCAAACAGTCAGACTCCAAACTCAACCATGGACAAGACCAAAGAGCTGTAGAAGGACACCAGGAAGAAAATTGTAGACCTGCACCAGGCTGGGAAGAGTGAATCTACAATAGGCAAGCAGGTTGGTGTGAATAAATCAACTGTGGGAGCAATTGTAAGAAAATGGAAGACATACAAGACCATTGATAATCTCCCTTGGGGTCAAGATCTCATCCCGTGGGGTCAAAATGATCATGAGAACGGTGAGCAAAAATCCCAGAACTACACGGAGGGACCTGATGAATGACCTGCAGAGAGCTGGGACCAAAGTAACAAAGGCTACCATCAGTAACACACTACGCCGAGAGGGACTCAAATCCTGCAGTGCCAGGCGTGTCCCCCTGCTTAAGCCAGTACATGTCCAGGCCTGTCTGATGTTTGCCAGAGAGCATATGGATGATCCAGAAGAGGATTGGGAGAATATCATTTGGTCAGATGAAACCAAAATGGAACTTTTTGGTAAAAACTCAACTCGTCGTGTTTGGAGGAAGAAGAAGAACCCAAGAACACCATACCTGCTGTGAAGCATGGGGGTGGAAACATCATGCTTTGGGGCTGTTTTTCTGCAAAGGGGACAGGACGACTGATCCGTGTTAAGGGAAGAATGAACGGGACCATGTATCATGAGATTTTAAGCCAAAACCTCCTTCCATCAGTGAGAGCATTGAAGATGGAACGTGGCTGGGTCTTCCAGCATGACAATGATCCCAAACACACCGCTCGGGCAACGAAGGAGTGGCTCCGTAAAAAGCTTTTCAAGGTCCTGGAGTGGCCTAGCCAGTCTCCAGACCTCAACCCCATAGAAAATTTGTGGAGGGAGTTGAAAGTCCGTGTTGCCCAGCGACAGCCCCAAAACATCACTGCTCTAGAGGAGATCTGCATGGAGGAATGGGCCAAAATACCAGCTACAGTGTGTGCAAACCTGGTGAAGACTTACAGGAAACGTTTGACCTCTGTCATTGCCAACAAAGGTTATGTTACAAAGTACTGAGTTGAACTTTTGTTATTGACCAAATACTTATTTTCCACCATAATTTACAAATTCTTTAAAAATCCTACAATGTGATTTCCTGGATTTTTTTTTTCTCATTTTGTCTCTCATAGTTCAAGTGCACCTATGATGAAAATTACAGACCTCTCTCATCTTTCTAAGTAGGAGAACCTGCACAATCAGTGGCTGACAAAATACTTTTTGGCCCCACTGTATATTCAGATGTGTGACAAGATTTGGGGGAAGACTGAAAAGCTTAGTACAATAACAACACATGAAAAGAACACTTATGAATCATGTTTCTGGGTGGTTCTATGTGGGTGACTTATACAGCTTAAAGGCAGCCTTGTGTGCAATCTTCCACTATAAAGACTGAAATATACACATCAGACAATATCATGATGAAGATGAAAACAGTGACACCTATTCTGTAACAGGCCTCTATGTCACAGTAAGAGGTCTATTAAATGTTGGGCTGTTGATAGTTTCTCATAGTACACGTGTTGAATAAACCAGAAATTATCAGCATGAAGACCTGAGTGCCAGTCCGTCACAGACCATCCCCTGTGTAGACCCCCAGCCAGTTAATAGCACTGCTGAGGTTCAAACGTGGATCTTAGAAGAGGTGGGCTTGTATAGAATGCTGCTGCTGCAACCCGAGTGCCTAATATTTACATTTATGGCATTTAGCAGACTATTTAATCCAAAGAGACTTACAATTGTGACCATGCACAATCTAACTCAGTCCAGCTCAACAGGGCAACCTGGCAGTGGTGGGGCTGAAACAAGCAACCTTCTGTTTACTATTCCAGTACCCAAGTCGCTGAGCTACCACTGCTGCACTGATTGTATTATCAACAAAATCTAGTAATTTGTTATTCTCTGTTTGTGTATGCAAAGCCACTTATAAACAGAATTTTAAATATCTCCGCAGCTGCTAGTATGCATTAAAATAATCTGGCAATGTAGTACTCAGAGAAATGAAAGTGTATTTTTTTGTTGTGTAATTGGTTTTGTACATGAGTGTACTGTACATTTCTTTAGAAATCCAGCAGTAACCCAGGAGATTGAAGTGGGGTTGATGAGGGCATCTCTTTGTGCTCCACTGTGCCAATGTGTGACTGTCGTCCCAGGGTGCACGTGTTCAGACGACAGATGGGGAAGGTGTGTGTGGGGGTGAGTGTTAGTAAGAGTGTGCAGGGCTCTAGACTAACTTTTTGCACTGGTTGCACTGGTGCGCCTAACTTTTTTTCTTAGGTGCACCCAAATTTTCGACCGCATCGCATTTAACACCTCAGTTTTACAGGTTCACTTTTATTTTTAATCGCTGTCCATAAAGGCAATATTGACTTGTAAATGATTAACTAACAATCTGGTCAACATAAAGTTCTTTATTTGAAGCACAATTCTACAAGAAAGGTAACTTACTGAAAAAGTGTCGGTGTTTAAAGTGCTTCACTGAGCTGAAATTTAAACTCAAGATAAATGAAATAAAAAGAAAATCTAAATTAAAAGTGCAAGTGTTTTAAGGGCTTCAAACTGCACATCTCATTTAATGATAAGAATATTACATATAGTTAATGCAGTAACGAGACGCATATTATTGACATAGGCTACATCACATGACATTATTACATTTTGAGTCAGTTTGCTGCTGATATTTTTAAAGTGCCTTAAAAAAAGATGAACTGTGTGATATGACGTGGTAAAAGTGACCCGGACAGAACGAACAACGTTTAACATGAAATATAACCAGCACACGTGAAGTAAATCCAGTTAAACACAGATACATGTGGAGCTGTTAGACTGGGTTTGATGGTTATTTCACACAGATGTTTGTTTGTATAATGGAACTTTAATGATGTTTTATCTATCGAGTCGAGCGCTGAGCAAATCGCTTATTTACGTCGAGAGTCGCGGTGAAAGCGAAGCGCAAAACTCTTCTCACGTCAGTGAACTACAGAAAACAACAACTGAGACAAACACGTCACGTCTTATCACCGATATTTAATTGATGTTGTTACATAAAAACCAACATCTGTAACAGCAGCACAGATGCTCACACACATTCTACACACTCCGCCATGATATTACTACACTTAACTTTCGCTGTGTAACGCCCACCGTTGAAGACGCTGGTCCCTCCCTTCACTATCTCCGATTGGTTTAGACATATAGATATGATTAGATATGGGCCTAATGTGTGTCTGTTGTTGCACCGGAGACTTTCAGAGTCACAGAGCAGGGCTCTAGAGTGCGACCAATTTGGTCGCACATGCGACCTAATTTCTCAATGGTGCGACTAAAAAAAATCTGAGGTCGCACCGGTACGACCAGCCGTTCAAGGGGAAAAAAGTCTCCGCTACTCTGAAAGTCTTCCCGTGGTTCAACAGACACACATCAGGCCCGTATCATGGTCTAAACCAATCAGAGACAGTGAAGGGCGGGACAATATTGTAGGGGCGATCAGAGCGGTAGAGAGAACAGAGTGGCGACACTCCCATAGGGAACCGTTGGAAAGGGGGCGGGACATATTTTCTGTGCAGCTTCCGGGTTGTGGAGCTCTGTATAGTTCCAAACATCCCATAGAGCCCCATTCATTTCCACTACTTATCAAGCATTTTTAGCTGTTTGTTGCTTTGTTTTAAAAAAAATAATGAATTTGATGTCATTAATATACGTAATACTGTTATTATTTAGCATTTGCTCAGCACTAAATGTTACATGTTTATCTTAATTAATAGGTATAACTGAATTTAGCTTAGTCAGCTAAGCTAAATTATTGACACTAGAGTCTTTTCACCTAAAATTGATTAATTAAAAGTTGATTAATCAAGAGTCTTGTTACAGAAATGATAATAAAACATCAGAGCCATAATAAATCATTATACTTTTACTTTCATTCTTAAGTACATTTGAAGGTAAATTTAGTTTAGTACTTTAGTGGAGGTAAAGAGTATTTTTACTTTTACTACTACTTTTACTGGAGTAATATGTTACCTTGGATATCTCTACTTCAACTCAACTACATGGTTTGTGTACCTTGTCCACCACTTACATTAGACAAAATGAACTAGTGCATATTAATTATGAATTAATTCATGTATTACATGTAGGAATAAATTATTACTTACTCATGAAATAAGACATGAATTAATGCTATTTCATGTACCTGCACTATAATGTTAAAGGTATTGGTACGGTAGTGTGTTTATGAATCTGTTCATTCAGTGCAGGTAAACCTTATGAATCCAGCCACATGGCTTAGTGTTTAACCAAAATGATTATTATTATGAATCCTCAGGAAAGTGAAGGGAGATTAGTTTATGTAAAAAACAAAACATAAAAAACTGTCTAATCTCTGTACTGTATATTGTCTCTACTACTTAATGATATCGCATTATGTAATGTATGCTAATATAATGTACTGTGTGTTAACAAGAACGACCTATTAAGTCATTATAAACATCAATCTTCCACTTCATATACCAAATTGATATTAAAGCAGATGCAGTAAATGTAAACGCAGTTGAAAATACCCAGAAATTGTACAAATGTTTATTATTTACTGTTTAATATTTCACTCACTGCTGCCTGTCCCATATGAGAACATGACCGCGCCGGGTTTGTTTGGAACTATTGGAGGGTTACATGAACCACGTGACCGCGTAGCGGCGAGATCAAGGAGTGTCGCAACTCTCTCTATCTACGGCTCTGGGGGCGATATGTGAGCGACATTCAGCTCAGCCAATCAGAATGCAGCACCAGGTTTATACATGTGCGTTTCGACGTTCAGTTGGTTTAGTTTTGTATATGAGACTCGCCGGACAGTCCCAGCATTAAAGTTCGGTTTCTGGAGCTAGACAGTGAAGTCTACCTTGTCGTGTGCTTTTATTCCCACACCTCCATCACCACACAGCAAGAGACCTGTAACATCCCGGACAGTGGTGAGCCGACCCTCTAGTAGCAATAGGCTAATGCTAGCGGTAAAGTGCGGCGATAGCGAAAGTAAAAACACCACAATATTTTCGTTAAGTAAAATATAAAAATAACTAAAACACAGTGAAATATTAGAATAAGTGTACCGCAGTGAGTGCACCGCAAGTGATTTTGGGAATCTGTGTAAAAGATCCAGTAAAGCCGATAATATAATGCACTGTATTTAAGATTACACTCTAACACTCTAGAGCCCCATACACACACACACACACACACACACACACACAAGTATATATATACATATAATTTTAAATATACACACGCATATAAATAGATAGACACACATACATACACACATTTACTCTATTATTATTGTTATAATTTTTATAATAGTGTACTATAATTAGACTATAATACTATAATTAACTGTAAAGACCATGGGAAGACCATGGCCGGCAATAGTGTATTTCTAATACATTTCGAATTGAAAGGCTGAAAAGCACAATGCATCTATAAAACACATTACGTGCCCCAATAAATGCACTGCCCAAGTGTCCCCTTGCCCAAGTGTCCCCTCTCCCCACTGCCTTTCAGCGGCAGGCAGCAGCAAACAGATCATCAGACGAGGCCATGTTGACCATATTGTTAGTTAATCATTTACAAGTCAATATTGCCTATATGGACAGCGAAAAAAAAGTGAACCTGTAAAACTGCGGTGTTAAATGCGATGCGGTCGAAAATTAGGGTGCACCTAACTTTTGTGCTGGTGCATTTAAGAAAAAAAGTTAGGCGCACCAGTGCAACCAGTGCAAAAAGTTAGTCTAGAGCCCTGCAGAGACTTTATTTTTCCCCTCGAACAGCTGGTCGCACCTCAGATTTTTTTCAGTCGCACCATTGAGAAATTAGGTCGCACTCTAGAGCCCTGGTGTGTGAGGTGTGTTTTGAACAGACGGGGTATTGAAAAGGTTTTTTTTTTCCCTTTATTAATCGGATTTATTAAGGGATGGGGCTAACGAAATGTCATTATCACGCACACAAACACACATTCTAAAGTTATACCAAATAGGAGCACTGTCTTTTTGTTACGATGACAGGTGCTGTGTGGTTTAGAGAAAGCTGCATATGGAATGTGGACCATGTCTGATTGAACCTTGTACCTTTGTGTGTGGGAGTGTATTTTGGTAGGGTTGTGATCAAAATCAGATACACTATCTTCTCAGGGTCATAGGTTTCCAGCATGGACATTTGAGCTTTTGTTTTCTAATGTTTAGATAAACTAGAAATAGTGTTTTCTGTAGGAAAAGGTTGTTTGGGGCAAAGATTGAAGATCACAGAGACATTTGCTCAGCTGTGGTTACTTACATAGGCCTTATACTGACTAGCCTTAATTAGGACTTCTGTAAGTGGCTGTCTATTATATAATATAATACAGACTAACAGATAACATAGATCTTTAAAGTATTGAATAAAGGATCTGAATAAGATTTCAGTTTTTGAGTAAAAAAGTAATTTTTTCACTCACTTGTTAGTTCTTTTAGAGCAATTACCAAAATCAATGACTTTACATGAAATGCAAATGTATTTAGTAGTAGTATTTAGCAAATGTATTTAGTAGTATTTACATAGTTAAACATTTTATTATTTTTAAGAATGGCACTGCTGTTTTAATGTCAAATTTTTTTGTCATCAATTAACAAAAATTTTACAATTAATTTTGTTTCTCAAACTGAAAGCTCACAAACAACTCAATTTTAAATAACGTACAAGCATAACCTCCTTACATTAAGAAAATTGCAAAACCACAAAAAGATCTTAAAAGGAACACGAGCCTGTTTACTGTTTCCACCAATGAAATGAGTCTGTATCAGTATCTACACTAGGAGACATCAAGTAAGCACTCAGCTCAGCTTTGATTTTGTCCCCTTGTGACTGGGCGGTGGTTGGAGGTTGGGTTGGGCGGTATGACGGTATTACGGTATACCGCGGTATTTAAAAATGGTGACGGTATTTAAAAATGGTGACGGTATTTAAAAATGGTGACGGTATTTAAAAAAAAAAGTGAAGCGCCAAATTTCTGCTTCGAGTTTACCTTAAAAACTGAGACTTTAGGACATGTGCGCATCCACAGTAAGGGAGGGGTGGGAGGGGTGGGAGGGTTAGGCGGTTGGAGCTCACTGTGCGCGCTCTACATAGACGCGTTTTACGTCATCCTATGCGCGCTCCCGAGAAGGAGGCTGTTTGAAACCTTAGACGCCTTAATAAGCTGTAGTTCGGTATCTTAACATTTCAAGAACGAGTGAGCATCGGAAGTGTCCTTGGCTTAAAACATGGCTGACGGTGCGGAGAAACGGAATTATTTTCAAACGTAAATAAATGATTATTGATGATTATTGAACTTGTATAAACTTGCACGTGTTTTTATTTGCAAAATCGAGCTTGTGAGTTGACATGCTTGCGCACTGTGCTATCCCATCCCATTGGTTTGAATGGCAAAAAGCTAACTGTTAGCTTAGTATAAGACAGCCCCGATATTAATATCAATGATGAACGATCATGAACATTTTGCTACCTTGCCTTAAATGTAGGCATAATTCAAACAACACTTCAATGAGAAAAAAGATTTATTTTAAAAGGAAACTACAGGAAAGAGACAGACTGGTTGCATTGCATTAAGTTTCATAAAAATCCTCTCTTGTGCAGAGATGTGTTTGTTTCTGCTTTAAAACATACACGCCATGAACCAATCAGATTTAACATCATTAAACGAGTTTTTTCTCAATTATTTGTCATAATACTACTAGCGCTCTCTTTATCTGTGTGTGTGTGTGTGTGTGTGTGTGTGTGTGTGTGTGTGTGTGTGTGTGTCGCTCCCCGTGATAACTGCGCAGTTCTAATCGGCTGTATTTCACCCACTCCGCTTCGCATCAGTAGACGGAATTAATCAGTCATTATAAAATACAAATATATGTAGAGAGCTCCCTAGCTTTTCGAACACACCCTATATAACAGCTCCCAGAGGCGCGACTCGGGTTCCTTTAGTTCATTTCAAAGAGCCGTTCAATAGAATCGGATCGCGAACGACCCATCACTAACAGACAGACACGCCCCCTCCCCCTACGCGCCTGCTCGGTAATACCGTATACCGCGGTATTTTTTGAAGACGGTATGGCGGTATGAAAATCGGCAATATCGCCCAACCCTAGTTGGAGGTGGCACTTTCTGCTTCTAACAATATAGACTACAATTCCCATGCTCCCACGGACTCGCACGTGACTATCACATGTCACCGGTCAGCCAATCCTGATGGGTCCTCACGCTCCGGAGTTTTGATTCAGTTCAGCTGTGTTCAGTTCCATGAATCGTATTGAAACACTTCTGTCTGTCTCGTTGTGAAGTGTAGCCGGCTGCATTTGCGTGCCTTATTTCTGAATCTAGCCGTTACCGTGTATGATCCTTGTTGTCTTACGTTTACTGTTTTTGCCTGCGCCCTTTGGTTTTCTCTGCCTGATTTTGTACACTGATTTTAGATTGCCACAGCTGGGCTGGTGGCTTTGAAAAACCAGTTTGTCCTGTTAAAGAGCAAACTTAATATATGGTTTTATATGACTCATATTTTCTATTTACAGAAAGATAGTTAGTGGTGTTCATCCCAATGTACATTTGTGGAAGAGAGGTTACCTTTTTTAAAGTTTTGCCTTTTAGGAAAAGTAAAATATGGGAAATGAAAGCCTGTTTGTCTTTCACATCTGCTCCTCTAGATTGTATCTGGTGGTGCTGTGTAACCTCAGCCTGGTGGTAATTCCTAATTTTCCTCAATTATCACACTGGCACTCCAGCAAAACTACGGGGAAGGCACACCTCATTTTACTGTCTAAATAAGTGATAATTGCTTATTAGGTGTAAAGGTGTGTGTGTGTGTGTGTGTGTGTGTGTGTGTGTGTGTGTCCTTAGTGTCATTGTGTTTGAAAAATATTTTAGCATTTTAGCATAATTTTTTGATAACAATTTGGGTCTTGTTTTTCTATACCTAATTTTTAGATTAATTTTATTATTAGGACATACTACTCTTAGTTTAAATCTACAAAGTATAATAATAATAATAATACATTTTATTTAAGGGCGCCTTTCAAGACACTCAAGGACACCTTGCAATACAGGTTAACATCAATAAAAGTACATCAAGGAAAGGAAAGGAAATTATAGTAATGAAATGTATTAATCCTAGGGTACGACTTGTTCAGTCCGTTTGGCAACGCTGTGTTCTTGTGCCCCCATTATTCAGTAATTACAAAATGTTCTTTGGTTCTTTGACAGTAGTTTTGTGGCTGCAGTAATAATTCTCCTACATATCTGCTTGTTTTAAGTCAAGCTTTCTTGGCAGCTTTATGATGACCTGGTGGTCTTGCTCCCCAGGCAAAGGGAGCTGAGTGAATTGTGCTGTGACTGAAGGGATTTTCCCCGTGTCATCATGATGGGAAAAGTGTTTGCGTAGACAGACAGCAGCTTGATTGGAAAAGGAAGATGGAAAGAGATGCCTTCTGGGAGAATACGTTTGGCCTGCACTCCATATCTGCCATACACGTACTGTACATCAGTCTGCGAATTACTTTATTATAATCTGGCCATGACTTGCGCTGATTTTAATAATTGCATCTTGCAGGTGAAGCCTTAGGCGATAGCAAATATGACGGGACTTTCCTTGTGCTGCGCAGTGCTTTACCCTAGAGACTTTTAAGAGAAACTAGTTAACAGATTACACATTTTTTATTTTGAATCTTATGATCGAAGTAATTTAGTCATGTTTAATAGGTAGTCGTGTGCTTATTAGGTCCGTCATGCTTAGGCTTGGTGGGTGGGAGTGATTCCTAAATGAAATTGCAACATATTTAAATCTTATAACTTTGTAAGGAAAATATGCCATGGCGACTAGTGAGCTGTGAAACGTGAGGGTTTACATTTAAGAGAGCAAGTTTCTTCATCTTGGAATTGCTTGTCATGACTCCATAAGGCTTCAATGAGATTTTATTCACCCTTCAATTAACAAAGTTTCATGAAGCCACTTTATTTTTTTGCTAAATTTGTATCCTCTCATGTTTTTAAATGGCAGAGTTTAAACTAAATACATTTTATACAAAACTGCTTCTGAAACCGTCAGTCAATACTTTCAGTAATGTGTATTGTTTTCAAGCTTGCTGCTCACTGGCACAGACGGCAGAAAGTAGCTTTGCTGTGCATCATGTGAAAAGATGTGTATGCTGTGGTAAACCCCTCGACATATTAAAGCAGCTAATGTATGTTTTTTTTATATTACTGTAGAGGTCAGAAATATCAGTACTTAGGCTGAAGGTGAAGTCACTAGCACATCAGCTTGTGTGAAAGAATGCTTTTATGAATGGCATTTTTAATAGCTTTTATATCATAATATATAACTGGAGAATGAGCGTAGCAAATTTTTTTTTTTCATTTTTTATAATTAACTGCTCTCCCATGACTAACCAGACATAAGCACACGTGCATGTTTGCTTGAAGTTCATGACAAACAATCTTTTCAGCACAGTTCACTACAATACTCAGAATACAGCTTACACTTGTTGTTGCATTGTAATTTGTGTCCTGACACATTTTGGCATGCAGCAATGTGGGTGAATTCAGTCTTACGTAGCTGGCATACTTTTTGTTGGTAAATGATCAAAAGGTTGCTCTGACCTTGCTCTGTTGAAGTCCTGTATGGATCACATCTTTCATCCCATTTTTATTTGAAAAAACTATTAAAGCAGGAATGAAGTCCAGTCCAATCTATTTCAGATGAGCAGCACTTTGGTGAGGGTTTAAAGCACAGCTTGAATAAACCGTGCCAATCTCTACCAGGAGACACATTTCTATTTTCAGGCAGTATATACTGAGTGTGTTTATATGCGAACTAATCAGATTGATGCAAGAATTCTAGTTACAACAATTATGTAATTACTGGGTTTTCCTGCACTAATAGTAATCTGATTATGGGAAACTTGTGAGAAACCATTGGTAATCTAATTTCTTGCAAGGGCCTGAAGTGAAGCTGATCACTTTTTAGAGGGGGGTTACTACTACTTTTTTGTACAGTATATTGATGGGTACTGTTACCCACATTGTGGCTTTAAAGCCAAATTAGTGATGACAGAGCCTAGTGATAACAGAGCCACAAACAACCAGCTGGAAATGATTTTAACACAATTTGAGAAAATAATTAGTTAATTAATAGTTATAATTATAGCAATTCATAATCCTTTAAAAGATGCACATGTAATGTTGGGAAACCTGCTTTAATTGACGCATCTTTTAGTAGTATCTTTGTATGTATTGACGCTGTTAATTAGGCCTACATTTTTTTTAAATGAGGTGGTAAAGCCACTACTATGCTGATAAACTCTTATTTGAACTTTAACTGAGTCACTGTTGCTTTTTCTCTGTATCTGCTTTTATTTGGAAACCTGGACATCTTTGCATTCAAGTGCTCAACTTGGGCAGCTTTATAAATCAGTGTAGTGCACTATGTAACATCAGTGTAAGAGTCTTTTTTTGTTGACACTCTTGTCTCCTACCAAAAATTATATAGAACTTTGTTATTGAATATTCCATTATTGGGGCTTGCAAGTGATTGCTCACACATGCACAGTTGCTGGAGCCCCAGAGTAATTAAAAATACCATGTATAAATGAGTTACATTTAACTATTTAAGGGGAGAAATCCAGGTATTATATTCATTTTACTTCTAATCTAAATATGGCTTTATTCTGATAAAGATTGTTTCTGCATGACTGGTTGAATATTCAGATTACTGTCAGAACCTGATTATTAGTATTTTTAGGAACACACGTTGTCATATTACCCAGTCCCAGTGTTCACTTACATTACTCATCTGTATTTTGATAGGCCTGCTTGCACTGGAATATTTTTTCTAAAACCTTTGTTTTGATCTAGCACAAATAAATAAGCTACTTTTAGTTGCAGGTCTTCTGTGGTGCCTGTTTTATTGAATGTTTTAAATTATTTGTTTAAAACAACGTCATAAATGTGTATCTTTTTTTTTTTTTAATTAATTCATTAGTGCATTTCCTGTCTCATCTGTACAGTTGACAATGTTAAAACCAAAAGAAAATTAATGGAACACATCCAAACAAAAATCAGTTGGTGGATTTGGTAAATCTGTGTTTACAAAAGCTTTTACATGTAATATTCACTATAATGCAATAATTTACATTTAAGACATTTAGCAGGTGCTTATATCCAAAGCATCTTGCAACTGTGACTAAATTTAATGCAAGCAATTGAGAGTAAACGGTCTTGCTCAGGAGCCAAATAGTGTCAGTGGCCCAGAGTTACTATCTAGTGATATTGATATCATTTTGGGGTATCACACAACCCTGTTTTAATGCTAACAATGTCCTGCAATTATTTACTACTGTTTAAGGTTAGATTAGAAACAACAAAAGGATGCCTTGTGCTTGCTTTGATTCAAGAATGTAGAAAAGCCTTGGCAAGGCTGCTTTTTCTAAAGCTGTAGTCTAGACATGCGAATGTATTTGGAGTGGTTGTAGATAAGGGGGACCTTGGTTTGGTGGGGGAGGCCTGTCCAAGATCAGTCTGAAAGGAATGGGAAGGGGGAAGGGAGGGCAGAATGTTAGTAGGAAAGAAGGGGGTAGTGGAACTGAAGGTGTGTGGTGGGGGAAAGAGAGACAGGCAGGGAGGGCATGCAGAGAGACCTCAAGCTATTGATGGGTGAAGAGAAGGGAGGGCGTGTGTAAGTGTGTGTGCATGTGCATGAGCGAATGGAGAGAAGGAGGGGTGTGCGTGCGTGTGTGTGTGGGCAGAGGCTGTTCTGAATGAGGAAGCGGCAGAGCCATTTTCACCGTTGAGTAAGAGCACGCCACTGTTTCGTGTAAACGCGAGAGGGAGAGAGGGGGGAAAAGAAAGCGCTTCTTCTGGATCTTTACCGATAACTGGACTACTACTCTTTTTTCTGGACTACTTGTCCCTCTCTCCCTCTCTGTGTTTGTTCAGATGCTGGGTGAACGAGGAGGACTTGGTAGCAAAACACAATGGGGCAAAGTGCCTTTGGCGACTGAGCCGTTGTGTGTAAGAGGGGGAGGGGGAAGGGAGAAGACCGGCGCTCAGCGCTAACGCTGTTAGCCGGCCTCAGGCCTCTCTTTACGGGTTGCCCTCTCAATTTTTCCCCCTTTCTCTATGCCCCTCTGTTTTTCTCTTTTGCTCTCCTCGAAGCTACTGAAGTTGTAGAACCTGTTTTGGGATTCCATTTAGGACTTAAGTCTTCACTCTCAGGATTATTGTGGACTTCATGTGGATTAACATGTGTTTGGCACAGTGGATCTTGGGACACATTTATCTAAACTGGAGATTTGAACACTAGCTTTGCTCATGTTTTGGGATTAAAGTGGTCCGTAAAGTTTTTCTCTTTGTTCTTTTTTTTGTCTTTCGGTTTTGTTTTCTGGAGACAGGAACCTATAAATGGATTACAAGATGCATTCCAAGTCCAATGATTTGCTGGATTTTCAGACACTGGATGCCCTTTTGGAAAAAATTGCACATTATTCAGCAGCTGTAAAAAGGTAATTTACTATTTAAACTTTATTTTCTTAATTAAACTTGGTCTTTTGTGTCCCTTTTCCCCACTTGCATTCAGATTTGTTAATAGTGGTGCCACTAGTTACGTACTGCTTACCTAAAGCCGAAGTTGAAAATATGCCCTTTTGCTATTTTGAGAAAGGGGCCATCTGTGGCCTCTTCATTTTCTTGGCTGTAGTTTTACCCCAAATGGTTTAAAACTGTTTTCCAAGTGTGGCATTGTTAGCAGAGAAGCTAAAAAGGCCAGACCAAGCAGCCTCCCGGTGAGATGGGGGTGTGTGAGTAAGCCAGGGGGAGGGGGTGCTTTTGGAGGAAGGCGGGGTGGCATATTTGTTGTGGCAGCAGGCAAGTGTTTTGGAAGCCTCATGTCGTTCACCCGGCTTCAGTAAATTAGCTGCTCTGAGGCCACCTGGCTTTTACAGAAGCTTTTTTCTTCTGTTAGCCCCCTTTTGTTTAAAACCCTGATTCATGCATTTTTAAGGCTCTTTCAGTTGTATTCGATTTTAAATTTAAGGTAAAAACACACTTTTCCATTTAGAGTGGGTCATGTCTAAACAATGGGTCTACATACTGAAAAGAAACAGCAGTGGAAAATATGCACAACGTACATGACAACATGGAACTCTTTGTACGGGCTCGGGGCTATTTTGATCATGAGACGTTTTGTCAGAAAGACTCTGGAAGATGACTCAGCTTTCAATAGTTTTCAACCCTACACCACAGAGCAACTGCTTATCAAATGCCTCTCGAGTAATTTATCAGTAAAATGGTTCATCCTAATCTTAAATTACAAGTATCAGACTGTTGTAGATGTGTGGAACAGTTGCCGTCAGGTGGTGGAAAGTTTTTTTTTTTTTTTTTTTTTTTTTTTTTTTGGCTTTTTGTTTTTTCCCACCCACAGAGGCAAGTAGTTTACATGCCATATTGATTCTGCTGCCGTCTTGATAACTGACAGCATGTAGTGTAGTGCACATTTTAGTATCATCTTATCACAAGTATTTGGGTTCATAGAATTTTAAATGGCTGGTTAACTGTTGGATTCTAATGTCTTTAAACGGAGCAGATATTTTAAGCAATATTTTAAGATATTTTCTTAGTCAGTGTGTCTTTAAATGAAATGTTTTATTGTAGTGCTAGATATAACCTGACGAGTGTTAATAAATTATTGCTCTTATTTCCAGTTGTCATGACTTTATATTAAAAGTCACTCTTCTGTTTATTGCTTATTAGAATAAAATGAGGCTTGCCCATCAAAATCAGAAAATGATGTAAACCAACAGCATCAATAGGTGAATCGTATGCTGTCTGTTCAAATAAAATGTGCACTTACAAATTGAGGCTGTTGCAGGATGAAACCTTAATATGCATTTTTTTAAATCTACAATTTTTATTGTATAGCATTGTTTAAAGTGACTTGCTTTGTATTGACCACATATGAATGAAACTGCTCAGTGCTGTCTTCTGGAATTGCTAATTAATTGATGTATAAAGCAGTGGTGTTCTATACTTGCAGCTTTTGCCCATTTTAGTGCTGTCTACCTTAAAAACCAATTGTTCTGTTTCAGGCCATATTTCATGTTGTAGTGAGAGCTGCTAGTGGGGTTGTTGCGAGAAGAGCCAGAAGGATCTTTACCCAGCAGATGATATAACTTCCTGGAGTAGCGATGTCCAGACATGAGTGTGAAACCCAAGTGAGGGAGTTAGTCATGCCAGGGCTACTTTTCCCCCTGTCAGCATAGTAGCATTTATTATTAATGCATATGCTTTTAAACAAATCACTTCTCTGCCTTTTGGCTAAGATCAAATGTAGCCTCTGTTCTCATCTGTTTAATATCTGATAAATCTTCCTTCCAAGGATCATATATTAAATGGTTTTATAGGCCTAGGAGTCAGAAGGGGAGCTTGTTCTGTCCGCCCCAAGTGTCGACTAGGTGTTGCGTTGTTTCCAAGCATAGTGCATTTCTGGGACAGTGGTAGCCTAGTTGGTAGAGTGATTGGAGTATCAATCGGAAGCTTTGGGTTTGAATCTTGGCTCTGCTAAGCAGCCACTTTTAGACCCTTAAGGCAAGGTTCTTAACCCTCTCGGCTCCTGGTATGCCACACAATCCCTGACCCTGCAATCTGACCCCAGCTTCCAAACAAGCTGGGATATGCGGAAAAAGAATTTCATTGTGTTGTACTTATATACAGTGTATCACAAAAGTGAGTACACCCCTCACATTTCTGCAGATATTTAAGTATATCTTTTCATGGGACAACACTGACAAAATGACACTTTGACACAATGAAAAGTAGTCTGTGTGCAGCTTATATAACAGTGTAAATTTATTCTTCCCTCAAAATAACTCAATATACAGCCATTAATGTCTAAACCACCGGCAACAAAAGTGAGTACACCCCTTAGTGAAAGTTCCTGAAGTGTCAATATTTTGTGTGGCCACCATTATTTCCCAGAACTGCCTTAACTCTCCTGGGCATGGAGTTTACCAGAGCTTCACAGTTTGCCACTGGAATGCTTTTCCACTCCTCCATGACGACATCACGGAGCTGGCGGATATTCGAGACTTTGCGCTCCTCCACCTTCCGCTTGAGGATGCCCCAAAGATGTTCTATTGGGTTTAGGTCTGGAGACATGCTTGGCCAGTCCATCACCTTTACCCTCAGCCTCTTCAATAAAGCAGTGGTCGTCTTAGAGGTGTCTTTGGGGTCATTATCATGCTGGAACACTGCCCTGCGACCCAGTTTCCGGAGGGAGGGGATCATGCTCTGCTCAGTATTTCACAGTACATATTGGAGTTCATGTGTCCCTCAATGAAATGTAACTCCCCAACACCTGCTGCACTCATGCAGCCCCAGACCATGGCATTCCCAGCACCATGCTTGACTGTAGGCATGACACACTTATCTTTGTACTCCTCACCTGATTGCCGCCACACATGCTTGAGACCATCTGAACCAAACAAATTAATCTTGGTCTCATCAGACCATAGGACATGGTTCCAGTAATCCATGTCCTTTGTTGACATGTCTTCAGCAAACTGTTTGCGGGCTTTCTTGTGTAGAGACTTCAGAAGAGGCTTCCTTCTGGGGTGACAGCCATGCAGACCAATTTGATGTAGTGTGCGGCGTATGGTCTGAGCACTGACAGGCTGACCCCCCACCTTTTCAATCTCTGCAGCAATGCTGACAGCACTCCTGCGCCTATCTTTCAAAGACAGCAGTTGGACAGCACGTGCACTCAGCTTCTTTGGACGACCAACGCGAGGTCTGTTCTGAGTGGACCCTGCTCTTTTAAAACGCTGGATGATCTTGGCCACTGTGCTGCAGCTCAGTTTCAGGGTGTTGGCAATCTTCTTGTAGCCTTGGCCATCTTCATGTAGCGCAACAATTCGTCTTTTAAGATCCTCAGAGAGTTCTTTGCCATGAGGTGCCATGTTGGAACTTTCAGTGACCAGTATGAGAGAGTGTGAGAGCTGTACTACTAAATTGAACACACCTGCTCCCTATGCACACCTGAGACCTAGTAACACTAACAAATCACATTACATTTTGGAGGGAAAATGACAAGCAGTGCTCAATTTGGACATTTAGGGGTTTAGTCTCTTAGGCGTGTACTCACTTTTGTTGCCGGTGGTTTAGACATTAATGGCTGTATATTGAGTTATTTTGAGGGAAGAATAAATTTACACTGTTATATAAGCTGCACACAGACTACTTTTCATTGTGTGAAAGTGTCATTTTGTCAGTGTTGTCCCATGAAAAGATACACTTAAATATCTGCAGAAATGTGAGGGGTGTACTCACTTTTGTGATACACTGTAAATGTGTAAATGACAAATAAAGGCATTTCAGCCCTTTCCAAACAAACAGCTAGCCTCCCCAGTCCTTTGGTGGTCACTCTCAATTGAACCGTCTGTTACAGTAAAATTAAAAACAATACAAATATGAGAGATTTAATATTTTATTAACTTTATTGATTTACATTATTACTAATTTCTAAGTAAGACCAGTAATTATATAAATAGTGAAATATCTACAATGACTGATGTCATGATTGGTTATAGAAAAAGCAATAACAAAATGGTAACTTGTTTATAAGCAGGTTTGGGTAGAAGTTTGGCACTTGCCAAAAACTGAGAGTGAATTGTCCAACAGATTAAAACATTTTTTGATGCATTTTTGCTAGGAGTTCTTGTATTTTAACAACATTCTATAGTCTATAAATACTTAAAGATTTCTGGATTATCTGAATCTCAATAAAGGGAAATTTACACAAGTATTTGGGTACAGTTGGTGCAGTAACTAAATGTGGGATCATGGATTTAAAAACATACCATACCCTAAGGCACAGCGCTTTGGAAAAGAGGAACAGCACTTTTCTTTTCAGAATATTAACTTAATAGGCTCAGGAATACTTTAGTAAACCCTGGTCAGGAAGCAAAGTATGTCTGTCTAACTATTATGCAAAGCCAAACCCATATGTCGACATAATTAAGAAATGCTGCCTACTTCTCTGAACTCAAGCTAATTTAGATTAAACTGAAGCTAAATGGATATTGGTTCTATATTCTGTATAGTCCAGCTTTCTTAATGTTTTTATGCCCAAGATTACCACAAAGCTAATTTCTTGGCTAACTTGCACTTCTGTGAAGCCACAATTTTTGCTAAATGGTAATTACACATTTTGGAGGACCACAGGTGATGTCTTTCACTGAGTTCCCTGCTTGGTTTTGCTAGATAATTCCACTATTTTGCAACAGTGTGGCTTTGTAATTAGAGAGTGCAGGTGGAAGAGTGTCCAGGCTGCAGTCCAGACCTATCTCCAGTTGACAATGTATTCTAAATTCATTCATTATAAAGCTCAACAAACAGCAGTGAAGACTCAGGACTGTTAAGCAGTGCTGTTTCTACTTAGAATGAAGATTTTGCCAAATAACAAGCTTATATCATCCCATCAAAATATTAAACACATGGAGTTTCATATCAAGTCAAATTCTTTATTGATTAAAAAAACTGCATAACAAGGCAAACATGTAACATAGTCAATGTGGCAGTGATGTGGAACAGTAAGATGAACAGGAACACCATGAGCAAAACCAGTTCAAAGCAAAGAATGTAGAGTTTATTCAGGGTCAGTTGTGCACAGTTTATTACAAACACTAACTAAACATGCTAATCATAATTAATACAGAGATATAATCTGTATATTAAGGCTTATCCTTACAATGTGAGTGTAGTTATAATGAGCACAGTAGTTACACTGAAACATGATGCAACTATCTACAGGTTCTACACAGATCCGCATGTGCAGCGATTATTATGCGTCGGATGCTATACTGATGCTAATTGGGTTCTCTGTTTGTAACTTTAATGTGTGATAGTTCCACCGTCATGATTTAAATAACGTAAATGCAAGTTTTCCTGTTTAAATTAGTCTCAGAAAGCATCTGTACACAGAGCTGGCACTGTACATTCTGTGTACCCTGGAACCCCTGTAAACAGTAATTATTGTGAGAGCAACAACAGCGTAGCTCGAGTACTTTCTTTTTATGTGGTTGTTATTGTGCTTCGCCTCCTCACCGAACTAGATTTCCTGGTTTGGCAATCAGGCTCACACTAGCTGAGCCACTTCCTCCCTCACCAGCATTCCACAGACGTTTGTAATGATTCATGTCGCGGTCAAAGGTCAATGCTTAATCCAGAGAGGCTTTCATGGAAAAAGGATACGGCGTTCAAAAAGCAATATTAGGAAGACCATGACGCAAATTAGACCATGACGCAATTTTGTTAAGCAATGTACTTGCTTTCCTGTTATGTAGCTGCTGACCAGTTTTTGCTGTTATGAATCAACCCCCCTTGAAGATATTGCTCATTCAATATCTGTGTTGTCCTTAAATATCTGGTGCTACAAAAGCTGCTGTCCTACAGACAGCTTTGGTGTTTCGATATCTTGCCATTTTTAAGTAGTATTAAACAATTTTGTTTATATCAATATAAACTGATCTTTAACTCTGGTTCATAATGGTTTATCTGTTTTTACATAAACTATAGTGCATTTATGGGATGTTTTACGTTATTTCTTTTATTTATGTAGTTTATTGGCTATGGGGCTTCTTGATGGTAATTCCAGCATGGCTTTCAAGAAGGAAAAGTACATACATACCAGTGGCGATTTCTCTAAGACTGCAAGGGAAGCTCAGCTTCCCCTAAAATGTCCAAAATTAAATGGTCAAATATGTACAGTTGTGTTAACATTTCATTGACTACAAATGTGTTAGAACACGTTCATCTCGAAGACGAGTTCGTTCAGAATCAGCTAATTATCACAAATCGACTCGATTTTCTTAACTTAACTCATTCATTCCCGGAGCGTCAATGCATTTGCCCGCAGACGCTGAGCGTCTCTTTACTTCTATGGGACTGCATTGAGGGTTTTTTTTTTAATGCTCCGAAACTCGCCGGTCATTGGATAAAGGCCTCGATTTTGTCCCGCCCCCGGACGCTGAGCGTCTCTGGGGGTGAATGGAGCTGTGGGCGAGTCTGGACGCTGAGCTTCTGCAAGATGATTGGAGGATCAGTGGAAAGGCTGAATCCCGTTTTGATTGACAGCTCGTTTGAGCGCTACACAGTCACTTCTCAAACTCAAACTCAAAAGAAGCTTTATTGGCATGACAAATAGGGACATTCGTATTGCCAAAGCAATACACTTCATTAGCCACTTAATCACTGGGAGCTTCAGTCCCATCGCGGATTTTGCGAGTGAAGTCGAAAGACAAACTGCAACCCATTTTAGGCCATTTTCTTGTAAAAGGAACAGAGGGCAGAATTTATGTGTAAATAAATTGACAAATTTTATGATGTAAGCCGACAATGAGCTTCCCCTCTTTGAAAAACCAGCACCCGCCACTGATACATTCACATCACTCTAATGTATACACACGTTAATAGTTGTTATCGCTATACTTTGGCTAATTTGGCTGTAAAGAAATCACTTCTGTACACCTTAGGTATTACAGAAAAGAGAGAAAGGCTCAAAGACAGTTTCCCCGTTTGGTTGCCCAAATAGACCCAAATATTTGCCAGCCAGCAGAGGCCACAAATGCTGCAGTTTTAAGAATGTCCTTAGGCCAACTCACCCTTAGACATAGCCAATCATGACTCTGCAGGCACCTGGCTGGCTGATAGCAGAGCTGAAAATCAAGTTTAAGATCTCAGCAGTGATGGGCTAGCATGTTAATCCACTGCGCCACTTTTCAAACCAGCATCGAGCCACTGTGCAAAAGTCTTTTAGTAGCACAGATTGTTTAAATCAAAATCAACACTTAAAGCTCTTTAAGTGGTAAGACATTTACAATGTTGGAAAACAAGATTTAATGTCCACCGTAACATAGGGGTATTTAGAAACCCACACAAACATTAAACATGCTGTAACAGAGTAAAAGTACGTTTGTCAAATAATTAAAGTGACACGTACTATAACCAATCAAAACGTTGTTCTAGAATATTGAGTGTAGTAAGAACAGCTATATTTACCTAATTGCGTTACTGTCTGTGTGCTCTAGAAAATCCAGTAAACAAGCACGTCGTCATTTTAAAAGTTCTTGCACCAAGGTTGTGCCATCACAGTTTGGGTTTTCACATAACAGCAGATGCTAAAGCAGCTTCATCAGTGCAATGTTGAAATTTGCTTCGGAAATCATAACTGATAAGCTTTATAGGATTATTATTATTAGTGTTTTGACACATGCCACAGATGACAAAGCTTTACTTATTAATTTACTTTAAATGCTTCCACTGTAAGACAGGTAAATCAGTCACATTAGAAAATTACATACCATTTCACCTAGCATACTTTTTAGACATGAAATATATTAATATGATAATTACCTTGCCCTACAGGAAGTACAGTTATTTATATGATTCTGGCTAAATCAGAATGTTTGGTTTGCTTTTAATTATGTCATTAGCTTTCAAAGTGTAAAGCAGTAAGTGTGAGCTCTTCCTGTTCAACAGGGAATTTTTCTTGGTAGTTTTACCGTGCAATGTTAAGTTCCTCCTTTTTCTGCTTTTTGCTCGAGCTCCTCTGGGTGTGGAATATAGGTCATGTGATCCTCCCACCATTTTTATCATCACAAGGTGAGTCATCAGGAATGTGGTTAGTCAGATATGAACAAATGCAGTGTGTGTGTGTCCGTGAGAAACCAGACGAGTGGCGAAGTGGAAATTGTGTATTTTGGACAGCCTAGGGCTAAGAGCATTAGTGTTCAGACTGAGTGGGTGGTTTAACCAATCGCTCCACAATAAAGTCTCTACATATTGCACCCGCTATTGCTCTTTAGGGGTATTTTTAGCTTTTAGCTGTATTCCATGTGGTGTAGATATATGAGAGGAAGTTCACCATTTGGTTATACTTCTTTCCAGACACCAAGGGCACTTAAGAAAGCTCCTAACTGTACTCACAACAGGCAGTATTTACAAAAAAAATGTCAAAAACAAAAATTGTATTTATATTGGCTCAACAAACATGGGAGTTCTTTTCTCATGCTTTGTATGTTCCACAAATATAAAATAAAAACGAATTTTATTTCGAAGCAGGATTTCAAAAAGCATAAACCCTGATCGGAAAAATCAGCTATGGTTGGTCAGGTTTAGAGAAATCCATGCAAGTGCTGTAGTAGTTCTGTAGATGGTTTTAGGTTTGTGGCATTAGCACCGTCAACCATTGAATTTTGTCACAAATCACTTATTTCAAGTGACTAAGCTTGCATTTTTTTTCCCTAAAATTAACTTATTTGAAAAGTATTGTATTGTGCATTGTTGCATCAAGCATCTGCAACAGACTCATATCACAGGTTTTAGATGTTGCTATATGGAAGTTTAGCATTATAAATGATACACAACTATAGATTTATACATTAGCTAATCAGACAATTATTTTTAAAACCTTGCATTTACAGTAAAGTAACAGGTGGCTTTTAGTTTTCTGTATAGGATCCTGACATGGTATGATGTGCAGTGATGACCTATCCCAGTGACCTGTCCCTGGCTTGCACTTAGTATGAACTTTTTTCTGCATGTAACTCCTATAAGTAAAAATTCAAGGATCCCACATCTAATATGGTAATTAACCAAGGGATTTTTTGAGAGCAGGCTATTAGGTATAAACTTTGGATTGGTTAACAATCTTGTACAGACTTCGTATTGGTTAACAATTTCTTACAGACTTCAGGTTGGTTAACAATTTCAGTATAGAAACGGATTTTTGTTTTTTATATAATTATCTATTTTTTCCCACTTTTTTTCCCCCAATTTTTATCCCCATTCTAGTCATATCCAATTACCCTGATTATGTCCTCTATACTGGTTCAACCCCTTGCCGCTGACTGAGGACGCCACTCAACCGAATTGCGCCCCCTCCGGCACGCAATCGGTACAGACTTGCATTTTACACCCGCACGAGCCGAGTTCATACACCGAGAGACACTGCGCACGGAGGGTCACACTCCCCTCAATGTTATTCCTCAGCCCTGTGCAGGCGCCATCAGTCAACCAGCAGGGGCCGCAGTTGCACCAGTTATGAGAACCAATGCTCCGACTCTACCCGCTAAACCCATGAACAACAGCCAAACGTTGTTCATACTGCCGCCCAACCCAGTCGGAAAGGTAGAGCTGAGTTTCGATACGATGTGTCTAGAAACCCAACTCTGGTGCACTAGCGTACTTTACCGCTGCGCCACCTGAGCGTAGGATTTTTGTTTTTAAATAATTGTGCTTCAAATAGTTGCATTTGACTGTGTCAACGATCAGTTGTCAAGGTGCACGTTTATTTCTTTATTAGTGCTTTTAATATGTCCCCAGTTCATAATGTCTAGAATTCAACACCATCAACACTGTCATACAAGCTTTACTAGTTTTTCGGCTTTCGCTTACCAAGTTGTTCCACATCATTATGAATGTGCTCTGTGGCGTGTGTGGTTTTAGGCTTACCTTCAAAGTTACGCACACCTCCCGCCTTTACTATCGAGTGAAAATCAGTATGGTTAATGTCAGCCATGGATTTTTCATTGGGAATTTTGTGGGATTACTAAGTTGATTTTGTAATGGATAGAACACCAAATATTTGTGTGTTCGGTTTTTGAACAATAATGTTCTTGGCAGTTCTGTCTGGTGGAACATCAAAATCTAGAAGAGTCATGTCTGGGCTTGATGGTAACAGTGCAACTGGAGCATGTGCTACCTAATGCACTGAGGAGCACTGTCTAAATTGCTGAAGTAACCATAGATTTACACTTTCAGGCGACAAATCACTGATGATTATTCATGGTTTGACTGTTGGGTGTGTAGGAAGCCACTGCTGTTTTTTTGTTGGGACAGGTACTCACCTAGAAATGCTCATTGTTTACTGAATAATATTTACTCACACGTGGGATTTTTTTTTCATTTTTAAATCTATTTGTGTCTTAATACAACCCAGGTGAATAATAAATAGATGTCTTTTTATGTGTTCTAAACAGGAGTTGATCTGATTGTAGGGTATGGCTTAATGGGGCTTAATGGGTTCATTTCCAGCATTTAGCAGGCGCTATTATCCAGAGCGACATACAGAAGCACCTTCTCAATAAACATTTCCTCTCTCTAGTATGAATACACAACAGTCTAAGAACACAAAGAGTGCCTTTGTACGCTTGGTTAGAACAGAAAGGAGTTTTTAACAGATAGAGAAGTTAGTAAATGCAAGATTAGTTTCTGTATTAGTACACCAGTTAGTATTATTATATTAGTATACCAGTTGATCTAGACGTCTTTAGAAAGCATTATGTGCCTCAGCTGTTTAAAAAGATGGAGGACGTTTCTACCACCACCCTAAATGATGCACTCTTGTCCAACCATCTAGGTCTTGGAAAAAACAGAGTTTGTGAAACCAACCAGTCTTTTTCCATTGCTTTGGTGTTCAGTTCTGATGCCTGCATGCTCATTATAGGTGCATTTGATGGTGTACTGGAGTTAACACGTGCACTAATGTGTTAACATTGACGTGCAACGACTCAGCCCTATATACAGAAAGCGATGACACATTTATCTCATCACTATTAAAATGATCTGCAATTTGAGCCACAGTAGCCATCCTGCTGGTCTGTGCCAGACGGCATAACCTTTATGTCCTCTGTCATCAGTGAGGTTTGGCTGCCCAGCAAACCTGTTGGCTGTTGTCCTCAACAGCCTCAAAACACACATACACACACTTGATTGGTTACACCTATCTGCCATGTACATTTATTGGTCATTATACAACCTACGCTACCATACAGATGAACTTTGTTAGTATATCAATACGGACTGTAGCCATGTGTTGTTCTACACACTTTTCACCCCCTGGTTATTCCAATTGACCAAATGTTATTTGGGTAGTATATCGTTCTCAGCACTGCAATGACACTAACATGGTAATGACATGATAGTGTGTGTTGTGCTTGTATGAGTATAGCAAGCGCAGCAGTGTTATTGGGATTTTAAACTTCTGAGTGTTAATGCTGAGAGGAAAATGCTGAGAGGAAAATACTGCAAACAATGATAAGCCAACCAAACATAATCTGGTCTTCAGTGGTCCATTTTAATTGATTAATAAGCTATATGAATAATTAACAAAGGTACGTACTGGATGGGTGTACTTAATACAGTGCTAAGTAAATGTAAACACACTGCCTGCCCAAGAAAAAAAAAAAGTTGCTGTTTGGATTTCAATAAGCAAATAATTAATGTTATAGCTTGCAACAATTTTAAGCCCAAACTGTTGCAGTGACTAACATCTCATTTCTTAAACAGCCATATCAGAAGATGTATCCTGGGGTTGTGGAAAATGTTACTGTGTTTTAGAGGCGTCAAATTATTGGCCTGCACCAAGCAAAGAAAACAGTTAAGGAGAGGCTGAAATTACTGGAAGTGGGTTAAGGACTATCCAGCGCATTACTACAACCTGGAAGCATTGTGGTAAACTGTCAACTTTATGGAAGAAATGTGGTCTGAGAAAATCAAAGAACATTTAAGCACAAAAATCTGCAGCCGAACTCATGGCTGTGTTTGACAAAGTACATTCTTTCCACACACAGCATTCAACAAAAGCTCAAGATTTGGAATTGAACAGCTGTGAGGCTATAAGAAAATTGCTTGTCTAATTACAAAAAAAGGTTTCCAATTGCTGGGGAGCGTAAAGGTTGGACATTGGAGCAATGGAAAAAGGTCATGTGCTTTTAGTCTACATTTACCCTGTTTTAGAGTAATGGCACATTAGGGTATAAAAGGAAGCACTGGCCGATGCACCCATCATGCCTACTGTACTTTTGCCTTTGAAGGCAGTGTTATGATCTGGGATTGCTTTAATTGGTCAGTTTAAGGCTCAGGAGCATTATGTGGCAATAAAATTAATTTAGCTGACTACCTAAATGTACTGAATAACCAGATCCCGACAATTATTTTTTGTTTCTTCCCTAATGGCATGTTGAGATTAATATGTCTCACATTGGAAAAGAGTGGTTTAGGAAGCATGAGGATTTTCACTTGAATTGGCCACCACAGAGTGCCGACCATAACCCATTTCAAGTCTTTGGGACTTGCTGGAGTAGACTTTATTGGAGTGGTTCGAAGCTTCCATCAGCAGTACAAGATCTCATATTGTAACATGTTGTGGTCGCCAGGTCGTACTGTCATATTGTAACATGTTGTGACACTGCATAAGGTTGTGGAAACAATGCCATGGTGAATGCTTGTCAAAATCGAACACAAAGGCGATCTAAAAATATATTACTGTGTGCAACCTTTTTTAGGCCAAGCACATACAGTGCAGGCCAAATGTTTTAGATCACTAGTAAAAAGACTATTACAAATAATCAGCCTAACAAATGGAGAGAAGTGAGATTCCTTGAAATGAACATACATTTTTGAGTTTCTTAGACTTCGGTATGTTCTCCACTAATGACAGCACACTCAAACTGGCACAGGCTTTACAAGATATGATTTATGTTTTTACAATTTCAGAGTGTTACTAAATGCTAAGCTTTTTTTCGTTGAAGTAAATACCTTCATAAATTTCTCATAGGACTTAACTCATGTGACTGTGCTGTTAGTATATCTATGAGGAATGAAGGGGTACTTCCCCTTTTGTCACTGGAAGTTGTATTCTGGATTCTGTGAAGCTGCCCCCACTGCTACACACCGTAACTCTCTCACTCTCCTTTATAATAGTTGAGCAATGGCTTTAAATTGATTAACTTAAGCTTCAGACGAGATCAAATCCGCCTGTTGTCTGAGCATGTGATTTACTGAAAGGGATGATGCACAAGGAAATCAAAGAAATTGACATAATTTTAACAAATGACTTCTACGGTTTGTTTACCGGTGATGCAAAATAGATGCATTTTTCAAAATAGATGTTCTTCAGGTGCAAAGTCTAACACTGACTCAACTAAAATGTGATACCCTCAGCGTGCACATCAATGCGCATGTGCATAACGGGTGTACAATTTCAGGGTCAGATTTCAGCACTAGTTACTGTTTGCTTCTAAAGTTTTTTTTTTTTTTTTCTTAAAATCTGCATCTCTGTTCCTAATTTAAATAAACTTTTAGCGGTTGAACTGAAAAGATATATTAATCGACAGCTTTACTTTAACTTTTTTGGCTATAGTGTAATGGTTAATCATTGTGGCATGTATAAAAATGCTATGTCATGGATTTGCTTCTTTTTGGTACTTTTTCATATTCTGAAGTATTGAGAAGATTGATTGCCAAATTACACTTACAATATCATTTTAATAAAGCTGATAAATATCACAAAGGACAAAGACTTGATTAAGATTTGTTCTTACTGGCTGTTAAGTGATTTTTTTTCAAAAGACTTGGGTCTCTTTTGCCTGAATATTTTCCTTTCATAACACCACTTAATCATAAAGTGTAATAATGGAGCTTTAGGCACATTTTTTAAAGTACATTAGTAAAATTGTCTGTTTTTTGTGTCTTAAGAGAACAAAAAAAGACTGTCAGGCTGCTGTTATTAAGAAGCTGCAATTGTGTGTAAAAATGGACTTGAAGGTAGCACACATGCACCAACTTCTATAATATTCACTGTTTATAATATTTAAAGTTTGTTTACTGTATTATTTATGTCAACACCATTTTTATTTGTTGGTTCATATTTGATCTGACTGGAATTTTAATGATCTGTAATAGAAATAAACCTGTAAAAAGCTGTAGATCCCAGTAAAACTAGCCAACAGATAGAGTAGGTAGATAACTGATGTAGAATACATTATGCACTACACAAAGTGAACAAGTAATTATGTTTGTAACCTATGTTAAGATTAGACCAATTTGCCATGGGTCAGAGGTCTGTGTATGGAAATTGAGTTTTATTGTATTAAACAATTTTGGCTACACTGATACTTTAGACTACTTTTTTCTAAACTGATCATTTTTGGTGTGGATATTGACCAAATAATAATAATAAAAAAAACTGGCAACGTTTTTCATGATAAATCAAGTGTCAGTTTGTTGTATGTATGGTACTGTTTTATATACAAACCCTATTTCCAAAAAAAAGATGGGGCACATTTTAAAAATGGAATAAAAACTGAAATCAGTAATTTGTTAATTCAGTTGAACTTTATTTAACTGACACGTACAAAAAGATTTTCAGCATTTTTAGTGACTTTTCATTTGTTTGTAATCTTGCACTAAGAAACGTTTGACTTTGAACTTCCTGACAATTCTTTCACAAAGTTTGTCTATACTTTGGTGAACCATCATGTCCCTCTACACCCAGAAGAATAAAAGGATTATTAAAAATAATAATTTAAAATATCAATGGTTTGATGGTTTGATATCAATTCATTGTTGGCCTGATGGTAGTTCATAGTTCACATGTTGAATACAGCAGGTAGGATCAGGCATAATGACTTGAGTTATTTGGTAAGGGCTGAATCATTACAGCCAGATGACAGCAAAGGGTGCTTGCAAGCAGTGGTGGGGAGTACCCTCAGACAGGTGTCAGAAGAGAGACAATACACAAATACGCCATCAGGTTGTTTGGTAGACAAGACTCGTTGATGCTAGAGCACGGCTTTAGCATCTGGTATGCCACAGAAGAGCTATATTGTGGCTCAAATTGCTGGTAATTTGAATCCTGGGGATAAGGTGAATGACTGGCCACACACAGAGGGGTTTGATGCACTGTTATGACACAAAGTTCACATGCTTCTGTCCACCGTTCATATCACTTACAGTGGGCACTCATGTATCACTTCACATTACAGCTATGAAAGTAGGATGACTGGTCCAACTAATCCTTCTTTCTCCAACGTCAGGTGGAAGGCCAGGTATGTGTGTGTCAAATGCCTGGTGAGGAGATGCAGTCTAGACTGATGTACAGAGGTTAAAGGGGCTGCTGGTAATGTCCTGGTACTTAATACCACAGGAAGTCTGTAGATTAGCGCTGTTTTGAGAGCACAGCATGGCTGGCTATAACATTTAGTCTCGTGTGTATGTTGTTGTTCAGCTTTTTATGGTTGCTTATTACCTTCCATTCACAAATTCTCTTTTAGGCCAACCGTCTCAATAGGGTGCCTAGTTCTCCCTAAATTTTACATGATGGTTCTCACTTACACGCTCTTGTACAGTTGTTGATAACAAACCTTTGTTGAGAGATGTAGTTGTAATTTTGTGGTGGCAACATTTATAACTTACACTTTCAGAATCCAAATTCAGCATGTGCTAAAAGTTGTAAATATAGACTTAACTGTTTTATTGCTTTTATGTTTTAAATCATAACCTAAAGGATTAAAACTTTTTTTTCTGTTTTTCTGCCTTTTAACTTTTTTAATGGTGGCTCGGGTGTGTAGCGCTGTCACTTCAAAGCAATAATGTCCAGGGTTTGATTTCCAGTTGGAGACGCCGGGGTTCTTTCTTTGTGGGCTTTGCATGTTTTCATTTTTGCTTTTTGGCTTTGGATTGTTGATCTATTAAATAGGTCACATTACGTTTTCATTCCTTTTTTGCTTAAACTTTTAAATGTGGTGTTCATGGTTACAGGCTTTCGATTTATAGGTTCACATTTCATGCTTTACTGCCTTCAATCTAAAAAGAGAAGCACTTGGACATGGTAACTTCCTTCCATGCATGTAAAGCTGGCTTTGTTGTTTAAAAAGTAGATACAGCATGCTGGAATAACATCAAATTCATTAAGTTTCAGTTATTCTGTTGTAATTTATCTGTAGTTTGTCTGTTGTTTAAACAAGAGTAGAGTGGCTTAGAATTGACCTACAGAGTAATTGGTCATGTTCATGCTAATCTAATAATGAGCCGCTGACCAGGAGACGTGGTAACTATATGCTATGTCATAACAATGTGGGAAAAGACCTGAGTAATTGTATATGTTTAACACACAAGACCAGTGCTGTAGGAATAGCTTTAATGTTGTTAATTTTGGCTGCCGTGAGAGTGCGAAGGTTGGCGTGAGCGTAGTCGGTGATGTGAAAAAGTTGAGCTAACTTTACGTAAATTAGCAGCAAAGCCATGTAGCGATTACCAATAGAAATAAGTGTTGGGCAGAGCAGTAAGCTCTTAGCTCATTATCTCCACCACTGTGAAACAGTTTGCTTCATTTTTGGTTTCTAGATAAATGTTCTTACTAGAGATGGAAGAGAAACTCATAGTGATTGCTTTCATCTATTAGCAGAAATCTGACACTGCAACAAAAAACAAACGCGGTTTTCTTGTCGTGTTCTCTGCACAGACAGTGATGGACCACGCAGGGATAAAATTCATAGATGAGCGATTTCCCTCCAGAATTTTTATTTTTAGCATGATCATGTCTGATTTGTGGTTTAAAACGAGGTGGGAAGGATTCTGATTTGTGATCAAATTGTTTTTTTTTGTTTTTTTTTGTTGTAAAAACTGCCCATCCGTAAGTAGGGTATTATGCGTTCACAATTTGCTGACTTGTAACTTTACACATTTAAAAGTAGAATAGTAACAGATCCTTCTTAATGTGATTATCATGGGGGGAATTTCTTTTTTTCAGTGTACTGCCACGTCAAACTTCACTAGGAAAGCAAAGAGATCATCTCAGACTTATTTATTGCTTTACACCCTCCGGCTCCTCTTGGTGGATCCCCAGACATTCTTTTGATTCAGGCTTAAACCTCACTGAAGAGTTTTTATTGTCAGCTTGTTTATCAGTTGATTAAATGAGTGGAATCAGTTGAAGCTGCTTTATAGTTGGAACAAAATTTGCCAGTCACTGTGACTCTGTGCAGGGATGAGTAAACATCCCTATTACAGATTTTATTACTCTTTAGTTAGTTACATTTAAGTCCAGTTTGCCGGAATATTTCATGCATCACTTCGGTCATAGATTTGTGTTATATGTGGGCAGTCACACAGTCATATGGCCCATCATGACCACACAACAAAAATTAACCTCTACTAAATATGTCTGATAAACACTACCAAGAATGTACTCAAGCAAATATTTTATCTTTTACTCTTAATATGTTTAGGTCTCAGAATCCTGGATGGTCACTTTTGCCATTACTGTATCGTACCTCACCTCAGAGTGCAAAGAAAGCCAAAGAATATGGCATATGATTGACTACAATTTAATGTAGCAGCACATACTATTCTTTACCAAATTTGGTTTACATCCTGTATATAAGTTTATTGTTCCCACCAAGATGTATTACTTTACTGCTCAATTCTTGTTCTACCTTCATGACCGCTGGATGCATGCTAGACTAAGTGGGAATAAAGAGTGAAAACTTTGAACTCATTGGGTACATTGTTTTAACTTACCAAATCATCATCATAAATCACTGGCTACTTTGTACAGAGTTTACTGAACTCGCTGGGTACATTTACAGACATGTACTGTGAGTATACTGTAGGCCTATAGTTAGTGTCCAGCATTAAAAATCGATTAGATACATAAGTGATGAAATTATATAAACAACCACAAGATAAACACACAAACACAAAAGGAAACAAACACTGGTGTAAAGTAGCGGTCCATATCTGTAAGTGTCAGTATTTTTTCAGCATTTGTTCTGTCTTACCTTGGTAATGTACCTGCCAGTCTACAGACTCACTTTCCTGTGATCAGATGTTGAGCTATTCATGCCTGAAGAAACTGGCAGACGTCGGTATGAAATACACTGCAGTTTTGATGGTTATGTGAAAAATGTTCTCTTAAGCTACGTGTTCTCTTAAGCTATTGTGTTTTACATATTTGATTCGAACTTAGTCACTGGTAAATCTCATTAATTGTGCTCATATACTTTGCTAGCCAGTGTTGTCTTACAGCCAAAATAATCATCACATTTGTTCACTAAGATGTAAGATTGTATCTGCACTGTGACATAAAAAAGCAGCTAGCTGCTAAAAAGCAAACATGGTTAAATCAGTCAGTTGTGTACCAGTGCTTAATGGTGGATAGATGGATAGACATATAGATAGAACTTTTTCATTGCTTAGTACAGTTGCAAGGCAACGAAATTAGCATTGTGCAAAACAACAAATATCAGGAACGTACATATCTATGATTGAGATAATAACTATAACTATTTACATATATGGTTTTAGATCTGTATATATAGTACTATATACATAATAAGAATGGAAATAGCTGGGTATGTATAATACTAATACTGTAAAAGTTATACTAATAATTGTAATAATACGGGGCAAGCTGTAGCCTAGTGGTTAAGGTACAGGACTAGTAATCCGAAGGTTGCTGGTTCAAGCCCCACCACTGCCAGGTTGCTGCTGTTGGGCCCTTGAGCAAGGCCTTTAACCCTCAGTTGCTCGGACTGTATACTGCAACTGTAATGTAAGTCGCTTTGGATAAAGGCATCTGCTAAATGCTGAAAATGTAATAATTATATAGATATGTCAAATAAATAATTATACATATAGTCTTGATGGGTTTATAATTGTAATAGTAAGAAACCTTTCTTACCTGAAGTGTGTGATGACTACCTAAAAAGTGACTGCATGTCCAAAGGCAATTATTTAGTTCAAGCGTTTAATAAGTCCTGTTGAGTGATGATTGAGAGACTTTAGGTAGGAAAAGCCCGCCTAGCTTAGTGTGATTAAGAGCCTGATTGTCATAAATGTGATAAGATGCTGCTGATTGAGCTTAATTGAAACTCTGTGACCCATCCTCATAAAATTATCTGTCTTGTCTCCTAACAGAGATCCCAGCGAGGAGTGCAATGGAATTAATGGCACTCTCCCTGCAGAGGCCGCGCCTGGCTCGAAGCTGAACGAGAGGTGTCCTGTGGCCCCTCCTCCTCCCCCACCCGGCCCCGTGCCTGTGCTCAAGCCAGCCACCATGGGTGACGGTCTGGATGCAGCACAGATGTCTGGGAGCAGCACAAGCTCTCAGGGCCAGCCCCAGTCACAGCCACCACATGGCGCCAACCCCTGTCCCCCAGAGATCACCAACCCATCGCGGCCCAAGCGTCAAACAAACCAGTTGCAGTATCTGCTCAAGGTGGTGCTAAAGACCCTGTGGAAGCACCAGTTCTCATGGCCCTTCCAGGGTCCTGTAGATGCACTCAAGCTTAATCTGCCGGTAAGTTCATTGTGGGTTTTTTTGGAAGAAAATTATTTGCACTTTAATTTGCACTGGATTTAAGGTGAATGTAGCCAAGAGTGATTGGAAATCTGTCTTAATCAAAGGTGAATACATTAAATCGTTTGCTGGCAATTGCTGGTTTTTACACATACCTACTGTCCCAAGTTTTTAAATTGGGTTTATTAAAGATGCCCTTGTAATACAGTTGCAATCAGAAATATTCTGATTAAAGCCATTTGGGGCCTTTAGTTGTACAATTGTTGTTTTTTAAAATCCCACCAAAGATCTTCTATGGGATTTAAATCTTGAGACTGAGAAGGACATTCCAGGATATTCCAAAGTTGATTCCTTAACCAAGCTTTAGTTGACTTGGGATTATTGTCTTGCTGGAAGGTTCAATTTCACATCGGAAGGCAAAACATTCCTTCTAATTTGCATTTGCATTTGTGTCATTTAGCAGATGCATTTATCTAAAACTTACAAGTATGACTGATTACAGGTTGAGCAGTTAAGGGTTATGGGCTTTGCTCAGCTTGCTGGTGGTGGGGCTTCAACCAGCAACCTTCTGATTACTAGTCCTTTAACATAACCATGATGCCAATCACATCACCATGATTGCCAGTTCCGGAAGCAGATAAAACATTCCCACATTATGACTGATCCACCTCCATGCTTGACCATGATTATAATTATATTAATATTCTAATTATGTTTTAATCATTAAACCAGTAGGTTACTGCTACCCAGTAGTAGGTTTTAAAATCAGCAGTGTTATCTGAAATACTACATCATTTATTTTCTGTTATTTTCATGTTAAGTTGATAAACAATCTGTTTTATGACAGAAAAATGTAAATGTGGTCTGACCAGGTTAGAACAATCTGTTCACATCCACTTTGAATTTTGATCACGTTGTGAAATGTCCAGTTATGTCTAACGCCTAATAATCATCTGTAATAAAACCAGGAAAGTTTCTCACAAGCAGTTTAAGGTTTAGTGGTTTGTGGTTGAAACCTGAGTGTGCCAGTGGGACTTTCACTTCAGAGAGTTTCTTGATATTGACTCAGACATGGTGTGTTGGTAATGCTTGTTTTAATACCTGATTTCTGTTATTTTCTTTTTAGGACTATTATAAGATCATTAAAAACCCGATGGATATGGGAACTATCAGGAAACGACTTGAGAACAGTTACTACTGGAATGCGCAAGAATGTATTCAAGACTTCAACACCATGTTTACCAACTGCTACATATACAATAAGGTACTGATGTCTTTTCTCTGTTTATGGAAAAGCTGCTTATAAACTGTCAGTCCTTTATAGTAAATGGCTGGCTCTGAATGCACACAGCTCATGTGCATATTATTTAGATTTTTTAAAAAGCCCCCCTGATTCAGTCCACAAATTGTGTAATACAGCACATTTAGACTAGTTATAAGATTTCTGTTTTGTAACAGAGGGAAATTCATACCATGTGATGTATTACTTGTACTTTCTGTTTATTAGTACTCAGTATAATGTTTAAGTATGTGATTTCATACTTAAAGTCTCATGAGAAGCCTTCTGAGAAGAGTGGCTGCTGTTATAGCTAAAAAGATCACATAAAGGTCACTCCATTTTAATGTTGTTTGTTTTTGAAATGGGATGTCCAAAGTCATGGTCAGGTGTCCAAATACCTTTGGTCATGTAGTTTATGTTGGCATACTTCACTTTTAATTTAATTTTCATCAATCTTTTTCAAGTTTTTAGCATCTGTGGAAGCTTAAATGCCATTTTGCGATGGGTCAGGCAAACCTATTTAAACTTTTTGCGAGCATTTAAGTTATTCATTTAAAAGATGGCTTGTGACAGCGATCCATACATGAGTTTTGTCTCATCCTTTTACACCTGGTGGATTTTAGATGAGCCTTGTAGTAGCAGACACTTAAAGTCTGGAGGCAGTGGAACTAGAATCTGAGATATAGAGATATAGAATCTGAGATTCTCATTGAGAGTGACAAGGATATACAAGATTTAAAATGAGTTTATTAAAGGGACAGTGCAGAGAGGAAGGAAATAAGAGATCGAGATGTTTTGGTTATCCTTGAGGATTGAGCCACTGAGCAGGAAGAGGAAAAGAGGTTTCCTCAAAAGACAGGTCAGAAGACAGGAGGATGTTCAGGTCAGGGCAAAAGATGAATGATTTGCTGTGGTGATCCATAACGGAAGGAGTAAAAAAGTCGGACTTCCCACAAAAAACTGTCTAGGAATTAAGTAACAGAAAAATTAGTGAAGTGCATGTAAACCAGGTGCTCGAAGTATTGCCAACATCAGTTTTCTCATCACCATGAAAATGTCCTTGTACATGTAATTCTAATCACTGTTTCTCACTAGGAGCCTGCTTCGTCTTTGATGCATGCATGCTTATTAATAGTGTGTATCGCCCTCTACAGGCAGGGGATGACATAGTCTTAATGGCTGAGGCACTGGAAAAAATGTTTCTACAGAAAATTTCAGAAATGCCCCAGGAGGAGACTGAGATTGCAGTCATGACTCCTAAGGGCCGTGGCCGAGGCAGAAAGGACCCAGGTACGTTTCTTTCTCTAAGTTTCATTTACAACTCGACGCCTAAAAATATCCGAATAATCATAAAACTAAATCCACTCTCTCTTTCTCATACCCCTTGACATTTTCATTTAGGGTTAAGCTTAAAGCCTGGGCCTGTCTTGGATTCTCCATCCACCACCCCTCAGACACGTGGAGTCACCAATCACGGAGCTGGACCACAGATTAAAGGACCCGTGCAGCCTGGTCCCCCATTGCTTCCTCCGCAGCCGGCAATTTCGACTATTCCCCCTAGAGTTCCCCCTACCATCCCTCCCCACGCACCCCAGTTGGGGCCACCCTACCCACTGGGAACTTCGGACATCAACCCCCAAGCCAGCATTATGACCTCTGTGCCTCCTCCTCCTGCCCAGACCGCCCTGCCGCCAATGTCCATTCAACAGAGCACTGCACCAGTACATCAGAGCATCACACCTAAAGTAAGTACTGACAAAAGCTGGATTATTACAATTGACTTGCATGTCAGGCTTGACTACCATTTGACTTGCACATATAGTTACATTTTAACCTGCCACAATTTTTGCATCCTTCACTTTATCAATAATTGGTATGAGTAAGACAGTATTAATAAGACTAATTAATGTTAGCTAATTAATCTCCTTAATTCCTAGCTATTTTGAATTTTTGCATCACTAAATGCCCTTTAAAGATTCAATGACGTAGGAGGCTTTTAGAGCACGGCTACTTTAGTGTTACCTGCACTGAAATTTGTTATACGGTAGACACTAGACTCTAGCTACTAGAGTCATTTATAGAGCAGGGACATTTCATTTAATAAAAATGTTCAGCCCTGAGTCTCACATACTTGTTTCCCTTTTTTGTTCCGTATTCTCTTGTTTTAAATGAATAGTAAATCACAAAGGTTAATATCAGTTGTTTTGTACTAGTAATACACATTGTAAACATAAATTTTTCAGCCGCTGAGAAAGAGCCAGAAGAGAAAAGCAGACACAACGACCCCTACAGCAAACGATCAACTGAGCGAGTCCTCTCCTGCTGAGTCGAAGTCTGGTAAAACTCTCCCCCGGCGGGAGAGTGCTAGGCCATCCAAACTGGCCAAGAAAGAGACACCGGATTCCCAACACCATATTAGCATCGTAGTGCCTGGTGGTGCCCACAGTCCCAAAGTCCAAGAGCAGCTGCGCCACTGTGCTGGCATTGTGAAGGAGATGTTCGCTAAAAAGCATGCCGTGTATGCGTGGCCTTTTTACAAACCAGTGGATGTCGAGAATCTGGGACTGCACGATTATCATGACATTATAAAACACCCCATTGACCTCACCTCCATTAAGGTAAGGTTGGAGTCCTAGATTGGGCTTGGTGTGTGTCATTGTGTTCACAGGTTATCTGGTCTCTAAAAGTAATTAGAAAATGTGTACATTTAACCTCATGGACCTCACCACCATTAGAGTGAAGTTGATGTTGTGAGCTTGGGCTCTGTGGGTTTGTGCAAGTGAAATTTGCATTGCAAATGAAATACATTTCTGAAGGTAATTAGAAAATACATACGCCTGTTTCAGATAAAGTTGGACAGTTAGCATCCTCAGTATCCTCAGTAAACGATTAAAAATGTAATTAACTGGAAAGGTGATGGAACACAGTAGTAAACATGTCTCTGAACTAGGGTTGGGCGATATTGCCGATTTTCATACCGTCATACCGTCTTCAGGAAATACCGCGGTATACGGTATTACCGCGGGGGGGGTGTTTGTGTCGCAGACAAACTTTACAGTGTACACACTTGAGTGAAATTACAATATTTCAATGTTTTATTATAAAAAGATCTGAACGTCAAACATTGCTTATCTTATCTGATCTATAATAAATACGCATAAGTATAAATGCATGGGTATCAATTACACTTTAACACAAACATTAACACATAACATTTTGGCATTGTAATCTCTCTCTGCCCACACAAAACAGAATAATAGCAGGCTAAACACTTCAATATATTTCAAAAGTTAACTGCTTAGTTTATAGTTACAGATATTTCTTAAAAGTGTATGAACGTGTACGATTAGTTATGCCTGTAATCCAGAATTAAGTTCTATACCGTGACAAAAAATATGAATGTAAATGTTCATGTTGCGATGACGGTGATGTAAAGTAATGTTAAAATAATTCAAAGTCCAAACATTTGAGTGGTTAACGAGAACGCTACTTTACATGTCACACAAGCTCAGTGCAAAACACGAGCACGGAAACGGTACAAATCCGATCTCTTCCCTACACACTCGCTCCCTACGCCCTATAGTGCGCTTCACTTTCTTAAAGGGCCAGACAATATATTTTATAATTCACATTACACGACAGGTGAGACGTTCTTTTTTCTTAATATAGCGCTTTTATTTAGGAAAAAATAGTTCTTACATAGGCAGGAAAATCTATGGCAGACAAGAGTCAAAACAGCGGATTGGGCGTAACGTTATTATTACTGTTTGCTCCTTTTTCTCAACACTTGTGCTCGATTTACACTGAAGATATATTTAGTAAATAAGTACATGTCCGCGCATGCACGCGCTTGTGTTCATTTCCGGTTGAACTGATAAAAAATTTTGATTTTGAAAAATTAAAAGACGAGCCGTTTTTTCAGTTTCTGCTTGTTAGCTCACAGCTAACGCTAGCCAGTGTGGCTCTTCACCAGTATGTTAACCAGTTGTGTTATCACCAGTAAGCACCCCACAGCCAATCAGCGAGCTCCAACCGCCTACCCCTCCCACCCCTCCCTCACTGTGGATGCGCGCATGTCCTAAAGTCTCAGTTTTCAAGGTAAACCTGAAGCAGAAATTCGGCGCTTCACATTTAAAAAATACCGTCACCATTTTTGAATACCGCGGTATACGGTAATATCGTCATACCGCCCAACCCTACTCTGAACACTGAGTTTTTTGAAGGTATCAAATTCTCATTGTGTTTATATTTACCAAATAACAATGAAAATAATGAAAACATTGGATATCTTTCTAATTGTGTCAGAGAAATTAAGGTTGAAGAGAATAAACGAATCACAGATTTTGTTTTATTGCATTTTTAAAAATGTCCCAATTTAGCTGGAAATAGCGTTTGTGTGTAACTTCATTCAGCTTTTTAAACCTAACAGACTGAGGAGCAGGTCTATAGAAGCTCAGGGTCGTAAACATTGCTGCTAAAACTTTTAAAAGTATAATGTAATATTTGAGTCACGCAATGCCATCAGGTATGATAAAACCATAGATTTAAAACAAGCAAGTTTTTTCTTAAAGTAAAAAGATTGACTATTAAACAATTGGAAATGAGGAAACATTGGCTATTAGTAATTTGATTTATAGTATACATGTTGTGAATGTTTTTTGAAACACTTCTGGGTTCTACTGTTTCAGTTTATTGACATTTTATCTATCCACAGAGCCAAATATCTGTAATGTAACCTATGTAGATTCATAGCTATTTCTGACCAATTGAAGGTGTAAACTTGCCTTGTTCAGGTGTGTTTCATTGACATTTTCTGCTGGTTTTAGGACAAGTTGGAAGCCAGGCAGTACAGAGACGCGCAGGAGTTCGCTGCAGATGTGCGGTTAATGTTTTCTAACTGCTACAAGTACAACCCTCCAGACCATGAGGTTGTGGCCATGGCACGCAAGCTTCAGGTACATAAATGTGCTTCCATGCATGCTGATTAATCTTAAACATTAGAGGTATTTTATTTTAGCTCAAAGGAGAATTCTTTCTGCACACACAGGACGTGTTTGAGATGCGTTTTGCTAAGATGCCAGATGAGCCTGAGGAGGCTTTTACCCCTACTCCTGCACCTGTGCTTCACCCAGCTGCCCCTGTCAAACCACAGCCACCCATCAACGCTGCCTCGTCCTCTGACAGCTCCAGTGATTCCTCCTCAGAGTCAGAGTCCTCTACTGATGATTCAGAAGAGGAAAGAGCTCAGAGGCTGGCTGAGCTGAAGGAGCAGGTAGGATGAGCGTTATGATTGATTATGATAATTATATGTTTAAAACTGTATTTCTAAGGCTCATTGGGTCTGTTAAAAAACCTAGAGAGCTGCCTAATTAGAGAGGATTCTAACAAGACGTTGAACTAATAAGGCAGATTATTTAGACACATTACTTAGACAGCGATTATGTCACCGTAGTTTTTGCTTACTAAGCTAACACAGTTAGCCTCAGGCCATTCAAACCAATGGGTTGAGGCAGTACAACCTGCAGGCATGCCATCTAACATCTCCTGAATGCTGGGATTGCCTTCGCCACTAAGGAAGCATCAGATGCTCCCTCGTTATTTAGTCAGATTATCGCTTAGAATTAAGGCACTTCAGTAGGCAGCATTTTAAGGTATCTAAGAATTCAGACAGACTTCTTCTCGGGAGGATGACGTGAAAATGCTGTCTTTGTAGAGAGCTCTGTAGATTTTCCAGACAGATCCATAGACTGCATTCCTAGTTTTTGCATTAAACCTGAAAGCAAACACCCGCTGACATTAGTCGTCAATTAACCCTGAATTTTGGTAACCCATTAAATTTGAAACACGTCACTGAGGGAGTAAGTTAACAAGATATTTGTTGACATTATAGCTTAATGCAACACAAACTAGTTCAGCATTCAGGTACTGGTGATGTTTTTTTTCTGACATAAGTTCCTTTAAAAAGTTTGACTGAGTCTTCCTTCATATTTAAGCAAAAGGAAAAAATGCAAATTCTTTGTGCTCAATAATATCACACAATACACATCCACATGCAAGTTTGGTGACTCCATGCTCCAACATCCCCCCAATAACACCAGCTGTTATTGGGATTTTAACAAGTATAATTTCTTTTCAAAGTACTTGCTGATTGCTCTTTATATAAAGCTAAATAGTTGATTAGCAAGGTGATATTATATATACAGTATATATATATATATATAACATTTGACTGCAATATTTTAAAATATTGTTTCTACAATGTTTTGTTTATTTAATTATCTATGCACAGTGTCTGTTGCAACCTGCCTTTCATACTGTTTAAATCTGTCATGCAGCTAAAGGCAGTCCATGAGCAGCTGGCAGCACTTTCCCAACCCCAGACCAGTAAACCAAAGAAGAAGGAAAAGGACAAAAAGGAAAAGAAGAAGGACAAGCACAAAAAGAAAGGAGCCATTCCTGCACTGGATGAGATCCTCGAGGTTCCTCCTGCTCTCCAAACGCAGAAAAAGAGCAAGAACAACAAGGATCCTCTGTCCAAGAAGACCAAGAAGCCCAGGTAAGACGGGGAACTTTTTTAGGAAGGCCCCTTTCAACCTCCAAGATGTTCAAGTTTATATAGTTATATAGTATGCAATTTAAAGGAATGTTGTTTTTTTCTTTAAAAAATGGATACATTTTTCTTTCTTGCTTTTGTAGAAAGGAGAGCCTGAAGAACAACCGCTCTATGGCACTTCCAGGCCCTGCACCACCCAATCTGCAGGCTGTGCCAGGTCTCGACTCTGTGGATGATCTGGGTTTGCCTGGTGGACCAGGATCAGCCGGCCTGGTGCCTCCAGAAAAGTGTAAGCCCATGTCCTACGAAGAGAAGAGACAGCTAAGTTTAGACATTAATAAGCTTCCTGGAGACAAACTAGGACGTGTCGTTCACATCATTCAATCCCGCGAACCCTCGCTCAAAAACTCCAACCCAGACGAGATTGAGATCGATTTTGAGACACTAAAACCTTCCACACTTCGGGAGCTAGAAAGATACGTTTCATCATGTCTACGCAAGAAGAAGAAACCTCCAGGTTAGTTTTTTTGCTTTTAATCTGTCACTGTTGTCATGTGAACCTGTGAAGTAGGTGTAGAGATGTAACGATAAACATAGTTAAGCCCTAATTTAACATTGGTTTTTAGTACGCTCGGGTGATGTAGCAGTCTAATATACTAGCCCACCACCGGTAAGAGCTGGTGCAAATGTAGCCTCTGCTGTCTGGTCAAGGCACTGTCACAGTTGGGATGTGGAAGTAGATTCAGAGAAGAATTCAGAGGAAGGAAAAAAATTATTTACTTAGAAAATGTCATTTTAAATAATACCCTTTAGAATTTTTCTGAAATTTTTATCCTGCTCATTTTTCTGAACCAGTTTGAAGGGTGCTTTTGTGTTTAAATAAAATACTTATTTGACAACACGATCAAACAATATAGAATTGGTTCTGACCACTGAATCAGCTTGAGTATCACTTCTCCACTAAACAATACAGTTCTTCCGAATTACAGTTTGTACGGAACTGTATGAAATACAGTTCTTCCAGTAAATTATTTAATCAATCTATTGATTAAAGTTTTTCAATGTTTTAAATGACCAGCCTATTGGTATTTTGCAAATAGAAACACATTTAGAATTTCATGTGCTGTAGTGGAGTTTTTGCTCAATTTTGCTTGATAACAAGGCTAAAGTTGTTCAACAGTCCATGGTCAAAGTTGTCTGATTGTTCTCATGATGCGCCATATGAGACAGATCTGGGCTGGGCACGCTGTTTCTACAAAGCCATGCTGAAATAATCATAAGCTTCCCGGAAAAATGCATTACCTTCATTGTAGCAGGTCTCTCTAAAGTACAAGTAAATTCCCTTGCATCAGTGGTTCCTTCTCACATACAGGGGTTGGACAAAATAACTGAAACACCTGTCATTTTAGTGTGGTAGGTTTCATGGCTAAATTGGACCAGTCTGGTGGCCAATCTTCATTAATTGCACATTGCACCAGTAAGAGCAGAGTGTGAAGGTTCAATTAGCAGGGTAAGAGCACAGTTTTGCTCAAAATATTGCAATGCACACAACATTATGGGTGACATACCAGAGTTCAAAAGAGGACAAATTGTTGGTGCACGTCTTGCTGGCGCATCTGTGACCAAGACAGCAAGTCTTTGTGATGTATCAAGAGCCACGGTATCCAGGGTAATGTCAGCATACCACCAAGAAGGACAAACCACATCCAACAGGATTAACTGTGGACGCAAGAGGAAGCTGTCTGAAAGGGATGTTCGGGTGCTAACCCAGATTGTATCCAAAAAACATAAAACCACGGCTGCCCAAATCACGGCAGAATTAAATGTGCACCTCGACTCTCCTGTTTCCACCAGAACTGTCCGTCAGGAGCTCCACAGGGTCAATATACACGGCCGGGCTGCTATAGCCAAACCTTTGGTCACTCGTGCCAATGCCAAACGTCGGTTTCAATGGTGCAAGGAGCGCAAATCTTGGGCTGTGGACAATGTGAAACATGTATTGTTCTCTGATGAGTCCACCTTTACTGTTTTCCCCACATCCGGGAGAGTTACGGTGTGGAGAAGCCCCAAAGAAGCGTACCACCCAGACTGTTGCATGCCCAGAGTGAAGCATGGGGGTGGATCAGTGATGGTTTGGGCTGCCATATCATGGCATTCCCTTGGCCCAATACTTGTGCTAGATGGGCGCGTCACTGCCAAGGACTACCGAACCATTCTGGAGGACCATGTGCATCCAATGGCGGTGCCGTGTATCAGGATGACAATGCACCAATACACACAGCAAGACTGGTGAAAGATTGGTTTGATGAACATGAAAGTGAAGTTGAACATCTCCCATGGCCTGCACAGTCACCAGATCTAAATATTATTGAGCCACTTTGGGGTGTTTTGGAGAAGCGAGTCAGGAAACGTTTTCCTCCACCAGCATCACGTAGTGACCTGGCCACTATCCTGCAAGAAGAATGGCTTAAAATCCCTCTGACCACTGTGCAGGACTTGTATATGTCATTTCCAAGACGAATTGACGCTGTATTGGCCGCAAAAGGAGGCCCTACACCATACTAATAAATTATTGTGGTCTAAAACCAGGTGTTTCAGTTATTTTGTCCAACCCCTGTATATATACAAGTCACTCGTGGTGTGGGCACTGATACGTATAGACAGATATTCGTCTACGTTCTCAGCACAACAGATATTATTGCTTTCTCTTGTAGTAACATTGTATTTGTTTAGTTTTTGTTTAATATTTCTATTATTGTCTTTTCCTAATGTTTGGCAACACTTATATAAACAGTCATGCTAATAGAACTTGTTGATTGATAAGATGTAGCTATGTCGTCTATTTTACATATAAAATTTTTTTTTTTTTTTAATTGCAGAGAAGACCATGGAAGCTCTAAGCACTAAAACGAAAGGCACATCGTCAGACTCTGGCAGTAGTAGTGAATCCAGCACGTCTGACAGCGAGGACTCTGAGAATGGTAAGGAAAAAGCACCATGTCCATGGCTGTGCTTACCTATCAGTTTAATACATAGGAAAAATTTACACAATGTGGTTGTAAAGTACAGGAAACTAATCATCTTGGCAGTTTTACTTTATTCTTTTATTGAGGACCCCCCCCCATCTTTATCACTATTATCAATTAACACAAACTGACAAGTTTTTAAACTATTTTAAAAACCCCAAAATGCCTGTTTTGCTTTTCTGTTGGAGTTTTTTGCTTCTCTTTTGTGTGTCTTATTTAGGGTCTTTCTGCTGCTTTGTTTACTTAAATGCATATTTTTAGCTTTTGTTTGTAATTATGGGCAAATTTTCATTCACTGTTTTTTTGTTTTTGTTTTTTTACACATAGGAATGACTTCCAAATCGAAAAAGAGGGGCCACTCATCAAAAGAGGGCAAGAAAATCCACCACCTGACGATTGCTCCAGGCATGACCCAGCCCCAGATGCCCCTTCAACCCCAGGCACCAGTCCTGCAGCCTGCTGTTCAGATGAAGCAGCAGCACATGTCTCCGGCAGCCTACATGGCTCCTCAGGTCACGGCTCTGGAGTCCTCCCAGATGCTGGAGAATACCTTTGACTCTCTGCCCCACTTTGGCCAGTCCCTAATGCACCTGCCCCACCACACAAATGACTCATCCTCTCCTGCCCCCCCTCATCTAAATGCTCACCCTGCAGGTGGCCCTGGCTCACCTGATACACACCCATTTTTAAACCAGCACACCATTCTTCAGTCCCCAGGTAAGTTAGCTGCAAGACTGATCTTGCTCTGAGTTGAGGCAAGTTGTTTATTGCAGTGTCTTTGTTTTAGCATATCAGCACGTTTTTTACACTTTGCATAGCTCATTAATATTATAAATGGGGTTTTAATTAGCTAAATTATTAGAAGTATATGTCACAGTTAATGTTTTATTATATTGTTAATAGTCAGAACATCTGGCAGCACTGGCCAAGAACTTGTTAAATTATCAACAATTATCCAAAGTCTGTATATGAAAGGGTGATATTGTTAAATGAAGTTCTAGACAGCTTTGGACTAGCTATTTGAGTTTTATTATGATATTATATTAAATGTTTGCTTTTAACACATATATTAACATTTTATGTCGGTGCCTTTTCTGATGCAACCTTCCTTATTTTTATCCCTGCTTGGGACAGGCACTAACAGCGGTAATGTGCTAGCATGTTTTACCACTGCACCAGCTGCTGTTTAGGATCTGTAATTAGTACTGTAAGGTTTTGTATACCTTGTTTTACCTTGTTGCACAACAATATGTTATGTTTTTTTACACTAAAGCATTTAATTTGCTCATACCAAACAGCAGAGCCTCTTTTTAATTAAGCTGTAATTCTGTTAGAAGGTCGATTGAGTATAAATGTGTTGTTTTTTTGGTGTATCCATTATATACAAGAATAGTATTTGAATATCTAAATAACAGAAATTAAAAGCAGGAGCACTTGTGTTAAGTTGGGCAGCATTTTAGAGATGTTAATAGAGGTTTTTTTTTTTTGCTTCCAAGCTTCGTATTTAAACACAAATGTCCATCTATTTCAGTCTCAGCCGCACTGCACAACGCTATGCCTCAGCAGCCTTCACGTCCCAGCAACAGAGCAGCACCCCTCCCTTCCAAACCACCACAGACCACGGCACCCCAACAGCCTTTGCAGCTCCAGCCTCAGCAACCCCCTCCACCTCAGCATCACCTCCCTCCCCACCTTCTGCACCCTCCACAGCCCATTCGTCAGAGACCACCGTCCCCTCCCACGCTCACCCCACAGGGGCTCCTTTCTTCTCAGCCTCCACAGTTACTGCTGGAGGATGATGAGGAGCCCGTGCCCCCCATACAGCTTAGCCAAGTCCAGCTCTACCTGCAGCACCTACAGCAAGGTCGCCAGCAGCAACCACCACAGCAGCAACAGCAGTCGTCGCTCATGCAATCCCTCCATGGCCGCCAGTCGCAGCAGCAGAGCCAGGCTTCCCTGCTGCAGACAGTACAAGTGCAGTCACAGCTGCCGGTCCAGGCTCAATTGCCCGTTCAGACTCAACCTCCAGCGGCCCAGTCACATCAGCCTTCGCCACAGATGCCCCAGCATGCACCCAGACACATGCAGCATGCCTCACAATCACAAAGCCAACAGCAACAGCTGGCCTTCTCTCAAGGCCCAGTTCAGACCACGCCAACGCAACCGCCACCACAGCACAAAGTGGGCATGACTTCCGCTAAAGTGCAGCAGCAAATTATTCAGCAACAGCATCATTCTCCACGGCAACACAAGACAGATCCCTACAATACAGGTAAGACACGACACAGGGACTAATTGTAATACTTAATGACACACAAGTGATTAGGTGAACCGAATTAGTGTGCAAGTGTGTATGCTTTATATATTAAATTGGGTGGCTCGGTGGGTAGCACTGTTGCCTCACAGCAGAAAGGTTCTGGCTTTGAGTCCAAGGTGGAGCGGTCCAGGTCCTTTCTGTGTGGAGTTTGCATGTTCTCCCTGTGTCTGCATGGGTTTCCTCTGGGAGCTCCTGTTTCCTCCCACAGTACAAAAACATGCAAGTGAGGTGAATTGGAGATACTAAATTGTCCATGACTGTGTTTGACATTTAAGACTTAAACTGACGAATCTCGTGTAACCAGTAACTATCTGTCCTGCCATGAATGTAACCAAAGTGTTTAAAACATGATGTTAAAATCCTAATAAATAAATAAAATTATGCAATACATTTAAACACTGGCTGGATTGATCAGAGTGCTCACAGGGATTATAATTCGGACAATATCAAATGTTTAAAGCTTGTCTTTTTCCAACAGGGCACCTGAGAGAAAACCCCTCCCCTCTTATGATTCATTCCCCTCAGATTCCCCAGTACCCTCCTGTAGTCCATCAATCTCCTCCGAACAACATGCAGCCAAAAAAAGTAAGTGTCGTTCATTTGCACCACTTCATATTAACATGCTTTTGAGTTGCTTGCTCTGACATGTCAGTGTGACTGATTTGCTTCGTTGTTCCCTTACAGGAGCCACAGCGGGGACCCACACCTCTTGGAGCTTTGAAAGAGGAGAAAACGCCTTCCTCGCCAGTGATGAGTGAGTCATTCAGTCCGCCCATACGACAGGAATCTCACAAACAGCTGGACAGCAAGGCACACATACCAGGCCATGGCCAGCACAGTGAGTTCCTGTTGCTGCGGTTTTAAACCTGTCTCATTAGCTAGTCAAAACTATTCTTGATCTGATACCTACTATCCAACTGGTTTTTGTCATTGTGAATTGGGGTTTAGGAAAGAAATGACCATGTTGCTGGTATTAAAGCACACTAAAAGGGATTTATGTTGGTAATGCCAAAATATAAAAATTAAAATCCCAATACATAACGCAATTATGCTGTCCTTATCTGAGGCAAGCAAAGCATACCTTTCCTTAGATTTTTGCCTCTGTTGCTTTGTGACCTCTTGAATGAGTCATCGGTGCACACTTGAAGACATTTGGTAGACCAACCGCATCTGGGAATATACAGTCCTTTGTAAATAATGGCTCCCTCTGCTATTCGCTAATGTAACAAAGCTTCCTAAATGTTTTTGTAACAACCAGGCAGATCTCTCTCATTTTTTAATGTCTTGCTTGTTGATCTCTTTAAACGTACTTCACATTGATAGCCCTGTAATTGCGTCTGATTGCTGGCATGAAAAAGGGTTACTCTCCTCATTGAGAACTTTCAGCCATTCTAGTGTTTAAAAGGGTTATTGACTAAGAAGGCATTTACTTTTTTTTTTTTTTTTTTTAACCAAGGACCAGTTAGTGTTGGATCCACTTTGCTGTGCTTTAATAATTGATCATTTTAACTGTGTTTACTCAAGTTGTCTTTGTGTTTTATTAAATCATTCTTAAGGACCTGAAACAACTGTACATTCCCAAGATGAACAGCTTTAACGATTTTTTTAAGAATGTATTTTTGTAGCCTGTAGTTACATTTTTGTCGCTAATTTTAATGTTTTTAAAGATGCTGAAGGACTTTACTTTTAATGATGACTTGACATTTTTTTGATGACTTATTCTTTGGACAAAAATGTACTGTTATTGCCATGTTTACATTATGCATTAATAAGCTCACTATGATAAACATATATATTGGTTTTGTTCTGAGTTTGGTAAAAATGTGTGCTTATTCCTGACACTACAACCTTTTCTGACAGTCACTAGAAACTTAATTCACATGTACTTAAAAATACCTTCAGTGCCTGTATTTGTTCTGACTGATCTGTTTCTATGTACCAGGGTCAGATACAAAGCCGCTGGACAGTTCTCGACCTGTAATTCGCTCATCAGACCCACCTGCTCCCTTGCAAGAAAAAGATAAATTTAAACAGGAGCCCAAGACTCCTGTGGCCCCGAAAAAGGTACAGGTGGGTGGAAGGGACAGCTTTATGTAAAATTGTACTTTTAGTATTTAAAACTGTAAAAGTCGCTTACTCTGTATTTCTAATATGCAACAGTGCACTTTCAAAAGAAGTAGTTGCCTTTATTGTATATAGGGTTAAAAAGGCAGAAATCCTGCACATATTCAGTCCATTTGAACACTTTAATAGGGGGATTTGTATTTAATTGTTTAACATTTGTTTGATGATGTTGATTAAAAAATTTTACATGCTTTCTGAGATCTGTTTTTAAACGATTGATTTAAGCAAAGACATTGTGAAAACATTTCCCTTGCAACAAAGTAAACTAGCAAAACGGCAAGTGGAGACGAAAAGCCTTTTTTGGTTTGATTTTATAAGATGATGTGACTTCAAGATACAGTTAGGCCCAGAAATATTTGGACAGTGACACAGTCTGCATGATTTGGGCTCTGCATGCCACCACATTGGATTTGAAATGAAACAACTGAGATGCAATTGAAGTGTAGACTTTCATGTTTAATTCAAGGGGTTGAACAAAAATATCCTATGAAACGTTTAGGAATTGCAACCATTCTTCTACAAAGCCTCCTCATTTCAGGGGCTCAAAAGTAATTGGACAAATTAACTTTACCATAAATAAAATGTTCATTTTTAATACTTTGTTGAGAATCTTTTGCAGGCAATGACTGCCTGAAGTCTGGAACCCATGGACATCACCAAAAGCTGGGTTTCCTCCTTTGTGGTGCTTTGCCAGGCCTTTACTGCAGCTGTCTTCAGTTGTTGCTTGTTTGTGGGTCTTTCTGCCTTAAGTTTTGTCTTAAGCAAGTGAAATGCATGCTTGATCGGGTTAAGATCTGGTGATTGACTCAGCCATTGCAGAATATTCCACTTCTTTGCCTTAAAAAACTCCTGGGTTGCTTTCGCAGTATGTTTTGGGTCATTGTCCATCTGTACTGTGAAGCGCAGTCCAATCAACCTTGCTGCATTTGGTTGAATCTGAGCAGAAAGTATACCCCTGTACACTTCAGAATTCATCCGGCTGCTTCTGTCTTCTGTCACATCATCAATAAACACTAGTGACCCAGTGCCATTGGAAGCCATGCATGCCCATGCCATCACACTGCCTCCACCATGTTTTACAGAGGATGTGGTGTGCTTTGGATCATGAGCCGTTCCAAGCCTTCTCCATACTTTATTCTTCCCATCATTCTGGTACAGGTTAATCTTAGTTTCATGTGTCCAAAGAATGCTGTTCCAGAACTGGGCTGGCTTCTTTAGATGTTTTTTGGCAAAGTCAAATGTGGCCTTTCTATTTTTGAGTCTGATTAATGGTTTGCACCTTGTGGTGAACCCTCTGTATTTGCTCTCATGAAGTCTTCTCTTTATGGTAGACTTACATACTGATAAACCTACCTCCTGTAGAGTGTTCTTCACTTGGGTGGATGTTGTGAAGGGGTTTTTCTTCACCATGGAAAGGATTCTGCGATCATCCACCACTGTTGTCTTTCCTGGACTTCCAGGCCTTTTTGAGTCCCCGAGCTCACCAGTGCGCTCTTTTTTCCCCCCAGAATGTACCGAACTGTTGATTTTGCCACTCCTAACATTTCCGCTATCTCTGTGCTGGATTTCTTCTTTTTTTTTAGCCTAATGATGGTCTGTTTCACTTCCATTGAGAGCTCCTTTGACCGCATGTTGTGGGTTCACAGCAACAGCTTCCAAATGCAAATGCGACACCTGGAATCAACTCCAGACCTTTTACCTGCTTAAATGATGATGGATTAATAAGGGAATAGCCCATGCAGCCCATGAAATAGCTTTTGAGATAATTGTCCAATTACTTTTGGTCCCTTGAAAAAGAGGCAGCTACATATTAAAGAGCTGTACTTCCTAAACCCTACCTCCAATTAGGATGTGAATACCTCAAATTAAAGCTGATAGTCTGCACTTTAAGCCCATATTGATTATATAACTGTATCTTGGATATTTTTTGGTAAACAGCTAAAATGCCAAAACCTGTGTCACTGTCCAAATATTTCTGGGCCTAACTGTATAATGTTAAACTATGCCCAACTTTTTATTATTTAAAAAATCAACAAATGATAAAAATTGACTGGAAATGGACCATCTGGACTTACTATCACTAGTTCAGTACCTTAACTGTTGAGCTACCACTGTCCAAAAGCAATATCTACTCTAGAAAACTTTGTGTAAATAAAGCTCAGAAAATGAACCTTTTTCCATTTGAGTATGGATAATCAAATTAAAAATGTTTATTTTGTTAAACTTTTCCATGCATAGTATTTAACCTACACTTGACTTTAACAGCTCTTTAAATCTGTTTACCTTCAGGATGTAAAACTAAAGAACATGGGCTCATGGGCTAGCCTGGCGCAAAAGTCCACGTCTACACCTTCGTCAGCGGTAAGGTCGAGCAGCGACAGCTTTGAGCAGTTCCGTCGTGCAGCCCGGGAGAAGGAGGAGAGGGAGAAGGCTCTGAAGGCCCAGGCAGAGCAAGCTGAAAAGGACCGACTACGCAGAGAGCAGGAGAAACAACGGTAAGAGTCAAATGTGTCCTATGGTCTGACTTAAGAACACACAGTGTGGAGTTTGCCATGGACATTGTTATTTTATTGTTTTCCAATAAATGAAAATCCTACCTCTAATACATTCAAAACATTAAAATTTGTAGTGGTTTTGACCAAGTTGATTTGTTGCTTTCTGAAGTGGTCGCGACGATGAAGATTCGTTGGAGGTCGTTCGACGGCCCCACGAAGAGCAGCGGAGGCGCTCCGAGCAACCACAGGCTCAACCACTACAGCCGCCACAGCAGCATCAGGCCCCGTCTCAACCCCAGAATACACAGGCCCAGGCTCCCTCAGTCACACAGCCATCACAGCCTCCACCTCAGTCTCCGGCCTCCAGCCAGAGCGCCCTCGACCAGCAGAGAGAGCTGGCACGTCGCCGTGAACAGGAGAGGAGGAGGAGGGAAGCGGTAAGTGCTTTCTGTTGCTTTTGCCATACATCACACTGCGTGACAAAAAGACTGACTGGGGTTTTTGACAAGTTTTATTGGATTTGGCCTATAACAACTTCTTGCTATAACATGCTCCGTAAAATGTGATCAGCTGATAAGACAGGAAAACATCATTTTTGTGCTCACGATAATTATTATGTTTAAAGACCAGCTGTAGTGACACATGGCTCTGGAGCATGCATAGTGTTTTTTATTCATGGCTGCAATGCCCACTGCTTGTTTGATGTTTGCAATTTATTTAAACTTCCTGACTGTTTTAACTGTACCTTGTGCAATAAAATACATTAGGCTAACAAGATGCTCTGCTCTGATCCATGCATGGCTCAATTACTATTTACATTTGGTAAAATTATCTTTGTTTACTTCCAGATGGCAGCTACCATCGACATGAATTTCCAAAGTGATTTGATGGCTATCTTCGAAGAGAACTTGTTTTGAATTCCCAGAGGTGGCAAAGAGACTGCAAGACATGGATTCCTCTGCGGAGAGAAAACGGACTGACAAAGCAGTAAGGGAAAAAAAAGACCCCAACTGAGCATGAGCGCTAAAAGGCAGAGATGGCACTGTGCAAGCTAAGGCCTTGACAGGAAGCCTGTAGCCATTGTGGGAAAGAGGGACCCTCAAGCTGGGACAAAAATGAGCTCCCTGGCATTATTTCTGGATTTAAACTCGTAACCGAAGCCGGAAAGAGAGGACTTGTGCACGGGGCACTCATTGGAAGAATGGGAGCAGCGGTTGGACTTTGCTATTATTGGAAGAATATCTACGTGACAGTTTAAATGTACTGATTATCTGTAGTAGGCTGTTCATCAACTGCCAGATGTTTGAGGGGTATTGCTTTTTCTCCTTTTTTTCTTTGTAAGAACATGTGTAAGCAAGCAATTAGTTGGTAATAGAAGGGTGTCCACTCATCATAAAGTTTAAAATCTCAGGTGAGGAGGTACAGCTTGCCTTACACCTCTGACCTGTACTCACAAACATCACAGTACACAATATTCACTGACCAGGGGTATGAACAAAACACACAAGTGTTATCACGTTTTGATTATGTAGGATCTACTGTACAATTTGTATTTTCTTAATTCGTTTTTTTCCTCTTAACTTCATTCCCCTCTGATGTCTATGCCAAACAAACATTTCTTTCTATGCTGAAGTTCTAGACCTAAAATGCTTCATTTAACATGTTTTTCTTATTATATATTTTCTTGTCCTCACCACCTTTAAAGTTTAGGTAGAGTTGTAGTAGATTACCCTAATATATGCATTCGTCCGACAATTGTTGATATTGAAGACAGAATTCCATTAAGTTATACTTTAATTCTTCATTTATTTTACTCAATGATGCTAAATTGGACTGCAAACAGGGCTTGTTCACTTGTTTTGGGATTTCTGTTTATCATTTGGTTTGGAAACCATGTCAAAGCATACAGTAATAGCTTTCTGCATATTATATATAGAGAGAGCGAGAAAGAAGACACACGTACTGTTTGTATCAAGTTCATGTTCACGCTACTGCATTTATGAAGTAATTTTAGCTTGAGCCTTGTGAGCAATCAGCTGGCTAACTCTGCTCTACAGAATTCCAACAAAGAGCCTGGAGCTTCCTTAAAACTGGGCTGGTTCTTGCATGGCTCCTGTTTTTCATCTGCAGATCGAAAACCAGAGTGGACTGCTGTTCTAGACATAATGATGATCAGAAAAACGAAGAGGGGAGATCACATTTCTGATTTTTTCATTGTTCTTGTTCAATTATAGTGTACCTGAGGTCAAATTATGTTCTTTAAGTCTGTGGGTTGGGGGTGGGTGGATCAGGGGTTTTGCAGTTTAAAGTCTTTGCAGGTTCTCTGAATTTTCTCCTATGGTGTTTTCTTCAGTGCCTGTTATGTATTGCAATTCTAGTTGGCATATATTACATTGTAGGGAGGGTGAGAGAGGGGACTGAAATGTTGGGGAGGGAAATTGCAATGTAGGTGGGAGCTTGTGTAAAAAGCAGCAAAAAAAGCAAAAAACAACAAAAAAAAAAAGCAAAAAAGGAAGATTAACATTTTATATTCTACCCATTTAAAATATTCAGGTTTCAATCTAGTTTTAGCCAGACTTCTTATCTCTTCACCTGGCAGTTAAGTTTTCATTATCTTGAAACTGTTTTAAGAGGATGTGTAAGAGCAGCTGTGTACTCATATTCTGTGTGTATGTATGAATAGATGGATGTGTGTGTGTGTGCATGTGTCGGTATGGTCTTCAGTATGTGGCACAGGGAAGCGTGCTCCTCCTCGGAGCGTCCATGAACGAGTTGCTTTGCTACCGCTCCCCCCCCACCATCGATTAAGTCCAGAAATAAATATATATAATTTTTTTTGGTCATCGGTTTGTAAAAGATGGAAGAAAAACTTCATTTCTTTAAGCCTTTAAATGTATTTTTGTTTTGTTTTTCCTTGGTAACAGTCAGACATTATGTGCCATAGATATGGATTCTCCAGAGATTGTGCTGAGCTGCATCTCAGCAGAGAGTTTGCTTTATTCAGGTATTTTATTTTGTTTTCTCTTTTTTGTGTGAAACATTTTCCTCGATTTTACTGTTTGGTATGTGAGTGAGCTATCGAGGTTAATGATTCAATCTGTTATAATCATGATATAAACTCATCTCTTTTATAGAAAATTAAAAGGAAACAAAAATACGTTTGCTGGTTGTTTTCTTTAAGATCATCGCATTTGAGGGTTTATGTACGATTACGTAGTTAATTTCTCATGAAAGCGCCAATTTGCATATTAAAGTAAACTGCAAGATGAAACCTCCACTGTGGGAGTGTGAAGTAGTTAATGCTTCACAAAAACCTCAGGCTTCTTTTCCACAGGTCATTACTAGGGATGTAACGATACACTCTACCCACGATGCGATATGATTCCCAATACTGGGTTCACGATACGTATTTATTTTAAACAAAATGAAATTGAAGACAAATTATGACAAAGTTTCCTTTTATTATTGCTTTTTTAAAAATAAAATACTGTATCTGTGCTTATCTTTTATTTCTGAGGTAGGTACAAACTATGCAAAACAATGCTGCACATTTTTCTTTTTGTGTAAAATTTTTTTAAAACGAATCCCACATTAAAAAAAAAAAGAATAATTAAAATAAAGTATCCTCACATAAATAAATTTGGCTGGAAAATTCTAAACCTGGCAACCCTGTAGTGACATCAACCAGGCAAGGTGAATAGCGCCAGTGCCCTCTGCTGTTTGAAGTGAATATCGATTCCTTATACATATAAACCGATTTAAATCGTTACACATGTGAATCGATTTTTAACTGTCTTGTGGTGCATCGTTACATCCCTAGTCATTACAGGTGCTTTACAGCCCTCACTTCTACACTGATAAAGCAGTATGCACCTGTTTTCATTTTTACCACGGAAGCCTTGTTAGTCATCTAGGGCCCTACTAAATTCACAGAGAATATTGCTTAATTTCATAGATTTTTTTTAAAAATCACAGATTTTATGTATTTTTTAAAGAAAAGTTTCAACACTCATAAATCGAATGATAGAATGAGTGGAAGCTACAATACACAGCACAGCCTACCTTAATAGTTGAATGTTAACCTGGAACATCCAGTGACCGTGCGAGGCTTCATGTTTTATCGCACTGACAAAAATTCTCGTCCGTGTTTCGACACGGTCCTCTTTGCATCCTCAAAATTGGTTGGGAGTGTTCCAAACTCAGTTACCCGAGTCGTGTTTTTAGCTGCTTTAGACATCTTGGACATTCTGACTAACTGAAATGCCGTAGGATTGCTAGGATGGCTCATAGTGCAAATTAACCAGTAAACGTAAGGCACTTAAATGCTGCGCGAACGAAAAATGCTAAGTGCTTATTATGATACAGTAAAAAAGTGATTATGTGAACAAATGATAAATGGTTGTTTTATAACACAAACCTGTGCACTTTTTATTTTAGCAGTTTAAAAGTCATTGGTCTTAAAAACACATGCTAGCACACCGGAGCTGGGATCTTGAATACATCGTATCAAATCTCAGCTCTGCCACCCGGTCTCATCTCTGGGGATATGCACTTTTTAATGCACTTAAATGGATTATTTTCTAAATACTTCTTAAAAAATTTTTAAAGTTTAACTTGTTTATAAAAATAAAAAACTGAAAATTGACCAGTGGTGTCCACTTGTGCATGAGCCAGTATAATTTGCAGTGAGCACATCCCACATTACATAAAACACTAATGCTGCAGGTGCTGAAGCTGGATAAGAGAATTAAAGTGGGAAAATCACAGGAGTTACAGATACTCACCAGGGGTGCTGCAGGTATAAAAGGGTATGAGAACATGAAACGGACAGATTAAGTTTTGACAGAGCACCCTTGGTATTTATTTGCAGTGCTTTGATTGCTAATGTCATTTCTTTGTTGTGGGTGCCAATGCAGGCTTTTATAAATGTCTCTAGAAAGATCTAACAGATCCCACAGCTTCATGAGCAAATGAACATACTGTTAAATATGGTGAGATTGTGGCTAAGCCATAAGTCTTTGTTTTCTGTTTGTTTACTTCTCAGTTCAAATTACCCTTTGTAAAATAGACCTCTGGTGAACATAGCCACTTTAAGTGTACACACATCTTTTAACTTAATTATGTTTAGATAGGAGGAAGTATGTATTTATAAGCTTTAACAGTCCAAGGGTTCCAGTTGCTATATAAATGTAAATGTTTGGGTGGAGCAGTGGTCTCTAGCCCACCACCACTGAGCTCTGAGTTTGAAATCAGTGGTGCTATCGGCCAGTCCGGCGTCTATTCAGAAATGATTGTCTACAAGGGCCAAATTCTCAAGGAGGCAAGCTGTAGCCTAGTGGTTAAGGCACAGGACTAGTAATCCAAAGGTTGTTGGTTCAAGCCCCACCACTGCTAGGTTGCTGCTGTTGGGCTCTTGAGCAAGGCCTTTAACCCTCAGTTGCTCAGACTGCACACTAAAAAAGTGATGGATGACCTGAAAGCCATTCTTGTCTTTTATCATACCCCATAAATTAATAACATTTAGCAGACACTTATCCAAAGTGACTTACAATTGCTACTAAAAACTGTTCATGCAATCGAGGGTTAAGAGCCTCACTCAGGGGCCCAACAGTGGAACTTAGGAGTGGTGGGGCTTAAACCAGTGACCTAATCATTTGGCCTATGAAAAAATTCTACCAAAGAAAAAAAGCAGATGCCTGTCTAAAAGTTACACATGAACATTTAGACAAATCAGAACAATGGTTAGCTAGAACTTTTTAGTAGTACAGTGGTGTTCAAAAAAATAGCAGTGATTTTAAAAAAGTGAATAAAGCACAAAATCATTATAATAACTTTTATTTCCATAAATGCAAATGCACTGAAAATACTACACTTTCAATTCTAAATCAAAACATTAACTAAATTTAGCTAGTTTGTGTTAATCCTTTACAGAAAATTAAGAAAAATGAACATTAGGCTGTTCAAAAAAATTGAAAGAGGTTTCACTTTACTTTAAATTACTGAACTAATATTTAGTGGCATAACAATTGTTTCTGAGATCTGTGTTGCATGGAGTCGACCAACTTCTGGCACCTCTGTACAGGTATTCCAGTCCAGGATGATTAAACTACATTCCACAGTTCTTCTGCAATTTTGGGTTTTGCCTCAAAAAAACATGTTTCAGACGTCAGAACACAAGTTCTCTCTGGGATTGAGGTCAGGGGATTGGGCTGGCCACTCTATCACCTTAATCTTGTTTGTCATGTTGAAACACCCATTTTAAGGACATTTCTTCTTCGACATAGGGCAACATGATCTCAAGTATTCTGATATATTTAAACTGATCCATGATCCCTCGTATGTGATAAATAGACGTAACACCATGGTATGAGAAACATCCCCATATCATTTTGTACCACCATGCTTTACTGTCTTCACAGTGAACTTTGGTTTGAATTCAGTGCTCGAGGGTCGTCTGACATACCGTCCACGGCCACTAGACCCAAAAAGAACAATTTTGCTTTCACCAGTCCACAAAATGTTCAGCCATTTCTCTTTGGACCAGTCAATGTGTTCCTTGGCAAATTTTACCCCATTCAGGTCATGTCTTTTTCTTAACAATTGGATTTTGCAAGGAGTTCTTGCTGGTAAATTGGCTTCACTTAATCATCTTCTGTACTCACTGGGAACTTCAGATGTTCCTTGATCTTTCTGGAGGTGATCATTGGCTGAACCTTTGCCATTTTGGCTATTCTTCGATCCATTCGAACAGTAGTTCCACGCTTCCTTCTGCATCTTTCAGGTTTTGGTTGTCACTTCAAGGCATTTGAGATAATAATAATAATAATACATTTTATTTGTAATGCACTTTACATTTGGACACAAATCTCAAAGTGCTACATAGTAAAAAGCATAGTAAAAAACTTTAAAACCATCAATTAATTAGGAATGGTAAGTTCTTCTAAAAAGAAAAGTTTTAAGTCCCTTTTTAAAGCTGTCTATTTTCTGAGGAGCTCTCAACTGGTCAGGTAGAGCATTCCACAAGCGAGGTGCGGCAGAAGAAAAGGCCCTATCACCCATGGTGCTGAGCTTAGTTCTGGGGAGGAGGAAGCGGTTTGAATTTACAGAACGAAGAGATCGTGATGAGGTTTGCGGGGTGAGAAGTTCTTTCAGGTATGAAGGAGCATTGCCATGTATGCACTGGTAGGCAAGGAGGGAGACTTTGTATTCAATTCTGACAGAGACAGGAAGCCAGTGAAGTGATTGAAGAACAGGTGTAATGTGTTCATGTTTCCGTACTCTCATCAGGATTCGAGATCATTTTAGCTGAGCAGCCTATCATTCCACCTATACACCGCTGTATATAGGTGGAACAGTGGTGGAGAAGGTGAAAACCTTCAAATTTCTGGGTGTGCACATCAGCGAGGATCTCACCTGGTCCTGCAACACACGCCATATTATCAAGAAGTCACAACAGAGACTGTACTTCCTAAGAAGACTAAGAAAATTTGGCATGTCAACCAAAATTCTCAGCAACTTCTACAGATGTACGGTGGAAAGTGTCCTTACCAGCTCCATCACAGTCTGGTACGGAAACTGCACTGCAGAGGACAGGAAGGAACTCCAGCGTGTAATAAAAACTGCACAAAGAATTTCTGGAACGTCCTACCCTGCACTACAGGACATTTATCAGACCAGGGTGGTCAGGAGAGTCCACAACATAATTAAGGACAGCACACACACCCAAAACTACCTCTTTACTCCTCTGCCATCAGGCAAACGCTTCAGAAGCCTAAAGGCCAGAACAACAAGACTGACAAACAGTTTTTACCCACAAGCAGTCAGGCTTGTGAACAAACACGGACTATTACATACACAACTTAGCTCATGAACATTGTACATTCTCTACAATGCACTATTGCACATTTAAATGACTGCTGCTACTTGCACATAATGTTGCACAATTTACACTTTAAAATAACTGCTGCTGTATTTTTCTGTATTTATGCTGTATAACACTGCATAATTTCTGCACCTTATGTAACTGCTGCTATGTGCCTTTTGTACTGCCTTATTTTATTTCTATTTTTTTCCTCTGTATATAAAACGTTTTTTTATAGTTTAAATTTATATATTTTTAAAAAGTTTTTTCTAGTAATATTCTGTTAGTTTAATTTTGTTTTATATTTAATACTTATTGATGTTTGGAGGACGAACAAAGTAAGAATTTCATTGTACAGTGTAACTGCTAGTTCTTCTGTGCACATGACAATAAAACTCTTGAATCTTGAATCTTGAATCTTGCTGCACTTCTCTGTATGTTTTTTCCCTCTACAATCAACTTTTTAATCAAAGTACGCTGTTCATCAGAACAATGTCTGGAACAACCCATTTTATCCAGTATTTCAGAAGGAAATGTGCTATTACCAACAAGTGCAACATTTGCCCCCCTCCTACCTTAAATAAGGGCCAAAATTGACACCCGTTCTTCTGCAGAATGAATGACCACCAATTGAACTCCTCACTGCTATTATTTTGAACAACCCCCTTTCAATCAATGCTTCGATTACTCAGAATGAACGGCATGCATGTCCTAATTGTTGGGTTTGTTTTGTTTTCATTACTCTAGTACACTTTCAAGTTATTTTTTTTTGCTATGTAGAAATAGCACTTCTACTAAAAACAGTGATTTATCAGGTTAATGATGTTGGACTGCTATTTTTTTTTTTTAACACCACTGTACTTCAGCTTGTTTTGTTTGGAAAAAGAGGCTGTGAACAATCCCAAGAACACCAAACCCACAGTAAAGCATGAAGGTGTGAGCATCACATTATGGAGTTACTTTTCTAGAACCGGAACAACACAAACTAGTATTACACTATCTAATAAAACGTAATAATCGTAATAATCTGCTAATATTAAACAACAAGTGACTGATGAAATTGAATAAATGAATGCTTTATTGATCTCCTACTGCCCCCAGCTGTCCATTGGCACATAGTACTGTAGTTACTTAATCTTAGGACATCTCAAAATCATTGTCTACACTCCTTGAATATGCTTCATATGCGAATATGGTTATTAAAAAAATATACTGTAGAAAAGGAATGGCCTCTTGCATCTCATATTTGTCACAATTAATCATTTTAGATATGTGACTTTAAATCATGGTCTTTAAGTTTAAATCAGACACAGTCCGAGTTCTTTCTGTGTGGAGTTTGCATGTTCTCCCTGTGTCTGTGTGGGTTTCCTCCGGGTGCTCCGGTTTCCTCCCACAGTCCAAAGACATGCAAGTGAGGTAAATTGGAGATACTAAATTATCCATGACTGTGTTTGATATAACCTTGTGAACCGATTAACCTTGTGTAATAAGTAACTACCGTTCCTGTCATGAATATAACCAAAGTGTAAAACATGACGTTAAAATCCTAATAAACAAACATACAAACAAACAATCAGACACACATTGTTAGGTTTTGTAGGCACTGACTTGTTTTAGGTCTTGTCACAGCACTTGTGTTGGGTTCAACTCAAGATCTAGGCCACTCCAAAACTCAAATTTTATTTATTTATTGATATTTTTCAATTTTAGATTATTGTATTGCATTAACTCATATTGAAAGTGATGGACAGATGACATTACGTACTTCTCAAAAACTTTGATATAGTGTAGAATTTGTTCCTTCCACAATTTTGGCAAATAATGACGGAGCAAAGCAATGAAAGCTTTGGTGTTTTAATCTGTCCAGTAAAGCATAACATAAAACAGTTATACACTTATATACAGCATAACCCTGATGAGGATACAGCTGTTAATGAAAATGAACATTTGATACATACATATAAATTGTATTTATATTATAATTATTTTACAATACAAAGAAATACATATTTTAAAGTCTTATGATTCAAGTCAAACCAACTTCAAATAATACATATATGACTATATAACACACCACCCACTACTCTGTAGTACTTTGCTAAATTTATGTAAAGCAAAATTATTACTATTGTTACTATTGTTACACACCTTATTGAGTTTCATATTAATTAACAATTACAGTAAAACTAGTAAAACTGTGTCTAATATATATTTTTAAAGCAAAGTTAAGAAAACAGTATTTTTGTTTGTTTGTTGTTGTCCTGGGTATTAAATACTGTTATGCACCATTATGATCATATGTTAATTTACAGTTGTTTTGTTTGTAGTTTTCTCAAACAGTTCATTGTTACAATACTCAGAAATAAACTTTTTATTGTTGCTATAACATAGTTCTTAACCAATGTATAATAATGGTTATTAATAATACTTTATAATAATAATAATAATAATAATTAAAGCAATAAGCCACGAGAGACCGTGCATTACTGTGATTTTAGCACGGGGATTACGTTTTTGGCACAACGTGAAGCGGAGTGCCTAAAACTTCTTTCCCCGTGCTAAAATCATAACAGTAATGCACGGTCTCGAGTGGCTTATTGCTTTTATAAAACGGCGGTCAACATAAAATATAATAAATACAACAATGTTTAATTCATAAATGTATTTATTGTGTATAAACTTACAATAAAGCATTCTTCCGCGACGCAAAATAGTTCGATTAACAGTGTTGCTAGGCAACATGAGGGCGAAAATAACATTAACTTTTTCTATTCAGTGGCGTATTAATATGGAATGATGTGAGGTGGTCCTAGGTGTGCGTTTATCGGGGATTTTACAACGGCTTCGAACGCGGCTCAGCCAATCAGATTTTAGAACCGGAACTATCCGTTTCATAAAATAATTTTTAGTATCATGTTTTACACACTTTGGTTACATTCATGACAGAACAGATAGTTACTGTTAGTTTTAAATGTCAAACACAGTCATGGACAATTTTGTGTCTCCAATTCACCTTACTTGCATGTTTTTGGATGGAAACCGGAGCTCCCGGAGAAAACCCAAACGGGGAGAACATGCAAACTCCACACAGTGGGAATCAAATCCAGGACCTTCTTGCTGTTAGGCGATCTGAGCCTCTCGGGTGGCGCAGCGGTAAAGTACGCTAGTGCACCAGAGTTGGGTTTCGAATACATCGTATTGAATCTCAGCTCTGCTTTCCGACTGGGTTGGGCGGCAGCATGAACAACGATTGGCTGTTGTTCAGAGTTAGAGGGTTAAGAAAAAAGTCAGATCATGGGTCCTCATAACTGGGGCAACTGTGGCCCCTGCGGCCCCTGCTGGCGCCTGCACAGGGCTGAGGAATAATGCTGATGGGGGTGTGGCCCTCTGTACACAGTGCCCGTCGGTGTATGAACTCGACTCGTGCAGGTGAAAAATGCAGTCTGTACTGACTGTACGTGCCGGAGGGGGCACATGTCAGTTGAGAGGCGTCCTCAGTCAGCGGTGAAGGGTCGAATCAGTATAGAGCAGAGGTCACTAACAGGCGGACCGCGGTCCGGGTTCGGACCCAGAAGCTGTCCCATACGGACCCGGACCTACAGCCAAAACAGAAAGTTATGATTTGAAACCTGACGGAGCGCTTCTATTTTAACCGGCGCAGCTTCTGTACCATTTACGGTAGCGGTTTAGTGGATGAGAAAACGCACAGACACCAGAGATCACGTGACACCACTCAGCCAATCAAGTCTGTGCATTCCAGTCGGTAAACACTGCAACTCTACAGATGAGAGAGTTAGAGGCGAGTTACATGTGAAAAGACGGTGGAAAGAAAAAGAAAGATAGCGAACGTAGAAAAAACGAAGGGAGAAATACAGACGACCGTGCCGGAGAAAGTTGAGAAAAGACGAGTGAGACAGGAGACAAATGACGCTCTCCAAAAAAGAAACGTGTACAGCGAAAATACAGCATTTAATCCGTGATGGAGAGACTCATCTCTGTTCTTACTTCCCACTGGAGCACAATTTATTTTTATTTTCTCCTAATTTGATAAGAGAAAGGTTTTATACTCATTTCTGTTCTTACTTCCCACTGGAGCACAATTTATTTTTATTTTCTCCTAATTTGATAAGAGAAAGGTTTGATAAGGTGGGGTGGTCCGGGTCCTCTCTGTGTGGAGTTTGCATGTTCTCCCCGTGTCTGCATGGGTTTCCTTCGGTGCTCCGGTTTCCTCCCACAGTCCAAAGACATGCAAGTGAGGTGAATTGGAGACACTGAATTGTCCATGACTGTGTTTGATATAAACTTGTGAACTGATGAGTCTTGTGTAATGAATAACTACCCAGCTAGCAAAAAATGTATGGCCCAGTTCTGGGCCATATCCGGCATGCCGGAACTTTTTGTGTCGGCCCACATCCGGCAGCCGGATCTGGCCCGGTGTCAAAATGAATGACGGTTAGATTGTGGCCCGTATACGGCTGCCCGGATCCCAGCCATGACTGCCAGCAATATGCCAGCACTTAACCACCTGCTAGCCAGAACAATCATTATCGGGCCAATAATGGCCCAGTTCTGGCCTGCAGTAGATTTTTAATAGGCTTTCCCCAGCCATATGTAACCTTTAATGGTCACTGGGACTACTACAACTGTTCTTGCTTCTTATTGCTATGAAAATACTCTGTAATATATATATACTTTATTATAATTATATGTAATAATAATAATAGAGTACAATTAAAACAGTAACAGAAAAAAACAAATGTACACCAAAACACATTTTTCAATATTTTATTCAAGTATTTTTATTTATTATAAAAATGTTTTGTCCTGCCATAATTGACTGCTGATCTCCTGCCTCCTGACACTGGTCTGTAATTCTGGAATGAAAACAAAAACTATTTTTCACAGATCAATGTGGATCTTATTCAACATTTCTTTTCCATCATTAAGTGGAACTGCAAAATTTGAATAAGAAAAAAAGTAACTGTAGTTTAAATATGTTTACCTGGTTAGAAATGGTTTATTGATTCACTCAGGCAGCAGGAGTGGCATCACGAAAAGCATACAGCTGTAGGTATAGGTAACTAATGTAATCGTTTTAAAATATTATGTGTGTAATATAACTTGGCTATATTGTTAGATGGTTTATATCGTATTTATAATATCAGTGTAAGTTTCCTTTAGGTGTATGTTTTAAATTAATATTGATAGCCTTTGCTGCCATATTTATGTATAGCTGGCTAGATAGTTAGTTTACCGTACCTGCCAAGCTAGCATTTTTGGCTAATGTTAAAACATAGCTATAATAAATTAATTATCAAAAATAAGAAATTATTTGATTATATATATTGTTCTGTTACTACAATATATCAGTATTTTTAATATAATGTTTTAGTAAGTTTTTAGTCCTAAAGAGCAGCAGTTAACGTTACCTTGAAATCCTCAGTGTCAGTGTAAAAAATAACGGTTTTCCTATTTAAACTGAACTAAGTGCGCGAGGCTCCTCACGCATGCGTACAGGGAACCTTTCATGTTGAAGTAGTGAACTGATCTCTCACCACCATGTACGTATTAACATTAAGGTAATAGTTAAAAATCACTTGTCAGTTATCATTGCTTACGGACATCTGGTTCAAGTCAAACAAGCTTATCAAGCGACTGTAAAATAATGGTATACATACATATACAACTATTATATTGGTTTAAAAAAAAGTTGCTTTGAGTCTCAGTCAGCCGATAGTGCCGACATGCAGCCATAATCGGGCCAGATGCGGGGTGCCGCAATTCCGCCGAGTCTCAGTCAGCCGATAGTGCCGACATGCAGCCATAATCGGGCCAGATGCGGGGTGCCGCAATTCCGCCGAGTCTCAGTCAGCCGATAGTGCCGACATGCAGCCATAATCGGGCCAGATGCGGGGTGCCGAGCCGACAGACAGCCGACACTGCCGAACCTGAGCCGGAATCGGCCCAGATCTATCTTGCTAGCTGGGTACCGTTCCTGTCATGAATGTAACCAAAGTGTAAAACATGACGTTATAATCCTAATAAACAAACAGACATTTGATTTGACAGTCAGTTATTGATTACATGCAGATGTTGATACAACTACTAGGCTACTTATATATAATATATATCAATATATATATTATATGTTATGCAGTGATAGCTCAGTGGTTAAGGTACTGGACTAGTAAACAGAAGGTCGCCGGTTCACCACCACCAAGTTGCCACTGTTGGGTCCCTGAGTAAGGCCCTTAACCCTCAATTGCTCATTGTGTAAGTCGCTTTGGATAAAAGTGTCCGCTAAATGCTATATATATATATATACTGTATATATAGTTAAACATTCCGGACCTTTGCTTCAAGAAGTTTTCCCTAACTGGACCTCTTCAAATTTTAGTTGAATACCCCTGGTATAGAGGATGCATTTAGGGTAATTGGACACGACTAGATTAGGGGGGAAAATCGGAGGATAAAGTGGGAAAAATAGGGGGAAAAAAAGTAAAATTAATCAGTAAAATTTAACCTCGGATCAGGAGGAATAAATTACTAGAGAAAACATTTATTGTAGATTTATACTGCCTCAGAATGAACTTTTATTTTGACACTGAATCTGAAAGCGGTAGTTGTAGTTGCTGAGCGAGTGACCCTCAACATACAGAGCTATAAGAAAACATGGGGGTTAAAATAGAAATATTTCGGGTAAGTTTAACACTCTCATTTAGTGCAGAGTTCAATGCGAAGCTAAAATTAACGAGTAAATTCTCCTAAATATGTTTTATAGTGTGTCGATATGCGAACTATGCCAAATAGTTCGCTATGCTTTTAGAAAGCTTGCTAATGGATGTAGGTTTGGAATCAACTCAACTCAACTCAAAAGAAGCTTTATTGGCATGACAAATAAGGACATTCGTATTGCCAAAGCAAGTTACAGAGAAATATAAACAATACAAATAAGAATCACATACTACACTACTAACTAGTATGAATATAACAACATTATAGTTATTACAGGTCAAATAGTGTATACTGGTGCACTATGTAGTAGGATAGTATGTATGTGTGTAAGTATAGTAATAATAAAACTGTTATAGTTGTATAGTCACGTATTTACACATCTTTATTATTACTGTTCTTATTATAATACATAACTAACTAATCCTATTTCTATTCATATTCTTATTTTTATTAATATTATGTACATATATAGTACTATGTACATAGACATAATACCATATATGTAAATAGCTACAGTAATAATTATGTATTAATTATAGATAGATAAGTTTACTGTTATTTTCTGATTTTTATCTGTACATTCTGTTGTATCTGTATAGATGATGCTGTATCTGTCCTTTCCTGTGACCATGTTCTGGATCTCCAACCAGGCTGAGTACTTTGAGGAGTACATAGTGAAGAGAAAGGTGAATATATTAAGTAAAAATGCTCATTTTGCTTTAAACGAGCCGAGAAAGCAGTGTTAAGCTAAATATACAAACAAAACACACACAGCCCACCTACATAGGTGCATTTTGTATATATATTCAGATTTGTATTTGTTCTGATTTATAAGGCAGAGAGCTATTTTTAAAACTGAATTCTTAATGTCTAAAGTAAACTAAACCTTGCCCAGAATTTAAAACATAGATAAACTGCTTTGACATAATTTGCACTTAATATACAGTTAAAATCAGAAGTGTACACTTGTAAGAGACATGTCATTGCAATTTTTTCTGTGACAAAAAAATAAATAAAACCATAGTTACATGGCCTTCTAATTCCTAATTAATTATAGTTGGCGTTAGCTGGTGACGTTTCTATGACTAGTTCGGCAAAAATAATAAAGCATGTTGTGAGAGAAAAATATTAATTTACACTGAAAGTACTAATACATCATCAGTTACTACTTCGAAAATGTAGATATGCTTAAGGCATGATTGCCAGTAGTCATATTCCAATATTCCAAGAATACTGCTAAAGTAGAGTGTTGCTGGATGTGCACCTGGTGTACGTGACAAGAAGTGTGTGACACCCAAAACCCAGTTCTAGCTGGTTTAGACCAGTTTCTATGTTCTGGCTAGGAAATCTATGTTAACGGCGGAATCTACAAGGTCACCAACAAAAGTATAAAAGGATGCTTATTTTTCAGTTGTTATTACATTCATTTTGTTATTGAGTCTCCGTGTCTGTGTGATCCTTCTCTGCAGACAAGAAAACTCTTTTCTACTTTTAATCCTATCTCAATCTTATCTCAATCCTATCTCAAAGTCCTTGAGGTATTTTATTAAGGGTTTTTCCACCACGATGTATAATAGTGATCTCTATGCCAACGTTGGGATGTACACCCAAACTCCAGCCAAAGCATGAGTTGAAATGTGGTGGGTTGGGTGTAATCCAAGAACCACAGAACAGGGTGTACCTGGCATTATAAGCTGCTAAAGTACTTTTAGTTATAGCATGAAATAAAAAACAGGACCAGGGGCTTGTTTATAATTCCTAATGAGAATTTAGGAAGCCAACATGTCACAGATTTGATTTTTTAACACAACAAATCTGTGAATAAAGTCTTTTAAGTGTTTTAAGGGGAAAATGGTTTGTCATTTAGATACAAAAATGGAATCAGTGCAGATGTAATTAAAATATCTAAATGATAATACCAGACATACTAGTGATCTTTTCCTGTTGAATTTGCTTTTTTCTTTTACCCCAGAGAGAGATTTTCCCACCGGATGAAAAAATGCATGTAAGTATTTGACTGCATTGTGTATTATAACTATAATAATGTATTTATTCTATCATAGTATGTGTAACTACAGTGTATAACAAAAGTGAGTACACCCCTCACATTTCTGCAGATATTTAAGTATATCTTTTCATGGGACAACACTGAGAAAATGACACTTTGACACAATGAAAAGTAGTCTGTGTGCAGCTTATATAACAGTGTAAATTTATTCTTCCCTCAAAATAACTCAATATACAGCCATTAATGTCTAAACCACCGGCAACAAAAGTGAGTACACCCCTAAGAGACTACACCCCTAAATGTCCAAATTGAGCACTGCTTGTCATTTTCCCTCCAAAATGTCATGTGATTTGTTAGTGTTACTAGGTCTCAGGTGTGCATAGGGAGCAGGTGTGTTCAATTTAGTAGTACAGCTCTCACACTCTCTCATACTGGTCACTGAAAGTTCCAACATGGCACCTCATGGCAAAGAACTCTCTGAGGATCTTAAAAGACGAATTGTTGCGCTACATGAAGATGGCCAAGGCTACAAGAAGATTGCCAACACCCTGAAACTGAGCTGCAGCACAGTGGCCAAGATCATCCAGCGTTTTAAAAGAGCAGGGTCCACTCAGAACAGACCTCGCGTTGGTCGTCCAAAGAAGCTGAGTGCACGTGCTCAGCGTCACATCCAACTGCTGTCTTTGAAAGATAGGCGCAGGAGTGCTGTCAGCATTGCTGCAGAGATTGAAAAGGTGGGGGGTCAGCCTGTCAGTGCTCAGACCATACGCCGCACACTACATCAAATTGGTCTGCATGGCTGTCACCCCAGAAGGAAGCCTCTTCTGAAGTCTCTACACAAGAAAGCCCGCAAACAGTTTGCTGAAGACATGTCAACAAAGGACATGGATTACTGGAACTATGTCCTATGGTCTGATGAGACCAAGATTAATTTGTTTGGTTCAGATGGTCTGAAGCATGTGTGGCGGCAATCAGGTGAGGAGTACAAAGATAAGTGTGTCATGCCTACAGTCAAGCATGGTGGTGGGAATGCCATGGTCTGGGGCTGCATGAGTGCAGCAGGTGTTGGGGAGTTACATTTCATTGAGGGACACATGAACTCCAATATGTACTGTGAAATACTGAAGCAGAGCATGATCCTCTCTCTCCGGAAACTGGGTGTTCCAGCATGATAATGACCCCAAACACACCTCTAAGACGACCACTGCTTTATTGAAGAGGCTGAGGGTAAAGGTGATGGACTGGCCAAGCATGTCTCCAGACCTAAACCCAATAGAACATCTTTGGGGCATCCTCAAGCGGAAGGTGGAGGAGCGCAAAGTCTTGAATATCCACCAGCTCCGTGATGTCGTCATGGAAAAGTGGAAAAGCATTCCAGTGGCAACCTGTGAAGCTCTGGTAAACTCCATGCCCAGGAGAGTTAAGGCAGTTCTGGGAAATAATGGTGGCCACACAAAATATTGACACTTCAGGAACTTTCACTAAGGGGTGTACTCACTTTTGTTGCCGGTGGTTTAGACATTATTGGCTGTATATTGAGTTATTTTGAGGGAAGAATAAATTTACACTGTTATATAAGCTGCACACAGACTACTTTTCATTGTGTCAAAGTGTCATTTTGTCAGTGTTGTCCCATGAAAAGATATACTTAAATATCTGCAGAAATGTGAGGGGTGTACTCACTTTTGTGATACACTGTATGTGGTGTGCTACTAGAATGAAGGTTTAAAATCACATAGTCAACATGAATTTATTTTTCTTTACAATAACAGAGAAAAGAGCTTGAAGAGTTTAAGGAGCGCATGAGAATGCGGAAAGAGCAGAAGATGCTTAAACAAATGGCCATGGAAGCAGCAGAAGAATAAACAGTACTGAGAAATTGGAAGCCCTAAGGGACTGATTTTATGGCTTATCTAATGCCACACCATGATGCACCTGGGTTTGGCCTGAATTTTGCATACTGAGCTGTAAAATGGTGACAGTTCCAAAAAGGCACAGTGAATGTGCAGTTTTGTAAATACAACAACAACATATAAGAATATAAGAACACTGGGTTGGATGGATTGCTAGACGATGCCTTATATTTATTTTTTAAATAAACATACTTGTTTTTTCTTGTTTAACATGTTTATACCGGGCGGCACGGTGGCTAAGTGGGTAGCACTGTCGCCTCACAGCAAGAAGGTCCTGGGTTTGATCCCCAGGTGGGGCGGTTCGGGTCCTTTCTGTGTGGAGTTTGCATGTTCTCCCGGTGCCCGTGTGGGTTTCCTCCGGGTGCTCCGGTTTCCTCCCACAGCCCAAAAACATGCAAGTGAGGTGAATTGGAGATACTAAATTGTCCATGACTGTGTTTGATATAACCTTGTGAACTGATGAATCTTGTGTAATGAGTAACTACTGTTGTCATGAATTTAACCAAAGTGTAAAACATGACGTTAAAATCCTAATAAACAAACAAAACATGTTTATACCATGTTTATTCTCTGTAATCTGGTTGAACGACTGGCTACCCATTTGGGCACAGATACATGTACATTCATAAAGTTCATGCATTTTGAAAACATGCAATAAAAACAAGAATCTGCGAGATAATGATTGTGGCTCAACTTGCCAAACTTTGTCAGAAAACTATCAATCAATACAAAAAACATTTCTTAATGCAAGACTGCAAATAATTCAGGTATTTCACCATCTGTGAAATAATATTACATAATATTGAGAAAAAGAATTCAGGGAGTTTGGGGAAAAATCTCAGTCAGTGTAGGGTCCCCCTCCAATCATCAGAGCCAGTCGTGTCAGACAGCACAGCTCTGATTCAAACCTGGATCTCTGCAGTAGTGAGCTAGGGTTATAAACTGCTGTGACACCCAAGCACCTGTCTTCCAGTTTTTGTAATGCTAAACTGTTTTAGTTCTTGTGGAATCTAAACTATATGGCCAAAAAGCTTGTGAACATCTGACCATAGGGTTTTTGGACACTCCATTCCAAAACCATGTGCATTAAACCTGTGTTTCTGATAGAAGTGGGTAGAAGTGTCTCTTCATATCTGGTATGGTTATAAAATAGCTGTATCCATTTGATTCTTTGATGGTGGTTATTATTTAGTTTATGTTAAAGTATTACAGTAAAAGGTGTGTGGTATAAACTTTAAAACATACAATAAACTACCGTGCCCCCTCCAAAATTTCTTATTCTACTACATGATTTTAAATCCTTAAACAAAACATAATAGAATCAGACTATGAGAACACAGTCTTTTTAGTGCTGGAACGGTTCTAATTTAGTAATGTTTAGACTTAGACAAGTCTGGCAGTAAGTGTTTCTTGTCTAATAATTAATTACATTTGGTTTACTGGTTGATTGTAAAGTTGTAAAGGGAAAGTTGCTGTTACTGCTGTTTATTTCATTTATAGCATTTAGAAAATGCTTTATCCAAAGTGACTTACAATTGTAACCTTATACAATGCAAGCATTCTAGAGTAAAGTTCTTTCTTGCACAGATGCCTAATTAGGCCAGATAGCGCTTTTTTTTTAATCAAAGTTCAAGTCTGTGCCAAGCTTATACTACTTCATAATTATTGAGGCCATTGTGGTCCTGGGAAAAGTCAAAGCCTTAGATATTGTTTTCTATTCTTGCCCTGGTCTATGGTTTGCCACAATTAAGTCTCAGAGATCCAAAGACAGTTCCCTAGACATCACAGTGTGTTTTGACCGTATAATGCTGCATAAACTATGACCTGTCAATTCCAATCGCAACATGTAGGTTCTGGACACATTTCAGATATAATTAAAGCATACAGGATGCACCTTTTGCATTCAGTTTGATTCCCTGGCCAGACAGTCAGGGGTTTTATCTGTGTGGAGTTTGCATGTTTTCCTGATATTCACATGGATTTCATTTTTCATGTGGCTTTTTTCCTACTAAAAGCTACTGGAGCTACTAAAACTGCCCTAAGTGTGAGTACTATGTGGTCAGTCAGACAGACAGACCGACCGACCGAATCACGTACAAATAACAGTACAGATACAGAACTGAACATATACAACAATAAAGACCTTCAAGGTCCCTGTATTTTACATGTATTGGATAGCTGTAGCAAGTCAACACCACAAGTGAGGTTGAATAAATGGATGGATGAATGAATACATAAACGCACGTGCAGATGTGTAAATGAATAAATCATAGGATGTGCAGGGAGATTCAGTTTTAAATGGATGAGTGTGCAAGAAGATGCAGTTTTAAGTATACAGTTAAAAATGATACAGTTACAGGTATAGATTTGAAATTAGAAATGAAAGAGATGTTAAATATTAATAATAATATTATATTATTACATTATATTATTATTATTATATTAATACGATCATATTATTATATATATTTTAACTATGTAATAATTTTAAGTCTTTTATCTTTATTAACGCCTAGCCCCATTAGGTAACAGCTATGGAGACTTTTAATTTTTAATTAACTTTTATTTTGAAAGTACATTGGCAGCCTGACCTGTACATGATTAAAGCGGCAGTGTTCACACTGCAGTCTAGCTTATCAACACGGAAGTGTGAAATGGCTCCGAGTGGACTGAAAGCTGTGGTGGGAGAGAGTGAGTAAACAATCATGTAGTATTTATTCACTCTCACATAAACTACATCAGTGATAATCCAGGACTTGTTGGGTGTTTTTTAACCGGTCAAACTATTTTATATTAATACAATAAAGTGAATTTTTGTAGAAAATTACGTCATGATGGACAAACCCGAGCAGAAGAACTTCCGTATGAGTTTTAGGAAATTGTGTCCAGTGACATTTGAGTAATATAAACAACATACTGTTAGCATTATTAACTCTTTAATAATGTTAATAAATGTTAATGTTGATCTCAGCGTGAATGGGGAATGTTTGGAGTTTATGTCTCTCAGCTGAGGTCTTGTGATCCACCACACAGCCAGTGATCAGTACTACATACTAGCCTACTACATAGTACGCCATCTATAGTGGTACACTCACATACTATGTAGTGGGGTAGTATGCAAGGTCTCATTCGGGGTGAATCATTAGAACTTCGTTGAAATAATAAAAATCTTTATTTATTCCTACAGTTCTATATTTTCATATTGTCATATGCATTTATTAGCAAAAGTTTAGACACCCCTGACGCTTTTTAGTCAGTGAAACAGTTAACACACACCATCTAATTAACGTTACAATAGCATTTTCTATGATACACATTTACTATATTATTCCAGTATGTCAAATTCAGCAAATAAACAGTAACATTGCTAAAAAGTTGTGGAGTTTGCATGCTCTCCCCGTGTCCGTGTGGGTTTCCTCCGGGTGCTCCGGTTTCCTCCCACAGTCCAAAGACATGCAAGTGAGGTGAATTGGAGATACAAAATTGTCCATGACTGTGTTCGATATAACCTTGAGACCTGATGACTCTTGTGTGTAATGAGTGGCTACCACTTCTGTCTTGAATGTATCCAAAACATGACGTTAAAATCCTAATAAACAAACTGTAGTACAAATAAATAGTTTAAATTATTTGTAAGGTTATTTTGTTTTTGCTTACTTATCTTAGCAGAAACAGAATTGCTTCATTTCCTTTTTAATTTCTTTAAGAAATCCTTAACGGAGTCCTGAAGAGTGTGAAGAAAGATGGGGAATGGAAGGTAACACCACTGAGATTAAGAACATTATTAAATTGTTTATTACTTATTTATTGTTTGCAATTAAAAATCATGTTTACCCTTCTGTTTTGCAGGTTCTTATTGTCGATCACGTCAGCATGCGCATTCTCTCCTCCTGCTGCAAAATGTCTGACATCATGGCAGAAGGGGTAACCAGTGAGTAAATATAAGCATTTGTATCAAACACTTCAATTATTAGTCTTTGTGCAAGTTTTACAATTGAGTTTACATTGTTAATTCCACAGTTATACGTATATAATAAGTACTTTGTAAAGGCGTCATTTTTATGGTAGTAATTTTTATATGAATATATAAATTGGGGCCTGTGGTAGCCTAGTGGGTAGAGCTTTGGGCTATCAACCGGAAGATTGGCGGTTCAAATCCAGGCTCTGCTATGCAGCCACTGTTGGGTCCTTGAGCAAGGCCCTTAACCCTGTCTGCTCCAGGGGCACCGTAAGTTGGCTGACCCTGCGCTCTGACCCCAGCTTCCAACACCAGCTGGGATATGCGAAGAAAGAATTTCATTGTACTGTACAACTGTATATGTATATATGACAAATAAAGGATATCTTTCTTTCTTTCTAAATATTTACCAAGGTGGCTAATAATTTTGCAAGTAATTGGATATAAGATGAGCGTTTACCCCTCTCGTCTACATCACATTTGTGCGCAATGGACTGTTAGTGGTTACTCATATTACTCATATTGACAATGCATCACACCCACTCCATGACCTCCTAGTCAGACAGCGGAGCACTTTCAGTCACAGACTCATTCAGCTCCGCTGTAAGAAGGAACGATACAGGAAATCGTTTGTACCAACAACGATCTCACTGTATAACTCGTCTCCACTGTGCCGGGACATCATAGCACACTGAGTCACTATCAGGACAGACTCATTAAGCATGATCTGTCACTGTGTTAATGAAACCGACATTGCACATCGGTGAATATTTACTGAACAGGACACTTTTATAATTGTCTAATATCTCATGTTTTACATATCTTTGTTTTATTTATTATTTACAAGTATTGTACAGTAATACTTACCTACTCAATATTTTTTTTTATGCTGTAGTGCTTGACTTTCCCTTTGGGATTAATAAAGTTATCTATCTGTCTGTCCGTCCGTCCGTCCGTCCACCCACCCATCCATCCATCCACCCACCCGTCCGTCCACCCGTCCATCCATCCGTCCATCCATCTCTATGTGTTGTGAGTGACTTTGATAAGGGGTGTTCACAAGCAGTCGTGGTGTGTACCCACAGACAAGGATTAGAGGATGGTTAGGCCACAATCCATTGACCGGTTGTTGGGCAGCCAGGACACATTAATGCCAGAGGACATAAAGATTACGTTTTTGGTACAGACCAACAGAAGGACTGCTGTGGCCTAAATTGCGGATTATTTTAATTCTGGTTATGAGATAAATGTTTCAGAACACACAGTGCACTGAACCCTTCTGTGTAAAGGGCTTAATACAGTGGTACAGGGACAGTGGTAGCCTAATGGGTAGAGCTTTGAGCTATCAACCGGAAGATTGACGGTTCAAATCCAGGCTCTATTATGCAGCCACTGTAGGGTCCTTGAGAAAGGCCCTTAACCCTGTCTGCTCCAGGGGCGCCGTACAATGGCTGACCCTGCGCTCTGACAAACAAGCTGGGATATGCGAAGAAAGAATTTCATTGTACTGTACAACTGTATATGTATATATGACAAATAAAGTATATCTTCTAATACTCGCAGGCCAGTCAAAGTGCCCATGCTAACACTCTGTCTGCCCTTAAAAGCACCTACAATTGGTACTTAGTACTTATTGGTCGATGAATCCTGTTTTTTCCAAGATTGTATGGACTGTTGAGAACATGCCCAGATGATAGCAGAATGTTTATGCAAGACTTGCTGGAAAATGTTCTAGTACCAGATTCCACAGCATTTCTTTAGATGTCTATGAAGTCCATGTCCTGGTGGCTCAGCACTGTTGTGATTGGAGAGTCTGTTGTAGTTGATTGGTTTGTTACAATGTACGTGCTAGCAGGTTCTGTGGATTTAGCGTGGACTGCTGTATGACTGTTTTGCTTTCAGTTGTGGAAGACATTACCAAGCGCAGAGAGCCGATCTCCAGTCTGGAGGCAATCTACCTCATCTCCCCTACACCAAAGGCAAGAGAACTTTATTAATAAGCATTATTTCTCTTTGTACTGAATCTCTTTTTGTTTTAGTCACATTTTATCTTTAATTATTGACTTTCGTTACGTTGTTTTATATAGTCAGTCCGTGCTCTGATTGGAGACTTCAGGGACTCGGCATACACTTACAAGGCTGCACACATTTTCTTTACCGACAGTAAGAGTTTTATTACTTGTTTGTTTAGTATTATGTTTAATGTTGTTACTACTCTAAACAATTATGCCTGTTTTGTTCATCTCTAGATTGTCCGGATGGTCTTTTTGCTGAGCTTGGAAAATCAAAAGTCTCAAAGGCAATCAAGACACTGAAGGAAATTAATGTCGCTTTTTTACCATATGAATCCCAGGTGAGGATTTATTTGATGCTTAATATAAAATGTGAAATATTTTAGATGTGCCTTCCATATTATCCAGTAATACTACATGTACTTGAAAATGACCTGTTGCGAAAGCTTTTGTCTGTGAGTTTAGTATTGTGCAACATACAAACCCCATTTCCGGAAAAGTTGGGACATTTTGTAAAATGCTATAAAAAGAACAATCTGTGATTTGTTAATTCTCTTAATCTTTATTTAACTGGTAAAAGCAGAAAGACTTCCAATGCTTTCACTGGTCAGCTTTAGTGTATTTTGTAAATATAAGCACATTTAGAATTTGATGCCTGCAACACACTTCAAAAAAGTTTGGACAGAGGCGTGTTTACCCCTGTGTTCCATCAGCTGTCTTGTTAATAAGATTTTTTAATGGTTTGAGAACTGAGGACACTAATTGTTGCAGTTTTGCAAGTGTAATTTTTCTCCACTCTTGCTTCAGCTGCTCAACAGTTCATGGTTGCTGATGATTCTTTCTTTAAAACATAAATTTTCAGTGGTAAAATACGCTAGCACGCCACTCAGGTGGTGCAGCGGTAAAAACACACGCTGGAACCAGAGCTGGGATCTGGAGTACATCGTGTCGGAGGGGGCTTGTGTCAGTTGCGAAGCTCCTCAGTCAGCAGTGGTATCCTCAGTCATGGTTGTATCGGTAGAGGTGAAGCGTAATGCATTCAGGGTAATTGGATACGACTAAATTATGGGAGAAAATTGGGGGAATTAATTGGAGAAAAAGAGGGAAAAAAACATAAATTTTCACAAAGAGACAGAGCTAGGCTGTACGCAGGCCGGTCAAGCACGCACACTCTGTGTCTCTGAAGCCATGCTGTTGTAGCGTGTATGGAATGAGGCTGGGCGTTGTCCCCAGAATAACCTGATTGACCATTTTCTCACGAAACTTGTTACAAAGTGGTGAACCACGACCCATATTTGCTATAAACTGAGCTTTTTTTTTATACCCTATCAACTGTTATCAAAGCATTTGCTTATTGTGGAATGTTTTCAAATGGTGTAACTTGAATATATTATAAACTTGTCATTTTTATTTGCCTTTGCCCAAACGTTTTTGTGTTGTTGCATGTTTAAAATCTGTTTATATTTACCAAATACAATCAAATTGGCCAGTGAAAAATAAGTCTCAGTTAATCTCAGTTAATACACTCTCTTAAGTATTTAGCTAGGGTTAGCAAGCTAGGTCTTCACTGTTGTACTGTATTGACTGATCTGATTGTTTCTCTGCATGTGTAGGTGTTTTCTCTGGATAATCCTGGTTCACTGCACGCGTTCTATAGCCCCAGTAGAACTGACCAGGGCGAACGAACCAGAATGATGGAGGCTGTGGCCGAGCAGATTGCAACACTGTGTGACACACTGAAGGAGTACCCAGCTATCCGCTACCGCCAGTAGGTTTCCAGAGTTCTTGTTCGAGTTCTTTTCTTAGATGTTCTTAGATGTTTTCTTATCTAATGGCCGTATGTCATTTCAATATTTTGGCCAGCCCAGCTGACCTGTGGGGAAGACTCCCTACATATTTATCCATTTATCCAGCTAATACGGCTGGCCCATGTTGTTTTCTTCCTTGTAGCTATTTATTAACTGTCTTGATAGGTTAATAAGATTTCTGTGAGCAGGTGTACATTTTTTTATTGGATGAATGAAGGTTAATGTGAATGGTCAAACATTTCTTTCGGCATCTCAGCATACACCTGTCTGTCTGCCTGTCTGTCTGTCTGTGTCTGTCTGCCTGCCTGCCTGCCTGTTTGTCTATCTATATCTGTCTTCCTGTTTGTTTATCTATATCTGTCTGCCTGTTTGTCTATCTATATCTGTCTTCCTGTTTGTTTATCTATATCTGTCTGCCTGTTTGTCTATCTATATCTGTCTGCCTGTGTCTATCTATATCTGTCTGCCTGTTTGTTTATCTATATCTGTCTGCCTGTTTGTCTATCTATATCTGTCTGCCTGTGTCTATCTATATCTGTCTGCCTGTTTGTCTATCTATATCTGTCTGCCTGTTTGTCTATCTATATCTGTCTGCCTGTTTGTCTATCTATATCTGTCTGCCTGTTTGTCTATCTATATCTGTCTGCCTGTGTCTATCTATATCTGTCTGCCTGTTTGTCTATCTATATCTGTCTGCCTGTGTCTATCTATATCTGTCCGTCTGTTTGTCTATCTATATCTGTCTGCCTTTTTGTCTATCTATATCTGTCTGTCTGTGTCTATCTATATTTGTCTGCCTGTTTATCTATCTATATCTGTCTGTCTGTCAGTCTGTCTGTCTATCTATGTCTGTCTGTCTGTCTGTCTGTCTATCTATGTCTGTCTGTCTGTCTGTCTGTCTATCTATATCGGTCTGTCTACCTGTCTGTCTGTCTGTCTATTTATATCTGTCTGTCTGTGTCTATCTGTCTGCCTGTTTGTGTATCTATATCTGTCTGTCTGTCTGTTTGTCTATCTATATCTGTCTGTCAGTCTGTCTGTCTGCCTGTTTGTCTATCTATATCTGTCTGTCTGTCTGTCTGTCTGTCTGCCTGTGTCTATCTATATCTGTCTGTCTGTCTGCCTGTTTGTCTATCTATATCTGTCTGCCTGTTTGTCTATCTACATATGTCTGTCTGTCTATCTATGTCTGTCTGTCTATCTATATTTATTTATCTGTTTGTCTATCTATCTATCTATCTATCTATCTATCTATCTATCTATCTATCTATCTATCTATCTATCTATCTATCTATTGATCTATTTATCTGTATATCTATCTGTCTATCTATATCTGTTCGTCTATCTGTATATCTGTTTGTCTGCCTGTCTATCTGTTTGTCTGTCTCTCTGCCTGTCTGTCTGTCTATTCATCTACCTATCTACCTATTGATCGCTCTGTCTGTCTATCTAATGAATTTGGGTTTTGTGTTTCTCAGAGGAGCAAAGGAGAACTCTGCCCTGGCTGAGATGGTGCTGGACCGGTTGAATGCACATAAAGCAGACAACCCCAGTATGGGAGAGGTGAGCCATTTACATTTAGTTTCTCTGCAGGTGTCCTGTTGATCTGAGTACGACAGATGTGTAAAGGATTATGGATACGTCAGTGATCATGTATGTGGCCGTCAGTAATATAAACTTGAGGCAATTGGTAATGTTGGCTTAGGTTACTGTTATGCATCCAATTAACACTGTTGTTTACTGGTCTTTATGCAGTGATAAGCAACACACACCAGCACATGTAATTATTACGTCTTGCATACCACAAGCGTTTGTGTTTTTTGTGCTAATTAATCATTGTTAACACACATTTTCATGTGTGAGTGTTTATTTTTAAGAAAAATCTTTATTAGCAGGTAGTACTTACAATTCTGCTTTCATTTTCTTTTGTTCCAATCTGCTCTTTGACTGTCTGTCTGGTATGCTGTCTTCTACTTACTTCTTTTCTCTTTATTTTTCTGTCTTTACATCTGTTTTTCAGCTGATCCTGATCTAGAGGTGCGTAATGTAATGTGCTTGGTTTAGTTCTTTACTTATTTATTCCTTTCTTTTTCTATTTTTGTCCTAAATGTTCCCTTTCTTATCTGTTTAATCTATTTGCTAAAAGCACTTCTACCTTTCTTTTGCTTTATTTGTTGGACTATCAGCAACAACCTTAGTTTCTGAATGTTTTCATTGCGTGGTTTAGTACTAATCACAATTGACCTTAAACCTAGTATTGTTCAGATATACTCTCCAGTGCTGTTTTCTCTATTCCTGTAAGGTGTATCATGGCGCTTTGCGCCTCGCCACTGAAACACCAGGTGTAGCCTCATACCTGCAAGATTTAAAAAAAGTAAAACAATATGCAGGATTCTTATACAAGGTAGAACAGTACTGTGCAGAGAGCCACAACCCAAAAAAATAAAAATGACAAAAATTTGGGGTGTCTAAAATTACAAGTTCTGGTACAAGTATCCATAGAAATTCACGAAAAAACATCCACAGCCTGTAGTGGAGTTAGTGAACAAAGAAGGAATAAAACCAGAATGAGATCTGGTTGTCACAATAGGGCCAGCTGCTCAGTCCACCAGCATGTGATAATTAAGTTCTCAGAAAAAAAAGAGTAAAAGAGGGAGCTCTGTGCAAACCAGGAGTGGGTATAATAAGGATCCAGATGTGGGGCCTACTAATGCCACCTCAGGAGTCAACTCACCCCTCCAGGATGGTTTGGTCATGATGGCTAAAATGTCCCACAACACCAATTGAGTTCTCTAGAAAAAATGTCAATATTTGGACCACCTGACAACTGAACCAAGCCCATTGTCATGATTTTGCAGTGAAAAGAGCTGTTAGCAAACAGAGAAGCATTTAGCTCTATGGGCAGGAAATCATGATTAAATAGAGGGACCTTTACTTGGAGTAAATAGCGCTCCATGAGGTGCAGAGACTGCGGGTTCAAAGAGCCAAGACAACACTAAGACATAAAGCATTAATTTAATAAATGAAAATGCCCCCCTTTGTATCTGTATATTTTGATTTCGTCATCTGATTTGTTTGACTTGTAGGGTACAGATAAAGCACGTTCCCAGCTGTTGATCATCGATCGTGGCTATGACCCAATCACTCCGATTCTGCATGAGCTGACCTTTCAGGCCATGGTCTATGACCTGTTGAAGATGGATGGAGACATCTACAGGTGAACAACTTTTGCTCGGAAATTGATGCCACTACAAATGTTGAAGGGGCGTGAGCAGGCAAATATACCCTCTTCGAATGCAGTCGGGATCCCCAGCAGCAGAGGACAAATTGACTATGCTAAATCTGGAGAAAAAGGGAGAAAATGCATAAATAAATATAAAAAAAAGAGTCATTATAAGGTGTTCCTAATAAAGCGGTCAGTCAGTGTGTCTTATCAAAAGATGTGCATAGTGGCACTTGTATACTACTCCATCTGTAATGTTTGTTTATAGGTACAACATGAGCGGTCTCGCAGAGGACAAGATGAAGGAGGTTCTGCTGGATGAGGATGATGAACTGTGGGTGCAGCTCAGACACATGCACATAGCCGACGTCTCCAAGTAAGAGTCGCACTTTATACAAACTCACACCCCTTTGATTACTTTGTTTTTGAACTGGAAGTAGAGGCTCAGAGATAAAAGTAATGGAATATTGATCTAAAGCTTGGGGACCTGAGCGGTCACTCCTGGTCTGTTGCTTGAATTGTATCCTGTCCCAGTTTTGGATTGCTTTTAATAAAAGGCATCTGCCAAAATACTTTCGTAAGTGCCAACACTGGTCTGTTCTCTGTCTGTTACAGGAAAGTTACTGAACTACTGCATACCTTTTGTGAGAGTAAGAGGATGAACACAGACAAGGTACACAGGCATTCTGGCTTGGCCAAAATAATTTCTCCTCTTATATGTCTAATTGCATCTACCAAATCTGTTCCCTTTGATGACATGTAATGCCTCAGTAGCATTAGCACAGTCTTAGCAGTCTTTTATCATAACGCTCTCACCTCCATACGTCACTTTGATTATGGTATGGCTTGGAATCACATGCACTATTCTTTTTCCAAACATGACGAGTGGAATTAGTGCTAAATAATACTCTGTCCAGAGTATGTTGTTTCAACAGTTATAATGCACATGCACTTTATGAAGGCTAGCCACTTTATTGTATGTTTAAATATATTTGAGCAAATATTAAAACAACAAAGATTAGTAAAGGTCTCATTGACTGTAATGATTAAAATATAACAGAACGGTAATTTTAATATTATTTAAATCATTTAAGATTATTGTGGTGTTGGCCAACACATGAATGTGTTCTATTGTATAACAGTAATGAGGACTAGCTTAAAATCATTGTGAACATTGAGTCACATAATAACTGTGATCGGCATAAAAATAAATTTCAGTTATTATTTCAATCTAACCTGCAAGAGGACAACAATTCAAAGTCTAAAACAAATATCACACATTGTTAAATAATATAATTAAAGAATGTCTCTGGAACTAGGGCAATGCATAACATCAAGCAGAATAATTAGAAGTTAAAAAGAATTTACTAACATCAGGCATGGCACACAGATCGGGTCGGAAAAATGTTCAGTTAAATAAACTTATTATAATACCAACCTTTTAATACCAGATTTTTCTTACTACAAATTAGATGCCTCAGCAGTGTAATAAAAAAAAAAAAAAGACTTTTTACACAGAAGTATATTAACTATCATGGATATTACTATTGCTTATTATGATTATAGGTTTTTTTTCACCTTTAGAGAAACTCACAATCTGTCTTGATGTAACGACTCATCAAACAACATTTCTGGAAAAACGGACAGAACAAACCTTATACACACGATGCCGCATCGGACACACCCAACTCACACATTCATATTTGATAAGAACAGAGGAGCCCCCTGTATGCAACCTATGTCAAGCCATCATTACTATAAAACACATTTTCATAGAATGTGTTAAATATAACAGAGAGAGAGAGACTGAAAACAACTGACTCTATAAGCAATATCTTTACCAGAAACAATGCAAAATGATCATATACTTTCTTAGAAATACAAACTTGAGGACTTTTTTATAAATGCAATAAATTACTGCCCCGAATAACCAGTCCTGCCTTGAAAATAACTCGAGTAAACAAGGCGTTATAAAAACCAAATAAACAAACCTTTAGAGGATGATTTAGCAAATGTTTAAAAGCTTAGCAAGCTTAGTGGAGTTGTTTAAAAAAAGAAATCACTCTTGGGTGTGTCGCAAACTGAAAAGAATGGGTCGCAGAGAGAAATAATAATAAAGTAAACAAATTTTAACAGGCACATAAACACAAAATAAACTTGAACAACCCTTGTGGAGACTTTGCGTTACACCTTATAAATCACAGTGGGACCAGATTGCCACCATTTTTATTAATTAAGTATATTTAGTTTTGTGTTTTGATGCATTGTTTGTGTTGCCAGGCTCATGGTAAAAATCATGGACAAAATGTGGATCACTTGAAAAAAGTTTGAAATACCCTGCTACACGCTGGCTGTCTTCAAAAATAAATGTCACCTGTCTGTATGGTACATCACACAGAGGAACAGTTTGATAGATTGTTATGGGATGGTGTCTCATTATGGTGAACATAATTTTACATCTTTATATGCTATGTTTTTCTTTCCGTAGGCCAACATCAAAGATCTATCTCAGATGCTGAAAAAGATGCCACAGTACCAGAAGGAGCTAAGTCTGGTCAGTTATTTTTCAGGTTCTGCATATTTTAGTGTTTTCTTTCTTCTGCCAGACTGTTAATCAGTGTGTTTGGTTTGCAGTACTCTACTCATCTGAACCTGGCTGATGCCTGCATGCAGAAATTCAAGATGTCTCTGGACAAACTCTGTGAGGTGGAGCAGGTCGGTGTGTGTTACATAATATTCACCTACTTAACACTTCTGTAAGGACAGCTTGTCATAGCTTTGAAACCTTACTGCTGATAGAAAGATTTCACTACTGCAATATGAAAATGTAGTGATGTGTAGTTATCATTTTAAAAACGTATTACATTTTATATAACTATAACAATCTTTCATTCAGTCTCACAGGTTTAAGCTGTCTTATTTATAATAAGAGTATGTGAACAGGTGGCGTATGATTATCTAATTGTTTATCTTTGTTTTGCATTTTAATACAAACATCTCCGTGACCACATTTCTGCTAGTGGCATAATCAAGTGTATATGCATAAGCAGAAATGCTGCAAAGGCCCCATTAAAACAAAAAACAAAAATTACATTGGACCCCATCACCCCAGGCCACTCCAACACTTGGAATAATAACACTATGCAGATATATATGCAACATGGCACATACAGTGGAATTCATAACTTGATACAGGACTGATACCATTTATATGAAAAGTACTAAAGGAAAGTCTTAGCAGGTAGCCAGGCTTCAGTCCTCACTGACAGTTTACTGGTAGCAAATACCATTCACATGGACTGAACCATTTCATGTAAATGGGAGTGGGAGCAGCAAAACAGAGGCTCTCTGGATGTTTACCTTTTGCCAAACAAATGCTTTTTTCTTCATTCCATCAGTGGTTTTATATCATGTGTTGTAGAAGAGTCCTGAAACAGTCTAGCCATTGTGAGGTGCACTTGCTCTCAGTGCCGGTCCCAATATATATAATATATTGGGAATATATATCTTTTTTTTTCCTCTATTTTCATCAATGTTGGGATCCACTGGCCCAATTTGGATGTGCTCCATTTCACTGTGCACTACGGGAAACTTTGCTGATTGCAAAGCACCCTTGTTGGTCAAAGAGGCTTCTTCTGACACATTTATGTTCACACTGACAAGCAATGGATTCTTATAGAGAGTATTACAAGCAAGGTGGACCACACTACTCTCTGCTACAACAAGGATGGATGTTTTTATGCATAAAATGAAACACTGTAGTAAAGATATAACACATTTAATAGAACTGTGTTGGTGAATCTGGCTGAAATGAGAAGTTAAATTAAAGTCAACATTGTATTTCACTCAGTGTATGTAAAATTAACCCAGACCAGAAGCTTATGGAAAATCATATTGCACTCTTTCAAGCTTTCTACAGATGTGTTTCATTAGCAGGTGGAGAAGAAAGCGTCTAGTAAGCTGAAATACTAAAATTATAAAAAATACATTTTAAAACACATTTTTATATAGAGTCGAAATCTTGATCTAGTAAACTTAGTCTGTAAACAGGATATATGTGAGCTGCTCAAACCTTACTGTGGTTTCGACACTTCATGCGCCATCTGTTTTTCACAAGTGGTTGTTTTTTGCACGTTGTAGAACTGCAAGTGTCGTTGATATGCTGAGTTTTCACTGTTCTGTGTGCAGGACCTAGCTATGGGCTCCAACTCTGAAGGTGAACAGCTTAAAGATGCCATGAAGAACATCGTCCCTGTCCTCCTCAACACCGAGGTTCAAGCCTATGACAAAATTCGCATCATACTCCTTTACATCTTCTACAAGAAAAAGGGTAGGGCTTTTCTTTGCCTTGCCAGGGTGTTTTGTCACAGGTTTACACACTGTCACCCAGCTTTTTGCACAACATGATACGGAGACAAGAAAGATCTCTACACAAGTCGGAAGCACAAAGCACATAGCATTGTGTGCTGCAACATTATGATTCCTTTTGTTAAAACTGACCTTAGATGCAGCCCTTGATCATTATTCCCACAAATGCAAAACAGTTCAGAAGACCCCGGTTCGAATTTCAGCTCTGCTACCGGTCGACTGGGTGCCATCTAGCGGGCACAATTTGCAGTGCCTGCAGCAAACAAAAATTGGCAAACGTGTCTACTGGGTGGGAAAATGGCCGGACTAAATATGGTGGGGTCTTCAAACACTGTGCAACAACCTAGGTTAGCAGACCGAGGCACCTGTGCAGAAAGTGGATGAGCCTCAGGTGCGACTCCGTAAAAGAAGGGGTCCGCAAGTTTTACGCACACGTCGGATGGGCATGAGCAGGCAAACATACCCTACACAAACGCCAACGGGATCCCGATGTTGTTGCTGTTTATGTTAACCAGGGCAGCTCTACTGACTTGGGGCTGCTTACGTGGTGCCTTGGTCACCCGAGCGGTATGCTAGCTGAGTACGGTCTAGGAACTTCCACCGGCTTGACCAGTCACTCAACAGACACACTTGGCTGCCTCGGGGAAAATGCCTACTGCCTGGTCCCTAGCGAAATCCACCAAAGGTCCCTGAAAACAAGCTGGTGGAAGCACATATGTAGGGGGAAGTGTGTACTAGCTGATCCATGATGATGTTTATAGCAGAAGATACCTGAGTGCACTGGGCAATCGGACATGTCTAAATTGAGGGGGGACTAGGGGAAATACTGATAATGAGTCTTTAAAGTCTTTAGTGTGACTCATTTTACTGTATTGGTGTGACTACACCTTGGAAGTAACTCTGCTCTCTCAAACCTGGTTGTTGTCATCCTGGTAGGCCTTACTGAAGAGAACCTCACCAAGCTCATCCAGCATGCCAATGTGCAGCAGAACAGCAACATCATCACCAACTTGCAGCATTTGGGATGCCCCATCATCACTGGTGTAAGCTTTACCACCATACCTACTATATATAGACAGTACTGGAGCTGCTGGTTGGATGAATAATGCTCAAATAAGGTTCATGGTTTTTTTTCCTCACAGGGTGCTAATGCTGGGAATTCTCTGCCAGTTAGGAAAGAGCGGACTGAAAGCACATACCAGCTGTCCCGCTGGACCCCTATCATCAAAGATATCATGGAGGTACAGAATGACTATTCATGAGGCTTCTAAATAATAATTCCATTTATCAAGACTACAGACTTCTTTTGTAATATTTAAATATTAGCTCTGCTATCGGCCAGCCGGGCCTTATACAGACAGTTTACTGTGGGCCTAGTGAGCTGCCTTGCCGTCTACTGCCTACCTGGCCAGCTGCCTAAGTAGAAAGGATTCTAATAAGTTATAAGGTTATTCAGACACACTACTTAGACAGTGATTTATGTCACTGCAGTCTTGGTGTACTAAGATAACACAGTTAGCCTTAGGCAATTCAAACCGATGGCCTGAGGCAGCACAACCCACGAGCATGCCAGCTAACATCTCCCTCCGTGCACCGAAACTGGTTCAACTGTCACTGACGAGCAAAAATGTGCAAATAAATAACACTTGTGCACCTTTTTAAATATTAAAAATGATTGAGAATTGATTTACATTTAAAAATAACTTTGTTACTCTGCGTTCGTCCACCGAATTTGTCTATTTTTGTGAGAAAAGTTGTGCCGCACTGAATGCTGGGATTGCCTTCACCTCTAAGGAAGCATCGGATGCTCCCTTGTTATTCAGGCAGTTTATAGCTTCGGAATACGGCACCTCACAAGGCATCTTAAGGCATCTAATAATTCGAACAGCCTTTTCCTCAGGAGCGCACATAGGTTGACTTAAAATGCTGTCTATGTAGAGTGATCACTAGGTTTTCGAACAGACCCTGTGTCTGAGGGTGGTCGGGCCAAGGGGATTCCTTATTGCTGCTGCAATTGCGGCCTCTGCTGGCTGCACAGAGATCAGAGCGTGAATTTATGTGGAGAGCTTAACAGTGAACTGGTTTGTACTGGGAAACGTACTGTTAACAGTGTCTTGTCTTTATATTGAGCTAGAACTAAAAACCTTAGCAAGGAGCTGTCATTCTGCTTCCTGTTGAAAGGAACACACTTGATCTGTGTTCCATTTAAAAACAATTATTGCGAAATCAAGATTTAGTGTTATTGTGTTGTCACGTTCCATAAATAGCACATCATATTGCACAGCTGAATGTTGCCACATGCATGGGTTTAGACATGTTTAAGTGGAAGTTAAACCTGCTGCTCTGCTCTCCAGGACATAATTGAGGACAAGCTGGACCGAAAAAAGTGGCCATTCCTCTCTGATCCTGCTCCTATCACCACCACTCAGACTGTAGTAAGGTATGAACAGCATACACATTACACACGAGCTGAGATTAGCATTGCACATCTTCATACGTTCTCAATGATTTTTATTATCTAGATATAAATGGCTTGGGTTTCTTTAACCTCACATTAATCTGATTTAGCTGCCAGGAAGGGGCCGGGTCCGGGTCCTTTCTGTGTGGAGTTTGCATGTTCTTTCCATGTCTGCGTGGATATCTCTGGGAGCTCCAGTTTCCTCCCACAGTCCAAAGACATGCAAGTGAGGTGAATTGGCGATACAAAATTGTCCATGAATGTGTTTTATATTAACAACTTGAACTGATGAATCTTGTGTAACGAGTAACTACCTGTTCTGTTATTAATGTAACCAAAGTGTGTAAAAACATGATGTTAAAATCCTAATAAAATACATAAATATAAAAAGAACAACATAAGAACAGCACATGACAAGGATGAATGACTGACATGAGAATTAACTACCCTTACTGCCATGAATATGGGACATTTGTGGCCTAGTGGTTAAGGTACTGGACTAGTAAGCCAGAGGGTTGCTGGTTTAAGCCTCACCTGCCAGGCTGACACTGTTGGGTCCCTGAGCAAGGCCCTTAACTTTTAATTGCTTAGACAATATACTGTAAGTCGCTTTGGATAAAAGCGCTGCTAAATGCAGAAAATGTAAATGTAAATGAATATAACCATGGTGTAAGCGTGGCGTAAAACAACTAAATAAATAAACTATGTCTCGTGTGGCTAAAGCCTTGTGATTAATAGCCGCCCTGTCCAGGGTATTCCTGTTTTACGCTCAGTGTTTCTAAATGAAACCAGTCACAAAAAAGTATTAGTTACATAGTATATTTTGATCAAACAAATGTGCTTATTTATAGAATTAGATCAGTTGCAAATGCTGATTGGCTGATGGTACCATGCAAGTGAGCAAATTTAAGAAGCCTTGAATGCTTCATCCAACTCAAATCAGTTACTGGAAAAATAATTTCTGTTAGTTAAATTTCATTTTGAAGCTAATCACACATAAGCAGACCAACACCGAAAGCAAATTGCTGTTGGGGATTTAGAGTACTTTTGCATTTCAAATGAGCCACCTGGAAACACTTGGCACAAGGCGGGAGTACAACCTGGACACAGTGCCAGCTTATCATAGAGCATCAAACCTATGAACTCACACATGTTCACTTTCACCTAGAGTCAAATTAAAGCACATATGTTTTCGGGAGGTAAGAGAAAGCCAGAATAGTCAAAGGAAGCTGATGTGGGTGCCTTCAGAATGACTTTCCCGATGAATCATTGATTCATGTATTTGACATTCTTTAATATGGTAAGTGGCCATTTAAAATTTTGTACTTCAAATTGTGTTGTTTTCTTGACCACAGCAGTGCTCGCTTTGGACACTGGCACAAAAACAAGGCTGCTACAGAGTACCGCTCTGGCCCTCGACTCATCATCTTCGTGATCGGTGGGGTGACGTATTCAGAGATGCGCTCAGCTTATGAAGTGACCCGTGCGACTGAAGGCAAATGGGAGGTCCTGATTGGTAAGTAAATATGATCTATTATATTTTGTCTGTGTATTATACATTAACGGACAGCAAAGTACTCAACCAGTTTGGGTTATGTTCTTCCAATTTATTCTGGTCTTTATAAATGAGTGCATGTGTGGTATTTCCATCGAAGGTTGAATAAGAAGGGATTTGTAGGACTGCTCACATGTCTGATATACACCCTCCTTGGACGCTATCGGGGTCCAAAAAAATGAAAACGGGGCAAAAAGTGGGTAAAATGCATAAAAGGATAATAAAAGGATATATAATGTGCATCACATTAACTACGCCAGTCCCTGGGCAGTCACTTTCAGTCCAGAAGCCTGGGCAAAGCTCCTCTGCACACAAATGTGCATCTGAGGCCAGAGCCACCGACCTGTTTGGCCGTCCACACAAACACAGTCGGTTGGGTTTGAGGGAGGGTGAATCGGACTGGGTCTCTTCCCACTGCCGCTGCGATAAGCATTTTCCAGAACTGGCCTGGGTGCCTGCTCGAGTGAGGGTGGAGTCTTTTCGTCTCCCAAACTTCCAGTTCTCTTTTTGGCTCATTCCATATCATATTCTGGGTGATTCATGATGACCGTATATAAACTGCAGTAACCAGGGAGCGCTACATGACACTCAGCTGTTCCTGTTCAAGCCTAGTACAAGACATGTAACATTAATGTAAGTCTAAATAACACCCACCTGGAATGTAATTCTTAAACATTTGCTGATATTGGCTGACTGTCCAGGGTGTTTCCTACCTTTCGCCTAATGAACTGTACCCACAGTGGCCCTGAATAGGATAAAGCAGTACTAAAACAATGAAGGAAAGATGGAGTGGGTGGAATGGGTGGAATGGGTGGATGGATAGGATGAATGGAATGGATATATGGGATGGATGGAGTGGATGGATGGATAGGATGGATGGAATGAGTGGATGGAATGCATGGATGGATGGGATAAATGGATGGATGGATGGATGGATGGATAGGATAGATGGAATGGATAGATGGGATGGATGGATAGATGGAATGGATGGATGGGATGGATGGATAGATAGATGGATGGATAGATGGGATGGATGGAGTGGATGGGTAAATGGAGTGAGTGGAGTGGATGGATGGATGGATGGATGGAGTGGATGGATAAATGGAGTGAGTGGAGTGGATGGATGGATAGATGGATGGATAGATGGGATGGAGTGGATGGATAAATGGAGTGAGTGGATGGATAAATGGAGTGAGTGGATGGATGGATGGATGGATGGATGATAGATAGATGGATGGATAGATGGATGGATAGAGTGGATGGATAAATGGAGTGAGTGGAGTGGATGGATAGATGATGGATGGATGGATGGATGGAGTGGGTGGATAAATTGAGTGAGTGGGATGGATAGATGGATGGAGTGATGGATGGATGGATGGATGGATGGATGGATAGATGGGCTGGATGGAGTGGATGGATAAATGGAGTGAGTGGATGGATGGATAGATGGATGGAGTGGATGGATGGATGGATAGATGGGATGGATGGAGTGGATGGATAAATGGAGTGAGTAGATGGATGGATAGATAGATGATAGATGGATGGATAGATGGGATGGATGGAGTGGATGGGTAAATGGAGTGAGTGGAGTGGATGGATGGATGGATGGATGGATAGATAGATGGGATGGATGGAGTGGATGGATAAATGGAGTGAGTGGATGGATGGATGGATAGATAGATGGATGGATAGATAGATGGATAGATAGATGGATGGATAGAGTGGATGGATAAATGGAGTGAGTGGATAAATGGAGTGAGTGGAGTGGATGGATAGATGATGGATGGATAGATGGATGGATGGATGGAGTGGGTGGATAAATTGAGGGAGTGGATGGATGGATGGAGTGGATGGATAGATAGATGGATGGCTAGATGGATGGATAGAGTGGATGGATAAATGGAGTGAGTGGAGTGGATGGATAGATGATGGATGGATAGATGGATAGATGGATGGAGTGGGTGGATAAATTGAGGGAGTGGAGTGGAGTGGATGGATGGATGGAGTGGATGGAGTGGATGGATGGATGGATAGATGGAGTGAGTAGATGGATGGATAGATGATAGATGGATGGATGGATAGATGGGATGGATGGAGTGGATGGATAAATGGAGTGAGTGGAGTGGATGGATGGATGGATAGATGGATGGATAGATGGGATGGATGGAGTGGATGGATAAATGGAGTGAGTAGATGGATGGATGGATAGATAGATGGATGGATAGATAGATGGATGGATAAATGGAGTGAGTGGAGTGGATGGATAGATGATGGATGGATAGATGGATGGATGGATGGAGTGGGTGGATAAATTGAGGGAGTGGAGTGGATGGATGGATGGAGTGGATGGAGTGGATGGATGGATGGATAGATGGAGTGAGTAGATGGATGGATAGATGATAGATGGATGGATGGATGGATGGATAGATGGGATGGATGGAGTGGATGGATAAATGGAGTGAGTGGATGGATGGATGGATAGATGGATGGAGTGGATGGATAGATAGATGGATGGAGTGGATGGATAGATGGATGGAGTGGATGGAATGATGGATAGATGGGGTGGATGGATAAATGGAGTGAGTGGAGTGGATGGAGTGGATGGATGAATAGATGGATGGATAGATGGAGTGGATGGATATATGGATGGATGGATGGATAGATGGATATATGGATGGATGGATGGATAGATGGATATATGGATGGATGGATAGATAGAGTGGATGGATAGATGGATGGATAGAGTGGATGGATAAATGGAGTGAGTGGATAAATGGAGTGAGTGGAGTGGATGGATAGATGATGGATGGATAGATGGATGGATGGATGGAGTGGGTGGATAAATTGAGGGAGTGGAGTGGATGGATGGATGGAGTGGATGGATAGATAGATGGATGGCTAGATGGATGGATAGAGTGGATGGATAAATGGAGTGAGTGGAGTGGATGGATAGATGATGGATGGATAGATGGATAGATGGATGGAGTGGGTGGATAAATTGAGGGAGTGGAGTGGAGTGGATGGATGGATGGAGTGGATGGATGGATGGATAGATGGAGTGAGTAGATGGATGGATAGATGATAGATGGATGGATGGATAGATGGGATGGATGGAGTGGATGGATAAATGGAGTGAGTGGAGTGGATGGATGGATGGATAGATGGATGGATAGATGGGATGGATGGAGTGGATGGATAAATGGAGTGAGTAGATGGATGGATGGATAGATAGATAGATGGATGGATAGATAGATGGATGGATAAATGGAGTGAGTGGAGTGGATGGATAGATGATGGATGGATAGATGGATGGATGGATGGAGTGGGTGGATAAATTGAGGGAGTGGAGTGGATGGATGGAGTGGATGGAGTGGATGGAGTGGATGGATGGATGGATAGATGGAGTGAGTAGATGGATGGATGGATGGATAGATGGAGTGAGTAGATGGATGGATAGATGATAGATGGATGGATGGATGGATGGATAGATGGGATGGATGGAGTGGATGGATAAATGGAGTGAGTGGATGGATGGATGGATAGATGGATGGAGTGGATGGATAGATAGATGGATGGAGTGGATGGATAGATGGATGGAGTGGATGGAATGATGGATAGATGGGGTGGATGGATAAATGGAGTGAGTGGAGTGGATGGAGTGGATGGATGAATAGATGGATGGATAGATGGAGTGGATGGATATATGGATGGATGGATGGATAGATGGATATATGGATGGATGGATGGATAGATGGATATATGGATGGATGGATAGATAGAGTGGATGGATAGATGGATATATGGATGGATAGATGGAGTGGATGGATCGATGGATATATGGATGGATAGATGGATGGATGGAGTGGATGGATAGATAGAGTGGATGGATGGATGGATGGATGGATGGATGGATGGATGGATGGATAGATAGATGGAGTGGATGGATATATGGATGGATAGATGGAGTGGATGGATAGATGGATAGATGGATATATGGATGGATAGATGGATGGATGGATAGAGTGGATGGATAGATGGATATATGGATGGATAGATGGAGTGGATGGATGGATGGATAGATGGATGGATGGATAGAGTGGATGGATAGATATATGGATGGATAGATGGATGGATGGAGTGGATGGATGGATAGAGTGGATGGATGGATGGATAGATGGATGGATGGAGTGGATGGAGTGGATGGAGTGGATGGATGGATGGAGTGGATGGATGGATGGATGGATGGATGGATGGATGGATGGATAGATAGATAGGTGGATGGATAGATATATGGATGGATAGATGGAGTGGATGGATAGATGGATGGATGGATATATGGATGGATAGATGGATGGATGGATAGAGTGGATGGATAGATGGATGGATAGATGGATGGATGGATGGAGTGGATGGATGGATGGATGGATGGAGTGGATGGATGGATGGAGTGGATGGATGGATGGAGTGGATGGATGGATGGATGGATGGAATGGATAGATGGATGGAGTGGATGGATGGATGGAGTGGATGGATGGATGGAGTGGATGGATGGAGTGGATGGATGGATGGATGGATAGGTGGATGGATGGAATGGATAGGTGGATGGATGGATGGATGGATGGATAGGTGGATGGATGGAATGGATAGGTGGATGGATGGATGGAATGGATAGATGGATGGAGTGGATGGGTGAATGGATGGAGTGGATGCTGGCTGATAAACACACCAGCATCTGCATGGGAGTACCAGCACATGTCAAGACCTTTCCCAAACTGTGTTTTTAATTTACTGTTTAACATTTAGGCTTCGTTCTCTGTTATGCTGTTTTAAAGTGTTTTAGATTTTGATTGGTTGCCAGAATGTTGTTGGTTAATAATTAAACAAAACGAATGGAGGCTGGTTGTAGTCAAAAGAAATTTGAAAGTATTTATGTTTGGTTTTTTTTAGGTTCATCCCACATTCTCACCCCAACCAGTTTTCTTGAGGATTTAAAGACACTGGACCAGCCAGCACAAGCATCAGCTTAGCAGTAAAGCATTGAAAACCTAGCATTGAGAGAACCCATTACCCATCCATGGTTTTACATTTAATCCTGAGTAGTAACCTGATCCTTTACACTCTTTTAAAGTTTCCTTGTTTTAATAGTTAGAAGCATATTCAGTAACGTATGTATATATTCATGCTATTTAATTAATTTAAAATGATTTGTATGACTGTAATGCCTGTAATTGAAAACTATTCAGTAAGCCGGAGCGACATTTCTTGCTAGTATACAGACAACCACTTTTTCTGTTTTTTTTGCTAACTTTACTGACACTGAAGCATATAGAGCTGTGATTATATACACTGGATACCTGGGTAATACACTGTAGCTTCCTTTACTGTCACTTTTTTTATTTATTTATACAGTATACTGCTATTGTCTGTACTGCCTGAGTAGCTTCTCTAGCTAACAGATGAAGGCTAAAGTGACCAAACTTTTGTGCTATGTCACTGTTTTTTCTATAAAGAGGGAGATACTGCTTTAGCTTCAGCCTGAGTTACTGTGAGCGTCGTGTTATTGCTTAGATCAGTTCCTTGCCACTTTGATCAAAGTTTTATGTAATCAGAAGCCTTGGGATCGAACTGTTTGACTAAAAAAATGTTGGTCACTGTAAGTTCACTTAACATAACCGGCTCAATGAGCCAACTTAACCAACAACACATTACTTTTATACAGAGAAATGTTAAAGACATTGATTGCCAAATGCTGTGGTGAGCGGAGCAGCATAAAATGCTTATTATTTGAAAGTAGTTGTAAAAATGAAGCACGTTTTACTGTTTCTTCCATGTTCTGTTGATCGGTTGATTTTTTTTTTTGTGGTGGACTCTCTCACTTTCTTTCTTTTCTTTTTTTGTTGTTTTTCTTATATTAAACTGATGCACTTTGTATAAATGTGTAATTTCTGGTTAAATAATAAATAAAGTTAAAGCATCTAAAGTTTCTTTTTGGCTGCTCTGGTTTCTTTATACCATATTTGATAGTGTTTGTATGGTCCTCACTTTGTGCACAGGGGCACAGTCATGCTGAAACAAGAAAGGACATTTCCCAAACTGTTCCCACAAGTTAAATGTACACCGATCAGCCATAACATTAAAACCACCTCCTTGTTTCTACACTCACTGTCTATTTTATCAGCTCCACTTACCATATAGAAGCACTTTGTAGTTCTACAATTACTGACTGTAGTCCATCTGTTTCTCTACATACTTTGTTAGCCCCCTTTCATGCTGTTCTTCAATGGTCAGGACCACCACAGAGTAGGTATTATTTAGGTGGTGAATCATTCTCAGCACTGCAGTGACACTGACATGGTGGTGGTGTGTTAGTGTGTGTTGTGCTGGTATGAGTGGATCAGACACAGCAGTACTGTGGAATTTTTAAACACCTCACTGTCACTGCTGGACTGAGAATAGTCCACCAACCAAAAATATCCAGCCAACAGCGCCCCGTGGGCAGCTCCTGTGAGCACTGATGAAGGTCTAGAAGATGACCAACTCAAACAGCAGCAATAGATGAGCGATCGTCTCTGACTTTACATCTACAAGGTGGACCAACTAGGTAGGAGTGTCTAATAGAGTGGACAGTGAGTGGACACGGTGTTTAAAAACTCCAGCAGCGCTGCTGTGTCTGATCCACTCATACCAGCACAACACACACTAACACACCACCACCATGTCAGTGTCACTGCAGTGCTGAGAATCATCCACCACCTAAATAATACCTGCTCTGTGGTGGCCCTGACCATTGAAGAACAGCATGAAAGGGGGCTAACAAAGCATGCAGAGAAACAGCAACTACAAAGTGCTTGTATATGGTAAGTAGAGCTGATAAAATGGACAGTGAGTGTACAAACAAGGAGGTGGTTTTAATGTTATGGCTGATCGGTGTACATCATTCATTTTTACCATTGCTCTATCCTGGTCCGGTCTTTCTGGAAACACTGGGCACAAGGCTTGAATACAACAAAGACAGGGTGCCAAACCATCATGGTGCTTTGGTATAAATCAGGCGTAATGCATTAACACCTGATTCAAAGCAAGGCATTCAGTACAGCATCCCTGAGAGCTGGAGTAAGGCCCAGGCATGTGTGGGGCAGTGGAGATCTGGGGCACATCTGAAAGGAGTTTCCCTAAAAAGAGATAATTTGGGTGATACCCCCTGTGATGGTGAATTATAATTGGGAACAATGGTCAAATGCATAGTTAAAAGGTAGCGCTTAGTCTCTGCCTTTCCCGCCAGTATTCTGAGGATCAGTGAGGGTGCTTGGGTGGTAAAGTACGCCAGCCCATTACTACTTTAAATCTCAGTGTTGCTACGTTCCTATTAGCATCTGCACAGAAATTATGTCTGGGGATTTTGGGGAGTGGGGGTGCGGGGGTGCGGGGTTGCGGGTAGGTGATCGAGTCCCAAGCCTGACAGTTGGCTGCCAGCATTGGATTTAGGTGTTTCCCAGCTGCTGAAGGGGGATCACTTTTTAAATCACTGTCTATTTATGTTCTTAAAAGCTGTCTCATTTGCACATGTTATATGACCATATATTTGTGTACATCTGGAGTTTCCACCAAGTGCTTTCTCAATTTTGGATTTTTCTACTACTACTTTCAGTTTCATGATGAAGCCCTGCAAATGGGAAGTGGATTCTCAAACACAGCTATTAAATCTAAAGATTTTTATATTTAAAAGAAACATATCATGGGGTTTGACTTTTTTAAATACACACATATTTGCATGCACGTTGCTGTGACGTTTTCCCTATTTGTTTCTAAGTCTTCCTTTTCTTACTGATTGTCATACTATCATGTTGTGGAGTCAAGCTTTGGAATGTGAAGGTTAACACAAACAAGCTGCTCCTTACAGCATGTCTTTGGACAGACCAACATGTTTGAAGGAGGTTCCTAAACTAATGTTTATTACTGGCTGGTGTACTTAGTAGTACTTACAAACTCAGAGAGTAGGGCCAATCGTGCAACCTAGAGAACCACAAAACGATATCCTGGACCATACGGAGTCATTCTAACCACTGATGTACTTTGACCATTTGCCTCTTTTCAGTAGGAAAGTGAAACCTGATTAAACTCGAAAAAATAACCAAGACAGGAACATACACACAATCGAGCAAGCAACTGAGGGTTAAGGGCCTTGCTTGAAGACCCAACAATGGCAGCTTGGCTGTATTGGGGCTTGTACCATTGACTATCTGATTACCAGTCCAGTATTCATACCATAGAGCTACCACTGCTATAAGGTTCCACATGCTATCTTATCCAGCACTAACTTTTTGCATTTCTTTGCATTTTGTGCTACAATAGCTCTTTAGTGGGTTTGGCAAGTTTTCACTGCCCACATACATCAATGATTCAGGGGTGCCCATGATCACATTTCTTGGACCACTTTTGGTATTTACTAACCGCCCCACAAGACCTGCCATTTTGGAGATAGCACAATCATCTAGTCATCACTATTTGGCCCATTTAAGAGTTGCTCAGGATGCTTGATACATCCCATCCCTTAAGAAATCCCACTGTAAAAAAGTTGCATTGGATAATTCAGGAACAGATCATGTTTAAAGCACGATTTTATTGCAGCCTGTTTACACACAGTTACACCTTAAAGTAGCCTATCTCCCCACAGGTGGGTTTTTGGAAAGGTGGGAGAAAACTGCACCTCAGACTCCAAAGCTTTAAAGCACCGACACTACCTAGTCGATCCTGGTGCTGATCTTCCTTTTTTATATGGCAACCACTGTATGTATTGTTGTTTTGTGCTTTTATTTCGCATATTCAGTAAAGGGCATGTTAATTTTTTTAAACAATAACAGAGCTATTAAGCAACCACAGGGTCAACACCCCCTCCAATTGTGGAAAAATTAATTACTTAAAAAATAATTACCAACCACTTCCGAATAGGAGTGGACCAAACCATTTTAAACAATGATTAAACTGACTGTATGAACTATGTTGCTGTGCAGCACCCACTGAACAAGGTGCACCGAACATAAGCAATAATAAAGTTGAAAAACAGGTCCCTAAGCACACAAAAAGAAGGGCAACAGCTAATTCTAGTGAACAAACATCACTCCATCTGTGAATGTTACGGTTTTGTGAAGTGTATTTACACTTCAGTCCTATAGATGGCAGTAATGCGGCTTTCGATTACAATTCAACCCATCAGGTTCGAAGAATTCAAAACTCCGTTCACAACACGTTTAGCTGGGTTGCTAGCGGTGTTGTTTTTGCTACTTTTAATAAATATAAATATATTTTCTAACACACGGTTTATCAGAGGAGGAACATGCCGACTCTCAATGGGAAATCCGACGTTATGTTTGTATGTATCTGTCTAATTTATAAAACATTTACGCGACTTTGTAAAGCCAGTTAGCTCATTCAAAGTGGCTATTTAGCAACATTGCTAGCTAGATATTTAGCAACTCGCTAAAAGATAAGTTAAATAAGTTGGACATCAGTTTTTAAATGGTATTTTGTTTAACTGGATTTGAACAGACTTGGTTCAGAACTGCTTGAATAAATAGTATGTTAGAGTACTGTATCAACAGTGGTGTTACTAGCTAAACATACTGTTTAGTACAGAAGTGTTTAGTTTGATTCCAGTCTGACAGAATTCAGTACTACAGGCTGTGGATTAGTTCTGATTATCTAGTACATTAGTGGGTTGTTTTTTTAATGTATTAATATGTTATTTTGTGGTTTAAATGTAATGTAACAGTATTTAGAACTGGAGTTTGGTTCTTATAGTGTGTGGAACTGTAATGTAGGGATTTATTATTGTACTGAACCACCACAAACCCCATTTGTTTTGTAAATTTTCTTAAATCTTTATTTAACTGGCAAAATAAAAAAGATTTCCAATGTTTTCAAAGATTATCTTTACTGTTTTACTTTAAACACATTTAGAATTTAATGCTTTCCTATTAATGAGACTTTTTAAGGGTTTAGGAACTAAGGACACTAATTGTTGCAGTTTTGCAAGTGGAATTTCTTCTCCATTCTTGCATTCCTGATGCAAGTCCTCTGCTTTACAGTCTGTGGTCACTGTGGTCTTATTCTTTTCTTTATTATGCTCCATACACTTCTTATAGAAAACAGATCTGGATTGCACTGTTGTAGCTTGTGTAGAAAAAGGCCTGTCATTGTCTTGCTAAAATAAAAGCAGACTTCCCAGGAGAAGACGTCACCTTGATGGCAGCACGTGTCTCTCAAAAATCTCAATCTATGCCTTCTATCAGTGCTATCTCTAAACATTTGCAGATCACCCATGCTGTGGGCACTGATGCGCACCATGCCATGACAGGATGGTCCTGTTTGTCTTTGACTAACTCATTGTCTGTCAAAATAAGCTAAACATGGATTTAACTGACCACAGCACGTTTCCACTGTCTTTTGGTCCATCTGACCAGCTAGGGTCAGAGAACTCGGCAGAACTGGGTTTAGAATTAATGTTTGACTTTCTCTTTGCATAAGAGTTTCAGGTTGCAGAGATTGGACATGGACTCCTTAAATCTTTTCACTAGGTTCCTTGAATCGTTTCACTAAAATATTTACATTTCTTGCATTTTTGCGTTGAGAAATTGGTTGGTACTTTTCTCACACTTTTCTCAAGTTTGGTACAAAGTGGTCAGTAACTATCCATTGCTTCCAAACACTGAGTCTTTGGTAATTTTTTTAATACCTAATCATGATACCTAGTCCCTCACCTATTACCTCATCTCTTTGGGTAACTGGTTAATTATATAGCAGTTAACTAGCAGTTAAGCTCATGTGTGTCTCAACAACACAAACTAATAACTCAATCCAATTTCTATCTCAGGAAGATGATGATTTACCCTATGAAGAAGAAATCATCAGGAATCCATATTCCGTCAAGTGCTGGACGCGGTATATTGAACACAAACAAAATGCACCAAAGGCGGTGCTCAACATGATTTATGAACGTGCCCTTAAAGAACTACCTGGCAGGTAAGTGCATGCAGTTGCTTTAGAGCCATGAGTTAAACTTAAGGCCTACAGGTCAAATCCAGCAGACTAGTACCACGCTATTGTTGCATGGTGATAGATCCTAAGTTCTTAATTTCATCACCATCTCTATTATGCCACTTTTCTACTACATGGTACCATATTATTACTAAATTTGTAAATCTGTGATCCCACATTTAATAGTTGTTTGTATTGCCAAGTGACACGTGCTGTACCTAGGTTGACAAGTGACCTGCACTGTATTTGTACTGAATCTAAGCCATCAACTTCATAATCCAGTGGTAGCAAGTACAGGGAGCAACAGAGGGCAGTAAACCAGGTTTCCATGTCTGCCTCTCATCCATCCCTGCCAGAATAGAGCTGTTGTGTGCATAATCTCAGATTTAGGTTTCGCATTTATAGTAAGTCATGTTTACCTCAGCAAAAAAAAAAAATTCTCTAATAATGTGCAATTGGCTGTCTGTATGATTCAGATGATTTTGTTTTTCAGTGCAATTTAGACTGGCATACATTTAAAGGGTACTGTGACTGAAAAATGGTTGAAAAAAGCTTCTGTAAAGTACCATGTAATAGAAAACAGCCTTTAGTTGCACCAGGCACAAAAACATTTTGACCACATAGATTAGGAGCATTGTATGATTCTACACTCATTAAGGGATTGGTTTGAAATGTATTTGTAATAATTTTTTTTCAGTTATAAATTGTGGTACAATTATCTGAGAGAGAGGAGGAAGCAAATTAAAGGGAGATGCATTACAGATCCATCATACGAGGAGGTCAACAACTGCCACGAGAGAGCACTGGTCTTTATGCACAAGGTAAAAAATGCAAATAAATGTAACTGTTAAGTATTTGCTGTGGTGATAAATTTTACCGGTTCATGTACTGAGGAGGAAAGGCTGATGATCAATGTTGCTTTTTGTAGATGCCGAGGATATGGCTGGATTACTGTCAGTTCATTGTGTCTCAGAGCAAAATCACAAGAAGCCGTCGGACATTCGACCGAGCATTGAGAGCATTACCCATTACCCAACATCCCCGCATCTGGCCCCTGTATCTCAAGTTTGCTCGAAACTTACCCCTGCCTGAAACAGCCATCTGTGTTTATCGCCGGTATCTTAAGGTAGTAATGTGTTTTACTTCTGCACGATTTATAATAAATGCTTAAAGAAAAAGTTACTCTGCTGATAATCTGTTGCTTGATGTCCAGTCTATGACTGAGAAATTTGAAAAAAATATTACATATTAATATATATGTAATAATATAATATTGGTTGTAGTAAGTGTTTTGTATAGACATTCTTACACAATTGTTTGTTTGCTTTTCCTCACATATTTGATTCAGCTTTCTCCAGAGAATGCAGAGGAGTATATCGATTACCTGCGGTCCGTTGAGCGGCTGGATGAGGCTGCAATCCGACTAGCAGCTGTCGTCAATGATGAAAGCTTTGTTTCAAAAGAAGGCAAATCAAACTACCAGGTCAGTGGGCATTTTTGTTCATGGATGTTATAAGCTATAAGCTGTGATGTTGCAACAAAGCATCACAGTGTTATATAACGTATAGCCAAAAGTATGTGGAAACCTCTCCTAATTGCTGAGTGCAGGTTTTTCAGCAAACTTACTGCTAACAGGTGTTTGAATTGATTATATAACAATGACATGAATTCATCTTTGTGGCAACTTTTTGTGTAAGGCCCTTCTCATGATTCAGCACAGCTGTATGATTGTGCACAAAATAGGTCCTGATAGAATAGTCGGATTAATTCGATGTGGTGCAACTCCTTAGCCTTGCATGTTAATGCTAGTGGTTTTGGAATAGAATCTAAATCAAGCTGATGGTCAGGTGTCCACATACTTTTGGCTATATGGTGTTCCCAGCAGTTTGATATCTGGTAGACTGGATTCACTAATGGCAAAATAGTAGTTAGCTATTATCAGTTAATAGAAGTCTTTAATAAAGCTAGGTATAGAGCTGACACTGTACTGATACTGCACAGATGGCACCACATTGCGTAATCGTTATCTACACATAGTCAGCTACCTCAACACTTAGTGTGTGTTTGGGGTGGCACGGTGGCTCGGTGGCTAGCATTGTCACCTCACAGCATAAAGGTCTTGGGTTCGATTCCCAGGTGGGGCAGTCCAGGTCCTTTCTGTATGGAGTTTGCATGTTCTGCCCGTCTGTGTGGGTTTCCTCTGGAAGCTCGGTTCCAGAGGTTTCCTCTTACAACGGTTTCCTCTTACAAACCAAAGACATGCAAGTGAGGTGAATTGGAGATACAAAATTGTCCATGACTGTGTTTGACATTAAGAAGAATTGAACCTCATGAATCTTGTGTAACCAGTAACTACTGTTTCTGTCATGAATGTAAGCAAAGTGTGTAAAACATGATGTTAAAATCCTAATAAAATAAAATAATAAAGCTAGTTATAGAGCTCAGCATTTTCCAGCATTGTGAACTATTATTGTGGCATTGTTGTTACTATGTTGCCTGTTCAGGGGAACAAAAAGCCACCACTGCACATGTCTACATATTTCTCCAAGATTAATAACTTTTACTTTTTACTGCAGCTGTGGCACGAGCTGTGCGACCTGATCTCCAAGAACCCAGACAAGGTGTCTTCCCTGAATGTAGGTGCCATCATCCGGGGTGGCCTGACACGGTTCACAGACCAGCTAGGCAAGCTCTGGTGCTCACTGGCTGACTACTACATCCGCAGCGGTCACTTTGAGAAGGTGATCATTCTCTGCTTTTATTTACTTATTCACCTGTTCGTCTGCCCCAGAATTCTGACCTCCACAAGAACATCTTAAACTAATGTTTACCTTTCGCTGTGTAACATTTAAAGGCTCGTGATGTATACGAGGAGGCCATTCAGACTGTAGTTACTGTACGAGACTTCACCCAGGTGTTCGACAGCTACGCTCAGTTCGAGGAGAGCATGATTGCTGCCAAGATGGAGACCACGTCCGAGATGGGCAAAGATGGAGATGGTAAGAGGCTCTGTAAGAATGTTAGTCAAAAGCCATAGTTCCGTATTCTCATGGGCTCAAACTTACAATGGAATAGTTACCTGTGTATCGTTGTTCAAGGCTTAGATTGAAATGCAAATGAAATTACAAGTACAGGACACACTAGGCAGCATTTCCTTGCAATATGTTCCAGCAACATATAGTGCATATATTTAATACATAGTGTGGAACCTTGCCCTAACAGACTAAAAGGGGGGTGCACAAAAGTGCTAAAGATGCACATATTACATGCACATAAACAGTAAAATGAACATAGAGGTATAAATATGTAATGTAAAACCTGTAAATAAAGATTAAAATTGCTGTACTGTACTACTGGGGAGACATTTCATTTACCTCTGTGGTGGACGTTTTGCTGTAATCGTATAGTGGGGACTATCTATTATTCTGAGTCTGAAGCACTGCAGGTGGCTACTGGAGCAGTGCTGGTGCATAACTAAGCACTAGAACAAGCAAAAGTTAAGCATAAAACACAGAAAAAGGCAAGAACAAAGTGAGCCTCCTGACAGAATAAAGCCAATCACTCATATAAACAGAGAGATGTGCGCCGGCTAGTGGACAATTACTGAACTACTGGTCTAGGTACGCTTCTCGGGGGAATTTTAAATAATCGGACCGGACGTTAGGTTTTCCAGATTTTGTCTGTTAAATCCAAAATCCGTTAAATGGAGGTCCGTGAAATGAAGGTTCCACTAGTATATTAGCCTGTGGCAGTGCCATTGTTTCCTATGGAATATCCTATAGGAATATTTACCACTTTGATGCTCAGTTGTTTTTTTTTTACGTTTTATCTAAATGGTGTTTTCAAGGCACAACCAATAAGACAAATTGTTTATATGTAGTAAACAAAAGCAGGGCTCTAGACTAACTTTTTGCACTGGTTGCACTGGTGCGCCTAACTTTTTTTCTTAGGTGCACCAGCACAAAAGTTAGGTGCACCCTAATTTTCAACTGCATCGCATTTAACACCTTAGTTTTACAGGTTCACTTGTTTTTTCGCTGTCCATATAGGCAATATTGACTTGTAAATGATTAAATAACAGTCTGGTCAACATGGCCTCGTCTGTTGATGTTTGTTGCTGTCTGCCGCTGAAAGGCAGTGGGGAGAGGGGACCCATGGGCAGTGCATTTACTGCGGCATGTAATGTGTTTTATAGATGCATTGTGCTTTTCATCCTTTCAATTCAAAATGTATTAGAACCAGTCACAAATACAATTTTGACGGCCATGGTTTTCCCATGCTCTTTACAGTTAATTATAGTATTAGTCTCATTATAGTACACTATTATAAAAATTATAACAATAATAATAGAGTATATCTATTCATGTATGTATGTATGTATATATATATATTGTTTTTTTGTGTGTGTGTGTGTATGGGGCTCTAGTGTTAAGAGTGTAATCTTAAATAAAGTGCATTATATTATCGGCTTTACTGGATCTTTTACACAGATTCCCAAAATCGATTGCGGTGCACTCACTGTGTATTTTGATTACATGTATTCTAACACTTCACTGTCTTTTAGTTATTTTTATATTTTACTTAACGAAAATATTATTGTGTTTTTACTTTCGCTATCGTCGCACTTAACCGCTAGCATTAGCCTATTGCTACTAGAGGGTCGGCTCACCACTGTTACGGGTCTCTTGCTGTGTGGTGATGAATGTGTGGGAATAAAAGCACACGACAAGGTAGACTTCACTGTAACGGTTTAGTCAGGACTTCAGTAAGCGTTACAACACTTTAAACTGCCTAGCTCCAGAAACCGAACTTTTATACTTTGGCCGTCCGGCGAGTCTCATATACAAAACTAAACTAACTGAACGTCCGGTGCTGCATTCTGATTGGTTGAGCTGAATGTCGCTCACATATCACCGATACAATATTGTCCCGCCCTTCACTGTCTCTGATTGGTTTAGACCATGATATGGGCCAGAGCCGTAGATAGAGAGAGTTGCGACACTCCTTGATCTCGCCGCTACGCGGTCACGTGGTTCATGTAACCCTCAATAGTTCCAAACAAACCCGGCGCTGTCATGTTCTCAAATGGGACAGGCAGCAGTAAATGAAATATTAAACGGCAAATAATAAACATTTGTACAATTTCTGGGTATTTTCAACTGCGTTTACATTTACTGCATCTGCTTTAATGTCAATTTGGTATATAAAGTGGAAGATTGATGTTTATAATGACTTGTTAATAGGTCGTTCTTGTTAACACACAGTACATTATAATAGCATACATTACATAATGCGATATCATTAAGTAGTAGAGACAATATACAGTATAGACATTAAAGTTTTTTATGTTTTGTTTTTTGCATAAACTAATCTCCCTTCACTTTCCTGAGGATTCATAATAATAATCATTTTGGCTAAACACTAAGTCATGTGCTGGATTCATAAGGTTTACCTGCACTGAATGAACAGATTGATAAACACATTACCGTACCAAAAACATTATAGTGCAGGTACATGAAAAAGCATTCATTCATCTCTTATTTCATGAGTGATTAATAATTGATTCCTACATGTAATACATTAATGAATTCATTATGAATATGCACTAGTTCATTTTGTCTAATGTAAGTGGTGGACAAGGTACACAAACCATTTAGTTGAGTTAAAGTAGAGATATCCAAGGTAACATATTACTCCAGTAAAAGTAGTAGTAAAAGTAAAAATACTCTTTACCTCCACTAAAGTACTAAACTAAATTTACCTTCAAATGTACTTAAGTATGAAAGTAAAAGTATAATGATTTATTGTGGTTCTAATGTTTTATGATCATTTCTGTAACAAGACTCTTGATTAATCAACTCATTTTAGGTGAAAAGACTCGTGTGTCATTAATTAAGCTTAACTGACTAAGCTAAATTGGGTTATACCTATTAATTAAGATAAACATGTAACATTTAGTGCTGAGCAAATGCTAAACAATAACAGTATTAAGTATATTAATGACATTAAATTCATAATTTTTTTAAAACAAAGCAACATACAGCTAAAAATGTTTGATAAGTAGTGGAAATGAATGGGGCTCTATGGGTTGTTTGGAACTATACAGAGCTCCACAACCCGGAAGCTGCGCAGAAAAAATGTCCCGCCCCCTTTCCAACGGTTCCCTATGGGAGTGTCGCCACTCTGTTCTCTCTACCGCTCTGATATGGGCCTGATGTGTATCTGTTGTTGAACCACGGGAAGACTTTCAGAGTAGCGGAGACTTTTTTCCCCTTGAACTGCTGGTCGCACCGGTGCGACCTGAGATTTTTTTTAGTCGCACCATTGAGAAATTAGGTCGCATGTGCGACCAAATTGGTCGCACTCTAGAGCCCTGAAAAGCACAGACATGGTGGAGAGAAACTGATTCTCATCGCTTCACGAAGACCTGAACTGTTTTATTCAACCTTTTTGTTTACTGAGGAAGCTCTTCCCTAACTCACTCTGGATAAGAGTGTCTGCTGAATGCTATAAATGTCCTGATATGTACCAAAAGTAATTAAGTTAAGTGTAAAAACAACCTAAATGACATGCAAGGTCACTTCTGAACGTTCTGACAGACATCTTAAATTGTTTTACTATAGATGACGTTGATCTGGAGTTGCGCTTGGCTCGGTTTGAACAGCTGATCACGCGCCGGCCACTCTTACTGAACAGTGTGCTGTTGAGGCAGAACCCACACAACGTCCATGAATGGCACAAGAGAGTCAAACTCTATGAAGGCATTCCTCGACAGGTAAGCAACAGTGTACAGTGGATGCAGAAAGTATTTAGACCCTGAACTTTTTGCATACTTTGTGTTGTGGGTTTTTTCCATCAATCTAAATATAACGTAATTCCCAAAATTTAAGACCAAGTTAAGACATGCTTTTTAAAATGAAAAACTGATATCTCTTATTCATGATAGTATTCAATATGTGGAAGAAGTTCCTTGGGCAGCAGCTGGACTCATCTCTACAAGCTTTGCACACTGAATTTTGGCAGTTTAGCCCACTTTTAATGGCAGATTCTATAGAGCTGTGTTTAAAAATGGCGAGCACTTGTAACCTGACATCTTCAGGTCTCTCTACATGTTTCATGTGGTTTCAATCTGTATTTTGTATGTGTGGTTTATTGTCATGTTGAAAAGTGAACTAATGGCCCAGCTTGTGTTTGCTCTGGAGCTTTTGCTAAGGTTGTTCCTTTATATAGTTGCATTCACACATTCCTCAATTCTTACCTCTCTCTGTTACTGTTCCTGAGGGGTGGCTAAGTGGGTAGCGCTGTTGCCTCACAGCAAGAAGGTCCTGGCTTCAAACCCCAGGTGGGGCAATTTTTACAAAATTGTCTGTGACTGTGTTTGACATTAAAAAAACTGAGATGACAGTGTTCTTGCAGACACTTGCAATTTTAACTTATACAGCCTTAAAGCCACAACACTCATGTAGCCATCAGGGTATAGACACTTGAACAGTAGTTTAGCATTTTGCATACCTAAAATCACTTTGACTGAGTAATAGGAATTTATTAAAGCTATGTGGTTTGTAGGCCGTATCATCGCAGATACAAAGCACAACTTAAGATTCTTGCAGGTTTAGTGCCTGATTGTCAGGTATTTGTACAAGAATTCCTATGGTATAATCACATGTGTACATAATTGCAGTCATTTTGTCTGTAGTTCCACAGCTAATTGGATATCATTTAAGTAAAGTGGCTGCTTCCCAAATGTCAACCAACCCTAGAAATTAATATGTCAAAATTGAGAGGAATTTAGAATTAAGGAATTAAGTTTAATACAAAAAAAATACAATTTAATATATTTAAAACATAAAACTGGTTCTTTGTGGGTTTTCTGACATTTTGCTCGGTCAAAAATGTACCCACCATAACCACTGAGCTACCAGTGGTTAAGGTGGGTAATATCTAATATACTAGCTGAATTTTTGCTAACGCTCATCTGATGATGCAAGTTTAGTTTTATGTCCAGAAAATACCATTGCGTTTGGAATGTGCATTTTTGAAATGCTTAATTCTAATTTCTGTTTAGATCATCAACACGTACACTGAGGCTGTACAGACAGTTGACCCCATAAAGTCAACCGGAAAGCCCCACTCCCTCTGGGTGGCCTTTGCCAAGTTCTATGAGGATAATGAGCAGCTGGATGATGTAAGAACAGAATATGTATCTTGTGTGCTTAATCATTTAGTATTCTGTATCAAATAAGCTTAAGTGAATGCAGACAAATCACTGAAAACTGTTAATCCCCAAGGCAAGAACTATCTTCAACAAAGCAACCAAGGTCAACTACAAGCAGGTGGACGACCTGGCAGCAGTGTGGTGTGAATATGGTGAGATGGAGTTGCGGCATGAGAACTACGATCAGGCACTACGCATTCTCAGGGTGAGACAGTAAACCCTTAAATATCTGCTTAAATATTGTTGATTGAAAGTAAGTTAACACGTCCTGTACAAAGAAAACCTTAGACATGGTATAGTATAAATGCCTTTGAAAATCCTTGGGCAGAACATAAAGTTCAACCAGGGTTATCCAAAGTGTAGTTGCTGCATCAGGATAAAAACAATAACCAGCCACATTCACTAAATCTTAACCTAGTGCATAATCAATAACAAAGCCTAGAAATAAACAGCATCATTCTACCTTCCAATGCAGAGTGATAACATGCACAGCCAACAGTACCTTCTGTGAGTTACTAGCACCACCTTGTGCCAGACATGCATGGTTATAAAATAAAATGGCAATAAACGTGGTTCCCTACAGAATAATTTTTTTTTGGCATTTTCCATCCCAGTCTAGTAATATTTAATTACGTTGCATTATTCTTTCTCTCTATTGATGTTGACCTCCACTCTGACCGAGGAGAGTCGTGACTAACACGCCCCCTCCGACATGTGTGCAGTACCGACTGCATCTTTTCACCTGCACTGAGTTCATATGTTGATCAGCTTTGTATACACAGGGACACACCCTAATCATGCATTATTCCTAGTCTCTGTGCAGTCGCCATCAATCAGCCAGCAGAGGTCATAATTGCATGAGTTATGAGGAATACCCTCCGGGATCCTCCCTTGAACAACAGTCAATCATTGTTCATGTAGGTGCTCAGTCTGCTGGAAGACCTCTCTACAGAATGGTTTGTTGGTGTGATGTCAAATGAAATAAAATCTTAAATAAACACATTTTAAGTGCATTTTTGTGCATGTTTAAAAAGGGGCAAGCACATTTTGCTTTTTTTCTTTCACCCAGCTGTTGGTAGGTTGGCCAATCTGAGCAGTGTACTTGTAATGGAGTGTTTTTGCTTATATGAACAACTGATGTCTGTTAACAGAAAGCCACAGCAATCCCAGCAAGAAAAGCAGAGTACTTCGATTCATCAGAACCAGTGCAGAATCGAGTGTATAAATCGCTTAAGGTCTGGTCAATGCTGGCAGATCTGGAGGAGAGTCTCGGCACCTTTCAGGTATTGTTTACATGCTATAATAATAATAATAATAGTTTCTTTTTCGTCCAACAGCATTTCCATTTTAACATTTTAAATGATTTACTGCATAGTTAAATTGTTGGATTGATGTTTTGCTTTGCAGTCAACAAAAGCAGTGTATGACCGCATTATTGACCTCCGTATAGCGACTCCACAGATCATCATTAACTACGCCATGTTCCTCGAGGAACACAATTACTTTGAGGAAAGCTTTAAAGTAAGACTGTATGCTGTTATTAATGCTAGTTTATTTTCTTTCTAATATAATAATGAAATAATAATCTGGGGTTTTTGAATATTTCAGGCATATGAGCGAGGCATTGCACTGTTCAAGTGGCCTAATGTGTATGACATCTGGAACACGTACCTCACCAAGTTCATCGAACGCTACGGAGGCAAAAAACTGGAACGAGCACGAGATCTGTTTGAGCAAGCTTTGGATGGCTGTCCTGCCAAGTTTGCAAAAAGTAAAGTCTTAAAGTAGTATTTTGGCACACACACATGCAAATATCCATATATAGATATAGATATATAGATAAAGGGAGAGAGAGTGATGGGCAACACATTGGTGCAGGAATTAGTGCAGTGTAGCATAGCTTTACTGTTCTGAGGACCTGTCTGAGCATGTGGGTCCTAATGGCGCTAAAGAAAATGAAAGAGAGGAAGTTGTTTAGTTTTACAGTATAGTATCACATTTAGTATAGTATACTATTATCAGTCTATTCAGGTGCAAACCTGAACAAATATTGTTTATTTGCTGAATTTAACGCATGGGGCATACACTGACCAGGCATAAAATTATGACCACTGACAGGTGAAGTGAATAACACTGATTATCTCTTTATCAGAACACCTGTTAATGGGTGGGTTTATTATGCAGCAAGTGAACATTATATCCTCAAAGTTGATGTGTTAGAAGCAGGAAAAATGGGCAAGCGTGAGGATTTGAGCAAGTTTGACAAGGGCCAAATTGTGATGGCTAGATGACTGGGTCAGAGCATCTCCAAAACTGCAGCTCTTGTGCGGTGTTCCCGGTCTGCAGTGGTCAGTCACTATCAAAAGTGCTCCAAGGAAGGAACAGTGGTGAACTGGCAGCTAAGGCTCAGTGATGCACGTGGGGAGCGAAGGCTGGCCCGTGTGGTCCGATCCAACAGATGAGTTACTTTAGCTCAAACTGCTGAAGAAGTTAAAGCTGGTTCTGATAGAAAGGTGTCAGAATACACAGTGCATCGCAGTTTGTTGCATATGGGGCTGCATAGCCGCAGACCAATCAGGGTCTCCATGCTGACCCCTGTCCACCACTGAAAGCGCCAACAATGGGCACGTGAGCATCGGGGAACACATGGCACCAGGATGCACTATGGGAAGGAGGCAAGCCGGCGGAGGCAGTGTGATGCTTTGGGCACTTTTTAGCAGGAAAATGCACCCAAAGCAAAAATGCTTCAGGAATGGTTTGAGGAGCACAACAACGAGTTTGAGATGTTGACTTGGCCTCTGAATCCCCCAGATCTCAATCCAATCGAGCATCTGTGGGATGTGCTGGACAAACAAGTCCGATCCATGGAGGCCCCACCTTGCAACGTACAGGAGTTAAAAGATCTGCTGCTAACATCTTGGTGCCAGATACCACAGCACACCTTTAGGGGTCTAGTGGAATCCATGCCTCAACGGGTCAGGGCTGTTTTGGCAGCAAAAGGGGGACCACCACAATATTAGGAAGGTGGTCATAATGTTATGCCTGATCAGTGTACATTGTGGCATGTGCAAAGGTAATGAAGCAGTTAAATATTTGATTTTGTGCTGATTAACAAACTCTTTCATAAAAAATGACACATTTTCTTTGCTGAAAATGTGAATGTTGTGAACATTTACAGAAAGCTCCTCAAGTTACATTAGGTTTTATACAACCTCTTTTTTAAAACACATGTCCTATTTTGACATGTCCTATTATTTGTTTGACTGGACAGCCATCTACCTGCTGTATGCTAGACTGGAGGAGGAGTACGGGCTAGCCAGGCATGCCATGGCTGTGTATGAGAGAGCAACGCAGGCTGTGGAGGCAGAAGAGCGCCACCTTATGTTCAACATCTACATTAAAAGAGCTGCAGAGATCTATGGGGTTACTCACACCAGATCCATCTACCAAAAAGCTATTGAGGTAATGTGTTAAATGCTCGATCTTTATCAACCATCCGCAAAACTATTCTGTTCAGACGTGACTTTTCTTACACTGTGAATTTCTCCACTGTGGGACTAATAAATAGGGATGTCCCGATCCGATCGGGGCCGATCAAGGCATTTTTTAACTGATCGGAATCGGCTGTACTAAACCCGATCTTAATCCCGATCTTTTGTTTTACATCAGCATGTCCGCTGTGTGGAAATAGTTTAAATTGGAAAGTGAAACAAGTCCAGCAGTGAAGTGTAATGTCTGCAATGCGAGCGTTTCACGAGGCGGTAGGAGCAGAGCTGCGTTCATTACTGTCGAATTTTACTGTTTATATGGTGTGCGAGTCAAGGATCACTCCGGTTTACAAAACAATGTAGTGATGCACTCGATTAATAAAGAAATAAATACACATATTCACATATTGTCGGGAGCAGAACACTTTATTAACTTCTTCTGTTACGGTTCCAAATAGTGGACAGCTAGAGTCAAGCACGCTATTCCATGCACTATGGAAGCCCCAAAGGGTCAAAACACACTCACTTCGCATAGAAATGTCCATCAAACCACTGTCACAATACAAGCACTTTAAGAACTGGCTTTCCTTCATAACAAAAGAGCCTTTCCATTTTATTTTGGTATTCAGGTTTTACTGTAAGGCTTTTAAGTAACTTTTTTTCTTATATTGAAGTTAAGCTGCTACACAGATTTCTGTTCATTTTTAGTGTATCACTGCATTAAACAGATTTTTTTTCTTCAAATGTAAAGTTTAAAGTAAAACTGTAATTATCTCACTCATTTTGATTGATTTTGTAAAAATACAAAAACATTAAGCCAATAGCTTGGATGCAGCATTTTTTCCTACAGCACTGCAGAGCTATTTAGTTGTTAAACATACACATTGGATTAATTTGAATAACTGTTATGTACTTGAAGTGTGCACTGTGTGAACAGTATTATCTAGTTCTTATCTAGACTATATCTAGAAAATACAAGTATCGGTTTGAGACTCGGTATCGGATCGGGATCAAAATTAATAATCAGGATCGGTCTCGGGAACAAAAAAACATGATTGGGACATCCCTACTAATAAAGGATTATCTTATCTGATCTTATCTTATCTCTTACTGAATAATAAATCGGTACACCCTGTAATATATCGTACAAACATGCACAGTGCACACTGCTTTCTGGAACCACAGATAACTGAAGCTGTGTTTTTGAATTGCAGGTCCTTCCAGATGAACATGCTAGGGATATGTGTCTACGCTTTGCTGACATGGAGAGCAAACTTGGCGAGATCGACCGGGCGAGGGCCATTTATTCATACTGCTCTGAGATATGCGATCCCAGGGTAAGACTGTCACTTTAAACTGAGCATGTATTAACAGGACTTGCATGACAACTACATTTCCATATACACTATTGAGTCACATTATTATGACCACTACCTACTTTTGACGGCTGCAGCACTTAGCTCATGAAGGAGGTCACGTTTCCTAAACTGGCTTGGTGGATATATACAAGTTGTGGAAGGCAATCTCAACCGAATTGCGTATGAATCCATTCTTGCAGATCATGTACACCCATACACGCTGATTGTCTTCCCTGGGCTGGATGGGAACTTCCAGCAGGGCAATACGACACATCACATGGCTAGAAATGTCCGACATTGGTTGGAAGAGCATGACCAAGACTTGCAAGTACTACCCTGGCCCCCTAATTCCCCAGACTTGAACCCAATTGAGCATCTCTGCGACCCCATGGACATGTTTGCTCTATGGATCCCTTCAGCAGCTGTGGGATGCACTACAGTTAGCATGGCTTCAGATACCTGTGACAACCTACCAGGACCTTATTGAGTCACTCCCAGCCCATGTAGATGCTGTCCGTCCTGCATACGGCGGTTACTCTGACTATTAGCTGGTGGTCATAATAATGTGACTCGACAGTGTAGAACTTAAGCTCTTTGGCTAGCTAACGCCTAGGGGTGTGTTGCTGAGTAGCTATATTGGTATTAATCAAGTGTCTTTTTTTCATCACTGGTAAGTAAATCTAAAATATTCCTGATGGAATGAAAGACACATTATCATCTTTAAACACATCCACATTATTATTCCATGAAGATGTTCATCCTGATGCTTACTGGCAGGTAGTATTTTAATCTAAATGAACATGGTACATAAGAGCCTTATAGGGGCTATTTTGTGTGACAAAATTATTGTAACACGGTGCTCTGGTGACAGCAATCTAACATGCTAGCACATCACTGCGTAGAATCTCAGCAGAGCCATCCACATGGCTGGGTGTTCACACAAACACAATTGGCTCCCCTTGATCAGATCGGGATTTGTGCAGGTGGCAGCGGATTCACAGTCAGGAACTGGAAATACACTGGACTAGTTTGGGAGATAAAGAGGGAAAATCCAGAAAAATATATTAACTAGGGCTGTCGAAGTTAACGCGATAATAACGCATTAACGCAATCTCAATTTAACGCGATTCAGAAAAATAGTGCCGTTAACGCAAATTCTATTTGGCTCTGCGAGTCATCCGTAGTTCATGTTGAGACTTGACCGTGCACGGCATCTCTCATTAAGACAGCGTTTCTCAAATGTTACTGAGCGTCATAGTGATGCACTTTCTTAATAAATAAATAAATACACGGTATATTCACAAGTTGTCGGGAGCAGAACACTTTTATTACTTTTTCTGTTACGGTACCGAATAGCGGACAGCTAGAGTCGTTAGCCAAGCATGCTATTCCATGAACTATGGAAGCCCCAAAGGGTCAAAACACACTCACTTCGTGTAGAAACGTCCATCAAACCATTGTCACGATACAACCACAGAAAAGTCTGTTACAATAACTACGCCTTATCCCACCTGAAGCACCGCTGATCTACACAATGTTTGCTGATGGAGAAATTTTAACCTACAATCTGACATATATACAAAGTCAAGGGTCTCTGCTGGATAGTATTACTGCCTAGTATGTGAGTGAATAAAACTCCCTTACAGTTTTCTCTTGTCCCAGCAGTTTTTAACATAAGTACATTTAGCATAAAATGTGTTCACCATTTTAATTGTAACATTTCACTTAAAAATCCTTGTTTTCTATAACATTTACACAGATTTTTTTAATGCGATTAATCGCGATTAACTATATGAAATTCTGAGATTAATCTCGATTAAAATTTTTAATCGTTTGACAGCCCTAATATTAACATATACTGTACTTCCTTGTTCAAAAAATGAGAATTTAAATATCTTCCTTAGTTACAACAAGTTAGATATTTAAATAGGTGGTGTTCAAGGTTGTTGTATAAGGTTACTAGCAGTTAAAATTACCAATAGCTGGGGATTTGTGTGCTCATAGAAATAAAGCTTGTTTACAACCATTAATAGTTCAAGGCACAGTGTTCTCTGGGCAGGGCCAGGAAGAAAACCCGAACAGTCATCAAATGCTGAGAGAAAATGTATTTACATGGCTACTAGATCAGAGTCAGACAATGCCTGCAAGAAACTGTAGTCGGTGATAAACTTTATTTTTGCTTTATTAAGAAGTACCTGTTTTTTTTAAACAATATTTATGAAAAGTTATGTCCGTTGCAACAAAATTGAGACTTGGAGAAGGAATAGTGAGCAGTAAAGAGATGTTTTAATTTAACTTTAAAGAAAAAATGGTAGGGTGGCACAGTGGCTAAGTGGGTTGCACTGTTGCCTCACAGCAAGAAGGTTTTGAGTTCAATCCCCAGGTGGGGCAGTCCGGGTCCTTTCTGTGTGGAGTTATCTGCGTTTTCTGCATGTTCTCTGCGTGGGTTTCCTCCGGGAGCTCCGGTTTCCTCCCACAGTCCAAAAACATGCACTCAGGTTAATTGGAGACACTGAATTGCCCTGTATGTGAATGGGTGTGTGTATGTGTGTGAGTATCTTCCCTGCGATGGACTGGTGCCCCATCCAGGGTGTTACTTGCGCCCATTGAAAAGCTGGGATAGGCTTCAGCACCCCCCTGCGACCCTGACTGGATAAACGGTTAAGAAAGTGAGTGAGTGAGATAAAATGGTAGAAGAGTCACAAAGAGATTGTGGGACAGAGCTCCAAAGTTTGGGAGCAGTAGCAGTAAAAAGTCCTGCAGCCCGCTGATGTGAGTCTTGTACGTGGGCCTGCCAGATTAGCGAGAAGGACAGTAAGGTGTACAGGAACCATGAAAAACTTCAAAAAGTAAGCAAGATAAGTTTCTACTTGATACGAGAGGATACTGGTAACCAGTGATGCTAATAAAGGATGGGAAGGTTGTGTGTGCAGATCTCTTATAAAAAAGTAAAAGTAAAGACTCTGGCTTCTAAATGACCTAAAGCCGGTCGAGCAGGGAGGCCATTAAAAAGTAAAATAATCCAAGAAGCAGAAAATGAAGGCAGTAAGAGTCTTAATCTTGGACTTAATATGGGGCTCAAATGTAGGTTAAGAATTCAAAATGAAACCATGGTTTTTGAAGACTTGGTGACTTGAGTGGGTTAATAGGAACACCATCTACATTTACAGTGAGATGATAATTTATTTTGTGCCAAATAATAGGTAATTACTGGTAAATTACTAACGTCTTTTTAAACATCTTTTTTTTGGTCCTCAGATGACGGCTAATTTCTGGCAGATGTGGAAGGAGTTTGAGATTCGCCATGGCAATGAGGACACAATCCGCGAGATGCTTAGGATCAAACGAAGTGTCCAGGCCACCTACAACACACAGGTCAACTTCATGTCCTCACAGATGCTTAAAGCAACCACCAGTGCTACAGGCACAGGTATTACATTCCTACAAGCATGTTCACAGAATCATCATGTCTGTCTAATGCGTTTAACCGTTTTTAAATGCTGTCTGTAAAGTTTAGGCCCTTCAAGGTTACAATGTGACATTCAGAGCAGGAAAAACCGGTAGGGTTTGTATGTAGGTTGCAGACCACAGTGGGTGTGTGTTGCAGACCAAGTTCATTCATTAAAGGCTGAGTATTAGCATGTATTTAAAGCCATTGGTGGAAATATGGGTGTGTCTTTCAGCACATGCATATAAAAGTCTGCAAGTAGGACTAAAGATATTTGAATTAATTATTTAGGTTGACAAAGTAAGTGAACACAGTTACATCCTTATATGCTTGTTTAACATTATTTAAAAATTGCCAGTAATACAGTAGATTCTGACCCCTTCACTTTCTGCTCATTTTATTGTGGTGTGGATTTTAAATAGATATGTAATTTTACCCATCAGTCTAAACTTAATGCCACACAGATCTACTCTTAATCACCCATAATGACAAAAAGAAAATATTTCTAGTGGGTATGGCATAATGTTGAGTATGATATGCAGGTTGGTATGGTGTGCTTTGGTATGCACATGTTTATGTTAATAATATGGTAATAAGGTGCTTTATCCTAGTGAGGGTCACAGCAGGTCTGGTTTCACCAAAAAAAACACTGGGCACACGGAAGGAATATCCTGGACTTGGGCGCCAACACTTTTATATTTTGGTTGAAAACGGTGAGGGTGGGAGGAGTAGTAATTGGTTGTGTCTAAGAGACTGTGAGAGAGCTTATAGTCTGGATTTAGCGCCATCTCATTTCCACCTTTTTGGACGCTCAAAGAAGCTTTAAGGAGAAGAAGATTTTCATGTGCTGATGATGTGAAAGCAGTGGTGCATCAGTAGCTACTTGCTTAACCAAAAACATTTTTGCTGATGGCATTAAAAAGTTGGTACGATGGCAAAATAGCATCGGAAGGTGACGATGTAGAAAAGTGATGTTATTTGTTTCTGAAATTCTTAATTAATAGTTTTAAAAAAGTGCGAAAACTTTTTGAAAAACACTTGTATTATGATTATCATTATTATCATTAAGTGTCGTCAAATCCATTCTGACTCCTGGCGACCCTATGGATAGTGTCTCAATGTTATTATTATTATTAATGATATTATTCCTCTAATTGTATCCATCCATTTCGTTGCTAGTCATCCTCTTTCTCTCTTACCTTCAATAAATTGGTTCTTCTCATATTGTTTTAAAAAAGGAGTGATTATATTAATTCACTATATGATAAATAAATAAGTAATATTTACTATCGAATAAGTAATATTTAAATTAAAGAAAAGAAGAACATGCTTTCACTATGCTTCCACTGCTAACATTCATATACAACAGCACCAGGGAAAATACTAATTTTTTTGATGAATTTAAATCTAAAACATCTTCTATAATTTGTTTTAAATGACAATAGACTTAGGATGCAACCTATGTACCGCCATATAAATAGCCTCACTGTGCTGGTACGGCGTTAAAAACCAACAAACTAACTGCTCACATTCTATTACACATACTATTAAATCAGTTAACACAGTTTATTCACAAGCAGAGAAAAAAATAACATTCACAAGCTGTCGTTAAAGAGTGTGTATATATAAGCTCTTAAAAACTTTAACTGCATCGTACAGGATTGTAAGCATAAAATACATTGCAATTAAGTGACTTCTTTTGTTGTGTGTTTCAGTATCAGACCTTGCTCCAGGTCAGAGTGGTGTTGATGACATGAAGATGTTGGAACAGAAGGCCCAGCAGTTGGCTGCAGAAGCAGAACAGGATAAACCCAAAGACAAGATACTCTTTGTCAGGTCTGAAACACTCCTTCTCTTTCTATTCTGTTTATTTACTGTGTTTTCCACTCCAAAAAACTCCAAAAGAACTGGCTTAGACATATGCACTTTTTACCGCGTGCACTTGTTTCAGAGTAAACAGAAATAATATTGGTAATTAAAGTAAAAAATGACAGCAGTGTCAAGCCAAGTTTAACAGTTTGAGTGTTTGGTTTCATGTTGAAACGTTGTCAGTACTTTAGTTGCAACCACTTTAAACTGGTTAACCAAACGTCAAAACATCAAAGTTTCTCTGGGTGAGAGCAATAGCATTTCTATCTCCTCTTGATTGAAGCTACACTAACTATTTACAGGCATCTCCTCAGCACTAAATCAGGCTCTTAATGCCAGAGTTCATTTAGGCAGCCAATATTACATTTATTTAATCTTAACTCGGTCAAATTTAGTCTCACATGTTCTGGAAATGTCCCGCTATTTAGCTGTAATCTTCCACTGTTTCTCTAACATTTTTGACAAACCTCCCAAACCATGTCCTTTAAAGCTCTCAGTCCCACATTACAGCCTTTTGGTTAAGTGACGTTGCATAGCGTTTTACATCAAACGTCCCTTCGCTTGGGCGCTCCGGTGGCGCAGCAGTCTCACGAACTAGCACACCACTGCAGAGTGTGAGATCTTGTGAGATCCATTAAGCAGTCACAGCCTATTACACTAGTCCATCACTGCCGAGATCTGCAATTGATATCAATCTATTCAGACATGGTTGGCTGTGTCTGAAGGAGGAAGGAAAGGCTTTAAAACCCTGTGTTTAATTGGCACACTGTTTAGGGTATACCTACCTTGCAGCCAGTGTTTGCCAGAACATAAAAATGTTTATCTAAATGTTTGTTTCTAACAGACATATCTGATTTGTATTTGTTAAGAAAAATTCTAATTGTGTCAAATTTTAATTGCTATGCTTCATTAAGTTAGTGCCCTCCTTTAAGCATCTTAGTATATAGTATATATAGTGTTTTTATTATATTGTTGTAATTACCATACTGTTGTATAATAGTAATTGCATAGCATAGCTAAACATTTTTTTTATAATTTCCTTATTTTTTTTATTTTATTTACTTTATTTACTGTACTTACACTGTACTGGAGCTGCTGTAACACTCGAATTTCCCCCATGGGGATCAATAAAAGGAATCTTATCTTGTCTTATCTTGATCTGTCCGATGAGATGTGGCATGATATTTACATTTCACATTCACGGCATTGAGCAGACACTTAATTGACTTAAAATGACCAAATTATATACAAGCAGTTTATAGTTAAGGGCCTTGTTCACGGGCCCAGCAGTGTCAATTCAGCAGTAGTGGGGCTTAAATCAATGACTTTTTGTTCAGTAGTCTAGTACCTCAACTGCTGAGCTAATACTTGAGCTAAGAGGCGTTGACTGGCTTCGCCTGGCTCTGACTAACTTTAACAGGCTCTGTTTTGTTGCTATTCTACAGCAGTAAGTCTTTTTGAAGGGGGGAGGGGTTAGAAAAAAGGTGTTCAAAGGATAACGTGATTTATATGTCACTTGACGGTACATTGTGCGAGACAAAAAGTCATTATTAATACTGTGGGCTGAATGACTACAATCAAGATCCTCCTAGTGCTTGTCTTCCTTTAAACACGTGATGTTTTTGCTGTGTGAGTTGACGTTTCTTGTCCTCTGACACTGTTTGTAATTATTATGCAGGAGTGACACCTCTCGCAGTGAACTGGCTGAACTGGCTAAACAAGCCAACCCAGACGAGATCGACATCGATGAGGATGAGGAAGACGAAGACGGAGATGTAGAACCAGACGGTGAGTCCTGCTGTCGAGTCAGAATTTGCAGCTTGTACTCGGTTCTGTGGTCTGATCTTTTTCGGTGCTGTGTTTTGTTTGAACAGAGGTGCAGCTGGAGCAGAAGAGTGTCCCCACTGCTGTGTTTGGAGGGCTGAAGGATGACTAGATAAATTATCACTGATGGATGACGACCTGAAATACGAAAATATGACGCACCCAGAAATAGAGGATATTTTTGAAAACTGCAAATGAACTGTTTTGATATCGTGCTGATTTTTTCACTGTTAAGATAAATAGCTGTAATAATGTGACGTTTGCTGGTGGAAACACAGGAGGGCGCTCTTTCTCATATTTACTCATCTGTTTCCCATAAAAAATGTCCCACAAGAGTATGAAAGTTGCACTTATCAACCCAAAAATGCTATTTGCATTTGAACCACGTTGAATAAAAGATGATCTGTGATAAAGTGCTACTAAATAAAAATAAGAACATTAGTAAATATATGGCTTGAGTGGAAATCACGCTGTGTGAATGTGGAGGTTTTTAGATGCCCATTTGTATACTAGGTGTGTTTTATAGCTGTTGGAAAAGAGTGCCATCCTTATGAACACAGAGTTCTCTACCTAATCTTAACATTTGGAGAACTTCCTGTAAAACTGTGTTGCAAATTTGTTATGAATCTGTACTTCATACTGTATGCAGAAATAGCTTTTCTATGCCATAACTATCAATAGGTGGCACAGTTGTATTTTAATACAGTATTAATAAGTAAAGATCTGTTTGCTCACTCTAGAAACAGCAAAACTCACCCAAAAAGCTTCTCACAGAAAGGTCCTGTTCTCTTGTAATTAGATCAAAACTGTCGGCCGAGTTAATCCTTTTAGTGCACTTAACGCAGTGGTGTGTACAGAAAGCTCTCTCTAAACTTTCACAGGCCATCATGTGAGACAGACTCGTAGAGTTTCTGCTCAAACTTAACAACACCCTGCTAAATGGATCAGCATACAAATACACTATATGGTTAAAATTTGAAGCCAATTCATAATGTAATCACTTTTAAATGTAATTGTTAATAATGAACCACTTGGCCGCTCAGGTGGCGCAGCGGTAAAAACACAGGCTGGAACCAGAGCTGGATCTCGAATACATCGTATCGAATCTCAGCTCTGCCTGCCGGCTAAGTGCAGGTGATGAGATGCATATGGCATGCTGCCTACGTGTCGGAGGGGCCGTGGGTTAGCTTCGTTCTCCTCAATTAGAGCAGGGATCGGCATTGGTGGAGAGGAAGCATGACGCAATCAGGCAATTGGACGCGATAAAAAGGGAGATAAAGGGGAGAAAATGCATAAAGAAAATACAAAAAAAATAATAATAATAATAAAAATAATGAATCACTTTTGCTGCCATCTTAACCCTCTATGACAATTGTTTTGTCATCCCAGTTTTTGGAAGTTTGAGACTGCCTGTTGGTATATAGATAATATAACCTCCCCCCCACCCTAGAAATTGGATTGTTGCTTTAAATGTCAAGGTTTTCTGTTAATATACAGTACACTGATTAGCCATAACATTAAAACCACCCCCTTGTTTCTACACTCACTGTACATTTTATCAGCCCCACTTACCATATAGAAGCACTTTGTAGTTCTACAATTACTGACTGACACAGGACCACCAGAGAGCAGGTATTATTTAGGTGGTGGATGATTCTCAGCCCTGCAGTGACACTGATGGTGGTGTGTTGGTGTGTGTTATGCTGGTATGAGTGGATCAGACACAGCAGCACTGCTGGAGGTTTTAAATACTGTCTCCACTCACTGTCCACTCTATTAGATACCTAGTTGGTCCATCTTGTAGATGTGAAGTCAGAGACGATCGCTCATCTATTGCTGCTGTTTGAATTGGTCATCTTCTAGACCTTCATCAGTGGTCACAGGACTCTGCCCATGTGGTGCTGTTGGCTGGATATTTTTGGTTGGTGGACTATTCTCAGTCCAGCAGTGACAGTGAGATGTTTAAAAACTCCAGCAGCGTTGCTGTGTCTAATCCACTCATACCAGCACAATACACACTAACACCACCACCATGGATCAGTAGTGGTCCTGGGAGAGTCCTGACCATTCAAGAACAGCATGAAAGGGGGCTAACAAAGCATCCAGAGAAACAGATGGACTACAGTCAGTAATTGTAAAACTACAAAGTGCTTCTATATGGTAAGTGGAGCTGATAAAATGGACAGTGAGTGTAGAAACAAGGAGGTGGTTTTAATGTTATGGCTGATCGGTGTATATGTAATGGAATCGGAAGAAAATCTATTTTCACAAAATATTCTTTTTTGAACAAACATCAAGCATGTAATTCAACAACCTATTGTTCGCCTGTATGTCTGCTGAATTTTGCTAATGCTTATTTGACCCCTGATCTCCTGCTCTTTTTTACTTTTTTAGGTTCATTGTCCACTCTCAGAAAGTGCCAGATCACTTTCCTTCCTCCTATTTCCTGTATTTCAGTACAAATTACTACACGCTTTGACTATTATCATAATTACATCATATCACTAAATGCTCGATGCACTCAAAACTTCTCCTCTAAGGTTCTCAAACCTGATCCTGGAGACCCCCAATCCATGCTCTAACACACCTGATTGATATAACCCACTAGGTATTAACTGCTACAGTTGCTAGACAACATGCTGATCATTCAAATCAAGCCTGTTGATGCATGGTGGCATCTAAAACATGCAGGCAGGGGGTCTTCCGGGCCAGGGATGAGAACCACTGCTTTAAAATAAGTGCATAACAAAAGTGGCATAGAATGAATAAACACCATTTTATTAAGTAAAAGAAAACAAAATGAGCAAAGATATATACGTATGTTTTAATATATTTAGGCACATGCACTTATTTTTACTTATAAAGTTTCAATTTAAGCATGCACAAATTATTATTTTACCTGTTGCTCACACTGCATCCCATACAGCTTTGGTTTCTGGGGAGCACACAATTCTTCCAAATCTCCTTGTATAATGTAGTAAGCTGTAAGATTTTTCTAAGAGGACCACTATCTCTCCTCCACCATACATTACGTTTGGCACAATGGTAGTCAGCCAGAGAATATTCCTCGCATCTGACAAACCCATATTTGTATGTAAGATTTCAGATTGTGTGTTTTTACACAATAGTGATGTGATTTACATCGTTCCAGATGCTGTTTGGCATTACCGTTGTTCTTAATGTACTTTGGATTCTTTTCAGCTGCTAAGCCAGTAAAACCCCTGCTATGGAGCAGGAAATCAAGTTTTTGTGCCAATGCTGATTCCAAAAGTAGTTTGGAACTAAGTAGTGAGTGTTGTCATTGAAGGCATGTGATTTACAAATCTAACTCCCTCTAAAATGGGAGAGAAGGCCAAATGCAAAGAGAAACAGAAAATTTTTTAACTGTCTGGTGTATTTACCAGTATTTAAGAGAAAACAGCACACAGAGCTGTCAGAAATAAAATTAGCTTAATTGGTTTTTGCCATCACTTTCTAAGTCAGTTATCCTAATCAGGGTCACGGGGGGTGCTGGAGCCTATCCCAGCCTTTAATGAGAGCAAGGCACACAGAAACACCCTGGACGGTGCGAGTTCATCACAGGGCAAACAGGGCACAAACACATTCACACCTTAAGACACCTTAAGGCAATTTTAGTATATCCAATTAACCTGACTGCATGTCTTCGGACTGTGGAAGGAAACCAGATCTCCCCGAGGAAACCATGCAGACACGGAGAACATGCAAACTTAACACAGAAAGGACTCAGACAGCTCCACCTGGAAATCGAACTCTGGACCTTTTTGCTGTAAGGTGACAGTGCTAACCCCGAGCCATCATGCCGATCATATGCCAACACATTAAAAAAAGATGGGACAGGAGCAATGTAAGAGACCTGTTTTGAAACTTTCAGCAGGTGATACATTTGTTGGGTTTAAAAGCTTAAGAGTGAAAGACTCAGTGGTTTATAAGCAAGGATGGGTTGAAGTTCACACAGTTAGGAACATTATTTTTCAACAGACTATCACAAGAAATGTAGTATTTTCACCAGCTATGATAAATAACATTAAAAAATTCAGATAATCCACAGAATGTCGATGTATCCATCTACATATGTAAAGGGTGAGGCCAAAAAATTATGTCAACTGCCCAGTTTTAATACTTCACATGGCACTGTATTACATACCAAGAAGTATACACACTAATAATAAATAAAACCCTAGTAGGCTTAAGAAAACGTTGGAAAACCCATAAAGGAAAATGACCATCCTCAGCCATACCAATGTATAGTCAGCATTTTTCAACTACTGTCCCAAATTTTTTGGAATAGGGTTTGTGTATGCGTTAAAGGCATCAGCACTCAGCAGTCCTGTTCTTTAAGCTTGTGAGGGCGGCACGGTGGCTAAGTGGGTAGCACTGTCGCCTCACAGCAAGAAGGTCCTGGGTTTGATCCCCAGGTGGGGCGGTCCGGGTCCTTTCTGTGTGGAGTTTGCATGTTCTCCCCGTGTCTGCGTGGGTTTCCTCCGGGTGCTCTGGTTTCCTCCCACAGTCCAAAGACATGCAAGTAAGGTGAATTGGAGATACAAAATTGACCAAGACTGTGTTCGATATAACCTTGTGAACTGATGAATCTTGTGTAATGAGTAACTACCGCTCCTGTCATGAATGTAACCAAAAGTGTAAAACATGACGTTAAAATCCTAATACACAAACAAACTTTAAGCTTGTGTAGCATTTTAGTTAGCCAGTTGTTGCCCCTAATTGTTTTTACTTGACAATAACAGTGGTCTCAGCTCTAATTGAAATGCTTTTCAGAAGATTTTGAAGTGTGTCTGTGGGGACTTAGGTCAATTAGGTCAAGAGAGCATTTATGAGGTCAGACATTTATGTTGTTCAAAAAGCTTGGCCTGCAAATAATGTTGCACATTTATTCCAATGTGTCATGGGGTTGATCGTGACGTGTGCAGGGCATTGGAGGTCCTTTACACCAAACTAATCAAACCATGTCTTGTCCTACATATACAGGGACAGAGTCATGCTGGATTGGGAACAGGCCTTTACCTAAATGTTGCCACAAAATTGGAAGTCATTTTTAATTGATTTTGTACATCTGTAAGCAATGGGTATGGCTAAAACACCTTAACTCTGGGGTTGTCCAAATAATTCTGGTCATGTAGTGTAACTAAAGCCACTGATTAAAAGAAGTGCACATTGTATATACTTCTGCCTATATTATGATAGCACACAGAGCACAGCTTTCTAACATTCTTTGGTCACTCAGGATTAGTTTCAGCTCTAATATTAAGAGCAACAGGGTTCAGTTCTAATCACATGCACACACAGATCATAAGTCAGCAGCTTATTAAAATTCCACACCAAAAAATTTGTGCTAACGGTTCCAGTAAGTGTGATGATAACGCAGCTGATCATAGGACATGTTGAAGAACTGTGCTCTAGTGTATGTAAAAATCTATTTAATCCAATTACATAGTAAAGTATATAGCTTTGGACAGCTATTACCACAAATAAGCTTTATAAAAATCGTTACTTGACCCCTGAACAAATAATTCCATGATCAGCAGATCATTCAACCACACAAGTTTTTGACGCCAGATGCTCTTTCTCATGCAACCCTCCTATTTATCTGGGCTTGGGACTGGCACTAGAAGTGCACTGATGTGTCCCCCAATGACAAGGTTTACATACTGCCATGCACTGTCATCAGCAGTGTGGCTCTTACCATTATGCCACACTAGCTCACCAGCTCTTCTTACTTGACCCTAATTTCTAAAAAATTTTCTGGTTGCTCCCATATTCAGGGGTCTCCACTGTGGATAATTCTGCTCTGCATCCCTGATTTGGCACAGTTTTTCTATGCTGGATTACCTTCCTGACTCAACCCTTCTTATTTTCTATGAGTTTATGACCTGCACTGAGAGCACACTGACAAGTGCACCTCCCAATGGCTAGGCTGTTCAGCAACACCCACCCCCTAAACATAGGCAGTCATATCTGTTTAGACTGAGATTCATTTACATTTTCTGCATTTAGCAGACGCTCTTATCCAGAGCGACTTACAGAAGTGCTTCCATAGTAAACATTTCATTTCTCTAGTTTAAGTAAACAACAGTCGAAGAACACAAATCTGCTGAAACCTGTTAGAACCAAAGTTTTTTTTTTTGGAAATGGAAAAAAATTGTTAATAAATAAGTACAAGTCAGCTTAAGTGTTTAGTAAAAAGGTGGGTTTTTAATCGTTTTTTAAAGACAGCAAGAGACTCAGATGTTCGGACAGACAGAGGAAGTTCATTCCACCACTTGGGTGCTAGAACAGAGAAGAGCCTTGATGCTTGTCTTCCTTTAGTCCTGGGTGGAGGATTAAGTCGAGCGAGACTGGTGGCTCGGAGGTTGCGCGGTACAGATCCAAACCTTGGATCTTAGCGGTAGTGGGCTGCACCACCCAAGCACCCAGACATATTGTTTAAATCAACAATCCCCAACCGTATTCTGCACCACGGACTGGTTTCATATAAGATTAAATTTCATGGACTGGCAAGGGCGGTAGGATTTAAAATAAAATTATATGATGAGCATAATAAAAAACACAACGTGCATAACAATACTACTCATCAATGATGGAAAATCAGTGGGAACCCCGAGCTTTTTTCGCTGCAACGACACGCTCCTACCTTTTAGCATTGTAGCTACCTTGTAGGATAATTTTTTTGGTATCCATGCAATAGGTACGTGTCAAACGCGTCAAGAGGAACAGACAAAAAGAGAATTCGGTTTTTCAAAATGAAGAGTGTGCTTGTCAATAAAACAGAAAAATTACATTATTTATTCTTTCTGTACAGCCATAAATGATCCACGGACCGGTACCAGTCTCTGACCTGGTGGTTGGGGACACTAGAAAATACGAGGGTTCATCAAAAAGTTTCTGCACTTTTATTAACTCTATTTATTAAGAATTTCAAAAACAAATGACATCACTTTTCTACAGTCACCTTCCTTCACGATACATTTTTCCCAGCATTGTACCAACTGTTTAATGCCATCAGCTAAAAATGTTTTTAGTCATAGTCACTGCACCACTGCTTTCACATCATCATCACATGAAAATCTTCTTCCCCTTAAAGCTTTGAGCGTCCAAAAAGGTGGAAATCAGATGGCGCTAAAGACACAACCAATTACTACTCCTCCCGCCCTCACCGTTTCCAAAGACAATATAAAAGTGAGGAAACTTTTTGAAGATCCCTCGTATGTAACAGTTTAGGGAGTGTTGCATATGTTTAAGAGTTTAACACACTTTCAGTTTACTCACTTCTGTTCATGCCAGTTAACAGGGTAACAGAAAGTGCCCAGGTCAATGAAAATTATTTGGGGTTAAGGGCCAAAAAATTGTATTGCAACAGGTGCTCTCACCTGAGATGGTGTAGAACTGCCAATGTCTGAGACAGGAGTTATGAAACGGCAAACCACCCCAAATTTTACTATTGCACTTTATAGTAAACAGGGTGTGGTTTGGAACTCAGTCTGTACAGGGTTGCCCGGGGGCACTGCACCTGTTAAACAGGACTCGAACCTTCCTACCTGCATGACTGGCTTCAGAAGGTTAGTCCCGCCCTCCATGACTCTGATTGGTCGGCTTTTGGGTGAGTGACGTGGGCATGGAGCACCTGGAAATCGGCGGTGAGCGGCGTATTTCTGCCGACTTGGCGCAGAACGATGCGGACTCTCAAACGGGCTCAAAAACAAGGACTACATCGTTTACTTACCGCGGAGTCGATGTAGATTATTTCACAGGCGTGTTGTGAACATATTCGGGATAAAACCGGGACGTAAAGCGGAATATTTTCATGAGAAAGCCGCTCGTGGTTTTCCGCCAGGAGACGCCACCCGACATCCGTGTTTTCAGTGCGCGAACGCAGCAGGATCGGAGAGGATGTGCGCCTCGTTTTAGTGCTTTTATTTCTCCCCGTTCCTTCTCTCCTGATTTCTCCACACGGTCTGGACTTGACCATGGTGGACTCGGCTGCCATGAGAAAGACTTTCGTGGTTCCGGACGTACAGCCACTGGATCAGTACGACGTTCAGAGAGCAAAGATCTGCAGCAGTGTGGGCTGGTTACTGGCGAAATCCTACAGCAGTGCAGGTACAGACATAAATGCGGTGCTGATTTCACATCTGTATGACTGTTTAACCTCTGTTTTACACCACAATCCCTCTGTCCTTTAATCCATGTCCTACACATGCAGGGAAGTGAAAACTCAGCGTTTCTGAGGGGTACACAAAGAGCACATGAGAGCTGGGAGCAGGCATACAGGGCCACTGATACAGTACTGCAGTATGTTTCCATCTGTAATATGCACAACTACACATAAATCACCTTACCTACCTAATAATAATGCACCTTACCTAATAATGGTACAATTTTAATATACAACTACTCATAAATCACCTTACCTACCTAATAATAATGCACCTTACCTAATAATGGTACAATTTTAATATACAACTACTCATAAATCACCTTACCTACCTAATAATAATGCACCTTACCTAATAATGGTACAATTTTAATATACAACTACTCATAAATCACCTTACCTACCTAATAATAATGCACCTTACCTAATAATGGTACAATTTTAATATACAACTACACATAAATCACCTTACCTACCTAATAATAATGCACCTTACCTAATAATGGTACAATTTTAATATACAACTACTCATAAATCACCTTACCTACCTAATAATAATGCACCTTACCTAATAATGGTACAATTTTAATATACAACTACTCATAAATCACCTTACCTACCTAATAATAATGCACCTTACCTAATAATGGTACAATTTTAATATACAACTACTCATAAATCACCTTACCTACCTAATAATAATGCACCTTACCTAATAATGGTACAATTTTAATATACAACTACACATAAATCACCTTACCTACCTAATAATAATGCACCTTACCTAATAATGGTACAATTTAAATATACAACTACTCATAAATCACCTTACCTACCTAATAATAATGCACCTTACCTAATAATGGTACAATTTAAATATACAACTACACATAAATCACCTTACCTACCTAATAATAATGCACCTTACCTAATAATGGTACAATTTAAATATACAACTACACATAAATCACCTTACCTACCTAATAATAATGAACCTTACCTAATAATGGTACAATTTAAATATACAACTACACATAAATCACCTTACCTACCTAATAATAATGCACCTTACCTAATAATGGTACAATTTAAATATACAACTACACATAAATCACCTTACCTACCTAATAATAATGCACCTTACCTAATAATGGTACAATTTTAATATACAACTACTCATAAATCACCTTACCTACCTAATAATAATGCACCTTACCTAATAATGGTACAATTTTAATATACAACTACTCATAAATCACCTTACCTACCTAATAATAATGCACCTTACCTAATAATGGTACAATTTTAATATACAACTACACATAAATCACCTTACCTACCTAATAATAATGCACCTTACCTAATAATGGTACAATTTAAATATACAACTACTCATAAATCACCTTACCTTACATAATAATAATGCACCTTACCTAATAATGGTACAATTTAAATATACAACTACACATAAATCACCTTACCTACCTAATAATAATGCACCTTACCTAATAATGGTACAATTTAAATATACAACTACACATAAATCACCTTACCTACCTAATAATAATGCACCTTACCTAATAATGGTACAATTTAAATATACAACTACACATAAATCACCTTACCTACATAATAATAATGCACCTTACCTAATAATGGTACAATTTAAATATACAACTACACATAAATCACCTTACCTACCTAATAATAATGCACCTTACCTAATAATGGTACAATTTAAATATACAACTACACATAAATCACCTTACCTACATAATAATAATGCACCTCACCTAATAATGGTACAATTTTAATATACAACTACACATAAATCACCTTACCTACCTAATAATAATGCACCTCACCTAATAATGGTACAATTTTAAATATACAGTGTCCCTAAAGTGTGGACACAGGCAAAATGCATATTTACTTAATTAGAATATTGTTTGTTTATTAGGATTTTAATGTCATGTTTTACACTTTGGTTACATTCATGACAGAAACGGTAGTTACTCATTACACAAGGTTCATCAGTTCACACGTTTTAACGCGAAACACAGTCATAGACAATTTAGTATCTCCAATTTACCTCACTTGCATGTCTTTGGACTGTGGGAGGAAACCGGAGCTCCCGGAAGAAACCCACACAGACTCTGGGAGAACAAGCAAACTCCACACAGAAAGGACCCGGGCCGCCCCACCTGGGAATCGAACCCAGGACCTTCTTGCTGTGAGGCGACAGTGCTACCCACTAAGCCACTGTTCCGCCCCAATTAGAATATTAATCAATAACATCTTCAATGTGTTTTGTGATGTAAAATGTGTGTTTATTTTAATAAACATATAGTTAGTTATAGTTAGTGATATTTCCTATGTGTCCAGACTTTAGGGACACTCTATATATTTATTTATGTTGGTCACTTGAGCAAATCCCTGGACCATCATTTGCTTGGATTGTATTTGTAAATCATTTTGGAAATAAGTGTCAGAGTTCACAGTTCTGTAAATAATGCTAAACAGCAAAGCAATAATAAACAGGCCAGCAAGTTAATAAGTAAAAACTGAAATGTATTTTAGAAGTCTTATATATACACAAACATCAAAGGCACTAGAATTTATTTTTGCCTATAAAATAAAAAATAGAATAATAATTGCAATACTTGAGCATACACTTGAGCTTTTGAGTTGCCCAGTGGCATATGAATATCTGCTAAAACAAAGTACATAAAAACTTATATTAACTAAACAATAATTGAACTAATAAGCATCTGTGTAGAATGCCTTTATTTGTCACATATACATATTCACATGAACAGTACAACAATTTTTTTCCCAAGCGTATTCCAACTTATTTGGAAGCTGGGGTCAGAGCGCAGGGTCAGTCATCCTACAGTGCCCCTGGAGCAGAAAGGGTCTTGCTCAAGGCCCCAACAGTGGCTGGATGGCCGAGCTGGCAATCAAACTTTCAACCTTTCAATTGATAGCCCAAAGCTCTACCCACGAGGCTACCACTGTCCCCAATTTCCTTGTATTTCCTTATTTGCATGGAAATAACATAACAATACAGTGAAATATATATATACAGCTGCAGTCAAATGTTTACATAATTTAAACAACATAAATTTCACTTCAGATTTTAATGATTAAGTTTTTTTATTTCTGTGATTAAATAACTGTAGCACACTCTCTGTCTGAGAAAAACAACCTTCTCAAATTTTCATGAAATTGAAGTTTTATTAAAGCTTGTTGCTGATCACACAGGGAATTCTTTCATTCTTCCCATGGCCATTGAAAACTTGCTTAACTGTCAACAGTATCACCCATGTTCAGGTACTTGCCTGCCTAGCCTGTTCCAGGTGAATGTTAGATTCCCCCCCAGTATTAGCTGTTACTTTGTGGTTTTCTCCGGATCTTTTCAAGAAACCACTTCTCTCTGTACTAATTTTTTAGTAATACAAGGACTAATTACATTGTTAATGATATACAAGCAAACAGTCAACGAGTAAACATACATTCACTTAAAAAAATGAACATCTACTAAAATAGCCCAACACAATAAATACATATAAAAGTTCTGCAGTCGTGGTATTAGACAGCCATTCCATATAATAGATTATCCAGGGGTTTCCCTATAGCTCGTCCACTGAAAGCTTGACTCATATGTAAATATGAGTTACTGAATGAGTCAGTTGGGTGAGCGCACACCAACCTGCTTTTTTGAACACAGATCCATAACCGCTGCCTATTATATACATCTCACTACTTCTGCAGCTGCTCACTGTTTTGTAATTCTACACAACATTGGCATTTTATTCAACATCTAGACGAGCCCCGTGGTCATGTTCTGTTCCTGTCCTGGTCAAATATATTTGTTCCTACATGTTTTCGCTTGGATCTATGTTGCACCATACTGAACGTTTTACCAAAAGCAGCCACCGAGACTAATTGGATTTCCCTCCTGCATGTTTTTAATTGAATACTCGACTCAAGTTTAAGAAAAAAGCTGATCCTACAGCATTCATTAAAATGATCACTTCAAAGTTTTACAATCTAGTTTCAATTTATGTTTCTTTCAAATAATAAATGAGCATTAATAAATGAGAGTTTATGGTTATTTTAGGACATACGGACATTCTGCCAGCTATAAACAAGTGAATGCATTCCATATTGGTGCTCATGGATATGTTCCTATGTTAGAATAGGAAATAAAAAAGTAATTGATGTAATGCTATTTGACATACTTTTTAGTACAGTAGTGTGCGATTTGGGAAAGAGATTCTGACATTCACTTCTTTTTCTTTTTGGCTGCTCACCTATTAGGGGATCATTTGGTCATATGCCAGGTACCCTTCCTGACACAACTCTCCTTATTTTTTCGGGCCTGGGACTGGCACAAAGAGCACGCTGACAAGTGCACCTCCTAACAGTTAGGCTATACGGCCACCTCGCAGACGTAGCCGATTATGTCTGTGTAGACACTAGGGATGTAACGATACACTCACGATACTGGGTTCATGATACGATTTTTTCCCCCGATTATTTTTTTTTAAACAAAATGAAATTAAAGACAAATTATGATAAAGTTTCCAATTATTACTCCTCTTTAAAAAAATAAAATAAAATACTGTATTTGTGCTAACCTTTTTTATCTATATAATGAATGTCCTTTTATTTCTGAGGTAGGTACAAACTACGCAAAATAATGCTTATTGTGTAAAAAAACTGAAATGAAATTTTAAAACAAATCCAACATTATATAAATAAATGAATAATACAAATAAAGAAAGTATCCTCACATAAATACATTTGACTGGAAAATCCCCCTACCTGGCAACTTTGTAAAGTGCTGTCAACCAGGTGAGGTGAATAGTGCCAGTGCCCTCTGCTGTTTAATATGAATATCGATTCATCTTAAATTAATAACCAATTCGAATCATGGCACATGTGCACCGATATTTAACTGTCTTGTGGTGCATCGTTACATCCCTAGTAGACACCCAGCAGTAGTGGGCTGTTACATTTCCCAATAGGTAAAGTTAACACAAATTGTACCAGTGTTTTACTGAGTGTGTTACATTTCCCATTATTCTATAGGGACAAAACTATTGGGACACCCCTTCTAACTTTCGAATTCATGTGTTTCAGCCACAACAATTGCTAGCACATGTAATAAATTGATTACATAAGGAAATTCTATGCTTCCAGCATTGCAGCAACAGTTCAGGAAAGGCCCTTTCCTGTGCCCCTGTGTACAAAGCAAGTCCATAAAGACATGAAAAGCTTGGTTTAAAGAAACAGTGGCCTGCACAGAGCCCTGATCTCAGCCACACTGAACAGCTTTGAAATGAACTGGGACATCAATTGAGGCTTCCTTAAGCCATACAAATGCTCATTTGGCTAAGTGGGCACAAATTCCCACAGGCATACTTCAAAGTCTTGAGACTTTTACTTTTGGCCTTATAGTGTAGAATTTTGGCTATATTGATTTGATACTGGCATGATGTGCTCAATCAATATTGGATTGTTTCGATTTTTTTTGTTTTTAATATTTGTAATAAGTTGTGTGACAACATCTGTATTGGGCGATACTCTGACAGTGGAACTGACTAGACAACAAGAGAGGGAGCTGGAGGTGGCAGAGATGAAAATGCTGTGATTCTCACTGCATGTGACAAGGGTAGATTAAGGATGAGTTTGTTAGAGGGACAGTGCAGATAGGATGTTTTTGAGACAAATTAGAGAGGAGAGATTGAGATGGTTTGGGCATGTGCACACGAGTTATGAGAGTTATATTTGGAGAAAGGTGTTGAAGATGGAGCCTCCAGGTCGTAGAAAAAGAGGATAGTTGAAATGGTTTATGAATGTGGTGAGGGAAGACATGCAGGTGGTTGAGAAGACAGAAGAAGATGCTCAGGACAGGTCAAGATGGAGATGAATTATCCACTATTGGGATCATTCGAGTTTATGGCATTTCTACCCTACCAGGTAATCAAGCTTGCTAGACTGTGATCATCTGGCTCAGGTTTGTTTTAAGTTGTTGAGTAGAGATACACCATAACATTTAAACCACCTCATTTTTTCTACACTCACTGTTCATTTTACCGGCTCCACTTACCATATAGAAGCACTTTGTAGTTCTACAATTACTGCATCTGTTTCTCTGCATACTTTGTTAGCCCCCTTTCATGTTGTTCTTCAATGGTCAGGACTCTCCCAGGACCACCACAGAGTTGGTATTATTTGGGTGGTGGATCATTCTCAGCACTGCAGTGACACTGACATGGTGGTGGTGTGTTAGTGTGTGTTGTGCTGGTATGAGTGGATCAGACACAGCAGTGCTGCTGGAGTTTTTAAACACCTCACTGTCACTGCTGGACTGAGAAAAGTCCATCAACCAAAAACATCAAGCCAACAGCTCCCTGTAGGCAGCGTCCTGTGACCACTGTTGAAGGTCTAGAAGATGACCAACTTAAACAGCAGCAATAGATGAGCGATCGTCTCTGACTTTACATCTACAAGGTGGACCAGCTAGGTAGGAGTGTCTAGTGGACAGTGGACAGTGAGTGGACATGGTATTTAAACACTCCAGCAGTGCTGCTGTGTCTGATCCACTCATACCAGCACAACACACACTAACACACCACCACCATGTCAGTGTCACTGCAGTGCTGAGAATGATCCACCACCTAAATAATACCTGCCCTGTGGGCGTCCTGACCATTGAAGAACATGGTGAAAGCAGGCTAAGAAAGTATGTAGAGAAACAGATGGACTACAGTCAGTAATTGTAGATCTACAAAGTGCTTTTATATGGTAAGTGGAACTGATAAAATGGTCAGTGAGTGTAGAAGCAAGGAGGTGGTTTTAATGTTATGGCTGATCAGTGTATGTGAACTTGTTTGAGAAGTGCTTAATGTCAATGCTGGATTTAAAGCTAGTCTAGTTGCTTTAAAGGTCAAAGTAAGTCGCCGCTCGGGTGGCGCAGCGGTAAAGTACGCTAGCGCACCAGAGTTGGGGTTTCGAATACATCGTATCGAATCTCAGCTCTGCCTTTCCGACTGGGCTGGGCAGCAGCATGAACAACGATTGGCTGTTGTTCTGGGTTAGAGGGTAAACAAGTCATATCATAGGTCCTCATAACTGGTGCAACTGCAACCCCTGCTGGCTGACTGATGGCGCCTGCACAGGGCTGAGGAATAATGCTGATGGGGGTGTGGCCCTCCGTACACAGTGCCCGTCAGTGTATGAACTCGACTCGTGCAGGTGAAAAATGCAGTCTTTACTGACTGTACGTGCCGGAGGGGGCGTATGTCAGTTGAGAGGCGTCCTCAGTCAGCGGTTAAGGGTCGAAGTATAGAGGACGCATTTAGGGTAAATGGAGACGACTAGACCAGGGGAGAAAAATTGGGGGAAAAAAGTCAAAGTAAGTCAAGAATAAGCCTGTGATGAAATATGAATGTTTGTACAGTAAACACAGCCGCTTGCTTGTTCACGTGTGTTTTGGACAGATTTAGATTTTCTATTGTGCTTAGTTAATGAGCCACAAATAATTCATGTATTACTCAGCATTCTTCTATTTATTTTCAAAACGCCCAGCCTAAACTAAAGAACATCAGATACGGTGCTCACATTGACACATCGACTGCTTTCAAAGTCGTGTACACACAGTGTCAAATAAAAACAAAGCTAGCTAGTCCATCTGGTTTATTGGAAATTCCTAGTTGTATTTGTGTAACAGGTAAGAACATTCTCAGCCTGTCCTCACACCAGTAGACTCTGTTTCAAGTTGGGAGGGACTCCAACTCGATTAGGCTCCGTCAACCCGGCTTACATGTGGTCAGTTACGAAAGCGATTGAAGTACGCCTCCAGTGAATGGCTGCGTCACAGCTGTTTGTGTTGGGTCTTTGCATTGAAGGCTGGAGCTTGTAGCCACACCCTCTGGTCAAAGTCACCTAGCCTGGTACACAGAGTGGAGCAGGAGGAAAAACACCAAGCTGATTAATCCTGGAGTGCAGAGTGCAGGCCATTGTTGTGTGTGTGTGTGTGTGTGTGTGTGTGTGTGGCCACACAGCAGTGAAATCCTGCTGAACCAGGACTGCACTTATCATCTGTCTGAGTTTGATGACATCATTGGTTCTCCCGGCTGGGCCTGGACGCTGTTATGAACTCAGATTTTCATGTATTTTAAACTTCTAAGCAACTTAACATCTAATTTATAATTTTTCATTCCAGATTCCTTTTTAATTTTCCATATTTTGGCTTTCTCTGTTTTTTTTTCTATTTAATTTTCTCCCAATTTAGCGTAGTCAGTTGCTGGGGGATCCCTGATTGCAGTTGAGGAGGATATATTGCTGCTTACGCCTCCTCCGACCCACGCGCAGCCATTAGTGGAACCCTTTTTCACCCATGCATTCTGCACAGGCGTTTCTCTATCTGCTAGTCAGGGTCCTTTCACAGTGTTTTTTGAAGACCCCATCCACATAGTCCGGTCATCCCGCCCTAGCAGAAACGTGTCTGCTGCAGGCACTGCCAATTAAACCTGCTAGATGGTGCCCAGCCAACCGGTGGCAATACGAGTTTCAAACCGAGGAGCTCAGAATCTCGGTGCTGGTGTGCTAGCGGAATATCCCGCTGCGCCACCTGGGCACCTATTGCTGTTTTTTAAACACAATTTGAATGTTTTTATTTTCTCTACTTGATTTTTCTACTTGTTTCCATAAACATACATTGTATGTTATCCTTATCTTCCAATGTAGTCATATCCAATTCCCCAGTTGTATCTCCTCCATACACACCCCATCCGACATGTGTTTGGTAGCCAACCACTTTCTTTTCACCAACACAAGGGGGGTTCACACAGAGATCAGTTTTGCTTACAGAAAGTCATGCACTGCTCTCCATTATTCACCATCTCTGTACATGCGCCACCCACCAGCCAGCAATAATAAGGAACCTATTTAACCATTCCTCCCTGTATATGTGCATGGATGGTCATTAGCAAAGCTAAGATTGAACTCGAGATCTGATCCATTGTGGGATAGTGCATTAGATGGCTGCACCGCCTGAGCTCCCGGATCTGCCAGTTTTAGAAACAGTGGCAGGAGCAATGTGAAATGAATTAGAGTTGGGTTTGCTCCCTAAACTAAGAATCAAAGTTTTTGATAAAAATAATTCAGTATTGTTGTATGATAATGATTCAGTATGTTCACATTCAAATTTAAAGGTGGTCATAGAAATACTGTACTCCAGCCCCTCTAACCAGTTGCTGTTCTGTTCTTTTGGTGTGTAAGGGCTCAAGATCACATAATAACGTAGTATGTTAGGGAAGGACACAGATCCCAATTCTGTGTTTACACCAGTAGCGATCTAGTATGACAAACCAATCAAGAGTCATTCATTTTTAATGAGAGCCGGCAACAGGAGGCAAAGGGGCTGTTAGCTACACAAAGCACACAGTTATTTGATTAAAGTTTAGTGTGTAAACCTTTGTGAAACACAAGTGTCTTTCGGTTTCTTCATGTGTTTGTTTCTATAAGCACTTAGCTATTTAAACCTTTAACTTGTTGTAGGTTTAAAATGACCTTGATATGTGACAGCTGCTGTTTGGATATTGCGCTGAAACAAGTACAGTAAGTCATTTGTTTACACGACTGGGGGTAGCTCAGGGGTTAAGACTAATGACCACAAGGTCGATGGTTTAAGCCCCGCCACCACCAATTTGCTACTGTTGGGTCCTTGAGCAAGACCCTTAACACTTAATTGCTCACAACTGTAAGTCGCTTTGGATAAAAGCATCTGCTCAATGTTTACTATGTTATACTTAAGGCCCTACCTAATTCAAGGACTTAAAATTTGCATCACAGACTGAAACGAGCCTTCTCCCATGTAATATGCAATTTTCTATGAAATGTAATTTTTTTTCTCCCCTTTTTTCCTCCCCCTTTAGCGCATCCAATTTGCCCAATTGCATCATGCTTCCTCTCTGCCTATGCCGATCCCTGCTCCGACCGAGGAGATCTAAGCTAACCCACACCCCCTCCGGCACGTGGGCAGCAAGCCGCATGCATCTTATCACCCACACATTGACGAGTGTTGTGCCACCTAGTGGTGTGTACAGAGAGACACACCCTAAGAGCACTCCTTCCCCATCTCTGTGCAGGCGCCTCTAATCAGCCAGCAGAGGTCGTAATTGCACCATTCTGACGGAGAGAGACCACATCTGGCTTAGTCCCGCCAATCGTTGTTCATGTGGCCGCTCAGCCTTCAGCCGGCAAGGCAGAGCTGAGATTCGATACGATGTATTCGAGATCCCAGCCTAGTTGCCGCGTGTGGTTTTACCGCTGCGCCACCTGAGCGGCTGAAATTCAAAATGTAAGATTTGTGTTTAGTGATTTGCAGTATAAGGCGGCCCTAGCAATCCTACGGCATTTCAGTTAGCAATAGGTTAGTCAAGATGTCTAAAGTAGCTAAAAACATGACTCAGGTAACGGAGTTTGGAAAACTCCCAACCAATTCTGTGGACGCAGAGGGGGGTGTAAAAACACGGACAAGTATTTTCGTCAGACAGAACATGAATTCTCGCACCGTCACTGGATGTTCTAGGTTTACTTTCAGTCATTAGAGTAGGCTGTGCTGTGTATTGTAGCTTCCATTTATTCTATCATTCATTATGTGGATGTAATTTAATGACTGCCAACAAATGTGGCCCTCTTCTTTAAAAACCTGTGAACTCACTATTGCAGTAAGAAACATGGCTAGGAGGCACGGTGCTGCTGACTATGACTATGACTATGATGCAAAGGATGGATCAATGTAATAAACAAGTGTGAAAGTGGACACCAATGTGGATGACGTTTGGATGACCCAGTTTGACAGCAGGGTAACCAGGAAATTCTTTTTAAGGTTTTAGTAAGCATGTTCTTGTTGGTAAAGCAGATAAATGATTATTTTCATGTTGTATAACATTGACTGCGTGACACTGGCATGTGACTTTATTATTCTAATTAATGAATTCATCAGAACACCTGCTCTCATTGGTGAGACGAGTTGTAACACGTCCAGTGAACAGATCCAGCAGACTGCGGTTACGTTCTCACAGCATGCCTAACAAAGGTGGGGATTTAAGATTAAATAATTATTCACGTTCTTGGAGATAAACACAAAAATAACTCTTATTTTGATTGGTGTTTACTCGACTTGTCTTTAAAGGCCTGGAGTAACACCAGCAATTGAAATGTATTCATATGTTAAACCCTGTAGCCTTTACAGTGTACAGGCCATACCAATACCTTAAGTACCACCTTAAATACCCCATACTAAAACAAGTTGGCCTCACATTTGAACCCAAAATCTGTGTGTACAGAGCCTGCTTGGAATAGTGTTCATGGTTCTTTCTTTATCCCAGTCCAAGTTAATCCCAAAATTGTCTTTCTTTAGTTTTATTAACCACTTTATCCTGGTCTGGCTTGCAGTGGGGCCAGTTCTATCCAAGATCATTAGGCACATGAACATGAACACACCCTGGACAGGCCGCCAATCTATCTCGTGGCTTAGGTCAGTGTTTCCCAACCTTTTTGAGCCACGGCACATATTTCACATTAGAAAAATCACAAGGCGCACCACCAGACAAAAATGTCACAAAAAGTATATTTATTGAAATATAATGAAAATCTAGTCTCAATTTACTCAATTTACTTACTCCGTGTGAAACCTGGGCCTGTTTAGTTGAACACAAAGCAGAAGAGAAGAAATACGAAAGTACATAGTCATGCTGCGAGTAAGACAACGCCACAGGTAATAAGCCTTAGAGTACCAGTCGGGTGAAATTGGATAATCTTCCACGGCACACCTGATGATTTCTCACGGCACACTTATGTGCCGCGGCACAGTGGTTGGGAAACACTGGCTAAGGTCACCCTTCCTTTTCAGACACAGCCAGTCATGTCTGTGTAGATGCTCAATCGGTTGTTGTTTGAATCTCAGCGGTCACAGGGTGTACTTGATTCTGTGCAGGTCCAAAATAACTGACTCTAAAATAGGCAAAACACAGTGAATACTGAATATTGTCATCACCGTGCATCTGTTGTTTTTTCATACTTTGTGTTAGTAATCTCAGTACTGTTTTTTTTATTACATAAACGTTCAGATCATTCACTCTAACATGTTTGTATGTCTCAGCCCATAGTAAAAGTTTTGCCTTATTGCCCTGCAGAAGTAACTGTTTGCACTCTCAGTGTACAAAGCTTTACGTATTGATCTATTGATTGTGTGGTAACGCTTGGTCGTCCTTATCCAGTTTTGGTTTCCATGCAATGCCCCATTAGCGATGATGTGACGTTGACACATGACACATGAATCTAATTCTCATGCCATGTTTTCCACTGTAAGTGTATTGACTTTATAATAGCTAAACAATGGCTTTAATGGTTTAAATTAAGCTTCTGATGAGAAGACCAAATCCACCATGTCGTCTGAGCATGTACTTCAATGGAAGGGATAAGACACAAGAAAATCTGACCTTGTTTGCCAAGAAATCAACATGATCGCTTTCACAAATGTGCTTATTTGTACTAAATTCATGGAAAATTTTACTTAATTTCACATGCCACATTTCACAGCAGTCATTAAATAACATTTGAAGTCGTAAATTAAATGATAGAATAAATGGAAGCCACAATACATAGCACAGCCTACCTTAAAAGTTGAATGTAAACCTAGAACATCCAGCGACAGTGCTAGGCATCCGTCTCAAATACGAAAGTTCTCAGTTTTCAGCCGCTTTAAACTTTGACATCTTTGACATATTGACCAAATGACTGCTAACTAAATTGCCGTAGGATTGCTAGGACCCCCTCATAGTGCAAATCGCTTAACACAAGTTTCAAATTTCACAGCAAATTGCAAATTGCGGCTCTTTTCATGGTCCATGATGTGATTTTCATGGCCTGAATTATGTAGGGCCTTAGTTTTTTTGCTTTCAGGAGTGCCAAACATGCCACACCACATTCCTTTAAAATGTTAAAACAACTGTCATCATTATATAATCCAGAGTAACTAATGTTAAAATCAGTTTCTGTTCCACTTGTTTGATCTTTTCCATTTACTACCAGTTTATGTGATCTGATTCCACCCATTTTGAGTGCTCAGTGCATGCTAAGTAATCAGCAGACACTGTGAGCTTTCTCCCATGGCCATGTTGATAGTGCTTCAGGTCACACAAGATCTCTGGCCACACCCATGGCCTTGTGTGTCTAATGTACTACAAGTTTTCGAACTGAGCCCATGTTCTGCTTAGTCTCCACCTGAAAGCATGGTGTGCTGCTAATTGCTACCTGTATTATTCTTCTATTCTTTCAGCATGTAGGTGTTCTTTTTTAATTTTGTGTGGGCTATATTTATCCTGGATCAAGTCGGCTCTGCTGAAGCCTTGTTTCTGCTGCTTTGCCCTAATTGACGCATATGAATGTATTTATTCTCTCATGAAATTAAAGCTGTGGTTGCCTAGCAGTGTGACTCAGCCTCTCTTAATGTTTCTGCAGCTGTAGTTCAAATTCAAATGATGAAGCATTATGCTAACTAACTGTTACTGCTCGGGTACTGAGACATGGACTCCTGGTTATTGTTTTGTCATGCGTAAGGCCCTACCAGATCCACGGCTGTGAGATAAGCCATTCCTGTGTAATATGCAATTTGCTGTGAAATTCAAAATTTAAGGTTTGTGTTTACAGCAAGAAGGTCTTGGCCCTAGGCGGGGCGGTCCACGTCCTTTCTGTGTGGAGTTTGCATGTTCTCCCTGTGTCTGCGTGGGTTTCCTCCGGGCTCCGGTTTCCTCCCACAGTCCAAAAACGTGCAGTCAGACTAATTCGAGACACTGAATTAGTCCCTATAGGTGAATGGGTGTGTGTATGTGTGTCTGCCTGCGATGGACTGGTGCCCCGTCCAGGGTGTTACTGTGTGCCTTGCACCAATTGAAAAGTGCCTCAGGTTTACTGGTTAATTTGCACTGTGAGGCAGTCCTAGTGTAACTGACCCTTTAGAGTTTGCTAAGTTTGTATAGTAAGAAGTAAACTGCACATAAACAAATCATCGAGAGCATAATACTTTACTGGCTTGTTCTTTTGAGGCACAGCACAGACTACACAGAGAGATAATCACGTGTGTAGAGAAGCACACTTTTCCATTGATTAAAATGCCCTCAATACGTAAACACATACATCAAACATTGTCGGCACACTACACCACAGAAAAGTTACACTTGCAATCCTATGGCAATTCAGTTAGCAATCGCTTAACTGAAATGACTGAACGTCAAAATGTCCAAGCACATTTTCCTGTGAATTTAGTAGAGCCCTGGTCATACGCAAACTAAAACTGCAGCAGCGCTGATACAGCACTAAAACACCACCTTCCCCCCATTGATCAAGCATTTCCATGATAAACTCTTTCTTGTACGTGCAGTTGAAAAGCTCTTAAGGCAGGCCAGTAGGATCCTGATTGATTTTACCCCAAACACTGAAAACCTGTTGTCACAGTTAACCGTCTTTGTACCAGCAGTGTGTCAGCATGATGAGTCAGGAGCTAACAACAACATGTTTATGACCCTTTCACTGGAGACAATCCTGTTCAAATCCCTGTCACACTGAGGACATCCTGTTCAAAGAAGATACACACACAGCTGTTTTCATAAAGCATGGCCAGGTGTAGATAAAAACATACATTTAACATCTATAGCCCATCAGACAAAAGACTTTTGTACTAAAAAGAAATAAATGAAAGCATGAATAAATGTAGCTTCATCTTAAATCAATCTCATCTGTTTCTACGATGTAATGTTTAAATTAATAAGTACATAAGTAATAATAATAATAAGTGTGGAAAAGACCATAGGGGTCAGACTCTCACCTATTAAGGATCTGGCTCAAAAACGACTCCTGTCGAAAGTCAGGAGTATTATCAGTGACTCCGCTCATCCCTGTCACAATGTGTTTACTCTTTTGCCCTCAGGTAAAAGGTACAGTAATCTATGCTGCAATACGGTCCGATTTAGGAATAGCTTTTACTCGACCACCATTACACTCCTGAACAGAACAAAATAACCAAATACTGAGGATATTAAACCATTTGTGCAAAAATCTAATATACAATATTGTAATGTACAATAACTTAATGTACAATATCATGTGCAATAATCTGCAATGTGCAAGAATCATGTGTAATAATCATAGCTACAATAACCACTGTGCAAATTTCGGCATGTGAATATTAATATGTTACTTTTGATATACCTATTTCAGTTGTTTACATTTTTTTACATTTTATTAGTCTGTATTTAGGTGGATTCATGTGTGAGGCCAGTCTTGCACATGGAGAGTTACACACTGATCTCTGCATTCCCCCATTTATGTACAGGTACCTCGGGCTACTAACCAGAATCCTTACACAGCATCCAAGACTCCACCCTCTTATTAGTCCATTCTTTTCCCACCCAGCCGACCGGTAGCAGAACTGAGATTCTAACTCATGGTGTTCAGATTCCCAGCGCTGGTGGGCCAATGGAATATACCACTGTACCACCTGGGCGCCCCTTCCCTAGAAATTTGATGTGCAAGGGCAAGGGTACAGAGGTCCCGTTTTGACTCAAAGTATATAATTAAAAACTCTTTTTTTTTTTTTTAATTGCTGTCTGATTAAAAAAACTATGTGAAATTGAAATAATAGTCAAACTTACTTTCTATTTTTCAAAATCAAAATGTTTGCTAAAGACTTGGCAGCTATTTAGTTGAAGCGCAGATCTAATTGGCTACTTCAATGTGGGCCTAATCCCCTCTTCACCTGCTCTCGCATTTGTTGACATTATTTAAATGCAAATCTATATTGTGCAAACCCTTGAGGGCACTGGAATGTAATGACCATTATTTAGGATGTTGCCCAATTAAGTGTGAGAAGTTGCCCAGTTTCTTCTCTAGCTTTGCCCAGGAATAGAATTAATCACTCTTTTTCTGTGTTGTACCACAATAGATAATCCAGCTGTTTAATATGTTAAACGGAATATTTAGCAGGGAAATTACAACCCCAAACTAGAACAAGTTGGGCCAGTCTGAAAAATTCAAATAAAAAAAAAGCAGTATTTCCTACATGTACTTTAATTTCATTACAGCCAGTATAAACCCAAGATACTTCAGGTTTTGTCTGGTCAACTTTATTTTAGTTGTTAATATACATTCATTTCTGCATTTCAGGCCTGCAACACATTCCAAAAAAGTTGGTATGGTAAAGCATTTACCACTTTGTAACATTGTCATTCCTTCTCACAACACTTAACACATTTTGGAACTAAGAAGTGTGAGATATTCCTGCAAACACGTCTTAAGATGTGCAACAGTACGGGGTCGTCATTGTCGCATTTGTAGTTTTAAAATTCTCCACACATTCTCTACTGGGGACAGGTCAGGACTGCAGGCAGTACCTGTACCCTCTTCTTCTGCAGCTATACCTTCGTAATGTGTGCAGCATGTGGTTTTGCATTGTCTTGTTGAAAAGATGTTGTCTTGAAGGTAGCATATGTTGCTCTAAAATCTCAACCTGCTAAAATTCATAGAAGCAATAGGACTTAAAACCGCCATGTATGGACGCTCAGGTGGTGCAGCAGTACAACACACTAGCACACCAGAGCTAACATCTCAAACTCTTCGGTTTGAGTCTCAGCTCTTCTACCGGAGCACAGAGATGGGGGATAATGTGGACAGGGTGAGTCTTTTTGTACACAAAGCTGATCCACATATGAACTCGCCTCATGCAGGAGAAAAGATGCAGTCAGCTACTGCACACATCAGAGGGGGCGTGTGTTAGACACGGCTCTCCTCTGTCAGAAGTGGAGGTCAACATCAGTAGAGAGGAAGCAAAATGCAATCAGGTAATTGGAAAAAACACCATATAAGATATGAAAACTATCTATTATACTCTACACCCTCACAATTACTCAAACAACACCCTAATCCATATAAAGTCTTTTCATAAATTCCTATAAACATATCAACTCCAACTCTGACTTTGTAAAGATGGAACCTTTTATTTAGCCATGATACTAGCCGTAGCAGCTGACATGGCGTTTAAGAAATGAACAAACGTACATACTCCAGAACTGTAATTAGTCAGTGTACATAGTCCTCTAATAAGCATTTAATTATTATCACGTCATTAAAATAACCTGCAATATGCATGCTATAAAACACTGTTGCTTACACATGCAATTTTGATACACATGTTGGGGAAAGACATGATTGCAATGCTGCAAGGCCAGACACTGCGTCTCATTGAGAGGATGGATGATTTTTTGAGCGAGAGAGAATGGAATCCTTGTGATTCAGTCGAGGAGGGAGAAATAACGTTGGTACAGTGAGTCATGTCTTTGAAAAGCCCTCAGGGGACAGTGTGCTTTAGCCTTGCTTTTATATTTCTTTCAGGTTAGATTATTTACTCAGATTGTTCCTAAAAACCACTTCAAGTCATGATCTCTTCCTTGTGCTTACTATAATGCCCTTCAATCAAATAAAGCTTTTTATGCTCAGTTTTCTGCTACATAAACTGACCTGTAAAATGTTGACGGTACCAAGCGTTATTTATTCACTGCAATGTTTGACAGTATCATTTTTTTTTTTTTGCATTTTTCCGAATTCGGGGTGTCCTCCAAATTCCCCAGATCTTAATTTAATCGAGCATCTGTGGGATGTGCTGGACAAACAATTCTGATCCATGGAGGCCCCACCTCACAACTTACAGGAGTTAAAGGATCTGCTGCTAACATCTTGGTGCCAGATACCACAGCACACCTTCAGGGGTCTAGTGGAGTCCATGCCTCGACGGGTCAGTGCTGTTTTGGCAGCAAAAGGGGGACCAACACAATATAAGGAAAGTGGTCATGATGTTATGCCTGATACACGTGTACTATACAATGAAACAAGCTGAAATATCTTTTTCAGTATATATATGTTAATGGTGGAACTGGGTAAATAATCAACATGCTAACTGGTTTGCACCACTGTATCACATGACTTGTGCTACACCATAGTAACACCATAACCTGTTGATATTTCTCAGATGTTGCAAAAGTGTCTGTTTACTCTATGGAGTCTTGTGCATTGTGCAGTTTTAATCTAATCTACAGGAATGTTCAGTCAGTATCTGTATATTTATCTTAGCTTTGACAAGACGTCTGAACGTGCTGGAAGGAAACAGATGCTAATAGTTGAGTACTTTGTGTTACATGAGCTTCAGAATCTGCCCTCCATTTCCACAACCATCTCTATTACCAGGTATCACCGTTTCTCTCAAGGTGCAGTACAGAGCGTTCATTCATTAATGCCGGTCTTACAGGGAAGCAGCACCTCTATCAACTCTCTTATCACCCTCTGCTAGCGCCTTTGCATGCTGCTTTGCATTATGACTTTGAGCTTCTCTTGGCACACAGCTAAAACAGCACATGGACCTTCATGAACACTCAGGTCTGCTCTGTTTTTTTAGTTACATATTAGCTTTTCACATACTCAGTCAAATAAATCTCTATCTAGCCTCTTTTGTTTTCATTATTGATTGACTTTCGGTTCATAGATCCACCTCTAATGTACACAAACTCTCTGTTGACTTTGCTCTTATAATAATGAGCAAAATATGTTATAAGCGCTAACAAATGGTAAAAGAGTATTTGGATGCCACATTAACATCACTAATACATTAAACCATCTTTGATCTCCCACGGCGGCATCATTTGTTTCATCTCACCATTTGTTCAGAAGCATTCAGTTTGGTGGCGCCGTGGTAAACTACACTGACCCACTAACGCTGGGATTCGGGGTTTGAATCCCCAGCGGTGCTATCATCTGGTCAGGTTTCTACATACAGCTGGATTTTATGTTCTATAATAAATCACCAACACAGCTGGTGCAGCAGTAAAGTATACCAGACCACTACAGCTGAGATCTGGGAATCCAGGGTTTAAATCTTAGCTGTGCTATTGGCCAGTTGGGTGTTTGCACGGACATGGGGTTTGATGACCAATAGCTTAGTGCAGGGGTCTGCAACCTTTTTCGTACTCTGTGCCGATTAAAAAAAAAATAATTGAAGATGAAGTACTAAGTGTGCCATGGAATACAACAGTCATATAGCACAAACTGTTGCTATGTACTGTATGTGGCATAAACCAATTAATCAGTTAATTAAACTTACATGTCAGTGTGATCCCTGTCCCTGACTTTCTCTGCAAAGATGATTCGTCTGTGGTGTATATCAGGTGAACTTTTACCATGGCTTAAATTTTGAAAAACACGTGTCTGTTTCTTGTACCTTGAAATTGCTCGTTTGATTGATTTCATTTTGTCAGCATCATCCCTAAATGAGATTTGGTGCTTTGTCAAATCTGTCCAGTCTTGTTGAATTGGACGAACATCTACTTTTGCACGTTTAGCAGCCATGCTATACTAAGTTTGCACAAAATTAAAAGCTGACTCACTCCTGACATCTTGGTTAACCTTAACTAGCATAAATTACTTGACCTTAACTGGCCATAGGCGCAGGCGGTTAAGGTGAAGTAATTTATGCTTGTTAAGGTTAATCAAGGTGACAGGAGTGAACATATGGCATAGGGTGTAAGGACGGATCCAACTAATAAGGCGCAGCCCTGAGCATGAAATGAATTTTTTTACTTATCTTACTAATCAGCGTGCCAGGCAAACGTGCTTCACGTGCCAGCTTTGGCACACGTGCCGTAGGTTGCTGACCCCTGGCTTAGTGTAAAAGACTAGTGTTGGTGTATTGGTATTGCTTTACTATTTTTATTTATTTACTTTTTGGACTGATAATTTTAGTTGTATTTGGTTGTTAATTATAGTTTGGATAGTTTTTTTTTCTTGCTGCATTGGAGTCGTCTTTCAAAAACAATGCAAGAGGTGGATTGGATACTCCTAATTTCTTAGGTATTGGTGAATGTAAGTTGGCCTGCGATGGAGTAGTGCTCTGTGTAGGGTGTGTTCCTGGTGAAGTAAGATGTGATGTCTGGCATTACTTAAAGAATTATTTGGTGGCTCGGCGGGTAGCACTTTCACCTCACAGCAGAGAGGTCTTGGGTTTGATCCTGAAATTTGAATAAAGTTTGTTCCTACAGGTTGCTTTATTAGTTCACACCCGAGAAGAATGCTGTCTAAATTCATAGATTACCTTAAAATGCTGCCTACTGAGATGCCTTAATTAGAAGCTATAAACAGACTGAATGACGAGGGAGCATCCGATGCTTCTTTTGCGGTGAAGGCAATCCCAGCATTCAGTGTAGCACAACTTTTCTCACCAATGAAAATTACAAATATGGCAGACGAATGCGGAGCAACAAACTGTTTTTTTTCAAATGTAAATTAATTCTCATTGATTTTTAATCTGTATAAACATGTACAAGTGTCATTTATTTGCAAATTCGTGCTTGTCAGTGACAATTTAACCATTTTCAGTACACTGAGGGTTGTGCTGCTTTAGCCTATTGGTTTCAATGGCATGAGGCTAACGGTGCTAGCTTAGTAAGCGAAAACTGTGGTCATCGCCATATAAGTGCTCCCTGGATTCTAACAACTCTAAAATACACACCAATACTCATTATTCCAATATTATACCAATGTACATTATTCTTAATATCTCTGCTGCTACATATACCTTACACTGTTAATTGTCTATTAGAATATATTTTTTTTAACCTCACTTATTATTTATTTAGTACCATGTACTGACCAACACTACACTTGTCTTTGGTCCAGTGTCCCTGAATTACTTTTTGAATAGAAATGTCTCATGTCTAATTTTTTTATCTGCACTGTTTTTATTGTGTTGTTTTGCACTTGTGTGTTGCACCCTGGTCCTGGAGGAACAGTGTTTCAATATGTACTTGCATATAGCTGAAATTACAAATCCTCTCCTGACTCTTGACATATTCTGTTAATAAATTCAAGTTTCAATACTAACACTGACGTGCATAGAAACACTAGTTAAACACTCACTTGTCTAATGTCTAGTTTTATTATAGAGAAAACATGCAAATATTTAATACCAGGAGTCACCCAGAGAAACTTACCATCTAAAGTAGGACTTTATTTTCCATCATTTTTAAACAAAGACGGCTAAAACTGGACAAAAAGCATAGCAACACTAAACAAACTGACTGCTAGCCCCATCACATTTAGTAACAACCTTCAAATGTCCACAAAATTTGGAAACATGATTTCTGGGATTCACAAGAGCATTAGTGAGGTCTGTACTGAAGTTGAGTGTTCAGGTCTAACTGGCATACCTAGCGTTTGGAATCTGTTCTTGTGAGAGTGGTTACTAGATATAACTTAAGGGTTTGGAATATTTCCATCTTATTCATCTTAGAACAGGTCCTGCTGCTTCTTCTGCCCTGTTGTGTGTGTGTGTGTGTGTCTGTGTTTGATGGGAATGTGCTAATACGTTCAACATGTGGTTTTTATTGGCCATATATGCAGCAGAACCAGTTTGTATGGTGTGTGGTTTGACGTTCACAGGGCTTGGTGTTGTGTTCTGATTATTTACAGTGTATTAAATCCCTTAAAATTCCTTCTTGGTTATGTGTACACTAAAGCTTGTGTGTGTGTAAGAGAGAGAGAGTGTGAGACTCCAGAGTGTGTTATTGTATTATAAGGTGTTTCTACGTCACGGCTTCCTCATTGGTGCAGTAGTTCAGGTTACGTTTGTAGCCGGATTTCTTCGCATCACAAGTTCAAAGTCACGTGTTATTCTAGTTAGCTTCTCATTTCAACATAAGATGTGTGTGTTAAGATGTGCGTGCAGACTCTGTGTACTCTGTGTGGGATGGAAACTGCTCATGTTTGCCACCCATCATGCTCTGCTTACATTTGTAGCGGGTAGTTGGGCCTCTTTGCGACACATGGAAGCCTTTACTTAGTCTGATTACATAATAAGTATATACCTGGTTAATTTTTTCAATATTTGTTTTAAGTATCTTGATCTCACCAAGTTTTTTCTTTGTGTTCCATATCATTCTAAACACTCTGTGGTTTCATTGTAAGTTTTTGCCATTTGAATGATTCAAAAACTCTGTCATGTGACACATTATAGACTTAAATGTCTTAGATATGGGCTGCTGCTGGATATTTAGGTGCCGTCTAGAACAGTGGTTCTCAGCTGGGGGGCTGTGGCCCACTAGCGACCCTCAGTGAGCCTAGAGTTGGGGGGGGGGATTAAAAATAATCACTCATGATGGGACCAGGATCTCTTGTGATGTCATAAATTTATTTAAACTATTTATAGCTCATGCTGGGTCTCCGAGATTGGACAAATATTTGATTCTTCCGACTCAAAAGTGCAACGAATGGCGACTACATATGAATCTGATTCAGTTGTAGACGTAGATCCCACTAAAGTAGCTAAAGTAGACCCAGGTGAGGACTCTTCTGCCCCCAGTTCACCAGAAGTGAACCCACTTCAACTCAAATCAGAAAATAGATTTATACCTTCATCATGGATTCATCAAAATTCCCATTAGCAAGAAATCAACACTTTCTGTCCTCTTTGCTGAAAGCATAAGAATAATATCATAACCTTGACTGCATACTACTCATTAGGGCTAATTAATATTCCAGTATAGCTACACTACAGAGTTGTCATTTGTTAAACACTTTACAGTGTATCTGTTTCCAGATTACTTATACAAAGTCACAGGAGCAATAGAGCATATTAACATATCATAAATAACCAGGCACTGCATATGTAGGTGGAGATGTCTGGCTGCCGAATATGTTTGTGGGAAGTGAATTCTTCCGTTGCTAGATAAAAGGGTTTAACTGAAAAGGTGTCTTTTTTCAAACTGGCTTTTGGAGCTATTTGCAAGTATAATTAATAAAATCTGTTAATTTAAAAGTCAATAAGCTGTGGTGCTCATGTCTTTCAATAGGGAAATATCTCAATTTTAATAAGCCAAACTGACTTTTTTAACATATAAAAAAAAAAAAAAAAAACTGTTAAGTGTGTAATTTTTTTGTTGTTTAAAAAGCAAAAGGCATATAGACAATCCTGTATTCAGTTTACAGTTTTGCAATTTGCTCCCAAAGCAGACTGAATCCTAAATAGTTTATAACAGACTACATCTGTGCACTACTGTCACTAATATGAAGTCGGTTATAATTCAGCCTGATCTTGGCTTTGACTAAGTGCCAACTTGTTACTTCAGGGTTTATCCATCCATCCACCCATCCATCCACCCATCCATCCATCCATCCATCCACCCAGCCACTCATCCATCTATGTACAAAGTGGTCATTTCTTCCATCCATCCACCCATCCATCTATGTACAAAGTGGTTAATCCATCCATCTATCCCTTCATCCATCTATGTGCAAAATGGTTCATCCATCCACCCATCCATCCATCAATCTATGTGCAAAATGGTTAGTCTATCCATCCACTCCATTCATCAATCTATCCCTTTATCCATCTATGTGCAAAGTGGTTAATTTATCCATCCATCCATCCATCCGCAAAGTAGTTAATCCACCCTGCCATCCATCCCTCCATCCATCTATGTGCAAAGTGGTTAACCCATCCATCTATTCATCCATCCATCTATGTGCAAAGTGGTTAATCAATCCATCCATCAATTCATCCATGTGCAAAGTGGTTAATCCATCCATCCACCTCTCCATCCATCCACATCTCTATCCATACATCCATTTATCTATGTGCAAAGTGGTTAATCCATCCATCCATTCACCTCTCCATCCATACATCCATTTATCTATGTGCAAAGTGGTTAATCCATCCATCCATTCACCTCTCCATCCATACATCCATTTATCTATGTGCAAAGTGGTTAATCCATCCATCCATTCACCTCTCCATCCATACATCCATTTATCTATGTGCAAAGTGGTTAATCCATCCATCCATTCACCTCTCCATCCATCCACATCTCTATCCATACATCCATTTATCTATGTGCAAAGTGGTTAATCCATCCATCCATTCACCTCTCCATCCATACATCCATTTATCTATGTGCAAAGTGGTTAATCCATCCATCCATTCACCTCTCCATCCATACATCCATTTATCTATGTGCAAAGTTGTTAACCCATCCATCCATTCATCCATCCATCCATCCATCTATGTGCAAAATGGTCAGTCTTCTAAATCTTGTGACCTCTTAATTGTGCATGCATTGTAACTTATTGTGTTTTTCTATATTCCAGAAAATGTTCCAGTGGAGCTACGAGACCCCTTCTACTGTGACCAGTATGAGCAGGAGCACCTGAAACCCCCTGTAACACGACTGCTTCAATCACCTGAGCTCTACACAAGAACCTATGGACTGCTTCTGAATGGGGGTTCTGGGACCAAAGGTCCTCCCAAAGACAACACAGCCTTCCTACAGACCCTCAGCCAAAAGGGCCTGACCCCAAAAGACCAGAACTTACCAGTGACTGCAGCTGACCTACTACACAAGCCTATCAAAATGGTAAGAAGGGCTGGGCTGTGGTTGCTGGAGCATTAAATCTTCTATGTGAGTGTATGTGTGTGAGAGAGAGAGTGTGTGTGTGTGTGTGTGGGGGGGGGGGGGTGGGGGGGTGGGATGTGTAATCAGTGGAGAGCATTTATATGAATCGGTTAAACTGGAATCTGTTAAATTGTCCAAATGGATGCTGTATTTTTATCACTGAGGCATGTAGGGTGTTCTTTCATTACCTTTTTGATGATCTGCTTCCAGGAAAGGATGAAGGAGGGTTGGTTGAGTAGCTCGAGTCCCGTTTATTCTCTGATGTCAGGGATCAGAGGACATAAAAAGACCCCCACCCCCACTTTAGCCGTCATCAAGGCTAAGTGGATTCATGTGTATAAGACAGGGCAGTGCTGGGAGAGCTGGGCTGAGCAGTACTTGATAATAAAGTGCTAATAAAATAATTAAATCCCAAAAGGACTTTATAATATTACATAAATAAAATAATTGAGCATCTGTAAACATGCCAGATTTTTTTTTTTTTTTTTTACAGCCACTGGAGTGGGATTTTCTAGTGAGGTCCTACTATCAAACCTTTGCCACTAATTCCTAATGCAGCTGCACACTTGATTTTCAATTAACCCAAACGCTGACACATCACCCACTGCTGTAGATGCGCACATTCAATTTAAAACAATGAGGCTTGCTGACCCACCTACTTTAGAGAATGTATTAAACCATGTTCTGTACCATAAATTAAGACTTAATCCACCCATCAGAACTACAGGAAGAGAGACATCAAACATCTTTACTTAACCCTTATGGAAACTGACATCTCTAACAAAAAAAACCCTCTACACCTACCTATTTTAATTCTAACAGGGTTCCAGTAGATTCATGTTCTTAGATTGTTATTACTTTCTACCAGAGTAAAGAAATGATTACTATTGAAGCATGCTGTAAGTCGCTCTGGATAAGAGCGTGCACTAAATGCTGTAAATGAAAATAAATACTAAAGGTACTATAGGTACTGGTGAGAGTGGTTAGCATTATCCTTTATTAGTTTAAGTGGAATTTCCTTTGTGGCACATTTATAGTAAGGAAAGTACAGTTCATGGGCATTGTAATCTTTGGTATATTGGTCATGCTACTTTAGCTAAGCTAACCTCACTTTAGTTAGTCAAAATGACTTTATTTAGCTCAGCTCGTCTAAGCATGGCATAAAACATCTAAATAAATAAATAAGCTCAGCTCATCCAAAGCTGACCCCTAGAGAAGTGTATTAATGTGCACTGGTCAGCATTCAAATGTTCTTACAGTTGGAGAACATGGTGTTCGGGTGGTGCAGCAGTAAATTACTAGTAGTGATTCGCCACTGTGATCCGGAGTTCACCAGTGGTGGTATTACCGCTGTGATTCGGAGTTCACCAGTGGTGCTATCGCCACTGTGATTCGGAGTTCACCAGTGGTGGTATTGCCACTGTGATTTGGAGTTCACCAGTGATTGGTATTGCCACTGTGATTTGGAGTTCACCAGTGATTGGTATTGCCACTGTGATTTGGAGTTCACCAGTGATTGGTATTGCCACTGTGATTTGGAGTTCACCAGTGATTGGTATTGCCACTGTGATTTGGAGTTCACCAGTGATTGGTATTGCCACTGTGATTTGGAGTTCACCAGTGGTGGTATTGCCACTGTGATTTGGAGTTCACCAGTGATTGGTATTGCCACTGTGATTTGGAGTTCACCAGTGATTGGTATTGCCACTGTGATTTGGAGTTCACCAGTGGTGGTATTGCCACTGTGATTTGGAGTTCACCAGTGGTGGTATTGCCACTGTGATTTGGAGTTCACCAGTGGTGGTATTGCCACTGTGATTTGGAGTTCACCAGTGGTGGTATTGCCACTGTGATTCGACATTCACCAGTGGTGGTATCGCCACTGTGATTCGGAGTTCACCAGTGGTGGCGAGCCAAACCCAACATGACCCGACCTGGATAAAACAATGGTAAAACTGCATCTTTCACCTGCACAAGGTGAGTTGGGACAGTGGTAGCCTAGTGGGTAGGACTTTGGGTAGAGATGGAAGGATCGATCGTCTATGTATCGGTATCGGCCGATTTTTAATCAAAATATGCAATCGGCCAATATTTATCAAATTTAGCCGATCCCGAGAGCCGATCGCGAGTGGCTAAAGCAGACCTGGGCATCATACGGCCCGCGAGACATCCCCAACTGGCCCGCATGAGGTCCGTGGCAATTAAAAATCAGACGTAAATAAATGTACATCATACATGCCATATAACAGGATTGTTTGTGACGGGACCGCTATGTCTTTAAATTTTCGCAAGTTTCGATTTAAGTGTGTGTGAGATGAGTGTATCAGCTTCACCGTAATGTGTCGGGGAACAGAACAGAACTGAGTGTGATTGACGGTTGAGTTTTTAACAAGACATGAACTTCTGAAGTATTTGTATACTGAAGTCAGACGTAAAGCTGTTTAAGGATCACAATTTAGGCTTTAAATCGCTGTTAAAGTACTAAACGGAGAAATACAAGAACATGAACAAGCGTCACACCTGAAGCTTCACTAACTAAACTGCAAAAGCAACAAGGACTTTTTATAAAGTTTAACACATCCAGGACTGAAGCAGTTAGTCTGGCAGTTGTTTACCGTATATAACACAGACTCATCCAGGGCTGCTGTTATATTTAATCTATAATTCATTCAAGACCTATGACAACTGTGCGATTTCAGTGATGCTATGCAGACATTTGTTTAATTTGCTGTTTTTTGTTTAGAAATAATTCATCTACATTTAATTGTTGCAGTTTTTCGTTTTAAAATAACCCAGGGTCCGAGTTTAATGACTGCAATTTTGACTGCATTTATGTAATATACCGTTTTTCGTGTTAAAATAATTAATGGTTTAAATTTAATTATTGCAGTATTTTCTCTGTATTTGTTTAATTCACTGTTTTTTTCATTTAAAACATTAAGGGCTATGTTTCATTATTGCAGTATTGACTGTTTAATTTACTGTTTAAAAACAATTCGAGTTCGTTTTAAAACAATTCAAGATCTACATTGAATGGTTGCAGTTTTTCGTTTAAAATAACCCAGAGTCTGCGTTTAATGACTGCAGTTTTTACTGCATTTATATACTTTTTTCGTTTTAAATTAATGTTCTAAATATAATCATTGCACTATTGGCTGTATTTGTTTGATTTACTTTGTTTATTTACTGCTAATTTTGTTAAAGATATGCTGTTTCACATGAGTTCTTTAATAGACTATGTTTCATGTCTTGCTTGCGCTAAAAATTGCATGTTGCGCTGCCGTGGCATATAGCCCCGCCCTAGATCGGTATCGGCTATCGGCCGATCTCGCTGAAAAGTGATCGGCGATCGGAATCGGCCTCAAAAATGCTGATCGGTCCATCTCTAGCTTTGGTCTATCAACCAGAAGATTGGCGGTTCAAATCCAGGCTCTGCTATGCAGCCACTGTTGGGTCCTTGAGCAAGGCCCTTAACCCTGTCTGCTCCAGGGACGGCGTACGATGGCTGACCCTGCGCTCTGACCCCAGCTTCTAAACAAGCTGGGATATGCGAAGAAAGTTTTCTACATGCGGATCAGCCTTGTGCACAGAGAGCCACACCCTGATCAGCATTATTCCCTAACTGATTGCGCAGGCGCCATCAATCAGCCAGCAGAGGTCGTAGTTGCACCAGTTATGAGGAACACTGGTCTGGCTTGTCCCACCCTCTGAACAACAGCCAATCGTTGTTCATGTAGCCGCCCAGTCCAGCTGGATGGCAGAGCTGAGATTCGATACGATGTATTCGAAATCTCAGCTCTGGTGTGCTAGCGTATTTTACCACTGCGACACCTGAGCGGCCTGTTCTGGACATTTTTGGTGCAAACAAGCCAGGTTCCCGTCACATCTAGCATTTAAAATTGCTGAAACCGTATGGAAAAAGTGCCTTGCTTCCATTATTTTCGCTAATCATGTTGCTAATCCAAAACGTATTCACTCCACCACAGCTACCCGCAGACCCTCATGCTGAATGTCATGCATTTTATATTACATATAATTATATTCAGACTGCAAATCTCCCTCTAGATTTTTGTGTGAACATGTACAGTAACAGGTACCGGTGCGCTGGGGTCATGGTGGTTCATTAAAGCATGGTTCATAAAAGCTCTTGCTCCGTCACATTTGAGGTCGATGTGACACTACTTTGGCAGTCTGGCCACCGGCTGTTGGTGGTGTTTGCAGAAAGTGGGTCATGCGACAGCAGCATTAGGAGGATGGAGCAGCAGGATCAAACAGAGTACAGAGTAAACAGCATTCGTCAACTGTAATTTAGTCACATAGAATAAACAAAACTTAAAACCAAACTGGAACCAATGGGGAGCCATCACACAGTATACTGCTGTACTGCTTAAAATTTTAGCCCAGGGGTTCATTTTTCCGTGTTTCTGTTCCGTCTTTCTCTTTCCTAGTCCCACAGTGTAGGAAGGGAAGCCCAGCCCCCAGAAATGCTCCCCCCTCAGACTGGGGATGATTAAGGATGATCTATAATCCAGACTGCATCGTATTTATGCCGTGCATTATTAAAACATTCTGCTGAATAAATTCACCATTGTGTAGGTGTGCATGACATAATTGTATTTTTAGATCACGATGCACTACGTGGCCAACGTTCGTTAACCCTCCTTCTAATTAAAAGCTTACACACCATTGCTAATTAATAAATGCACACAGCATACAGGTAGCATTTTCCATAGGCAATAGAGTAAGCGGTTCATTATACTGAGCTCACTGACAATTATTGTGGCCCTGTCATATGAGACTATTTTTCCAGCTTGTTTATTGTCAAGTGAAAACATCTAGGATCTAGATGTTCGAAAATAAGCATGGAACATAAGCACAGAAAATGTGCTTAATTTCACATCAGTCATTAAATAACACTCATAATTTAAATGATAGAATAAATAGAAGCTACAATACACAGCACATATACCTTAATGGTTGAATGTAAATCTAGAACATCCAGCAACAGTGCGAGGCTTTGTCTCAAATAAAAAAATTATCATCCGTGTTTTGACCCCCCCCCCCCCCCCCCCCCGTCCCCGCGTCTACAGAATTGGTTGGGAGTTTTCCATACCCAGTTACCCGAGTCGTGTTTTTAGCTGCTTCACACTTTAACCGCTTGGACATTTTGACTAACTGATTACTAACTGAATTGCCAGAGGACTGCCAGGACCGCCTCATAGTGTGAATTAACCAGTAAAAGTGAGGCACTTAAAAACGTTTGATGAAAAATGTCAAATCACTAAACACAAACTTTAAATTTCAAATTTCACAGCAAATTGCATATTACATGGGAAACTGCTCATTTCACGGTTTGTGATGCAATTTTCATACACGTGAATTAGGTAGAGTCTTAAACATAAGGTTACAAAACAGGGCTAAATGCCTCTAAAGAACTGACTACCAGGAGCTTCAGCCACACACAAGCTTAAGATCATTATGTGCAATTAAAGGCGCCAACTGGGGTGGTGTAAAGCACATCGTCAATGGACTCACAAGCAGTGGAAACATATTTCTTTAAGTTTAGTCTCTAACTTTGCTAGATGTATGCACTCTGAGCTTAGTTTTGTGAAAAAGGAATAATAGTCTGGGGGAATGTTTAAGGGTTTGGGCTAACCTCTAGTAAAAGAAAAGCTTAATGCTCTTGCATACAATGATTCTAATAAACTCATTTCTTCACTTTGTGATAACGGTTTAGGGAAGACACTTGCCTTTTGACCTGTACCTGTAGTTTAGGATTGGGACTTTGCTAATATGAGGCACGTACACTACTGGTGATATAAACCATTGTAGAATTTCATTAATTTTATTTTAAGTTTGCATCCCGGGAAACATTAGACGCGAGGCAGAATTACGCTGTACAGGGCTCCTATTCATCATGTGACTTTCCCATCTCTAATTAAAACCATAAACTAAAAAGCTGTTCTGCATCAGTATGGATGTGGATATTTTGCATCATGCCCCGGTATAAAGATAGACCTCTGACACTACTGTAATTACTCAGGCAGATCTTAAAGACACTAGATGCATCTTTATTATTTGACTCACATTATTTGATTAGCAGGATTAGTTAGCCCTTTTTATCAACCTACTAGTTGTGAGTTAGTTCAGCTTGTGGTGTTCACATTCATCCTACCCTTCCACATTTTCCATTTTTTTCTTTTTTGATTTGGGGAATGCATAAGGAAATGCATATTGTATAATGCTTAACCATCTAGCAATGGGTTTGTGATATTGGTTAATATTTGCATGCCCAGTAGACCCGTTATTTGCTTTTTTATTTTTGCTTTTTCTCCATTTTTTTCCTCTCAATTTAGTTTAGTCAATTTGTCTTCCGCTGCTGAAGACCCTGATTGCATCCGAGGAGAGTATATTTGCTTAAACGCTCCCTCCGACGCATGCACAGTCCACCAACCCCTTCTTATTCGCCCATACTTTGGTGGATTTGCATGCTGACCTCAGCGTTCCTCTCGTTCTGTACAGGTGCCTTGAGATACTAACCAGGGTCCTTACACAGCGTCGAAGACCCCTTAGGTCCAGTCTTTTCTCACCAGCTGACATAGTGGTCAGTTTTGTCTGCTGCAGGCACTGCCTATTGTGCCTGCTATGGGGTGCTCAGATGACCGGTAGCAGAGCTTAGATTCAAACTCTGGGAGATCAAAATCCCAGTGCTGGTGTGCTAGCGAAATATCCCACTGCACAACCTGGGCCCAGTAGACACTTGAATGTTGTCAGACTGTATCTACTATCTGCTACAAAACCCAAAGTCAATAAACTTTGACTTGTGACTTATTTATAATGGATTAGCACTTACCACAAGCACTTCGGCTGCATGGCTTCTGATAGCAGCCACCACAATCAGCATGTTGTATAAGGAAGAAGTGTTTATGGAACAGGCTGCGTCACCCATGCATTAAGCATTTCCCCCTTTAGGATAGGAGTGCATGATCCCGGGTCTGATTCAGCAGCGCCCAGGGATGTTTGTTTAGTTAATGGATCAGGAAGCACCTAATGAATGCTCAACTGGAGCAGCCAAAACACTGCTGGACTGCAAGATTTTAACCTTTATCTAAAGCTTCTGTAAAAATAAATAGAAGTAGGGAATGAAATTATGATGGCATTAGAAATTTGTTTGAATAACTAAGTTATGGCCACTTCATTCATTTTGACATTTTCACACTGCTTTTTCAAACTGTTCAGATTGCTGTAGAGAAATTAGTTTGATAAAAAGTATATTATGCCCCTGCTTCACACATTTACAACTCCTCTCCCGGGTTTCCCATCACTTCGTATCTTGCGTTCTCATTGGCTGTAGCTTGACACCGCACTCACTGCCAATCACAACCTGATTGCAACATGTTTCACACTACATGATTTTAAGTCGCTGACAGGTCCAGATAATTAGCATGCTGGATATTTTTTTTGATCAAGTCGTTGAACAGTTCACACATAGCGATCGAGAGCCGAGTTTAGAGCCCTTAGTGAACGCCGATTTGCCTCCGAGTTTGCGCATAAGATTTCTATTTTGTTTTAATTATTGTTATACTTTTTGTTACAAATTTTGTTGTGCTTGCACAGTTTGATTCCCTTGAAAGGATATTTAAAAGTAACCATTATTTGCACAATTTAATAATTATAGGTGGTGCTGTTACTATTTTTGCACTTCTGCAGTCTTTTAAATTAAAATGCAAAAAAAGTAATGTCTTTTTTTTAATGGCATTATACAAGAACATACAAAAAAAAAATCAAAATCAAAAATCATTAATAAATTTGAAAATAATCGAGATTTAATTTTTTTGCCCAGCCCTACCAACAGCTTCCCGGTATATGCGCAAGCTCGGAGGCAAATCGGCGTTGTGTAGTGTGACCAAGACATTAGGTAGTCGACAGAGAAAACACTCAAACACTGCATGCGACTTTCCTCGGAATCTAAAAGCCAGAACTCTGAATCACAACATGCGGGCAGGCCAGCTGCAAACAGAAAATAATTTTTCAGTTATTGCTGCTGCTAATTATTACTGTGCAACTGTTGTTTGCTTCCTCCAACGCATACACAGTCCACCGACCCTTTCTTATTTGCCCAGTTTTGTCCCCTGCAGGCACTGGGGGGTACCCAGTTGACCGTTAGCAGAGCTGACATTTAAAATCCAGGAGTTCAAAATCCCAGTGCTGGTGTGCTAGCGAAATATCCCACTGCACAACCTGGGCCCAGTAGACACTTGAATGTTGTCAGACTGTATCTACTATCTGCTACAAAACCCAAATCTAAAAGGTTGCTTGGTTTTATAAAATTTAAATTTTTTTACATCTATTTAATTTTCCATCACAAAAAAGACAGTTACAGTAATCATTGAGATTCCTAAACTGATATGACATGTAAATTCAGACTAAAAACTTCAATGTACACCATAAAACCCTCTGCTCATTTTTGCTTGGTGAAGTGTCAGTATGTAGCGCAGCATCTGGTTGTACTCTGGCTGTTTTTCATGACTCAAGATAATAAACTAGACTGTACACTGTACCATCATGGAAAAAGTTTAGTCATTGCTTTATACATGGACCAGTCAGAGGAGTGAGTTTTGCTTAAGCTAATACAGTTTGCTTTACTAGCTTACGTGTTTACCTACGTCTGCTCTGATAAATAGGGGCAGTCCACTCTACAGTCCAGGTTTCCTGAAACCCCCTTCCTCAGAAACCTGAACCTACCTGACCTACCAGTTTTACTACAGCACGTTTTCACTATTTGCCCAAGCTTTAAGATTAGTTTTACATGACAGCGACACCCGGAGTTCAAACAGTTTTTCAAAAACCTGCATTATAGGTGGCCAACTTTAATATTATTTTTAAAATACTTCATAAGCCATTTCATAAATGGTAACATGTTGCAAATGGCCTATGGGTCATAGTTTGGTCATCCCTGATTTAGGGTCATCACTAGGGTTGGATATCATTTGTATTTTAGCGATTCTTATTCTTATTGATTCCTTGTTTTAATTCCAAAATGGTAAAAAATAAGGTGTTTAGGTACAAAAATATCTTTATTCTTATTATATATCTTTATTATTAAGTGTTAACTGAACAATCACAAGTAAATACACTAAACTAAACTTTTAAATGAGTGACGTCCCATTCTTAATCAATAGGGTTTAATATGATGTCGGCACACCCTTTGCAGCCATAGCAGCTTCAACTCTACTGGGAAGGCTTTCCACAAGGTTTAGGAGTGTGTTTATGGGAATTTTTGACCATTCCTCCAGAAGCACATTTGTGAGACCTGGCTCGCAGTCTCCGCTCTAATTCATCCCAAAGGTGTTCTATTGGGTTAAGGTCAGGCCAGTCAAGTTCTTCCACACCAAACTCGCTCATCCACGTATTTATGGACCTTGCTTTGTGCACTGGTGCGCAGTCATGTTGAAACAGGAAGGGGCTATCCCCAAACTGTTCCCACAAAGTATGCTGTAAGGTATGCTGAAGCATTAAGAGTTCCTTTCACTGGAACTAAGGGGCCCAACTCCTGAAAAACAACCCCACACCATAATCCCCCCTCCACCAAACTTTACACTTGGCACAATGCAGTCAGACAAGTACCGTTCTCCTGGCAACTGTCAAACCCAGACTCATCCATCGGATTGCCAGACAGAGAAGCATGATTTGTCACTTCAGAGAACACGTCTCCACTGCTCCAGAGTCCAGTGGCGGCGTGCTTTACACCACTGCATCCGGCGCTTTGCATTGTGCTTGGTGATGTAAGGCTTGGATGCAGCTGCTCGGCCATGGAAACCCATTCCATGAAGCTCTCTACACACTGTTCTTGAGCTGATCTGAAGGACACATTAAGTTTGGAGGTCTGTAGTGATTGACTCTGCAGAAAGTTGGTGACCTCTGCGCACTATGTGCCTCAGCATCCGCTGACCCCACTCTGTCATTTGCTGTCGTTCCAAATCGCTTCCACTTTGTTATAATAGCACTGACAGTCGACTGTGGAATATTTAGTAGTGAGGAAATTTCATGACTGGACGTGTTGCACAGGTGGCATCCTATCACGGTACCAAGCTGGAATTTACTCCTGCTCCTGAGAGCGACCCATCCTTTCACAAATGTTTGTAGAAGCAGTCTGCATGCCTAGGTGCTTGGTTTTGTGGCCATGGGAGTGATTGGAACACTTTAATTCAATGATTTGGATGGGTGAGTGAATACATTTGGCAATATACTGTAGTGTATATTATTCAGGAACTTTTTAGTTCAGGAAACTAAAAGTCCATCTGAGCATCAACAGGGACAAAATGCCTGTAACCAAAAACAACATTAAAACATAAAGCAGAGGGTATGCAACTCAACAGATCTTGCTGAGAAAAATCAATATACCCTACCATGAACAAACTTTTTTTTTTTAAAGACTTACCTACCTAAATGAGGGAGATTTGACAGTAGGATCCCTACAGGTATTAGACATGATGATGTTTTATAAAGTAAAGCAATAAATAAGATTGTTTACTGTGTACCATATTGCATGCTGTTTTAAGGTTAACCACGTATGCTAGCTCAGGCATGCTGTTGTCTTGACTTTTTTTTTTTAACAATCATTAAAGGTTATCACGTTTAGGAACTGATCAGTAGAACCAAAATTTTGTTTGTATTTGATACTTGCTGTTTTGGTTCTCAACCCTAGTCATTACTTGTCATTATGGTAATTTGCCTGCTTGTTTTCTGTGTTCCGGTGCTGGACTGGCATCCCGCTTATTGGATGAACTTGTGATTTTGTTAAGCAAGCTTATAGGAATCCAATCCTTGCCCCGCCTCCAAAACTTCTTTCTGACTCCTTTCTTAGAATTATAACAGTACTGCATATCACAGCAGAGCAGAACAGCCTTTCATTGCTTTCTCTCAGTCTTTGTATCATTATCTGTGAAGTTCTTTCTCTCACTGAAGTTTAATCTGCTGAAGGAGCTGATCCTGCTGCTGTGTTTATGATTCGCTCTGTTCTGCACACATTGTTCCACCCTACTCACGCTAAAGCATTGATGGCAGACAGGACCAGCTTGTCCTTATCAGCTCCACTTGACAGACTCTAACCGCTTTCCACCTACGAAGTCCCAGCGCCCAATCTGTACTGCTTCACTGCACTTCAGCACTGAACTGCTGTTTCAGGGCCATGTTCTGACATCACTGTGTGAAACCCACACATTCCTCGGGAGGACGTCCCGAACTCTTCACAGACGTCGGCTGAAAACAAGGGTCGTAGCCAGAGCCCCAGAACTTCTGTGTTGTGTATGGTCTCCCAGCTGTTACTGTTTATTAGCTACTTTGAACATGATGGGTCTGTCTGAAAACCTAGTGAGCTGCCCTTCTCTTCACTGCCTACCTAGGCAGCTGTGTAAGTAGAGAGGATTCTGACATCAACCTTTAGAAGGCAAATTATTACTATACCTAGACAGCAATTACATAATCAGCTCGCCCCGTCTTCTGTCGCCGTGTTAGCATACTAAGCTAACAGAGTTAGCCTCAGGTCATTCAAACCAATGGGCTGAGGTGACACAACCCGCTAGCTGCCAGCTAACATCTCCCTTAGTGTGCCGGAATCTGTTAAATTGTCACTGACATAAATGTGTACACTTGTACACATTTATAAAAAATTAAAATTAATGAGAATTACTGCTGTTTCCATTCATGTTTTTGAATATTAGTGACTTCATTATAATATTATTTTGAATATTAGTTACTGGGACAGTGGTAACCTGGTGGGTAGAGCTTTGGCCTATCAATTGAAAGGTTGAGAGTTCAAATCCCAGCTCTGCCATGTAGCCACTGTTGGGTTGACTTGACCTTGAGCAAGGCCCCTAACCCTGTCTGCCCCAGGGGTGCCGTGCAATGGCTCCAGCTTCCAAACAAACTGGGATATGCGAAGAAAGAATTTCATTGTACTGTACATGTGCATATGTATATATAACAAATGCATTCTAATATTGTTTTGGCAAACAGCAACTAGTTAAATAGTGACAGGTTTTAGGTCCTATGCTTATCATTATTGTTGTTTATTATTATAACTGTAAAACTGCTTGGGTGTCATGCCAGCCCACTAGCTATTGGCCAGTCAGGGTCCACACAGACATACGGTAATTGGTAGGGATGTAACGATACACTCTACCCACGATGCGATTCACAATACTGGGTTCACAATATGATTTTTTCCCCCGATTTTTTTAAACAAAATGAAATTGAAGACAAACTATGACAAAGTTTCATTTTATTATTTCTCTTTAAAAAAATACTGTATTTGTGCTCATCTTTTTTTAATCTAAATAATTAATGTCCTTTTACTTATGAGGTAGGTACAAACTATGCAAAACAATGCTGCACATTTCCCTTTTTGTGTAAAAAAAAAACTGAAATGAAATTTTAAAACAAATCCCACATTAAAAAAATAAATGAATAATACAAATAAAGTATTCTCACATAAATTTGGCTGGAAAATTCCGAACCTGGCAACCCTGTTGTGACGTCAGCCAGGCTCTGCTGTTTAAAGTGAATATCGAATAATTATACATGTGAACCGATTTGAATCGTTACACATGTGAATTGATTTTTAACTGTCTTGTGGTGCATCGTTACATCCCTAGTAATTGGCGGGTGGGTGGGGGTTCAGGGTTATAGGTTGGCCGGACAGCAGAGCCATTGGAAGGTGTACTGTATAAGAAATGTAAGGATTTTCCAATAAACCAAAAGGAAGCTAATGCTAAAAAAACTTCCTATAAATGTCTGATACAATTAACATTATATTTTATATATCCTAAAAGAAAAGTAGCCAGACACTTAACGGTTAGTGTTTGGAAGTTCAAATAATGATCTCAAAGCCAGGTGGCAGTTGTAGCCTAGCGGTTAAAGTCCTGGACTAGTAATTAAAAGGTCACTGGTTCAAGTAGCACACAGCAAGAAGGTCCTGAGTTCGATCCCCAGGTGGAGTGGTGCGGATCTTTTCTGTGTGGAGTTTGCATATTCTCCCTGTGTCCACGTGGGTTTCCTCCGGGTGCTCTGGTTTCCTCCCACAGTCCAGAGACAAGCAAAGGGATACAAAATTGTCCATGACTGTGTTTAATATAACCTTGTGAACTGATGAACCTTGTGTTATGAGTAACTACCGTTCCTGTCATGAATGTAACCAAAGTGTAAAACATGTCGTTTAAATCCTAATAAACAAACAAACAACAATGGTTCAAGCCCGACCGGTTTAAGGTTGTCACTGTTGGGCCCTTTAGCAAGGCCCTTAACCCCACAATGCTTAGACATTATACTGCCACAGTACTGTAAGTCGCTTTTAATAAAAATTCTTTGGATAAAAACCAAAACCTCTTTTTGGTTCTTAATAATTTTACTCCCACCTCTAAAGACCCAATTTTTTCACTCCTAAATTGATAAAAATGCAGTTATAACGATCACCTGTTCTCTGAAACGAAACTGGACCATAACGTCGGGTACAGGTTATCAGTTAGTTTTCCCCTTTAAACCTCATAGCCCAGTCGTGTGCCAGATTAAACCACAGTATTTAATTGGGGGTGGGCTTATCCCATACAGCGGGGGCCCCAGTCTGCCTGTCCCAGAATTCAGAGCAAATGTTGTGTAATGAGCAGCACAACCAGAGCCGCTCCTCTTACTACACAGTACAAAGCTCAGCATTACAGCTGCTCCAACACAAAAAGCAAAGTTCAGTGTGTATGTGTGTACAAGGAACTGAGTGTACATGTTAAGCCTTCAGACCGTACAGCAGTTTGTACTTAGGAATTTGTCTCTTAAGACAGTTAATGATTATAACAGAGAGAGCACATGGAGCCAGTCCCAGAGAGTGAGCGCTGTGTAGTTACAGAGAGAAATCATGCTCGGGCAAAACATGGTTGCCAGATTCTGGTTAACACATCACACTGCGCAACCTGCAGCCTTCCCAGGCTTTGTGTTTAAAAACAGCTGCTTATGTCCTGAGGGACACCTTAAACATCTACCAGCTCAACAGAAATAAACCTAATGTGTCCTTCAGGAAAGTTCACGAATGGTTGGACAAAACCATCTTATCTCAAGTTACACGACGGTCAGAAATCAGCCTATCATGTTTTTTTTCCATTTGTATTTAGAAGCACGTTTCAACTGTTTTAGAATATATGATGGTATTGGCATGTGCTGATATCACATGTCTATCATGATAATTGCCCAACTTTTTTATTAGTAGCAACATTAATATCAACCGCTCATAAAACTCTTGTCCAGTGACAGATTATTGAAGAGTTTTAAAAGAGATGCTGGGGGTGGCACGGTGGCTCAGTGGGTAGCTTCACAGCAAGAAGTTTCTGGGTTTGATTTCCAGGTGGAGCGGTTCAGGTCCTTACTGTGTGGAGTTTGCATGTTCTCATGTTCTTCTCATGTCTGCATGGGTTTCCTCACACAGTCCAAAGTCATTCAAGTGAGGTAAACTGGAGACACAAAATTGTCCATGACTGTGTTTGACATTAAACTTGACTTGAACTGATGAATCTGTAACGAGTAACTACCTCTTCTGTCATGCATTTAACCAAAGTGTAAAACATGACTTTAAAATCCTAATAAATGAATAAATAGGGTGGCACGGTGGGTAGCACTGTCGCTTCACAGCAAGAAGGTCCTAGGTTTCTGTGGTGGAGTTTCCCAGGTGGAGCGGTCCGGGTCCTTTCTGTGTGGAGTTTGCATGTTCTCACTGTGTCTGCGTGGGTTCCCTCTGGGAGCTCCTGTTTCCTCCCACAGTACAAAAACATGCAAGTGAGGTGATTTGGAGATACTAAATTGTCCATGACTGTGTTTGACATTAAACTGATGAATCTTGTGTAACCAGTAACAACCATTTCTGTCATACATGTAACCAGTAAAACATGATGTTAAAATACTAATAAATAAATAAATAAAATACTTGCTGCTACACATTTGGAAATTGCAAATAAGGCCCCTGACCCTACAGTCAGACTGGCAGTGATGATCAATTATAGTTCATGATTTCTGGTGACAGGAGGCGGAGCGGGCGTTAGCGTCACAAAGTAGAAGCATATCGGTTTGGCGATTATCAATAGAAATTGAGCATTGAGCGAAGCAGTAAGCGCATTATCTCTGCCAGTGTAACACGGTGCACTACGTTTTTAGTTCCTATATAATAGTTCTTGCTAGAGATGGAGGAGAAACTCATTGTTGCAGTGTCACTCTTCCACAAATAGACAGCAGCAGTCGCAAAAAACAAGCACAGTTTTTTGTCATATTGACTACACAACAGACAGTGATGGACTACGCAGGGATGAAATTTCTAAGTGCTTTCTAAGCTGGAACACATCTGGAAAGAATTTGTGATCAAATATTTTTTTTCCTATGCGCTTTGTAGATACTAGCCAGTAGTACTGCTGTTTATATTTTTATTTTTTGCTTGGTGTCAGTTAAACCAAACGGTCACAAGTGATGAAGGCACTGCCGGTGTGAACACAGGGCGATGAGCAATGAGCAATTTGAGCGGCGAGGCTGAAGGTTAGGTTAGAAATCCATGCTTTTCTCACATGGCCTCTATAAACAGCTGGTCAACTGACCGCTGCACATCAACATGAGTCCTAAAGACTTGGCTCTACCTTTGAACCTTCCCAGGACTTGCAGGAGGTAGATTGTCTACTTTACCCCACCTGTGTCTGCATGTTGCATTGCCATGTACCCAGTGTTGCTTCACTAACTGTGACTTTGACCAGAATGAACCAGTTAGTATTTTTAATAAAAGAAAGTTTATGGCAATGTTTATAGTGAGAGAGTAACATAATGTTTATAGTAACAGAGTAACATAACGGCCCATGAAGGAACCAGAACATCTATGAATGTAGCCTGCAGAACTCATCTTGGCCTTAGACGCTCAGTCCAGCCAACTTTATGACCGGCTATCTGCACTTTCATGCAAAACCAACTGTTTATTGTTGTGTGTTTGCATTATCAGGCAGATAGTGTGTACATTCCATAAATGATAACTGTGGCTGCTTTTACTGTGGTTGATTAGCTGTAATGTAAATACTTGTGTTTCAAATTATTATTTCATTTTTATTAATCAGTTTATCCCAGTCAGTGTTGCAGAAGGTCCAGTTCCAAGGATAAACACTGACTGCAAGGCAGGAATACCCCAGCCAATCCATTTGGACATACCGCACTTCCTCCCAACACATACTCACTGTACACTTGTCTTCAGAGCTAGACTTTGCTTTATATCGAGTCTTTATCAGTTAAATGATGCAGTAAATAAACAAGGAAAATAAATGATGTAGTATATTTTGGTAATACTGCCATGTCGCAATTATTCGACCCTTACAAAATATTGCTGATATTGTAATACAAACAATCCCATAAAGTATATTTAGAATGTTCAAATTGGAGAGCTAATAGACAAAACAAACCAATCAAATCTAATTAATTCTAAAAACAGAAATATTTAAATAATTCAGTTTACTATACAATTTGGTGGGCCCTTGGAATCGTCTTAGAGGCCTCTAATTGATACTTACACCTTTTTACTCAGCTACAGTAAGAGGTCAGTATCAGACACCGACTATAACTTTCTTTGAACTCAATATCAAGTCAGAAACGGAAAAATTCAATGTTCAACTTTTTTATTTAATGCATAGTGTACTGACTAAATTACAATGCCTTATTAGGAAAAGGTGTTATTGTTACTCCTACTGCTCCTCTTTCTGGAATGGACACCTGGAAACGCCCTCTATTCACTCTATAAAAACAGGAGAGGCTCAACACAATAAAGATGTGAGATCACTCAGACGTTCACACATTAAAAGAACCTCTGTCCTAGTGATGGTGTGAACACTGCCTAAACACACCGCATGAGATCATGTAGGACCAGTTATACCAGTCCTCTGGCCATGTCAAATGAAGCTAACACGCTAGGTATGCACTGGTTATCGGTTATCTTAGAGATTACACTGAGGAGAGTTTTATCTTCATCACTCTACGGCCACTTACAGGCTTTTAAAAACTGGCTTAATCATGTGAAATCTTCACTCATTCTTGAGCAGAAGCTTCCAGCTCATTGAGGTCTGAAGACTGAGAAGGCCACTCCAGGATATTCCAGGATTTATTCCTTAACCAAGCTTGGGATTATTGTCTTGCTGGAAGGTCCGAGGTTTTTATCACCGAGGTTCAATTTCACCCCAGAAGGCAAAACATTCGATCTCAAAATGCTTAGGAATTTCTGTGAATCCATGATGCCAGTCACATGGTCAGGATTGACAAATCCTGCAGCAGTAAGAATTTCCCCTCATCAGTGACCCACCTCCATGCTCGACCATCATCTTAGTATTTTTCTGGTCATACGCCTTGGCTTATTTGCATCAGAGAACATGTCGGGTAGATTCATTCATTGATTATTTTAGAAGCTACGTTCTTATACAGATGAACTTTGTGGGTATACAATTACTGACCCTATTTACCCTGTTTAGCAATTGAACCCCCCACATTCACAGAAACCCCACTGACCAGAGGTTGTTTATTTATCTGTATACTAGCTGTATCTTAAAAATAATCAATAAATGTACATACTTAAGTGCGTGTAACTTTATGTAGCTTATTAGAAATATTGATGAACAGTTTATTTCATTTTTTACTGTTACTTTATTTTGGCCAGCTGGGTCTGGTTTCTCCATCCCCCCATCTTAGATATAGCCAGTCATGTCTGTATGCAGACCGCCAATAGGCTGATAGCTCCATGAGTGCCCCTGATAGTGAAAATAAAGGTTGTAATAAAATAAAATTATGTAACTGCAACAACCACTACCTGGCCCAGAAATCCTTGCAGTGCCTCTGCTTGACAGTATGTTTTGATGAATAGAATGCTGCTCCTTATAGACATCAGTGACCTTTTGCTTGTCTTTGCGTCAATGCTGTGGTTGGTCAAAACAATGCTTGATGAGGCAAAACATTGAAATTGTTTCTGTGTGTTACGACATGTGCAGAAGAGATGGGAGAGCCTAGAAGTAAGTACTTTTTATTGAACTAGGTGATCAAAGAGGGTTAATGCTGTAACCCTCTTATCAGCAGCTCTCCCTGACTGAGCTGCTAATGTTCACATGCTGTTTTAATAGGCTCAGACAAAAGCATTTTATGTTTATATACAATACTATATTCTGCCTGCTGAAGCCTACAGCTGTTGTATTAACTATGCTATGGTATGGCGGTATTTAAAATTTTGAAGAAAAAAAAAAAACAGCAACCCTTCATAGGGCATAAGGAATCAAAGCCGGTATATTGAATGTACAATCATACCGCCCAGCACTATATAGTTGATGAAAATTAATAGGAAATTAAAAAAATGCCTACTTTGCTGGTAATCATTAACATCCCTAGAATCCATTTTAAATGGCTTAGCATTGCTTTTCTCATTACTTTGTTTCATCCAGATAACCCAGATTTACTAAATTACACTTCCTTGCCCTTGAGAAACCTGATGGCAGTATGTTTTTTTTCCTGATTCCTGCCATTTCTTCACACTTCCTGTTGTAGTCGTGGCCATGCCATCTAAATGCTACTCTACTGCTTAATGCATAATGACTTGATGGGCCATAATGGTGGCTGTGTATCGTCCACATTCTGACAGACTCTCTCCTTTTCCTTCCTGGTGCAGAGCGCCCACTTGGCAGTGATGGACGCATTAATGGCAGTGGGAGCCATGGAGACAGTGAGGACGAGTGGGGTAGCAGAGAGTCTCGGGGGAGAGGACGACTGGGAAAGAACACTTCTTCACTGGGTTCACACGGTGAGTTTTTTATTTTATATTATGTTTTACAGAATATACAGGTTTACACCATACACACTCTAAGACCGATGGTAAGTGGAAACTTGACTACAAGCTGGACCACAACTTGGCCTTATGAAATCTTACAGCTGTTCAGGGGTTTAGTTTTAGTCTTAGTTACATCCTGGAACAGGAAAAGCCCTCCCTGAACCTTTACCACAATGTTGGAAGCGTGATTAAGTTTTTTTTTTTTTTGGATTTTGGATTTTTGCGTCAGTTAGCAAATTGCTAAAACACCTAAACTTCATAACTAGAAGGGGTGTCAATGGTTCAAGCCACACCACCAGCAAGTTGCCACTGTTGGGCCCTTGAGCAAGCCTCAATTGCTTGCATTCTAATTCAGCCACAATAATATAATGTAAGACTCTTAGGATAAAAGTGTCTGCAAATGCCATAAACGAAACGTATTCTGTAACACCCACTTTATACTGGTCAAGCGCAGTGGTAACACAGCGGTTAAGGTGCTAGTCTAGTAATCCGAAGGTTGTGAGGTCAAGACCCACCACTGCCAAGTTGCCACTGTTAGGCACCAGAGAAAGGCCCTTAACCATTAATTGCTCAAACTGTATTCAGTCATAATTGTCAGTTTGGATAAAAGTGTTTGCTAAATGCCACAAATGTAAATGTAAGTTTAGGGCAGGTCTGAAACAGTGCAGTAACACACCCCAGACAGGATGCCAGTCCATCTCAGGGTCTCTGCATTTATGGCTGTGTAAAATGAGAAAAGACTTATTATTTCTGTGTATGGAAGGAGAGGCTCTCAAGATCGACCTATTTACAAAAATATCAACCAATCACACATTTTGGCTGCAAATCAGCCGACTCCAGTTTTAACCAATCTGATGTATGTATGTATATATATCAAATGTCACTTTTTAAAAGTGCTGCAAGCGAAAATCTTTTTTTTATATAAACAAAACATTTATATATATATACATGTGTGGATGGATGGATAGATAGATATATGGATGGATGGATGGATGGATATATGGATAGATGGATGGATGGATGTATATATATATTTTGATGGATGGATGGATGGATGGATGGATGGATGGATGGATAGATGGATGGATGGATAGCTAGATTGATAGATAGATGGATGGATAGATAGATTGATAGATAGATGGATGGATGGATGGATGGATGCATTGACAGATAGATTGATAGATAGATGGATGGATAGATAGATAGATAGATAGATAGATAGATAGATAGATAGATAGATAGATAGATAGATTGATAGATTGATAGATTGATTGACAGATAGATTGATAGATAGATAGATAGATAGATAGATAGATAGATAGATTGATAGATTGATAGATTGATTGACAGATAGATTGATAGATAGATAGATAGATGGATGGATAGATAGATAGATTGATAGATTGATAGATTGATTGATTGATTGACAGATAGATTGATAGATAGATAGATAGACGGATGGATGGATGGATGGATAGATAGATAAATGGATGGATATATGGATGGATGGATGGATGGATGGATGGATAGATGGATAGATTGACAGATAGATTGATAGATAGATGGATGGATAGATGGATGGATAGATAGATAGATGGATGGATGGATGGATGGATGGATGGACAGATTGATAGATAGACGGATGGATAGATAGATGGATGGATAGATAGATAAATAGATAGATAGATAGATAGATAGATAGATAGATAGATAGATAGATAGATAGATAGATAGATAGATAGACGGATGGATGGATGGATGGATGGATGGATGGATGGATGGATTGATAGATAAATGGATAGATATATAGATGGATGGATGGATGGATGGATAGATGGATGGATAGCTAGATTGATAGATAGATTGACGGATAGATGGATGGATAGATGGATGGATGGATAGATTGATAGATAGATTGATAGATAGATAGATGGATGGATGGATGGATGGATGGATGGATGGATGGATAGATAGATTGACGGATAGATGGATGGATAGATAGATTGATAGATAGATTGATAGATAGATGGATAGATGGATGGATATATGGATGGATGGATGGATAGATTGATAGATTGACAGATAGATAGATGGATTGATAGATAGACGGATGGATAGATAGATGGATGGATAGATAGATAGATTGATGGATGGATGGATGGATGGATGGATGGATGGATGGATGGATGGATGGATGGACAGATTGATAGATAGACGGATGGATAGATAGATGGATGGATAGATAGATTGACAGATAGATAGATTGACAGATAGATAGATTGATAGATAGATAGATAGACGGATGGATGGATGGATTGATAGATAAATGGATGGATTGATGGATGGATGGATGGATGGACAGATGGACGGACGAATAAGTATCTGATAGATCTGATCTGATAGATATATAATATGCTTGTTTATACTGGACTGGATGTATAGACACAATCTTACTTGTCATCATGTACACCAACAGTAGGAGACAGGACAGAACCTAGTTTTGTGCACAAATTTTGATCTCACTGTATTTTGTCCCAGCTCAAAAAAGCAGTGTTGTGCAAGTTTGGATTACCTTCTTTACTTGTGAACAGCTCAAACAGAACAAACCTGCAGTTTTACTCATCGTATTGAGAAATGAGCTTTGAGAGTGCGAATCATGCATCTTTTTAAACACACCTGTCTTGCACAAACCTGATTACACATCCCACAGTGAAGAATTCAGGTCGTTACTGTTATTCAGTGTTTAATTCATCACTCAACTACTACCTGTTTTACTTCTTGCTTCTATAGAGTTGAGTGTACTGTGGACAGTGGTGTGTCCATGTGGGCTGCTGTAGTAACACCTGATGTAGTCATCTAGAATCACACCCAGGCATCTGCGCAATCACGGCCGGGATCGACGATGTTGCTTAGCATTTGGGGTTATTTGTTTCTACTTGCAAAATAAACACTGACTAACAGTTCTGCTGTTTAACTAAAGTAAATAGAGTATAATGCCTGTTGTAAAATATTAGCCAGTATGTCTTGTTTTTAGGCCTTTTAACTTTGGCTATATTGCAGTATAGATACTCACTGAGCACTAACACATAGATGAATGTATTATTTATAAGTTACACTTACCATCCAGATGAACTTTATGGACATACAATAAATAATTAGGCCATTTGTTGCTCTATGCACTTTTCACCCTTCTGTACCTCATTTTTTGATCACTGCAGTTGTAAATAAATGTTATTTAAGTAACTATATCCTTCCTCTCAGCTCAAACCAATCTGGCCATTTTTCTGTGGACTTCTTTCATTAACACACCATTTGCCCATTTAATTGCCATCACCAACCCTATCTATAAATGTACCTGATAAAATAGGTAATGAATGCAGGTACAAGGGCCAGTAAGATAGCAAAGGACCCCAGTCATTCTAGTAATGGACAATATTTTCTCTGTTACGGTTTGGGAAGCGGATTTAATTTTAAAAGTTTTTCATTTTACATGTAAAAAATATACACCGATCAGCCATAACATTAAAACCACCTCCTTGTTTCTACACACATTGTCCATTTTATCAGCTCCACTTACCATATAGAAGCACTTTGTAGTTCTACAATTACTGACTGTAGTCCATCTGTTTCTCTGCATGCTTTGTTAGCCCCCTTTCATGCTATTCTTCAATGGTCAGGACCCCCACAGGACCACCACAGAGCAGGTATTATTTGGGTGGTGGATCATTCTCAGCACTGCAGTGACACTGACATGGTGGTGGTGTGTTAGTGTGTGTTGTGCTGGTATGAATGGATAAGACACAGCAGTGCTGATGGAGTTTTTAGACACCTCACTGTCACTGCTAGACTGAGAATAGTCCACCAACCAAAAATAAACAGCCAACAGCGCCCCGTGGGCAGCGTCCCATGACCACTGATGAAGGTCTAGAAGATGACCAACTTAAACAGCAGCAATAGATGAGCGATCGTCTGTGACTTTACGTCTACAAGGTGGACCAACTAGGTAGGAGTGTCTAATAGAGTGGACAGTGAGTGGACACGGTATTTAAAAACTCCAGGAGCGCTGCTGTGTCTTATCCACTTATACCAGCACAACACACACTAACACACCATGTCAGTGTTACTGCAGTGCTGAGAATCATCCACCACCTAAATAATACCTGCTCTGTGGTGGTCCTGTGGGGGTCCTGGTCATTGAAGAACAGGGTGAAAGCAGGCTAAAAAAAGATGCAGAGAAACAGATGGACTACAGTCAGTAATTGTAGAACTACAAAGTACTTCTATATGGTAAGTGGAGCTGATAAAATGGACAGTGTAGAAACAAGGAGGTGGTTTTAATGTTATGGCTGATCAGTGTATGTGACAAATAAACTTTGATTTGATTTGAATACAGTTACCTTGTAAATTGGTGCATGATGTTTAAGTGTTAATTAACTTTGGGTTCTTTTTACTGTAGTTAAATCAGAAGTTAAAGGAAAACACAGAAAATTACCAGACACAGCAGAACACAGAACCCCAGCCTGTTGAAGCCTCGGTAAGACAAACACAGATTCTCTTTCTTAACAGCAATATTATCTCCTGTGTGTGCAGTGCTGCTTCTTCCCTCTGTTCCGTCAGTGGATTTAATACCTCTTTTCTTGCTGTCCCACCTCTGCCTCTTCTGTTTCCTTTCTGTGCCCCCTCACTTGTCTCTAACAGTGTCCCACCCGTTGGTACTGGAAACTTGTTCCTGTAAGTCTCTTTCACTCTCTATTTGTCTTCCATCCCACCACAACGTCCTTCCTCCTCCATGTTTCCATCATCGCTGACCTCTCTTTGCTCCTAAATATTGTAATATTAGAAGTCTGTTCTTTTCTCTGAAGCTAAATATTATTCAGCATTACAGCCAGAAACAAGTAAGGCTTGGCAGAGATCACTAGCCAGGGCATTAAAACTAAAACGTTTTTTAATGGTTTATTATAAAGAAAAAGATTTAGGCTATTTTTTCCTTAACTTAAACATAGTTGCTTAATAGAGGTGTGTGGTTCCTAACGTTTGCTTCTTTACTGGAATTCTTTTTAATAGAAAATGTGTCTCAAACGGGTGTGTGGAGTTTCTCTTAGCTTATGTGTATATTAATAGTATATAAAAGGTAGTTGGTGCATTTATCAATATTTGTTGAGCTGGAGAGACCTCGGGTGGCATTGTTGAAGGGATTCAAAGGTGCCTGCATAGAGATGGTGAATAATGGAGATCAGTGCCCAACTCTCCATACGTGATAGTGCTCTCCGTTACCCCCTTTCCACCGGCGCGGCTCCGTTCTAATTTGCAAACTTGATTTTGAACAGAAGTTGAAAAGAGGTTCCATTTTTTAAAAGGTCATCTGATTACATTTGGAGCCAGTTTGCCTCTGATATTCGCTGATATTTTCAAAGAGATGAACTGTGTGATATAACGTGGTAAAAGTGACCCGGACATTACGAACAACGCTTAACGTGAAAAATAAAGCGTAACATGGCTTGTTGTACTAAAACAATGGACGATAAATTTGGGCAGTACAGAGCTCTTATAACCTGTAATAACAGAGAAATTGAGTGTTTCTGTGTCGTACTTTTAGTACATGAAGCCACGTTATGCTTTATTTTTCACGTTAAGCTTTTTCAACTCTCCCGAGATGTGGATTCAGAACCCTGAGCTGCATAAACAGCACACACGTGAAGTTAATACGGCTAAACACAGATACATGTGGAGCTTTAAGAGTGGATTTGATGGTTATTTCACACAAATGGATGTTCATGTCGTGGAACTTTAGTGCTGTTTTATCACTCAAGCCGAGCGCTGAGCAAATCGGCTATTTGCGCCGAGGGTCGCAGTGAGAGCGAAGCGCAAAACGCTTCTCACGTCAATGAACTAAAGAAAACAACAACTGCGACAAACACGTCTACGTCTTCTTATCACCAATAGATGAGCGATGCTTTTTGCATAAAAATGAACATCTGTAACAACAGCACAAATGCTTGCATGTAATTTGCACGCTCCACCGTCATGTTACTACTCTTTACTTTCGTTGTGTAACGCCCACCGTTGATGATGCAAACTTGATTTCCAAAAACTGGTGGAAACCGCGGGTCGTTTCTCTACAAAACACCAAGGTTCGAAGAGACCTGAACAGAACCGGTTCAAGAACCTGAGTTCTTTTGGTGGAAAAGCGCTATGTGATGACCAGTCTCGGGCACCCTCCTGGTCAGGATAGGGGTCTGCATCATTGGAGAAAAGGTACAACAGGGTAATTGGATATGACTAGATTGGAAAAGGGGAAAACCGTAGCTTGTTGAGCTGCTCTTTATTTATTGAATAAGTAGCAGGACAAAAAGCCTTCACATATCTGTTTCTGTGATTGGTATGTTGTGTGGTACTGGTGAATTTGCTAATGGGTGGAAATTAGTGGAGATAAAATAAAATCTAAAAAACAAGTAGAACAGCAGTAAAAAGCATTCGTCATTACACAGTGTTTTCTACTGTGAGGTTTGAATTATTTTAGTTGGAAAATGGATGGATTTTTTGCCATTGCATTGGTATCATTATGAAGGACTGATGAAAAATTAAAGGAGGATAAACTTTGTGCAGTTGTTGTTTTATTTGACACTAAATACTAATTTAAATGGTGCTTCCTAATTCTTAATTTGTAAACAAAGATTTCAGTTGCAGTGCATGCAGCAGATTATCTGACATACTACCCAAGTGTGCTTTGCTTACTTTTACCACAGTCTGAGAATCACTGCTTTAAAGAATAAGCTGTTTGTAACTATCTAAGCTATAAATGCATAAAAATGCATGAATTAGACATGTTTATATTGCTATTAAGTGGCTTTGGGAGCAAGATTAAATATAATATTAGTAATGTTAGAAAGGATCTGATTTAATAACAGGTCGTTAACTATTCAAACAGCTTCCTCTTTTCAGAGCTAAAACTGTCAGAATCTGAATCGTCTCTCCTGAGTCCCCGCTGTCCCACTTTCTGCAACAATGTCCTTGCTGTTTCCCAAATCGGCCGTCCTCATTTTCACCGTGCTTGGCTTCAGTGTTGTGTATGCATTCCTACTGTCTGTTAAAAAATGTCAGCATCCTTGTTATCTCACCCTGCAGTTTATTTCTGTTTTATGGGTGTAATTATGTGATGGGCGTGTCTGTTTTGTTTGTGTTTGAATGATACATTAACTAAACCAAAACACACATGAGGAAGCAGATTCCCAGAAATGACTTTTTGTGTGTTGTGCAGCTCCGGTACAGGAAGGATAAGCTGCTCTCGAAGCTCAAGCCCTGTTTTCCTGTGGTCAGTGACGTGAAGGATCTGGCCAATGGCTGTGCCATTGCTGCTGTTATACACTACTACTGCCCTGGTCTTCTGCGTTTAGAAGGTACATCATGACTCATCATCAATCTTGCCAAATGCAAAGCAAAATGAGCAATGTTATTATGACAGTAACATGCAAAACTATTAGTAATACATAATGTTTAATCATTCTAAGTATTACATTTCTATGGTAATTATTTATAAATACTGTATATATATATATATATATATATATCCATTCAATGTCCACTCTATTAGACACTCCTACCTAGTTGGTCCACCTTGTAGATGTAAAGTCAGAGACGATCGTTCATCTATCGCTGCTGTTTGAGTTGGTCATCTTCTACACCTTCATCAGTGGTCACATGATGCTGCCCACGGGTTGCTGTTGGCTGGATATTTTTGGTTGGTGGACTATTCTCAGTCCAGCAGTGACAGTGAGGTGTTTAAAAACTCCATCAGCATAGCTGTGTCTGATCCACTCATACCAGCACAACACACACTAACACATCACCACCATGTCAGTTTCACTGCAGTGCTGAGAATGATCCACCACCCAAATAATACCTGCTCTGTGGGGGTCCTGACCATTGAAGAACAGGGTGAAAGGAGGCTAAAAAAGTATGTAGAGAAACAGTATGTATGAGAAATGCCTGAGCATTTTGGAAACAAGTGCTATGGACTGAAAGTAAAAATTATTTGGCCAGAATAAATTACTGTAAACATTTACCTTTGTACAGGTATAGCACAGGTAAGCAAAGAATAGACTCCGCTATGAAATGCAAAGGGGAAAGTTTTGGAAAAGACCTCACATTCGCCTGACTTAAATGTCATTTAAAATCTGTTTGTAGATCCTACACATGATGTGCATGCAAGTCAACCCAAATACTGTATATCACTAGATCACTATCACTAGAAGCGTTCTGCATGGAAGAGTGGCTAACAATTCAAGGATTAACAAGGACGCCTAATCGTCTGAAAAGTTCTTGCAAGCTGTAATATCTTTCAAATGGGGTGTTACTAAGTCATTCGATTTTGCACGTCTCAAATGTTATTTTATCTTTTCATTCTTTTTTTAATAGTCAAATATTTTTGTTTGTTTGTTTGTTTGTTTATTAGGATTTTAATGTCATGTTTTATGCTTTACATTCATGACAGGAATGGTAGTTACTCATTACACAAGGTTCTTCAGTTCACAAGGTTATATCAAACAGTCATGGACAATTTAGTATCTCCAATTCACCTCACTTGCATGTCTTTGGACTGTGGGAGGAAACCGGAGCAGACACGAGGGAAAACATGCAAACTCCACACAGAAAGGACCCAGACCACCCCACCTGGGGATCGAACCCAGGACCTTCTTGCTGGTAGTCAAATATAATGTAACTGTGCCTTTGCATTTGCAAATATAAAATTTAGGTCATGGTGCCAACACCAGTTATTACAATCATATCAGTATCTAATATGAAGCAATCTTTTTGCCAACACTGTCAGGCTCAGTTCAAAGTTCAAACTAGCTTAAACCCTAAACATGTTGCTGTGTACTGTAAAGTGTACCCACCCCCTTTATATACCCACTTTGTTTCTCACTGTGCTCTTTCTTCCTCTCTGTCTCTATCTTAGATATTTGTTTGAAGGATTCGATGTCTCTGGCTGACAGTCTTTATAATTTACAACTCATTCGAGAGTTCTGTGATAGCTGTTTGAAGAACTGCTGCCACCTGGTGTTGGAGGATATGACCTACAGCCCACCAGAACTCCAGGTAAGACGACTTGTGTTCTTCTTTGGCACGGTGGTGTAGATTGGCAAGTGCAGATCTGACACATTACCAGGGTTCTGAGAACCTGGCTTTAAACTTACAGATGATTAACTGGATAGTCTAAATTCCCCTATTGTCAAAACAAATGACTGAATGGGTAAACGTGTAGTGCCTTACAATGGACTTATGCCACATTAAGGGTGGATTTCTAGATTGTACCCCTTGCAACTCTATATCTAATAAAGCAGTTCTTAAATTTGAATATATTTATGTTTGATGATACATATTTTTTCTAATGTTTTCTGTCTTCTGTTGTGCAGGTGAACATACTGAGCTTTTTAGCAGAGCTTCTGCATTGGTTTGAGGTGTCAAAGCCAGAGTTTGTTCAGCCTCTGAACTCAGAGCCTGCAAGTAAGTGCCGATCTGTTTGACCTATTGTTAAACAGGGTTTAGTTCAGACCTGAAAAGTACAGGTCTAGTTTTACACTTTGTGTATTTAGTTTTTGCCCTGGAGCATCAAGGATAAGTTATGTGAAGCAACACAGGCCTAATGTGGTGAGCTGTATGTACAGTTTGCAATGTTTTTTTGGAACTGAATGAATAGAACACACTTCTTTGTATGTTGGATCACGCAGTCAGCCAGTAAATAGTCTTTCATTATTATTTTGTCAATTTTTTGCAATACACAAGTTTTACTAGCAGAAAAACTGCCCCAAAGACAGTAGGTACAATATTCTTCTCCAAACATATCTTTAATGTCAGAGGCTTCCCTGGAATCACTGGGTGAAATGCAGTAACCCCCCAAGAGGTTGCTTAATTCTCGCCATGCAACACACATGTCTGTGTTCTCAATCTATCATTGTGAGACTACTATGGATAACTTGTATTTGAGCTATGATGGGGGATTTTATCCCATCCCCAAAATATCTTTGTGAGACCCCATGTGCTCACATATAATCTATATTGGAGGAAGACAATCTCCCTGTTGGAGGAAAACTGCTAGGACTCAAACCCCGGACTTGTTGCAGAAAACACATTACTGTTAGATGTTTTAAGAGCCGTGGTTGGATCATATCTAACAAGTTGTTCACTAAGATATGGAGGAGCAGGGCCATGGAGACCTTTAAAAACCAATAAAAGGTTCCTAAAATTAATTCTCAAAGACACAGGTAGCCAATGGAGTGATTAAAGTGCTAGTGTAATGTGATCCCACTTTCTTGTACAGGTCAGGACTTTAGCATCCACATTCTGTATTCGTTGCAGGTATCTAGTAGAACTCTTGGGTGGGGCAGACAGAGTCTACATGTGACGAAGACATGCAGAAGTTTCTCACTATCAGCAGGGGTTAGAATGTCCTGAACCTTTAAGATATTCCAGAGTTGGAAATACGTTTTACAGATATTATTAATGTGATATTTAAAACTGAGCTCATTATCAAAAATGACGCCAAGATTCTTCACACATTGTTTGGCCTCCAGATTCATACATTCTAGATAAGCCTGTATGTCCTTGGTTTGTGTCTCACTAGCAGCAGTTAGAACCTCTGTCTTTTCTAATTTAATTGCAGGAAGTTGCAAGACTTCCACATACTGATTAGGGGTGTGCTACATCGTATCGTTCACGATAATACCGGTATAATTTTTAAAACGATACAAAAAGTACCATATCGTAATAAAAGCGATATTCTGCGAACTTTGCGTAATGACGTCACACAGCTACGCAAACGGCGTACGTTCGTTACGTGGGTCATTTGGGTACAGTAACGAGTATGGCGGAAAGCGGCTCTGTGGTGGAGGAGCTCGTTCCAAAAACTCCAAGTCCACCATAAATTAATCTTTGGCAACCCAAATCCCAACCACCGCTTTGCCGGCGACTTTTTTGCGGAAGTATTTCTGCTCGCAGGTTCACACAGGGACGCAATACATCAGCGCACCTCCACCAAACAGTGCAGGAATACTCTCAACATTAATGTCAACCACCAACACAGATGTAGTACTACTACTGCTTAGTACTAATACTACTGTACTTAGTAGTAATTGTGTCGCGCTACGAGTAAAGTCCCACCGGGCTCTGCGCGTTCTAGTGTTGCCAGGTTGGGCGGTTATCCGCCAAACAATTTAATAGCAGTTAAATAACACTTTTATTTAAGAGAAAATATTCCGTTTTAAAAAGCTCCAGCATTGAAGAAGGTTATTAAAAGTAAAGTCAATTTTCAATGCTGATTTGGCTTAATAGTGTTGGTCAGTCTATCATATTGTTGAAAGAAAATTATTTTTCCATGCATTCACACTGGCATGTTCTGGGGTTCAAGTGAGTCTCATCATTACACACAAGTTGGCAGCCAAATGATAAAGTATTGCAAAGGAATATCTTTGAAATTCTTTCTCATAATGTTAAGGTTGCTATATATATATATTTTTTTTTTACTCGTCAGGGAAAATAGAAAGAGGAAAAAAAGCTTATTATTAGTATGCGGGTCTTCGTGATGTAATTCTACATGGCACTCACTGCCTGTATAGGTAAATAAATGAGTGACCACATAAAAAAAGGTATCAGTTTCTGTGCGACCCCTGTGTGAGCAATGGTCTCAGTCTGGCCACCGATATGGAAATTGTCTGACTCCGCCATTACATTATGTTACATTATTTTTACTGGAAGGAAAAAATAAAGAAAAGTGTTATTTTTTTTGCAATAGTGTTTTCTCGAAATAAATAAAATATTTTTCAGTGTTTTGTTATATCGCCAAAAATATCTTTATCGCAAAAATAACCTGAAATATCGTGATATCATTTTAGGGCCATATCGCCCACCCCTAATACTGATATTATTTATACAGCAAAAATACAGTAAGCTGATAGACTTGCCAGAATTTGGTGTTAGTGAGTTATACAGTTGTGTATCATCTGTGTACTGGTGATAACGACTGTTAAGTCTCTTAATCACAGCACGAAGTGAAAGCATATTTTTGTTAAATAGCAAAGACCCCAGGGTCGATCCTTGAGCGACTCCACAGCTAACTGTGAGACATTTAAAGCACAATTACTCAGTGCAACATAGAATTCACGACCAATTAAATAAGTTTGAAACCAGTCTAAGATTCGGCCATTGAGATTTACACAATTTTGAAGCCGATCAAGTAGAATTTTTTGATCAACTTGATCAAAAGCAGTGCTTAAATCTAATACAACCAAAACAGAGATGTTACTCAAGTCTCTGTTGATTCTTAGATCATTTAAGATTTTAGGAGGGGCGAGGTGAAAAGGGGTTCAGTAGTTGGCCTTTGGTGGAGTAGAGAATTTTTTTTTGATTATCAATTAAATTTGTGAACTAAGCTTTCTTGATTGATCTCATCTATATCGTTGTCATCTATATAGTTGTTTTTCTCTACTAAGCAAGTCACCAGCCTTGAGTTTCTCTATTTTCTCTCTGCTCTCCTGCAGGCTTGTTTAAGTTTTCTGATGGAGATTGTGGTTTTCCAGCAGGACTTTTGTCTAAATAATATTGACCTTAGTTTTTAGTGGCGTGACAGAATCAGTGCTTTTGATAAGCCTCGAGTTAAACAACTCCGCAAGAGCATCAGCTGATGTTGAAGGTGAAAGGTTGGGCAGAGAATGCGTTAGGTCCTTGAATGCTACAGCAGTATCTGCAGTAAGATAGCGTTTATTTTGTACGTGCTGTCATGTTAAAGACACAATGATATGAAATTGAAACACTGACTATTTCAATTTCCTTTACGTATAACAGATATAACCAAGCGTATGTCCGTGCTTATAATGCCAAGTTCACACTACACGACTTTCCAAGTTGTCAGGTCGCTGTACATTTCACACTACACGACTGATCGGGAGCAAAGCGAAAATCAGGGCAAAAATCGTGTAGTGTGAACTAGGCATAAGTGAAACCTGACACATGCTGTATAAGATTTAATGACATTAGCACCCTAACAAACATGAAAGCTATTGAATCTGTGTGGTGTCACTGTGAATATGAAAATCTCCAGTGATTAAAACATGATCAAAATCTAGCATATCCTCAAACTTATCAAGAAAGTCTGAGTGATACTTAGGTGGATGAGTAAAAGAACAGAATGCACCACCATCTATTAAAAAGTGGAGAATTTCTTGATTGAGATCTGCTTGCAGTCTAGGGTACTATTATAAAGGCCACACCATCACCCTTCTTTCCGTCCTTAGATACACTCAAATACCTAAAATCATTGTGTATCACAGAACCATTATTATCAAGCCAGATACTCGTCACAACAAGACTTTTGATTAGCTGTTGTCAGTAAGCAAACATTTAGTCCAACTGCTATGGGACTTAACGATGTGGCATCTCTTTGTAAATATTGACATTCTTTAGATGCTTTACTGTGGTTAAAGTTTTGGTAATCAGAGCCCCTAATTTGGTTCTTAATGGCTATCCCACCATCTACTAATGATGATCAGACTGTTCTAAAGAGCAGCATTGGTTCCATTATTCAAAGACTAAGCAGTGAAATGTCTGTACAGCAATAAGCAGGAAGCATTAGCCATCTAGCTTTGTTAAGCAAACATTGGACACTGGTGTGTACATGCGGTTTCACCAGTCTTTCCCATTTTTACCAGTAAAATGCTTTATGTATGTAAAGTTACGAGGTACAAATGAAGCACCTGACCAGTTTGCATTCGTTTTTATATTAGGAAGGGGAGAAAATGGCAACAGCAGATCCAGCAACAGGTTTGTTCATACTTAACACATTATTCAGCCTTTCATTTACTGTGCTGTGTTTTATTCTTAATTATGTTTAAGATATGCTTTGAAGTGAGATTAAGTGTTTGTATGTGTTCTGTCTGCACAGCTCTCCTTCACTATTTAAAAAGCCCTTTTTGCCAATCTCCACTCCTGCAACACCGATTCCAGGTAAGCATGAAATACCCACTCACCAGTCTTGTGTGTCTGTGCATGTGGAGTCTGTTTGTGTATCACTGGTGTATGTTTATGTGCAGTGCAAGTGTCATGTCTATTAATCATTAGTGTTTGTTTTTGTGCATCTGTACCTCGGTGTGGTCAGGATCTCTGACTCAGTCTTCCTCAATGTCTCATGTAGAGTCCGGTGGACGATCGTGGACTAAGAACCCTCTCAGGTGAGCCCCGTCACAACAGTAATCAGTTTTCTACCTTTTTCTTTAATTTATTTATCTTCTTAGTTACTTAATCTACCAGTTAACCACATTTATCAGATAATTGGGTTTGAATAGAGCTGACACACACTGGCTTGGTTACTGCAGCCCTGGTGCATTTGAATATTACTTAAATGGAACGTTTTCTGCTGAAAAGGCTTTGAATGAAATGAATTCGAAAGTCATTTCTCAGGCTCAAAGTGAGAGTCATAATCTTCAAATAAAAAAAAGATTTGGAACAGGGGTTATTTCTCCCAGAAGTGGGCAACCTACCAACACATCTCCAAGAGATTCATCACCGACTTTTCTAAGTTACAAAAGAAACTAGATGAACATTTTAAAAACTGCAGACTCAAAAGAACTTAAATGAACATGGCAGTATTGTTTTTGTAGAATTTGTAGAAAGTTATTACAATAGTCTATACTTGGTGAGATCTCTGTCCTCATATAAACAGAGATTGTTTGACTGTGCTTGTTCAGATGTACATTAAAGACTGATCTTTTTGTCAAGGTTAGTAGAAATCCAGCTGTCTTAATCCAATGCTTAACGTAAATGTGAGGAAGTTCAATCTGAAATCAATATAAAGCCAGCCGTGAATTCAAATCTTGTTTGATCTGGTTTGATACTGATTGATACTGATTTGAGGGCAGAGGTAGTGGTTAAGGTAGTGGTTCCTAAAAATTTCTGCTGTGCCCCCCTTTTGTAGATAAAGATATTTTTGAGCCCCACACTTCGACACACACAAATGTCTTTGCTTCCAAACTCGACTGGAATTTATTTTAAACGTTGTAGGTTCTTATTGACATTTTCTTATTCACCTTTACAGTTGAATAATTACACATTTGTACTGTGTAGCTCTCACAAACTTGTCCATCTAATGCTAGCAGAGCTCAAAATACATGCCCTATTAATTTGCCTTGCTGCACTACTCCTGCAATAGCTGGACACGTTCCCCACTTTATGAACCACTGGGTTAAAGTAACAGACTAGTGATTAGTCTGTTAAGGCCTTAAATAGGAACCTTAACCTTTAGTTGCCCGCTTTGTATTCAAGCATAATTGCAAGTTGCTTTGGATAAAACTGTCTGAAATGTCATAAATTTTAATGTAAGCTCTGTGGAGATGACCGGACTATGTGGGTGGGCTCTTCAAACGCTGTGCAAGGACCCTGATTAATAGATAGAGAGGCGCCTGTGCAGAATGCTTGAGTGAAATGAAGGGGTCCACTAGGACTGCGCAGCAATATACCCACCTCGAATGCAATCAGAGATCCCCAGCAGCATAAATAAATAGAAAAAAAAATTGTCTGCTAAATGTTGTGAATTTAAATGTAGAATCTAAATTTTTTCTGTGAAGAAAAAAGGCCACCAAAAGGGGGCTTTTACTTTTTATCTGTATTGGTTAATCAAATTAAACCATCTATTCTGACCTAGGGTGTTGTAGCAATATTAAAATATGCAAATTGTGGAAACCTGTTTTTGCTATTTAAAAATATCAGATCAATGCTATATATTTAAAACGTTTGGTTATTAAAGTACTTACACAATAGAAGAGATTGCAGCACAATGATGTGTTCGTAGTGTCTTATTTTCCTATTTTGTGATATATTAGATGCATGTTAGTATTTTCTGCACAGATGCTTTTGATCTGCGAGCAAACTTGCATTGTAATTATATTGTAATTAATTGCTGCATTTAAGCTAAACCTGTAAATCTCATTTACATTATATTTCTACTCTTTCTCCAGCCGTCCCACGTCCTCCGGCATTTCCTTCAGCATCCCCTTCGGTCTGGACAGTGATGTGGACGTAGTGATGGGCAACCCTGTCATCACACGCTCAGTCAGCTCGGATGGCATAAAACGTGTCCCATATGTCACTCCAGAAGAGCCCATTAGGTCTCCTGTCCCAAATAGCCCCCATCGTGCCTCCTGGGGTCCACGTAGCCCCGCAGTGCCCCTTCTGGCTGAAGAGAATGGCCTTGAAGAGCAAGGGACAGCCGAGTTGCCAACAATTGAGGAGGCTTTGCAAATAATCCACGATGAGGGCAAAATGGAGCCTCGGCTGCACCCAGACGGAGCTCCTGATGGCTTCTATTTGCACTCGCCGGACGACCTGGCTAATCGTAGGCACGATGACAGCCCTGTAATCCTGGGTGGCTCTGCTCCTTCAAGCTCAGAAATCCAGGACAGGCCGCACACCGGTGCCCGGCATGGCAGACGGACGTCAGACGGCTCACGGGACGACGACTCTGTGCTCAGGGACGGGAGTGTTGACTCTGATGCCTCTGAAGATCTCCCAAAAACTCAGTCGACTCCTGCTACGCCAGCAGCCGGTGGCCGCGCGGCCAGTCCTTCAGGGCAGGCCACCCCAGACAGCGGAGTGAAGATGACCAGCTTTGCCGAGCGCAAAAAGAAAGTGGTACCAGAACAGCCTGCACCTAGCGAACCTCCTGACCAGCACATGACCACTTGGGCAGCTAAAAAGGCACAGGAGAGTCCAAGCAAAAGCCCGGCACTTAATAATGAGATGTCAGAGCTTGGGGCGAGACTGGAGGAGAAGCGTAAGGCCATCGACGCTCAGAAAAGGCGGATTGAGGCTATTTTTGCGAAGCACCGCCAGAGGCTGGGTAAAAGCGCTTTTCTACAGTTGAAAAAGGAGCAAAATGAGGGAGACGGAGAGGAGGTAGGACCTTCTGAGGAAGTCAGGCGCATGTCATTGGACGAAAGACTAGCACGTCTAGAGAACGATGAAGAGGCTGAGAAGCAACAGACAAAGAGACCATCATTAGAGGATGATGGGAATGTCAAAACTGGAGAGCAAATCCCCAAGGACAAACAAGCAGGAGAGAAAAGCACGGTGCCATTGGGTGACTACAACAACGCCGTAACGAAGCTTAACGCAGCTCTGAGCTCACTGCAGAGTGACATGCAGCGGCTATCCGAGCAGCAGAAAGATCTCATGAAGAAAAAGAACACTTCCAATGAGTCCTGGGTCATCCCACCCAGCACAAAGACATCCACCCCATCAGCACCTCCACGCTTGTCCAGGGAGTCAACCCGGGACATTTTTCTCAACTCTGCGTCCTCCTCACCCTCACCATCACGCAGAGTCAGCGCACACGCTACTCCCCCTAAATCACCTGCCTCCCACCGTCGGGCTCAGTCGGTACCTCCTAAAAGTCCCAAAGCTCAGCACCACTCACGGACATTAGACTCAAAGGTGCCCCCACTGACCCGAGTCATCACAGCTCCTCACAACGTGGACAACATTCCCCATCGCCGCAGAGTATCCCCCTGGCAGTACCGTGACCAGAATTCTGCTACATTTAGCATCAACTCGTCTTTCGAATCGCGATCATCCTCACAGCTCTCCAGGCCGGAGGATGGCAACTCTGATACGGACACGGTCTTCAGCATGGACCTGGATGGAAGCACCAACCATCATTCAGCCAGAAAGGAGCAACAAGGAGGCACCAGCTCGGGGGCTCCGTCCGAGTGCTCCTTCGAAAGCGACGCCCCTTCGTCGGCATACAGCGGCAAACATAGCAGCCTGATCGAGATCCCCCTGTCGTCTCTGAGAAACATGGATGGAGAGGAGGCCGAGCACATCCCTGATGCCGCCTCTGACTCCATGAGTGACCAAACCGAGCCGGAGATGAAAGGTGGAGTTGGCTTCTTCTTCAAGGTCAGTGCTGCGGGTTATTTTTTTTGTTTGCTTTTCTGTGATGTGTAATCAGATGCTGGAATTTTTCTTTTTTTCTGAATCAAACTGCTCATTCAGTTGTTATATTAACGTCTTAAATCATTAAACCTCTTTTTCCCAAGATATTTTACAATGTAAAGCCGTGTTAACTAAGCGCTGGTTATGTCTGTGTTGTGGGAGTTATGAAAGCTTAAAAACTGCCGAGCATTAATTAATTTATTTTAATGTCATAAGAGCTTATTTCAGATTGTGATGGGCATCACGGTGGCTCAGTGAGTAGCACTGTCACCTCAAAGCAGAAAGGCCCTTGGTTTGATTCCCAGGTGGAACGGTCCAAGTCCTTTTTGTGTGGAGTTTGCATGCTCTCCCGTGTCTGTGGGGGTCCAAAGACATCCAAGTGAGGTGAACTGGAGTTACAAAATTGTCCATTACTGTGTTTGATATTAAACTTGAACTGATGAATCAGGTATAACCAATAATGACCAGTCCTGTCATGAATGTAACCAAAGTGTGTAAAACATGACATTAAAATTCTAATAAATAAATAGAGACTCTTAAACAGCAATACACAATGTATACACAGAGAAACCAAAAAATTATTATTAATTTAACTAAAGGAATGACAGGAATTGGTAACAAATAATAGTGGTGCTCAGAAAACAACATTGCTTTTATAGATAACTGGTCTACTTTTGAATGAAAACCTGGTCCTTTGAAGCAAGATGGTGTGGGAGGCTGCTGCTCTCATTTCTTGACAGGACATATGGTGTCAGTGTAGCAGCAGATAGTGATAAATGACTGTTTAAAGTAAATATCGATTCATTTTACATGTCAAATTGATTTGAATTGTGGAATTTTTGAATCGAATTGTGGTGAATCGTTACATCCCTAATTATGACCACTGACCGGTGAGGTGAATAACACTGATTATCTCTTCATCACGGCACCTGTTAGTGGGTGGGATATATTAGGCAGCAAGTAAACATTTTATCCTCAAAGTTGATGTATTAGAAGCAGGAAAAATGGGCAAGCGTAAGGATTTGGGTGAGTTTTACAAGGGCCAAATAGTGATAGCTAGATGACTGGGTCTTTTGTGGGGTGTTCCCGGTCTGCAGGGTCAGTGTCTATTAAAAGTTGTCCAAGGAAGGAACAGTGGTAAACTGGCGACAGTGTAATGGGCGGCCAAGGCTCATTGATGCACGTGGGAAGCGAAGGCTGGCCCGTGTGGTCCGATCCAACAGACGAGCTACTGTAGCTCAAATTGCTGAAGAAGTTAATGCTGGTTCTGACAGAAAGGTGTCAGAATACAGTTAGGAAGGTGGTCATAATGTTATGCTTGATCGGTGTATAGCTGTCTGATATAGTTACATTTGCACCGTGTTACTCTCCAGCATTGTGTGTAATGTTTTTAACCGTCTTGCAGCAGGATGAGGCTCGACCTGAGGATGAGATGGCTCAGAAGAGAGCTGCACTGCTGGAAAAGCAACAAAAGCGAGCTGAGGAGTTAAAGAGAAAAAAGCTAGAGCAGGAGAAAGAGAGGGAGGCAAGGTGAGAAGTTTTTTTTAAAATATGTATGTTATGTGTGAGTATATGTATTTGTATCGTGTATTTTGTTCACCACTGCAGCAAACACAGGGGCAGTAGGGGCAGTGGGGGCCTAGTGGGTAGAGTTTTCGGCTATTACTTGAAAGGTTGTGAATATGTAGCCACTGTTGGGCTCTTAAAGCAGGTCTTTATTCCTCTTGGCTTTAGGGGTGATGTACAATAGCTGACCCTAAACCCAACTCCCAGACAAGATAGAATATGCTGAAATAGAATTTCATTGTACTCTACATGTGTACATGTATATATGACAAGACATTTTATCTGCCCATTATTATTATTATACCTATGTCATAAAGGACTTCGAGGCTGCATTCCAACCTTCACAAGTATCTTCCTAGCAAACAGACATTTCAGAGTCCGAATAAACAGCACATACTCCACAGACCATAAATAGTGATGAGGAACTTTATCTTTAAATTGATTACATAGTTTTTGGGCAAACTCAGGACAAGGTCAGTGGTATCAAGGTCACCACAGGACAATTCTAGAAATCGCAGAACATAATATTGTTACAGCAAGAACAAAAAACAAAGCTGTATCATTAATGTCAATGTTCTCTGACTGGTTTTACCTCCAGTTGTACTGTGTATTATTTTGGAGTCAATATTCATTCCCTTTTTCTTCCATAGCAGACGGGGCTCTGTAGATGAGCTGAGAATAGGCGAGGGATCAGAGCGACCCCAGACACCTTGCACTCCTCCCCCACGCACTCCCCCTCCTCGCACCCCTCCTCCTGAGAGCGTGTCACACCGGCGCGGGGTATTTACCCGACAAGAGTATGAACGACGCCAGCAGCTCAAGATTATGGAGGACCTGGATAAGGTGCTGCGGCAGAAACCCACCACCGTCAGAGGGGTCAAGAAACAACGACCAAAAACCATGTTCCGCGATGACTCGGGTCTCTCCCGCAGCCCAGCTAGAGGAGCTTCGGGTAAGTTTAATCACCAATGCGGTTAAATCTCGGTTATTTACATGTTTTTTTTCAGATGCTAATTTGTGTGTGAATGTTTTTTAGGCTCCAGACTAAATAAAGTTTACTCTCACTCCACCATGAACCTCTCCTCCATGGCTAATGATAGTGGTACGCTTACCATCAAGAAATCTCCAAGGCAAGTATCACTGGTCTTAAATGTGCTCTACGCTTTATGACTTCTTCATGACCTCTTGTCCACTTAAACTAATTAGCCAATCAAATCTAGCAAATTTCTTCTGAAATCAGCTCTGCTTATAAACCTGCTTCTTTACACACATTGTTTACAAAAGCTGCTGCATATTATTTACATTTACATATTATTGGATATTTTAAATATTTCACTTTTAAAAGATGATAGTAAATTAATTAATTAGGCACATTGTACTTTTTTCCGCCCTTTTCTCCCAATTTTTTATAATTTTTACCCAATAGCGTTATGCTTCTTCTCTGCTGGTGCTGACCCCTGCCCCTAATTGAGGAGAACAAACTGACACATGCCCCCTTCGTCACGTGCACAGTAGCCGACTGCATCTTTTCCCCCGCACAAGGCTAGTTCATATGTGAATCAGCTTTGTACACGGAGAGCCACGCCCTGGTTGCATTATTCCCCAACTCTGTGCAGGTGCCATCAATCAGCCAGCAAAGGTCGTAATTGCATCAGTTATGAGGTCTCTCTCCAGCTCCCTCCCTGGATGAACAACAGCCAAATGTTGTTCATGTAGCTGCCCAGCCCAGCCGAATAGCAGAGCTGAGATTCGATACAATGTATTTGGAATCCCAGCTCTGCTGTGCTTGCGTATTTTACCGCTGCGCCACCTGAGCGGTCGATGGCACATTGTACTTTTAATAAAGATGATGTTTAATGAGTTTAACAATGAGATGTATCTGTAAAGGTAACACCAATTTTAATGATGTTGACTTTTCTGATCAAAAAACTTATCAGTCACGCTAGTCTAAACTTATATACAGCGCTGGAAAAATAAAGAGAGCACTTCAAAGTGACCCAATTGACTGGGTTAACTATTTATAGTTATGTGTTTGAGTAAAATGAACTGTTTTCCTTTATTCTACTGCTAATATTGTTTCCAAAATCTAAACAAAAAAATGGAATTTTATTTAAAATAAGGAAATGTGCAGTGCTTTCAGACCTGGAATAATGCAAAGAAAACAAAGATACATTTAGTTCAGAAATACCTATTTGCTGTAAAAACTCCTATTTTCACTCACAGCTACACCGGTTCAGAATTTAAAATCAACCATACCCCCGGAAAAGTATGCAGGAGGGACCTTCACTGCAAACAGTACCGGGACATTACACATAATCAGGGGAAACATGAATGAAGCGAGGAAGAGAGAAGATAGACTTTTGAACAAGACATCACCATACATACAACACTACTTTTACATTAATAGAAAAAAAAAAAGTAATATATACTGGATGTAGTATATATATAACATCTGTTTTCCCTCAGTTGTCACTTAGCCTATAAACATTAGAAATCATTAATAATCTACTGGTAATAATATAATTTCCTGCTCCACAGCCGCTCTCACTCTCCGGCAAGATTAAGGTCCCCCAGTCGACACGCAGCACAGAATGGTGATAAGGACTGGGAGAACGCTTCCACCCTTTCCTCCCCGGCCTCCATCCCAGAGTACACTGGTACAGTATTACTGCCTGTTAATTATAATTATTGGTTTGATTAAACGGTTATGATACACAATTATTTAGCAGTTTATAAATGGATGGTTTATTGTTCTACTGTAGTTGTTGATGACTTTTTGTCCAAACTATGACAGCACAACAGCAGCTAGATCAATAGTACATGCAGGATACAATGGAAACAACCCTCTAGGTGCACAGTCGATACAGCAAAATGCAGCTACATGTGAAATGTAATCTGTGTTGGTGTGTCCTGTCCTTCTGTACGAAAGAAGAACTGCTGTTGATAAAAATGCTGGGCGGTTGTAGCCTGGCAGTTAAGGTACTAGACTAGTAATCGAACTGTTGCTGGTTGTCACTGTTGGGCCCTTAACCTTCAGTTGCTTAGACAATTTACTGTCACAGTACCATAAGTTCCTGTGGATAAAAGCATCTGCTAAATGCTGAAAATGTAAATGTAAAAATGACATTTACTGAACAAGTGCAGGTGCTCATTCAAGTCAAAATGCACATTTTAAAACTGATATTGTAACTACATACTGCTGTACTTAAGTTTAAATGAAACCAGCACCGACCTTATGTTTTGACATATTATTTAAAACAGCAGTGTGTGTGGTTTGAGATACAGCCTGTGTATACCTCTGATTGGTTAAAACACAACTGACATTATCATTGACGTTATTGGTGTTATCTAGTCTTTTCAAGTCATTTTACTGAAATTTAATTAGCCGACTTAATTGTATTTCCAGAAATCTAATAACAGCCAGCACAATACGTATTGCACAGCAGGATAAGTTCTGAGAGTCTGGGTTTGATTCTTACCATCACTGTGGAGAGTCTTTTCATATTTTTTTCCATAGTATCTTTCATGTGGTTGATTGGCCTTGGTGGGGTGGGAGAGAAAGTTTTACTGCCGTAGGTTGGCGCTCTATCAATGGTGTATTCCCACTTTGTGTCCAGTGGTTAGCAAAAAATAAATGATTTAATGAAATCACAGCGGCCGCTCAGGTGGCGCAGCGGTAAAAACACACGCTGGAACCAGAGCTGGGATCTCGAACACATCGTATCGAATCTCGGCTCTGCCTGCCGGCTGGGCTGAACAGCCACATGAACAAAGATTGGCCTGTTGTTCAGATAGGCGTGGGATATTAAAAAAGCCGGATAGGGTCTCTCTCATAACTAATGCAATTACGACCTCTGCTGGCTGATTGATGGTGCCTGCACAGAGACGGGAAAAGAGTGCTGTCAGGGTGTGTCTCTCTGTACACAGTGCTGATCCGGATTGCACTCGTCAAAGTGTAGGTGACAAAATGCATACGGCCGCTGCCCACGTGTCTGAGGGGGTGTGGGTTAGCTTAGTTTTCCCCAATCAGAGCGGGGATCGGTATTGGTGAAGATAAGCATGATGCAATTGGGCAATTGGACGCGCTAAAAGGGAGAAAAAGGGGAGAAAATGCATAAAGAAAATATATTTTTTTAAAAATTATAATAATAATAGCTATAGTCCCATGTAAGATATTGGAGTATATTATAATGAGGAGTTGCAAAAATTAAAACAATATATTGATACTTACTATTTGCTATTTGGTGTAAAATTTTGGTTCATCACTAATTAATTTGCATCCTTATATTATTTTACGCCAGGTCCCAAACTGTATAAGGAGCCAAGCTTCAAATCCAACAAGTTCATTATCAACAATGCCATCTCACGCTGCTGTTTGGCAGGCAAGGTCAACGAACCCCAGAAAAACAAGATTATAGAGGTGAGAGACCATTCAGTCATGTACTTCTTTTCATAGAAAGCTTTTGTAAACTTGCCTTTGGATCCATCTGGCATGATTTACCTCACTCTGCGTGTTTATTTTTTCCTTTCTTCGTCAGGAAATGGAAAAGAGCATGGCCAACCATTTCCTAATCCTCTTCCGGGATTCAAGCTGCCAGTTCCGGGCGGTTTACACAATGAACCCAGAGACAGAGGAGCTGGTACGTCTGACAGGCTTGGGCCCACGTGTTATCAGCTTATCTATGGTTGAGTCCATCTACAAGTATAGCTCGGACCGCAAACAGTTCACCGCCATCCCATCCAAAACCATGTCCATGAGCGTGGATGCCTTTACTATCCCCAGCCAACTGTGGCAAACCAAGCGGCCTGGGACACCTAAAAAGCTGGGAACACCCAAATAATACAGAGAGAGCTTCTTATCTGGCCTCCAATACAGCACCAGAGCCAAACTAGACTCCATGGAGCGGTAAAATAGCAAGGCATTGATAGAATATTTACAGATTTTAAAATGCAGGTCACCTCCATGTGCATTTGCTCTAAATGGAAGGAGCAATTTTTATGCTGTCACAAAAGGCAAAATAGTATGGTGGTTGTCTGACTACTGACACTTTTATTCCATCCCTGCCTTCTCCAGTTAATCATCTCAGACGTGATTAGTTTGCGCTGCGGTGCTAAGAAACTCGCTGCTTTAAGGACATGCCATTAAAGAAGTGCTAAGTCTCTGTTTTCCTTATCAGCTTCCATTTTCTGCCTTTTTATATACCTTTATCCTCTACGCCTTTCCTTGTTTTCCTTCCTGTCTTCCCTTTCCTGTCTAGAAATCACGACTGCAGTTGTGTCTCGAAACTGGGTCTTAAAACTGAAGTGTAATCGAATATGATTGTTAAAACCAGACTATCATCGCTTTTAATGAATGTAAGAACAAACCAGCCAAGGGCTCCTTGTTCATCACTGCTCAGTGAATCTTATGAACTGGACTTCCATGTGGGAGGAAGGGTGCTTACTGGTACTCAGTCATGCAACTGTGCCTAATCTCACTCAGTCCAGTCCTCGATCATGCCTACATTTAAACCTCCAGTATTTTCAACCTAAGTTCTATCTACTGCATCTGTGGAATATGTGCAATTACCATGGATAGTTGTTTTGAATGGATGGAATGGAAAACCTGTCTGAAAACTCACTTATAATGGAAATCTGTCAGTACTGGTTTAACAATATTACACGCTTACATGCTTACCAACCAGCTATTAGAATAAGATAGACATATAAGAATGTCTTATAAGGTTATAAGTAGCTTGCCCTCCTATTTTCACAATACAATAAAGCAATACAAACAACCCCATGGAGTTGGTGCCAGTCCCCATGTACCTGAGTTTGTACCAGTAGGTGGGTTCTATATATTCTATATATTTTCCTTACCTGTGGACAGGTGTGACACAGTCCAACAAACCACAACGATCTCCTAGTGCATGGTGTACAGGGTACCCAGTGTTTCCGGGATGGACCTGTTGTAGTCACGGAAAACTAATAATTTCCTTAGGGGGGTTTAGTTGTTTCATTAGTTTTATATCTTTCAGTACAGGACAATACATTAATACTGCTTATTGCTAAAAGTGCAGTAGATAGAAATCAGGTCTGAAAATAGTGGAGCTTTTCTTTGTAAGCAGCTGCAGATGTCTGGATGTAAACACTACATTTGACCTATTTATCAAAGCGTATGGCCTGACCACCCCACAGCCTCGGTTTCTATTTCAGTTCAGTAAGATTGAATGAAGATCGAAGTGACGCCCTGATTTTGCGTTATTTGCTCGATTTGATACTTATGAGGTATTTGAATTCTGTTTAGCTGTAAATAGAAGAAAAATGTAGGAGTGAAAATAAAATCTATGATCATGTAATTATTATAAATTATAAATGCTGTTAGATTTTTCTCTTTTTTGACAGTTTGTATATGGTGAAGAGAACATTTGTAAGATATGAACAAGCTGCCAATCTAGCTTTAACGTTAGCAGCTCTGTGTGTGAGAGAGAGAAACAGAGACAGTGATAAGAGCTAAATAAGTCAATAAAGATCGAACATCTGGAGAAACTGGAAGAACGTTCCTTTATTTAATGTATCCCAGATCTATTCTATTATCAGAATGTATTTCCATACAGTTAAGAGTACAGGTATGAGCTTTTATTAATTTGGGATGAGTTGGATGAGCCTGTGCCTCTGAAACTGGCATATTAAGAACGAGCTCAAATCCATAAATGTCAGCCTTATTGATTTCAGGCCTGGTTTGAGTGGCCTATTTCTTTTTTTTACCCAGAGGGCTCCTCTGTCTGTACTCCTAAACATCATCTAAGCACTAGAACAATTCAGTCAGACTGGTGTCTCCTGGCTTGAAAAATTAACTCATGTTAATATGGGCCATTTGCAGTTCTGAGGTGAAGATGTGAATATCTTTGTATAGAAAAACATGTTGAAGGTGTTGAATAAGTGTGTGTAATGTATAAATGAATGAATGAAGAAAGGAATGTGTGTGTATACGAGGATAGTGATAATATTGAGTGCAATCGTTTGTAGTATGTTCTGTTGGAAAAGGTTTATTTATTGGGTAAGGTCTAGCTGCAATTATTTCCTCTGTTAATATTTTGTTCAGATTTTTTATTTATATTTTGGTATGAATAGTGGTGATGTATGTCTTCATTTTCGTCACCATGTCCATCTTGGTGGAATCTTTCTTTTCTCCTGGATCATTCATAATCACAGATCAGTGTCTCAGTCACCAGATCTGATCAATAAAATCATTTTTAAATCATCTTTATTTTTCATTTTTGTCTTCAGTGTCTGTGCTTGTTTTGTTAAAATGTGTTTAGTTTGTATTAGTGCTGGGTAATAATTAGACTAGAGCATAAACTGTGGTGGCTTAATGGCCCAAAAGAGGCTAAGTTGTGGTGGTATTGTGGATAAGGTAATGGAATATTGGTATAAAGGTTAGGGGTTTAAACCCCACCACGGCTATGCAGCCACAGCTTTATGTATCCAGTTTCAATTGTAAGTTGCTTTGTATAAAGGGATCTGCCAAATTCATTAACGTAAGCTGTGAGCATAGCTGCTCTTGCTCTCGAGATTGAAGGGACAGCATCCGTTTTCCTCTCAGTTCCAGTGAGATGACAGTCTTGGGCATCTGTGGGCATACAAGTACCAAGTAGCTAAAGACAGTTTAAAAGGGAAAAGTGGCTTCATATTCAAAAAATGGTCTCATTCTTTTTCTCATATCATCCAATCATTTTCTATTAAAATGTATTTTTATATCTTTTTAGACCAGGTGCCACCACTGATCAAACCAAACTTTTCAATTGCCCAACCTCTCACAAGAACTCACAAAAGTATGTATAATTAGTAAGCAATTTTTTAGGGCTTAATAACAATTTTGTAGTCCTTATCAGCTTTTATTTACAAACAAATAACCTCCTGTGACGAGACAGATTTAGATAAATTGTCTAAATAGTTAACTAAAAAACAAGTGTTAAATGATGGAACTAGGGTGGAGACGTTTGTTCATTATCATTTAACAAAAAACAATCACCTTAAACATCAAGACTATTTAGCATGTGTTGAGTTGGTGACATGGGCTTGTTTTCAGCCACAGACCCTGAGAAACTTCCAGTTATAGAGACAACAATGAACTCCTCTTTATACCAGAATATTCTTGAGACAAATGTAAAGCCATCCATCCATTGACCAAAAGGTCAATGGGTGTAAGATGAATTCCAAGACCTAGAAACATGTTTGGGATTATCAGCCAGAAGTTACAAACTTAATGGCACAGCTGTAAACCTGCCTGGCTGTACAAGAAAGCCCAAAATGGAGTCCAGAGGCCTTAGCAGGACAATGAAGAGCAAATTTGTTTTACTGCAGAAGACTTATAGAATGACCTGATAAAGACTGGAACATACCTGTATGTGTCAGTGACAACCATAAGAAGATCACTTAACAAGCAAGGACATTTTGGCTGGAATCCATGATGCACACCACTCTTGACCAAGAAGCACAGAAAGAGTAAACTTAAATATGACAGAGGGCATTTGTATAGGGCTGCAGAGTTCTGGGACACAGTTCTTTGGAATGACTAATCAAAATTGTTCGGCCGTATGGATCAGTGGATTGTGTAGTGAAATCTGTTCATTTTTTGTTGTTATGTGAGGTTGAATTGTTTGTTTATAGAAGTTGATGAGGACAACATAGTTATTATTTAGGCCTGATAATTAAGAACATTAAATTGTATATGCAGTGAGCACGATTTCCTAATGCTCTGAACTGTTTCTCTGTTCTCTTTTTAGTGAATCTTAAACTGAAAAATATTCTGTTCTGTGGTTTTTTTGTGGTGTTTTTTCCCAACACAACACTGCTTTTAATACAGGCAGTGCATTCTAGGTATAGATTTAAACTAGATATCATTTGGCCAGTCAACGTTTGATATCTCTCATTCTTTTTTTTTTCTATTTTATTTATGCATTTTCTGTTTATTTCATATCCTGTTGGGGGGATCCCTGATTGCAGTCGAGATGGGTATTATGCTACTCATGCCTCCTCTGACCCACGCGCAGCCCTTAGCGGAATCCTTTTTCACCTATGCATTCTGCTCAGACGCTTCTATCTGCTAATCAGGGCCTTGCACAGCGTTTGAATACCCCAACAACATAGTCCACTCATCCTGCCCTGCAGGGACTGCCAATTATGCCGGTGCATAATTGCTGACTGATGGCAACACCGAGTTTCGAACCGAGGAGTTTAGAATCTCGGTGCTGGTGTGCTAGTGGAATATCCCACTGCAGACTTCTCATTCTTAACAGGTGTGTACTGATGATTCATTAGAGCTGACAATATTCATACTAGCATTTGTTTCCTTTATCTGTGACAATAGTTAGAAGTATCTGGAGTCAACTTATGTATTTCAATTAATATGTAAAATAGATTACATGGGGAGGAGGAGGCAAAACATCTTTCCTTATTTAGTTATTTCATCTCATTTCAGTGTTTAGATTATTTCTCTTTTCTGTATTATTGTTTTAATGTAAAAATAAGAATAGAGAAGTGTGTATGTATGTGTTGCACTTGCAGCTTAAGCAACCAAACATCCCACCAAACACAACCCAGGATCATAGGTATGTATGGGTTATAAATCTACATGATTGGCTAATATAGGCTTTATAAGTCTATTAGCAAGTCTAGTAACATAGGGTGACCATACATAATCTTTTTTCCCGGACATGTCCTCTTTTTTGGACCTAAAAACTGCGTCCGGTCCTGATTTCAAAATCATCAAAAATGGCCGGTATTCGGCTTTTGTAGTCTGTGTGCACTAATCTTTGTGTGTTTTTGCATAGATTTTACCAATATCTTTAGGTCCCACCTCCTCACACTTGTCTTAAAAATGCCCAAGTGCAAATGAAAATTCCAAGATGAATTGCAGAAAAAAAATGTGTGTTTTCGTCTTGGTCTGGATCCTGGGAGCAGAATGCATGACCTGCGAAGTGTCCAATACAGGTGCAAGTTCAGCAAAACAAAAAACTGCAGCTAAAGGAGAGAGTTCATTAGGTGAATGAACTATTTTGTGAGGTCGGGTAAAACAGAAGATGATTTTACTGCTGCTGAGGGGTTTTTTGCATTTCACACCACAAAGCATCACAACAGTTACTGATCAATGGACTGCACGCCTGCCTTGTTAAAAAATATTTCCCTGATTCTGAAACAACATAAACATTTCAAAATGCAAGTACTAAGATTGAGGTTATTGTCTGCCACATTCTGGTGAAATAGCTCTATGGACTGTTTTATTTGTTGTTTTTATTGTTTAGGGCCAAATGCTGAATGGCAGGGAACACAGGCATTTGTTAGTTTCTTTATTAAAGTTCAAGAACATAGTTGAATTATTGATTCATTTCTCAAATATTTAAACCCCTTCCCCAACCCTCGGAACTAAACCCTCCACCCAGTGCAGGTGTCCATTTGCCCCATGCTGCCGTCTTACCACAAGTGTCTTCTTTTTCATGAACCAAAATATAGTCACCCTAGGTAACACCTGAAATTGAATGGCTTCCAATATGTCTGCGCATAAGCTCAAATTAATAATATTTGCACATGACATACCTTCCACACAAATGCCTTAAAGTGACATGACTATAAATACAAAATGCCCCAGATTAGCAGATATTGGCTTCAGACTGTGTTTTTATTAGCACATGCCCAGTAAACAAGTGACCCACTAGGCTTCTGCAATGCCATCCATCAGGGTTGTTAAAAACAGCCCTTCAGTTGGCACAGCTGCCATGTCCTGTATAAGTAACTGGCTAGGCTCTGGTTGCATTATATGGTTGTATTTTATTTTAGTAGCCAATGGCACACATGCTCATGTGACATCACCACAGACTTTTTCCTTTGACTCCTCCAGCTTTTTATTTATATATTTAGATGTTTTATACTCTACTTACACCTTACACAGTGGTTATATTCACAACAGGAATGGTGGGTAATTCTCATCTTTCATTCAACAGTCCTTGTCAAATGTTATTATATGTTGTTTTTTAGATGCCCTCTTTTTGACCAATATACTGTATATATGATTTGGTTACAATATATTGACATTGTTTAGCTTTTAAATTAACATATTCGTTATTAGCTATGCTAGCCATGCTGGCTATGCTAGCTTTTGTTAAGTGTACACTATATGACGAAACAGCTGTTCATAAGCTTGTTAGTCACTTATACATATTGTATAACAGCTTCTACTTTTCTAAGAAAGAAATACATACTGAAGTGTATCTGTGGATTTTTGCCACAGCATTTTGTTGACAAAAGACAAGGTTTGTCTTGCAGTCAGAGTTCCAGTTTATTCCAAATCTTTTTAAGTGGGTTGAGGTCAGTGCTCTGTGCAGGCTACTGGAGTTTCTCCACACTTGTCAAATTATGTCCCAATCCACCTTACTTTGTGTACCTTGTACAGTCATGGTGAAACAGAAAAGGGCCTTCCCAAAACGGTTACCACAAAGTTATAAAATTCATTTTATACACCTGTTAGCATTGGGTAGGATTAAAATCCTTTAAAAAACGTAAAACTTTAAGATTGGAAGGGGTGTCCACATCCTTTTAGCCATATAGATTACTTCATTGAGAGGTGTGACTTTAATGTAAGGAAACATTCAATTGTAAACACTAAATACCTCAGTATAGTGCTTTTTATAGTTTTTCTAAATTTGCTTCTGGGATTCATAAACACAACAGGTGATTTTAACAATACTGCCTGAGTTGTAGATACTTTCGAAGTCAAAAGTTTACATACACTTGACAGAGACATGCATATTATGGGAAATGTTAATGAGTCCAGCAACTGTTCCTTTTCTGTGGCTGCAATATAAAAAAAAACATGGGAAAATAAATACCATTTTGATTTTTTGAATATATGCTGAATTAAGCCATTGAACCTTCTTTTCTACATGGTAGCCATGGGTGACAGTGCTGTTCTAGCACCTTCTGTTTTAGGGTAGACCTGCTTTTTGTTGGTCCTAAAATTACATCTGACCATCTTACTTAATCGGTTTCCTCTCAGCCTAAGGTAACCATTTGGGGTTTCTTTATAGACTTTAGAAAAAGTTGTTCTGTATTATTTTTATCATGTACAGATTTTTATGTGCATTTAATATGTATTTCTATCATTCAGTACCATTATAAGTTCTTAAGAAATATAGAATACATGTCTCCTACAAGTGCATTTATACTTTTGACATAGACTTTGTTTTAGTTAGTTGTTGATGTGAACTCTTTAGAGCAGACATGTCAAACTCAGTGCCCACAGGCCACATCTGGCCCGATTTACAATTATTTCTGTATATAGGACACACACCGCTAATACTACAAGTCCCAGAATGCACTGCAAAAAGACCTGCAAGCCCAGCTGTACTTTTCCCCCACTCTGTTGCACATTCATCCGAGGTCAGAAGTCACCAGGACAAATATAAGCACAAAGACAGACAGCAGGCTCGAAGAGGTGCCAAACATCTGGCTCTAGCACATACATAAAAGAAGAATGTAGTCTACCTAAATATATATATTTTTTTTACTTTATCCAACATCCTGCTGATCATGTTTAATAAATGTTGACCCTGTTTGGCTCTCGATAAATCACGGCTTTTAAATGAGTGAGCTTGACACATCTGCTTTAGAGTCACGGATGGTACAGTAAGATAATTTTTAAAAGTTGTCCATTTTAAAAATGAAAACAATTCCCAGAGCACACTGTTAAACATACAACATAAAGGAAAGGTGCAAAATGGTCTTCCTTTTATCCGGTGAACAGAGGGAGGTTTATTATTCACAGCTGTGTATCAGGTGTGTTTGGCATGCAGCATCTCAGTGAGCAGGGAGTTGCAAGGCAGGTCACCCAGCAAGTGGCGCTGATACAAGTACTCCTCTACCTGCAGGCTGATGCTGCGCACTTCAGGTAGCCGTAGCAGCAGCTGTCCAAATGTATCCGAATGACCTGGGTGAGTGTGCATGGTGTGGTCCATCAGAGCCCTGTTCACTCTCTCCTGAGTGCACTCCACCTGCCTGCGGTCTTGCACTGCCTTTACATCTGTACATCACACATATTCAAACGCATATATTATAGGTCTGGATGTTTAATAATCCATTGATTATTTAATTCAGTGACCACTTAAGCTTGATTATGGCCCCAGAGCCATCTGAAAACACTAAGATGCACAAAGGTGGAGATATTAATGTACTTGCAAGCTAATTAAAAAGGCATACAGTAATTCAAAGAATTTCATTCCAGAGCATTCAATTTAATTAAAGGCAGGAAACACCCTGGACAGGTTGCCATCCATCACAGGTTAAAAACAAACACATACATTCACACTTAGGGCAATTTAGTAGCTCCAGTTAACCTAACAGGGCAGCACGGTGGCTCGGTGGGTAGCACTGTCGCCTCACAGCAAGAAGGTCCTGGGTTCGATCCCCAGGCGGGGTGGTTTGGGTCCTTTCTGTGCAGAGTTTGCATGTTCTCCCCATGTCTGCATGGGTTTCCTCCCACAGTCCAAAACATGCAGTCAGGTTAATTGGAGACATTGAATTGCCCTATAGGTGAATGGGTGTGTGTGTGTGTGTGTGTGCCTGGCATACTCCACACAGAGTATGGACCCAGGCGGGCCAGCCGGGAGATATAATCCCTTCAGCGCATCTTGGGTCTACCCTGGGGCCTCTTCCCTGTTGGCCGTGCTTGGTATACCTCCACCTCTACTCTTCTTCACACAAAGGAGCAGCAGTTTTACTCTGAGCTCCTTCCCTATCGCTCCTTAATAACGGAGAGTATGCCCAGCAACCTACTGGAGAAAAATCATACCGGCAGCTTGTATCTGCGATTTCATTCTTTTGGTCATTATCAAAAAGTGCTTGACCATAGGGGAGGGTGGGGACATAAATCCACGGGTAAATTGATTAAAATGTTCTTTCACACACATAGACTAATTTTAGTAGCTCCAATTAACCTGACCGCATGCCTTTGGATACGGGAGGAAACCGGAGCTTCCAGTGGAAACCCACGCAGACATGGGGAGAACATGCAAACTTCACACAGAAAGGACCCAGACCTATCTACCTGGGAATCAAACCCAGGACCTTTTTGCTGTGAATCGACAGTGCTACCCACCAAGCCAGCATGCCCCACAAGTATGACATTTACAGAGACATAATCAATGATAGTGAGCTTTGTCTATTTTTCATGATGAAGTAAGAACATTTTATCTGATCTACACTAAAGTTATTGTTTTTAAAAGCAGTGTTATAATTTTTTAACATTTAACACAAACTACAATCAAATATAATGATGCTCAAACGCTTTTAAAATGTATTTTTTGTACAAAGGTTTATATAGGCAAAACATTTAATACTGCCACCACTAAAAAAACCCTAAACGGTAATGATTCCTGTGTGTGTGGTTACTACTTTTTACTCATGTCTAAGTGGGTTATCCTACCCTCCAAAAACATGTAAAAACAAATTAGGCCATGTTAAATTGAAGGATTTGCCACTGTAAATCCCCAGAGGCTAAGTGTAAATTAGTATGATACCCTGTCCAGGATGGGTTCCTGCCTTACTGTTCTCAGGATAGACTCTGGATGTACCACAAGCCTTAACAGCATAATCAGTGCAACTTAGTGTAACACCGCTATAAACAGTGCTTTAAGTAACAAAAGCAGCATGTGGTTGCTGTGTAATGACACAAACCTGGGTTAAAGAGGACAAGATATTTAAGACACACAAACTCTTTTCTGTCCAGCGGAAGAGTCCTAAGCTTGGACACAAGGTCTTGTGCCCTGGTGACCAGACTACTCAGCACTGTCCCTGCCTGGGAAAGCACTGTTGATACTTCAATCTGCAGAGAGCAAACCACAAAGATGTGTTATTTTTTTTAAATAACTTTTAATGCACTCTGGACCTATGAGATAAAAGGTATTGGTATAAGATTCAAGTTAGAGTGTTTACCTGTTGCCCTGTGACTAGGTAGATGCAACCATCTATGCCATAATGTACTTGACGACACAGGTGATCCAGAACCAGCAGTTCACTCCAGCAGCTCTGTAGCAGCACCATCTGATCTTCTACCTGAAAGACATCACACACTGTAACATACCAGGTATTTCTGTGTTTGGTTCTTACTGACTAGAGTATAGACTCTTTAGTATTATGATTTGTATTGGCAGACTGGGCCTAAAGTCATGGTCCATGACCATTTTCTCCCAATTCTATAATTCTATAATTACATCTGACCATGCGAACAGTTGTTTTTTTTCCCACTGTTTCAATAAACTTTTTGTTACTGCAGTCAGACAGTTATATAAATGTGTATGGACAGGAGAGGTCACCAGCTATAATCAATAATAATCAATAACAAGGCTATGCCTCAAAGTTAAGTGACCGAAATCCATCCAATTATTAATTTAAGTTGTCTTGTATATATAAGATGGCAGCAGATTTTGTCATTATTGAAAGCGGGATATTTCGCTAGCACACCAGCGCCGAGATTCTGAACACCATGGTTCGAAACATGGGGTGGAGTGGGGTCTTCAAATGCTGTGTAAGAACCCTGATTGGTGGATAGAGGCGTCTGTGCAGAGTGCATGGGTGGAAAAAGGTTCTGTTAAGAACTGTGCACAGGTTGGAGGAGGCAGGAGCAGCAATATACCCTCCTCAACTGCAAAAAATCGGGAATCCCCCAGGAGTGGAAGACAAATTGACGCTAAATTGGGAGAAAAAATGGGAGAAAAACGCATAAAATATAAAAGTATGTTTCATTCATACACTCAGACAAATAAGTTATTAGTCAAGACATACATGTTGCAGCCGCTCAGGTGGTGCAGCGGTAAAGTATGCTAGCGCACCAGAGTTGGGGTTTCGAATACATCGTATCGAATCTCAGCTCTGCCTTCCGACTGGGCTGGGCGGATGCATAAACAAAGATTAGCTGTTGTTCATAGGGTTAGGGGTAAAAAGTCGGATCATGGGTCCTCATAACTGGTGCAACTGTGGCCCCTGCTGGCTGACTGATGGCGCCTGCACAAGGCTGAGGAATAATGCAGATGGGGGTGTGGCCCTCCGTACACAGTGCCTGTCGGTGTATAAACTCGACTCGTGCAGGTGAAAAATGCAGTCTGTACTGACTGTACGTGCTGGAGGGGGCGTATGTTAGTTGAGAGGCGTCCTCAGTCAGCAGTGCAGGGTCGAATCAGTATAGAGGACGCAATCAGGGTAATTGGACACGACTAGATTAGGGGAGAAAATTGGGGGAAAAAGTGGGAAAAATAGAAAAAAAAAAGACATGTTGCTTCAAGTGTATGTATACAGCATGTTATAAGCATTAATATAAAAACAAAATTAGATGCTAATGTGGTTCTTTTTGGGGAAAAGAGCTGACTGGTGTTACTGCTAAACATTTTTGAAGAAACGTCATAAATATTTTACAAATCATGTTATAATACGTAACTCATGTATCTGTGTGTATTTACTTTTCTACCTTGAGTTCCTTAAACAGTGTACTGTTGCGTGCCCATTCCACCAGCCCGAACAAAGTCTGGTCAGCCATTTTGCACATGATGCTGAAGGTATTGAGACGGTCGTGTTTTCCGCGACTGGCCTGCTCTCTTCGCAGGCTGGCCACCACTCGTGCACATATCTGTGATTCATCTGGCTCTCCCTGCAGCAGCTCGCTCAGGAAGCATGTGCTAGATGAAGGGAGGTCAGAGGTTAGGGTAGTAGAAGGGGTCGGTGTCGGGGCAGAACACTGCGTTGGAGTGGACGCTGGAGTTGAGGCCAGCATGTGTGTGGAAGTGTGTTTAAGTACAGTGGAAATAGTGCATGGTGCAGCGGGGTAAGGGTTGAATGGCATCTCTTCTTTTTTTTGAGGGTAACCATGAAAGCTGGGGTGGTAAAGTCCACTGTATTGGAGCGGTGGAGGGATTAGTGCTCTTTGAAAAATCTGTGATTGGTGGAAGGACTCAGGGCCAAATGGAGCTGGGTAAGTACTCGACAGAGAATGAACGTCATGTGGTAAGGCAGGCAAAGGTGCTTGTGATGTTTCCAGTTTGGTCCTGTTGGGAATGGTGTTTGCTTGGTGGTATCCTCCTCTCTGCTGTTTCAGCTGCCTGTCCCTGCGATACAGAGGGCCAAATTTGTTTCGTCCGCCCCTCATTCGGTCTGCTCGCACAGCTGTTAACATTTTAATACGAACAGTTACATCACACCAGTGTAAATCAGAGATGATTAAGGCATGTTCTAAAGATGGCTTGGTAATTAAATGCTAGTCATTATTGGTCCAAAATTTGATTATTAACTCAACTTCTGGGGGGCCTGGTGGGTCATGAGACCTTCTGCTTCTAGCCATAGACTACAACATATCTTACAATGAGTAAATTTTTAGTTAATATTTGACACAAACACTCTCAGAGATCGAATGCAGGCAATACTGGCTAAAGGATAAAGTGGGCCTCAATCACAGCTAAAATTAGCAAATTTCAAAATACAGAAAGTCCTTATCTCAAGGAACCTACATTGAGTGTCCCAGTTTGAGCGGTCTCAGTTTAACAGGCTGGAAAGAAACTATTTTTTAAAGCTGCTGAATTTTATTCTAAATTGCTAGAAACACTATATGAACAGGGTTATGTGGGCAGCCACCCTAATTAAAATTCACATGTTTAAGCCACACCCACAGTCAACAAGTGTATACACTCACGCACTCACTTTCTAAGCCGCTTATCCTAATCAGGGTGATGGGGGGTGCTGGCCGAGCTCTCAATGGATGCAATTGCAGAGCAGACACACAAACCTTGACTGCATGTCTTTGGACTGTGGGAGGAAACCGGAGCTCCCACGCAGACACATGGGAGAACATGCAAACTCCACACAGAAAGGACCCAGATCGCTCCACCTGGGAATCAAATCCAGGACCTTCTTGCTGTGAGGCAACAGTGCTATTCATCAAGTCACCGTGCAGCCCAGGTGTATACAATTATATGAAAATCAGTTATATACTTCCAACTTGCATGACAAACATTTTAGGAAAAGCCTTTTAATATGATCTAGACAAGTGGTTCTTGTGTGTATAGACCAATTGTTCTTAATTGTTTTTGAATAGTGAAGTTTCTTTTGTAAATATGGGTAAAGCTTTTGCAATTAAATGTATTTTTCCCCACAGAAAACCTGCTTTATTTTAGACCATAGTTCCCTAAGCCTTTACATTAAATAATGAGATTTATTATGCAACCATTGTGTTTTAAAGACATTAAACAGCATAAATCCCTGTTGTCCAGACCAATGTTTTTTACTAGTGGATTTTAACCAACAGCTTGTCTAACAAACAGGCAAAGTGTGGGTGGAAATGCTTTTGTGCTTGAACCTAATAATGAACAAAAGTCAACCCTGGAGCAAGACCAATAGAGAACCACTGGTATATAATAGTCTTGACCAAAATTAAGCCAATGTGGCATACCTGGAATGTAGAATTGTGGAAACTGTTGTGCAAGAAGGTCCTGGGTTCGATCCCCAGGTGGGGTGGTCTGGGTCCCTTCTGTGGGGAGTTTGCATGTTTCTTGCCATGTCTGCGTGGGTTTACTCCGGGTGCTCCGGTTTCCTCCCACAGTCCAAAGACATGCAAGTGAGGTGAATTGGAGATACAAATTGTCCATGATTGTGTAAATGGTGAATCTTGTGTAACAAGTAACTACCTGTCCTGTCATGAATGTAATCAAAGAGTGTAAAACATGACGTTAAAATCCTAATTAACAAACAAACATAGGAAACTGCTGTAGTACATGTATAGATATTTTATCTATCTACTATCCTCTTGTGAACTAACTGTACTTTTACGTAGTCATTTTTCCCCCACTTGTATATCTCTGCCACCAAATCTGCTATTGCGTATTTTATGGACTTAAAGATAAGTGCAGTTAACTTATCTGTAAGAGAGTGCAGTATTACTTAACTCTCACTAGCACGTTTATCTTCATATTCGAATGTTGAAAGCAAAGGCAACTTATTATTGCAGATTTAAGCAAGATGTAAATAATGATAACCTGGTTTATTGATGAAACAGAATATTTGAGCTAAATGTTAATGTATTTACACATACTTGCTGTGTACGTGTGTGTGTTGGTGGCACGTACCCTCTCTCTTCATGCCAACTGCCAGGCACTTCTGAAAGCGGCAGTAAGGGCATCTCTTCCTCTGTGCTGGGTCCATAGGGCAGCTTTGTCTTTCTGTGCAGGAGTAATGCTTTTTATTCTGTACTGATCGCTTAAAGAAGCCCTGCAACAAGAGAATGGGACAAAATGTAAAAAGAAAATTCTTGATTTGTTAACTGGTTTACAAGTATTTAACTGAAAACATCATAAAAAGTTTTAACTTATTAATTTAATTAATTTTGTACATTTACTGATGTTATTTATGCAGTGGAGTATTAACAAATGGCTTAATTTTTAGGAGCAGGGATGATACAAAGTTTACCCTTGGAAAAAAAAACTGTTTAGGTAAACAGTACAAGAGCAGTCTTTCATAATGTAGACTGGCAAGAAAGTCCTTCAGACAGCGCATTTACATTTACGGCATTTAGCAGACGCCTTTTTCCAAAGCGAAAATGTTTGCAATTTAAATTACGGATCCACCAAAATCCCAAAACCTTACCTGTATGGGGTGTGATAAGGTTTGGATCTTGTGTATTTAATGTGTGTGTTTGTGTGTGATTGCGTGTCAGACTTGCCTTGCAGCTTTCACAAGTGAGCAGTCCATAATGATATCCTGACACTCGGTCACCACACACAGGACAACCTTCCTCCTGCTCTGATGGAACTTCAAGGTCAGGCTTCAGCTCACCACAAGACATTACTATCAAAATGAGTAAACAGGGTAAATCTCTAATCTTTTACATTTATAGGATTAAGCAGATACTCCAAAGTAACCTTAGGAAGTGCTTTTGTATTTTACTAAATACATTTTTCCAGTTGTCTCTAAAACAGTCAAGTTTTTAGTATGAAACATGAAACACGGAGGCACTGCTGAAAGGTGGGTCTAAAAGTGTGTGATGTACAGGTCCATTTTTGGCAATGTAGGCAAGCACTATTGTTTTAAATCTGAGCAGCTACAGAAAGTGGAAGGAATGCAGGAGTGCATTAATGTGGCAATGCGTGAGTAGATAAAAAAAACAGGCATATGGCATTTTGAATTATGATGGTGAACACGAGAAGACCTGTCATAAGAAAGTTGCAGCCATCCAGTCTTAAATTAAAAATAGACTGGACAAACATTTAATTGGGTTCCATGAGGAATATGAAACCTACAGTACATGATTGAGTCAGGTTAGCAACATGAGCCAACAAAAATTACATTATATTATTATATATATAATGTTGCTGTCATGACCTGACATCTATTATGTCTACCAGACATGGAAGGTAATGTGAACTAAGGAGATGAGAACTAAGCATTTGAAGGAGAAATCTTTCCTAGAGTTAGAATGAACCAGCATCAATCAGTTTATTCTCGCACGCATGTACGCTCAGAGCCTATCCCGGAAACACTGAGTGCAAAGTGGTAATACACCCTGGACAATCCATCCATAATCAATCACAAAATAACTCCCCAAAATCCACATGGGCAGCAATTTCTGTCATTGTACAATAGAGGGAAACAAGTATCCAGTAATTTAGAGGTTTCATGTTCTTTCATGATCCTCTCTTAGGTAGTTTTGTCTACTAATGGCCCTTAATATAAAAAAATTCAGACCCTATGCTATGACACTTGAAAATGTGTATTTGCTTTGTCCTCAAGATGTGTCTAGAATTTAATATGTGTCTACCTGTTGCATTTTGAATTGACTGGCATGCGTCAAGCCAAATTGGGCCTGGGCAAGAAAATTTCTAAAATCTATAAGATCATAATAATATTTATAATGCAGTGTCATTCAGTGGAGGGTGTACCAGGCAAAAGCTGAAATTATACTGTTGTAAAAAATCTCTGGTTTTCACACAGTCGTATGCTTAGTTTCCCGCTAATATACTGTAATTTATAGCGTTGTGGGTACCACACATTTTTGTGTACTACACACCTGGGTGTAATCCCACATTTGATTACAATCTGTGTGGGTTTTAGCATGTTCTCCCATTTAAAAAACATACCAGTAGGTAGGGTGGCAAAACAAATGTTGCCTTGGTGTGGTGCTCTGTAATAGACTGGGAAAACAGGGTACAGGGTGTAAACCCACCTTGTGCCCAGTGTTTTCGGTAATTACAAAGGATATTTTATTTTTTTAATTAGAAACTATATCAGATTTATCAAACTATCAAATGCTCCCATCTCTACCCTACCACACAAGAAATTTTATTCCTGAATTACTTCTTTGGCTCACTCTGCTTATGGAGCACCTCAGTCAGCGCAACACTTCGGATCATGTAAAACCATGTGAGTGCAGTTTAGTCTTGTATTACTGAGATTAATTTTTGTTTTGTTCTGGCCAAATATTACTTTTTGTTTTTTGTTTTTTACTAAAGGTGCAACTATAGTTTATCTTTACAACATTTTCCAAGCTTTGCAATGAATATATTCAATTATTTTAATATTCTAGCTAAACTAGAGTTTAATCCCACAATTTTTCTCAGAAACCTTCAGCAGGACGGCCAAACATGGACACTTTTTTCTGTCAATACTGTTATATTAATCTTTACTAAAATAAAAATATAATAGTCCAGGACATGACCACAATGATTTTGCATGGAATATGTTATATTTGGTAACATGGGCAATCTTTTAAATAGTCATAATGACTTCTTAGGACATTTTACACAAGGCCAACTTTTGTTATAATAAAAATCAGTCAGAAACTCTTTCCAAAAAACATATTTACATTATAGAACCCCCTAAAATACTGAATAGTTGTAACATTTAAAAAGTTGTTAAAAATCAATTGTATTTTTTCCTGTGTAACATTAAAGTCTTGCTTTAGACTTTATTTTAAGTTTATATCTAAAGTCTGTTTACAAAGAAATAATGAAGTGAATAAGTTTAGCACCCGTTTTGCAGCATAATGGTATGTATAAATTGCAGGCCACCTATAAATGTATTCTAAGTGAGAAACAGTGGGCCAGATAAAATCTATCTGCAGGCTGCATTTAGCCCTGGGCCGGACTTTGTACATGTCTGGCTTCATTTTTTATCTAATGCCATAGCAGCTGGTTACAGGGATATATGTGTACTTACATGGTGATGATCCATCCTGTGTTGGCAGGTCCTGAGAGCTTCCGGTGGAATGTACGATTGAAAGCTGAGGGGTTTCTGGGTAATACCCTGAAGTATCCATAGTCCTGAAGAGAGAAGGATTCTGGGTCACCAAGCATAGATGCCCCAGGGACAGGAGAGTGGGACAGGGTAAGGTGAGTGCAGGACAGCTGGTGCTGTGTGGAGGCCCACTGAAGAACTTTGTACCATGTTGTGTAATAAACCTGCCTCTGGCACACCTTCATGGCCTACAAAGAAACCTCACACTTGACGTGAGTATAGTCATCCATGGTGGAGTTTTACTGTCTGTACAGGTAAAGTTCATACACACACACATGCTGTAGAATTAACTATTGTTATAAATATTATGATAATCCACCATCCTAAATTCACACATTCACCTGTTTCTTATCAGAGAGTCAAACATTAAAGGCTACTGTATTGTTTTTGTATGGATTATTATTTTTTTTTTTTCTTCTTCTTCTTTTTTTCCAATTAAACAAACTGCATAGACCAAAACGTAAGTCATACAGACATGAGTTGCTTGGTTCCTACAGGTATTAAAGTACTTCCCACTACTCGGACGCTCAAGCCTGATTGGCCTGATAGTGGCGCCATAGCATAGCGTCAAACTTTAAGGTCCATATCTCCTACCCCATATGACGTAGATACAAAATGATTGTTTTTCCACTGATTACTTGTCTAACGCCCTATGAAAAAGCCTCAAGATCCTTGTTGCTCCACCCACTTGATTTTTAGCTCATTTGCAAAGGATCCCTGAGAACTTAAACCTGCCAAGCATAAAGCAGACATTTACTTCTCTAACTCATGAAACTTCAGAGGCACAAAACATAGGATGTTTATAGGCTATGGCAAAAATATAGTGTATATTACGGTATAATTTATAATATGGTGTACTAGGTGGCGCTATAACATGTAATATAATATTAAGCAAACAAACACTACCAGATTAATATGAAATTTGGCGTAGTACTTCTGTGTCCTATCCTCCTTCAGGAATTGTCCCATATTCATGTATTGACACAAGACACATTTGGCTAATTTGTGCCTGGACCCTGGACATCACTGCTTGCAGCTATTTTTTGTATTTGTTTTAGTGTAGCTGCTGTATTAAAGCATTTGTAGATTGTGTTGTAATAATTTTCTTTTGTTTAATAAAAAGTCATGTCACACTCTGGGATACATTTAACACTGTTGTACAAAACAGGGGAAAGAGCAGGTATTATTTAGGTGGTGGATGATTCTCAGCACTGCAGTGACACTGACATGGTGATGGTGTGTTAGTGTGTGTTGTCCACTCTATCAGACACTCCTACCTAGTGCTGAGAATGATCCACCACCCAAATAATACCTACTCTGTGGTGGTCCTGTTGGGGTCCTGACCATTGAAAAACAGAGTAAAAGGATGTAGAGAAACAGCTGGTACAGCCAGTAATTGTAGAACTGCAAAGTGCTTTTATACGGTAAGTGGAGCTGATAAAATGAACAGTATGTGTAGACACAAGGAGGTGGTTTTAGTGTTATGGCTGATCGGTGTATATATGTTATTAAAATTTTAATGAAATCAAATGTATTGAAAAAAAATGCATTTTGCCTATGTGTCCAGACTTTAGGGATGCCCTGTGGACCATGTATCTATAACCCTATATTAGGGCTGTAGTGGCATGAATATTCTCAATATCTTTTCTTAAGTTGTAAATCTATTAATTGTACAACTCAGCATTGCATTTTTTTGTTTCACACAGTGTAATTTAACTTTTTACCATAACAAGAGAAACTGTAACAATTGGCTATTTTATTAGCCAATGTGGAAAGGCTATAGAATACCAGAGCTTGGGGGGTAAAGGATCAGTTACCCTCGAAAACATTACAGAAAACTGTTACAGAAACTCAGAACTCTGACATCATTGTGTCAAAATAACACTCAACTCCCAAGAATCAACATACCACCAAAAACTTAACAGGGGCATGATTTTTATTTGAAAATGTATTAATACATTAAACTGTCTGTTAACTTCTAAACTACCACATAATTATTGCATCATTACTTTATATTCACTTACCGTGTATGCTGGTCAGGGCTTCAGTGAGCCCAGAGTCTATTATAAAAGCATGGGTGCCAGGCAGGACTACACCACATACAGGTATGCTGGTTCATCAAGGCATCACACTAACTTATTTTGTACACAATAAGACCTAGAAGTAAATAAGACCAGCGAATTTGCCTACAGCATGTTTTTGAAAGGTGGGGACTCATAGGAGAACATGTCGATCTTCACACATTTAGAAACCAGAGGTGGGCACTTAATCTAGTTTGCTGGCGGTTGTGTGCAGCCTGCCTCCCAATCTATGTTCCAGTTCCTTCCAAAGGTGTTCAGTGGGATTAAGTTTAGGGCTCTGTGCAGGTCACTTAAGTTCTTTTAAACCACCACCAGTTAAACCATGTCTTTACAGGTGCTGCTTTGAGCACAGGCACACAGAAACAATCAATTTAAAGTTGTGCATACAGTGGGTTCCGGAAGTATTCAGACCCACTGATATTATGTATGTATACTTTTTGCACTTTGTGTTTTCTGAAAGGTTTCTGAAAATTAATTAAAAATCTTCAAAAACTGAATGCTTATTCAAAATGTATTTAGACTATTTTTATTACTTTGTAGAAGCCAATTTGGCAGCAATTACAACTGTGCAGGTGTGTGATGTGCTTCACCTGGTTTTGATTAAAAGTATGCATCAATGAGCCAAAACATTAGGACTACCCACCTAATATGCTATTAAAACAACTCCACAAGACTTGGACTACTGTGTTCTAGTACGAGGACATTACTAGCAGATGTTTCAACTGCAACTGTCTCACAGGACATCCTCGTGCAACCTCTTTAATGGGTAAATGATGCACATGTGCCCAGCCATCTATGTGATCTTGGCGTAAACTGGATACTTTAAACTCGATGACTTTCTTTTATTAGCCTGTTACTTTTTTCAGCTATTTATTTATTTATATATGTCCAACTTATGCTTACACGTTTATAAACCAACACATTTTTGAGCATGAACAAATATGTTTAAAATGACTGTTATAAAAATGTATACATGTAAAGCCTGATGGTGTCAGCTCATCTTAGCCAGCATGGGGAGGTACAAGCAGCAAGAAATTAACAATAAGCTAATTGACCATGATTAGACTGGGAGAAATATGCGAGAAGGGTAAACCTGTGGGTGGGTAAACCTATTCATATCATTTAGATGTTTGCAGGACAACCTAATATCAGCATCAACAATTGGCTTATAGTGATGCTGCAGGGGTGTCTAAGGAATGTCTTTGGCAGCTGCCAACCTGCACCAATGCATGTCAACACAAATGTTTCCAACACCTTGTCACACCAATGCCACAAACATTTGAGGCTGTTCTAAGAGCAGCATTTCTAAGTGTGTATTTACACAAGAAATTACAATTAAATAATAAGAGAATGGCAAAGAAGTTTTACTATGATGATACAATCTGACATAGAAAAAATGTAAATGTAAATGTAAACTGATAAACAACTAGCCTCGATTATTTGTTCTTGGAATTAGTGCTTTTTCACCATTTTGTGTCGCACAGGAGATGATGGAATGTTATTCAGATGGTGGACACACCGGTTCCCCTTCAATCAAATACCACACCTCATTATGTCTGTTCAGCAGCACCATTGGACTGGAAACAAATACACAAACATACACAAAGAGAAGTTAGTGAAATCAGAGACCAGTTCTCACTGGAAGTTCTCACAGCTTCTGTTTTTTTGGGATGTGCAAATCAAATTGTGACCCCATTCATCCTACACTGGTTCACTAAGCTTTAAGTCAATTTATTCGACTGTAGACTTGCACAGCTGGCAGTGGTGATGCAATCCTGGGAAACTGAGTTTAATCCTGACATCTGGTTACTGCCTGTAAGGAGATTTAAAAGCTCTCCCTGTGTCTATGGTTTTCTCTGTATATTGTGGTATTTTCACCTCCTGAAAGCATGCAGCAGAGGAATCAGCTGCTCCAAATTGCTGTTAGGTATTAGTAAGTAAATGTGTGAGAAAGTAATTGCCATATAATAGATTGGCACCCTGTCCTTGCACACTGTGTTCCCTAGTAGCGCCGGAGCCACCACAAATGTAACCAAAATAAAGCTGATATAAAAGTTTCAAGTTGATGATAGCATGAATTTGTGATAGCCTGTCATAGACAGGTGCCCTGTTAGGGGTGTTTTCTACATAACGACCAGAATATCTCAGACAGGCTCCTGACCCACCTTAACATAACCTAGTTACTGAGAAATGAATTAATAACCTTTAAACCTCACATTTATTATTATTATTATTTTAAAGCTATAGACAGAAACTTCTTTCCTCTGTCAACCCCCACCAAAAAATCTGATTAAAAGTATGGCACTAATGAGCCAAAACATTAGTACCACCCACCTAATATGCTGTTAATAAAACTCTACAAGACTTTGAGTCCTGTGTTCTAGTACGAGGACATTACTAGCAGAGGTTTCAACTGTATGTTGGATGTTGGAGGTGGATCGTCTTACATGGCATGCAACCTCTTTAATGGGTAAATGATGCACATATGTCCAGCCATCAACATGATCTTGGAGTAAACTAGATACCTTGAACTCAATGGCCTCCTTCTATTGGTCTGATGTTCAGTTCTTATGCCTGTGTGCCCATCCTAGGTGCTTTCTTTGGTGGGCAAAGGGTTAGCACTGGCACTTTGACTGACCTAAAACTACACAGCACCATTCACAGAAGGGTTCAGTGCGATGTATGTTGTGAAACATTGACCCCATCACCCGTATCAAAATTATCTGCAATTTGAGCCATAATTTTAATAATTTGAGCCATAATAATTTGAGCCATAGCTTTGGCATTAAAGAGTTTTGGGTGCCCAAGAACCTGTCAGTGATTTGTGGCTTGTTCTTCCTTAGACTACTATTGATCCACCATAGCTGCCTCTGAGAACCATATTCTATTCTGATAATTAAATTCAGAATGTTACACCTGCAACACACTCGAAAATAATGCTAAATAATATTGAGGTTATACAAGTAACACTGTTCTGGAAGGTTCCATGAATAGCAGTTTAACTGGTAACAGGTGAGGTCATCAAGACTGAGTATAAAAGAAGCATCTCTTAAAAGCTTAGTCTTTGCAAGCAAGGATAGGTTGTGGTTCACCATCTGGTGCCAAACTTTGTGAGAGAATTGTCAGTCAGTTCAAAGACAATGTTTATCTTTTAGTATGTACAGTTCATAATATCATTGAATGCTACCCCCAGTGTCTTTTCCTAAGAACTCCATGTCTACTTTAGCAGGACAATGCCAGGCCTCATTCTGTACTAATTACAACAGTGTGGCTTTATGGACATAGAGTGTGTGTGCTTGACTGGCCTGCCTGCAGTCCAGATCTGCCCCCTATTAAGAATGTATGGTGCATCATCAAGAGGAGAATCATATATCAGTTTTTATTGCATTTTTAGAAAGTGTCCATCAAGAAAAAAATCATGCAGTGGTACCTGTTATAGCCGACATCATAGCGATAATCTTTCAGATAAGATGCTTGAACTTTGTCAAGCTCATCTTTCAGTTGACCAGAATACAGTTTGGATGTCAGTGAGACTATCCAGCCTCCGAAACTCATAACATACACATTCATATCTGGCATGTCAGTGAGGTACACCTGCAGCCCACAGACCAATAATACAAAGAGTTAAACATGAGTAATGAAATAAAAAGAAAAAAGAGAAAAATAGGCTAAAGTTTTTATAGACTAGTGACAAGTACTAGTGAGCAATAGCAGGAACATGGCTGTCTTAAACCTAAATGGTACCCTAATTAATGCTATTGCTAACACCTGTACTTGTATTTGTCATATTAGTTCATATTATATATATATATATACAGTGTATCACAAAAGTGAGTACACCACTCACATTTCTGCAGATATTTAAGTATATCTTTTCATGGGACAACACTGACAAAATGACACTTTGACACAATGAAAAGTAGTCTGTGTGCAGCTTATATAACAGTGTAAATTTATTCTTCCCTCAAAATAACTCAATATACAGCCATTAATGTCTAAACCACCGGCAACAAAAGTGAGTACACCCCTTAGTGAAAGTTCCTGAAGTGTCAATATTTTGTGTGGCCACCATTATTTCCCAGAACTGCCTTAACTCTCCTGGGCATGGAGTTTACCAGAGCTTCACAGGTTGCCACTGGAATGCTTTTCCACTCCTCCATGACGACATCACGGAGCTGGCGGATATTCGAGACTTTGCGCTCCTCCACCTTCCGCTTGAGGATGCCCCAAAGATGTTCTATTGGGTTTAGGTCTGGAGACATGCTTGGCCAGTCCATCACCTTTACCCTCAGCCTCTTCAATAAAGCAGTGGTCGTCTTAGAGGTGTGTTTGAAGTCATTATCATGCTGAAACACTGCCCTGCGACCCAGTTTCCGGAGGGAGGGGATCATGCTCTGCTCAGTATTTCACAGTACATATTGGAGTTCATGTGTCCCTCAATGAAATGTAACTCCCCAACACCTGCTGCACCCATGCAGCCCCAGACCATGGCATTCCCACCACCATGCTTGACTGTAGGCATGACACACTTATCTTTGTACTCCTCACCTGATTGCCGCCACACATGCTTGAGACCATCTGAACCAAACAAATTAATCTTGGTCTCATCAGACCATAGGACATGGTTCCAGTAATCCATGTCCTTTGTTGACATGTCTTCAGCAAACTGTTTGCGGGCTTTGTTGTGTAGAGACTTCAGAAGAGGCTTCCTTCTGGGGTGACAGCCATGCAGCCCAATTTGATGTAGTGTGCGGCGTATGGTCTGAGCACTGACAGGCTGACCCCACACCTTTTCAATCTCTGCAGCAATGCTGACAGCACTCCTGCGCCTATCTTTCAAAGACAGCAGTTGGATGTGACGCTGAGCACGTGCACTCAGCTTCTTTGGACGACCAACGCGAGGTCTGTTCTGAGTGGACCCTGCTCTTTTAAAACGCTGGATGATCTTGGCCACTGTGCTGCAGCTCAGTTTCAGGGTGTTGGCAATCTTCTTGTAGCCTTGGCCATCTTCATGTAGCGCAACAATTCATCTTTTAAGATCCTCAGAGAGTTCTTTGCCATGAGGTGCCATGTTGGAACTTTCAGTGACCAGTATGAGAGAGTGTGAGAGCTGTACTACTAAATTGAACACACCTGCTCCCTATGCACACCTGAGACCTAATAACACTAACAAATCACATGACATTTTGGAGGGAAAATGACAAGCAGTGCTCAATTTGGACATATAGGGGTGTAGTCTCTTAGGGGTGTACTCACTTTTGTTGCCTGTGGTTTAGACATTAATGGCTGTATATTGAGTTATTTTGAGGGAAGAATAAATGTACACTGTTATATAAGCTGCACACAGACTACTTTTCATTGTGTCAAAGTGTCATATTGTCAGTGTTGTCCCATGAAAAGATATACTTAAATATCTGCAGAAATGTGAGGGGTGTACTCACTTTTGTGATACACTGTATATATACTGTATATATATATATAAATATATATATACCGATCAGCCATAACATTAAAACCACCTCCTTGTTTCTACACTCACTGTCCATTTTATCATCTCCACTTACCATATAGAAGCACTTTGTAGTTCTACAATTACTGACTGTAGTCCATCTCTTTCTTTTCATACTTTTTTAGCCTGCTTTCACCCTGTTCTTCAATGGTCAGGACCACCACAGGACCACCACAGAGAAGGTATTATTTAGGTGGTGGATCATTCTCAGCACTGCAGTGACACTGACATGGTGGTGGTGTGTTAGTGTGTGTTGTGCTGGTATGAGCGGATCAGACACAGCAGCACTGCTGGAGTTTTTAAATACCGTGTCCACTCACTGTCCACTCTATAAGACACTCCTACCTAGTTGGTCCACCTTGTAGATGTAAAGTCAGAGACGATCGCTCATCTATTGCTGCTGTTTGAGTTGGTCATCTTCTAGACCTTCATCAGTGGTCACAGGATGCTGCCCACAGGGAGCTGTTGGCTGGATATTTTTGCTTGGTGGACTATTCTCAGTCCAGCAATGACGGAGAGGTGTTTAAAAACTCCAGCAGCGCTGCTGTGTCTGATCCACTCATACCAGCACAACACACACTAACACACCACCATCATGTCAGAGTCACTGCAGAGCTGAGAATGATCCACCACCCAAATAATACCTGCTCTGTGGTGGTCTTGTGGGGGTCCTGACCACAGAAGAACAGGGTGAAAAAGGGCTAACAAAGCATGCAGAGAAACAGATAGACTACAGTCAGTAATTGTAGAACTACAAAGTGCTTCTATATGGTAAGTGGAGATGATAAAATGGACAGTGAGTGTAGAAACAAGGAGGTGGTTTTAATGTAATGGCTGATTGGTGTATACATCTCATTATAGGTGATTAAGTGTTAATCGAAGAGTTTAAATTTAAAAATACATCCACAAGACAATTAAGTGTGCAAAAATTTAGGGGGATCTGAATCCATTGTATGTTCAGGGTACATGATTTAAGTGATTTTTTTGTGCAGACTCACAGTGCTGTCCGTTGGGTTGGGAGCACTTATCTGGTAGGCCGATGGTAACAGGAAGCTCATTACATAGACTGATTTTTCAAACAAAGGCACATTTTCCTTCACTTTGACTAAAACCGGGGCTGTCATGTCAATCTTAACACCTGCAAGTATAAGAATAAAGGAAATAAACAGGAATAGATGTAAAAGTCTTATACTCTACATAATGGCATTTTTTTAATATTAACTCACCTGCTTCATTTTCACCACTGATGTAATTAAAAAGTGTTTTGAATGCTCTCATAACAGCAGCCTCCCTAAAGACAGATTCCGCCTCTGTGGCCACCCATTTGGCAGCAGCATAGTGGCGCACCTATTGAAAGGGACAAGTGATTAAACACACAGCATGTAGCAAATGCAAAAGTTGTGACACATTAAAAAATTAGGTTTTATTTTTCCAAAATGTTAAATTTCAGTAATTTAACTAAATGTCAAAATATGATAAAAAGTTTGTTCATTTTACAAATAAAATTAACACATTATGAAATGTGGAAACCTGGTAAATGTTTCTAGGCTAGATGTTTTGACCACACCCAGGGTAATCTGTATTCAAAAATGTTTGGTTAATTTGTTGATAAATAACAAAGCTTAATGTGATATGATGGATAACTGTCTACTAACTGTCTACTTTAGCACAATGCTTATTGCCCCTATAGTGATGTACTGTATTCTATCTGGGTTTTTGTCTGGGTTTGCTACTGCATTGCGCCCAGTGATTTCATGTAAACCAAACCGACCACAACCCTGACCAGGATAAAGCAGTGGTAACACATCGTGATAATAATGTAATAAATTAATTTAAATTATCTTGTTTTAGACTTACCTCATAATTTTCTCCTTCACAGATCATATCGAACAGTAAGCATTCCTTGGTCTCTGTGCAGAAGGAGGTAGGCTCACTGGAGTTTCTGAGAAGTCAATGATCATACATTGATCAGGTAAAGTTATTGTGTTAGGCCAATTTCAATTTACATTGTAATGATACGTTATTGAAGTAATACATTTATTATTAATAAGATGTTTATCTTAAAATGTTTCTCTTACCATTATCAGCATTAATTAATGTTTTATAATTAACTTCTACAAATCCCTCATTTTGACCTGTCCCTTAAAAAACATTTGTTGTCCTGATTCTACATGTGCTCACCATTGTCCCTTGTAAACTGGTAACACATGGTCTGAATTTAGGTTTTAAAACATTATAGGTAGTTAGGTGGTCTAAAACATCATTGTTAACCTTTATGAGCTAATGAGTAGGTAAATGTGAACTCCAGTAGCATACTATCCATCCCTACATATCCATTTCCATTTTTTCAGTTATGAGATTTGCCTGATCTTTGTGTTGCTTAATAGTTGCATTATATTTGGTGAAAACGTAAACTTGATTTGCGAAAACAAAAAATCTGCAATGCCCGACTGCATCATTTCTTAAAGATTTATCAATCAATGTAAATCAATGTAATAATACTAATCAAAGTATTCTTGATTAATTGCTTTAGGATTTAAACTGAACTATACTGAAAGTTTTAAACATTTTAAAATCACCTCAATTGTAGTTTCTTTTAAAGAGACATGAGTGATGAATCCCCCCCCCCCCCCCCCCCCCAAAAAAAAAAGGGAAAAAAGGGAAAAAAGAAAAAAAAGAAAAAAAAGAAAAAAAAGAAAAAAAAAGTTATAACTCTTACCCAACTCTGGCCTCTGCTGTTACAGCTAACAGCAACACAACAGAGCCTGCCAAGCAAATCCTGCAACAGATTCATCAAATTCAGACATACGCTCAAACTCTGATACTCTGAGCTACTGATAACCTTGTTGTATAACAGCCACTAAATATAAAAAGTTTTAACCACTTTTGTCTTGATGATTTTAATCACCCTACTATAATTATGGTCAGATAAATTATGATGACTTTTGTTGTTTTGCCCATCCAGTATATTTACATTTATGGCATTTAGCCTATGTGTTAATCTAAATCCACTTACAGTTGTTACCTAATGTCATTTAAGCAACAGAGAGTTAAATGCCTTGCTCAGGGGTCTAACAGTAGCATCTTGGTGGTGGTAGCGCTTGTTTTTGCTATTTATTTATAAACTCAGTCTTCTTTCCTTTCCATTTCTTAATGTTTTTAATAATGTTTTAAGGGTATGCCAATGTTTGCACTTCTGCACATTTGAGTGTGTTAAAATTAGGTAGTTTTTAGGTTTTTAGGTATTATTATGATTTGGAGCAAGAGTAGAAGTATTTTCCTTTTTAATGTTTATTTTATTTTCATCATCTGTGTTATTCTGGTCAGGGTTGCAGTGGGTCTGGTTCCACTGTGAAACACTGGCAGGAATAGTCTGGACAGGGTGCCAGTCTATCCCAGGACTTTGACAAAAAACAAACCTCTTATTTTTATAAAATTGCACCAGTTTAAGATATACTCCATTTATCTTTTACTGTGTTGTGAGCAATAACAATAAGTTCACAAACTTTTCATAGGCATTGTGTATGCTAGTATATATTGCACATTAACCAGCAAAATTACAGAATACATCTTTTTAATTATTTATAGGTTCATATTCTATTTTTTGCAACAGTAAGAGAATGTACTTTGATTAACAAAAAGTAAATTACCAGAGGAGTCCAAAATTTTGCTTACACTTCACATAAACCAAGAACATATACAGTTACCATGTAAATACAAATATTTCATTTGCTGCTGAAGATATTCATCTATTCATTAGTTTTAAATTGCTACGTAGTGTACAACAGCAAACAACAGTCACACTTTCTATAAAAAAGAAACCACAAAGCCCATTACTTACATGCTGTAGAGTAAAAGTGGTCCAGCAGCCCCCGGTGATTTTTGGTAATAACACCATCTGCCAGAGTTCTGTTATTTAAAGCAAAAACGTTATGAAAGCTGTTGTGAAAGCTCTTATGAAAGCAGTGTCACAGTGTCACACCCCTCCAACCCTCTGTGCTCGTCTCACGTTACATTTAACCCTGTTAGTCTCCACAGTCTGATCTGCTCATCACAATTCTGAACACAATGCAGTCTTTAATACCCATCATAACCAGGTATTACAATTAGGGGTGTGGCTAAGGGACGCCATGTACTAATTGTTTTTAAAAAGCAAGATGTCAGATAGACAATCTCTAGTGGGTCTACAAAAAAATCATAGCCACAAACACTAGCTAGGGTCACAATGTTCAAACATATGCTGGATTTTTTTTTACATTTTTGTTTATATTTATATTATAATTATAGGCTGTATAAAAAGGGCCAGAGCCAACTTTACATCCTGTGGAGGCCTAAGTCCTTTGGTGTGAGAGGCTGAGAACCTTCTATAAGTCTGTGGTGTCGAATGCCATCTTTTACACCATTGTGTGTGGAGACAACACCATTAGGAAGGCCAGCTAAGTACTGGGAGTAAAATTGGCCACAGTGGAAATCATGGCGGAGAGGTGGATGCTGGCAAAGGTGTCAGTAATCATGAAGAACCCATTTCACCCACTCCATAAAACACTACAAGGGCAGAGGAGTACACTGAGCACCAGCAGGAAGGAACGCTTCCCCAGGTCGTTTCATGCTGCAGCCATCAGACTGTATAACTCAGGATTCTAATCCATCTTTATTCATTAATGTAGAATCATCTGCACTGGACACTTTTTCTGTAGTTCCTATAATCAGCATATAATCATATACTTTCTGCACTTTAATAATAGCTACAGTTATAAATGTAAACATACACCGATGAGGCATAACATTATGACCACCTTCCTAATATTGTGTTGGCCCCCCTTTTGCTGCCAAAACAGCCCTGACCCATCGAGGCATGGACTCCACTAGACCCCTGTGGCAGGGTGCATTATCTTCTGACAGAGGCCACAGCCATCAGGGAATACCGTGAAAGGGTGTACATGGTCTGCAACAATGCTTAGGTAGGTGCTACGTGTCAAAGTAACATCCACATAAATGGCAGAACATTACCAAAAGCATCACACTGCCTCCGCTGGCTTGCCTTCTTCCCATAGTGCATCCTGGTGCCATGTGTTCCCCAGGTAAGCCATGTGATGTAAAAGAACATGTGATTCATCAGACCAGGCCACCTTCTTTCATTGCTCTGTGGTCCAGTTCCGATGCTCACGTGCGCATTGTTGGCGCTTTCGACAGTGGACAGGGGTCAGCATGGGCACCCTGACTGGTCTGCGGCTGTGCAGCCCCATACACAACAAATGAGCCTTGGCCGCCCATGACCCTGTTGCCAGTTTACCACTGTTCCTTCCTTGGACCACTTTTGATAGATACTGACCAGTGCAGACCGGGAACACCCCACAAGAGCTGCAGTTTTGGAGATGCTCTGACCCAGTCGTCTAGCCATCACAATTTGGCCCTTGTCAAGCTCACTCAAATCCTTACACTTGCCCATTTGTCCTGCTTCTAACACATCAACTTTGAGGATAAAATTTTCACTTGCTGCCTAATATATCCCACCCACTAACATGTGCCATGATGAAGAGATAATCAGTGTTATTCACTTCACCTGTCAGTGGTCATAATGTTATGCCTGGTCGGTGTATATACTTACAGACTTACTGTACTTACCTCTATGTGTACCTGTGTTATGTGTATGGAAGCTGCTGAAACATAGTAATTTCCATTGTAACCAAAAGCCTGTCACCATACATTTAAAAAACTTTATGATTAGTGTTAAAACAATGGTAAATCTGTTGATGTGAATCACATATACAATCAGCATGTTATGAAAAATGCTTGGGGTGACTGAGGTGAGAAGTGGGGCAGTTGGCTGATGATCTACATGTAACAAAACCAAAAACGTCTGAAAATGTGGACAGAAAAGTGTATTCTGTCCACATTTAGGCCTGATTAAAAATCCCTTGTCCAGTGGTGTATTCTGACCATGTGATTCATGTTTAATCAGCATGTGTAGGACACAACCCTTTTCTTAAGAAAACCTTGAATGAATAATAAACAATGGTGTAAGATAAAGAGGCAGATGCTAAGGATGTGGGAGAGTTGAGACAAGGCCACCAAAGAACATAATAATAATAATATTTTTTCTTTAGAAAGCACCTTTTATACAGCAGTAGTTCAAAGTGCTTAACAGGAAAGGAAAAGGCATGAATACAATTCATAAAATTCAAATAAAAGAACAAAAAGGCAAGAATCAAATTAAAAAGAAAAGCATGATTAAAAAAGAATGAATAATTTGATAAATTAATAAACAAATGAATGATTGGATTTCATTGGAACAAATGAAGGATTTTCTACTTCATGTTTTACACTTTGGTTACATTCATGACAGAAACGATAGTTACTCGATACAAGATTCATCAGTTCACAAGTTTAATGTCAAACACAGTCATGGACAATTTTGTTTCTCCAATTTACATCACTTGCATGTCTTTGGACTGTGGGAGGAAACCAGAGCTCCTGGAGGAAACCCACACAGACACGGGGTGAACATGCAAACTCCACACAGAAAGGACAGTTGACATGGAGACATTTAAAAACCAATAAATCCTAAAATCAATTCTAAAAGACACAGGTAGCCAGTGAAGTGATTTAAGTGCTGGTGTAATATGATGCCATTTTTCTGTACAAGTCAGGACTCTAGTATCCACATTCTGAACTTGTTGCATGTACTGTATTTTAACTAATGCTTGGGTAGGCCAGACATAAGAACATTATTACAGTCAAGTCTAGATGTGACAAAGACATGCACAAGTTTCTCACTATCAGCAGCGGTTAGAATGTCCTGAAGCTTTGAGATATTCCGGAGTTAAAATATTTAAAACTGAGCACATTATCAAAAATGACTCTTTACATAAAAGGATGATTCTTCAATTGCGGGCTCTTTTTACCATCTTAACTTTTGAAAAATAAAATTAGTAATAATTTAGTTTTAATTATGTCAAGATAATGCTTACATGTTTTAGAGCAAAGACTTAATGGTGGCTACAATTGAATTTTAATATTTCATATTTATTTGTGAAGTGGCATAGCAAAATGTCATTATGTGTTGGTAATGACGTGTTGCGGTAATGACAATTTTCACTAGCTAGGCCATGGATTTGCTAAAGCTAGTACAAGATGCAATTTAAATACATATAAATAATGTGTAAATTTCTTTTTTTTTGGTAAAGTACTGCCATATTGATGTAAATGGTAATGACGCTGAATAAATATACTCTATGATCAGGAGGAATACATGATTAAATTACTCACATTTCTAGACATTAAAATGTCAATCTTCTCTCATGGCTGGCATGTGCTTCCTTGCAAGTCTTTGTTTCCATGGTTACAACATAAACAAGTGTTACCTTCAAATGATTCCCTACAGAAACCATACACTGTTGCGGTAATGACGATAATGCTGGGGACAGTAATATATTGCTCAAAAAATGCATAGGTTGTACAAATATGAAAAAAAAAATTACATATTGTTTCTTTTTAAGTTATTATAACACTCATATTGTAATTTTAATAATGAATTGATCACTTTTTAGCATTTTATTAGAGCAGGGAAGTTTTAAAGTCTGGGTTGGGGACAACGCCAAAGTAGCAAAATATCGATGTTTAAATCATCATAAAAAATGGAAATCATAATTATTTTGATATGTAATTTTTTTAGTAATGTAATGAATGATCTTTTTAATACCTAAAATATTTGCTTTGTAATAAAGTATTTTTAACACAAATTTATAACCTAGGGACGTAAAAGTTCCCCCAATTGAAGAATCACCCCAAAAAAAGATTCTTTACATATTGTTTGGCCTCCAAATTCATAAATTCTAGATAAGCCTGTCTGTCCTTGCTTTGTGTCTCAGCAGTTAGAACCTCTGTATTCTCTCTGTTTAACTGCAGGAAATTGCAAGACATCCACATATTTATATTATTTATGCAGTTATACAGTGAGCTGATAGACTTGCCAGAATTTAGTGCTAATGATTTATACACCTGTCCATCATGTGGCACTGGTGATAACAAATGGTATGTATTTTAATTACAGAAGGAAGTGAAAGCATTTTCATGTTAAATAGCAAAGGCCCCAAAATTGATCCCTGCTAAACTCCAAAGGTAATTCTCAGAATCAGCTTTATTCGCCAAGTATGTTTACACACACAAGGAATTTGTTTTTGGCTGTTGTAATCTCTCTACAATATACAAACAATACAATATACAGACAATACTATACGGATAATGTACAAATTTTTACACGCTTGACAGAATTTGTATATATACAGAAAATAGAAAAATAGCATAGATAATAGTAAAAAATTACAGCAATGTACAGTATGTATAAAGTGCAGTGTGGCATGTAAATTTTGTGTGTAGGCCTCTGTAGTGCCTGCCAGAGGGTAAAAGGTTAAAAAGTTCATGTCCAGGGTGTGAGGAGTATGTCATTATTTTTTTCTGCCCGGTTTCTGGTTCTTGTTATGTACAAGTCCTGGAGGGTGGGGCAGGGGAGCACCGATGATTTTCTCTGCACTATCCACCACTCTTTGCAATCTGCATTTGTCCTGTTTTGTGACTGAACCAAACCACACTGTGATGCATGTGTGCAGGACAGATTCAGTGACTGCGGTGTAGAATTGCTTCAACAGCTCCTGTGGCAGACTGTGTTTCCTCAGTAGACGCAGAAAGAACATCCTTTGCTGGGCCTTTTTGAGGATGGAGTTGGTTTTGTACTCCCACTTTAGGTCATGCATTGGAGTATAGTTACCCAGTGCAACATAAAAGTCACGACCAATTAAATATGTTCAAAAGGCATATAAGGCATTTAATAAGCCGGCATGACTGGTCTTCACAACAACTACCACAGTGTCAGTAGCTTAAGTAGTGTAGAAGGCATGTCACGATTATAAAATTTGGCTGTTATACAGTATATGACCAGCTGCTGTAGTAAATATTTTGCTGAACACATGTACACAAACAGAATCAAGAATCCAGAAAAAAACCCACAATAAGCTTATGGAAGAACTTAATTTGAATGTTTTGTATTGCAATCATTAAGTCACAGGAAAGAAATAATCCACCGACAGCTTCTTTTCATGGGTGGGTGTCACACAAATGTACAAAAAGAAAAAAAAAGAAAAATTGAAGCAGATTTCTAGCCCAGAGGTTAGTTTTATTTTGTGGATTTTAACAGCATGATATAAGCAATAAAGAATTGAAAGCTTTAGCTCCTATTGCTCACCAGAAAAGAAATTCCTGCCTTTATCTCCTGTTTAAGGAGGCTTTTCTTTCCTGAAAACAAAATTCAAATCCAATTACTAGGTGGGGATGGTGTTCTTGGGGTCATATCCAGCATTTCTCTGCTCCCAGCTCCCTTGAGATCATTGACAAGCTCCTCTTGTGTAATTCTGTACTGACCTCACCTTTCTCAGAATCATTCTTACCCCACCAGGTGAGATCTTGCATGGAGCTCCAGAGTGAGGGTGATTGACTGTGATCTTGTATTTCTTTCATTTTCGAATTATCGCACCAACAGTGGTCTCTTTCTCACCAAGCTTCTTGCTGATGGTCTTGTAGCCCATTCCAGCCTTGTGCAGGTCTACAATCTTGTCCTTGACATCCTTTGATAGCTCTTTGGTCTTGCCCATGGTGGTCGAGAGATTTGAACGGAAGAAACTGATTCTGTGACAGGAGTCTTTTATACAGGGACAGGACTAATTTGTGTGCCTCATGGGCACATAACCGGTCTGTGGGGGTCAGAATTCTTGCTGGTTGATAGGGGATCAAATACTTATTTCCCTTATTTAAATACAAATTAATTTATAACTTTTATTTAATGTTTTTTTTCTGGATTTTTTGTTGATATTCTGTCTCTCTCTGTTAAAATAAACCTTCCATAAAAATTACAGACTGTTTAAGTTTTTGTAAACTTACAAAATCAGCAGGGGATCAAATACTTATTTCCCCCACTGTATAGCCTATTATTATCATTAGTAATTTATTTTTATTATTATTGTAATTATTATTATTTTATTTATTATTAATTATTATTTTTATTATTATTTATTTAAACTTTCATAAGGAACCTTTGGTAAACATCTACATTTCATTATTATTATTTTTTTTAATGCATTTTCTCCCCATTTTCCTCCCGATTTAGCACACTTTTTTGACATAAAACCATTCAGGGACCGCTCGTGTGGCTTCATTGTACAATTGGGACCTCTGCTGTCTGGACGAGGTACCTGCACCAGTGATGTGGTATTGACTGAGTTCAGTGTGGTTCTTTGTACAAAATATGGCTCTCGGTGAGCCTTCACTACTGGAAGGTGAAGAAAATGCAGCCGATAGATGCGTGATAGTGATAATGATAGTCTCAGCTCTCCTTGGCCAGTGCAAAAGTGGTACAAGCAGCTAGATAATTGCAATATGAAATTGTCTAGATTGTGTGAAATGAGGGTAAACATGCACAAAAGGTGTAAGGTATTAATAACCCCAAACCCACACTTATGAGAGTATTAAAATTAATTATGTGTTTAATAGATTAACACATTTGCTTTGGGTTTACAGATAACCTAGACCAAAATTAATACTCAAAAACTAGTACCTAGAGACAGAAAGCAAAATTCCATATACATTCCATATACTGGGATTTTCCCTACACTTTAAAATCTAAGGTGGACCTCTTAAAATAGTGGGAGCCTTGTAGGTAGAGCTCGAGAGATTGTGGGTTTGTATCCTAGCTCATGCCATGCAGCTGCTGTTGGGCCCTTGTGCAAGGCCCTTAAGGCCCTCCAGGGATGCTGTACATTGGCTGGCCCTGCACTTTGACCCCAGCTTCCAAAATGAGCTGTGATATGCAGATAAAGAATTTGATTCTACTGTACATGTGTGTATATATTTATGAACAATAAAAGCATTCTTCTGCTTAAGCGGCATAAGTCTTAATGTATCATGGAGAAATTAGCTATCACACTCCATTCACATATCCTCAAATTATTTAGATGGCTACATCTGTGTACTATAAATTAGTACTATATGGTCTATAACAGGGGTCACCAACCTTTTCGAAACAGAGGGCTACTTTAGGGGTACTGAGTAAGCTGAAGGGCTACTTGTAGGATACAAACTTCCTGAGTACCATAACGTTGCATGGTTCACCTTTAATGATAATATTATGATTAATAATAATAATAATAATAATAATAATTCATATATGTGAAGAGACTGTCTGATTACATGTTAATCATTCCTCATAATAATTATTAACAATGATTTACCATGGCAGAAAACACACACATATTTAAACATGTAACATTATTTATTTCTGTTAATCTCAATCTGTTTCAATATTAGAAAGTCAGTCATTACATCGCTGATATTTTTGTAATTATCTTTCTTGACAGTTTTGTATGAATGAGCACATTTGTAGCATTTTGATCAAAATCACACCATTTTTTTTTTTTTTTTTTTTTTTTTTTTTTTTACAAATGATCACTTTTACGCATTTTTCCCGTTTGTACTTATCACTACCTTTGTAAAGAACAAATCATGAACTCGGTCCCATGTTTGATTGACACAAATGATTAGTTAAGTAAGATTTTTTTAAAAGCTACGATTTAAATGGAGGTTTTTGTGACACATACTGACTGAAGCCTCTCTCCACATTGTGCCACTCTCTGCCGTCGCCCCACGAATGAAACACACACTTTTCCTCCCAATCATTGTGAAAATATAAAGTTTTCTTTCGCTTTTCTGACATATTTTTATTATTATTTTTTTATGGTAAAAACCGCATCTCGCTCCCCATCGTTGCTGCGCATGCGTAGCTTGCTTGTCTCTGGTTATAAAACTCCGCACCCAGACAAGATCAGAGCTCATATAAACATCTAACACTTTTGTTTTTTAAAATGTTATATTCAGTATTGTCATTTTCAAATCTACATCAATGCAAGTGTTATTGATTCAAAAAGAACAGCAACACAAATACAATTTTTAGACGGAGCTCTATAGTCACTAGTACTATTTTAGAACGTGCCCGCGGGCAACGGTTTGGTGACCCCTGGTCTATAATAATAAAATGTGTTCAGAATTAGCCCTTTTCACAGAGCCCGATGACGTATTTCCGGTTTCATTTAGCAGGGTAAACAAAGCGCCGCTGTAATGGAGTTCACTGCGTCTCTGCATAATGTTTGTTGAAATATTGAATTTTGCCTTAAAAAATTTACATAAACCAGCACTGAGAATATATTTAGATATTTGTTTGTAGTAATTTGTTTTTGTTAAGTGCACAAAAAGAAACATTTTACCCTTAAATGCACTTCAAAAATAAACATGTTCACTGAGACAATATTAATATTGTGTTCTAAAGAATGCATTTGTTTTAATAACCGTAACTGAATTGACAAACAAACAAAAGGCAGAGTAAAAGAAGGTTAAAATGTATTTGATTTATTATATTAGTAAATATTTATAAAAGTATGCAAACTTGAATTACTTAAATTCATTAAAATGATCATCTTAATTCATGAAACATTTTTCCATATCCAGTGTTGTTTCAACAGAAGCAACATCAACATACAAAAACATCCTCTAGACAATAACCATAACACCTGAACAACTAACCATAGAGAAACCATATTTGCTTGAGGGAGAGTCAAGTCAAGTCACCTTTATTTCTATAGCACATTTAAAAGACAACCAAAGTGCTGTACATTAAAATCAAGTATAAATAACACTCAACTATGCATATAACATTTAACAAATCATTAACATACATACAAAATAACATACATACGCACCAACATATAAATCAAATAAAACCACTAAAACAAAGATGGCTATGACAACCCAAAAAATATTAAAAACTTATTCATTAAGAAGACTCAAATGCCAAAGAAAACAAATAAGTTTTTTAATTTGACTTAAAGGCATCTATTGTGTGGGACTCCTTTATGAAAAGTGGAAGACTATTCCAGAGTCTTGGGGCAGCTACAGAAAAGGCCCTGTCACCCTTAAACCTCATTTGAGAACGTGGAATAGCTAAGAGCAGTTGGTTAGAGGATCATAGAGCTCATGGAGTGGAGTAAACACAGAGAAGGTCAACGATATAGCTCGGAGCCAAGCCATGTAAAGCCTTAAAAACAAATAATAGAACTTTAAATTCTATCTAATATTTGACTGGTAACCAATGCAATGATGCAAGTATGGGGGTAATGCTCTCCCTTTTCTTGGTACCGGTCAGGAGCCTCGCGGCTGCATTTTGAACCAGCTGTAGACGTGACAAGCTTGACTGACTGATTCCCAAGTACAGTGAATTGCAAAAATCGATACGCGAGGAAATAAAAGCATGCACTACTGTTTCCAAATCATTAAAAGAAAGGATACTTTTCATTTTAGCAATGTTCCTAAGTTGAAAGAAACTAGCTCTCACAACAGCATTAACTTGTTTCTCAAACTTAAGAGCGGGATCAAAAATGACACCCAGATTTTTTACATGCCTATTTACATACGATGTTAATGGCCCCAGATCATTAGCTATGGCCCTGAGTGGTTGAGAAAAGTGATGAAAAGGTTTAAGCATGTAAGCAGAGTTTTGTACAAAGTAAATTAGAAAAAATACATGAATCTGAACTGAAATATTCTAGAACCTGAAAATGACGTATTGAATTGTTATTATTATTGAAATAATTCAGCTTAGGTTGGTCTGTCAGAAACAGAATCTGCTTTATTTCATTCTCCAGCTCAATCACCTTGTGCTCCAGCTCCTGTATCCTTGCAGATGCAGCATCCACTGCACCTGTGACAAAAGAAGGAACACATTACATTACGATATTCTTTTACATTAAATATCTAAAATGAAGTCAAAAGATGTGCTGGACATTCGTTCAGGCTATATTCTAGACTCTTTAGACTGTTATTCAGGAAGTATTGCATCTTTACACTGTTATTCAGATAAATATAGTACCTTTAGACTGTATACCGCTTGTTAAGTTGTGACGTGTCGACCTTATGAAACGTCACATCCGGGTCCAAGTTGGCTGAGACCCCTCGTATTTTCAATATACCACAGTGCTGTGTGCCGTACTGCTTCAACAGGTCCGAGTCGGAAAAAAACTACCCAACTGTCTTTCTACCGCTTTTCTTGCAATTAGATATCATGAAGTAATATTTTTGTTCATAATTTAATGTAAACTGTCAAATTGTATATTCATTACACGTGTTTCAAGCTGTTTTTAATTTACATGTAATATGTTCATATAATTTACATGTGATATCCTGGATTTTTGATTTTTATAAGCTATACTGATTAAAAGTAAAACCAAAGAGTCAGAAATGTCAGTTTTCATGTAATGAATTAAAAATATGACCGCTTACCTCTTGATGAGTTGACATGAAATTAAATAATGACATGAACTAGTGTACTGCACATCTTGTCTATATATATATAAAAGACCTTTTCTCGTCCAGATCGCTATTGAGAAGGACTAGAAGTTTATGACTCGTGTTTGTAAACCCAATTTCCAATGACGGCGACACAGAGTTCCATAAGTTTTCCACAAACATTATTTATTTTAACTTTCTTCTTAAATTGGCTTATCCATTAATCCAAGTTTCTTATAAAAACAAAATAAAAACTCAATATGTTCGCAATTGGCGTATAACAAACAAAACTACGGTAAAAAATCTATTGCTCCGCGTCCTCTTTCTTTCCGTATATTTTATATATATTTTCCGTATATAGAGCCAATACAATTCTGCCCTCTTAAGGGCTAACCAAATAGGACTAATGAATAACAGCATACATTGATTACCAGGAAAAATTATCAATAGTTAAAATACCAAGTCTCCACTTCAAATAAGTATTATTTAACCAAACAGGAAATATTTATGACAATAAACATAGAAAATTACAATTAGTGCAATATTGCTTTTACAATATATATAAAAAGGTTCAGAGGTTCAGCCTTATCTTATCTTATCATATCATAGTTGTTTGCGTTTGGACCCGGAAATGGTCCGAACGTCACGTGTGACGTCAGACTTAACAAGCCCATAGCAGTCAAGCCAAGTAAATGAGATGGGGCCTCTATAACTGTCAGTCCCACTGAAGAAGTTGTGGCCTCTATACCTCTAAGTCCCAGTGAAGAAGTTGTGGCTTCTATACCCGTCAGTCCCACTGAAGAAGTTGTGGCCTCTATACCTCCAAGTCCCAGTGAAGAAGTTGTGGCTTCTATACCCGTCAGTCCCACTGAAGAGGTTGTGGCTTCTATACTTGTCTGTCCCAGAAAAGAGGTGTGGCCTCTTTACCTTCGAATACTTTAACAGTATTCAGAGCTGCTACACAGTTGATAGGATTGCATGTGACACCTTACAGTGGGGCCAAAAAGTATTTAGTCAGCCACTGATTGTGCAGGTTCTCCTACTTAGAAAGATGAGAGAGGTCTGTAATTTTCATCATAGGTACACTTCAACTATGAGAGACAAAATGAGAAAAAAAAATCCAGGAAATCACATTGTAGGATTTTTAAAGAATTTATTTGTAAATTATGGTGGAAAATAAGTATTTGGTCACCCACAAACAAGCAAGATTTCTGGCTCTCACAGACCTGTAACTTCTTCTTTAAGAAGCTCTTCTGTCCTCCACTCGTTACCTGTATTAATGGCACCTGTTTGACCTCGTTATCTGTATAAAAGACACCTGTCCACAGCCTCAAACAGTCAGACTCCAAACTCTGTCGAAGGACACCAGGAAGAAAATTGTAGACCTGCACCAGGCTGGGAAGAGTGAATCTACAATAGGCAAGCAGGTTGGTGTGAATAAATCAACTGTGGGAGCAATTGTAAGAAAATGGAAGACATACAAGACCATTGATAATCTCCCTCGATCTGAGTCCCCACACAAGATCTCCTCCCGTGGGGTCAAAATGATCATGAGAACGTAACAAAAATCCCAGAACTACACGGATGGACCTGATGAATGACCTGCAGAGAGCTGGGACCAAAGTAACAAAGGCTACCATCAGTAACACACTACGCCGAGAGGGACTCAAATCCTGCAGTGCCAGGCGTGTCCCCCTGCTTAAGCCAGTACATGTCCAGGCCCGTCTGAAGTTTGCCAGAGAGCATATGGATGATCTAGAAGAGGATTGGGAGAATATCATGTGGTCAGATGAAACCAAAATGGAACTTTTTGGTAAAAACTCAACTCGTCGTGTTTGGAGGAAGAAGAAAAACCCAAGAACACCATACCTACTGTGAAGCATGGGGGTGGAAACATCATGCTTTGGGGCTGTTTTTCTGCAAAGGGGACAGGACGACTGATCCGTGTTAAGGGAAGAATGAACAGGGCCATGTATCGTGAGATTTTAAGCCAAAACCTCTTTCCATCAGTGAGAGCATTGAAGATGGAACGTGGCTGGGTCTTCCAGCATGACAATGATCCCAAACACACCGCTCGGGCAACGAAGGAGTGGCTCCGTAAAAAGCTTTTCAAGGTCCTGGAGTGGCCTAGCCAGTCTCCAGACCTCAACCCCATAGAACATTTGTGGAGGGAGTTGAAAGTCCATATTGCCCAGCGACAGCCCCAAAACATCACTGCATGGAGGAATGGGCCAAAATACCAGCTACAGTGTGTGCAAACCTGGTGAAGACTTACAGAAAACGTTTGACCTCTGTCATTGCCAACAAAGGTTATGTTACAAAGTATTGAGTTGAACTTTTGTTATTGACCAAATACTTATTTTCCACCATAATGTACAAATAAATTCTTTAAAAATCCTACAATGTGATTTCCTGGATTTTTTTTCTCATTTTGTCTCTCATAGTTGAAGTGTACCTATGATGAAAAACAGACCTCTCTCATCTTTCTAAGTAGGAGAACTTGCACAATCAGTGGCTGACTAAATACTTTTTGGCCCCACTATATATGGAAACTGGGAGCCTTTTACTACAGTGATCCTTCTCTACTACCTCATATTTCTCATTTGCACATTCATACATATTTCATGCCTGTCCATATGTACAAATGAAGCATTGCACTTTGCATACTTTCTGCACTGAAGTACTTGTGTATATCTATTCTATTTCATGGACTACTTTGTATATATCTATTCTATTTCCTAAGTAGAGCACACAATCTTATTGTACTTGTACAATGACAATAAAGGTATTCGTAAACCTGTATTTCCTGGGTCCTATTAAAGGATGTGTGGCCCTGCTGGCATTCAAACCCAGATCTGGTGGTGGGCTAGCATAACAAACGTCTGCATCACCTAAACTACTCATATAGTTTGCACTTTTGTGACCTGATAGTTGCACAACATCACTCACTGAGGGTGAAATTTTCTATACTATGTTTATATAGACTAGGCAGTGTAGCCTAGTGGTTAGGGTACTAGACTAGTAATCTGAAGGTTGCCCCACCACCACTGCCTGGTTGCCTCTGTTGGGCCCTTGAGCAAGGCCCATAACCCTCAATTGCTTAGTCTGTATACTGAAAGTCGCTTTGGATAAAAGCATCTGCTAAAGGCTGAAAATGTAAATATCATGACACTGAAATGGTACACAGTAGTGTATATGTAGTATGTATTTATTTAACCACTGGCAATGGATATCATGTCCTTACATCCAGGACATGCATCCCCACTCCATGTAAGAGACACAGACATACAGACATTATTTGTCTGTACTGTTCAGGCCAACCCGTCAATAGCTCTGTGGCTACAATACTTTGACAGGCAGATCTGATGACTGGGTGGTGAGAGTCTGCAAGCCCAAGGCTTGCTTAAGTTCAGTCCAAGAGTTCACACACCCAGACAGTCACCAGTAGACCAAGCTTTCTATTCTCCAAAAATTCCTTTTATCTTTGTTGTAAAAAAAAAAAAAAAACACACAGACAGTAATGAAGAGGTTAAATGTTGTGATGCCATGATGAAATCTACTCCAGAACCACAGTGCCACCTGCTGCTTCTAGCGCTGCTTTAAGCTTCTCTGCTTCCTCTTTGGAAACGTTAGGCCGGATCTCCTGTGGCAGGGATTCAACAATCTTCTTGGCCTTTAAAGAAGAGAAAAATATGTCGTTAATTCTTAACAGTTCTCCTTCCTGCAGTATAAATTCTTCTCTATAATGCGAACATTTATAGCAACTAGTAAACAAAAAACATAACTCACAATGACATGTAAATTTCACCCTGGATTTAATTTCTATAGGTTTGATTATGGCTGTTATAGCATCACAGGACAAGGTTTGAAATGTGTGAAAAACATTGAGGGTGCTGTTAGGTTTTTCGGAACATAAAAACGTACATTTAATATGGGAAGTTTTACGGCATTTTCCAAACTTTATGACATCCAGGCCGCATGGTCTTTTGTCCAACATGGTGCCGGCTAGGCTCCCTCCCTGACTCCTACCGAGGGGGGGGAGGCAGAGCCCGGGGCTTGTTAGCACACTTCATTGGCTCCACCAGCAGTAAAGCAGTGGTTGTGTGTCTAGACTGCAGGAGAGAGGAGCGCCGGTCGGCTTAGCTCTGATATATATTCACAGATCATTTTTACACTTAATAAAGTGTTTTAAAGAGTACTTTCTGGACTTCCCGACTGCTTTCTTCAGGACCTTTTGAACTAAAAGATTTATCCTAACAAATGGTAGCCAGAGGATGGTTCAAGAGGTCTGAGAATTGCATCAGAATTGATTTAGCTGACTGAGATAAGACCGGAGATTCTGAGGAGCTTTTGTACTCAATACAAGGCGCGCGCCTACTTAAGGTAAACAGACGTTCTCTGTATATATATTAGCTGCATTTATTATTTAGCGTACTGAGTGTGAAAGTGAATCTCAGAATCCGTAAGTGTCTGATTAAATTACTAAAGTATCATTAGATAGTTTAAAACTGTGAATATATGTTGGAGCTAAAAAATGTGTGTTTCCTGATATCTGAGTTCGAACCAGACCGGTTAAAAATAAATGGTAAAGGCGCCATGTGTTCGACAAGGCCGGGCCTGGGACACAATTGAAGGGAAAGGACGCTTGTCTGTTTTGGTAACGAAGCGAACCTAATTCGAGTGTAATAAATTGTAACGAATTCGTCTGTTTCGGTAACGGAATTCGGGTAATTTGATTATTAATCTCAAAGGAGTCTGGCTGTTATGGAAACGGGACTCGGCTAGTTCGTCTGTTTCGGTAACGGAATTAGCCTAATTCGGTCGTTCTAAAATTCTAACTAGCCTGTCTGTTTTGGCAACGGGGCTCGAGTAATTTGTTTATTCTAAAGTCTAAATTCGGTTCGAAAAACAGTACATCAGGAGTTTTGTTTGTCAGTAAGTCTCTGTGTATGTTTGTCTGTGAAACCGTGTGCTGGATGCGCAACGTGGTTTCTTTTGTTTGTCGGCGCCATCTTGCACACGCGTGTTTTCTGTCTGTCCGCCATTTTGGCTCTGTCTGTCCGCCATTTTGGCTCTGGGAGAGCTGAGCGTGTTTTCTGTCTGTCCGCCATTTTGGCTCTGTCTGTCCGCCATTTTGGCTCTGGGAGAGCTGAGCGTGGTTTTCTGTCTGTCCACCATTTTGGCTCTGGGAGAGCTGAGCGTGGTTTTCTGTCTATCCGCCATTTTGGCTCTATGTGAGCAGCTTGCTGTATCTCTTGTCCATCGGCTATCTTTGTCTTTGTACGCCTGGATTGGGTAAGTGCTGCAGTTAATTTTATAATCAACTTTATTTTTATAATCTTAAGATAACTGAGTTAAGATGAAGTATTTATGGTACCTTATTAAGTGTGTTTTAAGGTAGATAGCGTTCTTAAACTTTAAGGTTCTTAAACCAGGAAAGGGGGTACTTAGAGTGGAATTCATCCATGTGTGACATAGGACATTTTCACACATAATTAAGGAAAATCTCCTTAATCAGAGTTGTTATAGTGAATAAGATTAAAATTATGTGAGTAACACAGCGCTTGTTAGTCGTGATAGGAGATTTGCTGGGTGTATTGGTGCATGTATTATTGAGAGATTGCTATATTGTTTCTTTGTTTAATGTATGGGGTAGTGCTGGACAGTGATTTGATGTCGATGTATGTCGCGATGGAAAATGTTTCAATAACGGTGATATGATTTTTGGGCAGGTTCGATCGGTGCGCATGCGTCGGTGCATGATGACGTGCGCCGCATGCACGAGACCAGTGCTCAGTGTTAAGGCTTTGTTTACACTGGTTACTGTAACTAAGTAGTTTTTAAAGCACATTTCACAGACTGTAATTTTGCTTTTGCTTAAGTATGTCTTGTATTAGTTTGAATAGCATCTGTTACCGAGCACAATAAAAAAAATAAAAAAAAATAAAAAAAAACGCTAAAGAAATCGCGACTGTGAAACTGCTGCAGCGAATTTTGCGACAGTGAGTCGAGTCTTTTGTCTCGGTTCCTTTTGAAGAGCCGCGTGTTTACATGGCGACTGCCGGAAGAGTCGGTTCCTTTGTTTCGGTTAGAAGAGCCGATTCATGGATTCGAATCATTTTACGACACATCGCTAGTGGTTATACAGTTTGAAAAAGTTTTATGTCATTTGAAATGACACATTACACATCCCTAACTGTTTTAATTGTTGCATCAACATGTTTCTTCTATTGCATTTGAGTTAAGGACAACGTTTCTTCTATTGCATTTGAATTAAAAACTACTGTTGTGAGGTTTGTATCCACTCCTGTTTGCATTACACAGAGGAGACCCCCTGCTGTTTACTCGGACACTGCCAGAGGTGACACTGCCGACAAAGCTGTTACACACCTTCCACTGCTCACTAACGACATTATTTGTTTAACAGGTCCAGCTAACACCAGACTTTGATTGAACTAACTTTAAAATTCTGTGCTTTCCAACAGGATAAACACATTTAGTAGGTTTAATTAATGTTTTATTTTCAAGATTTGATTGTAAAATTTGAAAAAAGGGGGGAGTATAATGGTAGGAATGAGAGTTTATGTTTAAATATGGCAGGAGTATTATGGCAGGAATAAGAATTTATGTGTAATATGCCGCTTTGTGTATTGAATTGCTTCTTTATTGAGATTTTGACGTTATGTTTTGCACTTTGGTTGCATTTATGACAGGAGCGGTGGTTGCTCATTGCACGGGATTCAGGTTATATCGGGCACAGACATGGACAGTTCAGTGTCTCTGGTTCGCCTCGCTGGCATGTCTTTGGACTGTGGGAGGAAACCGGAGCACCCGGGGAAAACCCACACGACAACATGCGGGCTCCGCAGAGGGGGGACCTTCTTGCTGTGACAGTGTGCGACGGTACTACCCACTGAGCCACCGTGTCGCCCAACTAAGGTTAAAAACATAAGGAATAGGAAAAATGCATTGAAAAAATCAAAGCTCGGGTCTCAGGAGATTAAATATAATTGCTTACACGGACTCCGGTAAGATTCAATTTAATTGGTAATATTTTTTGGAAATTGTTAATTGGCAATTGTTAATATTTGATGCTTGTGTTGTATCCGATGAATCTTTTCTAGCTAATTGATCAGGTCAACTTACTCATTTTATATTATATAGTTTATTGAAGAAGTTAGATTGGTTCAATGTGGTGCAGTAAACCTTGTGGCAATACTATGCATGATCATAGATGAGTGCAATTTAAAGATTGAGGGAATAGTGAGAAGAAAATAACTTGTTAGGAGAGAAGTACATGAAGGGGGGTGACTGGAGACCCAGGTCATAGGTTTCACAGACACACAGCAACCCAGCGGGGGGTTGAGGCCATAAACTGCAGGCCCTGCATGAGTAAAGAGAAGTCTGATATTTAATCTACTGTGTACTGGCTGAGGATGGTGGACACTTATGCAGTACCAAAGATTATGTAAAAATTATGAATACCAGATCTTGCAGATGTGTGTCATGGCTGTTGTTGCATTCTGATGTTTGAGTAAAGCAGTGTTCAAGAGGCATATGGGGTGCTGAGGTACAGAATGCCAAAGTAATGACATCATCAGACAAGAGGAAGGGAAAGCTGATGTGAGACTGGATGGAGACGTTATGCAGTGAAATCTCAAGACCGTGTGGGACAGTAGTGTGTTTTAATAGACATCCACCTGAAGATCTGGGTTCCATAATAAAAAGTGAGGGGTTCGGTAACATCTTATAGAGGTTTTGGATGTATTTTACAGTAAGGTATTAGAATAACAATAATTCGTGTAGAAAAAGTTTTGGTTACAAGAGTAAATTAGAAAGAGCTACAAGTGCTTGTGTTTTAGTGAGAGTAGGGATGCAGGTACCATAGTGATGTGGGGTTAATGACATTTGTAGGGAGATGTAACAATAATACAATAGAGATAGTATAGGTTGGTAGTACTTTGCAGTGAGTTAACTAAATGGAACTATTTAAGTAGAGTTTAATGTGATTCAAGAAAGCCAAAGTGGATCAAAGCGCTGGTGATGATGAGCATGGGGGATTGGCTGACTAGGAGCAGGAGATGGTCATGTGAGAGTCTGTTGGATTGTGGGAAATGGAGTCTGTATTGTTAGAAGCAGGAGGTGTGTTAGTACCAGTGACCAAAAGTTGGGGTAAAAATCTGAATGAATAAATAATATAAGTCAGGGGTTTGTAGGACTGATGGAAGTTGATATAGCAGAGCTGTTGTTATTTTAAGTATGGCAGAGTAAATAATAAATAGTGGATTGGTGATTTTGTATTGGAAAAAATGTGATTTAGAAAATTTGAAGGCTCTCTAGCATGCGGCGATGATGAAGTAGAATAAGTGTAGAAAATGTTAGATGTAATGTGTATGCACCTTCTGTTCTGATCAGTTTGAACTGTTTGAAGGGGAATTTTATATAGCAGGAAGGGTTAATGCAGTATGAGAGACAAGTAATGAAGTATATGTTTGTTTCCATAGGACCATTGTCGGTTGCTGTGATGTAATTGTTTGTTTCCAGGGGATCACTGTCGATTGCCCTGAAGTATATGTTTGTTTCCATAGGACCATTGTCGGTCGCTGTGAAGTAATTGTTTGTTTCCAGGGGATCACTGTCGATTGCCCTGAAGTATATGTTTGTTTCCATAGGGCCATTGTCGGTCGCGGTGAAGTGACTGTTTGTTTCCATAGGACCATAGTCGGTCGCTGTGAAGTAATTGTTTGTTTCCAGGGGATCACTGTCGATTGCCCTGAAGTATATGTTTGTTTCCATAGGGCCATTGTCGGTCGCGGTGAAGTGACTGTTTGTTTCCATAGGACCATAGTCGGTCGCTGTGAAGTAATTGTTTGTTTCCAGGGGATCACTGTCGATTGCCCTGAAGTATATGTTTGTTTCCATAGGGCCATTGTCGGTCGCGGTGAAGTAATTGTTTGTTTCCAGTAGACACTGTTGTTGTACTGAGGTTTACGTTCTTTTGTCTGAGTTGTGTTTGGACAACCGAGTGAGTTGTGCCAGTGAATGTTAAAAGAATACTCGTATTCTTCGACTAGGCAGGAATCTTCTGTTCTAGGGTGTGTCTCGTTAAAACCTATCAGTTTATCTTTTTACAGATTTTGCTCGAAAGGTTGTTTAAAGCGGTCTAAAATGTCTAATTTAACACATAGAGAATTGAAACAAGTAGTTGTTAAGCGACTGGTGGAAACTTCCTCTGTCAAAGAGAAGGCGAAAACAGGCGCAAAAGTTGAGGAACTGAGTTGGACAGAGGTTGGTCTCTATCCACTGGAAACTAAAGCCCCACCTGGTTCTGAACAACGTATTAAAAATTTTCTAAATTTATCTAAAACATAAAGTTGACAAATGTAAAAGGGAATTGGAAGGTGCCCCTGCAGTAAAGAAATTGAGCATGGAAAAGCCCTTAGCGAAAGTCGTGTGCGCAGCTGCGGGGCCTGGTTTGGCCACGCATCCAGTAGTTTCAGGAAATTGGACATGCCTACTCTCATTGTTCAGGGAGATTGAGCCAGTGGGGTGTGAGAATTTATCCATGTCTCACCCACTGGCTCGGGAACCAACCCCAACCAACATCAAAGCTTATAAAGACAATTACACCTGTTTCGGGAGCAACGGGCCAGAACCGATGAACAGGGGACATTTTTCAGAAGGGATGTGTGTATGAATGGGTGTCTGTCCCTAAACCACTGAATGAACTGCCAAAGGCAGCTCACTTGCGGCCCTGACGCTAACCTTCCTTACTCGCCGGCGCCACATTGGTGTCAGAAGTGGGATCGTGGTGTTTGGGTGGCTCTGATGGTTTGGTGAGCCAATATGCCCGGTCTGTGCGAGTGCGCTAGCCCAGGTGGCTGCAGGGGCAGGGTGCCCGGTCCAGCAGTGGGTGGAAGAGCGACTCGGCAGTGTAATGGGGTGCGGTCCGGACATGGAGCCACCCAGTGGACGCTGGTGAGTGGGTCACCGGGACGGTTGACCATTAGGGAGGGGGCAGTGTAGCGTCGCCACTGGGTCTGGCACGGGCTTTACCCAGAAAGCCTTGCGGCAGTGGTGTCTAAGCTCACCGTGGCCGTGTATCCCGATGTTGGGAGTGGGGTGGCTGCGGTGAGGGCTGGGTAAGTAGCTTATATGTTTGTCTGTTGTATGATTGTATGTGTGTATGAATGGGTTAAGTGGCTAGAAGGGATGTTTGGGCCATGGAAGGAATTACGAGTTTGGTGATGTCAGTAAGTGTAGGATTGGTAATTTTAGTGATATGTTGTGTTGTTGTTGTGGTATCCCGTGCATCAGGGTATTAATAGAAAAATTTGTGATAGAAGTAGTGAGTAGAGGAAGCAGAGGGGGGCAGGATCCACCAGTTATCCAGATGATGTTGGCTGATTTGTCGAGATATCATGTAGATGATGATGAGGAGGATACCCTTGAAGGTGGGCCGGAAGACCCACTTCGAGCAGTATAAGTGCTACTAACTCTGCTTAATTAAAGGTAAAACCGACCAGACAAGACGAGGAGAGAGGACCAGCACTACTGATCACACACCGTGATGAAGGAAGGAGACTTGGAAGGACTGGCAGAGGCAGACACTGAGGGGACTGGAAGACCCACTCCAAGAGACAGAAGTGCCACTAACTGGACCTGCCTACAGGGAACTAAACACAGCAGAAAGCCCGACAAAACCAACCATGTGGAAGAAGAGTCCAGCGGAATCAACGGAGCGGAACAAGACGAGGGGGGAGAATTTAGTTGGACTAGGAGAAAAAAAAAAACATAAACATATAGTTCGCAGACACATAGACCATCTTTGAAAACACTAGTTAAGTGCAACACACATAGTTTAGCTACAAAACGCAAGGGGTTAGTTCAGGATTGTTTACAATGTATATATGTTTGGTACTTTTAGGAAGGATATTCTCTGTGTTACATCGTTTAAATGTTTGTGCTGCTGTGGAAACAGGTAAGACCGACAGGGGAGAATCCATAAGACATTAGGAGTCATGCAGAGACACAGGAGCTATGGGCCCCTTCTGAATATCTGCAGCTCCGTCTGGTGGAGGACAACCTGAACGGACTTCCTGTAGAAGCCACGCACCCATTGTTTTTATTTTATTTTTCTCGTTTTTGATTTCCTATTTTAAAATTGCTTTATTTTGTTTTCCTATTCTTATTTAATTTTCTATTTTTTGTTTGTTTGTTTGGTTTAAGGGTAGGAGCTGTTGCGATAGGTACGGTTCCTTTAGTTTAACTGGTAGCCTTTTATTTTTTAGATACCTTTTATTGTAAAAATTCAGCCCAGTGGCCATGTAAGTCAGAAGGGGTTAAATTGGGGGGTTGCTGACAGCTATCCTTATCTCCTGGGATCTAGAAACACCTAACCTATAGTTAAAAGTTATTGTGAAAGCATTAAGATGCTTTCAAGGGGGGATTGTTAGGTTTTTCGGAACATAAAAACGTACATTTAATATGGGAAGTTTTACGGCATTTTCCAAACTTTACGACATCCAGGCCGCATGGTCTTTTGTCCAACATGGCGCCGGCTAGGCTCCCTCCCTGACTCCTACCGAGGGGGGGGGAGGCAGAGCCCGGGGCTTGTTAGCACACTTCATTGGCTCCACCAGCAGTAAAGGAGGAGGAGCCTAGCTGAGTTTAAAAACCGGCGGGGAGAGAGGCTCGGTCTCCTTCTTACGTGGTTGTGTGTCTAGACTGCAGGAGAGAGGAGCGCCGGTCGGCTTAGCTCTGATATATATTCACAGATCATTTTTACACTTAATAAAGTGTTTTAAAGAGTACTTTCTGGACTTCCCGACTGCTTTCTTCAGGACCTTTTGAACTAAAAGATTTATCCTAACAGTGCACAATGTCCTAATAGTACAGAAACTGGTTTTGTCTTATCAGTTATAGCAATATATGGGTCATTCTATAATTTGGGGTACATTTCACATCACCAAAAAAGTACAAAAACAATGTTCTCTCTCAATAAAACAATCAGTGGTTCAAGTTAATATATTCCTTTAGTGTAACATATCCACTATTTGCAAAGCTTAAACATTAATTTTTTTTATTTTAATTTTAAAGGGACAGTAGATGTAGACTACTAGGTAACTTAGTTGACAGGTAACATAGTTGACAATTTCCCTATTTTGACCCATAACTTCAGTGGTAGACCTTGCCTGGCTGACCACATGTCATTTCTTGAACAGAATAATGTCTAATTTGAACATACGTTTGAATTAAAATTATAAAAAAAATTGTAACCATAACAATGTATGTAACATAGTTGACGGTCAATTAATATACTCATTGACAATGTTCTATTATAGATAAAATATTTTAAAAAATAAGAGAACATTCACCACAGTTTGTTCAATATACCCTCCACAGAGATGAATGATATCATGTAATGCTGGTCACATAGTTTTAGAACAAACCATTTTTGAGTTGCTGAGTGGAGTTCTGTTAGTAACATAGTTGACAGAACTTTTGCGGACATTAATAAATAAAGATATTTAAATTATTTAAAAGAGAAACTCAATTTAAAAAATATTATTTTTCTTTGGTATTTAAACTTTTAAAATAAATAAAAAAATATATGTTGTTGCCCTTAATGATTTTATTCATTATTTTAAAACCAAGGCACCCTCAACTTAAAAAACAGACACAGCAAAAACTGTTCATTTAGGAACATCATGACAAATTTCAAGTTAAATGAAGCATAGAATGCACATAATGTTTTTGTGATATTACAACATGTTTTCCATTAATAGGTAAAATATGACATTTTTAAAGAAAATAGTTAGAATAAATATAATTATTATCATTGGACATGGAATGTACCCCAAATTATAGAATGACCCATATACACTTCTTAACACCTACATATTGTTTAACAGAATGCACACATAATGTTTAAAAAGGCAAAAATAAAACTGCCTGCTCATTGTGATGGCTCATTAGAAGAGCAGCATAATATAGATAATATAAACCATAAAATGAAATTTAAAAACAAAAATTTAAAAAAAAGACAAGCTCAGAACAAAATTGTTTGTGTTAACATTTTAAATGCATATTAGAGATAAGATAATCATATTGTTTGTGATTCCTTTACAGAGTTCAGAAGCCATCAGAAACACTTCTGAAAAGACACTTTCTAAAATGGATGTCACCTACCTGCTCAGTGATTTGACTAGCAAAGACATGTGGAGCTGCTTTAGGTGAGTATTTTTACATTTTAAATTTTTTTTTACATTTTCAGCATTTAGCAGACGCTTTTATCCAAAGCGACTTACACAATAAGCTAAACACAAATGAGCAATTGAGGGTTAAGGGCCTTGCTCAGGGACCCAACAGTGGCAACTTGGTGGTGGCGGGGCTTGAACCGGCAACCTTCTGTTTACTAGTCCAGTACCTTAACCACTGAGCTATCACTGCCCTGTATTTACTGGTGCTTGTGTAAAGTCACCTTAATTACCCAACACTGCGGAGATGGTACAACTCTGTCTTACACGGAATACTGAAACATTATCTGTTTAAATGTGATATTTCATTTAAACAGCATGTACACAATATGTATTTGCATTAATTGCATTATTTTTTATAAAGTTGGTCCTCCCTTTTTGGCTGTAACAACCTTTACTCTTCTGAGAAGGCCTTCCACAAGATTTTGGAGTGTCTGTGTAAATTTGTGCCCGTTAAGTGAGGCCAGGAACTGATGTTGTATAAAAAAAGCCTAGCTTGCCATCAACATTCCACTTAATTCCAAAGCTGTTTAATGAGGCTGTAGTTGGACCTCTGTGAAGGACACTGGAATTCTTCCACACCAAAATTGAAAGCACATGAATCATTTGGGGGGTGTCTAAAACACTTGAATGTAATACTTATAAATAGTGGCTATACACTGAAGGCAATATATAACCTTGTGTAGCTATTGTTATAAAAACTACTTTAATTAAGCAAACCAATTATTATGAACTGTTAATATTAATAAATCAAATACAATTCATTGAGTCAATTTTAGGGAAAGCTTAAATACACAGAACACAATCTTAGATCCCCCTCGATGCCTGCAACAAAATTTACAACTAGAACTTTTTTTTTTGGTAAAACAGAGCTTAAGGAAATGACAGAAGTCTTTACAAAAATGGGTAGTGCCTTAATTCTGCCAGTATGACACATACCACCATTTGTCTTTTGGTATTTTTTAATTTTTATTTTACTGGTATTACAAAACAGCTCAAACTAACAGTTCATAAAAAGTCTCTTCAAATTAAACATTCACTGATCTTCTAATTAACAATCTGGTAATTAAACTGTACACTTTTTGCCAAATAAAAGGTTGCATCATGCCAAAAGCCATTGATGTGGTAAGGACCAAAACCTGATGTCATTGTTCCACCTGTATTTTGCATAATCCAATCTTCTGTATGTACCCACAAGCAGAAGAAACATCTCAATGTTTACACCATTTTTACACTTTACTAACCAATTTACATATTGTAGCTTTAAATTAGATTTAATTGAATTGAATATATTCATTCTGATGAGACTGATCAGTCCTTACTTCATAACATTGTAAAACAGTACTCAGAACAGTACAGAGAACAAACTTAAACAAATTATATCATAAAGACCAAGGAGCTGCTAATACAAATCTAAGATTTCTACAGAACAAGTCTCAGAGATGTATTAAAGCCAGTTACAGACATGTATCAGAATCGATTACAGAAATGTATCAGAATCAGTTACAGAAATGTATCAGAATCGATTACAGAAATGTATCAGAATCAGTTACAGAAATGTATCAGAATTGATTACAGAAATGTATCAGAATCGATTACAGAAATGTATCAGAATCGATTACAGAAATGTATCAGAATCAGTTACAGAAATGTATCAGAATCAGTTACAGAAATGTATCAGAATCGATTACAGAAATGTATCAGAACCAGTTACAGAAATGTATCAGAACCAGTTACAGAAATGTATCAGAATTTATTACACAAATGTATCAGAATCAGTTACAGAAATGTATCAGAATCGATTACAGAAATGTATCAGAATCAGTTACAGAAATGTATCAGAACCAGTTACAGAAATGTATCAGAATCAGTTACAGACATGTATCAGAATCAGTTACAGAAATGTATCAGAATCAGTTACAGAAATGTATCAGAACCAGTTACAGAAATGTATCAGAACCAGTTACAGAAATGTATCAGAACCAGTTACAGAAATGTATCAGAACCAGTTACAGACATGTATCAGAATCAGTTACAGAAATGTATCAGAATCTGTTACAGAAATGTATCAGAATCGATTACAGAAATGTATCAGAACCAGCTACAGAAATGTATCAGAACCAGTTACAGAAATGTATCAGAACCAGTTACAGAAATGTATCAGAATCAGTTACAGACATGTATCAGAATCAGTTACAGAAATGTATCAGAACCAGTTACAGAAATGTATCAGAATTTATTACACAAATGTATCAGAATCAGTTACAGAAATGTATCAGAATCGATTACAGAAATGTATCAGAATCAGTTACAGAAATGTATCAGAACCAGTTACAGAAATGTATCAGAATCAGTTACAGAAATGTATCAGAACCAGTTACAGAAATGTATCAGAATCAGTTACAGACATGTATCAGAATCAGTTACAGAAATGTATCAGAATCAGTTACAGAAATGTATCAGAACCAGTTACAGAAATGTATCAGAACCAGTTACAGAAATGTATCAGAATCAGTTACAGAAATGTATCAGAATCAGTTACAGAAATGTATCAGAACCAGTTACAGAAATGTATCAGAACCAGTTACAGAAATGTATCAGAATCAGTTACAGAAATGTATCAGAATCAGTTACAGAAATGTATCAGAACCAGTTACAGAAATGTATCAGAACCAGTTACAGAAATGTATCAGAATCAGTTACAGAAATGTATCAGAATCTGTTACAGAAATGTATCAGAATCGATTACAGAAATGTATCAGAACCAGCTACAGAAATGTATCAGAACCAGTTACAGAAATGTATCAGAATCAGTTACAGAAATGTATCAGAACCAGTTACAGAAATGTATCAGAATCAGTTACAGAAATGTATCAGAATCAGTTACAGAAATGTATCAGAACCAGTTACAGAAATGTATCAGAACCAGTTACAGAAATGTATCAGAATCAGTTACAGAAATGTATCAGAATCAGTTACAGAAATGTATCAGAACCAGTTACAGAAATGTATCAGAACCAGTTACAGAAATGTATCAGAATCAGTTACAGAAATGTATCAGAATCAGTTACAGAAATGTATCAGAACCAGTTACAGAAATGTATCAGAACCAGTTACAGACATGTATCAGAATCAGTTACAGAAATGTATCAGAATCTGTTACAGAAATGTATCAGAATCGATTACAGAAATGTATCAGAATCAGTTACAGAAATGTATCAGAACCAGTTACAGAAATGTATCAGAATCAGTTACAGAAATGTATCAGAATCAGTTACAGAAATGTATCAGAACCAGTTACAGAAATGTATCAGAACCAGTTACAGAAATGTATCAGAATCAGTTACAGAAATGTATCAGAATCAGTTACAGAAATGTATCAATCAGGGTTTGGTAGATATCCCAAACTTTTAACATGCCACAAAGCACTGTTTAAATCTATTATTAATAAAAATAAATATATATATATATATATATACAGTGGGGCCAAAAAGTATTTAGTCAGCCACTGATTGTGCAAGTTCTCCTACTTAGAAAGATGAGAGAGGTCTGTAATTTTCATCATAGGTACACTTCAACTATGAGAGACAAAATGAGAAAAAGAAATCCAGGAAATCACATTGTAGGATTTTTAAAGAATTTATTTGTAAATTATGGTGGAAAATAAGTATTTGGTCAACAACAAAAGTTAAACTCAATACTTTGTAACATAACCTTTGTTGGCAATGACAGAGGTCAAACGTTTCCTGTAAGTCTTCACCAGGTTTGCACACACTGTAGCTGGTATTTTGGCCCATTCCTCCATGCAGATCTCCTGGGCAACATGGACTTTCAACTCCCTCCACAAATTTTCTATGGGGTTGAGGTCTGGAGACTGGCTAGGCCACTCCAGGACCTTGAAATGCTTTTTACGGAGCCACTCCTTCGTTGCCCGAGCGATGTGTTTGGGATCATTGTCATGCTGGAAGACCCAGCCATGTTCCATCTTCAATGCTCTCACTGATGGAAGGAGGTTTTGGCTTAAAATCTCACGATACACAGCCCCAAAGCATGATGTTTCCACCCCCATGCTTCACAGTAGGTATGGTGTTCTTGGGATGCAACTCAGCATTCTTCTTCCTCCAAACACGACGAGTTGAGTTTTTACCAAAAAGTTCCATTTTGGTTTCATCTGACCACATGATAATTCTCCCAATCCTCTTCTGGATCATCCATATGCTCTCTGGCAAACCTCAGATGGGCCTGGACATGTACTGGCTTAAGCAGGGGGACACGCCTGGCACTGCAGGATTTGAGTCCCTCTCGCCGTAGTGTGTTACTGATGGTAGCCTTTGTCACTTTGGTCCCAGCTCTCTGCAGGTCATTCATCAGGTCCCTCCGTGTAGTTCTGGGATTTTTGCTCACCGTTCTCATGATTATTTTGACCACACGGGATGAGCTCTTGCGTGGGGCCCCAGATCGAGGGAGATTATCAATGGTTGTATGTCTTCCATTTTCTTACAATTGCTCCCACAGTTCATTTATTCACACCAACCTGCTTGCCTATTGTAGATTCACTCTTCCCAGCCTGGTGCAGGTCTACAATTTTCTTCCTGGTGTCCTTTGACAGCTCTTTGGTCTTGGCCATGGTTGAGTTTGGAGTCAGATGGACAGGTGTCTTTTATACAGATAACAAGGTCAAACAGGTGCCATTAATACAGGTAACGAGTGGAGGACAGAAGAAGTTACAGGTCTGTGAGAGCCAGAAATCTTGCTTGTTTGTGTGTGACCAAATACTTATTTTCCACCATAATTTACAAATAAATTCTTTAAAAATCCTACAATGTGATTTCCTGGATTTTTCTTTCTCATTTTGTCTCTCATAGTTGAAGTGTACCTATGATGAAAATTACAGACCTCTCTCATCTTTCTAAGTAGGAGAACCTGCACAATCAGTGGCTGACTAAATACTTTTTGGCCCCACTGTATATATATATATATATATATATATATATATATATATATATAATTGTAATTTTGCATGGAGAAGGCTGTCTACAGATACATAGTGACAGGGTAAGATACACCATAGTCTTAAAAGCAAGAGGTGAAGGGTAACTCTGAAGGAACAGATAGTGTAGCATTTTATTAATCTGGTTTGACCAACTTTTTGGTCCTGGTGTAAAGCACCCTAGCAGATACTCTCATGGCATTTTCTTTAGCTGCTAACACTGTCTTCTGAGTCGTTGTCATCACTTGCCTCCTCCTGGATGTCATCTAGGATGAGTTCAGACAGGCTTTCCAACAGGCTGCCCTGGCTCAGACAGGTGTTTACTGTAGAGCCACTGCTGATGTGGTGGTCGCTGGGGTGCACCACCACCGGCTTGCCATTTCTTTTCCTGCTGACAGGGTGAACACACTCTGTTCCAGGGACATGGGGCTCTAAATTAAAAGACAAATATTAAAAACTAAATTTGTTTCTGTTGGTTGGCTTTTAGATGTACATACACTGGCGGTTTTATTAAGTACACCCACCATTTATTTTCAGTAAATATAATTGCCATTGTATTCATCAATCTACATGTAATCACCCATAATGACAACGTGAGAATGTGCTTTTTAGAGATTTTGGAAAATTACATAAAATCAAAATCTGAAATCTCTTGTCCATAAAAATAGACTGTTTGCTGTGGCACTTCAAATTGTGGTCAGGTGTATCATGTTTGCTTTAGGTATTCCTGAGGTGTGTCTAGAACTTAATTAGTGTCGATCTCTAGCTATTTAAACTGACTGAACAAATTTCAGAAAGGCAAAGCTCTAGGTTTTTAAGGTCCACAATTTACACTGCATTATCAGGACAAAAAAGGAGACATGAAGTCCAAGGAACTGTCTGTAAGGTCAAATGCTGGCAAGGGTTAGATCAAGGTGAGAAATTTAAATTGTATCCCAGGACCACAGTGGCCTTAATAATTATAAAATGGAAAAAGGCTTAGAGTCTCTGCACACATTTTTGGACTTTCTCATCTTGTTTCAATGATGCTGTGGATATTCACAGGGTCAGTGACAACTCTTTTGGAACGGGGTCTGTATTGTTAAGAATACACCTCCTTGTTTCTACACTCACTGTCCATTTTATTAGCTCCACTTACAATATAGAAGCACTTTGTAGTTCTACTACTGACTGTAGTCCATCTGTTTCTCTGCATGCTGTGTTAGCCCCCTTTCATGCTGTTCTTCAATGGTCAGGACCCCCACAGGACCACAACAGAGCAGGTATTATTTAGATGGTGGGTCATTCTCAGCACTGCAGTGACACTGACATGGTGGTGGTGTGTTAGTGTGTGTTGTGCTGGTATGAGTGGAGAAGACACAGCAGCGCTGATGGAGTTTTTAAACACCTCACTGTCACTGCTGGACTGAGAAAAGTCCACCAATCAAAAACACCCAGCATCCTGTGGGCAGCATCCTGTGACCACTGATGAAGGTCTAGAAGATGACCTAATCAAACGGCAGCAATAGATGAGTGATCATCTCTGACTTTACATCTACAAGGTGGACCAACTAGGTAGGAGTGTCTAATAGAGCACATATCAGCACAACACACACTAACACACCACCACCATGTCCTTGTCCCCGCAGTGCTGAGAATGATCCACAACCTAAATAATGCCTGCTCTGTGGAGGTCCTGTGGGGGTCCCGACCATTGAAGAACAGAGTAAAAGGAGGTTAAAAATATGTAGAGAAACAGATGAACTACAGTCAGTAATTGTAGAACTACAAAGTGCTTCTACATGGTAAGTGGAGCTAATAAAATGGACAGTGAGTGTAGAAACAAGGAGGTGGTTTTAATGTTATGGCTGATGGGTGTATATATACAGTATATGTATTGTAGTTTAGCAGTATTGTATTACCCTGTCTGTTGTAGCAGTCCTCTGCAAGGCAGCTGTGCTGGTGCCTTCTCCTAGGCCCTGGATCCATGAAGTTTCTGCGTGGTGGCAAGATTTTTGTTGGCATAACAATGCAGCGGCAACCATAACATGGCGAGCCCAAGTCCATCCGTCCAAATCCCCTGTCAGAAAAGCAGAATCTAAGTAAAACTGTGATATATTTGGAATCATGTTTAAACAAAGGCTAGAGCATGTAATTAAACCACCATTGTGAGGTAATACCATAATTTTCCTCACAAGCCTTTGTATGTGTACAGTTACATTCCTGAGGATTCAGAGCACTCCTCACTTTTTTCTAAATTCAATTAGTGAACTACAATCAATTCATTTGCAATTTGTCTGTTTGTCAATGCAACTGTAAAACATCCCATAATTGCATGGTAGAGGCTTTATATAAATATCTACCAAGCACACTATACCTACTGTTAACCTACTGATTTGAACACACCCTTTTCAACTACTGCAATTACTAAAATGCAGGCCTCAGATATGTCTTTCCAGTGGCCAGTAGCAAACTGGGAAGAAATGAATAAATACATGTAGACATTTGATTTCTTTGTCAACTAGTATGATTGATTTTTTTGACCTATGTACAAAGAGCTAAAGCTACTTTCAAAAACCAGTCTAAATGACATCAATCAAATGTTATATTTAAGATATTTATAAATTAATAATAGAAGTTCTAAAAATGTCATTTGTAACCATTATAAATTAAAGCAATAAGCCACGAGAGGCCGTGCATTACTGTGATTTTAGCACGGGGATGACGAAGCGGAGTGCCTAAAACTTCTTTCCCCATGCTAAAATCATAACAGTAATGCACGGTCTCGAGTGGCTTATTGCTTTTATAAAACGGCGGTCAACATAAAATATAATAAATACAACAATGTTTAATTCATAAATGTATTTATCGTGTATAAACTTACAATAAAGCATTCTTCCGCGACGCAAAATAGTGCGATAAACAGTGTTGCTAGGCAACATGAGGGCGAAAATAACATAAATTTTTTCTATTCAGTGGCGTATTAATATGGAATGATGTGAGGTGGTCCTAGGTGTGCGTTTATCGGGGATTTTACAACGGCTTCGAACGCGGCTCAGCCAATCAGATTTTAGGACCGGAACTATCCGTTTTATAAAATCCATTTTGGATAGGACATACAATTGGGACCCGGAAAGTGCAAGTTACAATCTGTAACAAAGAATGATGAATTGTAATTCTGTACAGAACAGGAATAAGGGGGTGGGTCTCAGTATTCTCCCCATGTAGTCATTTTTAATTCCATATTGCATTTTCTCTGCCACTTGCACCATCCCTGCACTGGTTAAAGAGAACCAGCACCCAATCCCTGCAACACATGTGCAGTCACTGCTCACCTCTTTTCACCAGCCAGCAGTGCGTTTTTACTAAGAGGCAAAAAAAAGAGACGGAGACCAAGAGTCAAGCTATGTGCCCTATATGAACCCCCACCACTTGTGCCAGTTTCTTAACCAAATACAGAGATCGCATTTTGCAGTGGCAATGAGGAGACACTCCATCTGATCTACCCTTCCCCAGATATAGTCCCAAACTTTGAGATTGTTGTATGTAACAATTGTGGTAGTATGGTTAGCATAGTATATAAGACTCTCCAATGGGACATGGTGAGAGAACCTAGAAGACATGTTAAACACAGTTCGTCAATACAGGATACAAATCTGGTTAGCACTTGTGTCTACATACTTGAAAGACCGCATACAGTTAGCGCAGTAGAACTCTGCAATGCCCCACATTTTGCCCACTGGTACATGGTCGTATTTACGTCTGCATCTCCGACAGCGAGACACCTAAAACAAGTTTAAACAAAATCAGTCTGTTTCCCTCTCTTTTTTCTCAAATCAAAACACTCATGCCCCATGTCTACTAGTAGCCCACCACTGCAGAACTCCAAGTTGGAATCTCAGTGCTATCATCTACACAGACATGATTGGCTATGTCTTGGAGAGGAGGTGGCCAAAGCCCTGAAATGAACTGATGCCTTGTCCATGGTATTACTGCCGGCAGATACTCATTTTGCAGTATCGGTATCGGACATAAAGAAGTGGTATTGAGCCAGCCCTAAATAAAAACATAAATGCCCACACACCATGCATGAACCTTACACAGACCGGGAAAGGCTGCAGGCTAGCATTTGCTTACTTTATCAAGTGCAGCTGCCAGCTGCTTTAAAGAAATTCTACAGAAAGCCATACACATAAAGAGAAAAACACTAGGGACTCTGATTTTATTGTCTTCTCATGCTGGCACGTGACCAGATAACAGGCATCACTTCTGCAGTGGTAATTCAGAGACTCCCCATCTGACCCTTCCTCTCTTAAACCGCCAACTGTGTCTGTAGAGCACTTTACCTTTTTTCTCCTAGGGACTCGTCTCCACCAGCTCCTGTCACATTGCTGGCAGGCAAACTGGTGGTCATCAGAGGGGATTAGGTTTTGCTGTGCCTGATCAAACATGCGCTTATTCTTCTCTGTTAGTGGCAGAACCCGAAGTTGCTGCACAAGTTCCTAAAAACACAGCACACGGACACAAATATGACATGTTCTAATATTTACAGTGTGATATAATACAGCCATTCATCGTTGTTTTGATTTGTATAAAGCCAAATAATTGCAGAACAATTGTTTGGCAATTCATTGAGCAATTTAATACTTGAACAGGTAGTAAGTTGAAAGAGGGCTTTAGGTAACTGACCTTTATGTCTCTGTCCCCCTTAGGACCTTTGTTTGTATTAGGCTGGAAAAAATAAAGTAGATAGATTATAGGTTGGCACTGCAGAATCTGCTGTTTACACATTGCTTAATACTAGAGTAAAGCACCTATACCTACTTCATTAGAACTACCAGCATCTTTACTGGCTCCTGATGTTCTTTCTTTTCTCCTCTCCTACACAGATTTGATACTGTTATTTGAAAAGTCTGGGTTAAATATTAAACAATAAAGGTTAAATGGTAAAGATTGATGCAGAAATGTTACCCTTTCTCTTTCCTCATTCTGCAGTTTCTCCACCACATTCTGTGTGTGTGAGCATGAAATGAAGTCATTGTTTTCACACATGCAAAACAAGCTCTTTGCATAAAGACATTGTAAAATCTAATGCAGATGCTGTTTACCTTAACAACAGGATCATTTTCCAGACACCATTGGTCCTCCACATCCAGATCTGCACACACAATATTGTATAAAATACAAAAGAGTACTTAAAATTAATTGTAAGGCAGGCATGTGCAGTGATGGGTTAATTACACAAAACCATGTTGGTCAAGACAAGCAACTTCTTTTAGAGCCATTCACCATTATCTTTCATTAGGATGATCACCATTGCCACCATTGAGTGGTTGTTGCAGTATCTTCGCATAAGCACAGTTGCCTTGCTGATTGGGATCTTTCCATGGAACTTTTCTCTCAGTCTTCTGACACTTATTTCCAACTAGAAGTAGACAGACACAGCAAATTGTTCGCATTTGTATCAACAGCACACAACTCAAACTGTTGCAAAACCACTTACACCAAGCTGACAGTTCAAATTGCTAACCTATCAGCACCTATAATATACATTCAGCTTAAAATATTTTAGCAGCTTCAGTGATAATTAGTTAAAATTAGGGCTGTCACACGATTAAACATTTTAATCATGATTAATCGCGATTAAAGAACCAAATGAATCACGATTAATCGACTACAAAAACAACTAAACAGAATTTGAACAGTTATGCACATTTTTATTGCAAGAAAATGTTTACAAAAAAATAAATAAATACATTTATGCTAAAATTATTAAATCCAAATTATTTTTTAAAAGCCAGCCAATGCTTATATAGAGTTGTTAACAGTTACCCATCTTTAAGCCAATTATTCAAAATGACAAGTCTGTTCACATTATCTGGCAAAAGGGTGGATCTTTTTCTGTTTATAACCCTGTCACTGGTAACCACTGGAACCATTTCTAGATGCAACAAGTACAACGTCATGTAGACCCACATTGTTAACTATGTTAAAGTGTCTACAGTCCATTGCGATTAACAACTCTTTGTAATATTCCATGGGCTTTCCATCCAAATTCCTCTGAAATAAAGTTGCCTGAGCTCATTTTGCCTGTAATGCGTATCCGTGCACGCAGACGCCTGACGAGACAAAAGTGTGCTTTGACCAAAGATGATATTGAAGCGTCAATTAATAACTGTAATTTTGTCTAGTGATGATTTCTCACACTTTTTGAAACCAAAAATTATTACTCAAAAACACGATACATTTCGCGATATGTAGCAGCAGCAGCGCAAGTAATTTGTAACTCACGACCGCAAACTGGAAAAGGACCCGTGTTATCACTACAGTATAAACACAATAATGCTATGGTAACGCAGCGCAAATGACCACAGAGACACATATTTAAAGTGGCACAAACATAGCTCAATAAAACATAGTTTGATTCAAAATTTTATTCTAAATTAATTTTTTTAGTCGGGATTAAAATTTTAACCCGTTAAAGCACATCCCTAGTTAAAAAGGACATGAAAATGTCTGTGTGGTTAATTAGCTTACTTTTACACTGAAAATACATGTATTTTAAAATGAAATAGAATCAAAATAAATTCATTCTTGATAAAAAAAAAAAGCACCTGTAAAATTATTGACATGCATACAATTTCATACAACCCAAATGTATGAATCTGGGGACAAATTACCATAGCCATTACTCAACATGGATGAACAAGTTTAGACAAAACACATACTGTATTGAGTCATTCTTTAATTTGGGGTACATTCCATGTCCAATGATAATAATTATATTTATTCTAACTATTTTCTTTAAAAATGTCATATTTTACCTATTAATGGAAAACATGTTGTAATATCACAAAAACATTATGTGCATTCTATGCTTCATTTAACTTGAAATTTGTCATGATGTTCCTAAATGAACAGTTTTTGCTGTGTCCGTTTTTTAAGTTGAGGGTGCCTTGGTTTCAAAATAATGAATAAAATCATTAAGGGCAACAACATCTATTTTTTATTTATTTCAAAAGTTTAAATACTAAAGAAAAATAATATTTTTTAAATTGAGTTTCTCTTTTAAATAATTTAAATATCTTTATTTATTAATGTCCGCAAAAGTTCTGTCAACTATGTTACTAACAGAACTCCACTCAGCAACTCAAAAATGGTTTGTTCTAAAACTATGTGACCAGCATTACATGATATCATTCATCTCTGTGGAGGGTATATTGAACACACTGTGGTGAATGTCCTCTTATTTTTAAAATATTTTATCTATAATAGAACATTGTCAATGAGTATATTAATTGACCGTCAACTATGTTACATACATTGTCATGGTTAAATTTTTTTTATAATTTTAATTCAAATGTATGTTCAAATTAGACATTATTCTGTTCATGAAATGACATGTGGTCAGCCAGGCAAGGTCTACCACTGAAGTTATGGGTCAAAATAGGGATATTGTCAACTATGTTACCTGTCAACTAAGTTACCTAGTAGTCTACATCTACTGTCCCTTTAATATAAAAAAAAAAAAAAAATGAATGTTTAAGCTTTGCAAATAGTGGATATGTTACACTAAAGGAATATATTAACTTGAACCACTGATTGTTCTATTGAGAGAGAACATTGTTTTTGTACTTTTTTGGTGATGTGAAATGTACCCCAAATTATAGAATGACCCTATTACATATGACAAAAGAGTGCCGAACTTCATGAATCAGCCAGTGATTTTAGCATGCCTAAAAATATCCATAATTATTAACTTTAAACAAACCAAAATGCAAAAAACTGCTCAAAAAAGGACATATTAGGGGGAGTGGTTTAAGACACAAATCTTTCCTAGAAACATCAAGGTTTCGAATCTATTGTTACAATCCACATACATGGTAAATGATTGATATGATTTATGTCATTATGGACTTCATAAAGTTTTGGTATTGGACCAATAGTTCAGTAGATAATGCAGTAAACATGGTACTGCACCTAATTCTTAAGCACCTCGTTCGGCAAAGGAAAAAAATCCTGGTTTAGATTTCAGCTTGGCATCTAATGCTGTCATTCTAGAATCATAAATACATTTTTCAACTCAGCATTCCCTCTTCCAACTGCCAATGGAGCACTGACTTCTTTACAGTGTGTGTGACACAGTGCACGAATGGTACAATATGCAAAACACTGTATGCAACAGGTGTTTCTTACAAGAATGTGTCCTTCATCAGTGTCTACAATCAGTATTGTTTGCTAGCATTAGACACATTTATGAAATAAAGTAAAGTAGGAAGTAAAAAGTAAAAACTGGAAGTAAAAATATGAAAATGTCCAGTTATATTACACAGCAGGTTTCCAGTTGCATCAAATATGTATACGCATCTGGTCAAATGTAATGTTTTTTGTTGTTTTTTAATTAAAATAATGTAAACATGAACATCATTTAATGGAAATCATTATGACACTTTTCTGCAAACTTTAGTGCTCAGTTGCTAAATTACTGGGGGATAATTAAATGTAAATTATTAACTGCACATGTCATACTTTATGTATTTATTTTGAGCTGTGTGCTTTTAGTCATTCTGCTTATGAATTATAAAATCCTCCAAATGTAATATTTTGACATACTGTGTGTGTATGTGTATACATACATACAGTGCCAGATATATTAGAAATATTTAACAATAGATTTAAACTTTGTAAGAAACCCAAAATTTCATCCAGAGGTTTTAGCAATCTCACCAGAACAACAAGGAAAACCCCATGTTACTCCAAAACACCTACAGATTGACCTGATAAAGACTGCAACAATGTGTTACTGGCATCCATAAGACCTCATTGGCGGGAGTGGAATGCACTTCACCCCTGACCAATAAGCAAAGGAAGGGTGGTTAATATACAAGAAAGAATTTGGATAGGCCATGTCATATGGAGTGACCAATCAAAACGGGAACTGTTTGGCGATATGAATCAGCTTTTTGTCTAGTGCAAGAACATTGAGGCCAGAAGAACACTATTCCACGGGCAAACATGGTGGTGGGTCAGTGATGTTTTATCTGCTGCAGAACCTGGCAATCTTGACCATTTGACTGGCATCGAAGATTCACAGAAATACCAAGACATTTTGATAAGAAATGCTATGCTTTCTGTGGTGAAATTGAACCTTGGTGATAATTGAACTTCTCAGCGAAACGATAATCCCAGGCAAACTTCCAGTTCAACCAAAGCTTGGTTAAGAAAATCAGAACTGGAATCTCCTTCTCAAAGATTTAAACACTATAGAAAACCTTTTGGTCGGATTAAAAGAAAGCAGTTGCAGCACAAACGACATCAAACCTCAATGAATTTAGTGAATGGGTGTAGTCTCCGCAAGAGAGGAGGCAGAAGCTTGTTACCACCATAATGTAATATAATATAGTACATTAAAACTGTGCTAACTGCTTCCTCATTGAGATAAGCAACTGAGTAGGTTACAAGCCAGATAAGTCTGGTGTGAACTGAAAAAATAGAGAAGAAAACATATGAATATGTATTGGATTTATTTTTCACATGAAATGGCCTTTAGCTTCAGTAGTTTGAGAAACACTGCTGTATAGGACTGATCAATTTGTAGTGGTTTAAATGTAACATTGAACAGTTAAAATTACTAAGAAATAAACAGATTATGTGTAATCTCTAATATTCTAATACTATACCATACTTATAAACTGTACTAACAGTGATGTGTACACAGTTAAAACCCTTAGCAATGTTGCTGTGACAGCTCATTGTATTTAACAACAGTTAATTGCAGCTATTATATCTGCAAATACTCCACAGCTTAAAAATAAAAAACTGGTTTCTGTGCAAGGTGCATTCACTTTTAATACAATACAACTCAAAGCAAACATTCTAATGTATGTTTTTAAGTAATTAACAGTTTATCACATATCTAAACTTGGTCTAAATGTGTATTTGTAGGCAGATTTGATAAAAGCATTTGTGTTTCCCTCTTATGTATAACTGTGCTGGTTTAAAAGTGGGTTTTAATAGATAAAAACAAATAGATATGAATAATAATGATATCTAATATACTTAAAATGCATACCACACTCTCAATACGACAAAGTATGGTATATGTACCAAATAATACACGTGTAATAAATTATAAATGAGAATTGTGCATGTAGAGACGTTATGCAGCACATTACGGTGTGTAATATTACAGAAACTAAAAGGTTGTAACTGGAATCCTTCTGCACCCACATAAGATTTTAATAATGAAAAACAAAGTAGTTTGTAACAGGCCTACTATTGTTTACATACCTCAGTTTCCTCTTGGCGACTCATTTTGTCATTAGACAGAAGCGACTGGGCTGCGAACAACTCAGTTTTCCCGAACAACAGTCAGCTCACTTCACTTTCGGTTTCCATATTGAAAGCTGTAATTAAATGAACATCCATCAGGTGGCGCCATAAGCTATGGAAACAATACACGAGGGCGAGACAAAATGGACACCACATGAAAAATGAGACCGACTTGATGAGACTTAGCAATGATCATCCAATTGAATTGAATTGCAGGTCACAAAAGTACATTAGCAAGGAGGAGTAGTGGCCACCAAAGGGGGATCGTCAGGGCCCTCTACACCCTCTAATAGCACTGTTCCACCAGCACGATGCCAGTGCTGGTGCAAAAATCATGAACAGTTTGGCACTTTTACACCACAAATTCATACGTTCTTGAGCCAAGAAAATTGGTGTAAACGGGTCAGTTCCTAAAAGATCTGCTAGTTTGCAAGAACCAGCTCTTTGTTGGTGGAAAATAGGTAAGAAATGGCATAAGATTTTCTAAAAATAATAAAATATGTAGTAATATAATAAGTGACCAGTTCTAATTTTATCTACTCACAATTTAAATAAATCAACATTTAAACAAATACAAATCTAAATAAATCCTTCATACCTGCATACAGTAGACCCTGTTACGAACGGTTTACCATATGAACATTTCGGGTTAGGAACGATCTTTTTTAACTTAACGTACAAACTAATTTCGGATTACGAACCAAAATTCTCGAAACACGTGACGTCACGAACAAGCTGACTCCAACCGTCTCTCTCTCTCTCTATATATATACAGTGAGCAAACATTCAGACAGCGGATGGTGTTTTTTTTCGGTGTTTTCTTTATATTTTGTAAAATTCTACGTATATTAAAATGGCCAAAAAGAAGCTGCAGAGAAAGCGTTGTTGTGTTGTATAATTACTCCTGCTAGTAGCTGTCACTGTGTATCAGACAGAGGGGACAGTGAGTAAGTGCAATTGTAATTGCACCTACAAAATACAACACTACTGAAATAAAGAAGGAAATAATAAAGAAATATGAGAGTTATTGTTGTTTCTGGTAGATACATTTTATATAAAAAGAAGGAAATGTATTATGGTGTATTGTACAGCACACGTACTGTGCTGAAATGTGATGTGTGTGTTTTATGTACAGTACTACTGTGTATTGTTTTTTATTATTGTTTATTACAGTAATGTATATTCTATAATTTAAGATTAAGGGAAAATATACTTGTATTTATAACAAAAAAGAGCATTTAAGACATTAGAAAGGTTAGGTAAGGGGGGTTTGGGAGGTCTGGCACGGATTAATTCTATTTACATTATTTCTTATGGGAAAATTAGGTTTAACTAACGAACATTTTGACTTAAGAACAGCCCTTTGGAACCAATTAAATTCGTACGTCAGGGGTCTACTGTATTCAGTTTGTGTTGAAATGAAAAGAGGCCTTTTGTTGCCCTCTATTGTACAGCCCCAAATCAGAAAAAAGTTGGGACAGTATGGGAAATGCAAATTAAATACAAATGCAGTGTTCCTTACATTGACTTTTATTTTATTGCAGACAGTTTACACCCAAGATATTTCATGTTTTGTCTGCTCAGCTTCATTTTATTTGTTAATATATCTCCACTCCTGCATTTCAGGTCTGCAACACATTCCAAATAAAGTTGGGACAGGGGCAATTTAGGGCTAATAATGAGGTGTCTTAAAGTCTTAAAACTCGCAGCATGACAGTATGTTGAACAGGGACAAACTACATTAGCAAGGAGGAGTAGTGGTCACCAAAGGGGGACCGTCAGGGCCCTCTACACCCTCAAATAGCACTGTTCCACCAGCATGATGCCAGTGCTGGTGCCAAAATCATGAACAGTTTGGCACTTTTACCACACAAATTAATATGTTCTCAGAAAAATTGGTGTAAATGGGTCAGTTCCTAAAAGGTCTGCTAGTTTGCAAGAACCGACTCCAGCAGCAGCTTTTAGTTGATGGAAAATATGTAAGAGACGGCTCAAGATTTTCTAAAATATAATACAATATATTGTAATATAGTAAGTGATTAGTTCTAATTTTAATAACAAATCAACAAATACAAATCTACACAAATAAATCCTTCATACCTGCCTATTCAGTTTGTGTTGGAATGTAAAGAGGCCTTTTGTTGCCCTCTATTGTATAAAGAATGTTGTGCTGTTAGGTTATCCAGCTACAGATTTATAGAGGGCCAAGCAATAGGAATGTATTAAGACCAATTTCACATGACAGTAAACTTGACCAATCTAACTGCCCAAAACAGCAGTTGTGTGGTTTCTAAAATGGAAGTTTACACTTGATGAAAGCACATCGAAATAAAATTATTAAGTCAATCCAAGTTCAATCTAAGCCCATTCCCTTTCCGATGAATTAATTTTTTTATGTTTGCTGAAACCAGAGAAACAAAGCTAAAGAGGGGAAAGCTGTAGTACTGCAGTGTCACATTTCTGTTATTGACATGTTTTGTAAATGAAATCTGCAGCGTCATAAGAACCTAAAAAGTATAAATTGCATTTACTGCTCTTTGGCTGTAGATGTGTTTCACTGGGAATGAATTGAGCTGGGTTAAAGATCAGAAGTAGTGCAAATGTTTCAAACAATAATGAATAATAATAAAAATTCTATAGTAGAGACAGCTGTAATTATTATCAGCGTGTACGTGCAGCTCTTTGCTTTGAGTTTTCAATTGGTCTGTCATTGTTAGTGCATTCTTTAATACTGTTGTGTGTTGGAGCATTGGGACTGATTCTGCAAAGAGGATCAACAAACTATTTCACAATTTAGCGCTGCTCTGTCAGTTAAACCAGACAAAGGTTTTATTACAAAAAAAGCAAACTAGGTGAAGATAAAGGAGATTTTTAAAAATATCTTAAACCTAAACAACAGTAAAAAAACTACATATTTAACACTTCAAGCATTCAAACATTGCTATCGGTACACTTGGTTAAATCAACCACAAGTGGAAAGTTCATGGAGCCACAGTTCTTAATGGACGGCTAAATCCTGCACTCTCCTGCTATTAAAACACACTGTTATAACTCATGCAGAATGTAGCTTGGCATTGTCTTGCTGAAACAAGCAGTGACGTCACTGAAAATAACCCTTCATGTGGCAGCTTTTGTTGATCCGAAATGCATATGTACCCCTCAGCATTATTAGTGCATTCATAGTTGTTTTACCCATGTAAATGGTATTACCACACCCCTTACCATGACAGATGCTGGCTTTTAAACTTAATCAGTTTAAAAACCCATCAGACTACAGCACTTCAAACTTTCAACTTTACCTCAGTCCATCTCAGATGAGTTTGAGCACAGAGAGGTCAGTGGCGTTTCTGGATGTTAATAAATTGCTTTTACCTTCCTCAGTGGAGTAACAAACTTATCAAAATTTGTGTTATAGAAGCAGTCCTTGTGGACCCCTTTTTATGCTGTGCTTTGGTGGATTCACACAAGAGGCTCATCCACTTTTCGCACAGGTGCCTAGGTCTGCTAACCAGGGTCCTTGCACAGCGTTTGAAGACCCCACCCACTTAGTCCGGTCTTTTCCCACCCAGCAGACACGGTGGCCAATTTTTGTCTGCTGCAGGCACTGCCAATTGTGCTCGCTATGGTGCCCAGCCGACCGGTAGCAGTAATTAGCATATATTTTGGACATCAACAACAACAAATAAACATCTTTCGACACTATAAATGAATACAATTAGGTTTTGTTGGGAATTATTTGGTTGTTGGGAAAGAATGAGCTTTTTGTAGAATTGTGGTTCATTAGTGACCAATTCATCTGAGCAAATTGACTTCTTTTTTCAAGGGTCTCTGTCTGTCAGACTAATTTATAATTGGAAAATCCTAGTGTGCCTGAGATAAGCCCAGTCTTGTTGGGGTTGTTTTATTTGGTTTGGTTTTATTTACCTGGTTTATTTTATTGGCTGATAATAAAATTTTCTGATATGTCCTAGTAAAATACTCTCTGTGTTCTTCTGTGATGCCTAATGCCACAGTAATAAAAGCAGCCCCATATCACGATGCTCCCACCTTTGATTTTCACTTCGGGCATGGTGAAAATCATTGAACCTTTATTGTCTGTTTTTATACTAGTTTATCCTATTTAGAATTGTGGTGGGTACAGTTCATTGGGTAAAAGGTAGGAAACACTCAGAATACACACAAAGGAAACCCACAACGACACAAGAAACCCATGGGGACACAGGGAGAACATGCAAACTTCACACAGAAAGGACCCTGGCTGTCCAGAACCCAGGCCTTTCTAGCTGTGAGTGAACAGCGCTACCAACTGCCCCCCCCACCACCACTCGCCCCATGGATTTGTGTTTCAGACAATAATAAAAGACACATGACAGAAATGTAGTTCCCTACTGTTTTATTAGAAGTAACTTATTTTACAACTTTTGTCTGTAGAAAGAAACGTGAAAAGTGTTTATATACAATGATTTAAACTACTTTTAAACAAGTATAGAAATTAATAATAAAGACAGAAAATATCTATGGCTGTTCTAGTAATGCAAGACCAATACATATCAGTCACATCCTCATTTAAAAAAAATAATGCTAATAGAAGGTACATTTACTTATTGTCTTTTTAGTACATAATCATTTTAGAAACATTAGACTTCTTTTAAACAAATATACCTAAACAAAACAATCATATGTACAAAAATGCTGAAATTATTTTAAAAAGTCCAGAGCGTAGAGGAAGACTGAGGGCTATTATGGGCAAAGAGGCTTTTAGGATGTTCTTCCTTGTTAGAATGTGTGTAGAAAAAAAATACTAAGGTCCAAATAGAAGAACAAATGGTTTTAGACCCACAGAAGCTGAATTATTGCTCAGCTTGGTGAAATATGTGGCAGGTAGTTGTTTGGCAGTGACTGCTTTGATATAAAAGGACGACGATAAGTGTAAAACACAATCCTATAAAATGGGCATCCTGGCTTACAAAGAAAGCATGGTGGAACTAGTACGGTTTAATGTTTGGGATGGATTTTTTAGAGAAATAAACACCTGCACCTGCAGCAGACAGCAGAGGGAAACACTACATAGCAGTGTTTACTGTACTAGTGTGTTTACGCAGGGAAGATAACCATTCTCCAGACTGGTTGGGTGGAAGCTACTAGAGATGCAGACTACACTGCATGCTATATAACACCTCCCTGAGGAGTGACAGAGCACTAGCAGCCCACTAGCCACCTCTTCAGACAATCAAACCCTCCAAATATAAGTAGTACACATCACATGCATACTGGCACACCGTGCATAATGAATATGATCGGACCATTCGAAATGAACCGACAGGACCACAGAAATGTAACATCCAGGGCTCAATCACAGACAGGACCAGGGGTCAGGACAAGGCTTTCTTCTGGTCCAGTTGTAGACAAGGCTGGGGAGAAATAAAGGACTCGGGATGGGAGAAGCATGTGTCACTGTAAAGCGACAAAAAAGCAGCAACCAATAAAAACAGCTTATTGTACCATACTGATGTCCCAAAGGTAACCACGGTTATAAAAAATACAGAATATAAACAATAAAAAAGTCAAATAAATTTATACAACCAAAAAAGAACAGTCAGAAGGGCAGGCAGTGAGTTTAAAAGAACAGACTAAAGGACAGACGGTAGAAAAACTTGGCCCTTTGTGGCTCAGCAGAGCTGATACAGATACAGGTGGAAGTGTTTCCATCACTGTTAACACTTTAATGCTTTCCTATTAGCAATGCTTGACGTTAGTTTGCATCAGTGCTGCTTCAAAACAGCAGCTATCAATTTTACACGCTTGGCCTTAGAAGTGCTTCAGAAATGCCCCTTAACATTATTGCCCCACGTAGTAACACTACGGAATGTATCGGTTCACTTTAGTTTATCAAATTGATACATATCACAAATGCTGGCCAATTAAACATGGCTAGGTATTCTACAAAGCCAATTTTGTGAATCAATGCCGGCCTAAATAAATAATTCCACTTACAAGAGGTGACACGTCCAACTCTTCCTGTTTGCCTCGTGGCTTTATGGGCAAAACCAGTGAACCACAAGCTTCTACTGCTGTAACAATCATACACACAGGTAAAGGTGTAACAGCTGTCAAAGAGGATGTGAAAAACACGTTTTGCTCCGAGAACTGGAGACAGACAGAGCGAGTGGATGCCCACAAGGCAGTTTTAGAGGACAATAAATACAAAACAAAGGATTTTCCTTCAACATTTCACTTTTTTTCTTAATCTACATTATAAAAAGTTTGTTAGTTTCAGGAAAGTGTCCCAAGTCTTTGAAATGAAAGACGTGGTTTTTTTTTCTTCATATACTTTTTTTTTTTAATAATAAAAAAGTCCATCTGTGACGGAACGTCTTACTTCATTAAATTGTCTTTTCTTTTTAAGACAACACAATTTTCCCTTTATGCTTTGCTCTGCAGACAACATCCAGCAGACAGTCCTCTTGACAAAGTCAATCCTAATCCAATTAAAATCTTGGAAATGGGCTGACGTTAAAAAAGTTAAAAAACCACAGAAGAGACGAGACGCGAGCCCTCGGGTACGAATCCTTATCGAAAGTTCTGCTCACGCGAACACCTGCATCTTTCCATTGGCCTCGGGGGCATGGGGGATTTGGGTGTGGGCAGGAGTGCAGCCGGAAACCGTTGGACTGGGCGTGGAGTCGGACCAATCAGAGACGCAGTGAGGGGAGGGGCTTGACCATGCTTCTGGAGACTCTGGTGAGGGGGTCAGGTAAGGGTGCTCACTTGGCACGTGTAGGTAATGCTTGGGTGTGGCATCGACGTTAGAGGTGCAGCTGTGTTGGGAAGGTGGAGTGGGGTAGTCCTCCAGTCCTGCTGTGGTGATGCTGCTGCTGGCCTGCACTGGGGGTGCCTGAGAGACCTGTGGAGGAGTGGTCTGGCTCTGTGATACTGCAGTGACTTGAGGTGGCTGCTGCTGAGGCTGACTAGGCTGCTGCTGGTAGAAGACTTGTGGAGGCTGCTGTGCTGTGGGGGGCGTCGAGGAGCCCAGGCGTGCCAGAGCCTGCTGGTTGGTCATGCCGTGCCCGTGGAGCTGCTGTTCAGCAATAGAGGGCAGCTTGATGGGACTAATGGTGGGTGTGCTGGTGACTGGTGTGGGCTGGAGCATGGTCTGCTGGGCGCTACGGAACACCTGCTGGTGCATGAGCATAGCGCCAGGCTGCATGGTGCCGGGGGTCCCCGGATGCACCATGCTCACCATAGGCTGGGTGCACTGAGTGGACTGTGCTGCACGGCTGTGCCAGTCAAACGGCACGCTCACAGGGCTTATCAATCCCATGCTCAGGCCCATCTGTGCAGGGTTGAGCGTGTAGCTATGGGAAGCCTGGTTCAACTCATTCAAACCAGCCAGCGAAACAGCAAACGGACCACCTGCATCCATCATACTGCTGTGCACCATGGGAGTAGTGGGCACAGAGTGGAAGATGCCCGGTGAAGGCATTGCAGCTGGAGAGGCCGGGTTGGTGAGGTATCCGGCGTTACTGGTGCCGCCACGCGGTGAGTCCAGCGAGTCTACCGGAGACAGTGTGACTGAGCTGTCCAGCAAGGCGCTCTGCATGTCCAAAGTTAGTTTCTTGCTGCGTGCCTTAGCTGCATCCTTCAGGCTGCTACCGTGCTGCCCTATGCCTTTGGAACCTGCTCTGCGGTTCTTTTTACTCTGTGGTGTGTTCTTCAGGTTGGGCAAGAAGCTACCTGGCGGGCACATGAGAGGCGATAGAGCATGACCGCTAGCAAGGTGATGCCCGGCGCTTGCGTGGCTCTGTGGGCTGCGAACGGTGTTGTACTCGTCTAGAATCTGCACAATGTCGTGGTGCATGCGGTCCTGTGCAATGTCGCGCGGGAGCCGATCCATGTGGTCTGTTATCTCACGGTTTGCAAAGTGCGCCAACAGCACCTTTACTGCCTCACAGCTGCCTTCTCTCGCAGCCAAGAAGAGCGGTGTCTCCTCCTGAACACAAATAGATAAAAAAAATCTACATTAAGTAACTGAGAAAGGGGAAACTCAGCTATTGTTATGCATAGGTTAGATAACGTTCTTAAAATGGAACAAAAATGTTCCAGAAAATCCTTACATAGTAAAGTGGAGGGACATAAGGGTTACTTTACCTTAAGATCTTGCATGTCTTTATTAGCTCCATTCTTCAACAGGGCAACAGTGGCTTCAATATTATTTACAGCTGCAGCCCAGTGCAGTGCAGATTTACCTACACGGGACACGACAGACACGATCAGCACATATTCAAAGTAGAGGTGTTAGACATTATAGTCCTGGTTTGATTACAAATCTCAGTGTCAGTGTGTGTGCAGAGGAAACAGTGCTAAAATGTCACCCTTGCCCACCCCTATTGTGCACATGCCAGTTCTGTTTACCCTGTGTACCCTCTCCTAAAGATCATGTTGCCATTCTGACTTGAACAGATTTCTTTATGATTCTTTTTATGGTCGACGAGACTATTACACATCATAAATCATAAACACGGAAACTATTCACAACTCAAATCAGTGAAACTACAAACAAGGGCGCTGTTAGCGGGTACTGTTTACAGTGAAACTATAAACGAGGGTTCCTGATGTGTTTTTTATTGATTATCGTTAACTATCAACAAATGACGATCGGCTGTTGGTTTGAAGAAGCAGGCAAAATTTGCATCTCTAATCTGGTGACATCTTGGACAAATAAAAATGACATGTGGCCATGACTTAGGAAGGCATCGGATCGGGACAATTAAGCCCAGGAAAGGTAAGGTGTGGCAACAAGGTCCTGTTATTTTGGCCACAGCTAACATAAAGCACTCGGGGGATTTATGTACCTGTTCAAGAAAGGTAGTTCTAACCCAAATCTGGATACTTTACTAAGTCGTGTCCACCCAAAAGGATCTCGTTCTCATACCTCCATTCAGCCTGGACACTCATTAATTTTATATATAGAGGCTGTCACCAGGAACGGAACGGTGGCTAAGTGGGTAGCACTGTCGCCTCACAGCAAGAAGGTCTTGGGTTCGATCCCCAGGTGGGGCAGTCCGGGTCCTTTCTGTGCGGAGTTTGCATGTTCTCCCTGTGTCTACGTGGGTTTCCTCCGGGAGCTCCGGTTTCCTCCCACAGTCCAAAAACATGCAGTCAAGTTAATTGGAGACCCTATGGGTGAATGGGTGAGTGTGTGTGTGTATGTGTGTCTGCTCTGCAATGGACTGGTGCCCCGTCCAGGGCGTTACTGTGTGCCTTGCACTCATTGAAAAGCTGGTATAAGCTCCATCACCCCCCTGTGACCCTGATTGGATAAGTGGTTTAAAAAGTGAGTTAGGATGTCACCAATGGGGCTCCGTAAATTGTTTTAGGGCCTTTTAAGTACTACAAACATTTACAATCGTACTACTTTGAATTAAAATTTGCATTTAGTGGTCAGTGGTTTGGTGATTCTTAACATTTCTAATAATTTTAAAAATACACCAATGATACATGGACTTAATGTTAGTTTCATTAAGTAAAACTCCACAATATGTGGTACTTATATAGTAGAATAGATAAAACTAACTAATACGCGAATGGAATGCCATTAAATACAAAACGTAGTTCATCATTCTGAACTAACGTGGAACGGACCCTATTAAAGCAATCAAGGGCAGAAAATGCAATTACAGCGAGCACTGAAATGTAGGTGAACGTACCCAGCTCGTCGACCGCATTTACATCAGCATGGCAGGTGATGAGCTCCTCGACCATGCCCTCTACTGCCAACCGAGCAGCCAGGATCAGAGCAGTGGAGCCATCGTACATGCGTGCGTCCAGATCTGTTGCTCGTGTTCTAATCAGAATCTTTAAAAAAAGATGGTAGTGTTACTTGCAAAATACACTTTTAAAGAGGTAAAACTACTATAATAACTACAGTTACATGAATAGTATTGTAGACACGATAAGACTAAAACTGCTAAAGTAAAGTCTTATTATACTGTGCTATCATGTACCTGGAAGACACCCTGAGCATCAGCAGCTACTGCTGCATGTAGTGGTGTGCGACCCGTATTGTCCTGTGCATTGGCATCAGCTCCAGCATCCAGCAGCCGCTTGGCAGCATCGGCACGTGCATAGCGGGCGGCAAGGTGCAGGGCTGTTTCTCCGGTCCGATCTGTCTGGGCACCCAGAGATGCCCCTTGGTAAATGAGGTCTGATATGATGTTGGCTGTAGACTCCTCAGGATCCTCCTCCTCGACCACCTCTGGCTCCAGTCCTCCACCGCAGAATGAGGCCAGCATCAGTGGAGTAAACCCATCTACAGCAGCACAAAGAATACTCAGTCACACTGCTCAGATCTCAAAATATAAAAAAGATATGAATTCTTTATTGGTTTTATTTAGAAAAATATATATGCGGGTCATACCTGGTCCGCGCACATTGACATCCATGCAGTCTCCATCGAATTCGCCTTGTGGAGGTGTTAGCGCCATGGAAGGGGGCATACGAATATCTGCGGCTGCCAAGTGATGCTGCGTCCACTGCCTGCTGTCCACAGCATCTTCAGTGTCTGAGAGGATACTGGGCTCCTCCACCTGTAGTGTACACACACATGACCTGTTGTTATGGAAACCTGCATTTCTGTTTATCGCCCTTGATCATCACTTTATATTCTTTTTTTTTGCCATTAACAATATCATTCTTTATATAATCATTCTTTATATAATCATTCTATAATATATCATTATATGATATTTTTATAAGGTTCTTGAGTGGCACAATGGTCTAGTAATGGTGGTGCGCTGGCCTACTAATGCTGAGACCAGGGTTCAAATCTCAGTGGTGCTATTGGCTGCCGGGACGTCTACACAGACACGATTGGCTATGTGTAAAGGAAGGTGGACAAAAGCCATGTGATGGAATAGTGCTTTGTCCAGGATGTTCCCTCCCTGTGCTCAGTGTTTCACAGAGAAGCTGGACCCACCGCAACCCTTAACCCGTGTACAGTTTTAATTGTGAGAATAATCAGCTCTAACTTACTTTTACTGTAGTAATTAAAACCTGCAATTAATTACCTTAAGTCTCTTGGCCTCAGGACAGTCGGTGTCTATCCACTGATCACTATGGTCTGCCAGTAAAGACTCTTCCACTGTCTTTGGCATGTGTCTAAAAGATAAAATTATATTGATTAACCACCCAAATTGTAGCATTTATCTGATATCAATGTCATCAGCAAAGCCAACTAGCAAGTGAAAGTATCAAGCACTCACTTCATGCCCAGAGCATCCTGACCCACGGGCTCTCTGCGGTTCTTATTGCTACTGGTTTCCTTCTTGAGGAAGAAGCCCTCAGGGAACCAGAGGGTGCTGTGCTCACGTTTGCGGCGTGCAATGAGCATGCCCACCACCATAATGACCATTAGGAAGAGCGCTGCTACGCCCACCAGCAGCAGTTTACCCCATTCGGGTACCTCATTTGGGTCCACTATTTTCTCACCTGAGCGAGAGACATAAGAAAGGTACATAGATACATACACAAATACAAATGGTATCATCTGGAGGGTTACGAACAAATGATTTACAAATGCACATGGATGAGTTGCTGCTGGTGACCAGTGTGACAAATTACATTTCACATCAACACATGTTACCATGTTAACTTGTGTGTAAGGCTGCATAGCAAAAACATACATGTCGTAGGTTGTACATGGGTAAGGGTAATAAAAGTGGAATATATACGGATGGGTTATCAGACAGCAAGGCAGGTAGGTAGGGAATTGGATGAATATGTAAATAAAAATTTAAATACAAACAAACAAGAAAGACAGGGATAAAAAGCACATATGGCACATATGGGTAGCTACACAGAAACAAATAGATACCTCAGCTGTTGAAAAATAGAATGAAATCCAAGTGTGTGCAGCAGGTAAAACAATTTAAAACATGATCAATTTTTAATAATAATTTTTTAGTTATCTCTTGTGACCTTAACAATACTTTGCATCTTTTATTTATTACTATTTAAAAGGAACACTTACTGCGGACTTCTTTCAGCGGATATGGGAAACGCAGCATCTCCTGAGCAGAGAGAGCCCCCAGATAATCTGCAGCATTCTCAGCAGAGGGGAAACAATTATCAGAGTCCTGTGTGCAGAGCCGATTATCAATCTCTAAATACACGATGGACCTGCACAAAAAAAAAATCACACTTAGTCAAAGGAACTACAAAAAAATCAACAAAACAACCACACCCTTGTATTTTCAGTGTCTCCTGGACTGGACAGAGGAACTCACCCAATGACCTCGTTATGAGGCTGGAGCTCTCGTTTCAGACGCGCCTCGCGTCGGGTATAGGGCCGGATCATGGCGTCTCCGTTGTGGTCGAGGCGGAAGCGCAGGGATGTGCGCAGGATGCTGCTGAGCTTCTGCAGGAAGGCCGTGCCCGTGCGCAACAGCTCATCGGGCGGCAGCAGCACCACAATGACCAGCACACCGTCCGCCAGGTCTTCTGGAACGGTCTTGGCACAGTCCAGTCCGTCCCAGCCACACTCCTCGTTGTTACAGCCCTGATCGCAGCGGCCGTCTGCGTAGTGGTCCATGCAGTACGTCTCGTAGATAGGACTGAAATGAGGATAGAGCAAACGTGACTTTTTCATTTTGGACATCTATTAGTCAATTGTTATATTAGAAAAAAATAATGCTAATTTGGTAGTTGTATAGAAATTGTTGTCTATGAATATAGATTTGTACAGGGCTAAATATCACAAATAATGTTGTCCAAAAAATGGTTCAGGTTAAACATAAACTACTTTTCCAACTATTTCATTTTCCATTCCTTTGTATTTAAATACTTTTAAATTCCTAATGCTAGTAAGTCTATTATACTTTACTACTAGCATTTGTTGGCATTACATTAGTGCTGGGCATTAGTGCTGATCATGGCTAAAAATAGTACAGTTTATTGTCTGTTTACACTGGCTGTCAGATTTGTTTTGGAACATGTAGCTAATTGTAAGGGGAGAAAATATAAAACTGCTCTCTTACTTGCAAACTTTCTCTTTGCTCCGGCAGTCGAAGTTGTCGTACAGGCATTCAGCATTGTTGCACGTCTCATCGCACAGGCTGTTGTTGAAGACGCGCCAGCAGCGTGGGTCAGTACAGTGAGCCCACGGGTTTACGGCAAGCGAGCAGTCCCCTCCATCCCAGCGGCACGCGAACGTGTTGCACTTCTTGTCACATACGCCATCGTTGGCCTTGCCGTGGCAGTCGGGATTTGGGCAGATGGGTGCCGGGACCTCGAGTCTGCGTGACTCCTGCTCGCAGCGTTTTCCACGCCAGCCAGGCATGCACTGGCAGCTGAAGTAGGGGTGTGAGACCTCCTCTGTGCACGTACCACCGTTACGGCAAGGCTTGGACGCACAGCTCTCGTTAGAGCGGTGTTGGCACTGTGGACCCGCGTAGCCCTGCGGACACGTGCAGCGGGCACCACGGGGTGTCAGACTGCAACTGCCGCCGTTGTAGCAGGAGAGCTCACGGCATGACATGCTGCGCTCACAGTTTAACCCAGTATAGCCCTGAAACAGAGAAAGACGGCTTGATTTATCAGGTGCTCGATTGGATTAGTGTAAATGTAGGGAAGGTAGGGAAGCCTACTCACTAGCTGACAAGTGCAGATGTATCCCACTGGAGAATTACTGGACACTGAGCATGCTCCGTTGTTCTTACATGGCTGAGACTCGCACGTACTGAAGCGGTTTTGACAACCACGCCCTGCTCAAACATACACACACATACATAGTGATCAGACTAGGTGGATATACACACACACAAAACATACATTCAAAAGTAAATTGATTATTTACTCACCAGTGAAGCCAGGCTTGCAGACACACTGGTAGTCGTTGGGCAGCTGAATGCAGTCGAAACTATTGGCCGGATTGCAGGGGTTTGAGTGGCACTCGTTTATGTCGCCCTCACAGCGCTCTCCGGTGAAGCCAGGAGGACAGTTGCAGTGGTATCCACCCACCCGGTCTACACAGGTACCGTTATTCTGGCACTTTGGCATGCCACGAGGCCAGGTCGGTGTAGCACAGTCATCCTCATTTATCTCGCAAAGGACGCCTATGGAGAAATTTGGTAAAAATATTAGGAAAATAATACAAGCGTCATGCATTGGAAGAGCTGATGTGGCAATCAAGCTAAAAAACCTACCCAGTGTGCCAGGAGGGCATGAGCAGATGTAGTGGCCCACCATATCAATACAAGTGCCTCCGTTCTGACACGGGTGAGAGCGGCACTCATTGACCTCCCTCTCGCAGTTCTGCCCTTCATACCCTGGCAAACACTAAAAAACACAACATCATTAACAACAGCAAACTTTTCGAACAGGCATATAAAACAAATTGTACAACCACTCACATCACATGTGTATCCTCCTACGTAGCCTCTGCAAGCTGCACCATTGAGGCAAGGTTTGTCTTCACAGAGATCCACCTGACTCTCACAGTAGCTGCCTGTGTAATCAACAGGGCACTTGCAGAAGTGAGAGTTTCCCGTGTTAACGCAGTGACCACCATGATGACAAAGCTCATCTGTCTGAAGACCTGTAACATTAGACAGCAGAGAAAACAGCACATTAGAGTAGCAAGTAGTTATCACAACACAGTGGACACCAAGCAAAACTTAGAAATCTGAGATTTCACATACCTCTCTGAATGGCTGCCACTTCACAGGAAACTCCTGGAATGTCACAGTAGCGTCCCGACCAGCTGCCCAAGCAGTCACAGGTGAAAGAGCCGTCCTTTGGCCTGCAGCGGCCGCTGTTCTGGCACGGGTTTGAGCGTCTACACCAGTCCATAGGCATCTGCACAACAACACAGTCATTTTCAGATTTAAGTTTGCAACTTAAAACATAATACATTCTAGAAAAGGGAACATGCTATATCAGCAGCATTCATTCATAATTGTTTCATCGGATATTTGCAGGTTTGTGTACCTGGCAGCGATTGCCAGTGTAGCCTTTGGGGCAGGAGCAGCGGAACGACTTCACACCGTCGTGACACACTCCTCCGTTGAGGCAGGGCTGCGAGTCGCATTCGTTAACCTCGTACTGGCAGTGGTCACCGGTGAAGCCGGGGCGGCATGTGCAAGAGAAGCCGTTGATCTTGTCCACACAGGTTCCACCATTAAAGCAGGAGCTGCGAGACAAACCAAAAACGAATGGTCAGCATTGGAACACTGCTTTACTTTTTCAAGTTTCATATCATTACCAAGGAATTAAACGTATTTATTTATTCATGCTTTTCTGAGACTGGGATTTAAAGTCATCTGTCACCTTTCTGTGCAGTCGGGTATGTTGGTCTCGCAGTGCAGGCCGGTGTAGCCTGGTTTGCAAGTGCAGGTGTAGCTGTTGACATAGTCGGTGCAGGTGCCTCCGTTCTTGCAGGGGGAGCTCTGACATTCGTTCACCTCGATGGCGCATCGAGGCCCTGTGAACCCGGGCAGGCAGGTGCAATAGAAGGTGTTAACACCGTCCACACATGAGCCGCCACTCAGACATGGATCTGTGGATGTAGAGAGGGAGTTGTTACAATGAGGGGCAATAGCTCATGGCAGATTTTGTGTAATACATATCCGATATTGGCCATGTCTTTGTCTGGCCTGTAACAGAGTAGCTACTCACTGGGGACACAATCGTTAATGTCGGTTTCACAGTTTGGCCCAGAGTAGCCACTGCGGCAGGAGCACACGTAGCCTCCGAGGGTGTTCGTGCAAGTCCCGCGGTTCTTGCATGGGTTAGATGTGCACTCATTCACATCAATGTTACACAGCTGACCTGTGGAAACAAAAACACAAACAGTCAGTCCCATTTGTTTACGCAAAAACCATCTGTCACGTGCATTTCAGTTTTTTATTTATACGTAAGACTCACCCTGCCATCCAGTTGGGCAGGTGCACTTGTATCCCACATAGTCAGGTGTGTGGATGCATTGAGCATTGTTGGCACAGGGGTTGGGAGAGCAGGGCTCTTCGTCGCAGGTGGGTCCGCTGTATGGAGACTCACATAGACAGGTGAAACTGGCCACTCCATCCACGCAGGTGCCGTGATTACGACAGGGACTGGATGCACACTCGTTTATGTTCTCCTGACATAGGTTTCCTATTGAAAAGAGTTTAAGTTAGTAAATTATTGCCTTTAGGGTACAACATAACCTGCAAAAAGTGCCATTTAAGTGTGTTTTCATGCACTTGATTAATATAATAAGAGAAACTCTATGTATATAAAGCATCTATATGCTGAAATTCTATCGAAAAGCAACATATACACCTTGTGTGCACAGGGTTAGATAGATAGATAGATAGATAGATAGATAGATAGATAGATAGATAGATAGATAGATAGATAGATAGATAGATAGATAGATAGATACTTTATTAATCCCGAAGGCGGGGGGGTGCCTTCGGGATTAATTTGGTGCCTGCCAAATCAACAACTAATGGGAACACAGACTAATCCTAATATTATGCAAAGGTAATGAGTGCAATATGTGTATTAATATTTTACATTAGTAAATGTGAGGGCGATTTTGAGCATATCTGAATTCTGGGGATGATCATGTGATTGTTATCGCAGCCTTGTTCTGAATTCACATATGCTGATGCAGTTAAATATAATTTTTTTTCGGCATCAATAGATGATCCATGCTTAATGTTAACTTTATGAACTAAAAGAAATCCAAATGCCTTTATTGGACATTTTAAAATAATGGTCTAGTTCTAATTAAGACTGCAGAATGCTGTGTGACTGAAAACTGGAATAATCAAGTTGTTAGAAGTGAGGAACTGAATCTCACCAGCAGGTGGTGGTATGATCCAGTTCTTTAGAGCTGTGACAGCGGACATTTTAATCCTTCAACACTAATAATACAAATGGGATTCACACGGAATCCGTAGGGGATTTTTGTATTCATAACTCCGGCTGCCTTTCAATTCATACACGTATACATCTCAATGCTAATTTTCCAACTGAGACAGACTGAACTAGTGAATACATTATGGAAACAATGACAATGAAATGATCGTGAAGTGATTTGTCTCTAGTAAAGTGACGTATTTGAAGAAAGATGCCACACATACCTCTAAAACCCTGGCGACATTTGCAGGTGAAGCCGTTCAGCTGGTCAATACAGGTGCCGGCATTCTGGCAGGGACTGGGCAGGCAGTCATTACGATCTAGATCACAGTTCTTCCCAACCCAGCCTGGTTCACAATCACACCTATAGCTGTGTAATAAAAGGAAACCTTAAGCATCAGAGTAAAGCGAACTGTTTTCTTAAAAATAATAACATTTTAAACAATATATTAAAACAACAATGCAAACAAGTGATCTATTATCATTATTTATTAGCTCACATACAGCATATTCATTTAATTTATTAAATTCAGGGTCATGGCAACACTGGTCATGCAAGGCCATATCCTGGACAGGGCACTAAACCATTGCAGGGCTTCAGTTAATACCCCACAGACACAGCCAATAATGTCTGTGTAGATGCCCGACCGACCGTATGGCCGTAACTAATAGATCACTATGCCATCCGCTTGTGCAACATATTTTTAATAAATACAAGCCCAAACCTTTAACCATAATTGCAGCAGTAATGAGAAACCCTTTCAACCATCTCCTCCCTCAAACACAGCCAATTTGACAGTAAAGCTGAGATTTCAGAGCTTAAAACTGTAATGCTAGAGATCTCAGCTGTGTTTACATAGCACATTATAACTCAATCTTAAAAAGCTAGTGCTACACTAGAGAGGATGCTAACATGTGCAGTGGTAAACCCCTTGTGTTTAGTGTGCAAGCTCTGGTTAAATACGTACCCGTTGGGATCCTCTCTGCAGGCGCCATGTACACATGGGCTGTTACTGCACACATCCACATGAGAATAGCAGTACGGTTCATGGAAGCCAGGTGGGCACAGGCAGCGGAAACCGTTCTCCTCGTCTATACAGGTGCCTCCGTTTCGGCAGGGGTTTGACGAGCACTCGTCCATCTCCACGTTACACTTGGGGCCTGAGGGTAACGAACACAAAGCGATGGTGTCAGATTGCCCTGCATTTCAAAGAACTAATCTGACACTTGTGAAGATATTCTCAGTCTTACCAGTGAAGCCAGGCTTGCACACACAGTCATACCGGTTGATTCCATCCTTGCAGATGCCATAGTCACAAGGGTTGCTGGCACAGTCGTCGAAGTTGATCTCACAGTTGGTCCCTGTTTAAACAACACCATGCTAATTAGGACTATTTATCACCCATTAAAGTCAATGGCTACAATTGCTGACTCTTCACTTACCTGATGTGCCATGTTGACACTGGCAGATGTATTTGTTAACCAGGTCCACACACTTGCCCCCATTCTGGCATGGGTTACTGTGGCACTCGTTGAGTTGGTTTTCGCAGCGGTAGCCTGTATAGCCTGGCACGCAGTTACAGGTGTAGCTGGCAATGCCGTCTATGCAGGTGCCGTGGTGGCATGGGTCAGGCTGGCAGTTATCAATGTTACTCTCGCAGAGTCTGCCCTCGAATCCTGGACACAGGAGAAGGGATATGCTCTATGATCGATTTGCACCAAATAATCTTTCACTGTGTCTTTCCACCACAAAGAGTCAGTTCTCGGTCAGCACCAATATGCTGCCAGTTCTCGATTCTAGTACCAATATGCCACTGGTCTGAAACCAAGAACGATGTGTTGAAGGTTTGTCATTCTAAACAGTAACTCGAGCATCTCAAGTGTTTCCATGAGCACTATTAAATAATGTAAACCGTGTAAAAGGTTTGAAATAGCTGTTCATAATAACTGGTCTAATGACGAAACTATGGTTATATTTTTAAGTTTACCAAAAGAAATATAGCTACAGTGCTAATGCTATGGTCTGCATGTGTGAATCCGTAAAAAGAGAAAAAATACCCACAAAGGTACATCTCATGGCGAAAGCAAAATGTTAAGAAAAGTAAGAACATAAGAGGAATGTGAATGCGAGAGATCACATTCACTCCTGCGCTGTATGAGGTTATTACAGGATTCTAGGGTGGATTTCCTCTCTGAACTGCACTGTCTGGCTATAAGACGACTCAGACGTGACCTAATCAGCAGAATTTCGATGAGAGGATCTCTCGTACGCTCTCCATTTTACTCGCTGGCTCAGACCAATTCAGTCCCAGCTATTCACCGCTCGGTCTACAATGCGAAAACTTCCTTTCTTTCATGCCGTCTCTTCTCCGCCTTCACCCTCCACCTCTTTCCCAGATTCCCTTTTTAACTCCAAAGACTCCTTTCCTCATTCTCTGTATGTTTTTCCTCTTTTCAAGTTCCTTTCCACTTTCCCTGTTTCCTTCTTTCTTTCTGTCTCACTCCATCTGGTGAAAGGTCCTACAGTGTGGTGCCCGGGGTTCCTGTGGTTTCCATGCCGACAGGTTTTCAGGCAGGGGCCGAGCGAGAAGACGGAGAGAAGTGAGAAACACAGAGAGAGAGAGACAGACGGAGAGAGAGGCTTCACAGAACTGCTTTTGTCCTGAGGAGTTAAGTGACAATACCCTGCACCCCTGCTAACAGGACAACTTAGGAGAACAGGAGCAGCAGAATACCAAGCAGTTGGTACACCCAAATAAATGCTTAGTTTCACTTCACACACACACACACACACACACACGAATAGAGTATAAACAGTATGTGTATATGTCCTACTTTGTCAAATGTATATAAGAAGGAAACTGAGCACAACCTATGTGACCTGTAGTAACAAAGCAGAAGTATTTAAACCAGTTACATTAACAGCCTAATTACCTAGCTGTGTTTCAGAAATCCAGTACAGGTCCAGATGGGGGTATCACTGTTCCATAGTGGTGTGCAAAATATGTTTAAACTGCAATTCTGCAACCACAATGGGTAACTAATACTTTTAAAGATTTGTACATCTTAAATACATGGAGAATAAATGAATAGATCAAGTCACTGATACCTAAATGACTAGCTATTAGGGATGATAATGATTAGTGGATTAACTGCTAACCGGCTAGATTTGAGGCGCATCCTCACCCACCCTTCAATTGCCTGCACCAGCTTTAAGCACAAACTCGGGGAACGATTTTTTAAACGTATATTACATGCATTATTAACGACAACTATTACACATCAGAATCACAAACAGAAGTCAGTTTATATGATGTATGCATATGATGTACGATAGTCCTGGTACTATTTTATAATATCTAAGTAAATGTGTTTTCATATATTGTATACACACACACTTAATGCTAGATGTGAAGCACACAGGCGACACATTCCTCCAGACGGACTTGGAAGTTTGGGCTGTGCCATACGGATGAACAGATGTCGGGGTGAAGGCCGAGTGTAACCCCCATCCTCAGCAGCTGCTGGCCCCGGGTGACCCTATGATCCCAGACTGCAGCAGGGGGGGGAGAACAGGATTAGGAGCTGCTGTCATTCCGATTTCCAACACATAAAGGGAGGAGTCTGACCTTCAGATCAGACAAACTTTCATCGCACCCAGGTGTGTGGGTGGCCGATATCAACCCTGACCCGCTGTTCTAGACATCTTGCACACACAGTGTCTTACCTTCAGTGCAGCGGCACTCGTAGCCATTGGGCCGGTCGATGCACTTGGCTCCGTTCTGGCAGGGCGTACTGGCACACTCGTCAATGTCAATCTGGCACATGGTGCCACTGAAGCCTGGGACAAGCAAACACAGGGGTCAGAGATCACACAGAGGCAGCAGAGAACAAATGTACTTGCTAAGCATATCTATACAGGGCAGAGGTTGTCTGGATAATGGCTGGGTGCAATTTTGTGACAATAGGAAGTTAACAAAGTTTTGGAAAGAGTCTGGACAAATGTCCAAGGCCGTTATGTGGCTTTCTCTGAATTTAATTTGACCTCATCCAGACATTCATTCATTGTCTGTTTTACCAACGCTTTATCCTGATCAGGGTCACAGTGCGTCTGATTCATTGGGCGAAACACCCCGGACAGGTCGCCAGTCCATCACAAGGCAGACACACACTCAGACACGTTCACACACTCTCACATGTAGGGCAATTTTAGAAGATCCCATTGGTATGGCTGTATCAGTTTGGACTTGTAGGAGAAAACCAGAGGAAACCCACATGGACACAGGGAGAACATGCAAACTCCACACATAAAGGACCCCGGCTACCCAGCCGGAAAATCAAATCCAGACCTTTCTTGCCACCCTTAAGTTGAATTCCCATAGTGTACTTATGAGATGGTTTATTTCCTTCGTATGGCTCCAATAATTGGTAGGCACCTGATCGCAAACCCCTAGCAAACCAAAAATACCATGATGCATTACTGTGCTACACTGTCTGTAAGAATTGTGAAATTACACATGTGCCACAACACCCAATACCGATATCAAACTTATTTTATTAATAATAATTTCCATTCATCTACTTTGTAAGTTTTGTTGTAGTAAATCTGCTTTAACTCTCAAGGGCCAGAGCTGCTAAATAATAAGACAAAAGTTTACACATTTAAATGTCTTTTCTATAAAAGTAATTCACAGAAACATTATTTGTTTTTATTCACTACATACAGACAAATAAGATTTATTTTTTGAAAACATTTTGAAACCTCTGACTGTGCTTATTCTGGTACAAGGCCAAAAGCCTGAACAGATCCAGAGTTAAAATGTTTGGAGATGACACACTGTGCCATTTTACAGCATCGGTCCAATACACTCACAGTGCTTTTTAGGAAAGAACTGAGAAAAAAACTAATCTTCTTTAGTTTTCAAGCAATGACAGCACACAGATTTAGACAAGACCAAATAAGTTCTATACTATCTATGCAAGCTATAGAAAGATACCAATTAGTGAGTATATTGTTTGTAGGGGGTGCATATTTTGGCCTTGATCACCATGTTGTAACCTGTGTGGCTATGGGTAAACACAGAGTTCCATGAGCTTTAATCGCTTGCTGGCAGCCGAGGCTGGGAAAACTCATGTAGAGTGAGTAAGTGCAACCTATAGGCTGGGGGCCCCATGGAAATGTCCATTTCTGCATCTGCAGAATGCACCCATGTTGATTAACAGTGTTGTGATGGGATCTGTGGTGATGCTCAGGGCAGAAGGTTATAAAAGGGTGGGGGGGAGGCACTAGAATTGTTTTCTTCATGCGCCAACCCCTCGCTTATTTTCTATCCTGGTCCTTACACAAACTCTACAACCTCAATAGCGAGATGGGGGGTGCAAGGGGGGGTTTGTCTGCCCCAGATGTAAATTGAGGACTTGGAAAAGAATCTCATAAGCAGGACTGCTGTTCCCCCCCTTATCCGCTAAACCATAGAAAGAGGAGGAATAGGCCGCCATCCCCTGCTCCTGTCCTATAGATGAGTGGGGGCAAAATGGGGGGCACAATGGTGCCTTTGTTTCGGCACGCAGTCCTGCTGCCTCTGAAAGCCTGGCTCTTATGAGTAATTACGCAGAGCACCGTCGGGCCATCAGAAGCTGGGTCGAACTAATATTAATTGACTTGCGTGTTCAACAAGTGGCACTTTGGGACAAACTAAGAGCTCTTCAAGCTTGTGTGAAGGTTTGAGCGTAATGGGTGGTTCTTACCTGGCTGACAGGTGCAGGTGAATCCATTAACCAGGTCTCTGCAGATGCCGTCGTTGACGCAGGGGTTACTTTCACACTCGTCAATGTCGATCTCACAGTGAGTTCCAGCATAGCCTGACCAAAAGACAAACACCTTCTCATCACAAACAGAGCCACAGTGACCAGATAAAAAAGTAGCCTCAAGCTTATGGAGTGGACAATATGATGATATAATTGTAAATACAATTAAAATTTGCCAATTTGACTAACAAGTAGCCAATTATAAGCTCAAAGTTATTTGTTCTTAATTATTTCAAAAACAGTTTAACTTCCTAACACAATAAAGATTGTGAAAAGAGTTTCGAGTGTCCTGAAATACAAAATGCTGCCTACTTAGACACTTTATTCTGATCTATATTCTGACCGATTAACAAGGAAGCACCGTGTGCTTCCTCCGCCATGAAGGCAATCCCAGCATTTAGTGCGACACAACTTTTTCCACAAATAATTGCTAATATGGTGGACGGAAGCAATGTGGTCTTATTTTCAAATGTACACAGTTCTTATTACATTTAATAAATGTGTGCAAGTGTAATTTGTTTGCAAATTTAGGTCTGTCAGTGATAGTTTAAATTGCCCACTGGTTATTAACTTAATAAGCTCAAACTGTGGAGATGGGCGGAGACAGCCGATGGCGTAATCACTGTCTAACTACAACGTCTCAAAAATCTGCCTTCTAAAGTTCGACGTCAGTTACAATCCTCTCTATTTAGGTGGCTGCCTAGGTAGGCAGTGGGTGGTAAGGCAGCTCACTAAGTTTTAAATCAGAGCCATTTTTTATGTATTTATCTGTGTCATGTCCAATAATTGAACTTCAATTACAATGAGTTTTATTAATGTATGATAGTATTGGTAAAATTTAGACTACTTGTCCATCTAGAGACAAGAGGCAACACTTTCAAGACCCAATTACACTTCAAACCGAGGCATCAAAAAAGTTTTGTCTGACCCGCTTCAGCTTCCACAATAACTGTCCTACATTCAAAAATACATAATGAACCTCATTTGTCTATGTTGCTTTATCCAAACCTAAAAACAAATCAAAACTCAGAACAGTCCAACTACACCAGCTGATGATGAGGGTGATGGTGAGTAAGAGGCGTCTGTGGAAATGAAAAGGGTAGGGGGGGTAGGAGTGGGAGGGGGTTGGTGAAAAAGCGATGGGAAAAAGTTTGCTCTCGCTCTGTGTGCATGAGGGGGGACCGAGAGTAGCACAGAGAGGCCCTATTGTTGCTGTTCATTCCCACCACTCCACTGCTCATTACCATGCAGCACACACTCCTCTCCCTCTTGCTCTCCGCTAGTCCTATAGACCTCACACTCCCAGCCCTCATTTGTATATTCCTTAAGACCACGGGATGCACCAGGGCCGGCTAGGGGACTTTGACTGTGTGTGTGTGTGTGTGTGTCTGCAAGGGGCTTGTTTTCCGTGATTTTCACATGGCATCAGCGGTGTATACCTAGCCCTCCAGCCACCTCGAACTAGTCTGTTATGTACCAGATCTCTGTGCTAATTGTTACTCCTTGCTCTCTGATTAAATGACTTAAATCACACTTGCGTAACAGGACAGCACTCGCGTTGTGTAAAACGTTTGGGAATTGCCGTACCAGGCATGCAGATGCAGGTGAACTGTCCGATGCGATCCAGGCAGGTGGCATCGTTCTGGCAGGGCATGGACAGGCACTCGTTGATGTCGATCTCACAGCGAGGTCCGGTGTAGCCGCGGCCACACTGGCACTGGAAGGAACCCTCTGTGTTCACGCACTTTCCAAAGTGCTCGCATGGATTGGCACCTGATAAAGACAAAACGAGACAGGTTTAGTTATACAGTTAATGAGAAGATTTTTAACCAAAGAGACAAAAAGAGGGGGAGGTTGATACACAGAAATGCAGGAGGACGTGATAAACAAACTGTGCATTCAAACTCGCAATGTTACAGACCACCTATAATTATTTACTGAAAAGCCACAATTCTTGAACCATTTAGAAGAAAACTTGGCAACAAATGACTGGCTTTTTAGGAGCCTATGGCGAAACTCATCCAGATTCCACACAATTCTCTAAACTCACAGCAGTTAGTAATCAAAATTGTTTGAAAATACAGGCAGAGGAACAGATTTTTTGTTGGAATTATAGATTAGTAAGTGCAGGGTTCATTTCTATTCCAGTGCTTAGTAAAGACCCCCATCAATACTAACCCATACTATGTTTACATGTTTACTGAGGAAGCACTTCTGTGAGTCGCCCTGAATAAGAGCGTCTGTAAATGTAAATGTTTGTCACACAAAAATGCATCTTTTATCCAGTTATACTTTTCTGACCATGCCAAGCTCCTTCCCTGAAGCGAGGTGTTATTTAAAAAGCACAAAACTTTGGCTTAAATTTTGCACCGGAACTTCGAATAATAAAAAAAGCTTTAAAGAATGTTTGTAGCTAAATGCCCAAATAGCACTAATTTTTAAAAGACTTTTCCCCGTTATCTTCCAATCTAGTCATTTCCAATTCCTGATTGTGAATCCGCTGCTGCTTGCACAACATCTGATCTGATCAAGGAGATCAGGATCAGCACACGTCCCCCTGACACACATCCAGTCTGTGGCTGCTTCCTATTACATGCCAGTCTTGGGTTGCCACACAGAGCCACATTGTAGGAGAGTGTACAGAGATTGAATATTGCAGCAGGAAAAGACCTCTTCTGACCTTTCCTCTCCTAAACACGGCTAACTGTGTTTGTGTTAAAGCCCAGCCTAGAGGTGGACTGTGCAATGTCAATGTAAATGTACCTATGGAGCATTCATCCATGTCTTGGTTACAGGCCCCTCCGATGAATCCTGCTGGGCACGTGCAGATGGCGCGACCATTGAGCGGGTTGGTGTCGCACACGGCGCCCTCATTGCAGGGGTTACTTACACATGCATCATCCAAGTGGCACAGTAGACCTGCAGTCAAAAAGAAGACAGGTCAGGTCAGGACAGCTGGAGTGAAATGTCATTTTAAAGGTTAAGCAGTTAAACATAAAAAGCCGTACCAGTCTTGCCGACGGGACACTCGCAGAAGAAGGACGCCACGCGGTCATGGCACGTGGCACCGTTAAAGCACACTGCTGTGGCGCAGTCATCGATATTTTCACTGCAGTCGTTGCCCGTCCAGCCATTCACGCAGACGCACGTGTGGCCGCCAATGGTGTTGAAGCACGTGCCACCGTTGTGGCAGGCATTCGGTTGCATCAGGCACTCGTTCACATCCTCAGCACAGTACTGACCTAAAAAACAAACATGTGGTCTGATTACTATCTTGGTTTGATATTTCCACAGAGATCTGTGTGTGAAATGATAAAGTATTACATCAGGATTATAAACAATATTTAGATTGGCTTAGTTTTGCAAATACAGTTCAGGCTAAACTGCTCTGCTTTGCAAAACACAGAACTAATTAAGAGAAAACAAGCATCTGGTGGTTTGCCTGGAATCACAGTGCACAGCATCAATCCATCATGGGGTCTCGAACTCCCTTTAGATTTAACTGATAATGTGTGTATGTAGATGCTTGACAGGTTTACAGCACAGCTGGGGATTTATACCCTGGGTCCCAGAGGCAATCGGCTAGAGCCATTTTACCACTGAGTCACACAAGCTCCACCACGGCCATTCCAAAAGTGAACTGAACAATAATGTATCGTGATTTATAAATTACTGAGAAAAGCCAGGTCTGATACTCTGAAGACAATGAATTGGATTGGTATTGATTGATATTTAGAGTGTTGCCTGCACTATATCGCTATTAATTAAACGTGTCTTTCTGTGTAGTTTTCTTGCTTTAGTGTGTGTAGGATCTCATACCTGTCCACTCGGGTGGACACTGGCAGTTGTAGGTGTTGACTCCATCTACGCAAGTGCCTCCATTCATGCACTTGTGGCCAGGACAGTCGTCCACGTTCACCTCGCAGTTCACGCCCTTGAAACCTAAAAGAGACGAACCGCTTTTGTCAGAGAGAAAATGCAGTGGGTTTCACTTCATCAGTCACGCCGAATCATTACGACCAAGGGCTGCAGGTCAGTTAAGAGGTCCAGTGGGTGTTAGAGTGTTTACACTCTCTCCTGCCAGTTCCCACAGTAGCATAGGGCCGACTGGAGTCTGGACCGGGCGCGTTTGCTTGTCTTAGTTGCGCTCATGGTTTCAATGACTTCCTTTCTGGCAGGAAGCCATTTCCTGCTGGCTCCCCCGGGAAAAAGCAAAATGGTCATAAAGTAAATTCCTCCCTGATGTCAGGCAGCCTCAGTTTCTTCTTGTTTCTTCTCACCCCCTGGTTCTCTTCTCTTTAAACTATTTATAGCAGGCAGCAGCTTGACCTCGAGCAGCGGCGCAGTCTGGGAAAGCCAGCAGGAGTATCCAGAGGGGAAATGGATATGTGGGAACGTAGCCATGGGAGTGAGTATGTAGGTGTTAAGGGTTGTGTTAATTGGTACATACCTGGCAAGCAAGCACATTCGTATGTGTGGTCCCCGGTCTGATGGCAGGTTCCCCCGTTAAGGCACTGAGACGGAGCGCAGGGCTGCGTGGGTATTTCACATGTGCGCCCGCTGTACCCGTTTAGACACTCGCAGCGGAAGGAGCCATGCGTGTTCATGCAAACTCCACCGTTCAGACACTTTCCTGGCTTGCGGCACTCGTCGATGTCGTTGCGGCAATTTTTGCCCTGGAAGCTGGGCGGGCAGGAGCAGTTGTAGTGGTTGTTCCAGTTGTTGCAGCGAGCACCGTTGGCACATGGGCTTGTAGCACAGGCATCTACCAGAGAGCAGTCCTGACCTACAAGCCAGCAAAAGGAATTAAACACATGATGGTAAGGGTTCTACCAAATACCAAAAAACAGTAGGTAGGTTCAGATAGTTATGAACCAAATCCAAAACAATGCTGACCATAAATATAATAACGTTAGGCCTAACATAATAATCACATTTTATTTTTTTAACCATTCAAGTGGTCACAAATTAAACATTAATCAAAATAAACTTGTTCAACCATTGCAAATCTGGTGTCAAAAACCAGTAGATCTTTAAATACTTAAGTAAAGGTTTACCTCTAAAGCCTCTCTGGCACACACAAGTATACTGTGGGATGCCGTTGGCCACCTGACTTTTGCAGGCGGCTCCATTAAAGCATGGTGAACGATGACACGGGTCAAGATGCTGACAAAGTGGTCCTATATATCCAGGCCGGCACCTGTAGATCATAAGAACAGTGAAATAAAGATTAGAACTTGGTAAGTTGGTATAAGAACCTGGTCAGCAAGCAAAAAAGCAACAAAAAGCCTTAAGCATTTCACAATCCAAACTGGGAGTTCCACTTTCCAGGGACAGTCCTGCCAGGATCTGAGTCAGACTGCCTGCCTGGATCATTAGCTCAGCGCATGAACACAAACCACGACTTTGTCTTTATATTAACACTGACTGGCTGGTTCGTGAGTTCACACAATCACACACACACACACAAACAAACAGAAACCGACATGCACTTGGACATATGCAGCATGACATCCATTTTCCTCAAATTGGACAAACCCAATTTTTACATTTCCCCAGTATTCCCAGCTGCACCATTTCACTCGACCTGTGCCAGCTCACATTCCACTAACATTACTCGTCTGCATGGCGCAGCCAAACCTCATTTCCACGCTCACACAACGATGAGCCAGTCACTTAAGAGCAGAGTTTACCAATAATAGTCTTTACTTTGTTTTTACTCCAGACACGCATGCAACAAAGATCAATTGTACAGCACAATGCGCTTTGTGTTTAATAAAAAGAAGCGAATCAAAAGACCAAACAAAACATGCAACATTTATGAAATGTTGGTCAACCCTCTTTGTTTGGCGATTCGCCTCTTGGTCGGCTCTCTTGCTGTCATTGTGGTCGTATACTATCTTGATGGACGGCTTAGCGTGAGCTGAAACTGCCCAGGCGAGATAACACACAAACAGCTTTACTTTAAAAGGCATCTCTTGGGGGACGGACCAGGTCGCCCAGTGTACGATGGGTAACCCTACACCCACCCAGGGAGCCCCCTGTACAGGATGGGCGCCACATCAAACGAGCTGTTTGAAGCCGATGACAAGACCTGTTATGGCTCTTCTGTCCCGCCCTCAGCTCTTTCTTTTTGTTACTGTAAACCAAACCCCTGGACAGAGACAACAATGGTCTTTCCTTTGCTCTCTGTTATAGGATGGTCACCTTTTACGCCATGCTATCTCAGCCTTTATTGCGTAGCCTTTTTGTGGTCATCTGTCTCCTCCCCCTTAACTTATTTAATAGGTGTTTTTAAGACTCTTGTTAAAAAAAGCTGGCTGGTGCAATTAAAGATTCTGGCCTACAGAGGGCACTGGCTTGGTTATAAAACTACTTAAAACTGGAAATTTGAAATAGAAATTTGGTGGTCTTAAAAATCTTTCATGTAACTGAGATGATCCCCTCAATGCTTTTTGTACCTTCACTAGTATTATTAACCCACCCTGGTGAAACATATATATTAAGGGTACAAAGGAATTTCTGGGAATTCCATTCTTCTGGACAGGTTTAGTTTTAAGACTCTTTGTGTGTCTCCTGTTGACTCAATATCCTTGAAATTGTCACCACCTTGTCCAGTTTGATGGAATCCATGATTCCAAGCAAAGGCACATCTCATTACACTTTCAGAAGCATTGCAGATGGTCTAATTCCACTATCTGTTTTAGTTGCAGGTCAGTGGGTTCAGGTCTCGCTTAGTCAAAAAAGCTTTGATTTGATTGGTCAATAGAGCAACAGCAATACTGTGGAAGGAGGGGTTCTTGTTCAGTTACCAGGGCTACTCCACCTCCTCCTTTTTCCAAGGCCTCTGTAGCACTGCAATGCCTTCCCTATGAAACCTCTCACACGCTGGGAGGTCAAATGTCATAGGTCAGCAGTCTGATTGTCATGATAATGTTTGGGAGGCTATGCAGATGGGGAGGGGTGGTGCGTCTGTTTCGAACAGAATGCCTTTGGACGGGTGAAGGAGATGGTCAGGCAATGGGCTAGCGTCCACTACTGAGGGAATGTCATGTCATACTTCCTGTAATCCCCCGTCTCCTGCTCTGAAAACACTCGCCCCCTCAGCAAATCCCAGATCTCCGTTGCTTTGGCAACCTCACAGACGAACGAGCAAGTCTGACACACCACCAATCAGCCCCTACTCTTCATTCCCTCAGCTATTGGTCATGGCTTGGCGGGGTTTATTTAGAGGCAAATTAACTATGTCTGGAATTTTTGGGTGTCACTAAAATAGTGAAACCAGAGGCACCAAGACTCTTGGCACGGTAGAGAGTTAAAGAGGCACCCACCCATATTGAGATTTTTTTTTTTCAAGCATGCACTCTTGACAGTCTAGTTTTTTAAAATGTGTTCATCAAGGTGTCGTTCCTTTTCAGGGTTCTCCACAGATCTTGTTGGATCAAAAATGAATTTGAGACTTAAGCTGGTAATAAAGTGATTGTGTAGGTGTAAGAGAACAATGAATGTGTAGAAGAATCTGGTGACAGCTTCCATCTGGAGCATGCTTCCAACCAAAAGGAAAGCTCTTATGCTGAAATTATGGTGAGGAAAATGAGATGTCCAATAAACCTTTGGATTACAAACAGTTACTTGACTAAAAACTGCTGTAAAGTATTATTCTTGGTGTCTGGTTTGTAAGGTCCTTGACAAATAGATGTGGGTGTCAATATGCAGATACTGGTCAGGCTACAGGAGGGAGGACAGAAAAGAAAAGGTTATTTGTCCTTATACATATCGCTGCAGCCAAAACACACATTCTTTTGACTAGGCCTTGGCAATTCCTATCTTTCTTTTCCTTCAGCACATAGCCAAGAGGCCAATCTGTGCACTCTCAGAGCAAAAAAGTAATCTTTCTGTATTTTAACCTGGCAAAAATGTCTTGACACATTTAATGCAATTTTTTTCTAGCATTCTCTGGTAGCATTTCCCAGAATGCCTTAATCCCTGATCCTAAAAAAAATTGAGGCACTAACGAGGGTGACCGAATTTGGGTTGAAACAATATAATCCAGGCGCATCTTAACAGTCCTGAAATTTTGTGGCAGCTGCAGCACAAAGCCTTGCATCTGTCCACATCTGTCTGTATCTGTCAGCACAGGTCTAGCTAACACTCCATGGAGCTTTGGCATGAAACAAAGGCACTATTGTTTGTGCCTTTTCGGTAAACTTGAATGCAGAAACGCACACATACATGCATGTGAGTTGACAAGTACACACCCAATACACTTTGTATGATCATATTTGATCTGTCAATAGATGAGGAATGAGTGGAAGGCAACCAACATCAAACATTAATTAAAAAAACAAACCAACAAACAATATGAATCCCATGCTTAACACACACACATTTAAATACATACACACTTGGCCGTGATTACCAATCTTCTAAGAACAAGAGTGCTGACTTTGGATCGGTCCCTCTCTACAATGATCTCAGACTGATCCCAAGTGAGCACTCTTAACCAGAGAAGTCTGATAGATGCAGGCCAAATAGACTTACAAACCTGGGATGCTCCACTCGGGGTTCTGATAAGAAGAGTAACAGAAAGCAGTATTGAACATAATATGTAATAAAATACATTGAAATGTAACAAATTACTCCATTAGCCTAGATCTCTAGAGTAAATCCAAGATCTCTAAAGTCTATATAAGCAACCCATTCTGAGTTTTCAGCATGGAAGGATGTGTGTGAATTTCATCTTATCAGCTTGTTGTGGGAACCCTATTCCTGCTATGGAGGTCAGCAGGGCAGGTAACATAACACCACACTCCCTAGAACTAGCCCACACAATCAAAAGGTCATGGCACCTGTAGAAAGGAAGCACAAACACAGCCCCTTGGAAAAGACAAGTCTGGTCAGTCATGGTCCATCAAGCTTCCATCATGGGAGAATTTGTAGTGGAAGGATTCGAATCCCCCCCAGGTACCCTTAAGCAATGAATCCCACACCAATGCGAAACACGGAAAGCCAGCAGGGCAGATACTGCCAGCAATTGACTTCGGGTTTACGAAATATTGGCCACTAATCTGAATCAAACCAGACACAGTTTACAGTCCAAGAAAAATAAAAATCTGAGTTTGAACACGAAGGCTTTGTTGTTGCAATACAAAAGTAAGGAAATCCTTGCAAAACCTGGTCTCCTGCAATGTCTGGCACACAGCACAACCCCCACCGTTCCAAACTCTACAAGTGGGGAGCAGCTCCATTCCTTTGTAAAAAAAAAACCCATACTGACACCACACTGCCAACAAGATGCCCCCCTCCTTTTCATCCAACTCCCCCTATTCTCAGAGAGGAACCAAAGTGGGGGGAGGGGAGCATTTTGTGGCCCAAATAAAAGAGCTAAAGTAGTCGGAATCTCATTGTGTGGGAAGGGAGGGAGGGGGGGGCAGTGACCCAAACAGCCAGGCTTTCAGGCCCGTTCTTATACGGACCAACAGACCTCAGCTGTAGCCTGGCAACAGTAACCCATGGCTGAAGGGAGACGGAGGAGGGGGCACGGTGAGTTTGGGTCCCATAAGGACAGTTGTAGATATTTCACAAGGTTTATTTTTTCTAGTGAACTCAGAACTTAAAAACTTGAAACTGAATTAGTCTTCTGCCAAGAAAAAGTCTGAAGTCTGCATAACTAAGTGTGCACTGATATGAGAAGAAGTTAAATTCTTTCATGGTGTGCATTTGGACAAACTACTGCCAACAAACAGTAATATGCAGGACCTGTACGGGACCAAATGCGCAACCTTGTTTCCTTACAGTCGAGCAGTTTGTCTGGGCTGCACTGCTTCACAATTATCATCACTTCAGAAATCAGACTCAGACTGGAAGGGAGTGGTTGTGTTTAATATGAAGATGGTCTATGATAGCAGAACTGGCAAAAGCAATCGCTAAGTGTACGACCAGATGTACAACTGGTTGTTTACAGTAGGTACTCCTGAGAATAATAGAAGAGTCTCTCATGAAGATTATGTTACTGTATTTACCATCACATTACTTTAAGAAACATAAAAAAAAATAACAACAAAGCCTGTCTGGAATCTCCGCTATTGCTAACAAGGCAACCATAACCACAGTGTATGTATCCTGGAGTCGAGGTCTTCCGAAGCATTCTCCAAAGTGCTTTACCACAAAACCCCACCCCACTACCCAAACTGAACCAGACGTCTTTAGACACGGCCTAGCCGTACAATAATACTATTAACTTGAAAAAAGGTCCTCTCCCGGAAAAAAATAAAACCTAGATCCATTAAACTGTGTATTTCACAATCCCAGTGTTTCTGTTCCATGGTTCTGTTCCATGGTAATGGTTTAAAACATTCCTGTTTTAAACCATTACCTATTGTTTCATTTCCCACAGTGTTTACTCTCAAATACACAAAGAAAAAGTACTAGTACTACTAAAGTGAAACAATAGTGGCATTCACACACAAACAATTCTTCATGATTCCATTGGACACTGGACAATGCATTATGCAACATACATGTAAGTTTTTTTGTGTGGCAGAAACAGCATTTAAAAACCAGATTCCAGATTAAACTCAAATTAAAAAAATTGTGCTTTATTGCAGATGTTGGGCAAGACATACATTATTACTTGCTATAAACATTATTCTCATAGATTTGGTGTAAAACTATTAGGGATGTAACGATACACTCTATCCACGATGCAATACGATTCACGATACTGGGTTCATGATACTATTTTTCCCCGATTTTTTAAACAAAATGAAATTAAAGACAAATTATGACAAAGTTTCATTTGATTATTTTTCTTAAAAAACAAAATAAAATCTTTTATTTATCTAAATAATGAATGTCCTTTTATTTCTGAGGTGGGTACAAACTATGCAAAACAATGCTGCACATTTTCCTTTTTGTGTAAAAAAACTAAAATGAAATTTCAAAATAAATCCCACATTAAATAAATAAATGAATAATATAAATAAAGAAAGTATCCTCACGTAAATAAATTTGTCTGAAAAATCCCGTACAACTCTGTGTAGTGACGTCAACCATGCGAATAGCGCCAGTGTCCTCTGCTGTTTAAAGTGAATATCAATTTATTTGACATGAATTACCGATTCGAATCGTGGCACATGTGCACCAATTTTTAACTGCCTTGTGGTGCATCGTTGGATCCCTAAAAACTATAGGAACAAACATTAGACACCATGACGCTTTAGCTGATCGATTATATTTGGGGTAGAACCTGATCTCCAAACAGATTTATGTCCTCTCACTTCTAAAAACAAATGTAGTCCAGTACAACCTAGCTAATTAGCTAATAGTTGAATTTCTTGGGTGTGAGACTAAAGTCACTAAAAGTCTGGAGAACAACATCCCTAGTTTAATGCCACTTTTAATCTATGTAGTATTTAGTCAATAGAAATCAAACTCTGACATGTTTAGCCTTGTTTTACCACAAGGCAGGTGTGAACACAGCCAGTGTATTTAAATCTAGACTAAACCAACCAGTTTCAGGCTACTTCTAAGCACAATCAAGTGCATTTAACAGCAAGTTCCTTCAACTCCAGGTCATGACCAGTGACTAGGCCGTTTTGACTGAGTATCCAACCCTGCTTACTGTTACAAGAGGACATTATATAACTGGCTTGGAAAACAACTAACTCCAGAATAAGTGACAGTAGCCAATAGGATTTTAACCTTTGAATTCCAATGCTATCAAAAGAACACCATAACAAACAGCACATCATCACACTTGACCACAGTGCAGCTGGAAGGCCAACAAACAGTGAGTTAATTAGACGTTCACCATCTGCCTGGGAACTGAGAACATCTATAAACTCTCTAAATTTCACTACTGTCAGTAAAAAGTACCTAGGGGCAACAGGTAGTCACACAGTGGGTGTTCCTTTTTCTATTGAATTACGATTTGTATGTGTGAGATATTAGACCTTCTGTATACGCGTCACATTTATTAAGATGGAGAGTAGTTCATTAGCGCAGTGACTGACAGGATGTAAGTGAAACAGAAGGGTCAGGAGGAGTCAGCACTTCCTGTTACAGGGCCTGGGAATCATGGCACCCCGCTTACAGCCTGCCAGTGCAGTCTTTTTCATCCTTCCCTCTCCACATGAACCCATTTCTATAGTAGGATAAGCGCAGATGAGGCATAAGGTAGTAAGCAAGGTACCACCAAGTGCAGCTGAAATAGTCGGCTGAAATATTGTTTAATAAATTCAGGGGTGAAGGCAAGGACATTCCTCCAGACAGTAAGAAAGGAAGAATCTTATAAAGCATTCCACAAATCCATTAAAAGAAGCTTAAGAAAATACCCCAGATGCAAAAAAACAAGCCTCTGAATAAAAGGAATAACAGCTATTATGGGTTTAAAATGAATATTTCCGTCAATTGCTACTAAACCATAAATAAGACATCAGAGGATGCCAGCGGCTTAGGTATTTGCTCAACATCTTTATTCTCATTCCTCTGTTCCTAAGAGACACCGAATTTCCATGGGTTATTAAAATAATAGTTATAATAATATTATTAAACTGCAATGGTAACCTAGGTTTGTATTTTGCCAGTGATAACACAGAGAAAGCTGTAAGGCCTGGCCGCAGAAGTGTAGCTGAAAAATGTCAGTCATTCTGGTTCAGGAAGCAATTTAGACGTGACTTAGCATTTTACCTTTACTTAGCTTGTAATATGGCAATTCTTTCTGGTTTAAAACACTTATTAATGCATTTTAACTTCCTGAAATGAATTTGTTGGACCGACTAAGATACACATTGATTTATACATTCAATACAGTTTGACACTGTTTGCCAGCTATGCCAAGTTGGCTCCTAACTTTGACATTACCACATTCAAATCCACCTAATTTAGCGTCCTGACAGATAAAGCTACATTAAGTTGGGATGGGTAATGTTGTATGACGTGTCAGCAGATACAAGCAATTCTACCATTTTGGATCAACTGTACATAAACAGAATGCACTTCACTGCGGCAAATGCAAATTAACAGTTAAATGTTTAACTAATTTTAATTTTGAGCAAGTGTTTTGCTGGCAAATTCAATATAAAGAATCCAATGTGAATAAATGTAGGACTTAAAACCTAGTGTGACCAGACCTAATGTCCATATATACTTTTTTGCTTGTTTTATGCAATATTTTGTATGTTTTTGCTGATCTTCATCTATAGCCCATCATTTTTGTAAGCCCAGAGGGAGAGAGTGACCAGGGCTCTGATCCCTGTGGTAAAATGAGCTTTCACATTCACTGCATGTCTTTGTGTGTGTGTGTGTGTGTGTGTGTGTGTGTGTGTGTGTGCGTATGTGCATAGGGACCCTCCACCTCCGGTCCTTCATGAGCCTGTCTGTCTCGGCATGGGGCAGCAGGCCACTCAAAGGCAGCACCTGGCCCTCCACTCCTCCTTTGTGTAGAGCTGACTTCAGTGGATTACCATCACAACATCCACCAGCTGTCCCCTGCATCCCAGCATACACCCCCCCCCAACACACACACACCGCCACCCCCCTGTTCCTCCAGCTGGAGCCACTCTGAATGACATCTTACAATCTGTCTAATTATCTCGCTGCTTCAGCTGGGACTTTCTAGTAAAGCACCGTTCGCTCTCCACATGTGGGTGGGATGAGACCAGGGCCCCTGAATCAGTCAGTGCAACAGGACTTCCTGACTCTTCACCTAGACCTACATTCCTAGACTCAGCACCAACAAGTGCTCCGTCACTCTTTGTGGAAGAGTGACTCGGAGTGACACTGAGAGATAATACAGATCTACAGATCACTCCCTAGGTCCATTTTGGAGCACACCATACAAGTTCAATGACTTAAGTCTGGAGACAAAAATGCTTATTAATGCTTATTACAAAAAGTTATTACTGTTCGTTACTGCATCGTTCATAAAAGTTACTCTCCTACTTATAAGACTGGGCCATTGTAAGCAGGCACTCATGGGAACGATTTATGGAGGGATTACTCCTGTAATCTGACAAAGACTACACCGGCCACTAAAGCCCCCAGGTCAGATCGCTATGAAGCGAAGTGAAACGGGTAGTGGTATTTTAATAAAACGTCCTGGAACCTTTGGCTGTCGGCAGCATGCCAATTACGCAGCCAATCCTACAATAACTAGGACAATCACAATAGGGGCCCCGGGGCTGTGTTCACATAATACTACGGTCACCTGAGAGCAGAGCAGAGGGGAGTTAAAAGAACAGAAAAAGGCGAATGCTTCAAATTAAAGCACATTTCTGGTACAGCTGCCCATTTTCAACTGGTGATACTAGTTCCTAACGCTAGCTTCATCCATGTTTTTCCCTCTTTTTCCATTCCTCTCAGTTTTGTGGTGCCAGGTTACAGGTTGGTTTCTGAAAGAATAAATGGCCCTTTCTGCTGTTTTGGATCTCTGATTACGTTGGGCTCCCTGGGGAAAGGGAGGGGCTTCTGAGTCAGGACAAGGGCCAACCAGTCAAAACTTACTTGAGTCAAGCCTCTTGGCGTTGTTGTCTTACCACTTTTTGTGGTATTACATGTCCCCTTTTGCTCTAGAAACCTCTCTGCTTCCGTCTAAACAAATACCACTCACGCTGGTTTCTGATCAACGTCTCAGTTATGTCCAGACCATGCTTTATGTCTCTTTTCTTCACATAAACTTCCTAAATGCCTGCTTTAAAGTTTAGAACATAACCACTGTGACTTTGAATGGTAATAATCTGTAAGAAAATCCTCAAACTGGTTGCTTTATGAACCAAAATGAAAACTTGTGAGCATGTCAACATGTTGAAGAATGCAGGAGGAGGCTAATGAGAAAGCAGTCCAAGGCAGGGCAGGCCCATAAACTTGGTTAAATATTTACCTCCACATTGTTTTAATATCTTTCAACTTAATGTGTGATGAGTAATGATTAAAAAGTAGACTGGGCTGCTCACATTCCATTTTAAAGTGGCCATGTGGCTTTTTTTAGTCTGTAAGGTTGTGGTCAAGTATTCACTGGGCTTTATAAATGACCTCATCTACTTGACATAGCCTTCTTAGTAATAGTCTGTTCCTTTTCTTCTTACTATCTTGTCCTACAGCTGTCACATTATAAAAACTAAAGGTACATGGGGTAAAAAAAGGTTGTCATGTTTCTTCCAGACAGGAACAGTAGGTGGAAAAGCAGCTTTTTGATTTGTTAAAATTTTTGCAGCAATTCATGTGTTTCTCACAGTGATTGTATTTTAAAATGCCATTCTTTTCACATAAGAGCTCAATGTTTCCGTCTGTGAGCTGTAAAAACGGGGCGAAGTCAAGAGTACTTGAGGTGTGTCTATAAACTGACTGCAGGACAGACGTAAGCATACCAGGACCTGTCGTTTTTTTCTCAGCCATAACTGTCATACCAATACAGATTGTGATTGACTGATATTAATAGAAAACATGTAAGCAAATGATAACATGACATGTCCTGTAAAAACTCCAATAAATATCACTGCCTTACACAACAAACACCAAACAGCAATTAAAAAGACTAACCAAAAAAATCATGGTTAACATAGAATGGCATGCAAAATCATTTGATTGGTAAAGTCATTTATATTCAACCAGATGTAAAAATCTAATTGTCCCAAATATTCATTGAATGTTAAAATAATTAGCTTAAATAAGAATTTGTATTCATGTAATTCCTTTGCCTTGCCTTCAAGGAACAGTTAAAAAGACGCACCTTCACACTACCCTCAGGTGTGAGTCTGCATAACATTAAAAGGTTAGAACTGACCCCGAGAGCTCATTCTTCATGAGCTGGTCAGTAACCAGGTTGATAACATTTTGCCTGAGGTTACAACATTCACCAGGAACAAAAGCCTGAACTTAAGAGAAGGCTAAATGCCTCAAGGGATAGAAAACAAAGAGGCAAATAGGTTACAGATAAAGCAGGAGCTACCAGACTTTCAGCCTGCCTGCTGGTCTGAAAATTAGAATCGTAACATTATATACTCACGAAAGATCTGGGGCATGAAAAATATGTTTTGAGATGAAGTAATTCTCTGATTCCTTGATTATATTCACAAAGCCAAAACCATAAATATTGTTCATGCTACCGTACAGGTTTCTGATACAAGAAAGTCACAGATTTTTGATAATATTGAGTAAAAAAGTCAAACAGAGAAGATTATTTATATTAATATAGACAATAGACTAGCCTCACATAACAGACTTACACATGGACTGTTAAAAGCCAAAGAAATATAATCTTTTATATTGTAGAGCTCAATGTTTTGCGTTCCTCAGCACGGTCACTATTTTTCCATACACAGAAATGTAAATCAGTGTAGAGCTTTTAATTTAAACAGCAACCTAATTGCCGCTTAGCCACAGAGAGCGTTTCCCACATTTTCATGCCCACTGGGAGAAAACAACTTTAATCATGAATGAAAGCCAATACACACACATATGCACACACACAACTTTCCAAACCAGGCAAGAAACTTAAAACAACAGCCCCAGGCATTCATGTGATAACAATCACTTTGCATTAGCATACAGAGTGAAGACAAATGCTGTGGGAAGCAGCAGAATGGACACCACACAAGTTCAAAAAAAAGAGCAGCGCTTCAGATCTCGGCATCCAGGTTCGGTTTGCTTGTTTTTAATCGAGCAAATTGAAGTGGCTGAATTCTTGTGGACAGGTGCAAGCATCCCGTGTGTCATCGAGCAGACATGAGTAGCCTTGAGCAACATTGTTGTACATTGTGCCCGGCAACCCATTCATCCTGTCCGACTGAACACCACAGCCACACAGCACGTTTGCCATGAAACAACAGAGAAAGACGGCCTTGGCCAAAAAAGAAAAAAAAGAAAATGATAACCGTTGCCTCAAGCTTGGCCACAGTCCAACCTTTTTACTCCACAACTGAAAGTGTATCCAACGCCTCCTTTTTTGTAAAACATGGTAAAAAATAACAAGTGTGTGTACTAATATTACATGCTATTCTCCAAGGTTAGCACAAGTCACATGTGTCTTAAATTTGTTCATAAAACCAGCCACCTGCCTCATCATCCTTGTTCCCATTTAAAACTACATGGTGTATTTATTCAATCCACATCCAGCATCAAGGCAGCTGTAATGCTTAGCTTTTAGCTTGTGGCTACCAAGATGCAAAGATGCTAGCTATGTTGCTCTAAATTGACTGTTAACGCTGATTTCAATTACTCATTTACAACTAAGACAGCAACATCTAACAAAAAAAACAGATTGGTTTAACTCAAATTGTCCCAAAAACTGTGTACTAATGATGATCTAGTAATCAGAAGGCTGCTGGTTTAAGTCCCACCACAAGCAAGTTGTCACTGTTGGGCCTTTGAGTAAGGCCTTTAACCCTCATTGCTTGGATCATATTTGGTCACAATTGTAAGCTGCTTGGGATAAGTGTCTGCTAAATGCCATTAATGTCCCAAAATAAATATGGCCAAACAAAGACACACAATTAAGTTCACTGTGGGCCAGCCTGGCCTGACCTAAATTATTTTATAAAAGACCTAACACTGATCTACTGTAGGTCAGTTCTGGTCAAGTTTGAACAGGTGGTCTGACTTATAATGAAAGACCACCACATCACCTCCCCTCTCCAAAAACTTACTTTATATTATGCACTCTTATTCATAAACTTATAAGAGAGTGATACTAAGCCTTACTTTTAGTGGTTATTTACAATGACTCTTCTATTCATCCAAAGTGACTAATAAAGTTTAAGCTTTATAGACATATACAGTGTATCACAAAAGTGAGTACACCCCTCACATTTCTGCAGATATTTAAGTATATCTTTTCATGGGACAACACTGAAAAAATGACACTTTGACACAATGAAAAGTAGTCTGTGTGCAGCTTATATAACAGTGTAAATTTATTCTTCCCTCAAAATAACTCAATATACAGCCATTAATGTCTAAACCACCGGCAACAAAAGTGAGTACACCCCTTAGTGAAAGTTCCTGAAGTGTCAATATTTTGTGTGGCCACCATTATTTCCCAGAACTGCCTTAACTCTCCTGGGCATGGAGTTTACCAGAGCTTCACAGGTTGCCACTGGAATGCTTTTCCACTCCTCCATGACGACATCACGGAGCTGGCGGATATTCGAGACTTTGCACTCCTCCACCTTCCGCTTGAGGATGCCCCAAAGATGTTCTATTGGGTTTAGGTCTGGAGACATGCTTGGCCAGTCCATCACCTTTACCCTCAGCCTCTTCAATAAAGCAGTGGTCGTCTTAGAGGTGTGTTTGGGGTCATTATCATGCTGGAACACTGCCCTGCGACCCAGTTTCCGGAGGGAGGGGATCATGCTCTGCTTCAGTATTTCACAGTACATATTGGAGTTCATGTGTCCTTCAATGAAATGTAACTCCCCAACACCTGCTGCACTCATGCAGCCCCAGACCATGGCATTCCCACCACCATGCTTGACTGTAGGCATGACACACTTATCTTTGTACTCCTCACCTGATTGCCGCCACACATGCTTGAGACCATCTGAACCAAACAAATTAATCTTGGTCTCATCAGACCATAGGACATGGTTCCAGTAATCCATGTCCTTTGTTGACATGTCTTCAGAAAACTGTTTGCGGGCTTTCTTGTGTAGAGACTTCAGGAGAGGCTTCCTTCTGGGGTGACAGCCATGCAGACCAATTTGATGTAGTGTGCGGCGTATGGTCTGAGCACTGACAGGCTGACCCCCCACCTTTTCAATCTCTGCAGCAATGCTGACAGCACTCCTGCGCCTATCTTTCAAAGACAGCAGTTGGATGTGATGCTGAGCACGTGCACTCAGCTTCTTTGGACGACCAACGCGAGGTCTGTTCTGAGTGGACCCTGCTCTTTTAAAACGCTGGATGATCTTGGCCACTGTGCTGCAGCTCAGTTTCAGGGTGTTGGCAATCTTCTTGTAGCCTTGGCCATCTTCATGTAGTGCAACAATTCGTCTTTTAAGATCCTCAGAGAGTTCTTTGCCATGAGGTGCCATGTTGGAACTTTCAGTGACCAGTATGAGAGAGTGTGAGAGCTGTACTACTAAATTGAACACACCTGCTCCCTATGCACACCTGAGACCTAGTAACACTAACAAATCACATGACATTTTGGAGGGAAAATGACAGGCAGTGCTCAATTTGGACATTTAGGGGTGTAGTCTCTTAGGGGTGTACTCACTTTTGTTGCCGGTGGTTTAGACATTAATGGCTGTATATTGAGTTATTTTGAGGGAAGAATAAATTTACACTGTTATATAAGCTGCAAACAGACTACTTTTCATTGTGTCAAAGTGTCATTTTGTCAGTGTTGTCCCATGAAAAGATATACTTAAATATCTGCAGAAATGTGAGGGGTGTACTCACTTTTGTGATACACTGTAGCTTTATAGCATCAATATATGCCTAGAAGTAACAGGTGATGTGCTACTGATATTCCCTTAAATAGACTGTGTGATGCTACAACCCCTGGCAAAAATTATGGAATCACCACTCTTGGAAGATGTTCTTTCAATTGTTTAATTTTGTAGAAAAAAAATAAATCACAGACATGCCACAAAACTATCATTTCTCAAACTGTCAACCCTCTGGCATTAAGAAACAATAAAAAAAGAAACAAATATAATAGTTGTGGTCAGTCACAATTGCTTTTTTTTTAGATCAAGTAGAGGAAAAAAATATGGAATCACTCAAATCTGAGGAAAAAATTATGGAATCATTAGAAAACACTGCACCATTATTACTTTGTTGCACCACCTCTGGCTTTTATAATGGTTTAAACTCTCTGAGGCATGGAGTTAACTACTGACAAACAGTATTCTTCATCAATCTGCCTTCAACTGTCTCTTGCTGTTGCCAGATCAGCTTTGCAGGTTGGAACCTTGTCATTGACCATTTTCTTCAATTTCCACCAGAGATTTTCAAATGGATTGAGATCCGGACTATTTGCAGGCCATGCCATTGACATTATATGTTTTCTTGAAGGAAAGTTTTCACGTCCTTTGCCCTATGGCAAGATGCATTATCATCTTAAAAAATGAAGTCATCATCACCAAACATCCTTTCAACTGATGGAATAAGAAAAGCGTCCAGAATTTCAATGTAGACTTTGGCATTTATTGAAGACCATCTCCCCTGTGCCTTTACCCGACATGCAGGCCCATATCATCAACAACTGTGGAAATTAACATGTTTTCTTTAGGCAGTTATCTTCATAAATTTCATTGGACAGACACCAAACAAAAGTTCCAGCATCATCACCTTGCCCAATGCAGATTCACGATTCATCACTGAAGATCACTTTTATCCAGTCACCCACAGTCCACGATTGCTTTTCTTTAGCCTACTTTAACCTTGTTCTTTTCTTTTTAGGTGTTAATGATGGCTTTTGTTTGGCTTTTCTGTATGTAAATCCCATTTCTTTTAGGTGATTTCTTACAGTTCAGTCACAGACATTGACTCCACTTTCCGGCCACTTGTTTCTCATTTGTTTTGTTGTGCATTTTCTGTTTTCAAGACATATTGCTTATCTTGATGCTTTGATGTCTTACTTGGTCTACCAGTATGCTTCCCTTTTACAACCTTCCCATTTTGTTTGTACTTGGTCCAGATTTTAAACACAGCTTACTGGGAACAACCAACATCTTTTGCGACATTCCACAATGATTTATCTTCTTGAAGGAGTTTTATAATCCTCTCATTTGTTTCAACTGACATATCTTGTGTTGGAACCATGATTCATGACAATCTGCTTTGTGCAACAGCTCTCCGAGGTGTAAGCACTCTTTTTAAACTGAAGAATAATTAGCAAATCTAATCTGCTGCAGATGTTTTGTTTTTAAACTGCAAATTACAGAGTGATTCCATAATTTTTTCCTCAGATTTGAGTGATTCCATATTTTTTTCCTGTACTTGATCTAAAAAAAGCAATTGTGACTGACCACAACTATTATATTTGTTTCTTTTTTTTATTGTTTCTTAATGCCAGAAGGTTGACATTTTGAAAAATGATAGTTTTGTGGCATGTCTGTGATTTATTTTTTTTCTACAAAATTAAACAATTGACAGAACATCTTCCAAGAGTGGTGATTCCATAATTTTTGCCAGGGGTTGTACATGGTTCTGCTTTCCTTCAGACATTGATCATGTTCATCACCTTCTACATGAATGCAGCTAGCAAAATGTTATTCTGTAACACATCTCTATAATCTGTTTTATATGTAATATGTTATGTTACATGTGCAATCGAAACAGTTTTACCACCCAGCACCACTAACTGCTGCCTAACAGGTGCCATCAATCTAAACTATTTCAGCTGCTTGTCTAATCACATTACTGTGTTATTCAACTAAGCAAAGGCAGCCAATAGAGCAAATTGGGCACTTACATGCATCTTGAGTCTGTACACATTCCTCCGTTTTCACATGGTTTGTGTGTGTCTATGCACCTCAGTCCTGTCAAGAAAAAAGTGGCAAAATTACACACATGCAGAGACGTTTAACACTATCATCACTGGTGTAGCACAGCTCAGGATTCTCATCAATCTACTTTATGGTTGGAAATGCATCCTTTTATTTTATTACTTTTTGCACATGCTGTGTAATCTGTCTTACCTAATAATTCAGCAATTAAGATTTGAATTACAATATGGATGAATACAATTAGAGGAACCATGAACAAGCCATTAATAAATCTGAAGACTCAAAAAGAAGACAGGTTGTTCTGGAGGAACACTAGCTATATAGTTGCCGGGAGTCATAACTCACCTGATGGTACTAGTCTTCTTAGTGGTTTGCAATGTGTACATTTTTATTTTTGTATTTATCTAATTCCACTGAGCCTTATGAACGTCTAATTAATTTGGAATATATATAAGCACTGGTCTGAGTTACTGTTATTTTTCACTACAATAAAGATGAATAAAAGCATGTGTGTGTCTCTATCCATGAGCTTATATGTCTTAAAGTTAGATATGTTTATTATATTAATAAATCATGGCTAATATAAAATTTTAGCCATGATATATTAATCAAACTAACCAAACTAAACTAAGATAAGACTTTATTGATTCTCTTAGGGAAATTAACTAAATAATAAACTACAAATGGGGCAAAATCATACTGAGCTCTTGGTTTAAATACCTTCAGCACACTTCATGTAGTGTAAATGGAAATAAGAGAAAAACAAGCAACTAACGGGGATCTAATACTAAACTAAAGCAAGACAAGTTTTTAGGGTGCATTTTTGTTCCCTAAGGAATTGTATTGCTTTTTAACTATTTAGTTACACAATAAAAAATAAAAAAAAGCATTGTTTAATTCTAGATTGGATTCTTCCAAAAGCTAGGGCTTATGGATTTTTTTGCATTTAAAAAGGTAACTTGCAGACTGATCCAGAAGCAAAAGCTTTGCTTTAATTAAGATTGACAATAACGTCGTTTCTTCACCATCCCCCATTGATCTGAATACAAAGTTCACCTCTTAATGACTCTTTGTTCGTTAACGCATGAGGGGGGAGGCAAGTTACTACCCAATGTCCCACAACCCTCCAGCTCATCTACATATCAGCATTTTATTTAATAGCTTCAACTATACAAATGTCACAGTTAACTAAAAGGAGTTTAAAATAGCATTAATAGAACGTGCATCACATTGCGGGAGTACTAAATAAACAGGTTGGCAAATTGCGCAAAACCCTTTCCAGTCCATTTTCTGGAATATGGATTTGGTTAGAAAGATGTAACCAAAATTCAAGCCAAACGCCAGTATGATCTGGAAATTCAGCTCTTCAACTAGTTGCCGATTAGAACATGTGGGTATTTGTAAACCGAGATCAGCATTGTGCAATACTAGAACTCTGAATCATTTTCCCACGGTCACACAGGCGCTCGTGCATTCACACAGCCAATTGTATTCCCATTCACACATTTAAAACAACACTGTATTAGAAACAGATTTACAATCACACACAGATATGGATACTCGGGCTCCATTAGGTTTATTCCTAAGACTTGTTTTAACTTTGCGAAGTTATGAACTGCGAATGTGTTTATAACAGAAAAGGTTATTAATGCAAAGTGCATGCAGCACATAATACTGGGTTCGGTGTGCATTTTGGAACGCACGCGCACAACATTACATTATCATTAATGCAATTAATTTAAACTACATGTGCAAACGAGTGGCACAACATTTCAAAACATCATTTCAATGTGATAAAAACTGCAAACCTTGTAAAAAGTTACATAGTGTGTCTAATTAGGATGCTATTATCACATTAAATTCATAATTCGACTTTGTTCTCTGCCGGTTTAATACAGCAAAAACGATTAACAAGTGGGGCAAAATTCAGCCTTTGTTCCATCCATTAAATGCACCTGATTCATAGATCGTCTATTATTTGCGACAAACTAAATGATACATTTTTGAAATCCTTAATATGCATTATTTTGCATTATTTCTATACATCGTGTTCTGGGGATCTTTCAGTCGACTTCGAGATTGATCAGGATGCTCACGCTACACTGATTTGCGAATTGCATATTGATGCAAAAGTCATTAACACTAGAAATATCTTAATAAAACAACAAATGCATTGTGCTATACTGAAACATACTTGAAATTTCAACAAGAACAAATCCTGCAGAAGCCAAAGCATTGTCCCAAGCATTACAATGTTATCAAGAATGCATTAAAGCACACAAAATTGGCATGCAAAAGATGAATCTATTAACAAATAGGATAGTAAATACATCATTTATAGTTCTTTCAAATCTCCACTGCCAAAGAATCATGTTTTGGTCAGGTTTGTGATCGGCAAGTCTAAAAAATTGGATATGTTGTGTTGTGGCATCTTAAAACGTTACTCTTCAAAAACTGTTTAATACATTGGGATGGATACAATACACAGTAGCCTGTACCCACAGTGTTTTCTAAAGCACAGCTGGTTAAATGTACTTAAAGCATCACTATATTCATGTTCATATGGACAGCGCTTGTTTAAATGTATGTCTTTTAAACATGTTATATATAGGCTGTGTCTGTTGTCTGCGATTCCCTTTTCTAACCATTTATTGTTAATACTACTGCAAAGATAGTGTCACACATCTATTGCATTTCTTCATTACAGAGCGTTTTATATATGCTTATTTTGGTGTGATTATTTGTAGTCACACGAGTGTTTTTTCTCCAGAATTAATTCGACGCTATTTCATCCCGTACAGACTCTAAATGTACTTCTCTTATTTCCACAACAAGCAAGTTAAACAAACAAAAGAAAACATTCATGCTCTCACCTTCACACATTTGTACAATTCCCAAAACTGACAGGATTAAACAAATTCTGTAATTCCCCATGTTAGCGGACATCTGATCCAGCTCCTCTGTTCAAGCGTCAGCAATAATACATCCTTTTAAAAAATGACACATAAATTAATTAATTCCCAGGAGTCACGTTGAGTAAAACTGCCTCATAGAGTCTGTTCTTGTTCGTAGAAACGTTTGTAAAAACTTTATTCCAGTCGCGAAGTTCCTCATGCAGCTCGGCGGCGGTCGCGGTGCGACTCGGTTCAACTCCGCTCACTTCTGCTTCTACTTTCTACTACTGCTTCACCTCTGCACTGCCTCACCGCCGCGATATCACTCCGCCCTTTCTCAGGCCTCAGTGCTAAACGCGCGCGAGGAGTGTCCTTCCGCCCGAACGAATAGTACACCTTGAAGGCGATTGTAAAATATTGTAAAGGTTTGAGATTTTAAGGCTATCAGAGACTGGTGTAAGAATATAACGCATATCAAGACAATTAATCATGACCACTATTTTAAGCAGAAGTTATAAAAAATGAATTAGCAAAGACAACAGTGCCAGCAGGTTATGAAAGAAAAATGGGGGAAGGGGGTTGAGTTCTCCCCACACGACATAATAGAAAGTGGTCTGTGTGGAGATACAAACATAAAAATCAGCAAGGTATAGAATTTAACAATAGTTTTTGCTGCTAACACATATAAGAATGTATTTATGCCCAGAGTCTGAACATTTTAAATGTAGCCAAACCTAAACTAGCTTAACCAAACCTGACCTAACATAACCTAAGGCAGTGAAAAAGTGACTTGGAAATTCAAGCACAAAACTACTTTTTGTCAACAAAAGAATTGATTTTCAAAACAATTTAAAGGCATTTCCCGAATTCACTAGTGCACGATTCCATAGCCAAAGACAAAATCTGGACTGGACGAAGAAAACTAAACCTAACCAAACCTAAACTAACCTATTGAAAATACACCTAACCTAACCTATTCAAACCACACCACATCTCGCATCACCTTACTTAAAATAAACTAATGTAACAAAACCTAACCTAACCAAAAGTCATAGTAAAGTTATGTAGTTATAGCAAAATCTCACTTAACCAAAACAAATAACTAGCGTTATTGTTTGTTTGTTTATTGGGATTTTAACGTCATGTTTTACACTTTGGTTACATTCATGACAGAAATGGTAGTTACTCATTACACAAGATTCATCAGTTCACAAGGTTATATCGAACACAGTCATGGACAATTTTGCATCTCCAATTCACCTTACTTGCATGTCTTTGGACTGTCTTGCATGTCTTTGGACTCCGTGAGCACCCGGAGGAAACCCACGTGGACACGGGGAAAACATGCAAACTCCACAAAGAAAGGGACCCGGACCGCCCCACCTGGACCTTCTTGCTGTGAGGCGACAGTGCTACCCACTTAGCCACAGTGCCGCCCAAACTAGCGTTATAATTAAATATATAGTTAAATGGCACATTAGCTTAATAGGTATACATTTTCCCATTAAGACAAAATGGCAATTCTCTCACAACTATTTTAGATGTGAGAAGAAATGGTCAAAATAGGACTAAAACCTAAACATTAAAGCATACCAAAACCAAGCCAAGCTGTCAAAACCAAACCAAACCAAGCCAAGAGTAAAGTATGTTAAGGGTATAAAAGGATAAGTAGATTAGCACAATTAATTACAGACGATATTCCAATGTACATGTTAAAACTCATTTATAAAGCGTTTCTGAGGTCTAAAAACTTCTTTGCAGCAGCAAATAAACTTTTGTTCATAGTATTCCCCAGACAAATGTAGATATTCAAATAAACCTCAGGACACTAGTATAACATTTGAGAAAAAGATTAACCAGAGACAAAGACAAAATCTGAATGAAAAGAGCCAAACCAACAAAATAAGCCTATGCCATTAAAACCCAATCAAATCAAATTAAACTAAACAGCCCAACCCAATTAACCAAACCAAACTAAACTTAATAAACCAAACCAAACAATCCCTCAAGTGAATAAATATTGGTAGTCATAACATGCCACAAGCTATCTGTTGGTCAGGCGTCTACACAGACATGATATGTCTATGGGTGGAACCAGGCCCTCCTGGCTATGTTTTCTATGTGGAACTATGGTTGAACTAGACTTGTCGTAACCCTGACCAGGATGAAGAGGTTGATGAAGAAAAAAAATTATCTGAGACTGACAATCTACATAACTTTTATCTGATCTGTGAGTATTAAGAAGACCATGTTGGTAACAATGACCCCACCAATGTTCTTAGCAGAACCTCATTATATTTTTACTGTTATTTTGTCTTCTTATGGTCCATTTGTCATTTTTTCATCCTGAACTATTTTTCCCTTCATCCAAGCTGTCCAAAAGTGCCACATTATTCAGAAAAACGCTGTTCAACAATGACACTGTTCTCTTCCACAATGGTATTTGAAACCTGAAAACAGCAATGTGTTTTGTTCTGTTTGTATTGTTTTCTACTGTGTAGCGTGATAAGTAGACAAACTGTGTTTGTGGGATGGAAGCAAGCGCAGACGTTTTCCTTTCGTGAGCCTTTTAAGTAGCAGGGCCTTTTTTTCTGCATGTCCCGCTGTAGTCTTTCACCACTACGTAAAGATTGGTTGTTCTGTGGCACCGAGCAGAGCCGCTTGCTTACAAAGACAATAGCTCGCATTTGAATAAGAAAAGGCCTGCTGCATTATGACACAGTTTCGCTCCACAGGAGGTACAGAGACAAAATGGGGACAGGGGTAGCACACAAATATTAAAAGATTTGGAGTAACCCCCACTGCCTACCGTCACCACCCAACCTTGAATACATTTTTGCCAGGCAAAAAAGTGAATCTAACAAGCCCAGATTAAACATATTAAGTTTGTTATGGGTACTAGCTGCCCTATGCCAAGTTATTCTTTAATAAACTGTTTTATTACACGTCCTACCATCCAGTCTTCACAAAGTTAAGTTAAATGCAAAGCTGTTTCATTATTTTGTTGAACAGATTAATGGAAAAAAATGATTTGTAAAGTTATTGTGGCTTTATAATCTGACACTTGAGGTAATTAAGTTTTTCAGTGTTCTTTCTTCTCCCTACCTTCCTTTATTCCTTTCCCTCTCTAGTTCCTAATTTCTTTGTAGCAACAGTTTGGGGTAGAACCTTTCTGTTTCTGGTATGACTGTCACCATGTATAAAAAGAAAGTATGGTTTGATTAATTTGGTGTATAGGAACTTTAGTGGTCTGCACAGATCCCTGACCTTTACCCCACTTAACACGTTTGGGACTAATCAGTGTCAGTTGTGAACCAGGCCTTCTTGTTATTTCACTAAACTCCACAAATTTTGTGGAAAGCTTTACAGAAGAGTAAAATCTGTTCTAGCTACAAGAGGAAATTGTGATGGAGCAATGAATGTTAATGCCAATGGTTTTAAAACAGGGTGTCCGACAAACTTGTGGTCATGTGACCATATAAAGTTTGTTTGTTTATTAGGATTTGTAACATTATGCTTTACACTTTTGGTGACATTCATGACAGGAACGGTAGTTACCCATTACACAAGATTCATTAGTTCACAAGGTTATATCTAACACAGTCGTGGACAATTTAGTATCTTCAGTTCATGTCTTTGGACTGTGGGAGGAAACCGGAGCACCCGAAGTAAACCCACGCAGACACGGGGAGAACATGCAAACTCCACACAGAAAGGACCCGGACCGCCCCACCTGGGGATCAAACCCAGGACCTTCTTGCTGTGAGGCGAGCCATATAAAGTATGTAGTTTTACAATGCACATGTTAGTAAACTTGTGGTGATGATTTTAAGTGGTAAAACTACAGAGATTTAAGCAATATTAATATATTAAATTAAAACACATGGACACGTAGTCCTGATTAAGAGAGTTTTGTTGTTTTTGTCATTGTTGTTATGTATGTATAGGATGTAATGTATAACAAGCACAGATGCTCTTTGTTGTAAAGCATTAGACATGATTCCTGTCACGTTGTGATAATACTCAATGTATTGTTTGGCACAGATCCAGAGAGATGGTTTAGCTGTCACAGCTTTTCGTAATCACACAAAGAATGCAAGTGACATTTCTTTAGTCTGTAAAGATAAAAAGACTCATCATTACAGGTGTAGCAGGACGGATTTCCTGTCTCTTAACAATGCATTATACACACAGTAGATAGTTGTAGACTAAGTAAAGTTATTATGAACTAATTATTTCTGGTTATTTGTAATCTTCCGGCGACCTCTATCTTCTTCAGTAAATGGCATTTTTTGTCCTGGGTCACAAGTTCAACTGCCCCTTGGTATAACTAAGTAATTGTGATGCCCTACGATATACTGGTACCCCGGCCAGGGTATATTTCCACATTTTTCTTCATGCTTTTTTGGATAGGCTCTGAACCAAGTGCAAATCTGACCCCAAAATGTTGAATACACATCTATTTATCAAATATATACATATACACATGCACAGCACAATTAATTTTTTTACCCTGTGTATCTCAGCCTATTTAAAAGCTGTAGTCAGAGTACAGGGGCAGCCATTATATAATCAGAATCAGAATCAGAATCTTTATTTTCGCCAAGTACCAGGTGTACAAGGAATTTCTTTTGATGCTGGTGTCAACATATAAACATCTAATTAAATAATAGAAAGTTGTACTATATATAAACATAGAATGAAAAAATATAACAGCAACAACAACAGTATAGCATCCGATGTAGTGTGCAATACAGATGTATAGTACAGTACACTGCAACATGATTACAGGCTGCTCAAGGCTCCTACATTGGTTACATAGCATAGCCAGGATTTGAACCTACAACTTTCCCATTGATAGCCTAAAGGTTTACCCACTAGGCTACCACTGCCCCAGTTGTAACAGGACATTAAGTAGCTTTAACAAGTCCAGGGTACTTATTCAGTGTTTTTCACCGTAGAAGCTTTCTAAGACAAACCAGGTTCTTAAATATAGTTCCTTTAGGGTAAACTGTACATAATGGTGATGTAAATGACTAAAAGAGCAAGCTTAACACAAAAACGCTGTCCTTTAAAATTCTAGAAAAAAAGGCAGATTTATAAAACATCCAGAAAAGAAACTAAAGAAATACAGCATATACTAGATATTTTAAGCACAATTTAAATCTTGAAAACATTTACTAATCTGGGGTTTAAAAATAGCAATACATTTTAGAAGCTTATAGTACAACTTGTTTGAACATAGAAATTTCAAACAATTTGTTTCTATAAACATTAAGTCTTTGGATAAGTTGAAGTATGATCATAATTACTTGTTTGTTTTTCACCCACACCTAGTGATCAGAGCTTCACATTTATGACTGCATGTGTGAGTGTAATTGTGAGGAGGTGTGTATTTCTAACAGGAGTGTGTAGGAAGGGAAAGGCCGGTGACAGAATTCTCGCCAAACTCAGCGGGGTTCCAACATCAGACAAACAAAAAGGTGTCGGCAGCTGTAATTTACGTGCTCGTTTCTGCTTAGAAAAACAGACCATCTCTCCTTCATCTTCACCACCTGGTGCTGTTAGAAAGTCACATTTTCATATGCTGCTTAATGACAGAATTCAAGGAATAGTATGGCAAATAATGCAATTCACACAATTATTGTATTGCAAGACTTGTTTGCTGTAAGGTTAACTTATATTTAGTAGATAATTGAAAGCTGTTATAGCTGCTGGAGTGATGGAGCAATGAATATTAATGCCAATGGTTTTAAAACAGGGTGTCCGACAAACTTGTGGTTAGGTGCCCATATACTTTTGGCCATATAAAGTATGTAATTTTACAATGCACAGAAAATGTGTGGTGATGATTTTAAGTGATAAAACTTATATTTGAACTGAAAAAATCTTTCCAGGCCCCTATATCCTTCCTTTTACACCAGTCAGCCATAACATTAAAACCACCTCCTTGTTTCTACACTCACTGTCCATTTTATCAGCTCCACTTACCATATAGAAGCACTTTGTAGTTCTACAATTACTGACTGTAGTCCATCTGTTTCTCTGCATGCATTGTTAGCATGCAAAGAAACAGAAGTTAAAAACAGAAGTGATTGAAGAATGGTTTGTCCTCACCACTGTACGCTTTAATTAATCTTTAATGTTAGCTTTATTAATCCAGTACAAAGGCAAAGCAGTAAACATGACTGATGGACTACACTGGGCAGGAAGGGAACATTTTGTACATTTAATTTTGGCAGAACAATTGCTTTAAACATGCACACAGTAAACAATAGTGTTAAATTAAACAATGTAATTTTATTGACAATCTCTTTGAACGTTGTATGTATTAGAGGAACATTTACTCAGCTGCAACGGCACTAAAACCAAAGATCGTACTGATGTGGCTCAAACATGACCACATATTTCTGCAGTATTGTCATGCAGTATTGATTTGTGGATGACTGTGTTTAGTTCTGGTGCTCTTTGTGGTGTGTGAATGGTACTGTATGTTTGCCTTGTTGAGAGTGAAAGGAGGAGGTTGAAGCAACTTTTTGAAAGAGGACCACCCTGCGGAGAGAGAAGCACACACATCCTTACTATCTCCCCCGCAGCCTCTTAACCCTGCCCCCAACACCCCTCCCAGACCCAGGGGACACTGTTAATACCCCTGTGGAAGTCACTTGGGACCGTGCAGATAATTAAGCTAACGAGATGGGAGAATCGTAAGTGCCAGGTCTTGCACTGCAGGACTAGATAAGATATTTCGACAAAGGATAAAAGGCAGAAATTCCTTTTTAGTGATCCAGGGCTCTGCTAGTATATCTTAGGCTTAAACACTCAAAGATAAAGGATATAATGTCCAAGTAAAGCCAGTCACAATGGTTACAGCACTGTATTGTCAAAAGTATAACACCCTTAAAGTATTATAATACTAATGCTGATGCTAATGTGTATGAAATCAATACATTATACCCCTCGAACTTTGTGACAATAGTTTGGGAAATGCCCTTTTCTCTTTTAACATGACCAAACCTGCCCTCATGTACAAAGCAAAGTCTTTTTAGAAGGTTTGCTCGACTGGTGGAGAGAAATTCCAGTGGCTTGCACAGACCCCTAACCTCAACCCAACACATCTGAAATGAACTGGAACATCAGTTGTGAGCCAGGCTTTGTCAGAGCCTGCAATCCTAAATGCTGAACGCTTTTGATTGAATGGTCACACATTCCCACAGAATCCCACACAATAATAGTGTGAAAACCATTTTGGAGGATGTTAGATGTGCAAAAGGAGGGACCAAGATCGTTGTTTTGAATAAGGTGCCAAACAAATTTACAGTCAAATGTCCATATACTTTTGGCCATGTACTGTAATTAGCACCAATGATCTATTAGAACATTAGATCCCTATGCTCGCTTATTGTTTAGACTCTTAGACACCCTACAAATTTATTGGTTGGGGTTCCAGATACCCAAAAGCTTTGTTATTTAGATAATTATTGATTCATCTTCAGTAACAGGGCAGTGATAGCTAAGTGGTTAATGTACTGGACCAGTAATCAGAAGGTTGCCGGTTCAAACCCCACTGCTGGGCCCTTGAGCAAGGCCCTTTACCCTAAACTGCTCAAAAATCATGTTCAGTCATATCAATTGTAAGTCACTTTGGATAAAAGCATCTGCTAAATGCCGAAAATATAAATGTAAATGTAAGTAACGGCTCCAAACTGATCAGTATTACGGTGGGCCAGGAGCTTAGTTCACCACTGGGTATCACAAATGTAATTGCTTACTCACATTTAGGTGGTGGACACAGAAGGTACATGCCTATCCCCACAATAAATAACTTTGGGATGAATGAAAAGATCAATGCTTGACCTCACAAATTTCCACAGACACACTGATTTTGTAAAAAGCTGCTTCAAAAGAGTGGAGGCTGTTATAGTCGCAGGTGGGAGGCCAACTCCATATTAACGCCCATGGTTTTGGAATTTGATGCCCAAGCTCATGTTTAGGCATCCATATACTTTTAACAGGGGGGGGGGGGGATTGAACCTTGGTTGTACGAACTGTGGGGGCACAAACACTAAATGCCGTGCCACTGTGCCACCCCTGTATAGTGTGTACAAAAATTATTTTAAAATGAACTCATTTAGCCGCTCAGGTGGCGCAGAGGTAAAAGTACGCTAGCTCACCAGAGTTGGGTTTTGAATACATCATATCGAATCTCAGCTCTGCCTTTCCGACTGGGCTGGGCAGCAGCATGAACAACGATTGGCTGTTGTTCAGGGTTAGAGGGTAAACAAGTCATATCATAGGTCCTCATAACTGGTGCAACTGCAACCCCTGCTGGCTGACTGATGGCGCCTGCACAGGGCTGAGGAATAATGCTGATGGGGGTGTGGCCCTCTGTACACAGTGCCCTTCAGTGTATGAACTCGACTCGTGCTGGTGAAAAATGCAGTCTGTACTGACTGTACGTGCCGGAGGGGGCGTATGTCAGTTGAGAGGCGTCCTCAGTCAGCAGTGCAGGGTCGAATCAGTATAGAGGACGCAATCAGGGTAATTGGACACAACTAGATTACGGGAGAAAAATTGGGGGGAAAAAGTGGAAAAAAAAAAAAAAAAAAAAAAAAAAAAAAAAAACTCATTTAAAAAAACTGCTTCAATGTGATCATGGTTAAAATAAGTCCTGTAAAATTGTTTCTGTACACTGGACAAGGCACCAATCCACTAAAGGGCAACAAACGTTCACCTTTTTTCTCACCCCCTCCATCCCCTTCCCGGGCCCTGATGTGATGCGACACCCACACTACCTGCTTTAAGAATCTAAATGCTAACAATAGCACACAATAATGTGTGTGAATTGCGCTACACAAACTTCCTGCGGTGCTAACAGGATGATGTGTGTGTATGTGTAAGTGTGTGCGCGCTGAATGGCTGGTGATGACTTTACCACCCTGGTGCAGTATGATTTATGTGGGAAAACTGTGCGGAGCGCCTGCAGAGAGCGTGGAGAGGATTACAGCCCCCACCACAAACTCTGTCATGGCCAATCGGCAGCTTAAAACTCCCGCTGATCAGGGTCCAATCAGAATGGCTTCATCCTCTTATGTTCCTGTGTACATTGTTTCAGGTTTGGAGATTGCATCAGTGTTTTTGGTTTTCATACCATGGAGCTGTGACTTGTTGTTAGTGATGTTTATCTGTTATGCTGGTGAAAAAATAATGATATCAGGTAATTTCAGCAGTTTATATTGTTTTTTGCTACAAAAAGTGCACAAATATGCACAATGGTATATAATTGTATAATATTCAACAGATAAACCCTCGGGTAAAATCTGAGCATGTTTTGTGGGGGTCTTCCAGCTTTTTACAGTCCTGTAATCTCTACCATTAAACTCTTGGCCAGCACTATTCCTTTGCTCTACTTGCTCTTTCAAGGGTCACTTTATTAGAAACACTAAACTAATACTGGGTAGGAACTCCCTATGCTTTTAGAACAGCCTTCTTTCGTTCTGGCATGAATTTTACAAGCTTACAAGGATTTTGGTCCATGCTGACTGGTCATGCTGACTGTATTGCATAACTGCTGTTATCCAAAACCATATCAACCTTAAAATAAAGTACCTGCCAAACTTGGTTAACCCCATAACCAAATTTAATTTAGCTTATAGTGAGTTTATACTTGTAGTTTGGTTCCCTTGGTCTGGACCAAATAAGAAAATGATACATTGTTACACTTCAGTCTTGGTTTGCTTAGTTGATTTTATTAGGATTTTAACATCATGTTTTACATACTTTGGTTACATTCATGACAGGACAGGTCATTACAGGTATTGGTTACACAAGATTCATCAGTTTAAGTTTTCAATGTCAAACACAGTCATGAACAATTTAGTATCTCTAATTCACCTCACTTGCATGTCGCTGGACTGTGGGAGAAAACCAAAGCTCCCGGAGGAAACCCACACAGACACGGGGAGAACGTGCAAACTCCACACAGAAAGGACCTGGACTGCATTGCCTGGGGATCGAACCCAGGACCTTCTTTCTGTGAGGCGACAGTGCTACCCACCGAGCCACGGAGCCAACTATTGGTTAACCCCATAACCAATATTGATGAGGCATAACATTATGACCACCTTCCTAATATTGTGTTGGTCCCCCTTTTGCCACCAAAACAGCCCCGACCCGTCGAGGCATGGAGTCTGACACCTTTCTATCAGAACCAGCATTAACTTCTTCAGCAATTTGAGCTACAATGGCACGGGCCAGCCTTCACTCCTCACGTGCATCAATGAGCCTTGGCCGCTTATGACCCTGTCGCTGGTTTACCACTGTTCCTTCCTTGGAGCACTTCTCATAGATACTGACCACTGCAGACCGGGAACACCCCACAAGAGCTGAAGTTTTGGAGATGCTCTGACCCAGTTGTCCAGCCATCTCAATTTGGCTCTTGTCAAAATTCTAAAATGTCAACTTTGAGGATAAAATGTTCACTTACTACCTAATATATCCCACCCACTAACAGGTGCCATGATGAAGATATATAGAAGAGATTCCGCAGCTCCTTTCTTCCTTCTTCTGTCAGGCTATACAACCAGCACCGCCCCAAACGTAGATAATCACCATCACAATAATCCACATGGTTTTTAATATTCTCTGTGCAATTACTTTTAAATTATGTGCAATACCTGCTGTACCTGCTGTACTTTGTGCAATATTTTTTTAAAACTGTGCAATATTTGGTTAACTTTCTTCAAAAAACACTGTTTATATTTTTGTAATTTTTTACATAGTCGTACTTTTTAATACATGTGTACATACGTGTAAACACTTTGTATGATACAATGTATTCTTCTATGTTTGTAGACTGTTTTGTGCATTTGTTGTGGGGATCTGTTTGTCGTGTCAAATATTAATTAGGTATTTTACCTCTGCATTGCTTCAGATTTGTCCTGTTGTTCAGTTTTTGTTTTTAATGCACCATGTTCTCTTGTGGCATGTCGCACCAGAATTTGTTTAGAAAGGGACCTCTCAGACACCTATTTGGTGCACACCAGAGAAAAGAAAGCATCCAGACATATTGTAATGAACAGCCCTAACAGAGCAATCTTATCAGGGTTCGTTTTAATCAAACCAAAGTATGATCACACCCTTATTGACCCAGGCTTGATTTTAGCCCACTCTGTAATATAACACTGTATATCATAAACTGCACAATCAAAATAAAGCACATTGATGTTTCTACAGAAATACCAGGGGAAATTTTTAAAGAGTTGAGAAAAAAAGTCATCAAACTACATCTGTGTGGAAAAAATAACAAAGCTCTAGGCTCTCGGGCTGCAGCTAACCACAGTCAGAGGTATTATTTTCAAATAAAGGAAACACGGAACAGTGGTGGCCCAGGAATGGCCAGCTTGCTAAATTTCTTCAAGGGATCAGTGACAGCCCATTTAGGAGGTCACAGAAGATTCCAGGAAAAATATTTAAAACATTGTCATGATGCCACAATACAAAAGATATTTGTAGGAAGCTAGAAAGCAATATCAGTGCATTTCTGATATTTACAGTAGAAGCAGTGATTATTAACCTTTTGGGATACTAAACTATGGACAGATGAATCACAGTTGGGACTTTTGGACAGCAAGAATCATGTTTGAAGGAAAGAAAATGGGAGTTCATAGTAGGAATGTTATACCATTACTCAGTATGGAAATGCTGCCATGATTGTGTAATTCGCTGCATCAGTTACTGAGTGATCTATTAAAATGACTAAATGCTGTTTCCTGAAAAGTTGGGACATTTTGTAAAAGACAACAAAAAGAAGAATCTGTGATTTGTTCATTCTCTTAAATTTTTATTTAATTGACAAATGTAGAAAGAAAAGACTTCCAATGTTTTCTCTGACCAACTTACATTTACATATACATTTACATTTACATTTTCGGCATTTAGCAGACACTTTTATCCAGAGCGACTTACAGAAGTGCTTCCATAGTAAACATTTCATTACTCTAGTTTAAGTAAACAACAGTCCAAGAACACAAATCTCCTTAAACCTATTAGAACCGAATTTTTTTTTTTTTTGAGAAATGAATAAGATTAATGTCAGATTAAGTGCTTAGCAAAGAGGTGATGAAAGTTTTTTAAAGACAGCAAGAGACTCAGATGTTCGGACAGACAGAGGAAGTTCGTTCCACCACTTGGGTGCCAGTACAGAGAAGAGCCTTGATGCTTGTCTTCCTCTAGTCCTGGGTGGAGGATCTAGTCGAACGAGACTAGTGGCTCGGAGGTTGCGTGGTACAGAGCGGGGTTTGATTAGACCTCAAAGGTAGCTTGGGGCTGGTCCATTTCTGGCTTTGTAGGCGAGCATCAGTGTTTTAAACTGAATGCGTGCAGCTACAGGAAGCCAGTGAAGAGAACGCAGCAGCGGGGTGATGTGGCAGGGTTTATGGTGGTTAAAAACCAGACGGGCAGCTGCATTTTGGATGAGCTGCAGGGGTTTAATAGTGGACAAGGGAGCACCTGCCAGGAGGGAGTTGCTGTAGTCCAACCGTGAGATTACAAGTGTCATACCAGAAGCCAGACTGGTACGGATCGTGGAGGTCAATCTGAGTGAGAACTTCATTGTATTTTGTATGTACATGAATTGTAAAATGGGTGGCACGGTGGCTAAGTGGGTAGCACTGTCACCTCACAGCAAGAAGGTCCTGGCTTCGATCCCCAGGTGGGGCGGTCCGGGGTCCTTTCTGTGTGGAGTTTGCATGTTCTAGGGTGTCTGCGTGGGTTTCCTCCCAGAGTCCAAAAACATGCAGTCAGGTTAATTGGAGACACTACAGACCCTATAGGTGAATGGGTGTGTGTATTAGTGTGTGTATCAGGGTGTTACTGTGTGCCTTGCACCCATTGAAAAGCTGGAATAGACTCCAGCACCAACCTGCGACCCTGATTGGATAAGCGGTTAATTGTAAAATGAATTTGATACCTTCAACACACTCATTTAACACATGTTCCATTAGCTTTTCTAATTCTTCTCTATTCTTGCTTGATACGAGACTTCAGCTGCTCAACAGTCTGTGGTCGCCATGGTCTGATTCTTTACTTTATGTTGCACCATACATTTCCAATAGGAGACAGATCTAGGCTGCAGGCAGGCCACTCAAGCACACACTCTTTGTGTCTATAATAGCAGCACGTCTCTCTAATATGCAAATATACACCTTTGCATCGATTGTACGTTCACACATATGCAAGTCACCCATGCTGTGGGCACAGATGTTCCCCCATACCTCTGATAATAACACGTCTTTTTTGTCATGACAGTCCATCAGGCACAAGCACAGCCAACTTGGTGGTATTTTGTATGATTGATGTCTGGATTTCTCTTGGTGTAATAGAGTTTCAGATTGATACAGAGGTGGACTGTGTTAAGTGACAACAGTTTTTTTAATTACTTATCAAAGTAGCATTATGGTTTCTCATGCAGTTTTGTCAGAGGGCTCGAAGGTCATACACGTTCAATAGTGGTTCCATTCTCCAGAGTCACTGAATCTTTTCACAATAATATGTACAATAAATGGTAACAGACCTAAATTAGTTGCAATTATGCATTGAGAAATGTTCTTTGTGAACTGATTGACAATTCTCTTTGGAATTGAGCCATGACCCATCATTGCTTGTACAGACAGAGCCTGTGGTGGATCCTCCTTTTGTACCCAATCATGATTCCCTCACCTGTTACCAATTCACCTGCTCATTGTGGAATGTTTCAAATTTTTCCTCTGGCCAAACTTCCAAAGTCCAAAGTGTGTTGTATAAATCAAATTCTATATGTGTTTATATTTACAAACTACACTGGAAACACTGGATAAAGATTCAGGAGAATCAACAAATCACAGTGTCTTGTTTTAATTGCATTTTACTAAATGTAGCAACTTTTCTGAAAATGGGGTTTGCACACTATATGGACAAAAGTATTGAAGTACTCCTTTTAATTTTTTAAATCATGTGTTTCAGCCACAACAATTGCTAGCAGGTATAATAAATTATATAAAAAATATATGCTTCCAGCTTCCTACTGCAGTAACAGTTTAGTGTTTAGGGAAGGTCCTTTCTTGTTCCAGCATAACTGTACCCCTGTGTACAAAACAAGGTCCATAAAGACATGAAGAACATCTAGATTAAAAGAAACAGTGACCTGTACTCAGTCCCAATGAACAGTTTTGGAATAAACTGGAACATCAATTGAGGCTTCTTTAAGCAACATCAGTGCCCAGCCATACAAATTCTCTTTTGACTGAGTGAGCACAAATTCCAACAGACGTACTTTAAAGTCTGAGAAGCCTTCTCAGAATAGTGGCTGTTGTTATAGCTAAAAAGATCACATAGAGGTTACTATATTTTAATACCACATATTTTTGAAATAGGATAAATATAATTGTTTATTACACCTGTTAGCAAAAGTTAGGAGCTCACTGTATGTTGACTGTACATGACATTGTTTGTAAAAAAAATAGAACATTGCAATGATGTATCATTATTTTATTTTTTTTAGCAGGTATAAAGATTGAGAGAAAGAGTGAAAGGGGTAAAACCGAGGTCATGGTGTAAATTGGCTAATGTCCCTGTTGTTGCTTTGTGCAAATAACAGTGAGTGATGGACCTGGGGTTGCACTGTGGAACAAGGTGTTTGACTTTCACACCACTGTTCTAAGCGCTTATTAAACCACACTAAATGGTGCAGTGATGGACTGGGCCAGCTAATGTGTGGGAGCGACGGAATGTTTATACATAGGGATCAACGCGACATTTATTTTTCTGGACCATTTCCCACCCTCTCTGACTTTCTCAGAGCTTTTGGTGTTCCTCTCTGTTGGAGCTGTATGCCAGTGGTCCATGCCCAATTGATGGGTTTTAACTAAGAGCATCAAGGACATAAAATTGCCTTGACTGAAAATGAGCTAGTTTGCCATAGTTGTTTTTAGATTCTGGTAGTGATTAGAACCTACTGAAAATGCTACCTTGAGTTTCTCTTCAAGTTACAATGGATGTTGACACCATGTCTAGGTTTTAAATAATAATATTAGTTCAACTTGTCATTATTAATCCCTGGACTCATAATATTATTAGTATGGGGCAGCAAGTCAGTTACAAAGCTCCAGGTTTGATCCTGACCCCACTTACTGTGATGTGGAGTGACTATGACTGTGGGCTTAGTCTAGGTACTTCAGTTTTGTTTAGTATATTCCAAAACATGCAGACTTTGACTTTTATTTGATTGCAGACAGGATGAACCTGATATATTTCATCTTTTATCTGCTCAACTTCATTTCATTTATTAATAAACATCCATTCCTGCATTTCAGACATGCAACACATTCCAAAAAAGTTGGGACAGTAAAGCATTTACCACTTTGTAATGTTTCACCACACTTAAAAGACGTTTTGGCACAGAGGATACCAAGTGATTTAGTGTTTCAGCTTTTATTTTTTCCCATTCTTCCTGCAAACACGTCTTAAGATGTGCAACAGTACGGGGTCATCACTGTCACATTTTTCATTTCAAAATTTTCCACACATTCTCTATTGGGGACAGGTCAGGACTCAGGCAGGCCAGTCCAGTACCCATATCCATACCATGACAGACCCTGGCTTTTGGACTTGTTGCTGATAACAGTCTGGATGGTCCTTTTCATCTTTCAGGGATCAAAGATCAGAGGCATTCAATTAAAGCTTGCGCCCTTGGCCTTTATGCACTGAAACTACTGAAGCACTGTAGAGGGAGAACTATGCAAATCCCTTCCCATCTTTCTTTGAGGTTTATTGTTTTTAAACATTTCAATCATTTTCTCACACATTTGTTTACAAACTGGAGATCCTCTGATCATCTTTGCTCATCAAACACTCAGCCTTTCCTGGATGCTGCTTTTGTACCAAACCATGATTACAATCACCTGTTGACATCACCTATTTGGAATCACATCATTATTTAGTTTTTTCATCTCATTACTAGCCCTAAATTGCCCCCGTCCCAACTTATTAATAAATGAAATGAAGTTGAGCAGATAAAACATGAAATATCTCAGGTTCTTCCTGTCTGCAATCAAATAAAAGTCAAAGTAAATGTAAGGAACACTGCATTTTTTTTATTTGCATTTTCCATACTGTCCCAACTTTTTCTGATTTGGGGTTGTATTATGGGGTGGCATAATACATTTGTTCAATGTCTGTGTGGAGTTCCTCTACATATTCCAGGTATTTCTAGGTATTTTTGCCTTTAAAAACATACCCATAAATGGACTGAATACTCTTAAAATGCCTCTAATTGCGGGTAACAAGTAGGATGTATTTATCCTCCGCATGGGTGTTGAGTCAGGCGTATATTCTGAAAACAATAGGCGCAGGGTAGAAACACATTATGGAAGGAGTGCCAATTTAGAGCATGGCATCACACATTCACCCATTTACTCACCCACAGCTAGAGACTTTTTTTCGAGTTTCTGATCCACCTACAGGGATAAAAGGTGGGAGGAAGGAAACCTGAGTAACCAGACTTAAAGCAAACAGACATGAGAAGGACATGCTGGATGTAAGGATCAAACCCAGATTCACAGGAGTCTGAAGCTTTGTGGAACCCACACTCCCTGGTCCACTTCAGAGTTCCTCTTCATTCTCACCCAGCAAGAATAAAGCATCCTGTAGGAAACCTGAAAACTCCGGGGCTTATGTTGGAATGGATGCGAGCCAGCTGGAAGAACTCAGAGCACCGTGGCTGCATTTCCGTGTGAGATGACTACTTAAGACCACTGTGAACAGCTGCCGGACAGCACAGTGCCCCTCAGCTCCCGCCGCCTCTCTGCGGTAGTAAATCAGGATTGAGGATGGCAGCCGCTGCCGACTCGGTGAAAAGGCTTCCTCGGGGTCAGAAGCCGAACGAAAACAACAGCTCGGAGCTACGGTTAAGTATCGATACTCAACTCATAACCTTGGGTAGGCCTAAGCACATCTGATTTACTGGTTTCACTAAAGAGCAAACCACACCTATGAGTTCAGCACCACATTCTGAGAGAAAAGCAGTGCCAGCAGTGGCATCCACAAACACACAGCCACTATCTGTTGGAATGTCTGGGGTCGGTCATCAGATTAGACTAATCTGACATATAATCACTAAACAAATAAGCTGCGTAATGTCTCGTTTCGCCCTCAGCATTGGTTAAAAGGTCTTTGAAGGGTGTTAAGAGTGGCATATGTTCGACCGAGCATGTCAGAAAGAGACATATTGAGAAAAACGACTGAATTACAACTTCAATTGATCTCGCATTTGCCTCTGAAAAAAAAAGGAGCAGAAAAAAGGCCAGGGGACCCCGGGCCTCCGGTAGTACTCCGGCCCTCCCGAAGCGATTGTTACCCAGGCCTGGTGTCAACCCTGCGCCATCAATCACAGCTTTTCAGAGGAGGGAAGACAGGCTGGGGACACGCCCCCCAGGACAAGAGGGTGCTGGTTCTCATGCCCTCCCCCTCACACAAGCAACTCCGACAGCTGCTCCGGGCTCGGCCGAGACCCGAGGGCCCCCATGCAGCAGGGACAGCTGCCAGCCCACAGCCTCCCACAAGGTCCGCCAACCCCCCCCTTTCCACCATTCTCATCCCAGTAGAGGATATGAATTCCATCTTTAATTCATTGTTGAAAGGTCTGGGCTGTCCTGTATGTAGCTGCTTACACTTTGTCTTTAATTATCGTCAATGGGGTGCCATTTTTTTACAGTTATAGTAGCTTCTAAACAAAAACTGGCATCATACCATCACTGATTGTGCATCCTGGAACACTTATTCTTACACAGCTGTCCATGTCACACACAAGTTTAAATCTCAGTTTAACATCAGTTGGACTCAGTTAAACTTTATAATCAGATGCGCTAAACTTAAGACCACACAAAGACAAAGCAAATAAAATCCAGAGTTTAATAGAAGGAAACATTTTTGTTATAGGTACAGGTTTGTTTTTCAGACAAATCTGGTCTGAGTCACTTGCTGTGGAAGTTTAACAGGTGAATGATGTAATGCACCCAGAATCTGTTTACAAGAGCAGATGTACTATGTCAGACAGAACAAGATTGATGATGCAGAGGCAAAAACTTCCCTTTTATAAGTCAAAACCATTATTCTTACTTTGTCAGACTTATTATTACTTCTACCAGACATATTTCAGAAAACTTTTGCAGATAAAGGTCCAATAAAGTTAGTCTAGGCATCCAGCTCATGAGGAACAGCTTCTTCCCCATGGCTGTAGCCCCCATTAAACCCCCCCCACACACACACTCACTCACACATCCAGACAACAAACAAACCTGTCTTGTACCTTGCGCTCCCCAAGCTGCTATTAAATGTACAGCTCACTTTATGCAATAATACTAATTATTATTTTTTCCACTGTGATACCGGCATCACAAACCTTGTGAATACCTGTGGTCACTCAGGACAAGTCAAATCTTAGGGTGAAATATAATTAAGAGAATCTAATCTGCTGATAGTCATACTTGTCATTTTTGACCCATAAGACAACACTGGGGTTAAAATGTATTTATTAGGACTTTAACGTCATGTTGTACGCACTTTAGTTACATTTATGACAGAAACGGTAGTTACTGGACACAAGATTCATCAGTTTACAAGTTTAATGTCAAACACAGTCATGGACAGTTTAGTATCTCCAGTTAACCTGACTGCACGTCTTTGAACTGTGGGAGACACAGGAAGAACATGCAAACTCCACACAGAAAAGACCAGTACTGCCCCACCTGGGGATCAAACCCAGGACCTTCTTACTGTGAGGCGATAGCGCTACCCACTGAGCCACCGTGCCACCCCCAAGGGTTAAAAAGCTCAGTCTCTTGTTGAGTTTTCTCTTACAACCCCCAACCCCCAAGACACACACAAAACAAACAAAAAAATGGTATCTTCTGCTCTTAACATACACTCAGTGGCTAAAATTATATGGTTAACACTTCTAGATAACAGGTACCATTCACATCTATTGCTTACACATATAAAAGCAATAATATATTACATATATATATTTTTCCAAAATTGTAGCAACAGTTTGAAAAAGGTCCTTTTCTGATGCAACATGATGGCGCTCCACACACCATGACGACATGCTATGATGAGTTTTGTGTGGACGCACTTCAATGACCTCAACCCCACTGAATACCAATCATCATCCAACATCAGTGCTTGACCTCACAAATGCTTTTTTAACAGAATTCCCACAGACACATTTCAAAATTTAGTCAAATGACTTTCCAGAAAAGCATCAGCAAAGAGGAGAAGAGGAAACTCTGAATTAACGCCCATGGCTTAGAAAATCAATGTGTTTGGCCATGTTTATGGTCAGGTGTTCACATACTTTTGGTTGTAATGTATTTCTGTAAAAACGATATATTATATGAATGGACAGAACTGCTGTAGGTTTGGAATGACACATTACCATCTTTGTTACATGCTGCGTATCAACATTTCAGCTGGACGTTCATCATACATATACAGTAAGTCAGTGTACCATGGTTACGCTCAGAAGTGAGACGAGAGGGCAGTGTAAGCTCAGGGGTTAAGGAACTGGACTGGTAATCATAAGGTTGCAGGTTCAAGCCTTATTACCACCAGGTTGCCACTGTTGGGCCCCTGAACAAGGCCTTTAACCCTAATTGCTCAAACTGTATTCAGTTATAACTGTGTAAGTCGCTTTGGATAAATGCTGCTAAATGCTGCAAATGTAAATGTCCTATTAAAAAGAGACAGTGAGACAGCAGGACTGAGCACTTGCAAAGTGAATGTAGGTACAGTGGTACCTTAAAACTCAACATCAATTGGTTCTGGGACTGGTGTTGAGTTTTAAAGGTGTTGAGTTTCAAGGTATTTTTTTTCCATAAGGATGTATGGGAAACCTGTTAATGCGTTCCATGGTCCCGTGGACTTGCATATATTTCAAGCTAATGTAAAATAATGTGGTTGTTTTTGACTCTTATACACTGTACATAACAAATATTATATAGAAACACTGAAATAAAAAGCTGATTCTTACAGTTTCTCAGAACCTCGAGCTATAACACAAGTTTAAAAGTGATACAGAAGAAAAATCCAGCTAAACACAGATACATGTGGAGCTTTCAGAATGAATTTGACGGTTATTCCACACAAATGCAGATTCGTCTCATTTTCACACCTTGATGACGTTTTACCGCACTGCTCAAGCAAAGCGCTGACCAAAACAACTGTTCATTGTTAATTTTAAATTAAATAAATACATTTAAAAAAAACAAACTAAACACGTTGAGTTTAAAGAAAACGTTGAGTTTAAGGGTATACATTTCTTGACAAAGTTTCAAAGATTTTGAGTTTTGGGAACATTGAGTTACAAGGTACCACTGTATAATTAAACTAAGTAAATCCAGAATTGAGTAATCCAGAATTGAAAATTAACAAGATATTACAGTAGTTTTGGTTGGCTTTCAGTCTTATTTAATATTTGATTAATTTTTGATCTGATTCCTGCTGAGGGTGGCAAGGTTGCCTCACAGCAGTTAGGTCTTGGATTCAATTCCCAAGTGGAGCTTTGTGTATAGAGTTTGTATGTTCTCCCCATTTCTTTGTGGGTTTCCTCTGGGAGCTCTGGTTTCCTCCCACAGTCCAAAAACATGCAGTCAGGCTTATTGGAGATACTAAAATCTGTGTGTGTGTGTGTGTGTGTGTGTGTGTGTGTGTGTGATGGACTGGCGAACTGTCCGGGATGTTTCCTGCCTTTCGCCCAGTGAATCGGACCAAAATAGAACAAAGCAGTGGTTAAACAGACTTGAATGAATGAATAATTCCTGTTGATAGATTATAATCTGTCGATTTGTCACAGTTCTTTCCACAAAATCTAGACTTCTTCCTGGTATTAATAAAACACAATACTCCACTAGGTAAACAAGGTGTGTAACCTAATTCCTAATTACAAGTGCCTTTATATGTGTAAACTATATGTGGGAGTATGTAGGCAAAGGTCAAAATGCTCATATGCAGAACTGAAGTCAGATAAATATCCATGTCAACTGCAACCCTAATCTGAAAAGAAAGAATAAAATTAATGCACATTTTATATTGGTCTAACTTATAAGGTAGCATGCTTGCTGTGACGTGGGCACAAATAATGTTCAAGTGCATTTGAATATTAAATCTATTAGAGACTTATCAGACATCTGAAAGCAGCTTACAACTGTGACAGTATACAATGCAATGCTCAGAGGCTCAACAGTGGCCACCTGGCAGTGGTAGGGCTTGAACCAGCAACATTCAGATCACTAATTTCCTTAACCACTGTGCTACCACTTATCACCAATAATTGATTCATGTTTTATAGACCTTGCTTTGTGTACAGGGACACAGTCATGCTGGGACAGAAATAGGTCTTCCTTAAACTGTTGCTGCAAAGTTGAAAGCACATTGTTTCTTTTACATAATTTATCATTATACCTGATAGGAACTGAACTGGTGTCCCAATACTTTTGTCTAAATAGTGTATATACAGTATATACATTTCTAAATAAATAAATGACCTTAAATGACCTTAAATCTGGTCCTGAGGACCTAAGTTGACCTCACATTCAGTTACCCTGTCCAGGTTGTATTCACGCCTTATGCCCAGTGTATCTAGGTGGCGCCCATCGCAACCCTGATGAGGATTAAGCAGGTGCTAAAAATCTAAAAATAAATGATTAAATGGATACATTACAACTGAACACTTGCAGTGTTAATGCAGCTTTGAATTTAAAAGTACAAGTCAGTGGTTGCAGAGTTACGAAAGACTTATTGACAGTCTGGGGCGGCACAGTGGCTTGGTGGGTAGCACTGTCGCCTCACAGCAAGGAGTTTGAATGTTCTCCCCGTGTCTGCGTGGGTTTCCTCCCACATTCCAAAGACATGCAAGTGAGGTGAATTGGTGATACTAAATTGCCTGTGACTGAGTTTTACATTAAAAACTACCTGTTTTGTCATGAATGTAACCAAAGTGTGTAAAACATGATGTTAAATCCTAACAAATAAATACTGAGAGTCTGAATGATGAATTTGTCTAAATTTGATTTGATTTCTTTGATAGACTGGAATTGATCAATTTGTCACAGTTCCTTCCTTAGAATTTTAACTTAATACACAAACATGGTGCGTAACGTGTACGTGGGAGTAGGTGAGTATTAAAGAAAAAGGAATATGGAAAAACAGGGAAACAGCAGACAAAGCGACAGAGAGAGCAGATTAATTGTCTTCCATTAAAGATGATTGATCGGTGTGTGCATGAGTGTGTGTGTGTGCACACGTACATATTGTTTATTATGAGTGTGCGTCAGGGGAAATATGAAAAGAAAAGCATTAGCAGAGATTACGCCACACTCCCTCCGGCTCTTGTTACTCATGCGCCACTGGCAGCCTGACGGTTCCCACACCTCCACACCAAAGTAATTGAAACTACACCCTCAGCCGCACCTGTACCTACCTGCCCCAACATGGCTCTCCACCAGCCGCTAAGCCCGGGATTTGCTTCTGCTTACAACCTAAAACGATGGGAGACGAGATAAAAATTACACTTAAATCTGCCGAGGCTTCAGTCCAAACATCAGCCAGAGATTCACAACGACAAAACACATTAGGTGTAATTAGGACAGACAGGGCAAAGTGAATGTATTATCTTTATTATACACACAGAGGCCTCTCTCAAAAACATTCACATGCACACCAGTAATACAACAATTATTCAGGGAGGAAATATATTCACCCACTTTTCATCCTGTTATTTAATATGCTTTCAGTGCATGAATACATTTTAAATGTACACATAATGTCTATTAACTTTGAACTTATAAGTATTACCAAAACATATTTTTATAAACATTAACAAAGCTATGTTCAAAACCAAAACTAATGAGGACATAATGTTAGTTCTTTGTTGCAAGGCAGTAGTTTGGAATTACGGAATGAATTACATTTACCAAATACAAAGTAAGGGCCTTGCTTAGGGGCCCAATAGTGGTAATCTGGCTGTAATATGGCATGAACTGGCAACCTTCTATGTACTAAGATAGTACTCTTACCATTGAGCTGCCACTTTCCTTTTTAATTAGCGTTTTGCAATTTAGGAATTGTACTGTATAATAAATTACATTTATCAAATACAATTTAAGCAAGGGCCTTGCTTAAGGGCCCAATAGTGTTAATCTGGCTGTAGTGGGGCATGAACTGGCAACCTTCTAATTACTAATGTAGTACTTTAACTATTAAGCCTTCACTTCTCTTTTAAATAGCGTTTTGCATTTTGGGAATTACAGAATAAATTACATTTACTAAATACAAACCAGGCAAGGGCCTTGCTTAAGGGCCCAATAGTGTTAATCTGGCTGTAGTGTGGCATAAACTGGCAACCTTCTAATTACTAATGTAATACTTTAACTATTGAGCCTCCACTTCTATTTTAATTAGCGTTTTGCATTTTGAGAATTACAGAACAAATGACATTTACCAATTACAATTTAAGTAAGGGCCTTGCTTAAGGGCCCAATAGTGGTAATCTGGCTGTAATATGGCATGAACTGGCAACCTTCTATGTACTAAGATAGTACTCTTACCATTGAGCTGCCACTTTCCTTTTTAATTAGCGTTTTGCAATTTAGGAATTGTATAATAAATTACATTTATCAAATACAATTTAAGCAAGGGCCTTGCTTAAGGGCCCAATAGTGTTAATCTGGCTGTAGTGGGGCATGAACTGGCAACCTTCTAATTACTAATGTAATACTTTAACTATTAAGCCTCCACTTCTCTTTTAATTAGCGTTTAGCATTTTGGGAATTACAGAATAAATTACATTTACCAGATACAATCCAGGCAAGGGCCTTGCTTAAGGGCCCAATAGTGTTAATCTGGCTGTAGTGGGGCATGAACTGGCAACCGTTTAATCACTAATCTAGTATTTAACCATTGAACTGCCACTTTCCTTTTCAATTAGCGTTTTGCATTTTAGGAATTAAAGAATAAATTCCATTTACCAAATACAGTTTAAGCAAGGGCCTTGCTTAAGGGCCCAATAGTGGTAATCTGACTGTAATATGGCACGAACTGGCAACCTTCTAATTACTAAGCTAGTACTCTAACCACTGAGCCACCACTTCCCTTTTTAGCATTTTGCATTTTAGGAATTACAGAATAAATTACATTTACCAATTACAATTTAAGTAAGGGCCTTGCTTAGGGGCCCAATAGTGGTAATCTGGCTGTAATATGGCATGAACTGGCAACCTTCTATGTATTAAGCTTATACTCTAACCATTGAGCCACCACTTCCCTTTTTAATTAGCATTTCGCATTTTAAGAAATACAGAATGTACAAAATAAGGCGGCATGGTGGCTCAAAGGGTAGCACTGTCGCCTCACAGCAATAAGGTCCTGGGTTCGATCCCCAGGTGGGGCGGTCCAGGTCCTTTTTGTGTGGAGTTTGCACGTTCTCCCCATGTCTGTGTCAGTTTCCTCTCACAGTCCAAAGACATGCAGTTGAGGTGAATTGGAGATACAAAATTGTCCATGACTGTGTTTGACATTAAACTTGTGAACTGATGAATCTTGTAACGAGTAACAACCGCTTCTGTCATGAATGTAACCAAAGTGTAAAGCATGATGTCAAAATCCTAATAAATAAATAAATATGTACCAAATACAATCCAAACAAGGGTCTTGCTTAAGGTGATTGCACAACAGTGTTGATCTGGCTGTAGCAGAGCCTCAACCAGCAACCTTCTGGTTATTAATCTAGTGCTCTAACCACTGAGCCACCACTTCCCTTTTTAATACGCATTTTTCAGGATTGTGGTTACCTTTGACCACGTTCAATGGTCAGATAAGACCAAATATAGCTTTTTTGGCCTATCAGAGGTGGGTTTGGTGCCTACACCAAGATAGGCATACAGAAAAGTACATGGTTGTGGATCTGTAATCTTGCTGGGTTGTTTTTACCCTGTTGACCCTGGACAGCCTGCTTGGACTCCAATATGTACCAGCAAATATTAAATTAAAATCTTATTGCCTTTATTGGGAAGCTTAAACTGGGCCTGTTGAGTCATCCAGAAACACAGTAATCAAAAGCACAACTGAAAAATGTTTCTCTGACCACAGAATCAAGGTTGGTCATCTCAGTCCTCCAACCTAAACCCTATAAAAACCTGTGGAATAAGCAAAAGAACAGAGCCCACAAGTGTGGACCTAGAAGTTTGAAGATTCTGGAAAGATGATGTAAAGATTAAATCTTAAAGTCTTAAATCTACTGCCTTGTGTTTCCAAGTCTCATTAAGTCTCATTATCTTCATATGCTTTTGCAAAGATAGGCTGTACAAAGTATGGTAGCACGGTCGTCTCACAGCAAGAAGCTCCAGGGCTCGATTCGGGAGCTCCGGTTTCCCCCCACAGTCCAAAGAAAAGCAAGTGAAGTGAATTGGAGATACAAAATTGCCAGTGACAGGTTTTATATTGAACTTGAAATGATGAATCATGTGGAACCTGTGACTACCTGTCCTGTCATGAATATAACCAAAGTGTAAAACTTACAATACAATCCTAATAAGCAAACAGACAAACAAACTATACAAAGTACTAAATAAAATGTGCAGCTGTGGCATACATACAGTTAAAACATGATTTTGTGATAGGATTGAGTTTCCTTTTTCTTATATGGCAGCGCTGTTTGATAATATTTTGAATGAAAGATCAACAGGATTAACAATGCATTTTACAGCCCTTTTGTTTGTATTCCAGGGGTGCTAATATTTGATTAAGGGACTGTATGCAAGCCTACCACGTTATCTTACATCATACCAAGGAATGTGATAGAGATGCTTGGATTTGAGCCTAATAATCAGGTTTTTAGTGCATGTACAATAGGGTAACTGGTTCACAGTAAACACCATGGACATAATTTAACACTACAACTATAAAACAAAACATTATTTAAAAGATGCATGTTGCAATGCTGATGTAACACCACCCTTGACAGGAGGCTTTAGTAGTAAAACAGTAAAGTGTTCACCATATCATCTAGAGATTGCAAAGTAAAGTTCCAACAATGCCATTCCCATACATGGATGGAGTCTCAGACAATGCAAGTTTTATTGAAAATATCATTTAAAACATGGATGAAGTTAGTAGCCTAATAGTGTTGGTACAGTTTGTATTGTAATTTACATTTCTTAAATACAGCATACATTTTATTTATTTATTTATTAGTTATTTAATCATTTATTTTTCAGATTATCAGCCAGCAATCTCCACACAGAAAAAGTAAAAAACAACCACACAAACAATCAGAACCCTGACTTTTCGAACTCTTAACTGTATTGTAAATTAGCTGTGTTTGTAAAAAGCCTTTGTTAAAACAGGCAAGAAAGAATCCATCAATGGGAGAAAGGGGAGAACCTGTTGTATGGACAACCATCTCTGCAACACTCTATAATTTAAGTAACTATATTCCCAGCAAGAAGATAAAGAGTGCCGGCATCTGCACCGGTGGAAAACTGAACTGGATCAAGCCCAGTATCACAGTATTAAAGATAAGAACAGGCTGCCAGCAGTGAAGCAAGCAGCATTATGAGACATAAGCCATAATTAAATAGAAGGACTTCCAATTCCATAGTGGAGGGACTGAATTAATGCTTAATAAGGCGGATAGATCTTTGGTTATTCTGAGCTCCAATGGCATGGCAGACAGACATTATTATGTAAATCGTGCCCCCTTGCCCATCTCCAAGACAGGTGGACCTGTTGGATTCCGGAGTTTGAGAGGAATTAACTGCCCAAATCCAGATGTGCAAAACTTGTAGACTTTTACCAGTAACTTCTGCCAGATTTGGCTTCTACAAAGTAATGAATAAAGTGTTTGAATAATTTTGTGAATAAGAGATTCCAGTTTTTGATTTTTAATTAACTTGTGAAAAGCTCTAAACTCATTTCATTGTTATAGGTGCTTATGTGTGGATCAATGGTTTAAAACGGGTAAAGTGTGCAAAAAGTCAAGGGATCTAAATACTTTCTGAATTCCTTGTCTTTGTTCCTTCAGTGGATAGGAGCCAATTCCCCCAAGATCCTAAAAAATGGGAAACATGCCTATACTTCCAAATAGTAAATACTTCTCCCATTAAAGTCTGGGGACCATTAACCTTACTTTTGTTACTACCACACTTTGGCTTGTGTGATAAATGCCATTGTGGTGCCAGTGACTAGCAAGGCTCCTGCCAGGCCTGGCACACTCACATGGTCTCTAGTGTAAGCCAAGGTCAACCAGATTTATTTGTTCTTCTGGCCAAATTGTCTCTGTGAAAACCCAAAATCCATTACCAGAACTCCTGTTTTGTCCAAAACCACTGGATCAGTGTCAGATTACACCCCCTTTGATAAAACTTCCTACACTTCCAGTCCTTAACTAAGGCCAAGCAGTGTGACTTGAACCAGGCACAGGCACTGTGTAATGTGTGTTTTCTTAGCTAGCTAATCATAAAGCAAGCCATTTAGCTCAGGTTGGATAAACTAGATGACATTTTAAAGTAAGATATACATAAAGCAAAATGATCCAAGTCAGGTAAGCACAGGAAGTTATCAGTGGCTGGGCAGCCATGAGATAATGGCAGAAACAAGTCAATCAGTGGTGCAAACGGAAAGTTGACAAAACACAGGTTGGGTTCACGGATTTATAATGTTTACACATTGAAGGAAAAATCAAAGCAAAACTGACCAGTCCTTGTAAACCTGTGCCCACTGTATCCTCAGACTCCTGTTTTAACAGGAGTGAAACCCAACATGAGCTTGTGTGGTTTAATGTAAAAGCCATGCTGCTTTAACATCAGTGCCTGAGTTCTGTGGGTTTGAATCATGGGCTGGGCTCACAAAAACTGGGCTCATTAAACCTAGCCATTGAGGGTACACACTGCACTTTTGGTGCCGGTTCCAAGCCTGGATAAATAAGAGGGTTGTGTCAGGAATGGCATCCGGTGTAAAATCCATGACAAATCAGATATATGTGTGTGTGTATGAATGATCCGCCATGGCAACACCTAACGTGAGCAGCCGAAATTTATTCATTCAGGAGTGAAACCCAAAATGGTCTTTTGGTGTTGTAGTCCATCTGTCTCAGGGTTTGAGGTGTTATTCATCAGATACTATTTTGCTTACATGGGCCTATCAATGTGTAACTTTTTGGAACATATTTTTGCTTATGCTTATTTTTTCTTAATGTTTATTAGCATTTATTATTAACGTCAAAATGTATGTGTTTATTTGATATGCACTGGAAGCTTATTAAATAACAACAAAAATGGTTAAACATATTTTATTGCATGGATTATTGCATGGATAATAAAAAAAAAATCAATTATTGTAAAGTAACACTTATTCTTGTTATTCTTTAGTTTTTATTTGCAGATACAGTGGTACCTTGTAACTCAATGTCCCCTAAACTTAAAATCTTTGAAACGGAACCCTTCATCTAGAAATTTGTACCTGTAAACTCAACGTGTTCACTTTTTTGATTTTGTTTTATTTAATTTCAAATTAACAATGAACAGTCGCTTTGTTCAGCACTTGGCTTGAGCGGTGCAGTAAGATGTTGTCAAAGTGCAAATATGAGACAAATCTGCATTTGTGTGAAATAACTGTCAAGTCCACTCTGAAACTTTTAAACTTGTGTTACAGCTCGAGGTTCTGAGAAATTGTAAGAATCAGCTTTTTAAAAAAAAAGAGTCTAAAGCGCTTATCGTTAAACAAGGTTTACGTAACTTAATGTATTAAAATTATGACATAGAAACACTAAACTTCTCATAATTATTACAGCTCATAAGTTTTCTCCACTAATGAAATTCCTCACTCGTTTTAGTACAATAAGTCATATTAAGCTTTCTGCAACAGTTATTTATTTTTAACTGTTTTTCAGTTGTATTTCAGTGTTTTTTTTATATTATATTTGTGTTATTTGTGTTATTGTGTTGTGTTATTTTCAGTGTTCAAGTGTCAAAAACAACCTCATTATTTTACATAAGCCTAAAATATATGCAGTTCCACGGGACCATGGAACACATTAACAGGTTTCTTATACATCCTTATGGGAAAAAATACCTTGAAACTCAACACCTTTCTAACTCAATGCCACTCCCAGAACCAATTGACGTTGAGTCTCAAGGTACCACTGTACTTTTATTTATAGCAGAAATAGTTTCTCAGATGTCCCTGAAAACTCACAATTTTGTTATTATTAGCCCAGAAACTTAATATATGTTCCTCTAGTCAAATTGTAATGCCAAAAAAAACCCCCAATACATTTCACTTTTTAAATATCAAAAATGATTCCATCTTTTGCCGTTTAATTTGTATTTAACAACAGAAATAGTCGAATATTTATTTCCTGAACAGTTATTTTTTTTTCCTAATTAATTTTAACTATTGTAAAGAACATTTAACGGCTATTCTTTAGTTTTTATTTGGCAGATACTTTTACATTATGTATTGCAGAAGCAGTGTTATTAGCCCCGAACCTTCATATAAGTTACTCATTCTTTTTGTATAAAATAAAACACGGCAAGATTGTTACTCAGAAGTATATAAGTATTGTACAAACTAATTAAAAATGTGATGCATAAAAAACAATACATTCCACTTTGCCATTTAATTTGTAATTAATAACAAAAATGGTTGAAAACATATTTCTTGCATTTTTAAATGTATTTAAATTGTAAAGAAACATTCACTGTATTTCTTTAGTTTTTATTTGGCAAATACCTACATTTGTAGCATTTGTAGTGTTTCCCAGACGCCCCTGGAAACTCACAAAGTGTTTTTTACTTTCACAGAACCTTAATAAAAGTTCCTATTTATCTTTGTATTTAAAAAAGACAAGATTGTTACTCAGAAGTTTAAATGTTTTATACAAACTTGTCAAAATGTGATGCATAAAAATACATTCCAATACATTCCACTTGAATATTATAAATGATTTCATCTTTTGTCATTAATTTGTGATTAACAGCAATGGTTGAATTTATTTTTTCTGCATGGTTAAACTTCAATTAGCGTGAAGAAACTTTATTGTTATTCTTTGGTTTTTATTTGGCAGATACTTTCAAATTATTTATTGCAAACGCAGTGTTTCTCATAGGTCTCTGGAAACTCACAAACTTTAATAGCCCCAAACCTTAATATAAGCTCCTCTTTCTGTGTTTTTATACACAGAAACACAGGGGTGGATGCTGGAGCCTATCCCAGCTTTTCAATGGGCGCAAGGCACACAGTAACAACCTGGACGGGCACCAGTCCATCGCAGGGCCACACACACACACACACACACACACACACACACACACACACACACACACACACATTCACCTATAGGGCAATGTGTCAGTGTCTCCAATTAACTTGACTGCATGTTTTTGGACTGTGGGAGGAAAACGGAGCTCCCGTAGGAAACCCACACAGACACAGGGAGAACATGCAAACTCCGTGCAGAAAGGACCCGGACCGCCCCGCCTGGAAATCAAACCCAGGATCTTTTTGCTGTGAGGCGACAGTGCTACCCACCGAGCCACCGTGCCGCCCTATTTATTTCCTGCACAGTTACATTTTTTAAACATTTATTGTAATTATTGTAAATTTTATTTGGCAAATACATTTACATTATTTACAGCAAAAAAAGAGTTTCTCAGATGTCCCTGAAAAGTCACAAACCTTGTGTTACTAGCCCTGAACCTTAATATAAGTTCCTCTTTCTTGTTGTATTAAAAAACACTGCAAGATTGTTACTCAGAAGTATATAAATTTTAAACAAACTTGTCAAGATGTGATGCATAAAAAAACTAATACGTTCCAGTTCGTAAATTTCGTAAACGATTCCATCTTTTGCCATTTAATTAGTAATCAGCAGCAGATAAAATTTCTTCAGTATGTCATGCAACCTGGTGTGACAGCTGCCTAATTTCATCACACTGGGGTTCCATGCCTGGCTTGTCCAAACTGCCCAAACAAATAAATAAATCACAGAAAGTTGAGCAGCGTGGACGTTAAAGAGATGAGTATTCACGGATTCCATGGGGTATTTTGCTTTAAATCAAATTAAACTTGCTGAGGAAGAAGGCAAGCTGTGCTGCCAGTGTGAGGGTTACGTGGAATGAAATAGAGTGTAACAGGAGGAGAGAAATAGCAGCAGTGGGATAACTCGAATACCTCACGTCTTCAGGCTGTCTATCTTAAACAAAAGATTATTGTTGAGGGCTTGTGAGGAAGTGCCGTGGATCAAAATGTGGAAATCCAGTTCCAGAGAGAATTGGTTGTTGCACCTTATTCTTCTTTATTGAGCAGTTGACATTCCTCAGCTGAAACATTAAAGAATTACAGTCATGCATAATTGTTTAGTTCCTCACTTTTAACAAAAACTGTGAAGTGGAATAGCCAAATAACAGTTATGCATAATTGTTTAGTTCCTCACTTCCAACAAAAACTGTGAAGCGGAGTAGCAAAATTACAGCTCAAACTTATTTTGATAAATAATTTTTGATCTCCAGTAACAGGGAACAGGGTCAAGTCAAATCAATTTATATAGCGCTTTTTACAATGGACATTGTCTCGCAGGGACCCATCGTTCTTGGGTGGCCTGGAGGATACTTTAAATAAATAGGATTTACACAAATCATACAAACACAAAATTGAATTGAACTGAAGGTTATAACTAGCAAAAAAAATTGGAGTTCTTCATTATTCAGTCCAGTCTGTGATAAAGTCTGTTGTAAGTTTTGGACATTTTTGGTGCAAACACGCCAGGTTTCCGTCACATCTAGTAGAAGCAGCATTGTTGGCACTGCAGTCTCGACTTGCAGGGATTAATGACATGTTCAGAGAAAAATAGGGGAATGGGGCAGATATTTCACACAGGCCTTAGGTCAGGGTGCGGGAACTGCAATGCCATTTTTATTGAAATATATTGAAGATAAACAATTTGGCAAGCACAGTGTCAGCAGGGAGGATGAAATCAGCACGACAGCTTATGTACATGACAGACTAAAGTCTTCACATTAAACATTATGTTTAACGTTATGTTTCTCCTACTCAGTTCTATTGTCTATTACTTCCTAACACTCTCACTTTAGCTTTCTCTCACTTGCTTTTCATCAATCAACCAGTCTTTCTTTTTTGCTTTCTTCAAATCTGTCATGTTTGTGCTCTGTTACACATCCATTGGTCATTTAATTTGACAGAGAAGTGGAACAGTCACAGTAATGACAGCAAAGATGCTGTCTCATTATTAAAGAACACAGCAACACTATGGTTAAGATTATGGTTTGCTTTGTTTTTATGGTATATTCACATCTGGTTTACATCTTTCAAAATTATACCAGTAGGTGGATTGGCTGCTCTTAAATACTACACTCAATTGTCTGTGAGTGAAAAGGGGAAATGTGTGATGATCCTGGAGGGACTGTTTTCCAGTCCAGGTGGTGGCTCAAAAAAAAAAAAAGTCGAAAAAATATTATAATTATTATTAATTTACAGCATTTAGCAGACGCTTTTATCCAAAGCAACTTACAGTACTGTGACAGTATATTGTCTAAGCAATCAAGAGTTAAGGGCCTTGCTCAAGGGCCCAACAGTGGCAGCCTGGCAGTGGTGGGGCTTGAACCAGCGACCTTTGAATTACTAGTCCAGTGCCTTAACCACTAGGCTAAAACTGACTAATATTAATATGTAACTGAAAGGACCATGCAGGTATATTTGTGTTGGACTTGTACGAGGGATTTTCAAAAAGTTTCCGCACATTTATATTTTGATTGGAAGCAGTGAGGGCGGGAGGAGTAATAATTGGTCGTGTCTGAGAGAGCTTATAGTCCGGATTTAGCACCATCTGATTTTCACCTTTTTGGACGTTCAAAGAATCTTTAAAAGGAAGAAGATTTTCATGTGATGATGATGTGAACGCAGAGGACGATGTAGAAAAGTGATGTGATTTGTTTTTGAAATTGTTAATAAAAAAAAAAGTGTGCAGACTTTTTGAAGGACGCTCGTATATTTGTGAAGGTACCATTAATGTGAAGGCGCCCTACAGAAAATGTCTACTATTTTATGCTAACGCTCACCTTGCCCTCACTGCTTTTCTTATCTTTGTGAAAGCTCTTCTTTATCAGTCCTTTCTCAAGGCGGCTTCAGTCACATGATTCCAGCATTTTTAAAGCCCCCACTCTAATCCCTACACCCTTCAACTCATTAAGCCCCCTGTAGTGCTCTTCCTCAGGTAAGAATTATTGCTTTGGGTGTGGCTCACTTTGCACATTCCACCGACTCACCAGAATGCTTGCTCATTGATATCCTCGTCCGCCTCTTTCTTTGTCAGGGTGATTAAGCATCCGAGCCTCTGGCCGACTTGATCCCGGTGACCTCCGTGGCAACTGGCTAATAAAAGAGCTGATAATGCAGGAGTATAAAATACTTCAGTGTGTTTTAACTTATTTCCTATGTATTGTAAATGTGCTTACAACAAGCACAGATTTGCACCTTTTACAATCAAGGGGTAAATTATGCTAGCCGACTACCTCTGGGATCCTGAGTTTGAAAGCCCAGTTGTGCTATTAGTCAGTTTAGTGTCTACATACATAAAGACATGACTGGCTATGTCTGAGGGTGGCCAAGGCCTCATGATGGATTGACACCCGGTCTGGAGTGTTTTACTGCATTGCGTCCATTGATTCCAGTAAAGCTGGACCCACCATGACTTTGACCAGGGTAGAGCGGTGGTAAACATGAAAATAAAATGAAGGAAAATAGTTAGAGGGAATTTTTGTCCCAACCTTTTCCTCAAACCTCTTCAGTGTTGCTTAACAAGTGCACCAGAATTATCAGTGATGGACCTTCTAAACTGTAAGTGTTTGTCTTCACATTGGTGATTCAGCTCTAAATAAACGAATGTCAAGAAGCCCCGCCATGTGCAGAACATCAGTGGATCCTCTGCAAAGCCACTCTGAAGTGAGTTCGATTTCCCAGGGCTCTGAGGGTGGAGCGCAGAGGGGCGATCTTGGCATTCCAGGGCCCTGTCGCGTCGTCTCCTGGTCTCTAATTTGGGAGCAGCTGTTGGGCTCTGCGATGCCTCAGCCTTCAAAGCCAGGTCAGGATTTTAGGGCAGAAGAGGGGGATGGGCAGGGGGATATAGGCTACTCTTCAGCCCTGCAGGAAACTCTCTTTATTACTCAAGACACTTTCCAGTTGCAGCAGGTCTGTACTCTACAACACCTGTGCTGAGTCAGGAAGAGGAGATTATAGGATAAATGTAGCGTTTGGAAGCTAATGTAAAAGAACTGTGAATTTTTACAGATGGTCAGTCTGGGGAACAAGAGTCTCTGATGACCTGAGGCTTTCCCTACACTTAGACTGGTGGCGAGAGTTGGTAATTTTACCAACACAGAGATTCTGAGCTCCTGGATTCGAATCTCGGTTCTGCTACCGGTCAGCTGGGCGCCCTCTATCAGGCACAATTAGCTAATGCCTGCAGCAAACAAAATTGGCCTCTAGTCTGCTGGGTGGGAAAGACTGGACTAAGGGTTGGGGTTGTCAACGCTGTGTAAGGGCCTTGGTTGCCCAGGGAACCTGTACAGAAAGTGGAAGAGCACAGAGATCGGGGCGTGATTCGGACGACAAGAGGTGAAAAATCGATGCTGATCTGAACTAAGGATTAATGTTCTTGAGATGCTCTCAGAGGCAAAGTGCTTATAGTAACCATACATTTACACTGATCAGCCATAACATTAAAACCACCTTCTTGTTTCTGCACTCACTGTCCATTTAATCATCTCCACTTACTTTGCACTTTGTAGTTCTACACTTACTGGCTGTAGTCCATCTGTTTCTCTACATACTTTTTTTTTAGCCTGCTTTCACCCTGTTCTTCAATGGTCAGGACCCCCACAGGACCACTACAGAGTAGGTATTATTTAGGTGGTGGATCATTCTCAGCACTGCAGTGACACTGACATGGTGGTGGTGTGTTAGTGTGTGTTGTGCTGGTATGAGTGGATAAGACACAGCAGTGCTGCTGCAGTTTTTAAATACCGTGTCCACTGTACACTCTATTAGACACTCCTACCTATTTGGTCCACCTTGTAGATGTAAAGTCAGAGACGATCGCTCATCTATTGCTGCTGTTTGAGTTGGTCATCTTCTAGACTTTCATCAGTGGTCACAGGACGCTGCCCACTGGGGCGCTGTTGGCTGGATATATTTGGTTGGTGGACTATTCTCAGACCAGCAGTGACAGTAAGGTGTTTAAAAACTACAGCAGCGCTGCTTTGTCTTATTAACTCATACCAGCACAAGTGTCACTGCAGTGCTGAGAATGATCCACCACCCAAATAATACCTACTCTGTAGTGGTCCATTGAAGATCAGAGTAAAAGCAGCCTAACAAAGCATGCAGAGAAACAGATGAACTACAGTCAGTAATTGTAGAACTACAAAGTGCTTCTATATGGTAAGTGGAGCTGATAAAATGGACAGTGAGTGTAGAAATTTGCACAAATTTGCTAGCACGTGAATAGTTTTTCTTTTTATTCACAGCCTATCATCAGCAGTCAAAACACCCTAAATCTATTTTACACATGATTGATTTAACCTAAGTCAATGGGGGCATTCAGATAAAAATTGAATACACTTGAAGTCTTACTATTTTTCTTACACATACAAGTATAAAAATCACAGCGTTTTGCATAACAAGCCGAAGGGAACCCCGGTGACGCCGGTGATACTGTTGCATGAACGTAGACAAAGTTCAGGTTCTCACAGTTAGCTGTGCATGGTGTGGGTACCCCGGGGGATTCCAGATGTGGTCTGCTTTATGCTCCACCTAAACCCTTATTTACTTCATTGACTTGTCCTAGGCTGTAATTAGTGAAATTACACACCATTCCAAGCAAGTGCCTAATGATTGACTACCACATAACACTTAACGGCAGCACATTGTAAATTTCAATGTACTAATTTGGAAGACAACACCTAAATGTTCTGGTGAAATCTGAGGGATTTATTACATTTAAATACTTTCCCAGGTGAAATCAGAAATTGTGACATGTAACTGACCTTTTATAGGCCATGGGTTAGCCACATTGAGAAAGTAAATCAGTATTGTATAGTTAAGGGTTATGCTTTCCACAACACCAAAATAATAAATGGCAGCACAGTGGCTCAGTGGGTAGCACTGTCGCCTGACAGCAAAAAGGTCCTGGGTTTCATTTCCAGGTGGAGCAGTCTGGGTCGTTTCTGTGTAGAGTTTGCATGTTCTCCCCCGTGTCTGTGTGGGTTTCCTCCAGGAGCTCTGGTTTCCTCCCACAGTCCAAAGACATACAAGTGAGGTTAATTAGAGATACTAACATTATAGCCCTGAGTTCGAGTGTATGTGTGGCCCTCTTTGGACAGCGAGAGTGTCATGTAATTGTCAGAAGTTGCCAAAGTGCATATGGGAATTGAGTATTCAGTACAACAAAGAAAATGTTGCTGTATGTATATTTTTGTCCAAACAAAAATTCTGCTCACAGACAGCATACAGACAGCATAACTTATTAAAATAGTGTTTTGGGGACAGAAAGAGTATTAATATTCTATATAAATTTATATAAACCTTTAAGTTTAACTGTGTGCAAACTTTTGGATCTAGAAATACTTTCACTCTGCAGATTGTGGCAATGTTGGCTAGATATTCTTGTGTTTCAGCAGTCAAACAATTCACCCTGCATCAGAGGGGAACCGTCAGGGCACTCTATGTTCTCAGAGAAGGAATAAAATATTCTAAAAATAATATTTACTGGGCGAAAGGTATGAAACCACCCTGGACAAACACTCCATCACAGAGCAAGCACACATGCACACACACAATCACGGCTAGGGGGGACTTTAGTATCTCCAATTAACCTGACTGCATGTCTTTGGATGTTGAGAGAAAACCTGGGAGAAAACCTGGACAAAACCCACATGGACATGGGGAGAACATGCAAACTCTACACAGAAAAGACCCAGATGACTCCATCTGGGAATCAAACCCAGGATCTTCTTGCTTCGAGGGGATAGTGCTACCCACCAAGCCACTGGGCTGCAGTTTGTAAATGTGAAAACATAAATAGAAGAAACCTAAGTATAATTGTTATTATGCAAACATAATTGTCATTATAGGATAAAATGTATCGTAAAAGCATACAATACTTAAAATAGTGTTTTGGGGACAGAAAAGAGTTTGCTGTCAAAATAAAGTATTATTCAGTCAAAATAAAGTAGCAAGTATTAATATTCTCTAGACACCAATCAGGCATAATATTATGACCACTGACAGGTGAAGTGAATAACACTGATTATCTCTTCATCACGGCACCTGTTAGTGGGTGGGATATATTAGCCAGCAAGTGAACATTTTATCCTCAAAGTTGATGTGGAAGTTGAAGCTTTTGAGTTTGACAAGGGCCAAATTGTGATGGCTAGACAAGTGGGTCAGGACATCTTCAAAACTGCAGATCTGCAGTGGTCAGTATCTATCAAAAGTGGTCCAAGGAAGGAACAGTGGTAAACCGGCGACAGGGTCATGGGCAGCCAAGGCTCATTGATGCATGTGGGGAACGAGGGCTGGCACGTAGACAAGCTACTGTAGCTCATATTGCTGAAGAAGTTAATGCTGGTTCTGATAGAAAGGTGTCAGAATACACAGTGCATTGCAGTTTGTTGAGTATGGGGCAGCATAGCTGCAAACCAGTCAAGTAGGAAGGTGGTCATAATGTTATGCCTGATCGGTGTAAATATATGTAAACCATAAAAGTTTGCTCTGCAGATTGTGTCAATGCTGGCTAGATATTCTTATGTCAGACAATTCACACTGCATCAGAGGGGAACCATCAGGAACCTCTAAACTCTTAGAGAAACTCATAGGGCTACTGCACTGCTTGTAAGGTATCCTCCAATGTCTTATTTTGGCTCTAGTCTCAAAACAATACAGATTTCTTATGGAGCCTGCAGAATCAGGCCACTAGTAATGAAAGTATTTAGTAAATGTTTCCTTAAGCAGTGAAGGAGCCTGTTTTTCATTACCGACATTACCAGGTCACTTTAGCAACAAGCTAAAACAGCCTAAAACTATTTTGCTTTAAAAAATACTGCAGTGTTTTTTAGCCACGATTCTAACACTACTGTAGCATGGTGTGAATATTGCACATGACTTTATTTATGTCCTAGGAAAAGAACAGAAACTCTGATTTATATCTGACATTCAGTATAATGGAGGACTGTGCACAATTAGATACACTTCAGGAGGGCTTATCTGATATTTCCATTTCTGTACAGCACATGGCTTAGCTTTGCTTAGCTATTGTAGAATTAATTTTACATTTATTAACAATGATTTTTTAAATATTCATTCATTCATTCATTATTTTTTATCGTTGCTTCATTCTGGTCAAGGTTGTTGTGGGTGCAATTTACTGAGTGAGAGGTATGAAAACACCCCTCCACACACATACAGTCACAGGTTGGGCAATTTTAGTATCTCCAATTAATCAGAATGCATGTGTTTGCACTGTGGGACAAAACTGGACGGACCCAGATCGATCCACCTGGGAGTCAAACCCAGGTCCTTCTTGCTGTGAGGCCACCGTGCCACCTAGTATCTCCACTTAACCTGACTGCATGTATTTGGACTGTGGCACGAAACCCACATGGACATGGGGAGAACATGCAAACTCCACAAAGAAAGGACCCAGATCGCTCCACCTGGGAATCAAACCCAGGATCTTCTTGCTGTGAGGGGATAGTGCTACCCACAGCAACACCATGCTGCCCAATTTTAAATATGAAAACATAAATAAGAGAAACCTATGTATAACTGTAATTATGTCAACACAATTGTCATTATATGATTACATTTATTGTATATTTAATTTGATATGCTTTGTAAAAAGCGATATGGTCAGAGGGCCTGAATGCTTGACTCCTTCCATATGCTGTGAGGTGCATTTTGAAGGACTGGTTTGTGGAAATGTGTCCACTTATTCATAGAGCATGAGCTGATAATCATGATAATCTATGTTATGACCTTTACATCCACCAGATTACCAATCGTATTGAAGACAACATATCATTTCACCCCCAGGGAAAGGAACAAGGCAGGAGTAGAGTCAGGATATTGATCCTATTCAAGAACAGCCTTATGGGGTTTATATACATTCTATTTAATCTCTGAGCCTTTGAATTGTATGACGTTCACCCTGTGGTTTTCAGCCTTGATGGTTTTGCTGGCCTGCTGAAACCTGAGCTGCCTCCTGCTAATCCAGTCATTCCTGTGCTGAGGTTGACTGAGGTTGGCTGAGGTTGGAAGCACTCACAATGCAGCTGGTTTACGTCCCGCACATGCACCAGTGGCCGGGCCGGTTGAGCGAGGCTTCCAGTTCAAACACAGCCGGGAAGGGGGGGGGGGGGGGGGGGGGGGAGTTATCAGGGCACTGTGGAAAAGCTGATCAGAGAGTCCTGGTTTACTACACTTCACTTTGAAGACAAACCACACTGCCCTGGCCACAAGAATTCTCGGTCAACATGTGACGCGTAGAATAAATAAATGAATGAATGAATAGATGAATGGATTCAATTATCAAATTTGACACAGATGAGATGAAAAGAGGAGTATGTCTTCGTGTGCTTTCTTCTGCAGAGGAAAAGTGCCATACTTGCCTGTGGTTAGGACATTTAGCTATTAAAATACGGAAAGCCTGATTTCCTTGCCGATTCGGCATACGAGGTGTTTTCCACTGGATGACTTTTATGGGAGAGGCTGGTGGAGAAACTGCAGGTCAGTTAAAGTTTGGAGTATTGCAACAGTTTCCAGGGTGTTTTTATTGTTTCTATGGTGCAATACACTGTAAAATATTGCACATTTTCAGAATTATAGTTAATTGACAGACTCAGTTCAAACTTCACGTCATCCTGAAGAAGAAAAAAAACATCTTTAAGTCATGCTGTATTTAAAAACAAACTGGGTAACTACTTCTCGATTACTGATTCTAATTATTCATTCACACACACACACACACACACACACACACACACACACACACACACACACACACACACACACACACACACACACACACACACACACACACACACACAGAGTCACAGCTAAGGCAATTTTAGTAGCTCTAACTTTGGACTGTGGAAGGAAACCACAGAACCTGGACAAAACCCATGTGGACACAGGGAGAACATGCAAACTCCACACAGAAAAGACCCAGATCGCTCCACCTGGGAATCAAACCCAAGACCTTTTCGCTGTGAGGGTATAGTGCTACCCAAGTATTACTAATCATATAAGTGTAATTACTCATATAACTATAATTAATCATATAAGGCAGGGTGTCAAACTCATTTCCACCGAGGGCCACATCAGCGGTATGGTGGCCCTCAAAGGGCCGGTTGTAACGTATCCTGCTGTGATTGCAGTCTGCCTTTTAAGTCTTGGACAATTTGTTGTTTTTCTCGGAGGCTAAATTCTGTTTTTGGTGTCGATGTCTAATTTATTCGGTATATTTATAATGTACTGTATATCTACATTTATATTGTTTTCCTTTACCACAGACACGGCCTCATAACACAAGAGACGTATCAGTTTTTCTTCTTGAAGTACAAACTTGTATTCACTTTCCCATCTTTCATTAAATTACCTCCTTCTGCTTCAGTTTTCTCTTCTTGTACACTTTGGGATTATTTGTAACATCATCTAGTGGAGGGATGCGATCACTTTGCAGGTCACAAAATCAGCATGCATTGTGGGAGATGCAGTTTATGTATGATTTTACAGTGTATTTTAAGACAATTGTTCTGCCCTCACCAAGTTTTCCCCCTTTCTCAGCTAGACAAACAGACAGACAGACAGAAAACTCCCTCCAAAATACAGTTAGGTTGGTTTTATTTGCTTCCCAACTGTACACGGTGTGCATCAGAATGGAGTAAAACTACAAAATACAAACAATAAAAACAATAAAAAACTTAATACAGTACATGCACATAGCTGTAGTTAAGTGTTACATCTAGTACAATATAAAATGTAACCAAAAGTAAAATAGCGCTAACGAGTTAGCATTTTATGTAAAAAATACTAATTGCTATAATAACGGTAACAACCGTGTTTAATTACAGAATTATGGTAAATTCGTAACTGAAATAATGTAACATACTCGCTAACCATTTACAAACAACTGAGAATATAAATGTCTACTACTTAACATGGGTTCTTTTGCCACTTAAAGGCGCAGGTGTCCCATTAAATTATAAGTGCGTCTTTGTAACTACTCAAACCATCACAACAATCATACGTCTTATAAGCTCTCTTGAGTTTGACACCCCTGATATATGTATATTTAATCATAAAATGTATCATTCATTCATGTCTGTGCCTGAATGCCCCTTTTGCTGGCCAAAAATTGCCAAGCAGAAGGGCACAACTCCAATATGGCTCAAACTTCTAACTTAAAGTCCCAAGGAGTGCTAAGCTAATTTGGCTAATGAGCAGCTAAAAAAGTTTACTGCTGTGCTCATATTTGATTTTTAAATCTGTAATATTTCAATGCTTAGGTAGTCAGCATCAGCAGATAATAATCAGAAACCAATATTGGTACCATATTGGTGAGGGAGCTAGATAGTTACAATAAGTTTTTAGCTAGACAGCTGCTAAATGTCTTATGAAGTATTTATATTTGGCTTGAAAATGTTATATTTCTAAACTTCTAGTTCCATATTTACATGTTATCCTGCAAACAAATGCTGGGTTTTCAGGTTTTACTGGTAAGAGTATGGAAACACTGTGTCATTAGGGTGTAAAAACAGTTTGCTGTGTCTTAGTCAATAGCAGGGTACAGTTAAGTGGTTTAGTGTGGAGTAAGCCTCAGCAACAGGTGAAGGAAGGCGGGAAACTTTCCCTCGTGATTTGAGTCATAACAGCCATTAAGAACCGGTAACATGAATCTGGTTTCTTTCCTGACGCTATGACTCGACTTTGAACCCTTTGTTCTGGCTTTGAATTGAATGTCCTCTCTCTCTGCCACCTCAGGAGGTCGTCTCTCAAATCTGATCCCTCTGATGACAGAAACACACGGACTGTGTACGAACAGGCCTGACTAACTCATCCTGGATTCTTCTGCTGCCAGTTTTTAAATAGGTTGTTTAACAAAGTCTTGGAATGTGAGAGGAAGCCTGAGCTGTGGAAAAGAAATGAAATGGTTCAGATTTTTAAGAATAAGCTAAGCAGCAAAATGGTTTCATGCCAGCAAAGTGATAGAGGAGTATAGAAAAGGCCATAAGGAGTTGCACTGTGTGTTTGTAGATCTAGAGAAAGCTTATTATAGTGGGAAGAGCGGATACGTGGTACGGTATAAGAACCTCTGAAGTGGTAGAGAAGTATGTGAGGGTGGTGAATAATATGTATGAGAACAAGATGTGCAGTAGGAATGATGGACAGATTTAAAGTGAAAGTAGAGCTGCATCAAGGATGATTCCTTTCTTGTTTTTAATAATCATGAACAGGTTAACTGACAAGCTTAAGCAGGAGTCTCCATAAAATGATGTTCTTAAATATTATTGTGATTTGTAGGAGATTTGAGGAGAGCTTCAAGAAATTGAGATACCTGAGAACGTCTGTGAATGAGAGGGACGGTGGCGGAAAGGTTAAGTTGCCAGGAGTTGAGGTGAAAAAAGTGAATTAGTTTAAATACTTGGGGTGGAAAGTGTGGTAGAGAGGTGAAGAAGAAAGTGCAGGCAGGGTGGAGTTAGTGGCATACTGTAGATTGGCAGAAGTGATTTGCATGATTTGCACTAGAAGGGAATCTCCCAGGACGGCACGGTGACTCATTGGGTAATACTGTCGTCTCACAGCAAGGTGTGGATTCAATTCTCACATGGAGCGGTCTGGGTCCTTTCTGTGTGGAGTTTTCATGTTCTCCTCATGTCCGAGTGGGTTTCCTTCAACAGTCCAAAAGACATGCAGCCAGGTTAATTGGAGCTACTCAAATTGCCCTTAGATTTGTTTGTCTGTAAGTCTGCCTTGTGACCCTGTCCAGGGTGTTCCTTGCACCCTTTGAGAGCTGGGTTAGAAAGTGAGTGGGTAGCTTCTAGAGTGAAAGGCAAAGTTTAAATGACATTAGTGAGGCCTGCTATGTTGAATGGCTTGGAGATGGTGGCACTGACTAAAAGACAGGAGAGGAAGGTGGAGGTGGCAGAGATGAAGAGGCCATGATTCTCACTGGGAGTGATGAGGATTTTGTTTGTTTATTAGGGTTTTAACGTCATGTTTTACACTTTGGTTACATTCATGACAGGAACGGTCGTTACTCATTATACAAGGTTCATCGAGCACAGTCATGGACAATTCAGCATTTCCAATTCACCTGCCTTGCATGTCTTTGGACTGTGGGAGGAAACCGGAGCACCCGGAGTAAACCCACACGGACAGAGGGAGAACATGCAAACTCCACGCAGAAAGGACCCGGACCGCCGGGATTTAACCCAGGACCTTCTGGCTGTGAGGCGACGGTGCTATCCACTTAGCCACCGTGCCGCCCGAGTGATGAGGATAAAGATAAAGAATAAGTTTATTCTAGGGATGTTTAGGAGACAAAGTTAGCGTGGTGGAGACATTGAGATGGTTTGGGCATGTGCAGAGAAGGGATGAGAGTGCTGAGGATGGAGCCAGTGAGCAGGAGAGGTTTATGGATGTGGTGAGGGAAGACATGCAGATGTTTGGTGTGACAGAGGAGGATCCACAGGACAGGGCAAGATCTGCTGTTGTGAAGAATGAGAATGATACTCAATCCCTAAATATTTACCATTTCTTACTGCAGTAAGTGATTACAGAAGATGAACCAATGATTCATGAATTTCAATGGGGATGGCATGTTGGCACAGTGGGCAGTGCTGTCACCTCACAGCAACGTTACGTGACAGCCAGGGACCTTTCTGTGTGGACTCTGTGGAGCTTCCAGGTGCTCTGGTTTCCTCCCACAAGTCCAAAGACATGCAGTTAGGCCAACTGGCGCTACTAGCAATCGCCCTAAGTGTGAGTGTGAATGTGTGTCTGCCAGGTGATGGACTGGCGACCAGTCTGGTGTGTTTCCTACCTTACACCCAATGAATCAACTGCAGGCAGTTGTAACCTAGCAATTAAGGTACTGCACTAGTATTCAAAAGGTTGCTGGTTCAAGTCCCACCACTGCCAGGTTGCTGCTGTTGGGCCGTTGAGCATACTTGGCTTTTCCTTGTTTACTGCTAAATAACTTAGTCGAGATGAATTCTATTTGTTCTATACTGAATTAGTCCTGTCCTAACTGTGTCTTGCACCTCCAGGCTTGCTCTTGGCGTCAGGTCTGTCTGCAGCTGCAGCATGAGGTAATAAATTAGTAGCAGGTTTTGAGGAAAAGTTAAAGCCATGCTGATTTGATGGCTGTTTGTTTGCACTGCTGGTGAGCGTATATGTGTGTTGGGGGGGTTTAGTGTGGGAAAGCTGCTCTCCACGGTGGGGATCGATCGACAAGAGATAAGAAAATGAACTGGCCTTGGTCAGGCATGAACAGAAAGACATGTTTCGGTGTGAGAACTTCCTCTCTGTATTTGAAATTGTACATACCACAGGGTCTCCATGAGAAATTGTGCGTTGTTATTTTCCTGCTCTCTCCATCTCCAGTCTCCCTGAACGCTGAACACCGTCAAGACCTAACGGGGTCCTGATCTGGAAATTTCCCAGCAGGCTTGCTGCCTCAGCGTGGGAATCAAGGGCAGAGATGAGAGGATGTGGGAGACTAAGTATTCTCTGTCACTGATGTACACAAAGCATAAGTAGGAACAGGAAATGAGTGGGTGGGAGAAAAAGGTTCATTGGAACTACATTGATCAGCCATAACATTAAAACCACCTCCTTGTTTCTACACTCGCTGTCCATTTTATCAGTTCCACTTACCATATAGGAGCACTTTGAATTTCTACAATTACTGACTGTAATCCATCTGTTTCTCTAAATACGTTTTTAACCTGCTTTCACCCTGTTCTTCAATGGTCAGGACCCCCACAGGACCACCACAGAACAGGTATTATTTGGGTGTTGGATCATTCTCAGCACTGCAGTGACACTGACATGGTGGTGGTGTGTTAGTGTGTGTTGTGCTGGTATGAGTGGATCAGACACAGCAGCACTGCTGGAGTTTTTAAATACCATGTCCACTCACTGTCCACTCTATTAGACACTACTACCTAGTTGACCCACCTTGTAGATGTAAAGTCAGAGACGATCGCTCATCTGTTGCTGCTGTTTGATGAGTTGGTCATCTTCGAGACCTTCATCAGTGGTCACAGGACGATGCCCACGGGGTGCTGTTGGCTGGATATATTTGGTTGGTGGACTATTCTCAGTCCAGCAGTGACAGTGAGGTGTCGTCCAGCAGCGCTGCTGTGCCTTATTCACTCATACCAGCACAACACACACTAACACACCACCACCATGTCAGTGTCACTGCAGTGCTGAGAATCATCCACCACCTAAATAATACCTGCTCTGTGGTGGTCCTGTGGGGGTCCTGACCATTGAAGAACAGAGTGAAAGCAGGTTAAAAAAGCATGCAGAGAAACAGATGGACTACAGTCAGTAATTGTAGAACTACAATGTGCTTCTATATGGTAAGTGGAGCTGATGAAATGGACAGTGAGTGTTGTTTTAATGTTATGGCTGATTGGTGTATATGCAATAATTACCGTATGTTATTAAATGAGCTTGAGTACTTGTGTAGTTAATGCCAATGGTCTGTAATGGTTAGGGTACTGGACTATTGATCAGAAGGCTGAAGGTTTAAGACCTTCCACTTAATTACTTGTAGTCTCTCCTGTATGAATTTAATTCACTTTAAATTAAAACGCCTTAATGTGAATAAAAATAAAAATTATAATCTAAAGAGCAGATTTCAGGATGAGTGACTTGTCTGTACCTGACCCTGATAGCATCCTCCCATTTGTTATCTTGTTTGTCTTTGCTCAGTCAACTCTCCCAAACTCACTTTCTCACACACACACTTTACCTTGACGAGACACACTTTTCCCCCACGGCATTTACGTTCTTGTTAGATTTCCTAGCACAGGTTGAACGACGACTACAAACAAGCTGGATCTCCTCGCATGCTGCCAAGTGTTTTATTTTTTCACCTCTTTTTTTCCCTCCCTGGTGTAGTATCTGACTAATGAGACATGTGGGAGGAAGGATTCCCACAGCTCTGACAGGGTACCGGTGTATATCACCTGTAATAAGATTACATTCCAGTCCCGACGCCGAGCACCGAAAGAAAGAAAGAGAGCAGAGCGGGGCGGGGGGGGGGAAGGGGGGGGGGGGGCGATGGCGTAAGAGCCGCTCATTGTTATCCTGCTTAATACAAAGAGAAATACAATGCATTTGTTCAAAGAGATTGCATAGCACAATGCGTAGTGTCAGATTCATCCCTGCGGTGTGTGTTACAGGTCGGTGTAACTGAACTGTGTACACTCAAACTGGTTTAGCACCATTGTATTTAGCATGGCTTTCATTTTCACTGACACAGAGCCAATGCAGATCAGGAAAACAACAAACCTGTTTTGGAAAAAAAACAAAACAAACTGGCTTGATGCAGTAAGATGTGAAATATTCCATCATATTGCAAGAAAAAAAGTAAACAATAAAAAAATATTTACCAGACTTTCAAATTTACATTTACGGCATTTAGCAGACGCCTTTATCCAAAGCGATTTACATTACAGTTACAGTATACAGTCTGAGCAATTAAGGGTTAAGGGCCTTGCTCAAGGGCCCAACAGCAGCAACCTGGCAGCCCATTACCTTAACCGCTAGGCTACAGCTTAGAAATGTTCTTTATAACCTGATTGGCAATTCTCTCCTGAAGTTTGGCACACAGTGGTGAGCCATGACCCATCATTTTATACCAGTTAATTATTCCCTCAGCATTGAGGAATGCTGTATAATATACTATAGAATACACCGATCAGCCATAACATTAAAACTACCTCCTTGTTTCTACACTAACTGTCCATTTTATCAGCTCCACTTACCATATTGAAGCACTTTGTAGTTCTACAATTACTGACTGTGTGTGCGACTGCCGATTTGTTCAGCGCTCAGCGATCGGTAAAAAAAAAAGCTTAACGTGACTTCATGTATTAAAAGAACAACACAGGAACATTAAACCTCTCTTAATTATTACTGCTCGTAAGTTCTCTCCACTAACGAAATTTCTCGCTCGTTGTTTTAGTACATAAAGTCATGTTAAGCTTTGTGCACCGCCACACTCCATAGAAAACAAAGGCACAGCCAAAACACAGCTTTTCTGCTGCTTTTACTGAATGGAATACGGTATTCAAGCATCTCCATGATTAAGAAGTGTAAGGAAACAATAAAGAAGTAAAGGTAAAATGCAGGTTTTATTGTATTTAACTCTTTTTTAATTGTATTTTAGTGTTTTTATATTATATTTGTGTTATTTTCAGTGTATTGGTGTCAAAAACAACCTCATTATTTTACATTAGCCTAAAATATATGCAGTTCCACGAGACCATGGTACACATTTAAAGGTTTCCCATACATCCTTATGGGAAAAAATACCTTGAAACTCGACACCACTCCCAGAATCAATTGACGTCGAGTTTCAAGGTACCACTGTATTTCAAAATGAGTGTAAATATACACAAAAATGTGAAGTTGAACAGTAAAGTATTAAATATATCTGCACTGATTTGGTTTCAATATAGGTCAAATCGGCTGTATTTTATTGTTTCAAATCACTGTTTTTTTGCCTGTCTAAACTTTTCTGAAACTAGATTTGCAGCATTTTAAATCACATGTTGCCATCACCCAATCACAACTACCAGCATTGTGAGTCACATAGCACTTGCTCAAATTTATTAGAAAGAGACACATGAGTCAAGTAACAGGATATGAGCCATCCAGTACCTCCCATGAGCAAATCCCACTAAAACTGAATAGAGGACACTTACTCAGTTCACTGATTTTACTGTGATTACCAACTATCCAGAGACCTTCTATTAGGCTAGTCTGTTGGTCTTACTCAAATTACTGCCATAAATTAGTCACAACTGCATGATAAAATTAGGCAAGTATTATCACACCAAGCTCTGTGGCATGTAGGAAACGATGAACAGGTCCAGTTAACCTAGATTTAGGATGAAAATGGTAAAAGAAAAGGTAATTTTGAAGAAGGGTATATTACTGGCTTTCATTGGCAGTTATAACTTGGTTGCAACACTTTTTACACTACAGGATTTGGAGACACCAACAGGTCCAGATAGAGATTTTTCAAAAGTCTGCTAGCCATCGAGCCTCTTGAATCACGTCTTTGAGACCTTCACACATAGGGATGGAGATATTTTCGAGCCCCAAGCGAACAGCGATTAGCCTCCAAGCTGGTGTGTCTGTCAGTGACCTCCAAAACCAAAAAAAAAAAAAAAAAAAAAAAAAAAAAAAACCCAAACAAACTGGCTTTATGCAATAAGATGTGAAGGATTATATCATATTGCATGGAAAATAATGAGCAACAAAAAGATATTTACCAGTCTTTGACTGAAAAGTTCTTTATGAACTGATTTGCAATTCTCTCCTGCTTTGGCACAAAGTGGTAAGCTACGACCTATCATTACTTGTAAACACTGATCATTTGGTGGATCCTCCTTTTATACCAATTAATGATTCCTTTACCTGTTACAAATTCACATGCTAATTGAAGAAAGCCGTAATTTCAATATTCGATAAACTCCAAAACCTGTCGACAAGTGGAAAATCAGGGCTAAAATTGTGAAGTGAACTAGGCATAAGTTGAAAACATTGCTCAACTGGCTAGAGTTGCATCTGCATTTTGATCTATAGGTAAGGCATCAGTAAATAAAGTAAGGATTTGTGATTAAAAGTGTACATGTGAGGAATGTGATGCTCATGCATTAGTGCAATATGTATGAAAATGCAAATGTTCTTTATGTGACAGTCAGATGATTACTTAGTAGGGGACACTATAGCAGGGGCGGCACGGTGGCTAAGTGGGTAGCACTGTCACCTCACAGCAAGAAGGTCCTGGTTTCGATCCCCAGGTGGGGCGGTCCTGGTCCATTCTGTGTGGAGTTTGTATGTTTTCCCGTGTCTGCGTGGGTTTCCTCCCACAGTCCAAAGACATGCAAGTGAGGTGAATTGAAGATATAAAATTGTCCATGACTGTGTTCGATATAACCTTGTGAACTGATGAATCTTGTATAACAAATTACTACTGTGTCTGTCATGAATGTAACAAAAGAGTGTAAAACATGACGTTAAAATCCTAATAAACAAACAAACGAACAAACATTATAGCAGAAATGTAGGGCATAAACCCCTTATTACAAAGAGCAATAAACATTTGAAAGTTGATTCACAGGCACTAATGTACAAAATACGTAAAAGAAGTAACAAAACGGTGCTCAGGTGGCGCAGCGGTAAAACGTTCCAGCACACCAGAGCTGACATATCAAACTTGTGAGTTCAAATCACAGCCCTGCTACCAGCAGGCTGGGAGCCTATACGGACAATCATTGGTTGGTTCGTTGGGTTGGATTCCTCATCACTGATGCAATTACAACCACTTCAGGCTGATCAGTGGCTCCTGCACAGAGACGGGGGATAATGGGGATCAGTGCGTGACTCTTTCTATGCAAGACTGAGCCCCATATGAACTCGCCTTGTGCGGGTGAAAAGATGCAGTTGGCTGCTGCACATGTGTAAGAGGGGCTGTGTGTAAGTCAGCTCTTCTCGATCAGTAGTGGAGGTCAGCAACAGTAGAGAGGAAGTGAAATGTGATCGGGTAATTGGATATGACTAAATTGGGAGGAAAAATTGGAAAGAAATGCAAATAGTAACAGATAAGATACAGTGGGGCCAAAAAGTATTTAGTCAGCCACTGATTGTGCAAGTTCTCCTACTTAGAAAGATGAGAGAGGTCTGTAATTTTCATCATAGGTACACTTCAACTATGAGAGACAAAATGAGAAAAAAAAATCCAGGAAATCACATTGTAGGATTTTTAAAGAATTTATTTGTAAATTATGGTGGAAAATAAGTATTTGGTCACCCACAAACAAGCAAGATTTCTGGCTCTCACAGACCTGTTACTTCTTCTTTAAGAAGCTCTTCTGTCCTCCACTCGTTACCTGTATTAATGGCACCTGTTTGACCTCGTTATCTGTATAAAAGACACCTGTCCACAGCCTCAAACAGTCAGACTCCAAACTCAACCATGGCCAAGACCAAAGAGCTGTCGAAGGACACCAGGAAGAAAATTGTAGACCTGCACCAGGCTGGGAAGAGTGAATCTACAATAGGCAAGCAGGTTGGTGTGAATAAATCAACTGTGGGAGCAATTGTAAGAAAATGAAAGACATATCAGACCATTGATAATCTCCCTTGATCTGGGGCCCCACGCAAGATCTCATCCCGTGGGGTCAAAATGATCATGAGAACGGTGAGCAAAAATCCCAGAACTACATAAAGGGATCTGATGAATGACCTGCAGAGAGCTGGGACCAAAGTAACAAAGGCTACCATCAGTAACACACTACGCCGAGAGGGACTCAAATCCTGCAGTGCCAGGCGTGTCCCCCTGCTTAAGCCAGTACATGTCCAGGCCCGTCTGAAGTTTGCCAGAGAGCATATGGATGATCCAGAAGAGGATTGGGAGAATATCATGTGGTCAGATGAAACCAAAATGGAACTTTTTGGTAAAAACTCAACTCGTCATGTTTGGAGGAAGAAGAATGCTGAGTTGCATCCCAAGAACACCATACCTACTGTGAAGCATGGAACGTGGCTGGGTCTTCCAGCATGACAATGATCCAAAACACACCGCTCGGGCAACGAAGGAGTGGCTCCGTAAAAAGCATTTCAAGATCCTGGAGTGGCCTAGCCAGTCTCCAGACCTCAACCCCATAGAAAATTTGTGGAGGGAGTTCAAAGTCCGTGTTGCCCAGCGACAGCCCCAAAACATCACTGCTCTAGAGGAGATCTGCATGGAGGAATGGGCCAAAATACAGGAAAATACTTACAGGAGATGTTTGACCTCTGTCATTGCCAACAAAGGTTATGTTACAAAGTATTGAGTTGAACTTTTGTTATTGACCAAATACTTAATTTCCACCATAATTTACAAATAAATTCTTTAAAAATCCTACAATGTGATTTCCTGGACTTTTTTTCTCATTTTGTCTCTCATAGTTGAAGTGTACCTATGATGAAAATTACAGACCTTTCTAAGTAGGAGAACTTGCACAATCAGTGGCTGACTAAATACTTTTTGGCCCCACTGTAGACTTGTCAAGTGAGTTATCCATAATATGAGGGGGTTCAATCTCTGGCAGAGTCATGTGAGCATGGCTAGAACGTGAAATCCACTCAGAATCAGCACCAACACTACCTGCTGCATTACTGTTTTGCCCTATTCAGTAACTGCATTATCCTGGGGTGGCACTGTCGCCTCACAGCAAGAAGGTCCTGGGTTCGATCCCCAGGTGGGCGGTCCGGGTCCTTTCTGTGCAGAGTTTGCATATTCTCCCCGTGTCTGCGTGGGTTTCCTCCGGGTGCTCCGGTTTCCTCCCACTGTCCAAAAACATGCAGTCAAGCTAATTGGAGACACTGAATTATCCTATATGCACCTAGCCGCTAGGACACATTCAGCAATTTTCTCACTTATGTACCAAAAACCACTTAAGCCAAAAGCTGCTGAGCTAAACCAGTACTGGTGGTACCTTTAAGGATGTGACAGACAACCAGAATACCTAAAAGTTCATGGGGCTGAAATGGCAAAATATATACAGCCAGTAGCCACACATAGAGATCAGAACTATTGGAAACAGTAGATGTAAGGCAGCAGTATAGCAGAAGCAGTATGCCAATCTGTCGCAAGGCATCACAGACTGGATTAAGAGCAGCCTATCCACTTTTGTATAGTGTAGAGATAAATGGGTGTTGTGCTGACCAAACATTTGTAAAGCTACCTGTAATTATGGTTGAATACTGAGCAGATGGCTGGTTATACATCTGTATGCTTGCTTATTCTGTGTAGCTGTTTTAGTTAAACATTGGTGCTGCTCTGCACTTGGATCGACAGAAACTGGGAAATGTCAGGAAAGAATAAGAAATGAGTTTGATTACAGAGGAGAGATGGAATGTATGTGGTTTGAGGGGAGCGTAAACAATGGCATGGGTACCGTGTTTGGCTGGATTGGTGTAGCGGTTTGTGGCAGCTTGTGTGGTCTGTTCACTATGTCTCACTGAACGGTGCAGGAGATCTGGAGCTCCTAAGCCCTGTACACATCTCCTTTGTTCTTCCTCACTCTTTCTGCAGGCTTGGCGGAGATGATGGGAGGAAACGCCACACAGCTCTGCCAAATCCATCTTTTGTTTGAGAGCAGACAGCACATGCTGGACGTAGTCTGCTTTAAGACGGTCGCTGGTCTCAGCTGTGTGGTGGCTTTCAGGGGATCGTCAGGTCCCAGCCTGTTAAACAGATTGGAGGGAAAAAGGGGGAGACATTAAAATGAGTGTAAGATCTCAAAAATAATATCTCTTCATCACGGCACCTGTTAGTAGGTGGGATATATTAGGCAGCGAGTGAACATTTTATCCTCAAAGTTGATGTGTTAGAAGCAGGAAAAATGGGCAAGTGTAAGGATTTGAGCGAGTTTGACACGGGCCAAATTGTGATGGATAGACGACTGGGTCAGAGCATCTCCAAAATTGCAGCTCTTGTAGGGTGTTCCCGGCCTGCAGTGGTCAGTATCTATCAAAAGTGGTCCAAGGAAGGAACAGTGGTAAAGCGGCGACAGGGTCATGGGCAGCCAAGGCTCATTGATGCACATGGGGAGCGAAGGCTGGCCAACAGACAAGGTACTGTAGCTCGAATTGCTGGGTGTCAGAATACACGCATCACAGTTTGTTGTATACGGGGCTGCATAGCCGCAGACCAGTCAGGGTGCCCATGCTGATTCCTGTCTACTGCCGAAAGCGCCAATAATGTGCAAGTAAGCATCTTAAATGGACCATGGAGCAATGAAGGAAGCTGGCCTGGTCTGATGAAACACGTTTTCTTTGACATCATGTGGATGGCCGGATGCGTGTGCGTCTCTTACCTGGGGAACACATGGCACCAGGAGGCAAGTCGGCGGAGGCAGCATGATGCTTTGGGCAATTTTCTGCTTTGAAACCTTGGGTTCTGCCATCCATGTAGATGTTTTTTGACACGTACCACCTACCTAAGCATTGTTGCAGACCATGTACACTCTTTCATAAAAACAGTACTCCCTATAATATTATGCCTGATTGGTGTATATTTGAAAATGCTGCTGTTTATTTTTTAAAATACTTTGGCAGTTTAATACGCCTGGTAAGCACAGTCCAGTAAGTACGGCCACCAAAGCAAGCACATGGTACTCATTATTCACAGAGTCTGCTGTCTGTCTCCCAAGCAGGTCTCACAGCAGCTTTGAGAACGAGTGTAAAACCAAACAGTTGCAGCCAAGTCTTCTAAACTGACTTGTAATAAATATTAAGTGATAAAAATGAATGTTTGGCAAGTAAAATCCAATTTTTCTACAGCTACAGGATATGTCGTGATATAAATCTTCATCTAATAAGTTTTTCATGCTTTTGAGAACTAGGTACATAGCAAAAAGTTTTCCCTGCTGATCCACTTGTTGCGTGTCATTATAAGCTATGGTTTGGCCTGACATCGAATCATTTCCAAAAATCGGTGCTGATGGAAACTGTTTAGCATTCTTTGCAAGAGCAAATCAAGGTTTCCCATGGACACATCCAATATCCTTTCATAAGTCCTTACAATAATAAATTCCTTGGTACTTGGAGAACTTTGGACATTTGTTTCCAAGCATACTTCCAAACTCCAAACTCGTCTCTAGTTCTATAGGAGGAGACCTGTAATGACAAACCTGTATTCTGTTAGACAAACAATACAGCTGTTTTAAAGTATAGACTCTCAAGGTCTGTTGTCAACATCTGTGCACTACATAGTGTAAACAAAATGACTGTGGCACCCTAAATTATGTACAATACAGTGGTAGCTCAGCGGTTAAGGTACTGGACTAGCAATCATAAGGTTGCCGGTTAATGCCCCACCACAACCAACTTGCCACTGTTGGGCCCGTGAGCAAGACTCTTAATCTTCAAATGCTCAAATTGTAATTAGTCATAATTGTAAGCGTCCGCTTAATGATGGGGAAGTTGTAGCCTAGTGGTTAAGATAGTGGACAAGCAATCAAAAGGTTGCTGGTTCAAGCCAGGTTGCCACTGTTGGGCCCCTGAGATATAGCCTAGCGGTTAAGGTACTGGACTAGTAATCAAAAGATTGCTGGTTCAAGCTCCACCACTGCCAGGTTGCCACTGTTGGGCCCCTGAGATGTAGTCTAGCGGTTAAGGTACTGGACTAGTAATCAAAAGATTGCTGGTTCAAGCCCCACCACTGCCAGGTTACCAATGTTGGGCCTCTTAACTTTTGATTGCTTAGACAGCGTAGACTGTAGATCCCTTTGGAGAAATGCGTCTGTTTAATGTCGAAAATATAAGTATATTTGATATATAACTTTCCAGCTAGAATTTTACTAATTCTGGATTTATTGTGGGGCAGCTTGGTGGATAGAAGGTGCTGGGTTTGATTCCCAGATGGAGCGGTCCAGGTTAAGTCAAGTCAAATTTATTTCTATAGCACTTTTTACAATAGACATCAAAGCTCAATACAGCATCCAGAACCAACAGACCAAAAACCCCTTGTTGAACAAGCCAAGGGCGACAGTGGAAAGTTAAGGAACCAGATTCAGCAGGGACCCATCCTCATTGGGGGCCTGGAGAATATTTTGTGGGTGAAGTTTGCATGTTCTCCCTGTGTCTGTGTGGGTTTCCTCCCACAGTTCAAAGACATGCAATGAGGTTAACTGGAGCTACTAAAATTGGCCTTGTGTGTGAATTTGTGAATGACCTGAAGTGGTGACCTGCCCGGTGTATTTCCTGCCTTTCGACCACTTAGTTGTACCCACTGCTAACCTGAATAGCACAAAGCGGTGATAAAACATAAATGAATGAATGGTTTTATTGTTCAAACATTCCCTGTAGTTTTACCATCATATCTGCTATTTTATTCAGATTTTAACCGGCGGCCCCCTTTTTAGACGTTCTCTGATATATACACATAAACACTGTACCCTCACGTTTGTTCATGGTCTTGTTTGAGTATGTAGACCTCCAATAAATAATACGCTTTTTGAATAATGAGCTATTTGAGCTGTTTAAGTAGTATTCCATCAAGGTTCCTTAGTCTTATTGAAAGAGCAACTTGGAAAGCTATTTTTGATTCATTCCCAGCCCACCAGTCTAAACTGAATGTTTATCCATGAATAAATGTCAAATGAACATAACTTGGAAAAAATTGGGTGAAAAGCTGAGCACCATTCAAGTAGAATAATTCATGAAAAATATCATCATTATTTTAATAGTTTTAGAAATCAGATCCATCAAATTGTTTAAAAAATGTACAGTATGTACTTGTCCGAAGTGCACATCTGTTCTAAATAAATCTGCAGAATATTTTAATGTCGAAATAAACTGCAGTGTCTCTAAATTTCATGAAATTCCATGTCCCTGACACTTCCTGTTTAAGGATTTGATAAATTATACACTGATTAGCCATAACCTTAAAACCACCTCCTTGTTTCTACACTCACTGTCCATTTTATCAGCTCCACTTACCATATAGGAGCACTTTGTAGTTCTACAATTACTGACTGTAGTCCATCCGTTTCTCTGCATGCTTTGTTAGCCCCCTTGCATGCTGTTCTTCAATGGTCAGGACCCCCACACAACCACTAAAGAGCAGGTATTATTTGGGTGTTGGATCATTCTCAGCACTGCAGTGACACTGACATGGTGGTGGTGTGTTAGTGTGTGTTGTGCTGGTATGAGTGGATCAGACACAGCAGCGCTGCTGGAGTTTTTAAATACCGTGTCCACTCACTGTCCACTGTATTAGACACTCCTACCTAGTTGGTCCACCTTGTAGATGTAAAGTGACAGTGAGGTGTTTAAAAACTCCGTCAGCATTGCTGTGTCTTATCCACTCATACAGCACAACACACACTAACACACCACCACCATGTCAGTGTCACTGCAGTGCTGAGAATGATCCACCGCCCAAATAATACCTGCTCTGTAGTGGTCCTGTGGGGATCCTGACCATTGAAGAACAGGGTGAAAGCAGGCTAAAAAGTATGTAGAGAAATAGATGGACTACAGTCAGTAATTGTAGAACTGCAAAGTGCTTCTATATGGTAAGTGGAGCTGATAAAATCCACTTACCATATAAAAAGACAGCGAATGTAGAAACAAGGAGGTGGTTTTAATGTTGTGGCTTATCGGTGTAAGTAGGTTAACATGTTTGGATAATCAAAAACAACAGATAGAGCCAAGCCATCAAATCCACTCAAGTCTAAGTCCTCTGAACTTAGCATGCTGAAAGTCAGATTTAACCAGGCAGACTTTTCTCTAGATTTGTTTTGTTCTCGTGTATTTGGCAGAATGGGAACGGAGAGTGTCTGATTATCATGGGGACTGTGATTATTACCTTCAAATGGCATTCGGTTGCATTTTTAAGTCCAGATCTCACTGTTTGAGCCAGTTTGATGAAACTCTAAACTGTGTGTGAGATCAGGTGCACCAGGACACCTATTTCCCACAGTGGTGCAAGCCGGATATTCGACACTAATCAGTCATTCATAGAGTAATGCAATTCCAGTCAGAGTCAAAAGACGCAGAGCTGGTGGCAGCTGTTTGTGTGTCTGAGTGTAAGAATTTAAACACACAGAAATGCCCAGACAAAAAAACACACAGTTCTTGAAATTTAATAATAGACAGACAACAGTGGCACCAAGTAGAATTAAGAACTGGATTTACCAGTTGGAAAAGCAACAAACTTAATAAAAACACCCAACGTAAAAGAATAAAAGAAAAGCCAGTTGCAAAGCTGCATTGCATAGATGAATAGATGAGAAGGATTAATTGGATTACTTAAAGATTAACAGTGCTTTCAATATTAAAAATACAATGATACAGTTAATTTTCAGGTCTGAGCTTCACTTTTTACATATCTATTGTTTAGCATTTCTATAGCACCTTTCACACGTGTACTTTCACACAGGAATCTATATGAATAAATCCGGAAGGTTTTAGGCATGAATGCAGAACCAGTTCATGCTTCAGAATGGAATGATTTGTACCTATTTTGCATTCGTGTGAGTGCAAAATTAAGTGCTACTTTGGGTAGGTATTTAAGGCACCATGGTGGCGCTGTGGGTAGCACTGTCGTCTCACAGCAAGAAGGTCCTGGGTTTGATTCCTAGGAGGAGCGTTTGAGGTCCTTTCTGTTTGTTGTTTGCATGTTTTCCCAGTGTCTGTGTGGGGTTCCTCTGGGAGCTCCAGTTTCCTCCCACAGTCCAAAGACATGCAGTCAGGTTACTTGAAGATACCAAATTGCTCTTCATGTGTGATATTGTGTTTGCCTTTGATGGACTGGTGACCTGTTCGGTGTGTTCCTGCCTTTTGCCCAGTGAATCAAACCCACCGTGACCCTGAATAGAACAAAGTGGTGGTAAGACAGCGAATAAATGAAACAACTATTACAACTAGGAACTTAATAATACTTAATAACATTCTTACTGACCACTTTAGTGGCCATTGTAGCAGTGAATCCAAAGCCTATTCTAGGAACACTGGCAAAACCACTGTGAAACCACCAAGCCTCATTCACACTTAAATAAAACCTAAAAGATTTAGAGTATTTAGAGGAACCAATACCTGTACACAGAAAATAACTGGGGACAGTGGTAGCCTAGTGGGTAGAGCTTTGGGCTATCAATCAAAAGGTTGAGAGTTTGAATCCCAGTTCTGCCGAGCAGCCACTGTTGTGCCCTTGAGCAAGGCACCATACAATGGCTGACCCCGTGCTCTGATTCCAGCTTCCAAATAAGCTGAAACATGTAAATAAATAATCTCTGTGTACTGTATATGTGTATATGACAAATTAAGGCATTCTAATCTAACCAGAACCAGCACTGTGGTACAGCATTTGTGAAACCTGGTGGGTACTTTGGATTCTTTCCACCTTCCAAAGACATGCAGAGAATGGACTGGATTCTGTATATTGTCCTGAGGTGTGGTTGAAAGAATGTGGGGGTGTGATGCCCTGTCATGGACTGGCACTCTGTCTAGGATGTTTTCCAGCTTTGACTTTAGTGCTTTCAAGGAGTGCCAGACCTCTCTTTATCAAGATGAGCCGATTACTGTGAGTAAATGTATTAAGACAGTAATAGGCATAAAAGGCATAAATATCAAAACTATTCTAAACACAACCCCAAATCAGAAAAAGTTGGGACAGCATGGAAAAATGCAAAAAAAAACAAAAAAAAACAACACCACCACAGAGTAAAACCTGAAACTGAAACTAAATCACTTGGCATCCTCAGTGCCAAAAAGTCTTTTAAGTGTGGATTAAAATGAATGGCAACATTACAAAGTAGTAAATGCTTTACTGTCCCAACTGTTTTTGGAATGTGCTGCAGGCCTGAAATGCAGGAATGAATGTTTATTAATAAATGAAATGAAGTTGAGCAGACAAAACATGAAATATTTCAGGTTCATCCTGTCTGCAATCAAATAAAAGTCAAAGTAAATGTAAGGAACTCTGTGTTTTTATTTTATTTTCATTTTCCATACTGTCCCAACTTTTTGGGGTTGTAGAAGTGAACTTGGTTGGACCTTCAGTCTGGATTCTTATTTTGCTTTCCCAGTCCGAAAATGTCAGGAAGGCTCATGAGAACATAGAAATGTAATACCAGAAAACAGTAGTTAAGGTGTATAAACACTATTTTTCCTACCACGCTCAAGTGAGTGATTTGTACAGTGAAGCAACAACAAAAGCAACGGCAATTCAGAAGAACAGGAGACATGTCTGTTGGCAACTTGCACCAGAGTAGGAATTTCGTCTTATATGTGATGGTCTTTATGCAAATGTTTATTGGTCAATCACTATTAGATCACAAAATTAGCTTTAAAAGCTAGTTTTAAAGTCAAATAGACCCAAAATACCAGTATGTTAACAATGTCCACATTTTAAATGTGGAAAAATACTTTCTTTTCTCATATAAACTTGTGGGGTAAGAGCTAGCGCTCAGGACTGGCACCAGATTTCACACACAAAACCTTCCAAGTGCCTGTGTTGACTTTGGCTTAAGCAGCGGAACCAGGCTTGGGCAACATCTTATCCCGCACCTGTCGTTACTCATATCTCACACTAGCTCTGGATCCAGAGCACACAGCTGTGTGACCAGCCTGAAACATCAACATCACTGGCAGAATGCAGCTGGCCCATAGTTCCACAGCACAGACAACAGCACACTTAGTTCCCAGATTGCAATTTGTCACTCATCGGTGGATCCGGGACAAACCGATGAGCTAGAACTTCATGATTCTGTGACTACTTTGTGTGAGTTATGGCTACACAAGCAGATCGTGTTCTGACCTCTGGCCTCTAGACATGGTTGGAGGCATTTCCTTTCAGACACGCCGACTACATCATTAAAATAAATTCAAAGAATCAAAGCCACTGTTGTGACTATCAACAACAATCTGACAGCATCGACAGCTTCGGACAATTTAGAAACATTTCTACAAAAACACACAGTCGTAAGATCGCTGTCTCGGCGGACCCAACGTTATAGACGGATTTTAGGACTAAGTGCTCTTGTAAACATCTGGGGTCAAAAAGCAACTCAAGACGTGCCAGCATTTTTCTCATGTTATGAATGGAAAAAATGTCTGGCCCTCGGCACCTCTCTCCTCTGCGCTTTGGCCTCTTGAGACTGGGACGTAAAAGGGTCTGATTGGGCTGAAGAACTCACAGCGCTGTAAAAGTCCATTTATATAAAAAACTATTGGTCTAAATAAGCATAAGAGGCAAGAACCACACTTTCCCACAGTGGCGAAGGAGATCGCCGTGATCGTTCCTCATGCCTGCAGACTACTTGCTACCAAACAGACAGACTGGTCATTTTTATCATTAAGCTGCTTGATAATGGACTGTATACGCTGTGTCTGCATCACTGCATGAGATTATTTCTGTTCTTTCTGAGAATTATTCATTCGTGCTAAAAGATCATGAAAAATATTATCTGTGGTGTTTTAGAAAATTACAGAAACGCAAACTTTAAGTACATTGTATAAATTACTTTTTTAAAACAAAATCATGTCACTGACCTCCCTAAATGAATAAAAAAACATTTTTTAAATTTTACTTTAGGTTCACCTGAGTGATTTTTCACTTTCTGTTTTTTCTATTTATTTATTTATTTATTTATGCATTTTCTCCCAATTTAGCGTAATCAATTTGTCTTCCGCTGCTGGGGATCCCTGACTGCATTCGACGAGGTTATGTTGCCGCTCACGCCTCCTCCGACACGTGCGCAGTCCTAGCGGACCCCTTATTTTCACCTCTTCCCGCCAACCAGTGTCCCCACACAGCGTTCGAAGACCCAACCCACATAGTCCGGTCATCCCGCCCCCTAGCAGACACAGTGGCCAATCAGTGTCTGCTGCAGGCATTGCCAATTCTGCCCGCTAGATGCCACCCAGCAAACCGGTTTTTGAACTGAGGAGTTCAGAATCCTGGAGCTGGTGTGCTAGCAGATTATCCCGCTGTGCCACCTGGGCACCATATTTTCCGTTTTATTGATATACAAATACTAAGTGACAGAGATTACCTATTGACTGGGGCGTCATGGTGGCTAAGGGGGTAGCACTGTCGCATCACAGCAAGAAGGTCCTGGGTCCGATCCCCAGGTGGGGCAGTTCGGGTCCTTTCTGTTTGCATGTTCTCCCTGTGTCCGTGTGGGTTTCCTCCGGGTGCTCCGGTTTCCTCCCACAGTCCAAAGATATGCAAGTGAGGTGAACTGGAAACATAAATTGTCCAAGACTGTGTTTGATATAACCTTGTGAACTGATGAATCTTGTGTAATGTGTAACTACCGTTTCTGTCATGAATGTAACCAAAGTGTAAAACATGACGTTAAAATCTTAATAAACAAACAATACCTATAGATTAGACAAATAAAACATGACAATAGTCTTTAAATTTATTAACCAGGTAATGGCTCTAAATTAGCATGGGCTTGAAAATAATAATAAATAATGCATGGTTCAAATTACAGGAAGAGTGGGGGAATCTGACCCTCCTAATTAATACTTGGACCCCACAAAAAGAGATAAACAACATTTCATGGGGGGGGGGCATTAGTAAGCTAAGCTGTAACTTCAGGCAAAACTAAGAAACTAGCTGTTAGCATTCATTCATTGAAATGCAGTTGACAATCTAATTCAGAAACACAGCAAGCAATACAGTGTAATAAACAATACACTTAATTGCTAGTTTTGCTATTTACATTATCATATGGTGCATTCTGTGATAATGTAACTGCAGCTTTAACGAAGACGCAACCAATAATGGGAGTGAGGGCAGGCGGACGAGATGACAAATGGTATGGTCCACTTTAGTGCCGACACCCCTAATTATTGCTGTATAATTTGCACTCTAAAGTGATATTCAGTTTTAATAAAACAATGCAACAAATAATTCTACCATATCAATAAAAAATGAGCTAATGCGTATTAATAAAATGCCTATTTTGTAACAATTGTGCATATTTTGATGTGCTATATTAAATGTTGGGCTGATGGTAGTCATTTGTTCTACACATATTGAATGTAGCAGATATGATCAGCCTTCAAAATGGTCTGAACTATTATGGCCAGACTGGGTTTAAATTTCTACAAAGAGCAATAAGTGATCACATGCAGCTGTGGTGAGTAACAGTGGTCTGAAGAAAGACAAGCCACAAATCACAGACAGGTTTTCAGACAGTCAAGGCTCCTTGATGCCAGAGGATGTGAAGGCTGTGGTGTCTGGCACTGTGGCTCAAATTGCAGTGAATTTTAATGCTGTGGAAGAGGTGAATGTGTCACAACACACAGTGCACTAAACCTTTCTGTGTACATCATCACCGGTCCTCACTGGAAAGCACCTACAATGGCCATGCAAGCAACTACACATCAGAGCAACGGAAAAAGGACAACTGGTCTAATGAATCCTGTTTTTTTCCAAGATTATAGATATGGCAGGTGTGCAACATTTACCTGCAGAAGAGATTAGTGCCAAACATCCTAAATTGCACTGCAATACTTATATTTATATCATCTTGTTCACCCATTTAATGAATCACCACATTGCTTTCTTTTTTAACTCTTCAAATTACTACAGAACATAAGATATTGGCTCTGTCTAAAAATCTAGTAAGCTGCCTTGCTGCCTACTGCTTACCTAGACAACTGCCTAGCAGAGAGGATTCTAATAAGGCAGGTTATTTATACAATTTAGACTTTGGACATTAAAAATTCATAAAAAATAGACTTTGGACATTAAAAATTCATAAAAAATAGACTTTGGACATTAGAAATTCATAAAAAATTGGACTCTGAACATCACAAATTTATAATTTAGACTTTGGACATAAGACCTTAATAACAATTTAAACTGGACATTAAAAATGTATAATTTAGACTTTGGAAATAAGAACTTAATAACAATTTAGACTTTAAACATAAGAAACTAATAACAATTTAAACTGGACATCACAAATTTATAATTTAGACATTGGACATACAAACTAAATAACAATGTAGACTTTAAACATAAGAAATTATTAACAATTTAAACTGGACATTAGAAATTCATAAAAAATTAGACTTTGGACGATAAAAATTTATAATTTAGACTTTGGACATAAGAGATTTAGAACAATTTAGACTTGGGACATAAGAAATGTATAACAGTTTAGACGTTGGACATTAGAAATGTATCATAATTTAGACATTAGAAATAAAAAAAAATTAAACTTTGGACATTAAAATTAATTTTTTATGGACATAAATTCATAACAATTTAGACATTAGAATGTCGTAAAATTCGTATGAATATGATTAGTTTGTTAAAAAAATTCTCCTTCATATATCAAGTACATAGAACTAAATTGAAACAGACGAAGAAAATGTAATGTAATGTGTATAATGTAACCTCAGCCCTTCATTTGTTAACTCAAACATGTCAACAATATGGCAGCAATAAGATTGTTTTTTAATTTTACAGGAAATTCTAGCCAGGCAAAGTTTCACAGGGAAAACAAGGGCATCTGGGTTCTTTCGGATCTGCCTCCGTTGCCACCTGTTACTGAACAATGTGCATGAAAATGGACTTGGCTCGAGCTGCTGTCCTGACTCACATCCAGAAATCTCCCTGAAATCTCTAAAACTGTTTTTCTGTGCCTTTCCATGAACTGTCCGATTTCATTCTTTATCCACCTATTTCATGGCTATCGCATGTCCGCTGCAACCTGAGGATTCGTCTGTGCCATGCGTTTGGCTCTTTCAAGTGCTCTCCGCCGCAGCCGCAGAGGTCCTGACCCCCCTCAGAGTGGTGGACTCGACTGGCCGAAGACTTTGAAGAAGATCTACTGTGAATTAGCACGCAGATTTGATAGTGGTCTGATCAGGCACAATCATCAGGATGAGAGCATTGGAAGATCGGTGTTGTGCTGTGTGTGTGGATGGAGCTCATGGGTAGATTTCAGACATGCCGTCATGCCAAGTGCAAGATCTGTTACAACACCTGTACATTTTACTAACTTTCTTTTCTCAGGTTTGTGGATTTATATGATGACCCCATTTTTATACAGCCGAGTCGTTTTTATTTGAGTTTTGATGATCTTCAGTGTGTTATTACCCAGGGCACAGTCTTTTTTGTCTTGCTGCTACCCATGTTTGGTGGAACATTGTCCCCTTTGGTTATACAATGATGTTAAATTCTAGATTTTTATAGGTCCAGTGTTTAGTGCACCATCATTTTAAAGGATTTCTTTTCAATGTATGTAAGTTACACCACCTGAAAATTGGATTTATTCCATATAACCATCCTGACTGTAATGACTAAAAAAGATGCCCGGTGTAACTACCGGGGCGTAACTGAACTCAAACTCAACTGAACTCAAATGCAGCACTCGATTTATACATTGCGTTGGGACGTTCTGCAGATAGTTTTGTATGGCCTCAGCATTGAACCCAATAGGTAGTTCGGGTGCTGGAGCTAGGCAGCCTAAAGTGTTGTAACGCTCATTAAAGTCCTAACTAAACAGTTAAAGTGAACTCTACCTTGTCATGTGCCTTTATTCCCACACCTCCACCACTGCACACAGCAGGAGACCTGTAGCATCCCCGCCTGCGAGCAGCACTCAGAGCGGCTAGGTGAGCCGACCCTCTAGTCGGCTAGTGTGGCTAATGCTAGCGGTAAAGTGCGGCAATTATGGAAGTAAAAACACGATATCAGTTAAGTAAAATATTAAAATAACTAAACGACAATGAAATATCAGAATACATGTAATCATAAATATACAGTAAATGCACAGCAAGGGATTTTGGGAATCTGTGTAACCTGTTTAACGTTACTAGGCCAATATAATAAATATATATATACATATATATATATATATATATATATATATATATATATATATATGAAATTTGTTGAGGGGGCCCAAATATATATATATATATATATATATATATATATATATATATATATATATATATATATATATATGTATATATATATATATATATATGTATATATGTATATATATATATATATATATATATATATATATATATATGTATATACGTATATATATATATATATGTATATATATATATATATATATATAGGTGCTGGTCATAAAATTAGAATATCATGAAAAAGTTGATTTATTTCAGTAATTCCATTCAAAAAGTGAAACTTGTATATTATATTCATTCATTACACACAGACTGATATATTTCAAATGTTTATTTCTTTTAATGTTGATGATTATAACGGACAACCAATGAAAACCCCAAATTCAGTATCTCAGAAAATTAGAATATTACTTAAGACCAATACAAAAAAAGGATTTTTAGAAATGTTGTCCAACTGAAAAGTATGAACATGAAAGGTATGAGCATGTACAGCACTCAATACTTAGTTGGGGCTCCTTTTGCCTGGATTATTGCAGCAATGCGGCGTGGCATGGAGTCCATCAGTCTGTGGCACTGCTCAGGTGTTATGAGAGCCCAGGTTGCTCTGATAGTGGCCTTCAGCTCTTCTGAATTGTTGGGTCTGGCGTATCGCATCTTCCTCTTCACAATACCCCATAGATTTTCTATGGGGTTAAGGTCAGGCGAGTTTGCTGGCCAATTAAGAACAGGGATACCATGGTCCTTAAACCAGGTACTGGTAGCTTTGGCACTGTGTGCAGGTGCCAAGTCCTGTTGGAAAATGAAATCTGCATCTCCATAAAGTTGGTCAGCAGTAGGAAGCATGAAGTGTTCTAAAACTTCCTGGTAGATGGCTGCGTTGACCTTGGACCTCAGAAAACACAGTGGACCAACACCAGCAGATGACATGGCACTCCAAACCATCACTGACTGTGGAAACTTTACACTGGACCTCAAGCAACGTGGATTCTGTGCCTCTCCTCTCTTCCTCCAGACTCTGGGACGTTGATATCCAAAGGTAATGCAAAATTTACTTTCATCAGAGAACATAACTTTGGACCACTCAGCAGTCCTTTTTGTCTTTAGCCCAGACGAGACGCTTCTGACGCTGTCTCTTGTTCAAGAGTGGCTTGACACAAGGAATGCGACAGCTGAAACCCATGTCTTGCATACGTCTGTGCGTGGTGGTTCTTGAAGCACTGACTCCAGTTGCAGTCCACTCTTTGTGAATCTCCCCCACATTTTTGAATGGGTTTTGTTTCACAATCCTCTCCAGGGTGCGGTTATCCCTATTGCTTGTACACTTTTTTCTACCACATCTTTTCCTTCCCTTCGCCTCTCTATTAATGTGCTTGGACACAGAGCTCTATGAACAGCCAGCCTCTTTAGCAATGACCTTTTGTGTCTTGCCCTCCTTGTGCAAGGTGTCAATGGTCGTCTTTTGGACAACTGTCAAGTCAGCAGTCTTCCCCATGATTGTGTAGCCTACAGAACTAGACTGAGAGACCATTTAAAGGCCTTTGCAGGTGTTTTGAGTTAATTAGCTGATTAGAGTGTGGCACCAGGTGTCTTCAATATTGTATCTTGTCACAATATTCTAATTTTCTGAGATACTGAATTTCATTAGTTGTCAGTTATAATCATCAACATTAAAAGAAATAAACATTTGAAATATATCAGTCTGTGTGTAATGAATGAATATAATATACAAGTTTCACTTTTTGAATGGAATTACTGAAATAAATAAACTTTTTTATGATATTCTAATTTCAGCAGAATGTACGTATATATGACCAGCACCTGTATATATATATATATATATACACATTTTGGGCCCCCTCAACAAATTTCATATATATATATATATATACAGTGTATCACAAAAGTGAGTACACCCCTCACATTTCTGCAGATATTTAAGTATATCTTTTCATGGGACAACACTGACAAAATGACACTTTGACACAATGAAAAGTAGTCTGTGTGCAGCTTATATAACAGTGTAAATTTATTCTTCCCTCAAAATAACTCAAAATACAGCCATTAATGTCTAAACCACCGGCAACAAAAGTGAGTACACCCCTAAGAGACTACACCCCTAAATGTCCAAATTGAGCACTGCTTGTCATTTTCCCTCCAAAATGTCATGTGATTTGTTAGTGTTACTAGGTCTCAGGTGTGCATAGGGAGCAGGTGTGTTCAATTTAGTAGTACAGCTCTCACACTCTCTCATACTGGTCACTGAAAGTTCCAACATGGCACCTCATGGCAAAGAACTCTCTGAGGATCTTAAAAGACGAATTGTTGCGCTACATGAAGATGGCCAAGGCTACAAGAAGATTGCCAACACCCTGAAACTGAGCTGCAGCACAGTGGCCAAGATCATCCAGCATTTTAAAAGAGCAGGGTCCACTCAGAACAGACCTCGCGTTGGTCGTCCAAAGAAGCTGAGTGCACGTGCTCAGCGTCACATCCAACTGCTGTCTTTGAAAGATAGGCGCAGGAGTGCTGTCAGCATTGCTGCAGAGATTGAAAAGGTGGGAGGTCAGCCTGTCAGTGCTTAGACCATACGCCGCACACTACATCAAATTGGTCTGCATGGCTGTCACCCCAGAAGGAAGCCTCTTCTGAAGTCTCTACACAAGAAAGCCCGCAAACAGTTGGATTACTGGAACCATGTCCTATGGTCTGATGAGACCAAGATTAATTTGTTTGGTTCAGATGGTCTCAAGCATGTGTGGCGGCAATCAGGTGAGGAGTACAAAGATAAGTGTGTCATGCCTACAGTCAAGCATGGTGGTGGGAATGCCATGGTCTGGGGCTGCATGAGTGCAGCAGGTGTTGGGGAGTTACATTTCATTGAGGGACACATGAACTCCAATATGCACTGTGAAATACTGAAGCAGAGCATGATCCCCTCCCTCCGGAAACTGGGTCGCAGGGCAGTGTTCCAGCATGATAATGACCCCAAACACACCTCTAAGACGACCACTGCTTTATTGAAGAGGCTGAGGGTAAAGGTGATGGACTGGCCAAGCATGTCTCCAGACCTAAACCCAATAGAACATCTTTGGGGCATCCTCAAGCGGAAGGTGGAGGAGCGCAAAGTCTCGAATATCCGCCAGCTCCGTGATGTCATCATGGAGGAGTGGAAAAGCATTCCAGTGGCAACCTGTGAAGCTCTGGTAAACTCCATGCCCAGGAGAGTTAAGGCAGTTCTGGGAAATAATGGTGGCCACACAAAATATTGACACTTCAGGAACTTTCACTAAGGGGTGTACTCACTTTTGTTGCCGGTGGTTTAGACATTAATGGCTGTATATTGAGTTATTTTGAGGGAAGAATAAATTTACACTGTTATATAAGCTGCACACAGACTACTTTTCATTGTGTCAAAGTGTCATTTTGTCAGTGTTGTCCCATGAAAAGATATACTTAAATATCTGCAGAAATGTGAGGGGTGTACTCACTTTTGTGATACACTGTATATAGACTAGAGGGTCGGCTCACCTAGCCGCTCTGAGTGCTGCTCGCAGGCGGGGATGCTACAGGTCTCCTGCTGTGTGCAGTGGTGGAGGTGTGGGAATAAAGGCACATGACAAGGTAGAGTTCACTTTAACTGTTTAGTTAGGACTTTAATGAGCGTTACAACACTTTAGGCTGCCTAGCTCCAGCACCCGAACTACCTATTGGGTTCAATGCTGAGGCCATACAAAACTATCTGCAGAACGTCCCAATGCAATGTATAAATCGAGTGCTGCATTTGAGTTCAGTTGAGTTTGAGTTCAGTTACGCCCCGGTAGTTACGCCGGGCATCTTTTTTAGTCATTACAGTCAGGATGGTTATATGGAATAAATATAATCTTCAATATTGTATCTTGTCACAATATTCTAATTTTCTGAGATACTGAATTTCATTAGTTGTCAGTTATAATCATCAACATTAAAAGAAATAAACATTTGAAATATATCAGTCTGTGTGTAATGAATGAATATAATATACAAGTTTCACTTTTTGAATGGAATTACTGAAATAAATCAACTTTTTCATGATATTCTAATTTTATGACCAGCACCTGTATATACAGTGTATCACAAAAGTGAGTACACCCCTCACATTTCTGCAGATATTTAAGTATATCTTTTCATGGGACAACACTGACAAAATGACACTTTGACACAATGAAAAGTAGTCTGTGTGCAGCTTATATAACAGTGTAACTTTATTCTTCCCTCAAAATAACTCAATATACAGCCATTAATGTCTAAACCACCGGCAACAAAAGTGAGTACACCACTTAGTGAAAGTTCCTGAAGTGTCAATATTTTGTGTGGCCACCATTATTTCCCAGAACTGCCTTAACTCTCCTGGGCATGGAGTTTACCAGAGCTTCACAGGTTGCCACTGGAATGCTTTTCCACTCCTCCATGACGACATCACGGAGCTGGCGGATATTCGAGACTTTACGCTCCTCCACCTTCCGCTTGAGGATGCCCCAAAGATGTTCTATTGGGTTTAGGTCTGGAGACATGCTTGGCCAGTCCATCACCTTTACCCTCAGCCTCTTCAATAAAGCAGTGGTCGTCTTAGAGGTGTGTTTGGGGTCATTATCATGCTGGAACACTGCCCTGCGACCCAGTTTCCGGAGGGAGGGGATCATGCTCTGCTTCAGTATTTCACAGTACATATTGGAGTTCATGTGTCTTTCAATGAAATGTAACTCCCCAACACCTGCTGCACTCATACAGCCCCAGACCATGGCATTCCCACCACCATGCTTGACTGTAGGCATGACACACTTATCTTTGTACTCCTCACCTGATTGCCGCCACACATGCTTGAGACCATCTGAACCAAACAAATTAATCTTGGTCTCATCAGACCATAGGACATGGTTCCAGTAATCCATGTCCTTTGTTGACATGTCTTCAGCAAACTGTTTGCGGGCTTTCTTGTGTAGAGACTTCAGAAGAGGCTTCCTTCTGGGGTGACAGCCATGCAGACCAATTTGATGTAGTGTGCGGCGTATGGTCTGAGCACTGACAGGCTGACCCCCCACCTTTTCAATCTCTGCAGCAATGCTGACAGCACTCCTGCACCTATCTTTCAAAGACAACAGTTGGATGTGACGCTGAGCACGTGCACTCAGCTTCTTTGGACGACCAACGCGAGGTCTGTTCTGAGTGGACCCTGCTCTTTTAAAACGCTGGATGATCTTGGCCACTGTGCTGCAGCTCAGTTTCAGGGTGTTGGCAATCTTCTTGTAGCCTTGGCCATCTTCATGTAGCGCAACAATTCGTCTTTTAAGATCCTCAGAGAGTTCTTTGCCATGAGGTGCCATGTTGGAACTTTCAGTGACCAGTATGAGAGAGTGTGAGAGCTGTACTACTAAATTGAACACACCTGCTCCCTATGCACACCTGAGACCTAGTAACACTAACAAATCACATGACATTTTGGAGGGAAAATGGCAAGCAGTGCTCAATTTGGACATTTCGGGGTGTAGTCTCTTAGGGGTGTACTCACTTTTGTTGCCGGTGGTTTAGACATTAATGGCTGTATATTGAGTTATTTTGAGGGAAGAATAAATTTACACTGTTATATAAGCTGCACACAGACTACTTTTCATTGTGTCAAAGTGTCATTTTGTCAGTGTTGTCCCATGAAAAGATATACTTAAATATCTGCAGAAATGTGAGGGGTGTACTCACTTTTGTGATACACTGTATATATATATATTTATATATATATAATTTGTTGAGGGGGCCCAAAATGTATATATATATATATATATATATATATATATATATATATATATATATATATATATATATATATATATATATATATATATATATATATATATATATATATATATATATATATACTGTATATATATATGTATATATATATATATATATATATATATATATATATATGATATTTGTTGAGGGGGCCCAAAATTTTTTTTGCACTGGGGCTCATGAGCTCCTGGTTACACCACTGTGTGGTGCACCATGCTTTTAAAGGATTTTTTTTCAATGTTTATAAGTTACATCTCCTGAAAATTGGATTTATTCAAAATAACCATCCTGACTGTAATAACTGAAAAAGATGCCCCTACCAACACTAAACAAGGCAACAAATTTTTTTTTAAATTGTTAAAAATGTCTTATGTTTTATGTATTTATTTTTAATCAAGAATGTAAATTTAAGAGAGAACTACCATAGACTTATTTTGATTATGTAGGCATGACATAATTTATTAGTACTTTTATTATAATAATTTTTGTATTATTATTTTAAGTAGTTTTTATTTTATTGTATGGTTTTTTAAATGTATATTTAATTTTGTAATTTTTAGGTAGTGTACTTTTATTTACTTTATTTAATCCAGGGCATGTTGTTTTTTGTTCTGCTGCTATCCATGTTTGGTGGAACATTGTAAAACAATGGCTTAGTGCTACACTGGTATGTCTTATCTAATTAGTGTTTGGCAGCAGCTGTGCAGCCAGAAGCTCAGAAGTTCGTCTATCTTGCTTTCTGGTTCTGGGAATCTGGGAAGCTCAAAAACCATGAGACACAAAACATTTTTGTTATTACTACCCAGTGTGCTTAACAGAAACATGAACTATTTTTAGTCTCTGGTTTTAAAATGGTGATTTTTACATAGGTATGGTGTTGTGATGCACCATGGTTTTAAAATAACATTTCTTTTCAATGTTTATAAGTTACACCGCCTAAAAATGTTTTGTTGTTTTATTTGCATTTTTATTAATATTTTTCCCAGTTGATCTATAAAACTGTGCACATTATTCATTAATTTATTTATTTATTGTCTGTTTTACCAACACTTCACCCGATTCAGGGTCAAGGTGGGCCCAATCCACCGAGTGAAAAGCAGGAAACACCCTAGACAGGTCGCCAGTCCATCACAGAGCAAACACACACATACACACTTACACACAGAGACCTATGAGGACATCACTATCTCTAATTAACCTGACTGTTTGTCTGGACTGGGGGAGAAAAACCCGCACAGACATGTGGAGAACATGCAAACTCTACAAAGAAAGGACCCAGACTGCTCCACCTGGGAATCAAACCCAGGACCATCTTGCTTTGATAATGTTAATCACCAAGCCACTGTGTGCACATTATGTGAAATAAAATTTTATTAGTTTACTAAAATGAAAAGAATAGTAAGATTCAAATATTTATAATTCAATGCCTGGCAACAATCTTGCATGTAATAACATCCAGTGTCATAGAAGTGACATTCTGAGTTACAGAGTTCAGTAATTGGTCAGTAAAACTAATATTAATGTTAATAGATTATACATATACAAGATGTTACACCAAAAGGGCCTTTATACACCGATCAGGCATAACATTATGACCACCTTCCTATTATTGTGTTGGTCCCCCTTTTGCTGCCATAACAGCCCTGATCCGTCAAGGCATGAAGTCTGACACCTTTCTATCAGAACCAGCATTAACGTCTTCAGCAACTTAGAGTGTGATTAGAAAGATTTACCAAAGAGGCTACAGGGAACTATGGGTGTGTTTGAAAACCTAGTGCGCTCTCTACATAGACAGCATTTTACATCATCCTATGTGCGCTCCCAAGAAGGAGGCTGTTCGAAATCCTAGATGCCTTAATATGCTCACTACTAAGGTATGTTAAAATTTCAACGATATTTTGACCCAAGAACGAGTGAGCATCCGATGCTGCCTTAGCGGTGAAGGCAATCCCAGCATCCATTGCGGCACAACTTTTCTCACAGAAAAAAAAAAAAACATGGCGGACAGTGCGCGAGTTATTTTCAAACATAAATAAATTATTATTAATTTTTAATTTGTATAAACGTGTAAGCGTGTTGTGCCACCTAGTCCTATTGGTTTGAATGGCATGATGCTGTGTTAGCTTAGCGAAAACTGATGGAATCGCTGTCTCAGTAGCGCGCTCGAATAACCTGCCTTATAAGTCAATGACTTATTAGAATCCTCTTTTTACTATGTAGGCAGTAAGACAGCAAGGCAGCTCACCAGGTTTTCGAACACAACATGTCAACATTCTCAGAAAGGTTTGAAATTGTAACCATTTGGAGTTTTTAGAAGTTTAACTGTCTATTATTATTTATATGAATACATGCTTTGAAACTATAAATTGCTTGATTTTCTAGTGCATCTTTGCTTTACATACATTTTAGATTTATTATTTTTATTTCAAAGCTAATTGAAGCTAATATACATCAGTAAGGTTGGCATAGTTTGTCATGGTGATGGTGTACGCTGGCGCATTTGGCTGCCGCTGCCGTTGCTGTATTTTGTCATGTTTTGCCATGTTTTATTGTATTTTTGTCATGTTTTTCTTTCGCTTTAGTCTTTTTGTGGTGGCTGCCGCTCCTGTTGCTCTGTTTCTTTTTTCGTCGGATGGTCTCGGCGTCTGTTGGGTACTGGATGGCTGACGCCATGTTGGATAATTTTGAAAGATGCGGACGCTGATTGCAGTGTGCAGCTATGGAATTGCTTGGACTCCGCTTCCGGCTTCCCTCCCCCGGGCCACCTTCGGCTTTGAGCTTGCATCGGGATGTCGCGCTCCTCCCTCGCTGAGGGTGCATCCATCTGTGAAGCTCGTGTCACGGGATGAGGAGGCGGAAATGTAGGGTTTCCACAGTATCTGTTCCTGCTTACTCTTCTTTTGAATCAACTATTGATTCCCCCTCCACCTAAAGACTCACTTATTCGAACTAGCCATTCAATTAATTCACTTGATTGTTCAATGTTAATTGTAAATGTCTTGTATTGTCTGTTTTGTTGTTTAACTGCTCTGTAAGATGTAAGGTGCCCTTGAGTGCTTTGAAAGGCGCCTATAAATAAAATGCATTATTATTATTATTATTATTATACTGTAGTAACGTTAACATCCCCTGAACTGCTCAGTACTGACATTTTCAGAATTAGTGATGAGTTATTGTAATGATCCCAGTTCAGAGCTGTTTAATGCAGCGTGTGGTTCTGGATTTCCACATTCTAGACATGCTAGACAATCCACCTTCTTCATTTCCTGGAGATTAGCTTAACATTTTTATATTGACAGAATTCATTAATGCAGTATAAGTATACTCATGACTTTCTACTATGTTGATGCTCCTCGGGAAAGCTCCCATTTCCCATCTAGTAAGAAAGATACAGATGGAACTCTTTACCCTCACCAAAACCTTCTTTCCACAGACGCCCCCGGCTCGATTGTTTTAACTTCCCACATTTAAGGGAGACTAAAAAAAGCATCTTCAGATTGCAACCAGAAGTTTCTCTTCCCCCACCCCCGTCATCCTCACTTCTCTAACTTATAGACCTAAGGGAACTTTAAAGAGTGGGAACTGGTACAACCACACGGCTACACTCCCACCACTCAGGCTTTCCTCTATGCTGAAGCAATTCCCGCTCACTTCGGATTTCACCTATTGTTACCTTTAACAACAGCAGAGAATCAATGAGAAATCTGAGCGCCTGGTTAACTGACCGGAATCGGAAGACAATGTTCCCCACGTAAAAACAAACAATGTGAAAATCAGAAAGAAGCCCCGACAGAGTTGAAGCGGCTTTCTGAGGGGTCTGTGTCAATTTAAGGGTTAAAGTCAGGCTCCCACAGGATGGTGTACAGGGATTAAATGAGCTGCCTTTGTGAATTCACTTCCTGTGCGGGCTCAATTTGTGAGAACGCCACTAACCATGTATTTTTGCACAGCAAGAATCGGGAGAAATAACAAGGTTCCCAAACGCAGCTGTTGGCTGGTAGTCCTTGTGATGGCCATGAAACGTCTGGTTGATTATTGAGAACAGATGTGACTTAATTAAGCTCTTATTGTGAAATTACTTCTACTGATCCAGGACATTTTCAATTTTTAGTTTCAATTCGTTGGCTGACTGTGATTATATATACAGTGATCAGCCATAACATTAAAACCACCTCCTTGTTTCTACACTCACTGTCCATTTTATCAGCTCCACTTACCAAATAGAAGCACATTGTAGTTCTACAATTACTGACTGTAGTCCATCTGTTTCTTTACATACTTTTTTTTAACCTGCTTTAACTCTGTTCTTCAATGGTCAGGACTCCCACAGGACCATCACAGAGCAGGTATTATTTAGGTGGTGGATCATTCTCAGCACTGCAGTGACACTGACATGGTGGTGGTGTCTTTGTGTGTGTTGTGCTGGTATGAGTGGATCAGACACAGCAGCACTGCTGGAGTTTTTAAATACCATGTCCACTCACTGTCCACTCTATTAGACACACCTACCTAGTTGGTTCACCTTGTAGATGTAAAGTCAGAGACGATCGCTCATCTATTGCTGCTGTTTAAGTTGGTCATCTTCTAGACCTTCATCAGTGGTCACAGGACGCTGCCCATGGGGCGCTGTTGGCTGAATATATTTTTGGTTGGTGGACTATTCTCAGTCCAGCAGTGACAGTGAGGTGTTTAAAACCTCCATCAGCGCTGCTGTGTCTTATCCACTCATACCAGCACAACACACACTAGAACACCACCACCATGTCAGTGTCATTGCAGTGCTGAGAATGATCCACCACCCAAATAATACCTGCTCTGTGGTGGTCCTGACCATTGAGGAACAGCATGAAAGGGGGCTAACAAAGCATGCAGAGAAACAGATGGACTACAGTCAGTAATTGTAGAACTACAAAGTGCTTCTATATAGTAAGTGGAGCTGATAAAATGGACAGTGAGTGTAGAAACCAGGAGGTGGTTTTAATGTTATGGCTGATCGATGTATGTTAGCTATGCTTGATTTGATAGCATCGTTTCCACCCTATTTATAATATTTGGCACAATAAAATGTTGGGTAGAATTATGGAATTAAAGTTTAGATTAGTTACGATATTTACCTTACCTAATATTTTTGCATATTAATATTTCATTGTTGTTATTCAATTTTAAACAAGGGATCTAAATTGTACCATAATTGTTTCCAGATATCTTGCGTGCATTATGCTAAGTGGACTTATTAAATAACCAGCATTATTTAAAGAAAATATATTAAAAGTTTACAGTTTATGCAGCTTATATTTTACTAGCCAATCCGGCTACATGTCTTGGCTAAGTCTATGGTCTAGTGTGCTTAATTTATTTTACAGCATTAACTACAAGCTCTCTGGAACCATTTACAACATTAAATATAAGCTATCTGGAACCACTAGCAGTTGGTCTGCCATGGTTTTAATTGTTGACCAAAGGTCACTTGAGGCATGCCTGTATGAAATGAGAGACGACAGAGTGTAAATAGGTTTTGTTGTGCTGTTTCTGGGCTAAAATTGTCAGGCCCTGTTTTCTTAGACACACTTGCTTTAGTTTAACAGGCCCAGACCATCTCTTAAAAGATCATGTGGAAAAACTGGGACTTTGGCTTTAAGGCAGAGCTAAAAGAAACAACAGTGATTAAATAAAGGCTCTTTGGCAAAGTACGACCTACTAAACAGTATGTCTAATTAGTAAACTAGCAATAGTATAACTACACATTAGGTAGCACATAGGATTCAGTTTGGGACACAGCCAGAAAATCAATGTGCACCCTGTAAACAATGTCCACTTATTAAATATTATTTACATTTTTGCATGGTGAGCGTGATCTCCTAGGCAGTGGTAGCTCAGTAGTTAACATACTGGACTAATCATCATAAGGATGCCGGTTCAACCCCACCATTATCAAGTTGCCAGTGTTGGGCCCTTGAGCAAGGCCCTTAACCCTTGCTTTGGATAAAAGCGCCCGCTAAATACCAGAAATGTAAATATATGGAGTTATTGTTATTTATTATGGTTATTTAGACAAACTACTTAGACAGCAATTATGTCATGCACAACCTGCATGCCAGCTAATGTCTCCCTCAATGTACTGAAAACTGTCACTGACAAGCCCGAATTTGCAGATAAATTACATTTGTACACTTAATACTAATTAAAAATCAATGATAATTTATTTAAGTTGTGCCACACAGAATGTTGGTATTGCCTTTATTGCTAAAGAAGCAGCGGATAATCCCTCTTCATTCAGATAGTTGATAGCTTAAAAATAAGGCCCCTCAGTAGGCAGCATTTTAAGGTATCTAAGAATTTAGACAGCCTTCTTCTCGGAAGCACATATGATGACGTAAAATGCCATCTGTATGTATAGAGCTCACTGTTTTGTTAAGAGGTAATGGCTGGCCCCATATGACCTACCTTGCTTTGATTATATTGATTTGCCTATAATTTTTTGGTGTTCTTTGGATATTGCCTGATTCGGAATACTAAAAACAATAAACAAGACCAAAATTCTACACAGTGCAACATAATATCCTAGGCAGTGGTAGCTCATTAATTAAGGTACTGGACAAGTAATCATAAAGTTGCCGGTTCAAGCACCATTATTACCAATTTGCCACTATTGGGCCCTTGAGCAAGGCCCTTAACTGCTCAAAATGTATTCAGTAATACTTGTAAGTCAGTAGGGCAGTGGTAGCTTAGTGGTTAAGGTGCTGTACTAGTAATCAAAAGGTTGCCGGTTCAAGCCCAACAGCCACCAAACTGCCACTACTGGGCCCCTGAGCGAGACCCTCTAACCCTCAATTGATTCAATTGTATTCAGTCATAACTGTAAGTCATTCTGGATGAACACATCTGCTAAATGCTGCAAGTGTAAATGTCATCTAGCATTACAGGTCATGACTCTCTTATTAGGGCAGTTGTAACCTAACGGTTAAGGTACTGGTTCAAGCCCTACAACTACCAGATTGCCACTGTTGGGCCCTTAAGCAAAGCCCTTAACCCTCAATTGCTCAGACAATATATACTGTCACGGTACTGTATGTCGCTTTGAATAAAAAGCGTCTGCTAAATGCTGAAAATTTAAATATATAAAGGTAACAACATAGGACTAAAAGATTATGGTTGCTCAGTGATCATTTCATTTTTAATATTTTCTTAAGTATTATTCTTCTATTCTAAAATGTATTATTCATTAATTCAACCCCAATTCCCAAAAAGCTGCAAATAAAAACAGAATGCAATGACTTGAAGTCTCACCGACCCATATTTTATTCACGATAGAACACAAAACACATATCAGATGTTAAAAGTGAGACATTTTACTATTTCATTTCTTTTTATACCCAGTCATGTGACTTGGTTGCTAATTGCTCCTCCAGCTGTTTTTTTTTTTTATTAGTACCATTTACTTGTCCAGCTTTTTTTTGCCCCTGTTCCAACTCTTTTGAAATGCGTTGCTGCCATCAAGCTCTAAATTAGTTAATAATTTTTATAAATGATAAAATGTCGTCTAATATGTGTTCTATGTTCTACTGTGAATAAAATATGGGTCTATGAGATCATTGCATTCTGTTTTTATTCACATTTATTTACATTTCACACAGCGTCCCAACTTTTTTTGGCATTGGGGTTGTATATTATTTAGAGTGTAACTGGTATCCAAAGCCCACATATGAACAAGACTAGTCAATGTTTTTCTTTTCAATGTATAGTAAAGCACTTAGGTGGCTGTGCAATGCAACTTTTAAATCAGTCATGCTCCAACACATGCAGAGTCTTGTTGAGACGATCTGAGGGTTAATAAATGACAGAGACAGAATGTGTCCCATCATGTCTGTTTTTGTGTCTTCGGCATGTTCAGCACCTCTGCTCATTGTGGAACCTGAGCCTTGTGAGACACTCTCGGTCACTCGTCCCTCACCCTTGAGTTCCAGCGTAAGGGAAAGTGCAGCAGCCACCATCTGCTTGCTTTCTCCATAAAGGCTCTTAGGAGCTATAGGGGTGAGCCGGAGTTACAACTGTTATCTTCTCAATAACTCGAAAACCCACATCAAAGTCTGGGCTTGGATACTGGCTGGTGAAACTGAACTCTATCAGAGCAGTGATAAAACTGTGTGAAATTGTTACTGTTCACAAGAAAACCTGTTTAGTGAGATTCAATGTAGGAGTTTAAAGGTGAATTTAATATCAGACTGTTATCAATGTGGGTGCCACGGTTGCTTGGTTGGTAGCACTGTCGCCTCACAGCAAAAAGGTCCCAGGTGGAGTGATCCAGGTCCTTTCTGTGTGCATGTTCTGCTGCCAGTGTTTGCTACTTTTCTGGATTGAAATAGCCAATGTGTGCCCCTAGTACTAAATCTTTCCCCATCTTATTATGCCACCAACCTTAGCAGTCTAATTAAGGCTAATTGGGTTTATGAATTAAACCACTAGTGCAGCAGTTATCAGTATTTACTAGAATATGCAACACTTTTCTAATCTGTCCTGTATGAGCCAGTTGTAGCCTCAGGTTCCTGTTCTTGGCTGACAGAAGTGAAACGTGATGTATTTTTTTGCTGTTGAACTGTGTTCTGAGAGGATTATTTCCCCCTGTTCAGCACCGCTGTAAACAGCAGTTATTTAAGTTGCTCTAGAATTTCCTGACACTTTTTTATATACTGCAAATTGAGTATCTGCCGATACCGAAACCAGTCCGATACGTTATTTCTCCTCTCAAACAACTAAGCAGTCTCAGTCTCAGTGCACCATGGTTAAACTAGCTATCTAAATAACAATGCTCAGACTGTGAAACAAATATTCTAAAGGAATAAATACAGAACCTACATCATCACACTTATGCTAAACTGCTGTTTTTATTTTTACTTTTACACACAGAACATTTAGCAGCATTTTTGGTTTCACTTACGTTCGAGCTGTTGTTCACGTGACACATCTCGCTTTACGGCGTGTCGTCCAAAGTGTCTACAATTGGAAGATGTGGATGTCAATCAAACGTGATGGACCAATTAGAATTGACGCAGAGTTTGGTTGAGATTTTCCATTAAAGTCCTGTCATGTTTTTAGATTATAAAAACCAAAACGCGCTTATTTAAAAACCCTGCTGGATTTTGAAGAGGACATCTGTGGCTAAATGGGAAACGGTGTAGTTTGTTTTATTTCATAACACTAATGGATTAATCGTTGAGGATGTGAGAGATCTTCAAGGCACACAAGATCTCAGGTGAGCGATTTATCATTTATAAAGTGATTTTTATTGTGTTTAAACAGTGTTTTAGATGTGGCAGTAGTAGATGATTAGTGTGTTTTAATTTCTTAATGGCTGTTGCAGATTAGTTGTAAATCAGTGGCACATGTTAATGATGTCATTATTAATGTAATATAATATAATATAATGATATAATTTCTGGCCCAGACTGAGCCCATTCACTCAAAGTACCAAATGTATTTTGCAGTAACGCATACTAAAGCTTGCTTTTGTATGATTCCACTTGCAACACAGCCTTGTTTAATATAAATTAAATAAAAGAAGGCATGGGATATTAGCTCACAGTTATGCAACCTCTTCGTTCACTGGACTGGAATTAAAAGCACTCATGTCTCTCAACTAAAATATGTTTTTTATTTATTGCAGTATTGCGAGTGTTGAAACATACAAATAAAAGCAAGAAAGAGTTTTATTCTTCAGCTATGTAAACTACGTAATTTGTTTGCTCTGGTTTGGAACCTCATATTGTCAACACACTAGCCTGAGATCATGAAAAATGTTTTTAGTACGCCAAATGTGTCTTGGATTAAATTTATGGCCAAAATGAACTGGATGGACTGCAAACTGACCTTTACACAGTGTCTAGAACAAAATTCTTAAGGAACATGCCAAAGTGAACATGTAATCGGTTTATGAGACAGAACATTAATCCAAAAGCAGGATCATGTCTGAATGGCCAAAGATCAACCAAACTGAAGTTATGGAGCGGCCTAACCACTGTTATAAAATGACCAAAGAATAAACATATATAGACATCAAAACACACATCTCAATTCCGAGTCACCCAAAAGCCAGGTGGAAAAGGGGATTTAAGACTAGTTTTAAACCTAGCTGCAGACGAACAAGCACGGGACAGTGGTAGCCTAGTGGGTAGAGCTTTGGGCTATCAACTGAAAGGTTGAGAGTTTGAATCCCAGCTCTGCCATGCTGCCACTGTTGGGCCCTTGAGCAAGGCCCTTAACCCTTTCAGCTCCATGGGGTGCTGTACAGTGGCTGATCCTGCGCTCTGACCCCAGCTTCCAAACAAATTGGGATATGCGAAGAAAGAATTTTGTTGTACTGTACACGTGTATATGTATACACCAATTAGCCATAACATTATGACCACCTCCTTGTTTCTACACTCACTGTCCATTTTATCAGCTCCACTTACCATATCGAAGCACTTTGTAGTTCTACAATTACTGACTGTAGTCCATCTGTTTCTCTACATACTTTTTTAGCCGGTATCACCCTGTTCTTCAATGGTCAGGACACCCACAGGACCACCACGAGCAGGTATTTTTTTAGGTGGTAGATCATTCTCAGCACTGCAGTGACACTGACATGGTGGTGGTGTGTTAGTGTTTGTTGTGCTGGTATGAGTGGATCAGACACAGCAGCGCTGCTGGAGTTTTTAAATACCGTGTCCACTCACTATTAGACACACCTACCTAGTTGGTCCACCTAGTGGATGTAAAGTCAGAGACGATCGCTCATCTATTGCTGCTGTTTGACTTGGTCATCTTCTAGACCTTCATCAGTGGTCACAGGATGCTGCCCACGTGGTGCTGCTGGCTGGATATTTTTGGTTGGTGGACTATTCTCAGTCCAGCAGTGACAGTGAGGTGTTTAAAAACTCCAGCAGCACTGCTGTGTCTTATCCACTCATACCAGCACAACACACACTAACACACCACCACCATGTCAGAGTCACTGCAGTGCTGAGAATGATACAGCACCTAAATGATACCTGCTCTGTAGTGGTCCTGACCATTGAAGAACATCATGAAAGGGGGCTAACAAAGTATGTAGAGAAACAGATATACTACGGTCAGTAATTGTAGAACTACAAAGTGCTTCTATATGGTAAGTGGTGCTGATAAAATTGACAGTAAGTGTAGAAACAAGGAGGTGGTTTTAATGTTATGGCTGATCAGTATAAATGACAAAGGCATTCTATTTTATTCTATACTAACTCAAAATGTAGACTATTCCACAGCTTGGGGCCAGCAGCACCGAATGCCCTTTAACTTTCTTTATTCTCATGTTAAAACAGTGATTTTTTCTTTGTACAGACAGTTAAAGGATGGCAGAATGTGTTAAGATCGTCATGATTTCTGGTGAACAAAGCACACGTGTCATTGCACAAGATTTTAACCAATGCTTCCCATTACCCAAACCCAGCTGCTAAACTTTTTCTGAGTTCCGAGAAACATGTTCTGTTGTCAATAAACCAAAGCTGGACGCCAAAACTGCTATGGATGTAGCAACAGCAATCGCTGTTCTGGCCTGCAATGAAGCACTTGTTGTCTCTGGAATGTAGGGTTAGCCATGTCTCAAGTCAGTGAATTTGCCCATAAACGGTTTAAAACCTGCTTAAACTGTTTATTCCTCTGATTTATGATCATTTGGAAATTGGATGACATTTTGAATGTGGAATTAACATAAACTGATTAGTGTGCTCTGTATATCCTGACATTATTCTCCTCATATTAATAAAACCTAATTAGCGAACACAATTGCCTAGGGGGCTTCCTACAAACCAAGAGAGACCAAGAGAGTCTCAGTTATTTTCACTCTCACTATATTTCTTCTTTTTATTTTCTTTGCCTGTGGTCTTTCTCCCATGTGAACCCCTCTCTCCTCACTCTTCTATGCTTATTACATGGATAGTCATAAATAACTCCTAGGTCAGCGAGTGGGGACATGCAGTTCCTGCCTTGGGCATGCATCTTAAAGCACAAAGTAAGCGCGTGCATAGAAATGCACTATGAACGCCTATCTATCTGCCCCATCCTCTCTCTTTTCCATCTGATGGATGTTGTAGTTGCCCATTTTGGAGTCATGTCCTTGCCCTTGGTCGTCGGGCCAAGAACAACTCCACGCTTATTTCTCATGGGTTTCATTAGATGGAAAATGCTGTGGATAAACAAATGAACAAACCTCAAAAATGGTTTGTTCGTGCGTGGGAGAGTTCAGAGATCCCAAAATAGCCATTACTAAGGCTTGAGAAATGAGCTTTGGGGTATCTGCACTTTCACCATACAAGGCATACAAGGCACTACAACAATGGCCACCTCCCTGTCTACACCACGCCCTGTCCAGAGTCGGAGTATCAAATTGTTTCCTTATGCTTAATATTACTTCTGGAAATGTATGGCTAATATACACCAATTAAAACCACCTCCTAGTTTCTACACACATTGTCCATTTTATCGGCTTCACTTACCATATAAAAGCACTTTGTAGCTCTACAATTACTGACTGTGGTCCATCTGTTTCTCTGCATGCTTTGTTAGCCCCCTTTCATGCTGTTCTTCAATGGTCAGGACCCCACAGGACCACTACAGAATAGGTATTATTTGGGTGGTGGATAATTCTCAGCACTGCAGTGACACTGCAGCACAACACAGTGTGTGTTGTGCTGGTATGAGTGGATCAGACACAGCAGCGCAGATGGAGTTTTTAAACACCTCACTGTCACTGCTGGACTGAGAATAGTCCACCAACCAAAAGTACCCTGTGGGCAGCGTCCTGTGACCACTGATGAAGGTCTAGAAGATGACCAACTCAAACAGCAGCAATAGATGAGCGATCGTCTCTGACTTTACATCTACAAGGTGAACCAACTAGGTAGGAGTGTGTAACAGAGTGGACACAGTATTTAAAAACTCCAGCAGCGCTGCTGTGTCTGATTCACTCATACCAGCTCAACACACACTAACACACCACCACCATGTCAGTGTAACTGCAGTGCTGAGAATCATCCACCACCCAAATAATACCTGCTCTATAGTGATCCTGTGGGGGTCCTGACCATTGAAGAACAGTGTGAAAGCAGGCTAAAAAGGTATGTAACGAAACAGATAGACTACAGTCAGTTATTGTAGAACTACAAAGTGCTTCTACTGTATATGGTTAGTGGAGCAGATAAAATGGACAGTGAGTGTAGAAATAAGGAGGTGGTTTTAATGTTATGGCTGATCGGTGTATGAATACACTTGTATATGTGTACAGTGTTATGTCAGTACAATAGATAAAAGAGTAACATTCAGAATACATTTTGAATAGATATTATTGTTCTGTCACAGTTCTTACATTTGTATTATAATCCTCTGCACACAAAAGTCTGTGGACTACAATTCATGGACAAAATAATGACCTCAGTAATCGGTAAAACCCTGCACTTGGCAACCCTGTGTAGAAAAGAATAGAATACCTTTATTTGTCAGATATGCATACAGTATACACGTGTACAGTACAATGAAAATTTTCACATATCCCAGTTCATTTGGAAGCTGGGGTCATAGTGCACGGTCTGTTGGGCCTTTCTCAATGCTGCTTGGCAGAGCTGAGTTTCAAACTTTCAGCCTTTCGATTGATAGCCCAAAGCTCTACCCATTAGGCTACCAATGCCCCAAAGACAGAGTGCTGTATGAAAAAAGCCTCTATGATTTTTCCATCCATACACTATTGCTTACATGCTCTAATAGTGGTAAACACAACACCATTATTGAGACCACCATTTCTTTATAATCTATGTTGAGTCTGACATGACCAATTATGTGATTATATGATTATGATTATGTGAGTCCATGCCAAATGTCAAACTCCGACATTTTAGTTTGTTCACGATTTCTGGAAAATCTTTATTTAACTGACAAAATGTAAATATATATATACTGTATATATATATATATATATTTTTTTATTGACCCACTTGATTGCACTTTGTAAATATAAACAAATGTCAAATTTGATACCTAACACACTAATTGTTACAGGTTTGAAAGAGGAATATTTGCTCATTCTTACTTGATACAAGACTTCAGCTGCTCAACAGTCCATGTTCATTGTTGTCTGATTTTCTTCATCTTGATGCCTCCTATGTTTACAATACAAAACAGATCTGGACTGCAGGCAGCCTAGTCAAGCACATGCACTCTGCGTCTATAAAGCCATGCTGTTGTAGCATCTGCAGTATGAGGTGTGGCATTGTCATGCTGACATAATCATTAACTTTGCAAACTACAATTAGTTTGGTCAGTAAACACATTGGAAATCATTTCTTTGTACTTGTAACAGTCAGTTAAAGTTTAAGAGAATTAACAAAGCACAGATTATTGATTTTACTGCATTTATTGAATTTAATTATAAAATGTCCCACAATTGGAAATGTGATTTGTATATGTTGTTTTTTTTTCTATTTATTTATGCCTTTTCTCCCATAGTCAATTAGTCTTCCACTGCTGGGGATCCCGATTGCACTCGAGGAGGGTATATTCACCTGCTCCAAGCCCCTTCCAACAAGTGCACAGCCCCTCGACCCCTTCCTTTGCACCCGTGATTCGGTGGATTCGCACATGAGGCTTATCCACTCCTGTAAGGTCCAGGTCCTTACACAGCGTTTGAAGACCCCACCCACTTAGTCCAGTCTTTCTTGCCCAGCAGTCTGCTGCAGGCACTGCCAATGCCACCCAGCAGAGCTGAGGTTCGAACCGAGTTGTTTGAAATCTCAGCGCTGGTGTGCTAGCAGAATATCCCGCTGCCCCACCTGGGCGCCTCAGATTTGTATATGTTTTATAAATACTGACTAGAAATTATTAATGATCAAGATATTAACTGATAATCAACAAATTAGTCATTGTTTGATTACTGTTGCTGGTTAAGAGTCATTATAGTGTAAATGCAGAGTTAACAGTGTTCGGTTAACATGTTAATATCAGTTATTATCTTGACCCACCCTCACCCATTCTTAGTGCGCATGCAGAAGTTTAACTTACTCTGTGCACCCTGTCTTAGAGATCACGGTACCATGCTAACTTGCGCGACTTAGTGCTCGAGACTGGCATCACACAAAAACCCACCAAAGTATGTGGGAATAAGAAGGGTTGTGTTCTGTGCATGTGTCAGAGAGAGCGTATGTCAGGCAAATATACCCTCCTCTGACATGATCAGGGTCTGCAGCAGAGGAAGACTAACTGGCTATGCTAAATTTGAAGAAATAGGGAGAACATGCATAAATAAAATAGGGGTGAGGTTATAAACTGACTTTATATTTTCTTTCTGTGTTAACTTCATTTTATGGCTCAAGTGATTCATGAAAACAAAGTAACTCAGGGTACAGAACACAGTGACAGTGATTAGACTTGTTAGTTGACGTGTGTCCTCTTACAAGTGTGGACTGGTAGCTTGTGTAATGTCGTGATTTAAACCTGTTTGATTAGTTTATGTCTATAACTTGATCTTAATTTTAATCTTTTTAATCTTACACAAACAAAAACCTTCCGCTGCTAGGGCTCCCGATTGCTCTCAATGCGCCTGCTCCATGCCCCTTCCGACGCGTGCGCAGCCCCTCGACCCCATCTTTTGCACCCGTGCTTCAGTGGATTTGCACATGAGACTTGGCCACTTAGACAGCATATGAAGACCCCACCCACTTAGTCCGGTCTCTTCCGCCCAGCAGTCTGCTGCAGGCACTGCCAATGGCGTCCGGCCAACCGGTAGCAGAGCTGAGGTTCGGAATCTCAGCGGGGTGTTCGGAATCTCAGCGCTGGTGTGCTAGCGGAATATCCAACTGCCACACATGGGCGCCTCCAATTTGTATATGTTTTATAAATACTCACCAGAAATGATTAATGATTAAGAGATTAACTAATAACCAACAAATTAGTTATTGTTTGATTACTGTTGTGTTTAAAAGTCATTTTAGTGTAAGTGCAAAGTAAAAAGGGCCAAAATGTGACTCACCCACCCTCACCCACTTTATATTTTCTCTGCGTGTTGTACTTCTGTGTTAACTCTATTTTATGACTCAAGTGCTTAATGAAAACAAAATAACTCGGGTACAGAACACAATGACAGTGATTAGACTTGACGTGTGTCCTCTTACAAGTGTGGACTGGTAGCTTGTGTAATGTGATTTAAACCTGTTTGATTAGTTTATGTCTATATCTTGATCTTAATTTTAATCTTACACAAACAAAAACCTGATGAACCAGAGCTGACCTGATCACACCCTTGATTATTATATTATGAAGCAATAAAAACAAGTGCAAAGCAGGAACAGTTGTGCTGTGTCGCAATACATTTGATGGTCTATTTTGTACCAGTTTTTGTATTAAACAGAGACACATGGGTTTGTCAGAAAACTTCTGTTTGTACCCTGGCTCGGTTTTTCCCTCAGTCTAAGCTTTCTGAATCCTTCCTCATGATTCATTCAGGGTGAGCCTTGCGTCATGGACTCGACAGCCGTTATTGAGCCGCCTTAATTGCCCTGTTTGCCTGCTGCTGCCAAGTTGGAGCTGGAGTTCAAAAACGGCTGCGAGTGCGCCAAGACAGAAACTCATTTGACTCTTTCTAGCCAGTTGGGCTAATCCTATGTTCCTGGCTACAGAGATTTCGGAGGCTGAGGAAAAGCTGGCATGAAGGGAAAGCTGTGTCTCTAGGAGATCTCGGTTTAATTTGTGGGAGAGGTCCAGGCAGCAGCAGAGAGATGAACAGGCTTTTGTGGAAGTCTGTGGCAGGTCATTCTTGGTGTGTGGGTTGGGAGCTGGAAGAGGATCCGAGAATTAGGGATTTGATGCGACAGCGTCTCAGGGTGAACAAAACAGCAAAAGGAAGTGGTGTGAATGAGGCAGGCCCACTGCTGTCCTATATATTTAAAATTGATTTGTACATTTTGCTAGTGGTTGTACATGTGGATTTTGTTTTTCAGTTCACTTTTAAAAACCAGTGCCAATAATATGCAGGGTTGTACAGTACTTCAGTTAACACCTCAAAAGCTAGAACAGTCACAGTCACAACAGTAAAAACAACCACATCATCACTTTGGCATGTGAAAGACAATGCAATTAGTAACTTTAGCTTGTTGCGGTTGACGAGCACTTACCGATCCCATTGTTAATAAAGGCATGCCCGTGATCTGATTGGGACAAGTTGCACTAGGTGGCGGAATAAACCTAAGCAATAAAGCAGAAGAGTAGAAAGTTACTACGTTCGTTTCTGCTCACCAGCATCAGTCCAGACCTACGTTCTTTATTTTGTTAACCTACTGTTGCAAAAAGCTGATATTTAGCATTGGAACCTTGTACCCTTAGGAGCAACCAATGATACATTTTACTCACCTGGATGCACGTAAGTTCAAATCCATTTTGTCTTTTTTTTATTGTAAATTACGTGGGTGGCAAGGTGGCACAGTACAGCACAAAGTCCAGGGTTCAAACAACAGAGTTTGTTTGTTTGTTTATTAGGATTTTAACGTCACGTTTTACACTTTTGGTTACATTCATGACAGGAACGGTAGTTACTCATTACACAAGATTCATCACTTGTCAAGGTTATATCAAACTCGGTCATGGACAATTTTGTATCTCCAGTTCACCTCACTTGCATGTCTTTAAACTGTGGGAGGAAACCGGAGCTCCTGGAGGAAACCCACGCAGACACAAGGAGAACAAGCAAACTCCACACAGAAAGGACCCGGACCGCCCCACCTGGGGATCGAACCCAGGACCTTCTTGCTGTGAGGCGACAGTGCTACCCTCTAAGCCACTGTGCCGCACACACCACAGAGTAAACACACAGACTTTCTAAAATCCTTTCATGTTTAACGGCAAAGAAGTTTATTTCCTAACACAAGCGATACATCTCAAATTTAAGTGAACTAAAAAAATTCAGTGAATGTTAAAAATAGCTTGAATAAACTAACAAACCATCATCTCTAACTTTAACAAGATGCGATTTAGCCAACCAACAAAACCACATTTTAAACTTGAGTGAATAAACAGGAATGGAGCTCAGACTTTGGTGAATAAGAATAAAAACATAGCTCGGAATTTGAGTAAACAAACAATACTTCAGCTCTGACTTGATCTACCCAAAAAAAACAACCCAGAACTTAAACTTTAGTGAACAAACACAGCTTGAATGATTGGTAAGTCCAGATCTGGCTTTTATTTGCCTGCGATCAATCAAAACTCAACTTTACATATATTCCAAACACATAATCACATTCGCTAAAAAGCTAAAAAGCATCAGAGGAGTGTTGGTACCACACAGCTTTAAAGAAAAAAAACAGCCGGGCCTGTATGGGTTACATTATGGAACTTCCACCTTCTAAAAACATGAGTTACAAATGTGTATACTGCCATTCTGTAATCCGAGTTGTATTTTTGCATTGTGGTCATTATGTCCAGAGCAGCCTTTGAATTCAGTGGTATAGGGAAGTAGTAGCAAAGCACTATTGATGGAAGCTCCACCACCATTGTTGTGCCCCTTAGCAAGTCCCTTAACCTTCTATAGCTTGCAATGTACACCGATGAGGCATAACATTATGACCACCCCCTTGTGTCTACACTCACTGTCCATTTTATCAGCTCCACTTACCATATAGAAGCACTTTGTAGTTCTACAATTACTGACTGTAGTCCATCTGTTTCTCTACATGCTTTGTTAGCCCCCTTTCATGCTGTTCCTCAATGGTCAGGACCACTACAGAGCAGGTATTATTTGTGTGGTGGATCATTCTCAGCACTGCAGTGACACTGACATGGTGGTGGTGTGGTAGTGTGTGTTGTGCTGGTATGACTGGATCAGACACAGCAATGCTTCCGGGGTTTTTAAACACCTCACTGTCACTGCTGGACTGAGAATAGTCCACCAACCAAAAATATCCAGCCAACAGCGCCCTGTGGGCAGCGTCCTGTGACCACTGATGAAGATCTAGAAGATGACCAACTCAAACAGCAGCAATAGATGAGCGATCGTCTCTGACTTTACATCTACAAGGTGAACCAACTAGGTAGGAGTGTCTAATAGAGTGGACAGTGAGTGGACGCGGTATTTAAAAACTCCAGCAGCGCTGCTGTGTCTAATCCACTCATACCAGCACAACACACACTAACACACCACCATCATGTCAGTGTCACTGCAGTGCTGAGAATCATCCACCACCCAAATAATACCTGCTCTGTGGTGGTCCTGTGGGGGTCCTGACCACTGAAGAACAGGGTGAAAGCAGAGAAACAAATGGACTACATTCAGTAACTGTACAACTACAAAGTGCTTCTATATGGTAAGTGGAGCTGATAAAATGGACAGTGAGTGTAGAAACAAGGAGGTGGTTTTAATGTTATGGCTGATTGGTGTATTTGGTCCCTATTGTAATTTGCTCTGGATAAAAGTGCCTGATAAATGCTGTAAAAATAAACCTACTGTGACCCTGTTCAGGAAAACATGGTTAATGTCTGTCAATAAGAGGGCTGTAAGGACTTGTCATAGAAATAATGTTTCACACTATGTAAGTGTGCTGTAACTGTAAATGTAGCCAAAAAAAATTAGAGGATGCAAAACCGCCAAGCAATTTACTTTTCAATATAATGGGCTAAATGTATAAAAGCATGGTTTGAGATTTTGCTGTCAAAAGTTTTTGTATTGTGTGCAGTAAAAAAGCCAGACTGTGTTGAATAAGTGCCCCCCTGGAGTTTCTCTGGCTTGTCTCTTAGCTTTTCCTTGATTCTGGGACAGTCTGCCCAGCTAAAACAGCTCAACAGTGCCAGAGCATGTCAAAGAAATGCTGCAAGAGTAATGGCCTGTGGTCCCAGACGCCATCCTCAAGTAGTTTTGAGCAAGACGACTGTACTATTTCACAACCACAACTTCCATTGTATGTGTGTGTATGCGTGTGTATGGATGTGTGAACCTCCAGACTCCCATGTATTACAGTCTTTCCACCTCAAAGCGAGCTGGCGCCGATGAGTGATGATTGTATCGGGTGCTGAAGTGTGCAGGGACTTGTATGTGCCGTGTGCTCGCGTGTTTTGTACGCTGTGTGAGCTTCTAGACGAGTGACAGGTAACGGTAAACCCTGACCGGTTTTTCTGGTTTTCGTACTGTGATTTGAGCTTTCAAGCAATAGCTTGCCCGCTGTACTCATCCTAAAAGCCTGGGAATCAGTGCAGCGCCGTGTCTCTCTGTTACGTCACTGACCCTTTCCCATCATTCCTGCTCATCTGTTTATTATTGTCTTGTGACGACTTGCAACTCGACATGAAAAACACGCAGTGCTGTATTTGCAGTTGATGAGAAACTGTGTATTTCATAAACAATTCCATGAGAAAAAGAGAGAAAGTATGCATTTTCTTAAACATAGTTTTTTTTATTGTGTTCAAACAATCTGGCACGTGCTATTCTTAATGTTATATCAGACAAATATTTACTTAATGCTTTTCTGTGCCTCGATATGGGAATCCAATACCTACATTAGTCATAAGTCAATGAGTTTAGGCACAGTGTCAGATTTTGGGGCGTTTAATTTTGGATGAAGTGAAGCTGGCCGCCTTTAACATTTACATTTTCAGCATTTAGCAGACGCTTTTATCCAAAGCGACTTACACAATGAGCAATTGAGGGTTAAGGGCCTTGCTCAGGGACCCAACAGTGGCAACTTGGTGGTGGCGGGGCTTGAACCGGCAACCTTCTGTTTACTAGTCCAGCACCTTAACCACTGAGCTATCACTGGCCCTTTAGACAAAATGTCTACAGCAGCCTATACAGCAGCCTATAGTCTACAGCAGCCTATAGACAAAAATACACTTGCTGTGTGGAAAACAACAGACAAAAAGAAAAAAAAAAACTGGCCTGAGGCGAGAGATCACATTATTACTAGACATCAGGAACCTGATACTTATTATCATGACTGGACGTGAGAAGCATCACGCGACATTAACTATATGACATTTACAGGGTGTCTGCAGGTGCTTCAAAGATTTTAAATTAAAAGTATTAAATGTAATACTTAATACTAACACAGATGTAAATTCATTCCAAACATGCAAAACTATTCAGCATTCTCTATGTGAGGTAACTGTTTTAACTGTAATACTTCTTCTATTAATTTTATTCTTTCCTTTATTTCCCTATCTAGTCATTTCTAGTTTGTGATTGTAAATCCGCTGCTGCCTACACAACCTCTAACCTGATCAAGGAGAGTCAGATCACCACACGTCCCCTCTGACACGTGTTCACCATACGGTTTTGAGTTCCCATAAAGAGCCGTATAGCGTACAAAGAGCCACACTAAGCTCTATGCAACATCAGACCCTCGCCCCCAGTGTTTGTGTGGATGCTCGGCTGGGTCGGTGTGCCTGCTGAGATTCAAACTCGTGTGTTTACGCAACAGTATAAATGAATACTTTCATTTATGCAATTCACAATAATCACTGAATCAAAATTTGAGCAGTGTGGTACAGTGGCTTAGTGGCAAGAAGGTCCTGGGTTTGATTCCCAGGTGGAGCGGTCCGGGTCCTTTCTGTGTGGAGTTTACATGTTCTCGCCGTGTCTGTGTGGGTTTCCTCCAGGAGCTCCAGTTTTCTTTCCACAGTCCAAAGACGTGCAAGTGAAGTGAATTGGAGATACAAAATTGTCCATGACTGTTTGATATTAAACCTGAACTGATGAATCAGTAGCTATCTGTCCTGTAATTAATTAATGTAACCAAAGTTTAATTAAAACATAACGTTAATCCTAATAAAACAAACAAACAAACAAACAAAAGTTTGAAGGGTTGCATCCAGTCTGGTTCCAACAAAGGAAGGAATACATTGGACAGGGCACCAGTACACTGCAGGGCTCCAGTCACCCACGGACATAGCCAATCATATCTGTGTAAATGCCTAGACAATCAAAAGCAGCTCTGGGATTCAAACCCAGGTCTCAGTGTGCTCGTGTAGTAGACTGCTGTGCTATCAACACGATTACGTGATCCCCCCCCCCATTTTGGCAAAATAGAGCAATAACAATTATTCAATTAAGCCCAGTCATCATGACCCACTAAACAATCTGAATTAAAGTACAGAGGGAGACAGAGGGTTATCTGAGTCACTCTGTTTAGTCTAACTCATTTTGACATTTCAGGAGAAGGATTGCTCAGCAAGTGAGTGATGTAGTTCCAGTCCCTCCAGTATGGGTCAGTTTCCCAGCACTAGGACAGTGAGGCAGAAAGAGCCTGTTGTCCAATCGCTGAAACGCCCGTTTAGTGTGTTAGCACTGAGAGCGGGTTGTGTTTCTGCCGTACAGTATACGTCGTGTCAGCAGTTGATTTTGTGTGTAGGCCAGTGTGGCTACAGCAGGTCCTGACCCCTCCATCCCGATCCCACTGTTCTCATTCTGTAGCCTCGGGACCCGACACAGAAACAAGAACGGTCATGCCAGCCCTCCCAGGATCACCCCCCCCAACCCCACGCCTATAGTAAAGTCACATTCCGCAGGATGCTTTTCCCACCGAATCCCAAACACACTGTTCTATTCTTTTCTGGCTCGGACCCAGAAAAGTGGGTGTTCAAATGAGAGGGGTCGTGCATGCTCCTCGGGGTACCGATGACCCCCATGCCTGAGGGTATGGCCCACCACCAAGGAATAACTCTGGTTCCTGTCAAACAATGCCGAGTCCAACAAGAAATATACATTCAGATTCCGTATCACACTCACACACACACACACACTCAGTCACAGGCTTATTATACACAAAGATACACTCAAGATGTGTGTACACGTGATCCAGATTTTCCATTCCTTTGTTGGGCTTCGTTTTCCTGATGGCTTGGGTTTCGTGTTGTGCTGTAATAAAAGCAGGAAGTGACCTTTGGAGACTGCACGGTCCTGTTCCCTGGAGAGCAGAGCTGCCTTCCACTCTCCGGGGATGGCTAAACTCAGCCTGAGGTGAATATACACCACACACAGCAAATCTCTAGCAGGCACTCTGACATTTGGGATGAAACGTGATTTAATTAAGCAACCCAATTCTTACAAACTGTCTATCTTAACGGTATCAAAACGGTATTTATATTCAAGTCCATATATAAATAAATAATACAACATCTTAGATGAGCCTCTACAACATAAAACATTAATTACAATTATATTTTAACATCTATGCTTAAAACACTACAATTTCCACAATCATAGTAATTTAAGGGACATGGTAGCTCAGCAGTTAAGGTCACTGGTTCAAGCCCCACCATCATCAGACTGCTACTGTTGGACCCCTGGGCAAGGCCCTTAATTATCAAATGCTTGGACTGTGTATGGTCACAATTCTACAATGCTTTGGATAATAGCATTTGCTAAATGCGGGAAATATACATGTATTATTAAATGCACTCCCTAATACGGTTGCCACATTTATGCAATGAAAAAGAAGCCTGGTGGTCATAATGCTTCATAAACTTATTTTTAACCCAAACCAACGATAACCCTTCTTCCAGCATGAAACCCTAAATGATAGATATTAATTGCCTTTATGGACCTCTATTTGCACACAGTGACCACATGATGTTCAAGTATGGTGTGAAAAGACTTCTGTGGCCTGCACATGATTATACACGTGATTATACAGATACTTGTTTGTATAATGTGAATCTCTGTAGTGTGTACTATTACTTTTGACTATCTATCTATCTATCTATCTATCTATCTATCTATCTATCTATCTATCTATCTATCTATCTATCTATCTATCTATCTATCTATCTATCTATCTATCTATCTATCTATCTCTGTAGTGTGTACTATTACTTTTGACTATCTATCTATCTATCTATCTATCTATCTATCTATCTATCTATCTATCTATCTATCTATCTATCTATCTATCTATCTATCTATCTATCTATCTATCTATCTATCTACCTACCCACCCACCCACCCACCCACCCACCCATCCATCCATCCATCCATCCATCCATCCATCCATCCATCCATCTATCCATCCATCCATCCATCTATCCATCCATCCATCTATCCATCCATCCATCCATCTATCTATCCATCCATCCATCTATCTATCCATCTATCTATCCATCCATCCATCCATTCATCTATCTATCTATCTATTATTATTAGGGATGCATCAATACCATTTTTTCCCAACCGAGTACAAGTACATGTACTTTTGTACTTGCCAATACCGATACCGATACCAATACCTATTGGATCAGATATCTGACATGCTAGAAAACTCAATCCGGTCACCAAGCGCTCGGCGAGCCGGTCGGGCGAAAATCAGGGCAAAAATCGTGTAGTGTGAACTAGGCATAACGCAGCAACGTGCACTAGGCACACGGTATCGGATGTTTAGTATCGGAGCCTCGTTTGCGAGTACGAGTACAAGTTAATGAGCGCGGTATCGGGCAAATACCCGATACCAGTATCATACTCATGCATCTCTAATCATTATTATGCCATGTTACGGTGTACTTTAAATTAAATTACGTTAAACAGGATGCAATTTGCATAGTCAGCACATCAAACTGGATCCATTAGAACAACTTGTTCATGAGTGGGATATCATAATGTCACATATAAGTCCAGTACACAAACTGAGGTCAAATATTATGAATTCATTATTATTATATTATTACGGTTTCAAATCCTGTGATCTGACCTTTGTCATCATTTCCAGTGGTAAGTTAGCCAAACTGTTATTAAGTACCCGTGCTGCATTTGGCCACCCCTCTTGTTAGGGTACCAAGAATACCAAGGATCTAAGAACTACAGGTGTATTAATAAACATACAGTATTTCCCCACAACTGGATGTTAGTCACAAAAAACATAAATGTTGTTTTGGATTACAGTGTATCATACAGAAGTAAAAAATGCTAAGCTATTAGCAACAAAAGTTCTAACAATTAGCATGCTGATATGTGAGATAAGGGAACTAGCACCAAGGTACAAGGAAACACAGTGGGTGTCTGAACCACAGGTGCATAGCTCACAAAAAGTGAAAAATACTGAATGTTTTCAGAAGAAACAGTTGCAAAAGACAGTGGCAATGTCAAACATGCATTAACGACTATAGCAAAGTAAAACACTGGTTGCAAGTGAAAGCTCACTGATGGGGACAGAAGGAAATTTACCATGTAGTTACAAAAATTCCCCTAAAGTAAAGCTACAAAAAATCCAGATGGCAGGGATGTAATTCAAAAACCACATATTTACAGAGTTTTTACTAAGTGATTCCCTTTCCCGTAACTCCTTGTTGTAATTCCTTCACTGCTTTAACCCCCCCCCCCCCCCCCCCCCCCCCCCCACACACACAGGTGCAGTCGTCTGCCGCTTCTTGCTAGTGGTGGATTCTCACAGACTGCAATAAAACATATGACTCATCTAGGCATTGGTAGCTCAGCACTTGAAGTACAGAACTAGTAACTGCAAGGTCACTGGTTCAAGCCCCACATCTGCCAGATTGCTACTGTTGGGCCCTTGAGCAAGGCCCTTAATTCTCAATTGCTTGCAAAAGTCGATTTGGACAAAGGCATCTGCTATATGCAAAAAAATGTCACATGTCAAATGTCACACTTTGCAGCAGCTATGAGGAGAAACTACATCCAAGCCCTATCCAAAACCAATGCAAGAGAATGCATGCCAAAACCTGGATCAATGATCAGTAGAAAAAACAAATGCAATACACCGATCAGGCATAACATTATGACCACCTCCTTGTTTCTACACACACTGTCCGTTTTATCAGCTCCACTTACCACATAAAAGCACTTTGTAGTTCTACCATTACTGACTGTAGTACATCTGTTTCTCTACATACTTTTTTTAGCCTGCGTTTACGCTGAATGATCAGGACCCCCACAGGACCACAACAGAGAAAGTATTATTTGGGTGGTGGGTCATTCTTCTGTGCTGGTATAAGTGGATCTGAGGCAGCAGTGCTGCTGGAGTTTTTAAACACCTCACTGTCACTGCTGGACTGAGAATAGTCCACCCAGTGACCACTGATGAAGGTCTAGAAGATGACCAACTCAAACAGCAGCAATAGACACACTAACACACCACCACCATGTCAGTGTCACTGCAGTGCTGAGAATGATCCACCACCTAAATAATACCTGCTCTGTGGTGGTCCTGGGAGAGTCCTGACCATTGAAGAACAGGGTAAAAGCATGCTAAAAAAAGTATGTAAAGAAACAGATGTACCACAGTCAGTAATTGTAGATCTACAAAGTGCGTCTATATGGTAAGTGGAGCTGATAAAATGAACAGGTGAGTGTAGAAACCAGGAGGTGGTTTTAATGTTATGGCTGATCGGTATATATGAACAAAAGTATTGGAACACTGCTTCTTATTACTTAAGTTGTGTGTTTCAGCCACAACAATTGCTAACAGGTGTAATAAATCAGTATCAAGGAAATGATATGCTTTAACTTTTATAACTTTGCAGCAACACTTTAGGTAAGGCCCTTTCCTGTTCTAGCATAACTGTGCCCCTGTGCACAAAGCAAGGTCTACTAAGACATGATTTAAAGAAACTTCAGTGGCCTGCACAGAGCCCTGACCTCAGCCCCACTGAACAGCTTTGGAATGATCTGGAACATCAATTGAGGTTTTGTTGACCAATATTAGTGCCCAGCCATACAAATCCTCTTTTGACTGAATGGGCAAAAATTCCCACACAGACATTCTTCATACAGACATTCTTGTGAGAAGCCTTCTCAGAAAAGTGGCTGTTGTTATAGCTGAAAAGATCACATAAAGGTCACTCTTTTTTAATACAGATATTTATTTGTTTGTTTATTAGGATTTTAGCGTCATGTTTTACACTTTGGTTACATTCATGACAACGGTAGTTACTCATTACACAAGGTTCATCCGTTCACAAGGTTATATCAAACTCAGCCATGGACAATTTAGTATCTCCAATTCACCTCACTTGCATGTCTTTGGACTGTGGGAGGAAACCGGAGCACCCGGAGGAAACCCACGCAGACACGGGGAGAACATGCAAACTCCACAGAGAAAGGACCTGGACCACCTTAACACAGATATTTAAGACAGATGAGGTTGACACTTTTGTCTGATTGCACGGTGGCTCAGTGGGTAGCACTGTCACCTTACAGCAAGTAGGTCCTGGGTTCGATTGTCAGGAGTTTGCATGTTCTCCCCGTGTCTGCATGGGTTCCCTCTGGGAGCTCCGGTTTTCTCCCACAATCCAAAGACACACAGTCAGGTTAATTGGAGATGCTAAAGTTACTGTAGGTATGCATGTGTGTGTGTGTTTGTCCTGTGATGGACTGGTGACTGTTTTCTGAAGTTCACCCAGTAAACCTGAATAGGATTAAGCGCTGGTAAAACAGACACTGAATGAATGAATGATATTTTGTCTAACTCCAGAACTGACTTATACCTAAATAACTTGTAAAGCCAAGATGTGTCATGTGTAAAAGACTTATTCTCTCCTCCTAGTAACTTCATTGGTTAAACTAAAATAATTTGGTTTTAAAACCATTGAAATTATACCTTTACTATTTATTTACAGAAAACAAAACTGAAGAATGGTGGTGAACCATCTGTGAAGTATCATCAGAAAAAAAGGGAAAATGCAGAGTATCCAAAAGAACAGAAAGGAAATGTGCCAAGTGTTTGGGGTGCGTACATTTGTGTGTTCAAAAATTGAGAAGTAGCAGGCGGCGGCAGACAGCAGAAGGTGTTGGGAGAAGGGAGGAAATGTGGTGATGATAGATTTAAAATATTTGTGGCATATCTGACACAACTATGAGCTCGAGAATGAAAGTGCATAGTAAAAAAAAACACGAGAGAGGGAAAGTAAATGTACTGAGTGAACTGTGTCCAGAGGGACAGGGGCCAACAAGGGGAAGTTAACAGAAAATGAAAAAACACTAAAGTGTAGAAATGTTCATTATAAGTTTGTGTGTGCATGCGTGCGCGCAAGAATGAAGAACGCAGGCCAAATCACAGAGGCGTGTTTGTGTTCTGATTAGGAAAGGCCAAGAGGAGGAGGCAGCTTTCATTCTGAACTGCCAAACAAAGAACGTGGTCAAGACAAATACCCTTAATCTGAATAGACGTTTGTGTTGTACTCAAAGGTACAAATTGTATACTAGAACTCACGATCATGTAAAATAGCCAATACTCAAACTTCAGTAAAAGAAACAAAAGCTTTGTGAGAAATAACTCAAGTTAAAAAGAAACCCATAATGAAACCAGAGTATACTGTACATTTTAAATTCCCATAATAATAGTACTGAGGTCTTGAAAGTACTTATAAATAAAACCTCGAGCATTGTAAAAATGCAGTGGGACCTTTTGTATTCGTGAAAAAGTGGCAGCATGTATTGCATGCAAGTCTTGTGGGTTTATAGACCTCCTACAAAACTTACTAAAATATAAAGTAATACTAAGCCATGTGAATTATTTCTTTCGGCTGCTCTGGTTAGGCGTCACCACAGCAGATCATTTGGCTTAGGACCGGCACTAAGGGTCCCGTGTTTCCACCAGTTTTTGGGAACCAAGCCTCAACATGACATCAACATGCAAAAAAGCATCACTCAACTATTGGTGATAGTTAGCTTCACTCTCACTGCGACCCTTGGCGCAAATAGCCGATTTGCTCAGCGCTCGGCTTGAGCGATAAAACATCACTAAAGTTCCACGACATGAACATCCATTTGTGTGAAATAACCATCAAATCCACTCTTAAAGCTCTACATGTATCTGTGTTTAGCCGTATTAACTTCACATGTGGTGGTTTTGCAGCTCGGGGTTCTGAATACGCTTCTCGGGAAGGTCGAAAAAGCTTTATGTAAAAAAAAAAAGCATAACGTGGCATAATGTTCTAAAAGTACGACACAGAAACACTTAATTTCTCTCCATTATTACAGGTTATAAGAGCTCTGTACTGCCCAAATTCATCGCTCGTTGTTTTAGTACAACAAGCCACATTACACTTTATTTTTCACTTTAAGCATTTATACTGTCCGGGTCACGTTTACCACGTCATATCACACAGTTCATTGCTTTGAAAATATCAGCAGCAAACTGGCTCAAAATTTAATCAGGTGAACTTTACAAGATGAAAGTGCAGCGCAAACGTGGTTTAGCAGCTTCTCATATGAAAGCACCCAAACCTCTACACTGTGACACGCCCTCAGATGACATCACGGTTCTCGCTGAAAAACCAAGTATTCTGTGGTGCCAGATTAGAACGCTAGTTCGCTGTCTGGAACCTCTTTTTTTCGGTGGAAACACGTGGAACCGGTTCAAAATCAAGTTCGCAAACCGAAACGGAGCCATATCTACGTCGGTGGAAAAGGGGTATGATATGTCTCCCCCCCAATGTCTAGGTTAACAGACTGCCATGCGCCTTCTGTATTTATGAGCCCAGTCTGGGATTCGAACCCCCAGAACTCGAGCACTTCTGTGCTTGAGAGTGTATTCCTGCCTTACACCCGGCAATTCTTCCAAATAAAAAATTAACACATGAATAAATGAATAACATGATTTGCCTATCTAATTTTTACCTGCCAAAAACTGACGCTCTCAAGCTGAATGAACAATGATGTGAGTGGCATGGCCTTAAAGCAGCATGCTGGCAGAGACAAGAGACCATGTCCTCTAAAAAACAGCCTGATCAATGAAACGAAACACAGACAAAAAGATGAAGAATCCTGGCACCCTCACCCTACTCTTGAAGAAGAGTTGGACAGTTGCCCGTCTCAGTGGAGATGTCCCAGGCCTTCTGAATTAGCAGTAACACTACAGATAAGCTTTCACAGAGCAGCCTGTTTCATTAGCAGTGTTGGCTAAAGTAATCTGAAAATGTAGTTAGCTAAGCTTCAAGGCATTCCACAGAACGTATAGCTCAGCAATGTTAAAGCTATGCAAATGGGAGTGCTTCACCACACTACAAGTTACAAGTAAATTACCAACCTTCCAGCTGGTTTAAAACCATTTATATTTTTATGACAGCAAATCTGGAAAAATATAACATTTCAACAGCTACTTACCAGCAAACAAAGCGATACATTTACCCCATTGTTACAACAACTTATTTTGTGATTTGCACTGTTCTATAAGATTAGTTAGAATTTTGAAATAAAACATGTTAAGAACTTTTAACATTGTTGTTGTGCAACATTATATACTGACCCTGCAATTCAACATAACAGTGCGACAACCATAATGCTAGTTGTTGTTTGAGGACTGGAGCCCTTTCTACTATTTGTCACCTACTAGTTAAAAGTGAAGCGAAAGTATATTTCTGTCTTTACAATTTACTCACATTACGAATGCCCATGATTAAAACAAATGAAATCTCTGAGTTACATAAAACATATTAGAGTAAATGCAGTGTTTTGACACACATATAACCTTTAGCTGAAACTAACTTAGCAATAAATAGCACTGTCTATATAACTAACTAACTATAAGAAAACAGAAGTTTGTTTATTAGGATTTAATAAGAACAAAGAAATGAAGTAGAAGAAGTAGAAGTAGAAGGAAAGGTTGTCAAAAATAGTTACATCTGCACCGACCCACATCCCAACAAACACACAACAATAGAATTTAAGTTTTAAATAGTTTGGCATCAACTCCACATAAATAATTACAAAGTGACAAATATATTCATTTATTAGGATTTTAACGTCATGTTTTACAGACTTTGGTTACATTCAGAATGGTTACATGACAGAAACGGTGGTTGGTGGTTACTGGTTACACAAGATTCATTAGTTCACAAGTTTAAAGTCATACACAGTCATGGACAATGAATCTCCAATTCACCTCACATGCACGTCTATACAATATCTTAACCAGATAAGAAGAATCAATTCATTTAATGGTGTCGACTCCAATGGTTTAGATTCGATTCTGTATTTTAGTGAATGGAAGCGGAGAATCGACTCGTTCGAGGGCCGACTCTTTGTCAAACACAAACAAATTGAACCGATGAATAAACCACATTACAGGTCATTAAGAACACTGAGTGCAATACGTGTATAAGTGTAGAAAGGGTACGATGGGTACATAAAAGGGTACGATGGGTATTTTTTACAAGGCAAAGTAAAGGCATTTTTCTTGGCTTTACCAGATAATAAATGCAGTAGGTCCAGCCCGAGGGCAGTACACACCATTGTTCTAACTTACTCACACTTAAGGGAAATTTCGAAGTAGCACTTCATGTTTTTTTTACAAAACGGGAGAAAAAGTTATATATATATATGAAAAAAAAATAAAAAAAATAAAATAAAATAAATAAATAAATAAATATATATATATATATATATATATTAATATATATATATATTTATATTTATATTTATATTTATATTTGTATGTATGTATGTCTCTGTCACAAATGACAACAAAGTGTTAAAGCTCCAAAACCTTTGGTGGCTGTTTATTTTTGCACCCCTGTCATTTAAAGACTTAAACTAGTTTGATTGATTTTAATACTTAACTACATGTTTATTCCTCTATTAATAATCTTAGCATTATATTTTTAGAGTGAGAAACAGTATTGACAATAATGACAATGAGAGATTGTCAAAGAGAAAAGAAAGGTAAATAGGTGTAGAACAGTTCAAGCACCCTTGCACTGCACCGTGCCCCGTTACCCATACAACCCTCTAAGCCAAGGCCATTATTGCAGTTTCGGTTTTCTGACACCTTAATCTCTCTCCTCCCTGGTGTTTTCATAATGTGATTGAGCAGAACAGCTATTTTTAGGTGCGGGAGCTTCAGGCCCATCTCTTTTTACTGGATTTAGTAAAAACAGATCAGGTTTCTGTCCCGCCAGGAGAGAAAAGCCTATCAGGTTCCTCACCCAAAGCCTGACAGAATCAGAGATCAATCTGAGCTCTAACCAGGTTAATTGCAGGATATTAGATTAAGTAGTTTAATCAGGTTTACATTGATGTAAACAGGTGCTACAGGAGGAGAAAATGATTTCTGAACCTGTCTATTGAGTTTAGTGCTTTACTGTGAAAATTCCCGCAGGTCGGTTTACCTTTGGTGTGATAAGGAAATGGAATAATCATTAAGGGAATAAGCAATGCCTTTAGTCTTTTAAAGATATACATTACAGTTGGATTTAAAACAATGTCATGTTTTAAATTTTGACTTATTTTGACTTGTGCAATAGTTTGTCTTCACAGTTTCTTTTTAGAAGCTAAATCAATAAGCTTCAGTTTGTAGCAGTATCTAGCTTACATACAATACAGAAAGCGCCTGGGTGCAGTGGTCTATTATCACCATCGCTGAGATCTGGGGTTGAATCGCTCAAGGCAATGGTGGCAAGTTAAAACTCTGAAACTCTAAGAGGAACCTTCAGAGGAACCCGACTCAATAGGGATCTATCCTCCTTGGATGGCCTAGAGAAAACTGTGCTTACATTTCTGGTATTTAGTTGATGTATTTATCCAAAGCAACATATAAGTGTGAATGATACAATACAAAGCTACTGATCACTAGTCCAGCACCTTAACTACTAGGCTACCACCTGGATACCTGGATTATTTAAAATTAGATTAAATTAACAGCTACTAAATAAGTAAAAATAATTATAACAAAGTTATAATAAATAAAATCCATAATAAATGTAATTAGAGTGTCTCTAATGGTGATATAGTCCAGGGTAGTATGGAATCCCATTACATCTAGCAGTCCAGCAGGAATGATATTGCTCACATGGCAGCCTTAATCCTACAGGCTTCAGCCACAGGTGGGTAAAAAATAAGCACCAGACCCACCTTGGATCAAAAACAGAAGTTGAAGTTAAATTATATAAATATGATAATTAAGGCGCCAAGGTGGCTCAGCAGGATATTCCGCTAGCACACCAGCGCCGAGATTCTGAACTCCTCTGTTCGAAACTCGGTGTTGCCACTGGTCGGCTGGACGCCATCTAGTGGGCATAATTGGCAGTGCCAGACACGTCTCTGCTAGGGCGGGATGAACGGACTATGTGGGTGGGGTCTTCAAACACTGTGTAAGGACCCTGATTGGCAGATAGAGAGGTGACTTTGCAGAATGCATGGGTGAAAAAGGGTTCCGCTATGGGCTGCGAGTGGGTCAGCAGCGGAAGACAAATTGACTACACTAATTTGGGAGAAAATGCATAAAAAAGTAGAAAAATAAATAAATAAATATGATAATTAATAATAAGAAGTCAATTATGCAGGGTATAGAATGAGACAACCATCATCCCTAATTATTGCAGCATTACTAAAAGGTGGAACCACAAACTACCACATGTATGTGGGCTCTCTTAGGACAGCAATGCCCACCTCTTCCACCATTAACAGAACTGAGTAATCGTGACTGCAATCCAACATCCCTAATCATAGCAAATCTTTATGACCCCAAGTTCTGTACATTTGCCTAAGGCAAGGGTGAATAATCCAGGAGGATGAAAATCCAAGGCAGCCAGATGACCCAACATATTGCATAAAATCCAGGCCAGCAGGTGGGACAGACCATGAGAGCACCAGACTACCTAGACCCCCAGGACAACGCCATGCACTCCAAATTTACAAAAACTAATCAAAAGTCTGAGTAAATAAGTATGTTTTTAATCTGGACTGATTGAAACTGTATCTGAAATCCAAACAGATATAAAGGGATTATTTCTGAGTTGTGGGTTTATGTATAAACATGCTCTTACCCCCTGCTGTGATTTATTACATTTTAGGATCTAATAAGTAGCCTTACACCTTGTGAACAAAGTGCTCAGTAAATGAACTCAAATACTGTGGAGACAGAACATGTAGCTCTTTAAAGGTACGTAGGATATTTTGTATACAGAATTTGATTGGCAGCCAGTGCAGAGATAATGGAATAGAACTTATAGGATTAATTTTTTTTAATTATAGTTGGAACTCAAGATGCTGCATTTTAAACCAACTGTTCCAGTGAGCAATAATCTAAATTATAAACACATGGATCAGTTCAGCTTTATTAACATGAAGTATTTTTCTTACTTTGGCTATATAATGAAGATGAAAGGAAGCAACTCCAGTGATATTACTAATATGTGCATCAAAGTAGATTTTTTAACAAATAAGCTGCCTGTCAAGAAAGCATTAACGTTTAGCATCAGGTTTGACAACTTGTGTCTTGTGTCCTTGGATCTGACAAGTAATACCTCAGTTTTGTTTGAATTAAGTAGAAAAGAATGTACAATCTTATTTACACAATCCTTAATCTTGTTGGGTTTTAATATGTACAACTGCATGCTCCCAGCATAGCAGTGGAAACTGATGCAGCCTTTCTGAATAATTTAGTCTTAATGGTAGCATGTACAGTGTAAATATATACACTGATCAGCCATAACATTAAAACCACCTCCTTGTTTCTACACTCACTGTCCATTTTATCAGCTCCACTTATCATATAGAAGCACTTTGTAGTTCTACAATTACTGACTGTAGTCCATCTGTTTCTCTGCATGCTCCGTTAGCCGTTTTACCCTGTTCTTCAATGGTCAGGACCCCCACAGTATCACCACAGAGCAGGTATTATTTGGCTGGTGGATCATTCTTAGCACTGCAGTGACACCGACATGGTGGTGGTATGTTAGTGTGTGTTGTGCTGGTATGAGTGGATCAGACACAGCAGTGCTGATGGAGTTTTTAAACACCTCACTGTCACTACTGGATAGAGAATAGTCCACCAACCAAAAATATCCAGCCAACAGCGCCCCATGGGCAGCGTCCTGTGACCAATGATGAAGGTCTAGAAGATGGCCAACTCAAACAGCAGCAATAGATGAGCGATCGTCTCTGACTTTACATCTACAAGGTGGACCAGTGGACAGTGAGTGGACACTGTATTTAAAAACTCCAGCAGCGCTGCTGTGTTTGATCCACTCATGCCAGCACAACACACACTAACACACCACCACCATGTCATTGTCACTGCGGTGCTGAGAATGATCCACCACCTAAACAATACCTGCTCTGTGGTGGTCATGTGGGGGTCCTGACCATTAAAGAACAGGGTGAAAGCAGGCTAAAAAGTATGTAGAAAAATAGATGGACTACAGTCAGTAATTGTAGAACTACAAAGTGCTTCTATATGGTAAGTGGAGCTGATAAAATGGACAGTGAGTGTAGAAACAAGGAGGTGGTTTTAATATTATGGTTGATCAGTGTACACTATAATACAGTATATTTACTATATTGAAATACTAGATTTACTAGATTTAGTACTATACTAAAAGGAATCCAGGATTATTTCTTTTCTTTCCGAATGAAGAAGTGAGAATTTTTATATTAAAATGTAAACAGTTACCCCAGTCCAAGTTTGTGTTTGTGCTTGGGACTTTTAAGGCTCTTTTATACTGACCATTTTGTTCTTGTCCCCTGTCCAATGTCCTTCTTGCATAGATGCCCAATTTGGCTGGACGGCCAAATTGCAGGCAGTTTGGGACAGTTTAAGGTTGTGCCAAGCTTCTTTCATTTTAAAATAATTGAGGCCACGGTGGTCCCGGGAGCACTAAAACCCTTATATATTGTCTTAAATCCTTGCCCTGATCTAAGCCCTGCCACTTGATGGCTTGGATCCACAGACAGTTCTTTGGACAGTTCATGGCTTGTTTTTTGTCATATAGATAACAATGTCATATAGATTGTGGGCCCTTATAGACTCAAGTGTGTGCCCATTGCAGTGGTAGCCTGGCATTTAAGGTGCTGGATTGATCATAAGGTTGCTGGTTCTCCAAGTTGCCTCTGTTGGACCCCTGAGCAAGGCCCTTAATCCTCAGTTGTTTGAATTGTAAGTGTAAGTCACTTTGGATAAAAACGTCTGCTAAATGCTGCAAATGTAAATGCCCAAACTATGTTGTCACTTCAAATGGCAACAAGTAGATTCCAATTGAAATGTAGACACTTCTCAAGGATAATTGTAGCAAACTGGGTGTACCTGACCACAATTTGCCACATGGTCTGAATACTGTTGTTTACCAGTTTTTGATTTTTAATTATTTAAAAAAAACCTCATCATTAATCATATTTTCATTATGTCATTATGGGTGATTAAGTGTGGGTACAAATGACAACTATAACCATCAAGTCAACAACACAAAAACGTGTGCAAGAAGTCCCTATTCCCTTCTTTTCCTATTCCCTTCTTTTCCATTCCGTCTGTAAAAGAAGCCTGGTTTGCATTTGAAGTTCCAATTCATCCCAAAGGTGTTCAGTGAGGATGAGGTCAGGGCTCTGTACAGGCCACTGGATTTACTTTACACCTCAATTGTCAAATGTTTCAGTAATGGAACTATTACTTTCTGTAATAGTTTTAACAACTGTTAGCTATTGATGTGGCTGAAACATCTGAACTCAATACTGAGGGGTGTCTAGATACATTTGGACACATAGTGTATTAAGAGACCTAAGGGTTACACACATTGTCTTAAAGGTATTTTCTTATTTCAGTGTTTTTCTTAAAACATTGCCTTCAGTACTTCATGATGTACCTTGTATCACTCTATTTCTCCTTTATAGGCTGCAGTGCTGAAGCAGAACTGACCCAAGCACACAGAGCAGAGACCAGACGCTCCAGGAATGTGTCCGACAACCAGCATGCCAAAGATAACACTGCAGGCCTCTCTCTCCTTCTCTCTCGCCCTTTCTCTGTCAGCTTTATCCATTCTTGTAAAACCTTGTAAGGAGAGTGCTTCTTTTGGTCTGCCAGCGAGAGTGGCTGTCTGAAGTTTTGGTCAGGTCTATAGTACTGGGTAATACAGAGGTGGTAACATCTGTAGAATGTAAGAGGTTCAACTATGCTAATATTTTGTTGCCGAGTAGCCCCAATTAACACCAGTTAATTTACACTATGCATTAAGGTAGGGGGAAAATAGGACTCTTGGTTAAGACCAAGACAAGACAAAACAAGGTAGGTTTGACTGAGATATCAGATCAATCAAGGTTCAGGTTTCATGAAGACCATCATAGTCTTCATGAGACTATTGTACCTTAATTTTGGTCTCATCAAATTTGAATGTATTTGCTTTAGGTTTGGCATTTCTTCATCTTTAAATTATGGCAAACAACATTATGTAAAGCTTTAGCCAAAAGTGTATTCTAATTTATTCAACACCATTTATTCATGTTAATTATATTGCCAAAAGTTAAGGGTTCTTCAAAAAGTTTCCACACTTTTTAAACTCTTTTTATTAAGAATTTCAAAAACAAATGACATCACTTTTCTACAGTCACCTTCGGATGCATTTTCCCCAGCGTTGTACCAACTTTTTAATGCCATCAGCTAAAAATGTTTTTGGTTGAGCGTGTAGCCACTGATGCACCGCTGCTTTTACATCATCATCACATGAAAATCTTCTTCCTCTTAAAGCTTCGAGCGTCCAAAAATGTGGAATTCAGATGGTGCTAAATCCGGACTATAAGCTCTCTCAGTCTCTCAGACACAACCAATTACTGCTCCTCCCGCCCTCACCGTTTCTAACGAAAATATAAAAGTGTGGAAACATTTTGAAGATCCCTCGTATTAATCATGGTTGTTTAATTCCTTACTTCTGGTAAGCCTTTATTTCCAGTATATCTACAATATAAAATAGTAACTTGTCTTACTCTTGGTCTTAAACTTTTGGGCTCTTTTTTTTCTTTCCCCCTTTCTTTCCAATCCCAATTTCCTTTGCAATTCCTCATCTGCTTCAACAACTCTTGTGCTGGCCAAGGTAAGCTTCAGACGACCACATGCCCTTTTGACACGTGCAGTCTCTGGTTTCTTCTTTACATCAGCCAGCACTGGATTCTCACAGAGAGCTGTAGTGTTGTGATGTATTCATATACTTCTTGTTACAGGTTGCTAGCTGCTAACAAGTCAGTGCTGTCACACAGCATGGAAGACTCTGAATCGAGACTTTTTCCTCTTGTATCAGATATTTGGTACACTTTTCTTAGTCCAAATTAGGTGCCATGTTGAATAATTTAAATATAATTATGATTGACACACATATACACCGATCAGCCATAACATTTAAACCACCTCCTTGTTTCTACACTCACTGTCCATTTTATCAGCTCCACTTACCGTATAGAAGCACTGTGTAGTTCTACAATTACTGACTGTAGTCCATTTATTTCTCTACATACTTTTTTAACCTGCTTTCACTCAGTTATTTGATGGTCAGGACCCCCACAGGACCACCACAGAGCAGGTATTAATTATCAGCACTGCAGTGACACTGACATAGTGGTGGTGTGTTAGTGTGTGTTGTGCTGGTATAAGTGGATCAGACACAGCAGCGCTGCTGGAGTTTTTAAATACTGTGTCCACTCACTGTCCACTCTATTAGACACTCCTACCTAGTTGGTCCACCTTGTAGATGTAAAGTCAGAGACGATCACTCACCTATTGCTGCTGTTTGAGCTGGTCATCTTCTAGACCTTCATCAGTGGTCACAGGACGCTGCCTACGGGGCGCTGTTGGCTGGATGTATTTTTGGTTGGTTTATTCTCAGTCCAGCAGTGACAGTGAGGTGTTTAAAAACTCCATCAGCATTGCTGTGTCTTATCCACTCATACCAGCACAACACACACTAACACACAGTGTCACTGCAGTGCTGAGAATGATCCACCACCTAAATAATACCTGCTCTGTAGTGGTCCTGGGAGAGTCCTGACCATTGAAGAACAGCATGAAAGGGGGCTAACAATGCATGCAGAGAAACAGATGGACTACAGTCAGTAATTGTAGAACTACAAAGTGCTTCTATATGGTAAGTGGAGCTGATAAAATGGACAGTGAGTATAGAAACAAGGAGGTGGTTTTAATGTTATGGCTGATCGGTGTACACACATACAGTGTGAGATCTGAGATCAGTCAGCAGATAAACAATAGTGATCTTTCCAAGCTCATTTGTACATTCATTTTCACAAACTGCTTCACATGATCAGGTTTGTGGTGGATCAGGCACAGAAACGTCTATCACAGGGCAACACAAACACCAATGTTTCTGTGCAATACAGATCAAGTGTAGGTCTAGAACTGTTAAGTCTTGGCATTGTCATAGTCTCAAACTGAGATGCTTTACATCTTAAAACCTTAGTCTGATTATATAATACCAATTGCTTTGTTTTGCAGACAGTTCCACTACATACATAAAGTACATTCAAACTTCTGCATTGTCTCAATTAGGTTTCCTATTCATCAGCTCGTAGTGCGAGTCCTATTTTTCCAGAAGCAGTCATTCTCCCTGTCCACCCGTCACGGAGCCCCCAAGAGATGCAGGACATACAGATACGCAGACCTCCTCTCAAACCCCCTCCACATTGCCTACCCTCTCCCTTTTGATTATGATTGACAGATCTTTTGTCCTATTGTATTAAGCTGTCGCCTCTGATGAAGACACACACAGGGCACTTGTTGCACCACCATTCCTTTACTGTGGAAGTGTAATGTTTATACTACTCATCCTTACAGCAAAAGAACAACCGAGGACACTGACATGCTTGGTCTTATGAAGTATGGGCTGTATCATTTCTCACTTTAAGTCCGTGCTGCCAGAGGTTGGGGCAGCTGGCAGTGAAGTTAGTCTGAAAATCCTGTCATTAACGAAGCCTCTAGGGATGAGAACCAGGTCACATTCTCTCACTCGACACAAAGGCATGGGTGAGAAAGGGACAGGGGGGAGGGTAATGATAGGGACTAGGCCATGACCTTTTTATATCCATCAACATATCATTGGCCGGGTGTGCGCCATCCAATCGCGAATGCTTACGTACTCGGTTTATTGTCTTTTTTTCCCACTGCTTTGTTTTCATCTTGCAGACAAATGTGTGTAATTAAAAACCTCAAGCCTGGAAAGCTTCTGATAAACATTACCTCTATAAATAGTTCAATGAGAATAAGTCTGAACCGATCTCATATCCCTTTTTAATGCATGCAAACAATCTTAAAAGGCACACAGTATTCCATCCCAGCAAGTATCTTGTTCTTTCTTGTATTTTAGATTGTCTTCCCTCAACACCACAACAGAAAGAGTGTATTAAGGTTCCCATATGCTCCAAGACACGACATACACCAGAACACCCAACAGCTAAGTGCTTCCATGATTTAACTCTTGTACTTAAGAGACCAGTTCACAAGACCATCCATCATCCAAAGGCACAAAACATTCTGAAAGATTCCATGCAAATCCACTTCTTCAAGCTTTAGTACTTTGTTGATCATTTAAGCCATGGACAACAGAAAGACTCTCATGTAGAAAGTTTAAATTCACAGGAAAACCTAGTTAGGACATGAACAGAAAAAGCTCTGCTGCTCTCTACTGTTCAACCAAAGTACTGTTGTTTACACCTAAAGAAAGGCATTACTGTATTGGGGTGGGTCATATACCTTTACTCATTTATTTTCATGGTCAGAGGAATTAAGCTCAACTTTTGAACACAATCATAAGATAGAAATCAAAGATATGTCTGAGTAAACAAGGATCAGCATTTAATGAAAAGAATAATCCACCAAGTGTTACGCTTTGGAGTTTGTAGTAACTCACTCACTTTCTTTACCGCTTATCCAATTAGGGTCGCTTATTGGGTGCTGGAGCCTATCTCAGCTTTTCCATGGGCGCAAGGCCCACAGTAACACCCTGGACAGACACACATACACACACACACCCATTCACCTATAGGGCAATTCAGTGTCTCCAATTAACCTTACTGCATGTTTTTGGACTGTGGGAGGAAACCCATGCAGACACGGAGAGAACATGCAAACTCCACACAGAAAGGACCTGGACCTCCCCGCCTGGGGATCGAACCCAGGACTTGCTGTGAGGTGACAGTGCTACCCACTAAGCCACCGTGCTGCCCTGTGTAGCAACTCATAATGTAATAAATACGTGTAATGTAATAACTGAACATAATGTAATAATACAAATGTAATAAAGGCTCATAATGTAATAAATTGTTGATAATGTAATAAAATCTTCATACAATAATGTAGTATGATTTTGCACATAATGTAATAAAGTGTTACATTGTGTGCTGCTTATTAAATTATAAATTGAGTTACAATAAAATTCAAAACAATAACTTCCACATATAATGTACAACCCCAAATCAGAAAGTTAGGACAGTATGGAAAATGAAAATAAAATAAAAACACAGAGTTCCTTACATTTACTTTGACTTTTATTTGATTGCAGACAGTTTGCACCTGAGATATTTCATGTTTTGTCTGCTCAACTTCATTTCATTTATTAATGCATTTCTGCATTTCAGGCCAGCAACACATTCCAAAAAAGTTGGGACAGGGGAATTTAGGGCTTGACAAAGGTTTGCCAAAGTAATCCCTTGCCCATGTGGTTATATCAGCTATTGTTGAGTGGCGGTTCTTGATGCAGTGCCATCTGAGGGATTAAAGATCATGGGCGTTCAGCTTAGGCTTGTGCCCTTGGTCTTTACACACTGAAATTCCTCCTGATTCCTTGAATGGTTTAATGATATTATGCACTGTAGAGGGAGAAATATGCAAATCCCTTCCAATCTTTCTATGAGGTACATTGTTTTTAAACATTTCAATTATTTTTTCACACATTTGTTGACAAACTGGAGATCCTCTGATCATCTTTACTCAGCCTTTCCTGGATGCTGCTTTTATACCAAACCATGATTACAATCACCTGTTGACATCACCTGTTTGGAATCACATCATTATTTAGTTTTTTCACCTCATTACTTGCCTTAAATTGCCCCCGTCCCAACTTTTTTTGGAATGTGTTCCAGGCCTGAAATGCAGGAATGGAGGTATATTAATAAATGAAATGAAGTTGAGCAGACAAAACATGAAATATCTTGGGTTCAAACTGTCTGCAATAAAAAAAAAATCAAAGTAAATGTAAGGAACACTGTATTTTTTTTTCTGCATTTTCCATACTGTCCCAACTTTTTCTGATTTGGGGTTGTACATTATGTTATTACATTTTGAGTTGCTACAGGGTTGCTTGACAGCCAGAGACACAGAAATCCCACATTGCAATGGTCGAGAAAAGAATGGATTCCACCAAATGCCAACAAATTTTGGAAGCTAATGTGAACAGTGAGTCAAAAAGTAGAGCTAAACTGTGACTGGCTTGTACAATAGGACAATGGTCGTAAACAGACCTTAAAACACTAGATGAAACTATTGCAATGACCCTGACAGTCACTGTAGTTAGAACACAGTTGTTGAGAATGAAAATGAGATGATATAATAAGGGTATAAAACATTAGCCTGGTAATTAGTGGTTAAGCATCATATAAATTGCATGCATAAATCATTCACTCTTTTTACTATTTACACTTTATGGGCAAAATATGTGGACACCTGACTTGATATTTGAGTTCAGGTGTTTTATATATATACCCACTGTTAACAGGTGAAAAAGATCAATGATATAAAATTCATTATATGCTTTATATTTTGTGGCAACAATTTGGGTAGAGGCCTTTCCTGTTCCAGCAAGTAAGGTCCATATAAACATGATTTGATAATGTGTGTGGAAACTCCAGTCTGTGGGAACTCGCAGAGCCTTACCTCATCCTGCTTTATCCCTCTGGAATGAATCAGTACATTAATCTTTTGACTGAATAGGCACAAATTCCCACAAAGCCTTTCCAGAAGTGTGGAGACTGTTACAGCCTCACACAAGAGAGGCCAACTCCATTTTAATACTCATGGTCAGAAAGTAATTCCAACAGGTTTGTGGTTGACTGTTTACTAGCTTGATGTGACTTAGTGTATTAAAAGAACGACACTTTTAATTATTACTGCTCATAAGTTCTCTCCACTAAAAAAATTATTTCAGTTCAAGTCACGTTAAACTTTGTGCACTGCCACACTCCATAGGAAATAACGGCACAGCCAGCACAAAAGCAAATTTGTCACTTCTCATGTAAATTACTGAGCTTGCTAAGGGACACAATATTCCAAGATCAGGCATCACCACGATTAAGTGTAAGGAAACAATAAAGAAGTAAAGGTAAAGTGCAAACTGTTTTTAAATTGTATTTCAGGGTTTTTATATTATATTTGTGTTATTTTCAGTGTATAAGTGTCAAAAACAACCCATTATTTTACATTAGCCTAAAATATATGCAGTTCCACAGGACCACAGAACACATTAACAAGCTTCCCATTCATCCTTATGGGAAAAAAAACCCTTGAAACTCAACGCCTTTAAAACTCGACGCCAGTCCCAGAATCAATTGACGTCGAGTGTCAAGGTACCACTGTACTTACATTTATTAGAAAAAAACACACTGTTTCAAAATCATAATGCAAATATTGATTAAAGTACCCTCAAAATGTATAAAATAATTACCGAGTCCTTTAAAAGAGGATAAACTTGCGTGAGTCATATTGTGAAAACAGTACTGTCACTGTGGTGGAAACAAAAAAGCTAAAAATATCTGGAAATGCTAAACATATGACAGTAATATACTTTATGCATAACATTAAAACCACCTCCTTGTTTCTACACTCACTGTCCATTTTATCAGCTCCACTTACCATATAGAAGCACTTTGTAGTTCTACAATTACTGACTGTAGTCCATCCGTTTCTCTGCATGCTTTGTTAGCCTGCTTTCACCCTGTTCTTCAATGGTCAGGACTCTCCCAGGACCACTACAGAGCAGGTATTATTTGGGTGGTGGATCATTTTCAGCACTGCAGTGACACTGACATGGTGGTGGTGTGTTAGTGTGTGTTGTGCTGGTATGAGTGGATCAGACACAGCAGCGCTGCTGGGGTTTTTAAACACCTCACTGTCCCTGCTGGACTGAGAATAGTCCACCAACCAAAAATATTCTGCCAACAGCGCCCTATGGGCAGCGTCCTGTGACCACTGATGAAGGTCTAGAAGATGACCAACTCAAACAGCAGCAATAGATGAGCGATCGTCTCTGACTTTACATCTACAAGGTGGACCAACTAGGTAGAAGTGTCTAATAGAGTGGACTGTGAGTGGACACGGTATTTAAAATCTCCAGCAGCATTGCTGTGTCTGATCCACTCATACCAGCACAACACACACTAACACACCACCACCATGTCAGTGTCACTGCAGTGCTGAGAATGATCCACCACCTAAATAATACCTGCTCTGTCGTGGTCCTGGGAGAGTCCTGACCATTGAAGAACAGGGTGATAGCAGGCTAACAATGTATGTAGAGAAACAGATGGACTACAGTCAGTAATTGTAGAACTACAAAGTGCTTCTATATGGTAAGTGGAGCTGATAAAATGGACAGCGAGTGTAGAAACAAAGAGATGTTACGTCTGGTCAGTATATGCACTTTTGTGATTCTTAAAATGCTTAGAGGTCTCAACAGACATTACTACAATCACAAATCACAAAATTGAGCAAAGTACAACATAATTTATAACTAGGCTTTAAGGATTCCTTATATTACATGATACCTTTGCATGTTAAGTCTGTTCATCTTACATTTTCTCATTCTTATGTGTTTTCTCCTCAAAATAAAGAGAAAGACAAATGTGCCAGTTCTCATAAATAAAACATAAAAATGTACTAATGATCCACTAGAACACAGTCTGCTATGGCATTTTCTCTGTAAATGTCACTACATAGTTCTTCACTCTGATCATGCTAGCTGGATTGGATGGAACTAGTTGGCTGATTAGTTGGTAACTTGAACCAAATGTTTCTAGAGCAGAGAATCAATCACTGTTCTATAAAGCCCTGAAATTCCAAAGCTATAAACGTACACATATGTATTTTCTGATATACAATATGTCATTTATATCAGCCCGTTATGAATTAAGGTCTGTTCCAGACTTTTAGGGTTGAGAAATACTGTATGTTTAGTGACACCCTCTTCAGTCGGGTGAGACGGTGCGTCTGCGCAGGCAGCTGCAGGTCAGGCATTTTAGGACGTTCAGCATGATGTGCATGAGGGAGCCAAAATTGAACAGCATGTTGTAGAAGGTGTGTACAGACAGGCCGCCGGTCTCGTCTGCGTACTTCATAGCTACCAGGGGGGTGTACAGGCTGTTAGTCAGGTTCCTGAAGCGAGGGCTGCTGGCCTCTATCACCTTCTTAGTGCACTGAGAAAAAAAAAAGAGTTCTTTCTTTTATAAAGCAAAACTTTACAAACACAAAAAGATATAAATAAAGCTTATTTTCCATTTGGCTTGGGTCTATCATCCTAGCCCACCACTGCTGAGGTCTGGGTTCGAATGTCAGTAGTGCTACACATGATTAGCTATGTCAGAGAAAGGAAATGGCCGATTCCCTGCGATGGATTGTGCTCTGTCCTTCTTTGCGCCAAGTGTACTCAGACCTACTGTGATTGTGACCAGGATAAAGCAGTTGTTGAGAATTAAAATCATTAATGGTACTGACAATACCAGGCCTGGGAAAAAAACGTCTGGCTCCACCTGGTGGTGGAAAAGTAGAATTACATGTCCAACAAGAGATATTTACCCTGAGAGACACTTGAATCTGTGGTAAATACTTGATTTTGTGGTAAGTACTTATGTGTGCTTTTCACTGTGTATTTTGTGTCTTTTGTACATTTATTATTTATTTATTAGGACGTCATGTTTTACACACTTTGGTTACATTCATGACAGGAGAGGTAATTACTGGTTACACAAGATTCATCAGTTCAAGTTTAATGTCAAACACAGTCATGGACAATGAAGTGTCTCCAATTCATCTCACTTGCACGTCTTTGGACTGTGGGAGGAAACCGGAGCTCCTGGAAGAAAACCCACACAGACACGGGGAGAACATGCAAACTTCACAGAAAGGACCTGGACCACCCCACCTGGGGATCGAACCCAGGACCTTCTTGCTGTGAGGCGACAGTGCTACCCACTGAACCACCGTGCCGCCCTGTACATTTATTATAATTTTTTTTTCTCATGAGTGGCACAGCAATCTATTAAGCTAGCCCACACCTGCCCAGATATGCGTTTGAATCTCAGCAGTGCTATCGGATGGCCAGGCATCTACACAGACATGATTGGCTGTGCCTGAAGAGGTGTTAGCCGAAGCTCTGTGATGGATTGGTGCCAAGGCCAGGGTTTCCCAGCATGGCAATTAGTTTTCCTAGTGGAATCTGTATTTAGGCTGTAAAAGTAAAGAAACTGCAGCCATATAAAGCTTGTTTGGCTATAATAAGGCTATTGATGCTCACTTACTTTAGCGATATCCTCAGGCGTCTGCCCCATAGCCTCAAAGATATCGACAGAAGACGGCATGTACACCTCCTTAAAGTATCTCACTGTGTCCGGGTCTGTTCCGGGAAACTCCATATTAGACGCCTCCTCCATCATCTTCGCTTCAAACTCAGTGTGTACAGGTCCAGGCTCAATCAGCGATAACCTGAGCACAGAGATGAGGGGTAAGTTTGGAGTGTTTACTTTATCCAGTGTATTTAGATCTGATGTAATGAAGGTCTCTGTGATACAGACTTCACATTAAACTTGAGTAGCTGCACAGCCAGACTTTCACAGAAACCCTCGATGGCAAACTTAGAGGCCGTGTAGACGTCGTTAAACACCACTCCTGCACAGTTATACACACAGTTTATTTTGCCCCGACACATGATAGAAATATTGACAGAATATTTAGCCATCATTGTCTAGCCATTAAAGCAACAGTTTGGAGGGAAAAAAGTCACAAATGTTTTGGTGTCTGATGTTTCCTTTTGTATGTTTGCACCAAAATGATATTCAAGTCCAAATATAAATTGTTTTACACTATAATACATTCTCAATGTATGTACCGTTATATATTTATTTACTTGTCATTTCAGTTTTTGGAATTCAATGATTTCTGCATGGGGTCTGGTTTCAGCGGAGAACTTTGGCAAAGGGCACAAATTGCCTGGACAGGGCACCAATCCATCACAGGGCTTCAGCCACTCGCACCCTAACATAACTAATCATGTCTGTGTTAAAGCCAGGCCAGCCAATAGCACCACTGAGATTCAAACCCAGATCACAGCGGTGGTGGACTAGTGTAATAGACCGCTGCGCCACCCGAGCGTCAGCTTATTGATCATTAGGCCAGCACAGTTGCTCGATGGGTAGCACTGTCACCTTTCAGCAAGAAGGTCCTGGGTTTGATTCCCAGGTGGAGCGGTCTGGGTCCTTTCTGTGTGGAGTTTGCATGTTCTCCCCGTGTCTGTGTGGGTTTCCTCCGGGACCACCGGTTTCCTCCCACAGTCCAAAGACAGGCAAGCGAGGTGAATTGAAGATACAAAATTGTCCATGACTGTGTTTGATATTAAATGTGACGTTAAAATCCTAATAAATAAATAAATCAACAGACATGCACAAGCTCAAAAGCTGGACTGTTGTAAATCACACCATTACTGGACCTTGGTGCAATGTTCTTTATAGTGATAAATTAAGCTTCACCATTTGGCAGTCTGATATACAAAGTTGGTTTTGACTCATGCCAAGTAAACTCTATCTGCATAGAATGCATGGTGCCAACTGCTGGATTGGAGTTGGATGAAGAAGAATAATAATCTGGTAATGTTTTTGATAGGCTGGATCACCAGGCTGGTCTTGTTTCATTATAAAAGTGCTTCATTAAAAATGGTTGTGTGAATTTGGTGCGAAAGAGCTTTGACCTTTTTATCCAGCACTTATCTAGCCCTTTCTAATTCCCCACAACAATTGATTTGCTGCTTTCATGTTCCAAAATCTAGTGAAAAGCAAAAAAAAATGAACTCAGTGCTGTATTATTGCTCATTCTCTGAAATTTGGAATAAATATTCCAACAAGCACATCGAAGTGATGTCCATTTCTTTCTGGCCTTGTGATGTTTCATTAATTATTGCCAGCAGTTACAAACTAGGGTTTTTCTTTCATGATTGATTACTTTTGGGGTAAGTGAAAAATTGTGGTAATTTCTTTGTCCTAATAATAAATGAACATAATAATGTTTAATTCAACACATTAGAATGTATCATAATTTTACCTTGCATGCCCATGACACTGCTCATGACGATGATGTGTCCCGCTCTGCGTTTTTTCATGTCAGGCATGATCTCTTTAATCATGCGCACAGTGCCAAAGAAGTTGGTTTCAAACACCTTCTTCATCTGGTCCATGCTGATGCTCTCCACTGGGCCCTGCAGCCCAACACCTGCATTGTTTACTGCAGAGCAAGTGATTAAGAAATCATTGTGTAGAGGTTTAAGAAACTGACAATGGAATTCAAGTTAAAGAGGCTTTATTGTCATTAGTGATATATAAGTACACATTTAAATAAAACAAAGTTCCTCCAGGAGCATGGCGCAACACAACACAAGTGCAAACAACACAATATACACAATGAAAACTAAATAGTGATATAAATATGATGGACTGAGGTAATAAACACAAAATAAGTTAAGAAATACTTAAAATAAGTAAAGGGACGAGACCAAAGAACAGTGTGTTGTTAACCAGTACATGGTACTGGTATGTAAAGTGAGATTGTGCTGTGAAACACTATGACACATAGCTATGACATACATCAGTGTAGGGTTCATACAGTAGCTGTTAGAGCAGCAGACATTATTGTGGAATAGTGTGCAAAACATGACAGTGATAAATACAGTAAATAAGTGTGGGATGTAGTAATAGTATTCATAATTTGAAAATGACAGGGTCCGAGGAGCAAGACTGGGGAGGTTGAATGTGTGTGTGTGTGTGTGTGTGTGTGTGTAAATCAGTTCAGACTCTGGAAAATAATGGATTAAACAAATGGCTCAACCTCTGACAAACATCATCTTACAACATGCCTTTCCATCTTTTTTCCTTTTTAAGCCTTGTACGTTTTTAAAAATATATGGCCAAGTCCCAATTGGTTTGTCCAACGGGTTGGATTGGCAAAAGGAGATTTCTTATACAGTCATGTGAAAAAGTTAGGACACCCAATGAGAACCTTTGTCTTTTTGAACATATTTAAACATGTGGACATTTGAGCTTCATTTGAACAGTACTGAGAGATGGAGCTTATATAACTAAACAACAAAAATGTTAAAAAATACTTTTAAACTCAAGTTGTAAAATGTAATGAACAAAAATGGAAATTTATTGTGAGGAAAAAGTTAGGACACCCTATGCCCTAATAGCTGGTATTTCCCCATTTGGCTGAAATAACCTCAATTAGACATTTCCAATAACCATCTACCAGTCTCTGACATCGACTGGTGGAAAGTTTTTCCCACTCCTCCATGCATAATTTCTTCAGTTGTGTGAGGTTTGAGGGGTTTCTTGAATGCACAGCCCATTTCAAATCAGCCCACAGCATCTCAATAGGATTAAGATCCGGGCTTTGACCCTGGTCATTCCAGAAGTCTCAATTTCTTTCTTTTGAGCCATTCCTTGGTGGATTTACTGGAATGTTTTTGGTCATTGTCCTGCTGCATGGTCCCCTTCCGCTTCAGTTTTTGGAGAGTTTTTTACATTTTCCTCAAGCACCCTCTGATACAGTGAAGAATTCATTGTAAATTCTATAATGGAGAGCTTGCCAGGCCCTGCTGCTTCACAGTTGGTATGAGGTTCTTGTGCTCAAATGCTGTGTTTGGTTTGCGCCAAAGATGTCTTCTGTTACTGTGCCCAAATAATTCAACTTTGGATTCATCTGTCCAAAGCACATTGTTCCAGAAGTCCTGGTCTTTGTCTAGGTGTTTCTTTGGTAAATTTTAGTCTTGCCCTGATGTTTTTTTTGACAGCAAGGGTTTCTTCCTTGCACACCTCCCATGAAAATCAAACTTGTGCAGTCTCTTTCTGATGATAGATGCATGTACCTTCCTATCAACTGTGGCAAGAGCTAGCTGTAGGTCCTGTGATGACATTGAAGGATTATTGGAGACTTCTTTACACATCTTGCAGTCTGCTCTTGGGCTGAACTTGCTAGGACGGCCTGACCTGGCCATGTTGGCAGTTGTTTTAAATGTTCTCCACTTGTAAATGATTTTCCGGACAGTGTAATGACTGATTTCTAATTGTTTTGAGATCTTTTTAAATCCCTTCCCAGACTAATATGCATCTACAACCTTATTTCTGAAGGCCTCAGAGAGCTCTTTAGATCTCACCATGGTGATACCACTCACTTCAACAATCATAGGCAAACCAAACTTATGTCTGAAATTTAAATAAAACTCCAATGTCCTCTAACAATGGTCTAATCATTGCAGCTGATGTGGTGCACCTGATTCTAATTTTAGACTTTTAAGTAGTATTAAATGTGGGGATGTCCTAACTTTTTCCTCACAATAAATTTCCATTTTTGTTCATTACATTTTACAACTTGTGTTTAAAAGTAATAAAAAATTTTTTTTGTTCAGTTATATAAGCTCCATCTCTCAGTACTGTTCAAATGAAGCTCAAATGTCCATATGCTTAAATATGTTCAAAAAGATAAAGGTTTTCATGGGGTGTCCTAACTTTTTCACATGACTGTAAATGCTGCAGTTACGACCTCTGTTGGCTGATCAATGGTGCCTGTACAATGAGACACGGGATAATGGGAATCGGTGCATGACTCTCGCAAAACCGAGCCCCATATGAATTTAAGGAATTGATTCATTTATTAAACCGACCAGGCATAACATTATGGCCACTGACATATCCTGGGTGGGATATATTAGGCAGCAAGTGAACATTTTATGCTCAAAGTTGATGTGTTAGAAGCAGGAAAAATGGGCAAGTGTAAGGATTTGAGCGAGCTTGACAAGGGCCAAATTGTGATGGCTAGACGACTGGGTCAGAGCATCTCCAAAACTGCAGCTCTTGTGGAGGGTGTTTCCGGTCTGCAGTGGTCAGTATCTATCAAAAGTGGTCCAAGGAAGGAACAGTGGTAAATTAGCGTCAGGGTCATGGGTGGCCAAGGCTCACTGATGCACGAGAGAAGCTACTGTAGCTCAAATTGCTGAAGAAGTTAATGCTGGTTCTGATAGAAAAGTGTTAGAATACACAGAGCATCACAGTTTGTTGTGTATGTGGCAGCAAAAGTGGGACCTACACAATATTAGGAATGTGGTCATAATGTCAAGCCTGATCAGTGTATAATCCCATGTATATCTCCACCGAGATGTTTCCAGGAGGCATCCTTATCTGATCCTTATCAGATGCTTGATCCATTTCAATTGGCTCCTCTCCATGCAAAGGAGAAGCAGTTTTACTACAAGCTTCTCCCATATCACTGAGCTCCTCACCCAGTAGAAGAAAACTCATTTTGGCCACGTGTATCAGCATTCTCAATTATTTGGTCATTTCCCAGAGCTCACGACCATAGATCAACCGGTAAATTGAGAGTCTTTTAACAAACCATAATTTATTACCATGTGCTGTTCACTTTCATATTCCATATTCACAACTGATTAAAGCTTTAAAAACACAATTAAGTAATAACATAGGGCAGATATGGTGCTAGTATCCTGTACTACACACAGACATCACAAAGGATTAAGCAAACTGTCCAGCACGACACAGGCTGTGAGGAATAACAGTGGACAGTGGAGAGTGTTTATCATCAGAGCACTAGAGTAGAAAACTCAGCAGGTTTATTTCTGTAAAATATTATTTATGAGGTTAAAGGGCACAAAGTGCTCACTCGGCGCGGGCGGGACTCACTTAGAATGTCTATGTGGCGGTCTTTGATCCCGTTGATACACTGCCTGACTGAGTCATCGCTGCACACATCCAAAGCCTGTAGTGTCAGAGTCTTCTCAAACGTTTCACCTGCAGCCTGCACCAACTTGTCCTTCTTCTTCAGGTCCCGCATGGTGGCAATCACTAGCAGCCAGAAAAACACAGAAAAAGCTACATGACCAATCACGTAACATTTTGGTATTAACAATGACATAAACAAAGTTACAAACTCTTGTAAGTTGTATGCAGTACTTTGGCTCAACATGTACTCGTCCAATATTTAAACAAACTCTATTGCAAACAAAGTTGTGACATTTTGTAAAATGCCAGAAAACAAGAATCTGAGAATGGTTCATTAAATTAAACAATTACTAATACCAATACAAAGAAATTAAAAAGTTGGGACAGGGGCAAAATAAAAGTAAAAAATTTATAGAATGTTCCATAAATTGTCATATAATATAATAATTGGGGCTGTCATAAAAATTTTAATCGCGATACAAAAATGAATTGAGATTAAAATTTTTTATCAAATAATTTTTATTGGGCTATGTTTGTGCCACGTAAATTTGTGTCACTGGGGCAATTTGCGCTGCTTTAACACAGCAACATTGTGTTTATACTGTAGCGATAACACCGGTCTTTTCCAGTTACAAATTACTCGAGCTGCTGCTGCTTCATATTGTGAAATATCGGGTATTTTAAATGATAATTTTCAAAAAGCGTGAGAAATCATCATTAGACAAAATTACAGTTATTAATTGACGCTTTAATATCATCTTTGGTCAGATGAATTTGGATATAAAGCGCTTGAACTGTACATGGAACATTACAAACACTGGTGTTAAATGGATCGCAATGGACTGTATAAACACTTTAACATAGTTAATAATGTGGGTCTACATGACGTTATACGTGTTGCACAGGGGCGTAACTACGGGGGGGGCGGGGGTCCTCCATGACATGAACTCAACCACCCACCTTCTAACGCATCAACTTTGAGGATAAAATGTTCACTTGCTGCCTAATATATCCCACCCACTAACAGGTGCCGTGATGAAGATCACCTGTCAGTGGTCATAATGTTATGCCTGGTCCCCAGCTTCTTTAGAAGTTGAGGTCAGAGAGCAGGGTCAGTCATTGGAGCAGATAGGGTTAAGGGCCTTGTTCAAGGGCCCAACAGTGGCTGCCTAACTACTATTACGCTAGTTCACCAGCACTGAGATCTGTGTATGAATCTTAGCAGTGCTAGCTTTGTCTGAAATAGGAATGGCTGAAAGATTTGCGTCCTTTCCTTGGTCTTTCTGCTTTGCGCCCAGAACTGTATCTGCCGTGACTCTGACCAGGGTAACGCAGTGGATGAAAATGAAATAAAATGAAAATGTTTTAATACACTACCTTAACAAATTTAATCTCTGCTTGTGTACTAGTCTTTTTCTCACAAAATGACCTGAATTTATCTTCATACTTTTTATGATTTGTCTGCAAATGTCTAATTTTGTCTGGTTGTCCTAGAAAACCATTTTTGTAGCTTATGCCCTGCAGTGAAAATGGTTCAGTAAAGCATGTCATGTTCCTGTTTTAAATTGAAAGCAACAGTGAGGTTTAAGATTTGCAACTGAATAAATGATGCTCAATATCAAAAAAACTAAAAGTAAAAAAGGAATACTTGTATTATTTCGGTCAATTATAAAATAATTTCAATTAAATTATTCTATTTACTATCATGTTCATTTTAGTGCTACCAGTGCCTATAAAATAAACTGACGATGAGCATTGATCCCCTGCTGAACTTTAAACTATTAAACATTAACCTACATCCAGCTATCTACCAGCACATACTGCTCTCACCTGCAGTGAAATCAGCCAAGTTCACAAAACGTGTCCCATTTTAAGCATTTCAAGTCTGTCTGGTGCTATCTTGGAAAGAAAATTGGCCATGTGGCAGGAACACACCCTGGAAATGATGCCAATTTACTGCAGAGCATCACACCCATTACCAGTTGTAACATGTTGGCCTGTGATCCTCCCACCTGCAGAAGAAGGTGCAGGCTGACGTACTGTTATTCTCAGCAGACTGCAAATCTCAGAGGGTACCACGTTTATTAGTACTAACACTCCACACATGATCTAACCACTATTAAGCCGCATTAAGTAGTCCTGTGCAAATCTTTGCAATCTGGAAGACAAAGCCAGTAATGCTTAGTTCACACTACTCGATTTTTGCCCTGATTTTTGCTCACCGACAGATGCGTAAGCTTGGAGGCAAATCGGCGTTCGCTCTGGGCTTGAAAATCACCTCTTGTTTGCTATTTATGAATTGTTCAACGACTTGATCCGAGCAGCTCGTTGATCACTCGCAGACTCAAGAAAAATATCTAGCATGCTAAATATCTGGACCTGTCAGCGACTCAATACCTGTAGTATGAAAAGTGTTGCGATCAGGTTGTGATTGGAAAGTGAGAACGGTGTTGAACTACAGCCAATGAGAATGCAAGACACTGAGTGAGGTGAAACCCAGGGGGGGAGGACTCATAAATGTGTGGGACATGGGCATAATATAGTTTCTATCAGAATACATCAACACACACATAAGCTTTACAATATTTGTAACCTAATTGTCTACGCCAAACCATTATACCAATGTTGAAGCTCCAGATTCAAAATTAGCATCTAAAAGCTGAACTGAAGTCTGTTGTTAATCACATGGACAAAGAAAAGGCAAAAACATTTTCTTGCATGCCAGCGTCAAAGCTCACTTGACTATCTGGCGTGGCATATTTGGCTATATTTTCAGAAAATTCACAGTGAAAAAGAACTGTTGCAGAAATAATCCCAAAAATGCCACGACTTCCATGACTCTTACTAGTGTATGTAAACCTTTGACCACAACTGCAACTATACAAATACTAAAAGAGTCATTGATAAAACCTTAAATATCAAGAAGTTAAGTAAGGTTATTCTAAAGCCGCTCAGGTGGCGCAGCGGTAAAAACACACGCTGGAACAAGAGCTGGGATCTTGAATACATCGTATCGAATCTCAGCTCTGCTTGCCGGCTGAGGATGAGCGGCCACGTGAACAACGATTGGCCTGTTGTTCATATGGGCGGGACTAAGCCGGATAGGGTCTCTCTCTCTCTCATGACTGGTGCAATTACGACCTCTGCTGGCTGATTGATGGCACCTGCGCAGAGATGAGAAAAGAGTGCTCTTAGGGTGTGTCCCTCCGTACACGCAGCTAGTCTGCACTGCACTCGTCAAAGTGTAGGTGATAAGATGCATACGGCATGCTGCCCACATGTCGGAGGGGGCGTGGGTTAGCTTTGTTCTCCTCAATCAGAGCAGAGATCGGCATTGGTGGAGAGGAAGCATGATGCTAATAAAAAAAAAGAAATAAGCCCAAGAATGCCACGACTTCCATGACTCTTACTAGTGTGTGTAAACCTTTGACCACAACTGCAACTATACAAATACTAAAAGAGTCATTGATAAAACCTTAAATATCAAGAGGTTGAGTAAGGTTATTCTGACCTCTTAGTTAATAAAAAGTAAGATAGCAAGATACCAATACATAGCTGACATCAGTGGTGCATTTGAACCCAAAGATTTTGCAATTACATGGTTGTAAATTTGAAAATAAAACATGAAATAGACACATGTATGCAGCAATCAGTCAAGTTCAAAATGTTCAAACATCAGATGCTAAAAGCCAGAATAAAGAATTAAAAATATGGAGAGCCAAATATGGTAAGGCAAGGTAATGAAGTACAGGAACAATGGGGGTAAGAAAAAAAAGAAATATGTGTGCGACAAGAGTCTAAAAATAGTGCTCTGATTATCATGGGATTATGTCTTCCAGACTTAAGGTCACTAGTTTATCTTATCTGCTGAACTACTACTGTCCTTACAGGCTGGATTAAGAAACTTTCTAAGCAGTTAAGCAGCTTTCTATGGTTTTATATCGCACGGCAGTTTGCATTTGGTTTGCTTTGATTGATTTTCTCTTTTTTTAGGATATCCTTTATTTAAGATATCCTTTATTTGTCATATATACATATACAAGTACAGTACAATGAAGTTCTTTCTTGTTTGGAAGCTGGGGTCAGAGCGCAGGGTCAGCCATCGTACGGCGCCCCTGGAGTAGACAGGGTTTAGGGCCTTGCTCAAGGACCCAACAGTGGCTGCATAGCAGACCCCAGATTTGAACCACCAATCTTCCGGTTGATAGCCCAAAGCTCTACCCACAGCTAAATATAATATGATGAGTGTAGTGAGGACCTGTCATCATGAGAACTGATTGCAGCATAAAGCCTCAGATAGAATCAATGTAAAAAAGAAGTTTCTAGGTGAGAGTGCATGTGATCTTCACACACACAGTCCAGCTGGACTGAACAATCCAGGCTAAACCTGTATGTGCTTTAGTGAACAAGCACGTCATTGTTTGTGTTGTTCTTGTGAATTAAAACTTAAAGCAGCTTAAACACGGCTTGAATGTATCACTTGCAGAGGGACAGATTTTTTTGTGGATTTCTTTAAGCCGGCATGAAATCACAAAAAATGCTTAACGGATTTGTAATCATATAAATCAACAAGATTTTCTCTGTAGCACTGCTCTCAGAAATGAGTTAAAATTCAACAAGCGTACAAGCTGCTTCTGAGAAGATATTTATTTCCATACAAAGTCTAATTCTTCAGCATAAATACACTGTAAAGCCAGCGTCAGTACCAGTGGTTACGTATGTATACACCGATCAGCCATAACATTAAAGCCACCTCCTTGTTTCTTCACTCACTGTCCATTTTATCAGCTCCACTTACCATATAGGAGCACTTTGTGGTTCAACAATTACTGACTGTAGTCCATCTGTATCTCTGCATGCTTTGTTAGCCCCTTTTCATGCTGTTCTTCAATGGCCAGGACCCCCACAGTTCCACTAAAGTAGGTATTATTTAGGTGGTGGATCATTCTCAGCACTGCAGTGACACTGACATGGTGGTGGCGTGCTAGTGTGTTGTGCTGGTATGAGCGGATCAGACACAACAGCGCTGCTGGAGTTTTTAAACACCTCACTGTCACTGCTGAACTGAGAATAGTCCACCAACCAAAAATATCCAGCCAACAGCACCCTGTGGGCAGCGTCCTGTGACCACTGATAAAGGTCTAGAAGATGACCAACTCAAACAGCAGCAATAGATGAGCGATTGTCTCTGACTTTACATCTACAAGATGGACCAACTAGGTAGGAGCGCCTAATAGAGTGGACAGTGAGTGGACGCGGTATTTAAAAACTCCAGCAGCGCTGCTGTGTCTGATCCACTCATACCAGCACAACACACACTAACACACCACCACCATGTCAGTGTCACTGCAGTGCTGAGAATGATCCACCACCTAAATAATACCTGCTCTGTGGTGGTCCTGTGGGGGTCCTGACCATTGAAGAACAGGGTGAAAGCAGGTTAAAAAAGTATGTAGAGAAACAGATGGACTACAGTCAGTAATTGTAGAACTACAAAGTGCTTCTATATGATAAGTGGAGCTGATAAAATGGACAATGTGTGTAGAAACAAGGAGGTGGTTTTAATGTTATGCCTCATCTGTGTGTGTGTGTGTGTGTGTGCGTGTGTGTATATACAGTACGTATATACAGTGTATCACAAAAGTGAGTACACCCCTCACATTTCTGCAAATATTTCATTATATCTTTTCATGGGACAACACTATAGACATGAAACTTGGATATAACTTAGAGTAGTCAGTGTACAGCTTGTATAGCAGTGTAGATTTACTGTCTTCTGAAAATAACTCAACACACAGCCATTAATGTCTAAATAGCTGGCAACATAAGTGAGTACACCCCACAGTGAACATGTCCAAATTGTGCCCAAATGTGTCGTTGTCCCTCCCTGGTGTCATGTGTCAAGGTCCCAGGTGTAAATGGGGAGCAGGGCTGTTAAATTTGGTGTTTTGGGTACAATTCTCTCATACTGGCCACTGGATATTCAACATGGCACCTCATGGCAAAGAACTCTCTGAGGATGTGAGAAATAGAATTGTTGCTCTCCACAAAGATGGCCTGGGCTTTAAGAAGATTGCTAACACCCTGAAACTGAGCTACAGCATGGTGGCCAAGGTCATACAGCGGTTTTCCAGGACAGGTTCCACTCGGAACAGGCTTCGCCAGGGTCGACCAAAGAAGTTGAGTCCACGTGTTCGGCGTCATATCCAGAGGTTGGCTTTAAAAAATAGACACATGAGTGCTGCCAGCATTGCTGCAGAGGTTGAAGACGTGGGAGGTCAGCCTGTCAGTGCTCAGACCATACGCCGCACACTGCATCAACTCGGTCTGCATGGTCGTCATCCCAGAAGGAAGCTGACGCACAAGAAAGCCCGCAAACAGTTTGCTGAAGACAAGCAGTCCAAGAACATGGATTACTGGAATGCCCTGTTGTCTGACGAGACCAAGATAAACTTGTTTGGCTCAGATGGTGTCCAGCATGTGTGGCGGCGCCCTGGTGAGAAGTACCAAGACAACTGTATCTTGCCTACAGTCAAGCATGGTGGTGGTAGCATCATGGTCTTGGGCTGCATGAGTGTTGCTGGCACTGGGGAGCTGCAGTTCATTTAGGGAAACATGAATTCCAACATGTACTGTGACATTCTGAAACAGAGCATGATCCCCTCCCTTCGAAAACTGGGCCTCATGGCAGTTTTCCAACAGGATAACGACCCCAAACACAACCTCCAAGATGACAACTGCCTTGCTGAGGAAGCTGAAGATAAAGGTGATGGACTAAACCCAATTGAGCACCTGTGGCGCATCCTCAAGTGGAAGGTGGAGGAGTTCAAGGTGTCTAACATCCACCAGCTCCGTGATGTCATCATGGAGGAGTGGAAGAGGATTCCAGTAGCAACCTGTGCAGCTCTGGTGAATTCCATGCCCAGGAGGGTTAAGGCAGTGCTGGATAATAATGGTGGTCACACCAAATATTGACACTTTGGGCACAATTTGGACATGTTCACTGTGGGGTGTACTCACTTATGTTGCCAGCCATTTAGACATTAATGGCTGTGTGTTGAGTTATTTTCAGAAGACAGTAAATCTACACTGCTATACAAGTTGTACACTGACTACTCTAAGTTATATCCAAGTTTCATGTCTATAGCGTTGTCCCATGAAAAGATATAATGAAATATTTGCAGAAATGTGAGGGGTGTACTCACTTTTGTGATACACTGTATATAGTACATGTATATCTCTAGCAGTTAATTTATGTACAGTGTATCACAAAAGTGAGTACACCCCTCACATTTCTGCAAATATTTTATTATATCTTTTCATGGGACAACACTATAGAAATAAAACTTGGATATAACTTAGAGTAGTCAGTGTACAACTTGTATAGCAGTGTAGATTTACTGTCTTCTGAAAATAACTCAACACACAGCCATTAATGTCTAAATGGCTGGCAACATAAGTGAGTACACCCCACAGTGAACATGTCCAAATTGTGCCCAAAGTGTCAATATTTTGTGTGACCACCATTATTATCCAGCACTGCCTTAACCCTCCTGGGCATGGAATTCACCAGAGCTGCACAGGTTGCTACTGGAATCCTCTTCCACTCCTCCATGATGACATCACGGAGCTGGTGGATGTTAGACACCTTGAACTCCTCCACCTTCCACTTGAGGATGCGCCACAGGTGCTCAATTGGGTTTAGTCCATCACCTTTACCTTCAGCTTCCTCAGCAAGGCAGTTGTCATCTTGAAGGTTGTGTTTGGGGTCGTTATTCTGTTGGAAAACTGCCATGAGGCCCAGTTTTCGAAGGGATGGGATCATGCTCTGTTTCAGAATGTCACAGTACATGTTGGAATTCATGTTTCCCTCAATGAACTGCAGCTCCCCAGTGCCAGCAACACTCATGCAGCCCAAGACCATGATGCTACCACCACCATGCTTGACTGTAGGCAAGATACAGTTGTCTTGGTACTTCTCACCAGGGCGCCGCCACACATGCTGGACACCATCTGAGCCAAACAAGTTTATCTTGGTCTCGTCAGACCACAGGGCATTCCAGTAATCCATGTTCTTGGACTGCTTGTCTTCAGCAAACTGTTTGCGGGCTTTCTTGTGCGTCAGCTTCCTTCTGGGATGACGACCATGCAGACCGAGTTGATGCAGTGTGTGGCGTATGGTCTGAGCACTGACAGGCTGACCTCCCACATCTTCAACCTCTGCAGCAATGCTGGCAGCACTCATGTGTCTATTTTTTAAAGCCAACCTCTGGATATGACGCCGAACACGTGGACTCAACTTCTTTGGTCGACCCTGGCAAAGCCTGTTCCGAGTGGAACCTGTCCTGGAAAACCGCTGTATGACCTTGGCCACCATGCTGTAGCTCAGTTTCAGGGTGTTAGCAATCTTCTTATAGCCTAGGCCATCTTTGTGAAGAGCAACAATTCTATTTCTCACATCCTCAGAGAGTTCTTTGCCATGAGGTGCCATGTTGAATATCCAGTGGCCAGTTTGAGAGAATTGTACCCAAAACACCAAATTTAACAGCCCTGCTCCCCATTTACACCTGGGACCTTGACACATGACACCAGGGAGGGACAACGACACATTTGGGCACAATTTGGACATGTTCACTGTGGGGTGTACTCACTTATGTTGCCAGCAATTTAGACATTAATGGCTGTGTGTTAAGTTATTTTCAGAAGACAGTAAATCTACACTGCTATACAAGCTGTACACTGACTACTCTAAGTTATATCCAAGTTTCATGTCTATAGTGTTGTCCCATGAAAAGATATAATGAAATATTTGCAGAAATGTGAGGGGTGTACTCACTTTTGTGATACACTGTACATCTAAACTCTTTTTCCAACTTTGTAAAGGAAACAAACCTGTAAGAGTTAATTCAGCACTGGGGATTTTATCTGGATGTAAGCTAGCCTTCCAGATAAAGTCTTCACAGTGCACCCTCTCTTGTCCAGGTCTCAAACTTTGTCCTTCTCCCAAACACATACTTGGGTGCATTAGACACGCCACTATACTCCACCATTGGCTGCTATAAAAAGGGAGCTTTGTGCCAGAGAAGTGGCTTGTTGAGGAACTGGCAGAGTCTTTATGAACTCTGCCTGGCGAGCCGCATCCTCGTACCCTAGAAACCAACCTTTCACATGCTAATAAATGAGTACAGACTTCACTAACTAACTTAGTTGGAAGAATTGCGTTCATTTTATAAGCTGTATATATGTACAACCCGAAATCAGAAAAAGTTGGGACAGCATGGAAAATGCAAAAAAGAAAAAAAAGTTTCTTACATTTACTTAGATTTTTATTTCATTGCAGACAGGATGAACCTGAAATATTTCATGTTTTATCTGCTCAACTTCATTTCATTTATTAATAAACATCCATTCCTGCATTTCAGGCCTGAAACACATTCCAAAAAAAGTTGGGACAGTAAAGCATTTACCACTTTGTAATGTTGCTATTCCTTTTCACCACACTTAAAAGACATTTTGGCAACGAGGACACCAAGTAATTTAGTGTTTCAGCTTTTATTTTGTCTCATTCTTCCTGCAAACACGTCTTAAGATGTGCAACAGTACGGGGTCGTCGTCACATTTTTTCTTTCAAAATTCTCCACACATTCTCTATTGGGGACAGGTCAGGACTGCAGGCAGGCCAGTCCAGTACCTGTACCCTGTTCTTCCACAGCCACGCCTGTGTAATTGATTAATCGTCTTGTTGAAAAATGCATGGACGTCCCTGGAAAAGATGACGTCTTGAAGGCAGCACATGTTGCTCTAAGATCTCAATGTACTTTTCTGCATTAATGCTGCATCACAGAAGTGTAAATGACCTTTGCCAAGGGCACTGACACAGCTCCATTCCATGACAGACCCTGGCTTTTGAACTTGTTGCTGATAACAGTCTGGATGGTCCTTTTCAGCTTTGGTCCAGAGCACACGGCGTCCATTTTTTCCAAAAAAGACCTGGAATGCTGATTCATCTGACCACAATACACGTTTCCACTGTGTGATGGTCCATCCTAGATGCCTCAGGGCCCAGAGATGTCGACGCCGCTTCTGGACATGGTTAACATAAAGCTTCTTTTTTGCACAGTAAAGTTTTAAGTGGCATTTGTGCATGTAACTCTGTATTGTAGTGCTTCACAAAGGTTTGCCAAAGTAATCCCTCACCCATGTGGTTATATCAGCTATTGTTGAGTGGCGGTTCTTGATGCAGTGCCGTCTGAGGGATCGAAGATCACAGGCATTCAGTTAAAGCTTGCACTCTTGGCCTTTACGCACTGAAATTACTCCTGATTCCTTGAATAATTTAATGATATTATGCACTGTAGAGGGAGAAATATGCAAATCCCTTCCAATCTTTCTTTGAGGTTCATTGTTTTTAAACATTTCAATTATTTTCTCCTGCATTTGTTGACAAACTGGAGATCCTCTAATCATCTTTGCCCAAACACTCAGCCTTTCTTGGATGCTGCTTTTGTACCAAACCATGATTACAATCACCTGTTGACAGCCCTAAAATTCCCCCTTCCCAACTTTTTTTGGAATGTGTTGCAGGCCTGAAATGCAGGAATGGATGTTTAACAAATGAAATGATGTTGAGCAGACAAAACATGAAATATCTCAGGTTCATCCTGCAATCAAATAAAAGTCAAAGTAAATGTAAGAAACTTTGTGGTTTTATTTTATTTGCATTTTCCATACTGTCCCAACTTTTTCTGGTTTGGGGTTGTACTTATTCACACTACTGTATTTACTGTATTTCCTACAAAGTGCTTTAGAAAAATCACAGTAAGCACCGACTCACCAACTACACTTACAATATGTCTGATGGGCCAGTCTAGCATGAATTGGACCATAAATTACTCAATCTTCTATATAGTTAGTCCCAGTCTAGCTTATGCTGTGGTTTAAGAGCCAACCTGGGAACGGAATGCACCCTAAATAGTGGTTAGGTAACTGTACTGATCATGCCCCACCACCACCACCAGGTTGTCACTGTTTTTATGTACAGTACTACTGTGTATTGTTGTTTATTATTGTTTGTTACAGTAATGTCTATTCTATAATTTAAGATTTAATGGAAATATACTTGTATTTATAACAAAAAAGACCATTTAAGACATTAGAAAGGTTAGGTAAGTGGGTGGTTTGGGAGGTCTGGCATGGATTAATTCTATTTACATTATTTCTTATGGGAAAAATAGGTTTAACTAACGAACATTTTGACTTAAGAACAGCCCTTCGGAACCAATAAAATTTGTCAATGGTCTACTGTATTTGTATTTTGTACACTTAGTACAAGAAGGTAGTATCCAAAAATCAGTTTCTCTATCATTTTTACTTACTACTTTGCAAATTCTTAACATTTGATTAACTGTGGTAGATGGGCAACCCACATTTTGTGGTCTCATGCACTAGCACACTATTGAAGATACCCATGTTTGAGTCTCAGTGATAAACTATCAGCTGGCCAGGCGTCCATACAGACATCGTTGTCGTTCTGCCTCTCTTGTCCGATCACTCAGGTTTGATGACGGTGGGGAGGTGGGCGCTGATGTCCTGCGAAAGCCTTCATGACCTTGTTACCTGCTCGCTGTCCTTTTTAGTTATGCTGTAATAATTAGGGGTGCCGGAGTCTAAAACTCTCTGTAAAACTGATATTTTACTTAATTCACATTTTACATTTTTAACTTCATTTTCTGTTGTTTTACCCCGAGGTGGTTCTGAGGGAAACCTGTTTACCCACCCGAGGTTAGGGAATGAAGTCAAGACTGCCGTGCCAACAATGCTGCTCCTGCCAGATGTGACGGGAAGCTGGCATGTTTGCACCAAGAATGTCAAGAACTCACTACAGACTTTATCACAGACTGGACTGAATAACAACTCCAATTATTTTTACTAGTTATAACTTTTAGTTCATTTAATTTTGTGTGTGTATGATTTGTGTAAATCCTATTTATTCAAGTATCCTCCAGGCCACCCAAGAAGGATGGGTCCCTGCTGAGTCTGGTTCCTCTTAAGGTTTCTTCCTGTAATTTTAAGGGAGTTTTTCCTCCAGGGTGTATTACTGCATTACGCCTGTTGCTCAACTGGTATTAGGTGGCCAATGTGCCCCTGGAAAACAATTACACTACATTATATCATCACCAGCCTGAACTGCTCTCAAAGGTCAGGTTGGGTCCATGGATTTATTTTGTTTACACCATCTACCATCTGCATGTTACTGACCAGGCAATCATTTTCCACTCTGACAAAGTTCAGTTTTTATGAACCTTTCCCTACTGTATTCTTAGATTTTTGTCCTTTAGTGACATGGATGTTATCATACACTATCCGCCTCAAGGTTGCACAATTTTTTAAGATGATTCTTTGCTTACCACAGTTGTCTAGAGTAGTCAGCACATTAATTTTAGTTTAATAACCTTATTTGAAGCTCTTGTTCCATGGCTGTATGATTTTATGCTCTACACTGCTGACACATGGTTGAATAATTAGATAAACACATGCCTGAGCAAGTGTTCCAAATATAATGGCAGGGAACCCTATGATTTGGTGGTTTTAATGTTAAAATAATACTTCATATTGTTTTTGTTTAACACAGTAACAGTAACAAGTTGTGACCACATAGTTGTATTTGCTGGGATAGTAAATCTTTGTAAGAACTGATCTGTACAAAACATTAAAAACATTAGAGCAAGAGTCAGTTAATGGTTGATAGCCAGTTAATAATCAGAAGTAGTCATTTGTTGATCAGGTCTTCTGTAAGTAACTTTTAAATAGCTGAAAATAATTAATAGTGGATAGCTAATTAAAAGTAGTTAGTGGTTGGTAATTTATAGCCAGTTAGTTAGTTAGCTAGTTAGGAAATGATGGAATTTATAGCTAGTCAATTTCATAAATTCTTAATATCTAATAAATAATTAATAGTGGATAGCTAATTAAAAGTAGTTAGTGGTTGATAACCAGTTAACACACGATTGCTGGTACTATTTGATAACCAGTTAATGGTTGATAGCCAGTTAATAATCACTAGTAGTAATTTGTTGATCAGGTCTTCGGTAACTTTTAAATAGCTGATAAATATTTGTTAGTAATGAACTAGTTAATATTTTATAACTTCTCAATCACTGATAACCAATTTATAGCCGGTTAGTTAGTTAGCTAGTTAGGAAATGAAGAAATTTATAGCTAGTCAATTTAATAAATTCTTAATATCTATTAAATAATTAATAATGAATAGCTAATTAAAAGTAGTTAGTGGTTGATAACCAGTTAATATGCGATTGCTGGTACTATCTGATAACCAGTTAATGGTTGATAGCCAGTTCATAATCAGCATTCGTCATGTGTTGATCAGGTCTTCTGTAACTAACTTTTAAATAGATGAAAAATCTTTGTTAGTTATTAACTAGCTAATGTTTTATAACTTCTTAATCACTGATAACCGATTTATAGCTAGTTAGTTAGTTAACTAGTTAGGAAATTAAGCAATTTATAGCTAGTTAGTTTAAGAAATTCTTAATATCTATTAAATAATTAATAGTGAACAGCTCATTAAAAGTAGTTAGTGGTTGAAAACCAGTTAATACTCGATTTCTGGTACTATCTGATAAGCAGTTGATGGGTGATAGCCAGTTAATAATCAGAAGTAGTCAATTGTTGATCAGGTCTTCTGTAACTTTTAAATAGCTAAAATATTTGTTACTTATTAACTAGTTAATGTTTAATCACTGATAACCAATTTATAGCCAGTTAGTTAGTTAACTAGTTAGGAAATGAAGGAATTTATAGCTAGTTGATTTCATAAATTCTTAATATCTAATAAATAATCAATAGTGGACAGCTAGTTAAAAGTAGTAAGTGGTTGATAACCAGTTAACACTCGATTTCTGGTACTATCTGATAACCAGTTAATGGTTGATAGCCAGTAAATAGTTAGTAGTAGTGATTTGTTGATCAAGTCTTCTGTAACTAACTTTTAAATAGCTGATAAATCTTTGTTAGTTATTAACTACGTACTTAATGTTTAATAGCTTAATAATAATCAATAATCTATTCATATTTGATAACTAGCTATTGTTTTATAATTTCCTACTCATTGATAACCATTTTATAGCTAGTTAGTTTCATAAATTCTTAATGTCTAATAAATAATTAATAGTGGATAGCTAGTTAAAAGTAGTAAGTGTTTGATAACCAGTTATCACTCGATTTCTGGTAAGTAAGTAAGTAAGTAAGTAAATCTTATTTATAAAGCACTCTTAAAACAACTTACGTTGACCAAAGTGCTGTACATCGAACAAGCATACATAAGACACCATTATGTTAAAAAAGTAAAACCAAATACAAATAGTAATAGAGTAAGAGACAAAATAAAACAGATGAAAATAGACTAAACAATTATACTATCTGATCACCAGTTAATGGTTGATAGCCAGTAAATAGTCAGTAGTCGTTATTTGTTGATCAAGTCTTCTGTAACTAACTTTTAAATAGCTGATAAATCTTTGTTAATTATTGACTAGTTAATGTTTTATAGCTTAATGATAATCGATAATCTATTAATATTTGATAACTAGTTATAGTTTTTTAACTTCCTAATCACTGATAACCAATTTATAGCTAGTTAGTTAAAAAAAATTCTGAATATTTGAAAAGTAATTAATAGTGGATAGCTAGTTGAAAGTAGTTAGTGGTTGATAACCAGTTAACACTCGATTGCTGGTACTATCTGATAACCAGTTAATGGTTGAAAGCCAGTTAATAATTAGCAGTTGTCATTTGTTGATCATGTCTACTGTAACTTTTAAATAGCTGATAAATCTTTGTTAGTTATTAACTAGTTAATGTTTTAAAGCTTAATAATAATCAATAATCGATTAATATTTGATAACTAGCTATTGTTTTATAACTTCTTAATCACTGATAACCAATTTATAGTTAGTTAGTTTTATAAATTCTGAATATTTGAAAAGTAACCTCTCCTGGACTAACAACACAACATCTCTAGCCAGGAGGGCCCATCAGCGTCTCTACTTCCTCCGCAAGCTGAGAAGAGCCAGAGCTCCAGCCCCCATCATGTGCACCTTTTACAGAGGTACCATCAAGAGTGTCCTGACCAGCTGCATCACTGTATGGTTCGGCGCCTGCACCGCGTCCTGCCGCAAGACCCTCCAGAGCATCGTGAGAGAAGCTGAGAAGATCATTGGCACCTCTCTCCCCACCCTCCACGAACTTCACAACACCCGCCCCCCCTTAAAGCCCTCTGCATGGCAGGTGATTCCACCCACCCACTACACAGCTTCTTCAGTCTGCTCCCATCAGGAAGGAGACTGCGGAGTCTCCGGGCCAAGACCAGCCGGCTGAGGGACAGCACCATCCACCAGGCTGTCAGGATCCTCAACTCTCTTCCCGTTCTGCCCCCCTTCTCACTAACCTAACCCCCATAAATACCAAAACTTACATCCCCATTATTTATTCAATGCACACATCACTTTAAACTATCTATAGATAATCGAATTTGCACTGCCGTTGAATTGCACTGGTTTAACACAAAGACTAAATCTGCATTGCCACTTTAAATGCCTAAGTTTTTAATATCAGGACCTCTATTCTTCAAATTGTTATATTTACTGCTACATTGTCATACTTGTGTCAATGTATATATATTTGTGCTTTAGTGTGTTTATTCTATTTTTATATTCTTCTTTTATTCTAGTTTTATTGTTTAATTAATGTTTAGTGTTGCACCATGGGTCAGAGAGTAATGTAATTTCAATCCTCTGTATGTCCTGTACATATTGCAGTATTGACAATAAAGCAACTTTGACTTTGACTAATTAATAGTGGATAGCTAGTTAAAAGTAGTTAGTGGTTGATAACCAGTTAACACTCGATTGCTGGTATTATTTGATAACCAGTTAATGGTTGATAGCCAGTTAATAATCAGTAGTAGTCATTTGTTGATCAGGTCTTCTGTAACTGGCTTTTTAAATAGCTGATGAATCTTTGTTAGTTATTAACTAGTTAATGTTTTAAAGCTTAATACTAATCAATAATCGATTAATATTTAATAACTAGCTATTGTTTTATAACTTCTTAATCACTGATAACCAATTTATAGTTAGTTAGTTTTAAAAATTCTGAATATTTGAAAAGTGATTAATAGTGGATAGCTAGTTAAAAGTAGTTAGTGGTTGATAACCAGTTAACACTCGATTGCTGGTATTATTTGATAACCAGTTAATGGTTTATAGCCAGTTAATAATCACTAGTAGTCATTTGTTGATCGGGTCTTCTGTAACTAACTTTTAAATAGCTGATAAATCTTTGTTAGTTAATAACTAGTTAATGTTTTAAAGCTTAATACTAATCAATAATCGATTAATATTTAATAACTAGCTATTGTTTCATAACTTATAAATCACTGATAACCAATTTATAGTTAGTTAGTTTTAAAAATTCTGAATATTTGAAAAGTGATTAATAGTAGATAGCTAGTTAAAAGTAGTTAGTGGTTGATAACCAGTTAACACTCGATTGCTGGTATTATTTGATAACCAGTTAATGGTTGATAGCCAGTTAATAATCACTAGTAGTCATTTGTTGATCGGGTCATCTGTAACTAACTTTTAAATAGCTGATAAATCTTTGTTAGTTATTAACTACTTTATGTTCTAAAGCTTCATAATAATTGATAATCTATTCATATTTGATAACTACTTATTGTTTGAAAACTAATTAATTGCTAGTTAGTTTTATAAATTCTTAATATCCAATTAATAATTAATAGTAGATAGCTAGTTAAAAGTAGTTAGCGGTTGAGAACCAGTTAACACTCGATTGCTGGTACTGTTTGATAAGCAGTTAATAGCTGACTGGACAGCAGTGACACAGAGAGCCTGCAGATAAAGTTAGTGAGGTTTACCATGGTAGCGCTTCAGCTCGTCTTTAGCCAGCAGTACAGCGATCCTCAGTCCGATACCTGAAGAACAGCCGGTGATCAGCACCACTTTCTGTCTCGCGCTCGCCATGATTATCGAACCGCGCGCTGCTCACTGGCTCGGGAAGAGACTTTCTGTATCTCTCTCTCTCTCTCTCTCTCTCTCTCTCTCACACACACACACACACACACACACACACTCACTCACTCATACACATAGACGGACACACACACAAACAAACACAAAGACGCACGCGCGCGGCGTTGACTCGACTGTACAGAGACGTACACGCGCAGTCGCGCACTGAGTTTAGTCAGTAAGCGGATAAGTGCGCGCGGGGCTGATGGGAACGCTGGACTCATGTACAGTTTCTGATTTACTTTATTTACTTTGTTTTTTTGTGATCAAATAAACGTGCAACCTGTTAAAGTGCAAGGTGCAAGCACACACACACGCCCCTAATTCTTAAACCATCTGACCATCATCTGACCATCCAGACCAATTTCCTTGACATGAGACCGATGTTCTATGTACTTTTACAGTAATAGGAATGCTAAACTAGACCTATTTATATGGGTCAGCAACTGCAGTCATAATTAATAATGTCAGAATAATATTCTACATTGATGTATGCATGTTTTTGCCCCAGCATATTTTCACAAAAGCCAAAAGGTCAAAGACATGTGGGTTCCAAATATCTAGTCACAGAAAAAATAATTAAGTTTCATAATTCATAACAAACCAATGAACCAAAACATGCACAGATTGTGCAACGTGTCATATCAAAGTTCATGTTTTATTTTGTTTTAATTAAACTGAACTTCACATTAATACTTGCCCTTGGTTTTGGAATTGAAAGTCAAACAAGCTCATAGTCAGGTTTGATGAACCAGTACCCTCCAATTACTAGTCCAGTATAAAAGCAGCCAGTCCATTTGAGGCAAAGAGTATTGAAACTATGGACTCCTGAAAATAAATTAATGAAGTCATTTCAAGCCGCTCAGGTGGAGCAGTGGTAATACGCTAGCACACCAGAGCTGGGTTTACTAATACATCATATCGAAACTCAGCTCTGCCACACGGCTGGGCTGGGCGGCTGCATGAACAACGATTGGCTGTTGTTCATAGGGTTAGGGACAAGCCAGATAATGGGTCCTCATAACTGGTGCAATGACGACCCCTGCTGGCTGATTGATGGTGCCTGCACAGGGCTGAGGATTAATGCTGATCAGGGTGTGGCTCTCCGTGCACAGTGCTGATCGGTATATATGAACTCGACTCGTATGGGTGAAAAATGCAGTCTGTACTGATCATGTGTCGGAGGGGGCGTGTGTCAGTTGAGAAGCGTCCTCAGTCAGCGCTGGAGGGTTGAATCAGTGGAGGATGCAATCAGGGTAATTGGACATGACTAGATTAGGGGAGAAAATCGTGGGGAAAGGTTGGAAAAATAGAAAATAAAAAATAAATAAGTAATTTCAATTTATTTAATTAATTAGATTCCATATCTTTTGAAACATTAACAACCTGGTTGTGTTAGTGCCACAGAGCACCAAGATCCTGAAGACCTTGGTTCAACCAAATACTCCAGTCTGTGAGGAGTCTTCCTCTAGGTGTAATTTTCCTGCAATGTAGTGGTATCTCATCCAGTGTTTACTCCTGCCTTGTGCTTATTGTTAATAGATCCACCACAACTCTAACTAAGAGGAATCAGTAAATAAAAATTAATGTGTCATGTGGCACATTAGAAACATAGAAATATACCATGTCTATGTAAGTTTTAAAAAAAGCTTTGCAGCACTGGTAGATTAGAGCAGATCAGTTTGAAAGCTTGAACATTGTAGCAAGATTAGCTGCAAAAATTATTTTCAATTTATCGTAACAACGGTACTGTGGCTCCAAACCCACTGTAGCATTTTGACCAACATAAGCCACCATGGTCTACCCACGTGATCAGGATTATTTTCTAACACACAGGCCAAATCTCATATGACTTAGTCCTCACTACACATGCATCTACTAAGCTTTTTACATAATGGTGTTCAAAGTTTAAAGTGAAATTACTAACCAAGAAAACCCCACTGAACAATGAAAAAATTTAAAATACAAATGTGTTGATGTAAAAGTACATTCGTGACCATAGAAATGTAGTAAAGTAAGATTTAGCTATATCACACATAAAAATTGCTTTTTTTGTTTATTTTTTTCTCTAACCATTTTATCCTGCTCAGCCTCAACATGGGAATAGCTAATTTATCTTCTGAATCTGAACACTAGGACAAAACCGATTCAGGTGTCGACAGAATATGTAGAAGTCTTCACACACACAGTCCAGAGACAATGATTGATCTGGAATCTGTGTTCGAATAAACAAATATTTTCTTTTCTAAATAGATAGACAAAATTGTTTAACAGCACCCACTTTACCTTTTTGAAAATAATATGATATGAATATTGTACAATATATTCCTACACAAGAAGTCAACAATACAACACATATTTTAACATATTTTTAGATTCCTAATTAACTGTGCCTCATTAAGTGTTAATTTCTAAATGCAGATGTTGGCAGTTTTTGATCGTTTCCTAAGATCTTTGGCGATCGCGGAGTAACCACCCTTGACAGACAAGCTACCTTCAGAGATGGCGTGACCGCACCTCTCTGACCGGAGACCCATAGACGAATCCACACTGGACACTGGCTTTATCAGTGACAGGGTGGATACTCTGCTCCTTTTTATTGCTGCTCTGTGTATACTAAGCCCCTCACTCTTTTGTGTCTCTTTTTCCAAATGTAAGTAATTACACATTGGTGGACTAAGTAGCTGGTGCTGTGATAACTGAGTTTTCACCTCCGTTCTTTTGCCTTACTTACTTACTTACTTGCCTTACTTACTTACTGACACACACAGGGAACGGCGTAGACTTATGTCCCTGTGGGGCAAACGTATCTTTTCTTTTCTTGACAACATGTGGAGTGTGATATGTCTTACTCCACTATGCGCTGTTCTAATCTCTTCCTTTACCTCTCCGCTTTAAGCCACAGTTTTTATTTGGTCATTTTGTTTCTTTCATTTGTTTCTGTTATTTTGGCTTTATTTTGCACTTACATCTTTGTTTGTGGCTTGTTAAACAATAGTATTGTTCTACCTTGGTTAAGCATCATTAATATTGGGTTTATCCTCGCTATTTTTGCAAGTACTGGGCTACATCAGCCATCTCAGTGGCAAGGTGACCTGCCCAGTTACACATCATCAGGGTTCTGGAGACTGAACTTGGGCTCAAACATCATTTGTGAGGTGTTCAGCATGTTCATATCATGTCCAGGTACTTCACCACATGTTTTCATCCTCCTCCATAAGAATGCAGAAGGTGGATAATAAAAAATTGCCTCTGTAGGAGAATGGCAAGGTGTGTGGTTGCCTGCAATAGATAGATGCATTGTGGATGTCACCACTGCCTTGTGCCCAGATGGAGATATTTAGATTTTTTTACTGTGAATATCCTAACATTTAAATGTAAGGCTTATGAAGTCATTCACACTTAACTATCGTATCATCAATTAGAAAAATATAGAGAAAGTTACTATAATGGCCTGCTATTTATGTTAAAAAATCTGATTTCTGATACATTTCTCAAAGAAAAATCTAAAAAGTTATAAATTCTGAAGGACACAAGAACACAAAGCCCTGTGATTCATGAAAAAGCAATAGAAACCCATTGTGCTGTGCCATTCTGTGTGAAACTGAGATTAATTGAGTGGACTTGAGTTCTCAGCACAGACTGACAGATCCCATTATTCGACTGGAGCAGTTCATTTACAATTTAAGACCTTTGGGCATTCTTCTCTTTATCCTCAACACAGAAGCACACTGTCAAATTCTACACCCACCCAATACCACAGAGATGGTCCTGCACCTCCCCCTGCTGCCAGAATAAACTCGTGCATGAATAGCAATGCAACTCGGTTACGAGTAGAAGTTTCACATACTTTTGGGGATGTAGTGGGATTACTTAAAATGTTGAAAGGGGTGTGAGGTGTACAGGTGCATTTGAGAGGTAGTGGGATTATATAAAATGTTGAAGGGGTGGGAGGTGTACAGGTGAATTTGAGAGGTAGTGGGATTATATAAAATGTTGAAAGGGGTGTGAGGTGTACAGGTGCATTTGAGAGGTAGTAAGATTATATGAAATGTTGAAGGGGTGTGAGGTGTACAGGTGCATTTGAGAGGTAGTGGGATTATATAAAATGTTGAAGGGGTGTGAGGTGTACAGGTGCATTTGAGAGGTAGTGGGATTATATAAAATGTTGAAGGGGTGTGAGGTGTACAGGTGCATTTGAGAGGTAGTAAGATTATATAAAATGTTGAAGGGGTGTGAGGTGTACAGGTGCATTTGAGAGGTAGTAAGATTATATGAAATGTTGAAGGGGTGTGAGGTGTACAGGTGCATTTGAGAGGTAGTGGGATTATATAAAATGTTGAAGGGGTGTGAGGTGTACAGGTAAATTTGAGAGGTAGTGGGATTATATAAAATGTTGAAGGGGTGTGAGGTGTACAGGTGCATTTGAGAGGTAGTGGGATTATATAAAATGTTGAAGGGGTGTGAGGTGTACAGGTGCATTTGAGAGGTAGTGGGATTATATAAAATGTTGAAGGGGTGTGAGGTGTACAGGTAAATTTGAGAGGTAGTGGGATTATATGAAATGTTGAAGGGGTGTGAGGTGTACAGGTGCATTTGAGAGGTAGTAAGATTATATGAAATGTTGAAGGGGTGTGAGGTGTACAGGTGCATTTGAGAGGTAGTGGGATTATATAAAATGTTGAAGGGGTGTGAGGTGTACAGGTGCATTTGAGAGGTAGTAAGATTATATGAAATGTTGAAGGGGTGTGAGGTGTACAGGTGCATTTGAGAGGTAGTGGGATTATATGAAATGTTGAAGGGGTGTGAGGTGTACAGGTGAATTTGAGAGGTAGTGGGATTATATAAAATGTTGAAAGGGGTGTGAGGTGTACAGGTGCATTTGAGAGGTAGTAAGATTATATGAAATGTTGAAGGGGTGTGAGGTGTACAGGTGCATTTGAGAGGTAGTGGGATTATATAAAATGTTGAAGGGGTGTGAGGTGTACAGGTGAATTTGAGAGGTAGTGGGATTATATAAAATGTTGAAAGGGGTGTGAGGTGTACAGGTGCATTTGAGAGGTAGTAAGATTATATGAAATGTTGAAGGGGTGTGAGGTGTACAGGTGCATTTGAGAGGTAGTGGGATTATATAAAATGTTGAAGGGGTGTGAGGTGTACAGGTGCATTTGAGAGGTAGTAAGATTATATGAAATGTTGAAGGGGTGTGAGGTGTACAAGTGAATTTGAGAGGTAGTGGGATTATATAAAATGTTGAAAGGGGTGTGAGGTGTACAGGTGCATTTGAGAGGTAGTGGGATTATATGAAATGTTGAAGGGGTGTGAGGTGTACAGGTGCATTTGAGAGGTAGTGGGATTATATAAAATGTTGAAAGGGGTGTGAGGTGTACAGGTGCATTTGAGAGGTAGTAAGATTATATGAAATGTTGAAAGGGGTGTGAGGTGTACAGGTGCATTTGAGAGGTAGTAAGATTATATAAAATGTTGAAGGGGTGTGAGGTGTACAGGTGCATTTGAGAGGTAGTGGGATTATATAAAATGTTGAAGGGGTGTGAGGTGTACAGGTGCATTTGAGAGGTAGTAAGATTATATAAAATGTTGAAGGGGTGTGAGGTGTACAGGTGCATTTGAGAGGTAGTAAGATTGTATGAAATGTTGAAGGGGTGTGAGGTGTACAGGTGCATTTGAGAGGTAGTGGGATTATATAAAATGTTGAAGGGGTGTGAGGTGTACAGGTGCATTTGAGAGGTAGTAAGATTGTATGAAATGTTGAAGGGGTGTGAGGTGTACAGGTGCATTTGAGAGGTAGTGGGATTATATAAAATGTTGAAGGGGTGTGAGGTGTACAGGTGCATTTGAGAGGTCCCAACCATTGAGAAGTTACAAGTTAGGACCTGTCAGGTTTACAATGACAGACAGTTCCCCCTCCAACAGGGGCCAACAATACAGTGGGGAAAATAAGTATTTGATCCCCTGTTGATTTTGTAAGTTTACCCCCTTACAAAGACTTGAACAGTCTATAATTTTTATGGAAGGTTTATTTTAACAGAGAGAGACAGAATATCAACAAAAAATCCAGAAAAAAAACATTAAAAAAGGTTATGAATTAATTTTTATTTAATTAAGGGAAATAAGTATTTGATCCCCTACCAACCAGCAAGAATTCTGACCCCCACAGACCGGTTATGTGCCCATGAGGCACACAAATTAGTCCTGTCCCTGTATAAAAGACTCCTGTTTCTTCCGTTCAAATCTCTCGACCGCCATGGGCAAGACCAAAGAGCTATCAAAGGACGTCAGGGACAAGATTGTAGACCTGCACAAGGCTGGAATGGGCTACAAGACCATCAGCAAGAAGCTTGGCGAGAAAGAGACCACTGTTGGTGCGATAATTCGAAAATGGAAGAAATACAAGATCACAGTCAATCGCCCTCACTCTGGAGCTCCATGCAAGATCTCACCTGGTGGGGTAAGAATGATTCTGAGAAAGGTGAGGTCAGTCCAGAATTACACGGGAGGAGCTTGTCAATGATCTCAAGGGAGCTGGAAGCAGAGAAATGCTGGATATGACCCCAAGAACACCAGCCCCACTGGGCATTTCTCTGCCTCCAAACACGGCGAGTGGAGTTGATGCCAAAGAGCTCAATTTTTGTCTCATCTGACCATATCACATTCTCCCAAGCTTTCTCTGAATCATTCAGGTGTTCATTGGCAAACTTCAGACGGGCCTGTACATGAGCCTTCTTGAGCAGAGGGACTTTGCGGGCACTGCAGGATCTCAATCCATTACGGCGAAGTGTGTTACTAATGGTTTTCTTGGTGACTGTGCTCCCAGCTCCCTTGAGATCATTGACAAGCTCCTCCCGTGTAATTCTGGACTGACCTCACCTTTCTCAGAATCATTCTTACCCCACCAGGTGAGATCTTGCATGGAGCTCCAGAGTGAGGGTGATTGACTGTGATCTTGTATTTCTTCCATTTTCGAATTATCGCACCAACAGTGGTCTCTTTCTCACCAAGCTTCTTGCTGATGGTCTTGTAGCCCATTCCAGCCTTGTGCAGGTCTACAATCTTGTCCCTGACGTCCTTTGATAGCTCTTTGGTCTGGCCTATGGCGGTCGAGTGATTTGAATGGAAGAAACTGATTCTGTGACAGGAGTCTTTTATACAGGGACAGGACTAATTTGTGTGCCTCATGGGCACATAACCGGTCTGTGGGGGTCAGAAATCTTGCTGGTTGGTAGGGGATCAAATACTTATTTCCCTTAATTAAATACAAATTAATTTATAACCTTTATTTAATGTTTTTTTTCTGGATTTTTTGTTGATATTCTGTCTCTCTCTGTTAAAATAAACCTTCCATAAAAATTATAGACGGTTCAAGTCTTTATAAAGGGGTAAACTTACAAAATCAGCAGGGGATCAAATACTTATTTTCCCCACTGTATGTGTTTAGGTACATCCATGTCTGAAAATATTTTGTCCACTAGCTGATGAACAAATATTTAAAACACACAGAATGATTAAGGTTTATATCTAGATAAGAGTTAATGAGAGTCATAATACTAAAATGTTGGCTGTCAATACAGAGACCTGTACATGTATTGATTCTCTGTACAAACTGATACAACAGTGGGAAAAAAAATCCAAGCACAATCCTTTCTTTACTAATTATTTAGATAAAGCTATAACAAATGTGTAAATACTGTCACATGAAAGAAATACAGTTTATAGCCAAAAGTATGTGGATTTCAAAGCCATGGGCATTGGAGTCCCCAGACCCCTTTACAGCCTTGACTCCAAAACTTTTGGAGTACGACTGAAAGGAGGCTACATGAAACTGTTGCCACAAAGTGAAAAGCATATAATCAATAATTATCATATAATCAATATAATTTATCTTATACAGCTACTACAATAGGCATGATTAAAACACCTGAGCATCAATTAGGACGGTAGCCCACACACTTTGGGCCAAATAGTGTTTCTGCATGTAGCATGTAGTACTTTAATTTTACAGTGCTTTAAATTTGTAACAGACTTATTTTTATTATTTATTCCATATGTTATGACTAAGTATTTATGATTATTGGCCTTATAAGTTACCTCTGGCACTAGAGGGTCACGGGGGTTATGGGCTACTGCAAAACATAAAGAAAGAGCAAGAGCTACAGCATTGATTTTAGTAAAGTAAGCAAGAACTATTTTATTAATCCACAGTTTTAAGCTTTATAACTCTTACATGAACTTGATTTCAGCATAACAAAACTTGGACTCATACACATAGAATTAAGGAAATGGCTGCATTAAACTAGGTGCCAAATGGCATATTTAAGTTCTTTACATGCAGCAAGTTTAAGTTAATTATTATTAAACTGCCAATGCCAACTGTACTAGCAAAACAAAATTAAGTTTATTTTTCAACACTTTTGGCACATAAGTAGAAAAATATTTACATCCATGTAGCTCCAACATAGCTTTGGCCTCAGTACTGTTCCACTCTTATTTAGCATCTGTAAATGGGTTAATTTATTTGATCTTTGCAGGTACAGGGCTTTACATGCATACTTTGTCCAATTACAAATGAAGTCTTCAGTCACTTAGCTGAATGATGTAATATTTTGGAACAGCAGCATATTTTGGTAGTACTGCCATGTCACATTTAAACCCTACATAATATTGCTGATCTTAAAACATCTGCTAGTTTATATGGCAAAAGTTGGTTTACAACATGGTTGAACCACTAGGAACTTAGTAATCACACTTAATTAGCTTCAGCTGTGATATGTTATATAAACACCTCCCAGACATTAAAGATGTTCAAGGTGTGTTGCAACCATGGTGAAAACTAAGGTGCTGTCAATACAAACTGAGAGAGGAGATCATTTCATCACACCATAAAGTCACTGTGTGTGAGAAACTTGTTAGGAGTTAGAGACACCATGTTAGAAGTTGTGTCCCTCTGAGCAGCCTAGTTTGGCCAGCATTTGGGGGCATGGAGATGCAGTAGTATGTTGATCTGTCAGCCTCTTAAAGTTGACCTGTGTCTTGTGTCCATATGCACTGCCTTGCTGGGATTCAAACAAAGCCATCAAACCTCAATGAGTTGGAAGCTTCTGCATGAAAAGAATGGGTGAAGGTTCCACAAGAGAGGAGTCAGAAGCTTATTAGACATTATAAAAGTAAAAGGATGTTCCACCAAGTACTGAGGTTGGGGGTTGGATAATAGCACACATGGACATTTTTCAAGAGAGCTAGATTGTTTTCATTTAATTTAAAATTACAGCAGCTTATCAAAATTGGTTGTATGTATCAATAAATATTATGTCTCTGTTAACTAAGATTTCTTATTGTATTGTTATTGTATTTTTTATTCAATTTGATATACTTCACTATATCAAAGTGTATACTAAGTGTATACACTATACTAAGTGTGTGTGTGTGTGTGGGGGGGGGGGCAATCATTCCAATTGCAATTGGATGTACTTACCAACCACATCTATCTTCACCTATCTTGCACATACTTTTATTGGTCACTTTGTGTATATATTATTAATGAGAGCAGACCATATATTGGTCCTTACACTTCGTCACCCACCCCCTACCTCATTCATTAATGAAAAGCGGCCCTTATAGGGACCTCCAATGATGAGATAATGAGAAATTGATGATACTAGTTCAGAAAATAAGCAATAAATGTAAATTATGGGTACATTTGGAGGGCTCTTCAAAAAGTTTCCGCACTTTTAAAAATCTGTTTATTAAGAATTTTAAAAACGAATGAGAGCTTTTTTTACAGTCACCTTCCGATGCATTTTTCCCAGCGTTGTACCAACTTTTTAATGCCATCAGCAAAAAATGTTTTTGGTTGAGTGTGTAGCCACTGATGCACTGCTGCTTTCACATCATCATCACATGAAAATCTTCTTCCCCTTAAAGCTTCTTTGAGCGTCCAAAAAGGTCAGATGGCGCTAAATCTGGACTATAAGCTCTCTCAGTCTTTTATACACAATCAATTACTTTTTGAAGATCCCTCGTATATAAAGTCATGGATAAATTTATGTATTTTAATATTTATGGATGTGTTATTGATTCAGGCGGTCCAGAAACCTAACTAGAGAACCCCTTCATTGCCTTTAGGTACTGTCTGTGTTTGGCCTGTTTTTTCCCTCATGTCTGTACAGGTTTTCTTATGGGAATGGGATAAATGCAGCATTAATTTCTTTTTTTTGGTGGCACAGTGGCTCAGTGGGTAGCACTGTCGCCTCACAGCAAGAAGGTCCTGGGTTCCATTCCCAGGTGAAGCGGTCCTGGTTCTTTCTGCGTGAAGTTTGCATGTTCTCCCCGTGTCTGTGTGGATTTCCTTTGGAAGTTCTGGTTTCCTCCCACAGTCCAAAGACATGCAAGTGAGGTGAATTGGAGAGATAAAGAGAGAGAGAATTAATTGGATTAAATAGATGAAGTGCAGCATTCGTTCTGATTGGGACAGATTATTAGAAAAACAGGGTGGCGGCAGAATGAATAAGATCACAATTTATTCTGGTGCAAACCTCCTTGCTATCTGTTTTGTTAGCTGAATCTGAACCTGGATGGATAGATCAGGTTTGCTTTAGAATCAGCTATGACCTCTAACCCTGCTTTACTTAAATGAGACTACAGCTCAGTCAATGCCAGAAAGAGATCAGGTTCTGTTCCTCCAGGCTACTCATTACTCTGAAGTGACTCAAATACAAACAAGAACCACATTTTACCATATACAGTGTATCACAAAAGTGAGTACACCCCTCACATTTCTGCAGATATTTAAGTATATCTTTTCATGGGACAACACTGACAAAATGACACTTTGACACAATGAAAAGTAGTCTGTGTGCAGCTTATATAACAGTGTAAATTTATTCTTCCCTCAAAATAACTCAATATACAGCCATTAATGTCTAAACCACCGGCAACAAAAGTGAGTACACCCCTTAGTGAAAGTTCCTGAAGTGTCAATATTTTGTGTGGCCACCATTATTTCCCAGAACTGCCTTAACTCTCCTGGGCATGGAGTTTACCAGAGCTTCACAGGTTGCCACTGGAATGCTTTTCCACTCCTCCATGACGACATCACGGAGCTGGCGGATATTCGAGACTTTGCGCTCCTCCACCTTCCGCTTGAGGATGCCCCAAAGATGTTCTATTGGGTTTAGGTCTGGAGACATGCTTGGCCAGTCCATCACCTTTACCCTCAGCCTCTTCAATAAAGCAGTGGTCGTCTTAGAGGTGTGTTTGGGGTCATTATCATGCTGGAACACTGCCCTGCGACCCAGTTTCCGGAGGGAGGGGATCATGCTCTGCTTCAGTATTTCACAGTACATATTGGAGTTCATGTGTCCCTCAATGAAATGTAACTCCCCAACACCTGCTGCACTCATGCAGCCCCAGACCATGGCATTCCCACCACCATGCTTGACTGTAGGCATGACACACTTATCTTTGTACTCCTCACCTGATTGCCGCCACACATGCTTGAGACCATCTGAACCAAACAAATTAATCTTGGTCTCATCAGACCATAGGACATGGTTCCAGTAATCCTGGAATCATCATGTCCTTTGTTGACATGTCTTTAGCAAACTGTTTGCGGGCTTTCTTGTGTAGAGACTTCAGAAGAGGCTTCCTTCTGGGGTGACAGCCATGCAGACCAATTTGATGTAGTGTGCGGCGTATGGTCTGAGCACTGACAGGCTGACCCCCCACCTTTTCAATCTCTGCAGCAATGCTGACAGCACTCCTGCGCCTATCTTTCAAAGACAGCAGTTGGATGTGACGCTGAGCACGTGCACTCAGCTTCTTTGGACGACCAACGCGAGGTCTGTTCTGAGTGGACCCTGCTCTTTTAAAACGCTGGATGATCTTGGCCACTGTGCTGCAGCTCAGTTTCAGGGTGTTGGCAATCTTCTTGTAGCCTTGGCCATCTTCATGTAGCGCAACAATTCGTCTTTTAAGATCCTCAGAGAGTTCTTTGCCATGAGGTGCCATGTTGGAACTTTCAGTGACCAGTATGAGAGAGTGTGAGAGCTGTACTACTAAATTGAACATGCCTGCTCCCTATGCACACCTGAGACCTAGTAACACTAACGAGTCACATGACATTTTGGAGGGAAAATGACAAGCAGTGCTCAATTTGGACATTTAGGGGTGTAGTCTCTTAGGGGTGTACTCACTTTTGTTGCCGGTGGTTTAGACATTAATGGCTGTATATTGAGTTATTTTGAGGGAAGAATAAATTTACACTGTTATATAAGCTGCACACAGACTACTTTTCATTGTGTCAAAGTGTCATTTTGTCAGTGTTGTCCCATGAAAAGATATACTTAAATATCTGCAGAAATGTGAGGGGTGTACTCACTTTTGTGATACACTGTATTATACTTAGCTTAACTTAGTCATAGCCAATTCCTACACAACACAACACCTTGGCCGAGGAGACCCCAGGCTAGCACACGGCAATAATGCTTTTGCGCCAGCTGAACCACTGTTACCTTTGGAGTGAGGTGGTGATGCTAACCTTGCTGGAGCGCTGCACAGATTAGCTGCTTACATCTTGCTGCTGCACTCAAAGTTTAGTCGGATTGAACTTTGACCCATTTTGTCACTGACCTTTTCAAAGCACTTCCAACGTGCTGCACTGCTGCCACGTGATGACGGATTTTATAATTACATGAACGCGCTGGTGTACAGTTGTTTTCAATCAATTAGCCTATAAGTCTACCGAGGTGTTATTACACTCACTTATTCACTTTTTCACTTTCTTAACCGCTTATTCAATTAGGGTCGCACAGGGGGTGGGTGCTGGAGCCTATCCCCGCATTTCAATGGGCGCAAGGCATACAGTAACACCCTGGACAGGGCGCCAGTCCATTGGAGGGCAGACACACATACACACACACACACATACACACACACATTCACCTATAGGGCAATTCAGTGTCTCCAATTAACCTGACTGCATGTTTTTGGACTGTGTGAGGAAACCCACCCACACATGGGGAGAACAAGCAAACTCCGCACAGAAAGGACCCGGACCGCCCTGCCTGGGGGTCAAACCCAGGACCTTCATGCTGTGAGGCGACAGTGCTACCCACCCATCCACCGTGCCGCCTGGTGTTATTACATTTACATTTGTGGCTTTTAATAGACACCTTTATCCAAACTGAATTACAATTCTGACTGAACACAGTTTGAGCAATTAAGGGTTAAGGGCCATGCTCAGGGGCCCAACAGTAGTAACTTGGCAGCAATGGGACCTTCTGCCCTCTGATTACTAGTCCAGTACCTTAACCACTAAGCTACCACTGCCCCACTGTTTTTAATGATGGCGAATATAGAATGGTTTACCGACCCATTCCCTGACCTACTGAACTAGTTATAGTTAATAGTTAGTTTCCAAATAAACAAAACACTTTACTTTAATTGTATTCTGGTGGTTCATTTAGTTGGCCTGTTGAATTAGACATGTTGTCCTCTCTTGGTGCCCCACCAGGGCGTGAGACTGTTCACTTTTCTTACCATTCTACAAAAGCAGACTGGACACTAACCCTATTCTCCTTAGGGCTACTACTAGAGCTTTAAAATCACACACACACACACACACACAAACACATTGTGTGAAAGAAGGACTGGGCGCTGTGGAATGTTTGCTGCAGGTCAGGAGTGACTCTCTGCTCTATTGTTTACTGTCTGCTGAGGAGCTGAGGAATGCAAATTTAACTACCACACAGACAGACAGAAAGGATGAACAGGACAAAAAGAAAATGTCCCTATTTAAAACGAGAAGAAGGACCAGGAGAGAAGAGAGAATAGGGAACAGGAGAAAGAAAAATGAATAGTCCGAGGGGCCGGACAGACTGATGGGAGATAAATTGAAGGGTGAAGGATGGACAGAAGAAAACTGGGTAAACGAGAGGGGTTTGGAGCTGGAGTTAGGGACTGTTTGTGTGATTTACTTAATGACCTGGCCACACATCTCCATTAAGTAAGCACCCTTCTGTCAGTAATTATTCTAATTAACACCATACTGAGAAGTCCTGCTGATGACCTGGCAGATCTTAGTGACTCGACTTGAAGCCGAACGCTGTCTCAGCTATGTCTACATTCAACATGTGCAGCTCATACACCCTATTGTACACTGATCAGTCATAACATTAAAACCACCTCCTTGTTTCCACACTCACCGTCCATTTTATCAGCTCCACTTACCATATAGAAGCACTTTGTAGTTCTACAATTACTGACTGTAGTCCATCTATTTCTCTACATACATTTTTAACCTGTTTTTACCCTGTTCTTCAATGGTCAGGACCCCCCCACAGAGCAGGTATTATTTAGGTGGTGAATCATTCTCAGCCCTGCGGTGACAATGACATGGTGGTGGTGTGTTAGTGTATGTTGTGCTGGTACAAGTGGAGTTTTTAAGTACTGTGTCCACTCACTGTCCACTCTATTAGACACTCCTACCTAGTTGGTCCACCTTGTAGATGTAAAGTCAGAGACGATCGCTCATCTATTGCTGCTGTTTGAGTTGATCATCTTCTAGACCTTCATCAGTGGTCACAGGATGCTGCCCACGGGGCGCTGTTGGCTGGATATTTTTGATTGGTGGACTATTGTCAGTCCAGCAGTGACAGTGAGGTGTTTAAAAACTCCATCAGCATTGCTGTGTCTTATCCAATAACACCAGCACAACACACACTAACACACTACCACCATGTCAGTGTCACTGCAGTGCTGAGAATGATCCACCACCCAAATAATTCCTGCTCTGTAGTGGTCATGGGAGAGTCCTGACCATTGAAGAACAGCATGAAAGGGGGCTAACAAAGCATGCAGAGGAACAGATGGACTACAGTCAGTAATTGTAGAACTACAAAGTGCTTCTATATGGTAAGTGGAGCTGATAAAATAGACAGTGAGTGTGGAAACAAGGAGGTGGTTTTAATGTTATGGCTGATCTGTGTATGTAATACACTAAATGGACAAAAGCATTGAGACACCCCTTCCAATATTTAATTAATATGTTTTAGCCACAACAATTGCTAACAGGTGTAATAAAGTATTTACATAAAGAAAAGTCTATGCCTTTAACCTTGCATGAACAGATTATAGAAGACGCTTTCATGTTCCAGCATGACTGTGCCCCTGTGCACAAAGCAAGGTCTAGAAACTCCAGAGCCCTGACCTCTGCCGTACTGAACAGCTTTGGAATGAACTGGAGCATCACTTAAGCTTTCTTGAGCCACATCAGTTCCCATTCATATAAATTCTCTTTTTGAATGGGTACAAATTACCACAGACATGCTTGAACGCCTTGAGAAGCCTTCTCAGAAGAGTGACTGTTGTTATAGTGGAAAAGATCACACATCGGTCACTCTATTTTAATACCATTTGTTGTCCAACTAGCACATGGTCTGGTGTCCAAGTACTTTTGGCCATATACATGTAATGTATCATTTCAAATGATGGATTGTATCAAGAAATGCTTGTACATTTTATTTAAGCTTTTATACCTGAAGCTTTTATATTACACAAAGAAAAAACATCTATCAATTCAAGGAACGACAGGAAAAACTTGTGCTGTGGTCAAATAAGTGCACATTTCAGCTTTTTAGTTTTTGGGAAAAAGAGATATCTAACTGTCTGTGCCAAAGATGAAAAGGACCATCCAGACTGTTATCAGTGAAAGATAAAAAAAACCCAACATCTGTAATAGTATGGGATGCACCAGTGCCCACGATATGAGTGACTTGCATAGCATGAAAGGTCACTCAAATCCTGACTACTGTTGCTCTATAAGAGCCAAAGAGTCCTGAAATCAAAGTGACATTTTATCAACATGTAGCTTTGTTTGTACCGTTCTCTTCTAGAGTATTATGCCATGCATGATCTCTTAATAAAAAACAGCCAAAAAACACGTTAAAGAATTTGGCCTTGAGGTGGATGTTAATCAAAGAATGAGCAGATTAGCAGGTACCAAATTTAGATTGTTTAATGCATATTTAAGGTAAAGCTGAAATTGCAAATGTGTTTTAAACAAGGGATGCATCCTAAACTGTAAGCAACCTAAATAAATAGTATAAATAATAAAAAATAAATAGTATAAATAATAAAATATGTCAATCTGCCAATGTTGTTGGACAGAAAACATGTTACCATGGATCTAATCTGGAAAATATGGAAAATACATGTAAACATGTTGTGATTATTTTGGAATGGAATTAATAGCATGAGTAGATCTGGTCCACTTCATGACCTTATTTTTCATAATTTATCACTATCAGGAGTCTGAGATCTGATGTGAAATAGAAAGACAGTGAACTTCACAGACAGACCTGATGTATTTACTGTACAGTTTTGGAGAAGGACCTGGAAAGTAAGTGAGGGTTAGAATTTATATCAGCAGGTGGTGAGGGATTTCTATCCAGATCATTCAGAAGATTTATCATAAATCATTTATAAGAAGCTGTAGGTAAAGAGCCTCTTTCCTACTCAAAACAACTTTAAATACATCTTTTCCAGTTTGTTTTTACAATGTTTGACTGATACTATCCTATCTGCTTATATTTTTATTATTATTATATTTAAGAATTTCTCTGTATTTTTGATTTTACGTTTTTATTTTTACACCATTCTGTATTTCCCTTTCATTTAATTATTATTATTGCAATTTAGGGCTAATAATGAGGTAAAAAAAAAACTAAATAATGATGTGATTCCAAACAGGTGATTGTAATCATGGTTTGATCCCTCAGACGGCACTGCATCAAGAACCGCCACTCAACAATAGCTGATATAACCACATGAGTGAGGGATTACTTTAGCAAACCTTTGTCAAGCACTACAATACAGAGTTACATTCACAAATGCCACACAGAAGCCTTATGTTAACCATGTCCAGAAGCTGACTTTTCTGGGCTTGGAGGCATCTAGGATGGACCATCACACAGTGGAAACGTGTATTGTGGTCAGATGAATCAACATTCCAGGTCTTTTTTGGAAAAAATGGACGCCGTGTGCTTCGGACCAAAGACGAAAAGGACCATCCAGACTGTTATCAGCAACAAGTCCAAAAGCCAGGGTCTGTCATGGTATGGGGCTGTGTCAGTGCCTTTGGCAAAGGTCATTAACACTTCTGTGATGGCAGCATTAATGCAGAAAAGTACATTGAGATCTTAGAGCAACATATGCTGCCTTCAAGATGTCATCTTTTCCAGGGATGTCCATGCATTTTTCAACAAGACAATGCAAAATCACATGATGCACACATTACAAAGACATGGCTGCGGAATAAGAGGGTACGGGTACTGGACTGGCCTGCCTGCAGCCCTGACCTGTCCCCAATAGAGAATGTGTGGAGAATTTTGAAGCAGAAATGCGTACTGTTGCACATCTTAAGACATGTTTGCAGGAAGAATGAGACAAAATAAAAGCTGAAACACTAAATCACAAAACGTCTTTTAAGTGTGGTGAAAAGGAATGGCAACATTACAAAGTGGTAAATGCTTTACCGTCCCAACGTTTTTTGGAATGTGTTGCAGGTCTGAAATGCAGGAATGGATGTTTATTAATAAATAAAATGAAGTTGAGCAGATAAAACATGAAATATCTCAGGTTAATCCTGTCTGCAATCAAATAAAAGTCAAAGTAAATGTAAGAAACTCTGTGTTTCTTTTATTATTATTTTTTAATATTATTTTTCATTCTGTCCTAACGTTTTCTGACTTGGGGTTGTAAAATGTGGTCCTTAAACTGTGGTATGAATGTCTATGGTGATACTTGAATCTCCCCCAGATAGTACTCCAAATTACACTGAATAATTTGTTGCATGTAACAAAATAAAAAGAAATAACCTAAATTCTATGTGAAAATAAATTCTGATAAAATGCATAAGAATGTTTTAAGTTTTTTTTGGTGAAATTTGTGTTTTAGTGCTTAGTAGCAATACTAAGATCTTTCAGTGGATTCTCCTTTTAGACCCAATTATGATTCCCTCACCTGCTGATCTTTTCACTCTTATTTTGCCTCTGTCCCAACTTTTTTTAAAGTGTGTTGCAGAAATAAACTTCTATATGTGTGTAAATTTACAAAATACAATGTCAGTGAAACTCATGTTCTAATTTTGTGAGTTAAATAAAGGTTCAAGAGAATTAACAAATCACAGATTCTGTCTACTGCATTTCTAGGTCATTTATAGGTCATAAAATGTTAGGTTTATTTTTTGGATCCTAATCATTTGGATCTTTTACAAAAATTTTGTTTTTGGCAGAGCATTCATTAATCATATGCATATTTTAATTACATAAGAAGCCTTATGTCCTGTTCCAGCATGTTCCACTGCTGATTATAAGAAACTGTAGCAGGATCAGAGAGGACTAACCCTAAAGATTGTAGCAACTTCCATATACTTACATAAAAAAAAACCTTCCTCTCAGTCTTACCTATCAACAACAGTTGGACTGTTTTTCTAATACACTCACCTTATTCACTTTATTCAGAAACCCCTGTACACCTGCAGTTTTTGTAATCATTCAGTCAGCCAGTTATGTGGCAACAGCACAGTCTATACAATCACATGAACACTGGTGAAATAAAAACGGTCAGGCTAGTTTAATCTGACAGTGCGTAACTCAAATAGCCGCTCTAATAAAGACTGTGAGCAGAGAAGCATCTCAGGATACATGATACATTGAAATGCATATGGATTCTAACATCTAATGGGTCAAATTCTGACCCTACCATTTGTATGTTGTAGCAGACAAAGTCAAGCCATGTTTAATTATAAAGTGCCTTAAAATACATTCTGTACAATAAATAAGTCTTCTGATAGTCTGATTTAAAACTTTCAGTTGTGGGGGATGTCTTAATAAAAAGTTAGTCCATAACTTTGGGGCCGCTACAGAGAAAGTCTCCTTTGACCTCATCTGAGATCATGGAACAGTTAAAAGTAACTGATCAGACAATCTTAGAATTCTGAAGGTAGAGAGGGGGAAGATAAGATCAGATATATAAGATGAAGCTTCACCATGGAGAGCCTTAAATACAAATAAAAGAACCTTAAACTCTACATGGTATATCTACAATAGAGGACGCTAGGATGGGTGAAATGTTCTCCCTTTTCTTTGTACCTGTAAGTAACCAAGCAGCTGCATTTTGAACAAGCTGCAAACGGGACAGAGAGGACTGACAGATCCCAAGGTAAAGAGAATTACAGTAGTCAATACGAGACAAAAAAGAATGAACAACACTTTTAATAACACTTTAAATACCAGGCAATGCGTTTCAGTATAGTATTGGTGTCATATAGATGTATAGACATATAGATTTCTTTTCTTGGCTAACATGACTGGAACCTGATGTGACATGCTGCTCGTGTAGCCTATCAAAATCGAATGTGTTTTGGATTTTGAGATGCTTTTCTACTAACCAAGTTTGTACAGAGTGGTTATTTGAACTATCATACACTATTGGAAATCGAATCTCCTTCATTAACAAAATGTTTAAAGTAGAACTTCCACTCACTGGATGTTTTTCTTTTTTGCACCATTTTGGATTTAATCCCAAAAGGTCAGTAATTTCTGTCATGTCTGCTTACAACAAGCATGCCAAATTGGAAGTAACATAGATCACACAATTTCACTTGACCCATGTCTGTATGATTGTATGCATTGCACAGCTGCCTTGTGACTAGTTAATTACATATATACACTGATCAGCCATAACATTAAAACCACCTCCTTGTTTCTACACTCACTGTCCATTTTATTAGCTCCACTTACCATATAGAAGCACTTTGTAGTTCTACAATTACTGACTGTAGTCCATCTGTTTCTCTGCATATCTTTTTAGCCTGCTTTCACTCTGTTCTTCAATGGTCAGGACCCCCACAGGACCACCACATAGCAGGTATTATTTAGGTGGTGGATCATTCTCAGCACTGCAGTGACACTGACATGGTGGTGGTGTGTTAGTGTGTGTTGTGCTGGTATGAGTGGATCAGACACAGCAGCGCTGCTGGAGTTTTTAAATACCGTGTCCACTCACTGTCCACTCTATTAGACACTCCTACCTAGTTGGTCCACCTTGTAGATGTAAAGTCAGAGATGATCGCTCATCTAATGCTGCTGTTTGAGTTGGTCATCTTCTAGACCTTCATCAGTGGTCACAGGACGCTGCCCACGGGGCGCTGTTGGCTGGAGGTATTTTCGGTTGGTGGACTATTCTCAGTTCAACAGTGACAGTGAGGTGTTTAAAAACTCCATCAGCATTTCTGTGTCTGATCCACTCATACCAGCACAACACACACTAACACACCACCACCAGGTCAGTGTCACTTCAGTGCTGAGAATCATCCACCACCCAAATAATACCTACTCTGTAGTGGTCCTGGGAGAGTCCTGACCATTGAAGAACAGCATGAAAGGGGGCTAACAAAGCATGCAGAGAAACAGATGGACTACAGTCAGTAATTGTAGAACTACAAAGTGCTTCTACATGGTAAGTGGAGCTGATAAAATGGACATTGTGTGTAGAAACAAGGAGGTGGTTGTAATGTTATGTCTGATCGGTGTACTTATAAGCTAAAACATGCATTTAACATCCAATAAATAAAACAGTGAATCATTATAAATATTTTTGTTCATTTTAACCCATTTTGGTTAGAAAGGGTTCTGAGCAGGTGGTGTAGGAGCTGCACAGAAACATGGGTCCTGTGAACCAGGGTTTGAATCTCATCTGTGGTCACTTTCTCAGGGTTGTACAGTTTCCTTTTTATGTAAACATGCCAGTGGGCGGACTGTCTACCTTAAATGAGTAAGTAGGCGAATGTGCAATGCACTGCGATGACTTGGTACTGTTTCTAAGTTGTATTATGGCCTTATGTAAAGTGTTTCTGGGTAGTGTCTGATTGTACAGTGACCCTGTATAGGAAGGAGCTGTTCTGAACATTAATGAATGAATATACAGACCTGTCCTATATATTTTCAGTTTTGTAAAATATACACTATATGGCCTAAAGGATGTGGACACTTGACCATGAGCTTGTTGGACATCTTATTGTAAATCCATGGGTCACATTGACTGCCTCCAGTCTTCTGAAAATGTTTTCTACAAGATTTTGGAATGTGTCTGTGGGAAATCATCTACCAGTCATCTAATAGTAGCCACTTATCCCAATTTTAAGTGTCAACTGGGGTTGAGATCAGACATTTTACATTTTTACATTTACATTTTCAGCATTTAGGAGACACTTTTATCCAAAGCAACTTATAGTACTGGGACAATATACAGTTTAAGCAATTGAGGGTTAAGGGCCTTGCTCAAGGGCACAACAGTGGCAAACTGGTGGTGGGGTGTAAACCAGCAGCCTTTTAATTACTAGTCCAGTACCTTACCCGCTAGGCTACAACTGTGCAGCCCACTGGAATTCAACACTTGTATCCTAAAACCACATCTTTCTAGTAACTGTACTACAGGAATCTGTTGGCACAAAGTTGGAAGATTTTTTTAGAAATTGATTTGATTTTCTCCATCTGTTGGCAATAGATAAAATGGAAGTTGTATGACGTTATATAAAAAGTTACATCCTAATTTGCACATTGCAACAGATGGCGCAGATAATGTAGGCTGGCATTAATAAGGAATTATGTTTGTATTTCTCGATCACTAAGGTGAATTCGAAAACACATTCCTCGGCTTGTGCAGTTTGCCTAAAACAGACAGGCTGAGAGACTTTAAAAACAAGTAAGAAAAATCAACAAACAATTCCCTAAAGCTGTTTAAAGGGTGCAGAAGAATAGAGGACTGTATGGACTTTCATTGTTGTGTTGGTCGGAAGCACATTATTAAGATTAAGAAAACAAGCAGGGCATGTTTAAACAGAGATGAAACGACACCATGCTGTCTGGGTGCAGCTGGCACCCCCCTGTCTCTGGACCATCTGAAATCAGGTGGCGCCCTGAAACTGGCTCTGTTAAGTCTGAGTATGGATGTAACGGATTTCAGGACTGACAGTGTATAGAGATGGAGCAGTTCAGACTGACGGTGAGAATTTCTCAGCATGCTGACTACACTCTTAGTAACTATCTGCTAAAACCTGTCAGGAATGTGAGCAGAATCCACAGAGCTTACTGACGGCTGACGGGAGCTTCTGGAAGGCTGTTCTGTTTGCTCAGTGGATCAAATCTACAAATCCGTTAGCAATATCTTTATATCTGCCCTGGAGAGCTCTACTACTGACATCTACTAGCTCATTATATACCCCATTTACACCCCTCATACTTCTTGTGTGTTCCATTTGTGCAATGGATTATCTCCTACCTTGTGTTTTAATGCATCTTTTGAAAAGCTGTTCGGTTATGAAGGTCTTTATACTTATTCTTTCTGTACTCAGTTAAAAATTGCCATTTTAAGTTATATATTTAAAATATCTGGGCAAGTCCAAGCTTTATGCGTATTAACATCTCATAGAATGTGGGCTGAAGGAAAGTACTCACGAACAGTGAGCAGAAGTAAGGATCTAGATTCTCCTACTCCTTTATTTAACTAACAAAAGTACAAAGATACGATTTCCAGTGTTTCACTGACCAACTTGATTGAATTTTGTAAATATAAACAAATTTACAGCTTGATGCCGGCAACACATTAAGAAAAGTTGGGACAGAGGCATGTTTACCACTGTGTTAAATTATCTTTTTTATTAATTACACTTTAAACTTTTGGTAAACAAGACTACAATTGGTTGACATTGTGCTGTTTGTGTCTAATATGACACTTCAGCTGCTCAACAGATGGTCACTGTGGTCTGATTCTCCTCCTTATGATGCACCATACATTTTGGACAGATCTGGACTGCAGGCAAACCAGTCAAGCACACATGATCTGTATCAATGAAGCCATAATGTTGTAGCATGAGACCTTGAATATGTCTTTTTAAATTCCTATATACGCCACCACACCAATTTTACCTTCACACATTTGCAGCGTTTAGCAGACGCTTTTATCCAAAGTGACGTACAGTACTGCGACAATTAGTACTGAGCAATTGAGGGTTAAGGAGCTTGCTCAAGGGCCCAACTACAGCAACCTGACAGTGGTGGGGCTTGAACCAGCGACCTTCTGATTACTAGTTACCTAATTACCTTAACCATTAGGCTACAAATGAGGTACAATGCTGCATCCTCATACCATGACAGATGTTGGCTTTGCACCTTTCACTGATAAGTCTGGATGGTTCTTTTTGTCCTTGGCCTTGGAGAACTTGACAGATGTTTTTTCACTGTCTTTTGATCCATCAGAGATAAGCTTAAGCTCAGAAAACTCAGCTGTGTTCCTGCTTAGAATTACATGTGTGGCTTCCCTTTGTGTAATAAAACTTTAGGTTGCAATGGTGGACTGTGCTAAGTAACAATGGTTTTTCAAAGTACTCCTCAAAAAACTCATGTAAATATTTATTATAGTAGCATAATGGTTTCTCTCTCAACAGTGGTTTCTGGCCTTGCCCTACCCAGACTGAGATTTCTTAGAGTCTTTTCAGAATATTATGTATGACAGATGATGTAAGACCTAAATTTTTAACTGATTGACAATTCTCTGTATGTATATTTTTGACCCATATGGGATTTGTGTTATTTTGGCAGAAAACTCTTGAAACTTTAAAACGTGAAAAGTCATTTGTTATTCTGGACAGTCCTTATTAGAAAACGTCTTCCTTTTTCTCCCAAGTTTGGTGTATCCAATTACCTGATTGCATTATGCTTCCTCTCTACTGATGTTGATCCCCACTTCTGGTTGAGGAGAGCCGAGACTGACACACGCCCCCTCCGACACGTGTGCAGTAGCCGACTGTATCTTTTCACCTGCACGAGACAGGTTCATATGCGGATCAGCTTTGTGTACGGAGAGCCGCACCCTGATCAAGGCATTATTCCATCAGTTATGAGGAATTCCCTACCGGCTCCCACCCTGTATGAACAACAGCCAATCGTTGTTCATGTAGGCACCCAGCGCAGCCGTATGGCAAAGCTGAGATTCTAAACGATGTGTTTGAAATGTCAGCTCTGGTGTGCTAGCATGTTTTACCGCTGCACCACCTGAGCGCCCAAGAAAACAAATTTTTTAAAATAACTATAGTTTGAGTTCCTTTAAGATTCAGATGTGATTAAGGTGCAGATGTGATTATTTTCAATTCAGATTTTGTTGAAATGTATGTGCAATGTAATAAAATGTATTTGGCCATGTATTTGCATTGTTTTTTTTTTAATCCACCACTTACATCTTTAATAACCTTTAATTTTATAGTGCTATAATTATAATAATCTTAAAAGTTCCTTATAATTCATTATAGTCTTTGTGAATTGCCCAAAACACCCCGTCCATATAATGTTACAACCGTATCATTCTCTACATTATTTTGTGAATGAATCCAGTCTCATTAAATTATTTCCTTATACCGACTAGACTGCAACAGTGGCCATTAGCAAGTTCCACAGGGTGTGTCTGGGCAACAATAATTAGCTTTAAGTACAGAATTCAGGGTAGCACTTCCAAATACTGCTGGCTGCAAGTCAAGAACCACCACCCTATGTAGTGAGCATTCAATGATCTGGAAACACTGGGTGTAAGACAGCGATACACCTCTGATCACAGGTTCTTACTTACCTACACTTCAGAACAGCAATTTTAAACAGCCAGTCGTTCCAAAGGTATATTTTTGTGAACTAGGGGGAAATTGGAGTACCCATCCAGGCATGTGAACAGACAGTGACTGGAGGCCAGGATCCTGATTAGGATTTCATGAACAGTCAACTGCCACATGTACATGAATATCTACTGAATGATGATTTGCATTTCTCTTATATATTACATAACCATATGACAAAATTAGACATCTTTGGCATCCTGTGTAGACAAACTTGTAAACTCACTATACGCCACTGATTTAAATGCCTTTTATTAAACTTACTTACATAATTAGATATAACTTATGCACCCCAGACTGCTCTCAGACCCACTGGCATGTGGTCTTCCATCCACTACCTTTAACAAGCACTTCTTGTACTTTTCATACATATAAAACATACTGCAGATGACTCTGTGTGGGCTGATTTGGCTACAAAATGCAGGAATTGAAAATGTATTGTGGGATTGACACAAATCTTGTTTAAAGTGATGTTATCTCTTAATAGGAGAGATTTCTTAATGACATTTACAGCATTTAGCACATGCTTTTATCCAAAGCAACTTATGACTTGAAAATGCACGCAATTGAGGCTTAATGGGCCCAACAGTGGCAACTAAGCAGTGAGTGGGAAACACTGGGTGGCAACATTCCCATCAATAGAACATTACTTTATCCACCAAGCCCAAAGGTGCCACTGTTGTAATTACAAAGGTAACCAACAACAACTCATCCATTAAGCATTGTGCAAAAGAAAAATATCTTGATGCTGTTTAGGAAGTTAAGTCATTTTTATTAGGGCCATAAAACATATTAAACAAAAACAATTACGCGCCCAGATGGCACAGCGGGGTATTCCGCTAGCACACAAGCGCCGAGATTCTGAACACAGTTCGGCTGGGCGCCATCTAGCAGTGCCTGCAGCAGATGTTTCTGCTAAGGCGGGATGACCAGACTACGTGGGTGGGGTCTTCAAACACTGTATAAGGACCCTGATTGGCAGAGTGCATAGGTTCCGCAAAGGGCTGTGAGCCGGTCGGAGGAGGCGTGAGCAGCAATATACCCACCTCGACTGCAATATACCCACCTCAAAAACAATTACATGTTACAGTTATTACTTACTACAATATACAGTATAACATCAAGTCTGTCCGCCTCCCAGTAGGTGAAGTCGGGCATGGATTGGCAGAGTTTAGCCAAAAAACGATCTGTCATCGGTCATCAGTAATTTAGCTTTTTAACCAAGGTTAAACTCACTCACTCACTTTCTTAACTGCTTATCCAATTAGGGTGGCGGGGCGGGGGTGCTGGAGCCTATCCCAGCTTTTCAATGGGCGCAAGGCACACAGTAACACCCTGGACTGGGCGCCAATCCATCACAGGGAAGACACACATACACACATACACACACCCATTCACCTAGGGCAATTCAGTGTCTCCAATTAACCTTACTGCATGTTTTTGGACTGTGGGAGGAAACCGGAGCTCCCAGAGGAAACCCACGCAGACACGGGGAGAATATGCAAACTCCATACAGAAGGGACCCGGACCACCCCGCCTGGGGATTGAACCCAGGACCTTCTTGCTGTGAGGCAACAGTGCTACCCGCCGAGCCATCGTGCCGCCCCAAGGTTAAACACAATTGCTTCTCCATATACATTTAGACATGTACACAAAAAGCGACTGAATCGTGATGCTGAATTAATGTTTAACTGATAGAAGTTATTATTCTTTTTTTAATATGTGTTTTAAAGAGCATAATCTGCCTGCTTTCAAATAAAAATGAAGATATCTACACTATATGACCAAATATTTGTGGACGCTCCTTTTAATTATTCGGGTGTTTCAGCCTCATCCATTGGTAACTGGTGTATTACATTTATTATATAAAATAAACTATATGTCATGCCCTGTGATGGACTGGCGACATGTCCAGGGTGTTTCTTGAATTTTACCCAGTGAATTGTACCCGCTGTGACCCTGAATCGGATGGAGCAGTGGTAAAACAGACAATGAATGAATGAACTAAATGTCAACAATCTTTGGTATGAAGGAATCCCAGTGGCTGGCATAACCATTTATAGCATTTAGCAGACGCTCTTATTCAGAGTGACTTACAGACATGCTTCCTATTTCATTACTCTAGTACAAATAGACAACTGTGAATCTACTGAAACCCTGTTACATCAAAGGTATAGATAGAATGTTTTTAAAGACAATATAAGATAAGTAAGTGCAGATTATTCTCCATTATTGTTTAGTAAATAAGTTATAAAGATCTTTAATTGTATTTTGAAGACGACAAGAGACTCAGCTGTTCGAACAGACAGGGGAAGTTCATTCCACCACCTGGGTGCTCTTACGGAGAACAACCTTGACACTTCTCCTCCTCGAGTTCTGAGTTGCGGATCAAGATGAGCTAGACCTGTGGCTCAAAGATTGTGAGATACAGAACAGGGTTTGATAAGTTCTCTAAGGTTGGTTGGGGCTGTGCCTTGAAGCCAGACTGATACTGATCTTGGATGTAATTCTGGGTGAGAAAAAGAGATAACTGATTGTAGACAACCTGTTCAAGAATTTTGGACAGAAGAGAGAGGAGTGATATGAATCTGTAGTTGTACTATATGTTTGTGTTGTCCAGTGTGAGATTCTTAGAGGGGAACATCTGTGCCTTCTTAAAAGCTGAAGGGGCAATACAAGATGTTAACAAGCTGTTGATGATGGGTGTGATGAAGAGGAGAAAGTCTTTGGAGATTATTTGATGGATTGTAGATTGCCGGATGAGTGTTAAGATGTTATAAATAAGGGAAGAATGTAGGGAGTGACGGTTTTAGTAAGTAGAAACAGTATATATAGAGTTGGAAATAGGAAAAAGGACACAAAGTAATAGTCAGAGAGATGAAGTGGGGTGACATTAGGGTCAAGAGCTGAGGTTGGTCTGGTCCAGAAGATTGCTTCCGTTGTATTTTGGAGGGCTGAGTAGGTCAAAGAATGAAAGGAGAGGAATAAAACAGAAAGACTGATGGTGAATGCGGAAGTTTAAAGTTTCCAAGAAGATTAAGAGGAGTTCCATCTGAAGGAAAGAAACTCACAAGAATATGTAGCTCTAATATGAAGTCTCCATCCCCACGTATAACCAGAGATTGAAATTTGAGATTGAAATGACAGTTGTGGGGGCATGAATCCAGCTCCGTATGCCTAGTTCACACTACACGATTTTTGCCCTGATTTTTGCTTGCTGACTGGTCGGTGCTAGATTTGTTGGCTTGGGAGCAACTCGGTGTTTGCTCGGCGATCGAAACTCGGCTCTCAATTGCTGTGTGTGAACTACCCAACAACTCAATCCGAGCGGCTTGGCGAATGATCGCCGAGCGCTCGGCGACCGAAGCAAGATTTCTAGCATGTCAGATATCTGGATCTGAGTTGCCCGACTGGCAATGAGTGCTATGTCAAACAGCCAATGAGAACGCAAGATATGGGGTGAGGAGAAACGCAGGGGATGCATTGTAAAAAGGTGGGACAGGGGAATAATATAGTTTACACACACAAGTTTTACAGTATTTCTGACCTTATCGTTCTCTACAAAACACTAACATTGTATTGCAAAAAATATTTATTAACCTCCAACTCACTACAGAACAATCCATGCTGTTCGTGTAGCCAAATCCACTCAGATTCATTTATTTTTCTTCTTTGTTTTTACGCTGCACATCAGCGCACAAACTTTGATCGCTTGCTACTTGTTGACGTGCATTTTTGGAGGTGGTATCATCAAACCCCTCGTCAATTCTCACATTTGTTTTTGTGACAAAACGTAGTTTGGGAGACCAGAGAAGCTCGCCTGCGATTCCAGTTGGTGATAGATGGTGTAGTGTGAAACCCCCTATCGCCGATCAGTCGTGTAGTGTGAAATACACACCAACTTGAAAGACTCCCGATTACAAGAGATCCAGTCGTGTAGCGTGAACTGTACAGCGACCTGACGACTTGGAAAGTCGTGTAGTGTGAACTTGGCATTAACCAACTCCTCAGCCAGACATGTTTGGATGCAGATGCACAACAGACCAATAGAACCGCTAACCATTTGAACCCTAGATCCCAGCAGAAGTAGGCTTGGAGTAATCTTTATTAATCACTTCATACAGATGAGGGTCATGGGTTTCAGAGCCACCCAGAAACACTACACATAAGAATACACTGAGGAATGTAAACTGGATAAAGCAGTTAGTAAACATTTATGAATACTTGAGAAATACATTACTTCACTGTGAATGTTTATGGTCATATTTGCCTAATAAAATGTACTGTAAGTCGTTTTGGATAAAGGCGTATATATATATAAAGAAATATATTCCTGATATTAAGTTTTTATAATATTTTATACACTGACGCCTCACGGCAAGAAGGTCCTGGGTTCGAGTCTCGGTCTGGGTCTTTTCTGTGTGGAGTTTGCATGTTCTCCCCGTGTCCGCTTGGGTTTCCTCTGGGAGCTCCAGTTTCCTCCCACAGTCCAAAAACATGCAGTCAGGGTAACTGGAGATATTAAAACTTACGTTTGTGTGTATGTCTGTCCTGAGATAAACTGGCACCCTGTTCAGTGTGTTTCTGTGTGCCTTGCGCCCATTGAGAGCTGGGATAGGCTCCAGCACCCTCCACGACCTTAATAAGCGGCTTAGAAAGTAAGTGAGTGATAAACTGATAAATACTGATAAAACTGATTATATGATCCCTGAGGCGGCACAGTGGCTTAGTGAGTAGCCCTGCCCCTCACAGCAAGAAGGTCCTGGGTTCAATTGCCAGGTGCAGGGGTCCTTTCTGTGTGAAGTTTGCATGTTCTCCCTGTGTCTGCGTAGGTTTCTTCTGGGAGCGCCGGTTTCCTCCCACAGTCCAAGACTTGCAAGTGAGGTGAACTGGAGATACTAAATTATTCATGACTGTGTTTGACATTAAAACTTAAACTGATGAATCTTGTGTAACCAGTAATTACCTGTCCTGTCATGAATGTAACCAAACTGTAAAACATGACCTAATAAATAATAATATACACTGATCAGCCATAACATTATGGCCACCTCCTTGTTTCTACACTCACTGTCCATTTTATCAGCTTTACTTACCATAAGAAGCACTTTGCAGTTCAATTACTACAATTACTGACTGTAGTTCATCTATTTCTCTGCATGCTTTTTAACCTGCTTTCACCCTGTTCTTCAATGGTCAGGACCCCCACAGGACCACTACAAAACAGGTATCATTTGGGTGTTGGATCATTCTCAGCACTGCAGTGACACTGACATGGTGGTGGTGTGTTACATTTACATTTTTACATTTTCAGCATTTAGCAGACGCTTTTATCCAAAGCGACTTACACAGTGAGCAGAACACAATGAGCAATTGAGGGTTAAGGGCCTTGCTTAGGGACCCAACAGTGGCAAGTTGGTGGTGGTGGGGCTTGAACCGGCAACCTTCTGTTTACTAGTCTAGTACCTTAACCACTGAACTATTACTGGCCCTATTACTGTTGGTGTTAGTGTGTGTTGTGCTGGTATGAGTGGATCAGACACAGCAGCGCTGCTGGAGTTTTTAAATACCGTGTCCACTCACTGTCCACTCTATTAGACTCTCCTACCTAGTTGGTCCACCTTGTAGATGTAAAGTCAGAGACGATCGCTCATCTATTGCTGCTTTTTGAGTTGGTCATCTTCTAGACCTTCATCAGTGGTCACAGGACGCTGCCCACTTGGCACTGTTGGCTGGATATTTTTGGTTGGTGGACTATTCTCAGTCCAGCAGTGACAGTGAGGTGTCCTGTCTTATCCACTCATACCAGCACAACACACACTAACACACCACCACCATGTCAGTGTCAGTGCAGTGCTGAGAATGATCCACCACCCAAATAATACCTAAGAACAGCATGAAAGGGGGCTAACAAAGCATGCAGAGAAATAGATGGACTACAGTCAGTAATTGTAGAACTACAAAGTGCTTCTATATGGTGAGTGGAGCTGATAAAATGGACAGTGAGCGTAGAAACAAGAAGGTGGTTTTAATGTTATGGCTGATTGGTGTATGATCCTTGAATTAATGTAAAGATGGTACAGTTGGCAGTGAGGTGGAACATGTCGTTAGGTCCAGTTTATTAGGTCTGATTGTGCAATATGAGCCGCTTTTCATCCTCAGTGTGAGTGGGAGGGGTGAAGAGAGAGAGAGAGAAAGTTTTTAGGGACGGAGAGAGAGAGAGGGAGGGTGAGAGAGGTTGAGAGTGGATGTGCGGAGCACTTTAAGTGCAGTAAGGTTGCAAACGAAGAGGACACTTCAGAAAGTGGACAGTCCATCTTCATGATCTTCAGATCGGAGTGTGCGGGTTGTTGTCTCCTCCGCTGTCTCCGAATGGCTTCGGTTAGTCAGCAGTCCCTGTGATCAGCGCTGTTATACCGATACTGCTTCATTACAGCGGACATACTGCTCTCCACATTCACCATGAACACAGGAACCGCGATACAGGACACAGCCCTGCTGATACTACTGAATCTCATCCTTCTACACACCACCACCACCACCACCACGCATGCAGGTAATGTAGCCTACTTGGGGTTCGATCATTGGGGGGAAGCATCTGAGAGATGCAAGTGTAAAGTGCTGGGGGTGAATAGTGTGTACAGTTATTTATTTATTTATTTATTAGGATTTTAACGTCATGTTTTACACTTTGGTTACATTCATGACAGAAACAGTAGTTACTCATTACACAAAATTCATCAGTTCACAAGTTTAATGTCAAACACACTCATGGACAATTTTGTATCTAATAATAAAATAAAATAAAAGTAAACAAAATCTTCAAAATGCAAGATTGCAAATAATTCAATAATTTAGGTGTTTTTTATTTTACCATTTACAGTACATAACATTGTTGAAAGATTCAACAACTTGCAGTCAATTGAAACCACAATAGTATTGTATTGTGTGTGTGTGGGTGTGTGTGCTGGGTATAGAAGCTGGGTGTAAATGTGTGTAAAAAGTGTAAGACATATGACCTTACTTAATGTCAGACACAGTCATGGACAATTTTGTGTCTACAATTCACCTCACTTGCATGTCTTTGGACTGTGGGAGGAAACCGGAGAACCTGGAGGAAACCCACGCAGACCCGGGGAGAACAAACATTGCGAAAGAATAGTCCATCAGTTAAAAAAATAAAAAATAAAATAAAAGTAAACAAAATCTTCATAATGCAAGATTGCAAATAATTAAATAATTTTTTTTTTTTTTTTTTTTTTTTTTTTTTTTTTTACCATTTACAGTACATAACACTATTGAAAGATTCAAGAACTTGCAGTCAATGTAAGCCAACGCTTGAAAGAGAGAGTCAAGAGAGGTTTATTGTCATTTCAGCTATATACAAGCAGGGGCGGCTCGTTCATTAGAGCGATCGGGCGACGCACCACCAAAGGGCGAAAGGGACAAAATTTTTCTATCACATTCAACCAGTGTTAAACTAGCCGTGACTGTTCTGGAGTCAGTCTTGTCAATGTGAATATCGCAGTCCAATCAGCGCCGAGCTGTGTTCCGTACAGTACCGCCCCTTTTGGGGCGATCAGGCTCTGATTCAGAATCGCCCCAGATCGCTCTCATAGACTCTCGTGTTAAAGCTCTTTTTTTCGTATTGCAGGCACTGTAATGCATTTTGAACGACTTCCTGCGTCACACATAATTGTTCCTTATTTGGAAACTAAACGAGGTGTTCTGTATTTTTATCAATGCGAGAGAAACGCTGATATGTATGAAACAGAAGGAAACTGCTGCTATCGTGGGAATTAAAAGGGGTTTGGTTATTATTGTAAGTAGTGTTTACTTTTAGTCCTAGTAACGCCGTGTGTAGGGCGAAAGTAAAGTAACACAAGCAGGTCCGGCACTTCTCTCTAAGACTGAATTAAATTGTTAGTGTGAAGCTTTACTTAATTTTATGATTAATGGTAAAGCTGCTCTCTCTCTCCATGTTCAAAGTCATTTGTGAGGGCAAACTAACAGATGACTTAAGATGTTCATTAGTTAAGCTTTAATTTACCCATTGAACAGGTCACCTTGGCCAACATCGCAACAATTGCCCCCCCTGTGAGATTTGGCAGGAGCCGCCACTGTATGCAAGTACATATTGAAACGAAACAACGTTCCTCCAGGTCCAAGGTACAGCATAGAACAAAAGTGCAAGACAGTACAGTACAGTGCAGGTATACAACAGTACAATAATACGAGAATGCTTAAAATAAATAAAGGAAGACAAGACTAGAGACAAGTGTTGGTTACTTGGTACTGAGTAAATAATGGTGAGGTAGATTATACACGTTATGTGTATCAGTCAAGTTAAGTCAGACTCATTTATATAACGCTTCTTACTATGAACATTGTCTCACATCAACTTTACCCCTGCTGAGCAAGCCGAGGGCGACAGTGGCATGGAAAAACTCCCTTAAAAATTACAGGAAGAAACCTTGAGAGGAACCAGACTCAGCAGGAACTTGTCCTTCTTGGGTGGCCTGGAGGAGTTCTTTATTTTTAATCCAGTCTTTGAAGAAGACCTGGACATTATAAGTTCTGGACATTTTTGTTGCAACATGCCAGATTCCCGTCCCATCTAATAGGGGCACGCCAGATTTTTTGTTGCGCCCTGCCAGGTTCCCGTCCCCTCTAGTAGGGGCACGCCAGGTTCCCATCCCATCTAGTAGGGGCATTCCAGGTTCCCGTCCCATCTTGTAGGAGCACACCAGGTTCCTGTCCCATCTAATAGGAGCAGCACCGTTGGCCCTGCAGTCTCGATCCGCAGTCATCAACCTTGGGAGGGTAAACAGGTTTTCGTCAGAACCACTTAGCTTTAGATGAAGCGCAATAGTATTGTATTGTGTGTGTGTGGGCATGTGTGCTGGGTATAGAAGGTGGGTGTAAATGTGTGTAAAAAGTGTATGACATATGACGTTACTCACCTGGTACTCGCTGGGTCAGAGCGTGCTGACCGCCAGCTTCACCTGGTGCCACTGGCGTCCCTGCAACCTCCCCACAGAAAGGAATCGGACCGCCCCACCAGTGCTACCCACTGAGCCACCCTGCCACCCCAATAGAGTGTACAGAGAGTGTACTGAGGTGTAAAATGTAGCTTAAAGACAAACGTTTGGACACCACTGGTCAAATTTCAGGTTTCATGAAATGAACACATTCACTACAGGACACAGACTTTTAACTTAACAGAGCATTAATTACAGTATTTATCTTTTTATTAAATTTAACATATTAAGACAAACATGCACAGTTGTGGCACATTTATTATTTTATTTTATTTTTCATTATGGTTATGCAAAATATTTCCATATTTTAGTTTGTCTCTGTAGAGAATGTGTCAATGTTACTTGAAAAATCAACATAAATGACCAGGGATGTCCAAACCTTGGTGTAGGACTGTATATATTGATTAATGTATTGTTTATGGTTATGGTTGCAGAGGTGGATGAGGTTTTGTGAATTATGATGAAATACCTAAAGTTTATTCAATTGGGTAACCTTTCTGAAAGTAAAATGTGTAAAATAGTGAAGAATCTTTGTTTACACTTTGTTTCTATGAGTATCCAACAGACAAATAATAACATTATGACCACCTTCCTAATATTGTGTTAGTCCCCCTTTTACTGCCCCATTGCTGTGATGCACTATCTATTCTGACACCTTTCTATCAGAACCAGCATTAACTTCTTCAGCAATTTGAGCTACAGTAGCTCGTCTGTTGGATCGGACCACACGGGCCAGCCTTTGCTCCCACGTGCATCACTGAGGCTTTGCCGCCCATGACCCTGTCGCCGGTTTACCACTGTTCCTTCCTTGGACAACTTTTGATAGATACTGACCACTGCAGACCGGGAACACCCCACAGGAGCTGCAGTTTTGGAGATGCTCTGACCCAGTCGTCTAGCCATCACAATTTGGCCCTTGTCAAACTCACTCAAATCCTTACACTCGCACATTTTTCCTGCTTCTAACACATCAACTTTGAGAATAAAATGTTCACTTGCTGCCTAATATATGCAGTTGTAGCCTAGTGGTTAAGGTACTGGACTAGTAATCAGAAGGTTGCCGGTTCAAGCCTCACATCTGCCAGGTTGCAACTGTTGGGCAAGGCCCTTAACCCTCAATTGCTTAGATTGTATACTGTCACAACAGTCACAACTTATCCAAAGTCGCTTTGGATGAAAGTGTCTGCTAAATGCTGAAAATGTAAATGTAATATATCCCACCCACTAACAGGTGCCGTGATGAAGAGATAATCAGTGTTATTCACGTCACCTGTCAGTGGTCATAATGTTATGTCTGGTCGGTGTATGTTGCACTGATGGGTAAAATATCTACAGGAAAAATGTCTGAAGGGTTAAATCATTCAAAGGTTTAAAGTATCTTGGGGTAAAACATAAAAGTGTCTCCGAGTAGACACTTCACAAGGTGAATTCCGCTTTACTCAGGTGCACAACAAAAGTACATAGAGTTAAATTCTAGGGATAAAGCCTGCTGTGTAATCTTTGGTATCTGGGAGGATGAGGATACTGTTAATTGCAGTGTATGGACTACTGTATGGAATGTAGTGGACAAGAGTAGGTACTTAGGGGCAAATATCTTAGCTATAAAGGATATTTATGAGGGTATATCTAATAGCTAAAATACATAAGAATATAAGGATAATGATAATCTAGGGCAGATGGAATGCCTTAATTTGTCATATGTACATATACACATGTACAGTACAATGAAATTCCTTACTCACATATCCCAGCTTCTTTGAAAGCTGGGTCAGAGTGCAGGGGCAGCCATTGGATGCCACCCATGAGCCAAGAGGGTTAAGGGCCCTGCTCAACAATGGCTGCATGGCTGAGCCAGGATTCAAACCCACAATTTTGTGGTTGGTAACCCACATCTCTACCCATTAGACTACCACTGCATTCCTCAAGGGATCAATTATTACAATTATTGCATATGGTCATACAAGGCGCCATCATCCTTAAAGGTGCCTGGTGCATATGACTGCTCTCATTATTGGAATTAAAACAAACCAAACCTAAAAAGTGTGTGTTTGGGCACTAATAGCTTTGTGGTCAAGGTACTGGATTACTGATTGATTGCTAGTTCAAGCCCCACACTACCAGGTTGCCACTGTTGGGCCTTTAAGCAAGGCCCAACCATTAAGCCTTAGGTGCTTGCATTGTATCTGGCATTGTATCACTGTTAGCCCTTTAATGGGGGTGTAAGATTATAAGGACCACTATGTTTACATTTACATTTACTTTTTCGACATTTAGCAGATGCTTTTTATCCAAAGTGACTTACAGTTATGACATGAACATGTTGAGGGTTAAGGGCCTTGCTCAGGGGCCCAACAGTGGCAACATGGCAGTGGTGTGGCTTGAATCGGCAACCTTCTGATTACTAGTCCAGTACCTTAACCACTGAGCTATCACTGCCTATGTTCTTTAGAAATGTGCGGCGCCCAGGTGGCGCAGCGGGATATTCCGCTAGCACATCAGTGCTAAGATTCTGAACTCCTTGTTCCGAAACTTGCCGTTGTCACCGGTCAGCTGGGCGCCATCTAGCAGGCATAATTGGCAGTGCCTGCAGCAGACACATTTTTGCTATGGTGGGATGACCAGACTATGTGGGTAGGGTCTTCAAACGCTGTGTAAGGACCCTGATTGGCAGATTGAGAGGTGCCTGTGCAGAGTGCAGAGGTGAAAAAGGGTTCCGCTAAGGGCTGCGAGCGGGTCGGAGGAGGCGTGAGGAGCAATATACCCGCCTCAAATGCAATCGGGGATCCCCCAGCAGTGGAAGACAAACTGACTATGCTAAATTGGGGGGAAAAAATGCATAAATAAATAGAAAAAAAAGAAATTAAGTAATTAATTCAAATTCACTTATGTAAAATTATTCTAGTCAGGGTTGGAATGGGTCTGGTACCACCCAGAAACACAGGAACACATTCTGAACAGGACACCAATCCATCACAGTGCAAAACTCCCACACGTTTCATTCACTTACTAACATCTAGGGGGAATTTAGTGCAGCCTACCTACCCTTTGTATGTTTTGAGAGACCTGAGGCACCTGGAGCAAATCCTCTGAGACCCTAGGGAAACTTCTAACTGGATAATGTATTCACTATTTAGCCAAGTGCTGTATCCTGGCTTTGTGGGACAATTATTGGCTTTTTTCCTCCTTCTGTCAATTAGTGTGATGTTACCCAATTAAGACTGTCGTAATGTTTACGCAAACACAATAAGGCACTTAGCACATCCTGCCAAGTGTGTTCAGCTGCATGAGAGGCAGTTGAAAAAAGTTGTCATGTCTCAGAGAAACCATGTGTTAACCTTCGCCTTATTGGATTGGTACTGAGGATCTCAATAATATAGAAGGAATAAGCAACAGATACAGTTGTAATATGATGATGTAGGACATATTACTGGTACTGGTACAAGCAGCTCCAAGGGACCAATATTTCATCTTTGGTGTCCGTTAGGGATGTAACGATACACTCTACCCACAATGCGATGTGATTCACGATACTGGGTTCACAATACGATTTTTTCCCGATTTTTTGAACAAAATTAAATTGAAGACAAATTATGACAGAGTTTCCTTTTATTATTTCTCTTAAAAAATATAATAAAATTCTGTATTTGTGCTTATCTTTTATTTATCTAAATAATGAATGCTCTTTTATTTTTGAGGTAGGTACAAACTATGCAAAACGATACTGCACATTTCCCTTTTTGTGTAAACTGAAATAAAATAAATTCCACATTATATAAATAAATGAATAATACAAATAAAGAAAGTATCCTCACATAAATAAATTTGGTTGGAAAATTCCGAACCTGGCAACCTTGTAGTGACGTCAACCAGGCGAGGTGAATAGCGCCAGTGCCCTCTGCTGTTTAAAGTGAATATCGATTCATTATACATGTAAACTGATTTGAATCGTTACACATGTGAATCGATTTTTAACTGTCTTGTGGTGCATCGTTACATCCCTAGTGTCTGTAATTGTAAGTGCGGATTGTCCTGCTTTTTTTAACGTATGTGTGGGTTCCCTGTATGCATTTAGATTTCTTTATCAAACAATTAAGGCAGTCGATGGTGTGAGTGGATGTGAAGAAAAGTAAATGTGTAATGCTTGCCATGGACTAGTGGCCTGTTCAAGGTTAAATTCCTCCTTATGCCCAGTGTTTCTTGGACTGACAACTTTGCATGTCTTGTGATTTGATACTTGTGTGTAACTGCACGCTAATGATACCTACAGTGTTTATTGTCACATCCCATGTTAGGAGAAAAAGCATTTCTGCAAGTATCCTCAGACTCTAATATCTGTCCTACTTTTGTCTTACCTGGATCCTTTTCCTCATTCAGGTGCAGCTTGTGAAAATGGAAGAGTGATTTATTTCTTTATTTCTTTATTTCTTTATAGCATTCATCATGCTTCTTCTACCCTGGCGGTACGATATGGAGAGATTTCTTGCATGTATGCCCACCTCTTTGTCTGACCCTACATTTCACATGACCAGTTGCCTGACTCTGTGGAAAACACCAAGGAATGTTCTGCTTTGATCCTTCTATAAAACAAATATAAGCAAACATTGTTAATAGGATTAAAGAAAAAGAACAGACTGATGGGAGGATGAGGGCTACTGCTCCAAGCAGTGGGAGGCACATTTGAATGGCATGGCTGAGCATTTAGTCCATTTTCCCACTTCAAACAGCTGGACCTCCCAGCATTGCTGGAAGTCAGCATAAATATGCATGGATAGCAGTCGCATGCTTCAACCTTTAATCTTTGGCACTATAGACAGTTGCATAAACATCTTGTATGCAGAGTCTGTATTCTTGTTTATAGTTGTGTTTATTGTTTAATCTTGCTTCTTGTGGTGCAGTATGATGTGTCAAAATCCCTCATTTGGCTATTAGTTTATTTTCCCAGGCACCAACGCTGAACCGCTTTCTTCCAAGGCCTCAGGAGTAAGAGAAGAAAAGAAGTGTCCACACCTTTTCATACATGTCTGCCAGTTAGGGATGTAACGATACATTCGACCGATGATGCGATGCGATTCATGATACTGGGTTCACTATACGATTTTTCCCCAATTAACTGAAATTAAAGACAAATGATGACAAAAGTTTCCTTTTATTATATATAATAAAAGAAAATACTGTATTTGTGATTATCTTTTATTTATCACTATAATGAATGCCCTTTTATTCCTGAGGTAGATACAAACTATGCAAAACAATTTTGAATTAATCCCAATTTGGCTGAAAACCCCCGAATCTGGCAACCTGGCATATAGCGCCAGTGACGTCTGCTGTTTAAAGTGAATATCGGTTCATCCTACATGTCAAGTCGATTTGAATCGTGGAATTTTTGAATTGATTATTAACTGCCTTGTGGTGCATCGTTACATCCCTACTGCCAGTCATTGTGGGAATATTGACTGGAATAATACTAGTCAATACTAAGATTATGTAGTACATCTATTTCTTTCTTGAGTACCATTATGCAATAGGAACTGGGCCCTAAATCTTGGACAGAGTGTGGATAGTGGATTAGTAACAGTTACTATACCATGCAGTGTAATTATAGGGAAAAAAGTCACTAAATGTTCCCACAATTAAGGAAAAACAAGCATTGAACCACTTTTGTTGTTGTTGTTTCATAACTTGGCATCTCCCCCATCAATATTCCTCCCAATCCAGTTATATCCAATTACTCCATTTCATTTGGCTTTCTCTCTACTGCTGATGACCTCCTCCTGACCAAGGATAGCCGTGACGAACGCATACCCCCTCCGACGCGTGTGCAATAGCCGACAGCATCTTGTTAGAGAGAGTCACACACTGATCCCCATTATTCCCCGTCTCTGTGCAGACACCATTAGTCAGCCAGCAGAGGTCGTAATTGCATCAGTTAAAGGGAATCCCTTCTGACATCCAACCCTGACGGACAAGCCAATCATTGCCCGTCTATGCGCCCAGCCTGTCGGTAGCAGAGCTGAGATTCGAACTTACGAGTTTGTGATGTCAGCTCTGGTGTGCTAGCGTGTTTTATTACTGCGCCACCTGAGTGCCCTTATAATTAAAATTTGACTCATTTGTTTTGGGAAATTGTTTTTAAATCTTAAGGCTATAAAGGAACAATAAAGTTTATAATATTTAAGGAGATTGGCTAGGCAATGCACCTTGACCTGCAGAATTTTGTCCCAATACATTGCCCCATTCATGTTTTCTTCAGTGATGTGTATGTTGTTGGCAGGGAAGCAGACTCATTTTATGATATTCCCACCTACATATTTCATTATGGGTGTGGTGTTCATGAGATCGTACAAGTAACCCTTAATTGTCCAAAGTGACATGCTGAATTATTGCGAAAAAGTTTTTTTTCTTTCTTGTAATTAGTGTAGACTAGAATTATTTAAACGCTCATGTACATTTTAGACGTGCAACTGTTTTTGCATAGGTTGTAGGAATGGAGATCATTTTGGTGCAGTTTATTGCTTATTACTTATTATTATTATTTGTGTGCCGGACCTTTCCAGGGATGATATGTGGTTTCATGAACTGCGCACTTGCGGATTATGAAAACATCTGTTCTGACAGGGATGTTTATGGTATTTGTTGAAGATCTGTAGCTTTTTTCCATTCAAGAGTTCAAGAACTTTAGAAAACTCCTTCACAGAGAGCATGACTTACTGCATGACATTTTCACAATCAAAGGGAATATTTTTAAAATAATGAAACCTGGAGCAATTTGCATAGTAACATTTCATATATATACAGTGTATCACAAAAGTGAGTACACCCCTCACATTTCTGCAAATATTTCATTATATCTTTTCATGGGACAACACTATAGACATAAAACTTGGATATAACTTAGAGTAGTCAGTGTACAGCTTGTATAGCAGTGTAGATTTACTGTCTTCTGAAAATAACTCAACACACAGCCATTAATGTCTAAATGGCTGGCAACATAAGTGAGTACACCCCACAGTGAACATGTCCAAATTGTGCCCAAAGTGTCAATATTTTGTGTGACCACCATTATTATCCAGCACTGCCTTAACCCTCCTGGGCATGGAATTCACCAGAGCTGCACAGGTTGCTACTGGAATCCTCTTCCACTCCTCCATGATGACATCACAGAGCTGGTGGATGTTAGACACCTTGAACTCCTCCACCTTCCACTTGAGGATGCGCCACAGGTGCTCAATTGGGTTTAGTCCATCACCTTTACCTTCAGCTTCCTCAGCAAGGCAGTTGTCATCTTGGAGGTTGTGTTTGGGGTCGTTATCCTGTTGGAAAACTGCCGTGATCACAAAAGTGAGTACACCCCTCACATTTCTGCAAATATTTCATTATATCTTTTCATGGGACAACACTATAGACATGGAACTTGGATATAACTCAACACACAGCCATTAATGTCTAAATAGCTGGCAACATAAGTGAGTACACCCCACAGTGAACATGTCCAAATTGTGCCCAAATGTGTCGTTGTCCCTCCCTGGTGTCATGTGTCAAGGTCCCAGGTGTAAATGGGGAGCAGGGCTGTTAAATTTGGTGTTTTGGGTACAATTCTCTCATACTGGCCACTGGATATTCAACATGGCACCTCATGGCAAAGAACTCTCTGAGGATGTGAGAAATAGAATTGTTGCTCTCCACAAAGATGGCCTGGGCTATAAGAAGATTGCTAACACCCTGAAACTGAGCTACAGCATGGTGGCCAAGGTCATACAGCGGTTTTCCAGGACAGGTTCCACTCGGAACAGGCTTCGCCAGGGTCGACCAAAGAAGTTGAGTCCACGTGTTCGGCGTCATATCCAGAGGTTGGCTTTAAAAAATAGACACATGAGTGCTGTTAGCATTGCTGCAGAGGTTGAAGACGTGGGAGGTCAGCCTGTCAGTGCTCAGACCATACGCCGCACACTGCATCAACTCGGTCTGCATGGTCGTCATCCCAGAAGGAAGCTGACGCACAAGAAAGCCCGCAAACAGTTTGCTGAAAACAAGCAGTCCAAGAACATGGATTACTGGAATGCCCTGTGGTCTGACGAGACCAAGATAAACTTGTTTGGCTCAGATGGTGTCCAGCATGTGTGGCGGCGCCCTGGTGAGAAGTACCAAGACAACTGTATTTTGCCTACAGTCAAGCATGGTGGTGGTAGCATCATGGTCTTGGGCTGCATGAGTGTTGCTGGCACTGGGGAGCTGCAGTTCATTGAGGGAAACATGAATTCCAACATGTACTGTGACATTCTGAAACAGAGCATGATCCCCTCCCTTCGAAAACTGGGCCTCATGGCAGTTTTCCAACAGGATAACGACCCCAAACACAACCTCCAAGATGACAACTGCCTTGCTGAGGAAGCTGAAGGTAAAGGTGATGGACTAAACCCAATTGAGCACCTGTGGCACATCCTCAAGTGGAAGGTGGAGGAGTTCAAGGTGTCCAAGGAGGATTCCAGTAGCAACCTGTGCAGCTCTGGTGAATTCCATGCCCAGGAGGGTTAAGGCAGTGCTGGATAATAATGGTGGTCACACATATTGACACTTTGGGCACAATTTGGACATGTTCACTGTGGGGTGTACTCACTTATGTTGCCAGCCATTTAGACATGAATGGCTGTGTGTTGAGTTATTTTCAGAAGACAGTAAATCTACACTGCTATACAAGTTGTACACTGACTACTCTAAGTTATATCCAAGTTTTATTTCTATAGTGTTGTCCCATGAAAAGATATAATAAAATATTTGCAGAAATGTGAGGGGTGTACTCACTTTTGTGATACACTGTAAATGTATAAATTCTCCCCTTTGTTAGTTTTCAAGAAAATGGCATGAAATGGGTTGCAGTTTGTCTTCCGACTTCACTCGCAAAATCCGCGATGGTACTGAAGCTCCCAGCGACAGCTGTCAATCAAAACGGGATTCAGCCTTTCGACTGATCCTCCAATCATCTTGCAGAAGCTCAGCGTCCAGACCCGCCCACAGCTCTATTCACCCTCAGAGACGCTCAGCGTCTGGGGGCGGGACAAAATCGTGGCATTTATCCAATGACCGGCGAGTTTCTAAGTCCCGCCCATGCAGCCCCATAGAAGCAAAGAGACGCTCAGCTTCTGCGGGTAAATGCATTGACGCTCCGGGAATGAATGAGTTAAGTTAACAAAATCGAGTCGATTTGTGATAATTAGCTGATTCTGAACGAACTCATCTTCGAGATATACGTGTTCTAACACATTTGTAGTCAATGAAATGTTAACACAACTGTACATATTTGACCATTTAATTTTTGACATTTTAGGGGAAGCTGAGCTTCCCTTGCAGTCTTAGAGAAATCGCCACTGATATATATATATATATACAGTGTATCACAAAAGTGAGTACACCCCTCACATTTCTGCAGATATTTAAGTATATCTTTTCATGGGACAACACTGACAAAATGACACTTTGACACAATGAAAAGTAGTCTGTGTGCAGCTTATATAACAGTGTAAATTTATTCTTCCCTCAAAATAACTCAATATACAGCCATTAATGTCTAAACCACCGGCAACAAAAGTGAGTACACCCCTTAGTGAAAGTTCCTGAATTGTCAATATTTTGTGTGGCCACCATTATTTCCCAGAACTGCCTTAACTCTCCTGGGCATGGAGTTTACCAGAGCTTCACAGGTTGCCACTGGAATGCTTTTCCACTCCTCCATGACGACATCACGGAGCTGGCGGATATTCGAGACTTTGCGCTCCTCCACCTTCCGCTTGAGGATGCCCCAAAGATGTTCTATTGGGTTTAGCTCTGGAGACATGCTTGGCCAGTCCATCACCTTTACCCTCAGCCTCTTCAATAAAGCAGTGGTCGTCTTAGAGGTGTGTTTGGGGTCATTATCATGCTGGAACACTGCCCTGCGACCCAGTTTCCGGAGGGAGGGGATCATGCTCTGCTTCAGTATTTCACAGTACATATTGGAGTTCATGTGTCCCTCAATGAAATGTAACTCCCCAACACCTGCTGCACTCATGCAGCCCCAGACCATGGCATTCCCACCACCATGCTTGACTGTAGGCATGACACACTTATCTTTGTACTCCTCACCTGATTGCCGCCACACATGCTTGAGACCATCTGAACCAAACAAATTAATCTTGGTCTCATCAGACCATAGGACATGGTTCCAGTAATCCATGTCCTTTGTTGACATGTCTTCAGCAAACTGTTTGCGGGCTTTCTTGTGTAGAGACTTCAGAAGAGGCTTCCTTCTGGGGTGACAGCCATGCAGACCAATTTGATGTAGTGTGCGGCGTATGGTCTGAGCACTGACAGGCTGACCCCCCACCTTTTCAATCTCTGCAGCAATGCTGACAGCACTCCTGCGCCTATCTTTCAAAGACAGCAGTTGGATGTGACGCTGAGCACGTGCACTCAGCTTCTTTGGACGACCAACGCGAGGTCTGTTCTGAGTGGACCCTGCTCTTTTAAAACGCTGGATGATCTTGGCCACTGTGCTGCAGCTTAGTTTCAGGTTGTTGGCAATCTTCTTGTAGCCTTGGCCATCTTCATGTAGCGCAACAATTCGTCTTTTAAGATCCTCAGAGAGTTCTTTGCCATGAGGTGCCATGTTGGAACTTTCAGTGACCAGTATGAGAGAGTGTGAGAGCTGTACTACTAAATTGAACACACCTGCTCCCTATGCACACCTGAGACCTAGTAACACTAACAAATCACATGACATTTTGGAGGGAAAATGACAAGCAGTGCTCAATTTGGACATTTAGGGGTGTAGTCTCTTAGGGGTGTACTCACTTTTGTTGCCGGTGGTTTAGACATTAATGGCTGTATATTGAGTTATTTTGAGGGAAGAATAAATTTACACTGTTATATAAGCTGCACACAGACTACTTTTCATTGTGTCAAAGTGTCATTTTGTCAGTGTTGTCCCATGAAAAGATATACTTAAATATCTGCAGAAATGTGAGGGGTGTACTCACTTTTGTGATACACTGTACATATATATATGGTTTCTACACACACTGTTCATTTATTTACTGACTGTAGTCCATTTGTTTCTCTTCATACTTTTTTAGCCTGCTTTCACCCTGTTCTTCAATGGTCAGGACTCTCCCAGGACCACCACAGAGCAGGTATTATTTAGGTGGTGGATCATTCTCAGCACTGCAGTGACAATGACATGGTGGTGGTGTGTTAGTGTGTGTTGTGCTGGTATGAGTGGATCAGACACAGCAGTGCTGCTGGAGTTTTTAAATACCGTGTCCACTCACTGTCCACTCTATTAGACACTCGTACTTAGTTGGTCCACTATGCAGATGTAAAGTCAAGACAATCGCTCATCTATTGCTGCTGTTTGAGTTGGTCATCTTCTAGACCTTCATCAGTGGTCACAGGACGCTGTCCACAGGGCGCTGTTGGCTGGATATATTTTCGGTTGGTGGACTATTCTCAGTCCAGCAGTGACAGTGAGGTGTTTAAAAACTCCAGCAGCATTTCTGTGTCTGATCCACTCATACCAGCACAACACACACTAACACACCACCACCATGTCAGTGTCACTGCAGTGCTGAGAATGATCCACCACCTAAATAATACCTACTCTCTGGGGGTCCTGTGGGGGTCCTGACCATTGAAGGACAGGGTGAAAGCAGGCAAAAAAGGTATGTAGAAAAATAAATGGACTACAGTCAGTAATTGTAGAACTACAAAGTGCTTCTTTATGGTAAGTGGAGCTGATAAAATGGACAGTGAGTGTAGAAACAAGGAGGTGGTTTTATTGTTATGACTGATGGGTGTATGTAATGCTTTGTGAAGAACTGGCATTTTGTCTGTTGCAAATTTATGTCTATGATCCAGTGTTCACTGTAGTAAAGTAATCGCTGAAGATAAATGTATCTTTGGAGTCTTGGATATGGATTAAATTTCACCTTGGACCTAGTTGCACTCAGTGGTGAAGATTTTGGCACTGTTTAGTAACTTAATCCAGAGCTCTTCACATTTGGTCTCCTTCTGTAGGTGTGTTATTACAATTGCAGATTTAAAAGATGTATAGCAAAACATGACAAGGTCCCTCAATAACATCCATTAGCTTTACACATCTAAAGGGAAAAACCAAACAACCAGTTTTTTTTAACTATTAAAAAAAAGGGGTATTGGAAATCCACATTGGTTCTAGTATATTGGGCCCGCTAATAGTGTCCTTATTAATAATACTACTCTTTTATGTCTTTTGTTTCATTTAATTTTCATCAACCACTTTATTCTGGTCAGGGTTGTGGCAGGCTTGGTTCCAGAGTGAAACACTAAGCACTAGGCAGGAGCACCCTGCTTTGCCAATCCACCTCAGGGTTTTGCTCCTCCCTCACACCCCCACCATCAGACATAGCCATTCATGTCTGTGTGGACACGCAAAATTGCCATTACATACACATTGATGTTCCAGTTTATCCCAATGGGGTTGAGGTCAGGACTCTGAAGACCACTGATGTTCATCTTTACCAGTTAGGCTTTTCCTAAATGGTTACCACAAAGTTGGAAACACATAGTTCATCTCATGCCATTATTTGTATAAATCGACTAGCTATGGGTACGGCTAAAACAAATGATTTTTGCTACGTAGTGTTTAATCACAAACTTGCCGACCAAGCTGACCTGAGGCTGGTCTCTTCTACAGAGCAAGTTGACATGGGGTGATGAACTACAGGAGAAATATAAACTGTTGTCTTTATAATTCAAGACACAACATCCACCCTGTGCATGCAAATAATGGAACGTGGGCTAAAGCCAGGAACGAAACAGCTAAAGATGTCTGAAGTTATAAAAGAGCCTGGATTCTTTTGATCCTTCTGTCACAAACTCAGATCTGAGAGCATCTGGTCCATTTCAACACAACATTATGCAACAGGGACAAAAGCTCACAGTAGCACATCCAGCCTTGTCATTTTATATTTAAAGTAAGAAAATAAGTCATTTCTATTTACTTGGACAATAAGGTGCATAGTACTGTATGTACAATATAAGTATGTGGACACCTGACCATAAACTTGTTGGACATACCATGTCAAAACTTGAAATTGGCTTCCTATTTGCAGCCACATGAGCAATCGCTCTTCTGAGAAACTTTTCCAAAAGATTTTGTAGGGATTTCTATGTGATTGTTTAACTCATAAGATAAGGCACTGATGTCAAACAAGAAGGCCTGGCTCGCAGTTGATGTTCCAGTTAATTCCAGAGGTGTTGAGTTCAGAATTCTGTGCAGGAGTTTGGCCACAGCAAACTCATCAAACCATGTCCTTGTTAAACCATGGAGCTTGCTTAGTGCACAGGCAACCATTGGCCTCTCCTAACTCCCGGCACAAAATTCCTATTCAGGGTTGCGGTGGGTCCAATTCACTGGGTGAAAGTTAGGAAACACCCCGGACAGGTCACCAGTCCATCACAGTGCAAACACACACACACACAAAAATCTAAGGTCAAGTTTGTATCTGACTGCATGTCTTGGAATGTGGGAGGAAACCGGAGCTCCCGGAGGACACCAACACAGACACTGGGAGAACATGCAAACTCCACGCAGAAAGGACTCACACAGCTCCACCTGGGAATTAAACCCAGGACCAGGAGGTGACAGTGCAACCCATCTAGCCAATGTGCCAAAACATATTATTTACTTTATATGATTGATTTTATAAATCTGTTATCTATGGATGTGGCAGAAACACAGTGATTGTGAGGAGTGTCCACATACGTTTGGTCATACAATATTGCTTACATAAAAGAACAACATTTATTGTAATTGTTTGAAATTTGTTTATGCACTATCACTAACTAGTTAACTAGTCTACCTGAGGAAGATCCTGAACTAACAGCAGCTATGTTTATGGTGGTTAGCACACATAGAATAGCCAGCTGACTAACTATGGGAAACTACAAAGTCTTTACAGTGATATACACCGATTAGGCATAACATTATGACCACCTCCTTGTTTCTACACTTACTGTCCCTTTTATCAGCTCCACTTACCATATAGAAGCACTTTGTAGTTCTACAATTACTGACTGTAGTCCATCTGTTTCTCTACATACTTTTTAGCCTGCTTTCACCCTGTTCTTCAATGGTCAGGACCCCCACAGGACCACCACAGAGCAGGTATTATTTAGGTAATGGATCATTCTCAGCACTGCAGTGACACTGACATGGTGGTGGTGTGTTAGTGTGTGTTGTGCTGGTATGAGTGGATCAGACACAGCAGCGCTGCTGGAGTCTTTAAATACCGTGTCCACTCACTGTCCACTCTATTAGACACTCCTACCTAGTTGGTCCACCTTGTAGATGTAAAGTCAGAGACGATTACTCATCTATTGCTGCTGTTTGAGTTGGTCATCTTCTAGACCTTCATCAGTGGTCACAGGACGCTGCCCATGGGGTGCTGTTGTCTGGATATTTTTGTCAGAGAATTCATGCTTCTTAAGTTACACAAGGTAACAATTTGGGTTTTCTGCCCAACCTTGATAGGAGACCACTGTTCCATGTATGTACTGCAGTCAAACCACCCTTATTTATATAGGCACAAATATGTCACCAGCCATAGTGAATTATTATCACAACCAAAGAATTAGGCCATGTCAAACTGGTAAATGACATTAATGAACCTCATGATAGGTACACCATGATTTTTACACTATGATATACTTCTGTTTTGCAGGTGTATGCCAACTTTTAACTTAATCTATAACTATCTTCTGACCGGGCCAGTGATAGCTCAGTGGTTAAGGTACTGGACTAGTAAACAGAAGGTTGCCGGTTCAAGCCCTGCCACCACCAAGTTGCCACTGTTGGGTCCCTGAGCAAGGCCCTTAACCCTCAATTGCTCATCGTGTTCCACTCATTGTGTAAGTCGCTTTGGATAAAAGCGTCTGCTAAATGCTGAAAATGTAAATGACTGGAGTGCTGTAATAAATCAATTAGGGCTGCAACTATCGATTATTTTTGTAATCGAGTATTCTACCGATTATTCCAACGATTAATCGAGTAATCGGATAAGAAATACTTTTGCTTTAACAAAGAGCAAAAACAAATACATATTAGATTAAATAAGACATGTTTCTTAAACCAAACTGTACATTTGTATTCCTTGCATACAGGACAGTTTAACATTTTTTAAATGCAAAAATAAATAAATCAAAAATAAATCAATTTACTTTTAAAATGTAAACAGGCAACCTGAAACATCAGGTCATCAAGTCATAAATAATAATAAACAAAAATACATGAACATAAGCCTGTAATTTGTGCAACTTTCAAAACTCAAAGTTTCAGCTACAGCTCACGCAGAACATAAAGCTTTAATATTTTGTTGGGAGGTTTTGTGGTGTTTGTAGGGGGATAAAAATCTGTCAGGATTGTGTCTCTAGATGAGGTAGATCTGGTGTGTGTGTGTGTGTGTGTGTATGTGTGGGTTTGCCTAAATCTTCATAAAAGCCTGTGGTGGTTGAAACGAAGTAAAGTCAGTAAACATGAGTAAAGTAAACACGACGCTCTGATGGTGTGGATGTTATACTGAGTTTTAGTTTTATCAGCTTAAAATGATCTCAAACTTTCTGTGGTTTTCTCTGTCCAGTCTCCTCTCGGCTGCGTCCTAAACTGATACGTTCAGTTCGCAGGAGCGGCGAACGTGTCCAAATACGTAGTGTTCATTAAACTGTCCGCAAAAAGAACCCGGATTAAGTCCTGTTAAGTTCTGTTTATGTTTAAGATATTTGGGACGCAGCCCTCAGATTCTTCACGTCACCTGCACACAGCGTTAAACACGCTGCGCAAAAGTGAAAGTCGTCCGTGTAAAACACCGTGAGCTGTATATGGTTGTGCGGATTAAACGATTGCTCGATGCAAAAAATTTGAATCGATGATTTTTAGTAATCGATTTACTCGAGTAATCGTTTCAGCCCTAAAATCAATGCACACTGGGTTGTTTATATCCAAAACATGAACAATCCTTCCTTTAAGCTCTTCTGGTCTGCTTTGTGAAATCGGGTCACGGGTTGCGACCGGTCTGAATCTATGAGCGTTCTACTTGGCTGATGGACTATATGCGAGTGGACAGTATCTGGCACAGCTGGCTGCAGATGTTTCCTCTGTGGACTGAGAGTTCTGGATCAGTTTGGATCTCTCACAGTAAGCAAACAGCAGAAGAGCAAAGTGTGGAAAGGAAGGGTCATGGTGACGTGCAGCTGAAGCAGTACAGTTCACACAGCAGTTCCCATTCGTACACTCAGAGATTCCACTGCACCGCCTACTGAACCACATAACAACTGCATGTCTAATCAAAGGTCACATTTGCTGTAGGGCTGAAGTGTTTTGTTTTGAGAAAAACGATTAATGTTGAGCTTAAGCATTATTTGAAACCTTATGCTGATATGATACCCTGATGTTACAGTAGCTAAGTTATGTGATGTTGTCAAATCCAATATGTGATAACTTAGGATCTGGGTTTCACTGTCTCATAGTGCTGGTGTGTGACTCAGCCCTATTGTCCCTAATGCGTTCGCTTCAATGCCTCTGTCCTTTGCCCTTTCTTCACGACCCTAGAGGTTAAAGGGCACAACTTGCTTAATTCAATTAAACCCGGCCTTGTAAGGGTAAGCTCCAGCTGAACACAAGCCTGAAAGCTTCTTCAGATTTTACTGCTGTTTCTCATAACTGTAGTAGGTGTTAAAGGGTGTTTACATGAAAGAATAAATCATTCTCTGAATTTCCCCTTTACTAGTAGGAGTAGCCTTTGGGTGTTTGGGGAAAACGGACTCGTAAAGATGTGGAATAAAGAATGAGCTGCTGTGTGAGATCCCAGTTTTCTCTTTATTTTATAGACTATTGTTCTGATGTTTATGAGCACGGTAACTGTTCTTTTTTACTGGTTTCTGATCTTTTATTCGATCCAATTCATTGCAGGGTATCACACACTTAATTATATAATTTTTCCCACTTTCCCCCCCCAATTTTCTCCCCTAATTTAGTCGTGTCCAATTACCCTGATTGCATCCTCTATACCGATTCGACCCTTCATTGCTAACTGAGGACGCCTCTCAACTGACATACGCCCCCTCCGGCACGTACAGTCAGTACAGTCTGCATTTTTCACCTGCACGAGTCGAGTTCATACACCGACGGGCACTGTGTACGGAGGGCCACACCCCCATCAGCATTATTCCTCAGCCCTTTCTACCCCTAACCCTGAACAACAGCCAATCGTTGTTCATGCAGCTGCCCAACGGGTATCACACACTTAGTCAAGTAATTTGAAGTACAACCCCAAATCATAAAAAGTTGGGACAGTATGGAAAATGCAAATAAAATAGAAATGCGGTGTTCCTTACATTTACTTTTATTTGCAGACAGTTTGAACCAGAGATATTTCATGTTTTTTTTTCTACTCAACTTCCTTTCATTTGTTGATATACATCCATTACTGCATTTCAGGCCTGCAACACATTCCAAAAAAGTAGGGACAGGGGCAATTTAGGGCTAGTAATGAGGTGAAAAACTAAATAATGATGTGATTTCAAACAGGTGAAAGGAAGAATGGGACAAAATAAAAGCTGAAACACTAAATCACTTGGTATCCTCGGTGCCAAAATGTCTTTTAAGTGGAATGGCAACATTACAAAGTGGTGAATGCTTTACTGTCCCAACTTTTTTTGGAATGTGTTGCAGGCCTGAAATGCAGGAATGAATGTTTATTAATAAATGAAATGAAGTTGAGCAGATAAAACATGAAATATCTCAGGTTCATCCTGTCTGCAATATAATAAAAGTCAAAGTAAATGTAAGAAACTCTGTGTTTTTCCATGCTGTCCCAAGTTTTTTTGATTTGGGGTTGTAGTATTTTGTAATTTGAATGTGAAAGATAACAGGAGTACCCAATGAAAGCCTCATGCGCATAAAAAAAATTCACAAAGGCAGTAAAAAGGAGGTGTTGATTGAACTCTTTGAATTACTTTGTCAAATAATTAAACCCAAACTGTAAAGGCAGACTTACTAATCTCATGAAACATAGTAAACACTTACTTATTTAATTTAAATCATTAAAAGACTGCTGGAACCAGAGCTGGGATCTCGAATACATCGTATCGAGTCTCAGCTCTGCCTGCCGGCTGGGCTGAGCAGCCACATGAACAATTGGCCTGTTGTTCAGATAGGGAATGGATATTAAAAAAAGCCAGACTGGGACTCTCTCATAACTAATGCAGTTACGACCTCTGCTTATTGATTGATGGTGCCTGCACAGAGACGGGAAGAAAGTGCTGTGAGGCTGTGTCTCTCCGTACACAGTGTCGATCCGCATTGTACTCGTCAAAGTGTAGGTGACGTGGTGCATACGGCTGCTGCCCACGTGTCGGAGGGGGCATGGGTTAGCTTCGTTTTCCTCAATCAGAGTGGGAATCGGTGAAGAGGAAGCATGATGCAATCGGGCAATTGGACGTGCTAAAAAAGAGAGAAAGGAGAGAAAATGCATAAACAAACAAACTAAAATATATATATATACACCCATCCTAATTATAAAGAGTTTCAGCCATGCCCTTTGCTAACAGGTGGATAAAATTAACAATATCAAATAAACTAAATGCTTCCGACTTTAAAACAACAGTCTTGGCATAACTGTGCTCCTGTGCACAAAACATCAAGATATGACTCACTCAACGAGTTGACTCAATGATGTCGAATTCAAGCCAGGCATTTTTGTGACACACTCTGAAATCATGGGAAAAAGCCTCTCCTAAAGGTTGGAAAAGCTTTTAGTCGCAAGCTGGGGGGGATACTCTGTAGTAATGCCTGTGATGGAATGGGATTTTCAACAATCTCATGATCACATGTCTATATAGTATAAAAACTAAGCTGGCAAACAGGGATTTAATCTTTACTATATTACTATAAGGTTGTTTTACTGCTAGCAGTTTTTATTACAGCATAGAGGAGATTTGTTTGCTTGTTTATTAGGATTTTAATGTCATGTTTTACACTTTGGTTACATTCATGACAGGAACGGAAGTTACTCATTACACAAGGTTTATCAGTTTACACAAGGTTATATCACACACAGTCATGGACAATTTAGTATCTCCAATTCACCTCACTTGCATGTCTTTGGACTGTGGGAGGAAACCGGAGCACCCAGAGTAAACCCATGCAGACACAGGGAGAACATGCAAACTCCACACAGAAAGGACCCAGACCGCCCCACCTGGGGATCAGACCCAGAACCTTCTTGCTGTGAGGCGACAGTGCTATCCACCGAGCCGTCCCCTAGAGCAGATTTACCTTCAAGACATTGGGGTTGACTGTCATTGTTCAATGTTTAGAATCAGGGAGTCAACTCTTTTTTGCAAACAGAATGGTTTAGAGGTTTGCTTTTTGGAAACCCCATTCCTAGTAGGGGTCTTGCTATCTCTGGGGATGATTTTGTGGTCATAGATAGTAGTTTATTGGGTCAGTTTATTGTTAATGTAATCAACATCAGTTGTACTTGGTGCAGTCTTCAATAATAAATTGAAAATATTTTTATTTCTTGGTGAATCAAATGAAAATGACTCAATTATGAATTATGAATCAATTAAACCATCTGCATTTTATTGGAAGGTGTTTAGTGGTGATTGTTTAGTAAAAATTATTTTGTCACAAGTATGGCAATAAATCATAAAAAACTGTTTTCCCAAACTGCTTAGCTTAGATGGTCTGATATTAATGTTACATATAGTATATATATATATATATATATATATATATATATATATATATATATATATATATATACACACACACACACACACACCCCGATCAGCCATAACATTAAAACCACCTTGTTTCTACACTCACTGTACATTTTATCAGCTCCACTTACCATATAGAAGCACTTTGTAGTTCTACTATTACTGACTGTAGTCCATCTATTTCTCTGCATACCTTTTTAGCCTGCTTTAACTCTGTTCTTCAATGGTCAGGACCCCCACAGGACCACCACAGAGCAGGTATTATTTAGGTGGTGGATCATTCTCAGCACTGCAGTGACACTGACATGGTGGTGGTGTGTTAGTGTGTGTTGTGCTGGTATGAGTGGATCAGACACAGCAGCACTGCTGGAGTTTTTAAATACCGTGTCCACTCACTGTCCACTCTATTAGACACTCCTACCTAGTTGGTCCACCTTGTAGATGTAAAGTCAGAGACGATCGCTCATCTATTGCTGCTGTTTGAGTTGGTTATCTTCTAGACCTTCATCAGTGGTCACAGGACGCTGCCTACGGGGCGCCATTGGCTGGATATATTTGGTTGGTGGACTATTCTCAGTCCCAAATAATACCTACTCTGGTGGTTCTGTGAGGGTCCTGACCATTGAAGAACAGGATAAAAGGGGGCTAACAAAGCATGCAGAGAAACAGATGGACTACAGTCAGTAATTGTAGAACTACAAAGTGGAGCTGATAAAATGGACAGTGAGTGTAGGAACAAGGAGGTGGTTTCAATGTTATGGCTGATCGCTATATGTATACATTTATTTATTTATTTATTTTTTACTAAAGCCAAGTCAACAGTAAAGGTTTCAGGTTTCACGGCTGCAGGGTGTTTGTGTTAGAAAGTGGATCTATTGTTCTTTAGTCACTTTTTCATGTTGATGGGGTGGAAGTGATTTTTTTGTGTCCAAAACAATGAAAGACGTGTGATGAAAATTTAAACCTATAGAGACGCTCTAGGAGAGAGAAGTGGGGGTTGGAAGGCGAGGTTTATTTAAGTTCATAGCTAGGCGTTAAATGTTGTATGCATTATAAATAACTCAATACAAGTCAAGAACTGTAATGCAGAAACTGAGCTGTGAATGATCTTTGATTGGACAGAAATCGGTTATTTAAGGTGAGACTGGAAAACAGACTTAGACCTGCAGGGTGGACACATCCAGGCAGGTGTAGTGTCACGGGTGAATACAGGGCCGGCGCTAGGGGGGGGCTGAGGGGGGCATTGCCCCCCCAAATTGTGTCTTTGCCCCCCCAAGCACAATGCAAGCAACGGCTATTTTTAAAATTATCTCTGAACCAATCACAAAAATGCATTTTGTTTTACAGTGTGAAGATATTTCCTTGCTTATTCCTGATTGGCTCTTTGAGTCATATAAAAATCGGCATACTGCCCCAAACAGTTCAGTTCGGCAGTATATGTTCTGTTAGTGTGAGCGAGAGGCAGGTATACTGGTAAACACTCTTCTGAGTTTAAACTGACTTCCACATGGTAATATTTGCTTAACTGTGGTTTTTCGTTGCTTTAATGTTACTTACCTCTTACATACTGTAGGTGTTGCTTAAATTATTTTATTAGCCGTTAGCGGTTAGGCTAATGAACTAATGGCAATTTAATTAAGGGGGCGTATTAAAATGAAATACAATTAGATAATCTTTTTTCTCCATTTACAGTGTATCACAAAAGTGAGTACACCCCTCACATTTCTGCAAATATTTCATATCTTTTCATGGGACAACACTATAGACATGAAACTTGGATATAATTTAGAGTAGTCAGTGTACAACTTGTATAGCAGTGTAGATTTACTGTCTTCTGAAAATAACTCAACACACAGCCATTAATGTCTAAATAGCTGGCAACATAAGTGAGTACACCCCACAGTGAACATGTCCAAATTGTGCCCAAATGTGTCGTTGTCCCTCCCTAGTGTCATGTGTCAAGGTCCCAGGTGTAAATGGGGAGCAGGGCTGTTAAATTTGGTGTTTTGGGTACAATTCTCTCATACTGGCCACTGGATATTCAACATGGCTCCTCATGGCAAATAACTCTCTGAGGATGTGAGAAATAGAATTGTTGCTCTCCACAAAGATGGCCTGGGCTATAAGAAGATTGCTAACACCCTGAAACTGAGCTACAGCATGGTGGCCAAGGTCATACAGCGGTTTTCCAGGACAGGTTCCACTCGGAACAGCCTTCGCCAGGGTCGACCAAAGAAGTTGAGTCCACGTGTTCGGCGTCTTATCCAGAGGTTGGCTTTAAAAAATAGACACATGAGTGCTGCCAGCATTGCTGCAGAGGTTGAAGACGTGGGAGGTCAGCCTGTCAGTGCTCAGACCATACGCCACACACTGCATCAACTCGGTCTGCATGGTCGTCATCCCAGAAGGAAGCTGACGCACAAGAAAGCCCGCAAACAGTTTGCTGAAGACAAGCAGTCCAAGAACATGGATTACTGGAATGCCCTGTGGTCTGACGAGACCAAGATAAACTTGTTTGGCTCAGATGGTGTCCAGCATGTGTGGCGGCGCCCTGGTGAGAAGTACCAAGACAACTGTATCTTGCCTACAGTCAAGCATGGTGGTGGTAGCATCATGGTCTTGGGCTGCATGAGTGTTGCTGGCACTGGGGAGCTGCAGTTCATTGAGGGAAACATGAATTCCAACATGTACTGTGACATTCTGAAACAGAGCATGATCCCCTCCCTTCGAAAACTGGGCCTCATGGCAGTTTTCCAACAGGATAACGACCCCAAACACAACCTACAAGATGACAACTGCCTTGCTGAGGAAGCTGAAGGTAAAGGTGATGGACTAAACCCAATTGAGCACCTGTGGCGCATCCTCAAGTGGAAGGTGGAGGAGTTCAAGGTGTCTAACATCCACCAGCTCCGTGATGTCATCATGGAGGAGTGGAAGAGGATTCCAGTAGCAACCTGTGCAGCTCTGGTGAATTCCATGCCCAGGAGGGTTAAGGCAGTGCTGGATAATAATGGTGGTCACACAAAATATTGACACTTTGGGCACAATTTGGACATGTTCACTGTGGGGTGTACTCACTTATGTTGCCAGCCATTTAGACATTAATGGCTGTGTGTTGAGTTATTTTCAGAAGACAGTAAATCTACACTGCTATACAAGTTGTACACTGACTACTCTAAGTTATATCCAAGTTTTATTTCTATAGTGTTGTCCCATGAAAAGATATAATGAAATATTTGCAGAAATGTGAGGGGTGTACTCACTTTTGTGATACACTGTACATAATCAACATGTATTTTTTAATCATTGGGTTTTAAGTTTAAGTTCGAAAACATGCATTTTTATTTCTTTACCTCATACATCACTTTAAGCCAGTATCAATAGCTTGGCTGTCATCATTCATGCACAAATCAAGCCTTGAATATATTTCTGGCTTCAAAAACATGACTATCAACATGCCCCCTCATTAGGTTTTACTGCCCCCCCAAGCAAAGCAGTCCAGAACCGGGGCTGGGTGAATATATGATCTCGTTTTTTTTAAAGGAGAAGGTCTATTCAACCTCATGCAGTGAGAATAAATGTATAAACACAAAACACATGGCACAGTGCAGGTAAATATAAAACACAGGCAATAGTGCTGCCTCAGGCTGATTCCCGCTGGGGTTAAAAGTAAGCAAAGTGTTGGGTTTGGCTCCAGACCCCTGCATGGCACCCTGCCAACTGCCCCCTAGGACTTCTTTATAATAGTGGGGGAGGAGCATTCCTCAAGTCTTTGCAAATGCCTATAGAAGCAAAACAAGACATGGGAAGTGGGGGAGACAGTGTGATTTATCATATTGGCACTTGTGGCATTGTGTGTCTATGGTGGCATCATGAACGTATAGTCCTATATTTTAGGACAACACCATTTGAAAAACATTTTACCCAGCACTTAAGATAGACCAGTCATAGTTAATGACTGTTGAGTAAATAATGTTGATACTAAGGCAGCTGTTGGTCTTAAAAGATGGTTTGGACATATTTTTTGATCCACATGTTGTACACTGTAAATACATCAGATATACACCGAGTAGGCATAAGATTATGACCACCTCCTTGTTTCTACACTCACTGTTAGGGATGTAACGATGCACCAATACACAGTTAAAATCGATGCATTTTTGCCACGATTTAAATCGATAATTCAAGTAAAATGAATCGATATTCATTTTAAACAGCGAAGGACACTTGCGCCAGCCACCTCGCCTGGTTGCCAAATCGAGCTTTATCCAAAATGGGTGAAAATTCAAAGGTTGCGGTGGTGATTTATGCCTGACTTGGCAACCCTAGAACTACACAGTACTAGAAAAAAGGCGACCGCAGGTGAAGATGTGGAACTTGAGGATGCCCCCTTCTTTTTCAAATGAGAAGTGTGGTTTCCTCAAGACCGAAAATGAATAAAGATAATGGACAAAACAACAGGATACTGAAGTACACATAGCGCAACGAACATGATAAACATATAAACCGGCACCACAGTGAGAAGCTCCGGTCACCCCGCGCAAGCGAAAATCATTCATAAAAGAGCAAACCACTCTGACAAGCGCGTTTACATGAGGTGCACTGGTATTTTCGTGGCAAAAGATATGAGGCCATTTTCAGTAGTTGAAAATGAGAGATTTCGATTGCTGGTTAACACACTGGAGCCTAAATACTGCATTCCATCGCGCCTGCACTTTACTTTACAGCACTTTACTTTACAGCACTTTAGCCATACTGTAATACCAGCACTTTACTTTACAGCACTTTACTTTACAGCACTTTAGCCATACTGTAATGCCAGCACTTTACTTTACAGCACTTTACTTTACAGCACTTTAGCCATACTGTAATGCCAGCACTTTACTTTACAGCACTTTACTTTACAGCACTTTAGCCATACTGTAATGCCAGCACTTTACTTTACAGCACTTTACTTTACAGCACTTTAGCCATACTGTAATGCCAGCACTTTACTTTACAGCACTTTACTTTACAGCACTTTAGCCATACTGTAATGCCAGCACTTTACTTTACAGCACTTTACTTTACATCACTTTACCAAGCTTGGAAGGAGCACAGGCAAAACCTTAGTTCATTTATTTGAGGTTACTTTCTTTGTTGGTATTATTTATTTATTTATTATATAATGTGGGATTTGTTTTAAAATTTCATTTGTTTTTTTACACAAAATGTGAAATGTGAGGGGAAATGTGCAGCATTGTTTTTGTTTTTTATTTATATAAATGAAAGCTAAGCGCACATACATTATTCTATTTTATTTTTTAAAGAGAAATAATAAAAGGAAACTTTGTCATAATTTGTCTTTAATTTCATTTTGTTTAAAAAAATCGGGAGAAAATCGTATCGTGAACTCAGTATCGTGAATCGTATCGTATCGTGGGTAGAGTGTATCGTTACATCCCTACTCACTGTCCATTTTATCAGCTCCACTTACCATATAGAAGCACTTTGTAGTTCTACAATTACTGACTGTAGTCCATCTGTTTCTTTACATACTTTTTTAGCCTGCTTTCACCCTGTTCTTCAATGGTCAGGACCACCAGAGGACCACTACAGAGTAGGTATTATTTGGGTGGTGGATCATTCTCAGCACTGCAGTGGCACTGACATGGTTGTGGTGTGTTAGTGTGTGTTGTGCTTGTATGAGTGGATAAGACACAGCAATGCTGCTGGAGTTTTTAAACACCTCACTGTCACTGCTGGACTGAGAATAGTCCACCAACCAAAAATATATCCAGCCAACAGCGCCCCGTGGGCAGCGTCCTGTGACCGCTGATGAAAGTCTAGAAGATGACCAACTCAAACAGCAGCAATAGATGAGCGATCGTCTCTGACTTTACATCTACAAGGTGGACCAACTAGGTAGGAGTGTCTAATAGAGTGGACAGTGAGTGGACACGGTATTTAAAAACTCCAGCAGCACTGCTGTGTCTGATCCACTCATACCAGCACAACACACACTAACACACCACCACCACCATGTCAGTGTCACTGCAGTGCTGAGAATGATCCACCACCCAAATAATACCTGCTTCGTGGTGGTCCTGTGAGAGTCCTGACCATTGAAGAACAGCATGAAAGGCGGCTAACAAAGCATGTAGAGAAACAGATGGACTACAGTTAGTAATTGTAGAACTACAAAGTGCTTCTATATGGTAAGTGGAGCTGATAAAATGGACAGTGAGTGTAGAAACAAGGAGGTGGTTTTAATGTTATGGCTGATAAGTGTATATCTCCAATAAAAATCACAGTGTTTAAATTTTTATTAACAACTGATCTATTTTTAGGATATATACTTAAACTGTATGATCTTAATTGTAACCAGTTCCCTGTTATGCTAACACTATGCTAATGCTACTTTCAGAACATTACAATGCTATACTAACTATTGCCATCTTAATTTACGTTGAAGCATAGTTATTGTGGTATGTGCAGAAACATTTGGGTAGTATTAATAAACTGAGAAAAATTATTAATGTACATCGTCTTTCTGACATAATCTTTCATAACACTCACCCGCCTCACTTTGCTATGCCAATGCTAATGGAAGCTTCCTGCTGGCCACTTTAATATTAAGCAGCATTTTCTACTTAAAATTACAATGATTATAGGATATCCTTAAAGATATGTGTTATGTGCTTATAAATTAAATGCTGGAATTGTAATATTAACACTCCAATAATGAAATTGTCTTTACCTTTAGCAAACCAGCGTGCTAAGTTACTAAAACCAAAGGGCTGTGTCTGATTACGTACTGCATACTTTTTAGTGAATCAGTCCTAGTGACACCACAGGTAGTGTATTAATTTGACATACTATTTAGTGCAGTTGTATGTGGTTTGGGACAGAGCCAAAATGGTGGATGTTATTTCAGTTACTGAGGCGTGCTGCTGCTTCTGTTTGGTAGTGGGATCTGGAAGCGTTTTCATTGTATTCTTGTGTTTTTTATGTGTTGATAAAGGTAAAGGTTTGAAGTGGGTTTTGTGTACAGCATTTTTTTGATGTTTCTGAAAGGTCTGATAGCATTTTATTCATTTAGTTTTTTACAGATTGCAGCTTTTTTTTATGCATTTTCTCCCCCTTTTTTCTCCCCCTTTTTTCTCCCCCTTTAGTGCGTCCAGTTGCCCAATTGCATCATGCTTCCTCTCCGCCTATGCCGATCTCTGCTCTGACCAAGGAGATCGAAGCTAACCCACGGCCCCTTCGGCACGTGGGCAGCAAGCCGTATGCATTTAATCACCCACACATTGACAAGTGTTGTGCCACCTAGCGTTGTGTATGGAGAGACACACCCTAAGAGCACTCTTTCCTCATCTGTGTAGGCACCTCTAATCACCCATCTGAACAACAGGCCAATCATTGTTCATGTGGCCGCTCATCCTCAGGCGGCAAGGCAGAGGTGAGGTTCGATACGATGTATTCAAGATCTCAGCTTTGGTTGCAGTGTATGTTTTTACCACTGCACAACCTGAGCAGCCAGATTGCAGCTTTGATAAAGGCTACAGGATTCCACTTTTCAATGCACTTTATTTATCAATCAAGTTTTGTGGTTTGGAGATACTTTTCTCTTTTAACTAAGTGCAGCTGTGTACTTGTAGTAGACTCAATGTTTTAATGTTTTAAAGTAGCGTTTTCTTCTTAAAGTAGACTGGTAAGGTAAGATTCTCTGATAGAAAGATCCAAACAGGCTAATCTCAAAGTGCTTTTATTTAAACGGGATAAAACAGGAACATTTAAATGAGAAAGAAAGTTATAAATAGATCAGTCTGAAAAGTTGTAGCCTAGCGGTTAAGGTGCTGGGCTAGTAATTGAAAGGTTGCTGATTCAAGCTACTGTTGGGCTTTTGAGCAAGGCCCTTAACCCTTGATTGCTTAGACAATGCACTGTCACAGTACTTGGAATAAAAGCATCTGCTAAATGCTAAAAATGTAAAAGGGTTAAAAAGCTGTTTTAAGATTCCAAGTAGACTTGAAAAAGTTATCGTATCGTTTCAGAAGTTGTTATGGAACTGGACCACTACCAAATTGCCTCTATTGGTCCCTGAAGCAAAACCCTTCACCTTTAATTCCTTGGATTGTATTTGGTTTAATTGTATTTGGTTTGATTGTATTTGGTTTGATTGTATTTGATAAAAATGGCTACGAAATGTGAAATGTGAATGTTGTGAGTGGGTAGCACTGTTACCTCACAGCAAGAAGGTCCTGGGTTTTATTCCCAGGTGGAGCGGCCTGGGTCCTTTCTGTGTGGAGTTTGCATGTTCTTCCCGTGTCTGTGTGGGTTTTCTTTTCACATTCCAAAGACATGCAGTCAGGTTAATTGAATATACTAAAGTCCCCCTAGGTATGAGTGTGTATGTGTGTTTGCCCTGTGATTACCCTGTGACTGGCAGCCTGTCTGGGGTGTTTCCTACCTTTCGCCCAGTGAATCAGACCCACCGTGACTCTAAGTAGGATTAAGGTGTGGTAGAACTGACTTATTTATAGCATTTACTGAATGTTTTTATTTAGATCTATCACTTGGTAGATATTTCTTTGCTACAAATAGCCAACAGACCATTGGGCATGTAAAGTAGCTTCGCTCTGTTACCTAAAGAATTTGTATTCGTATTAACCACGGATATGTAGAGTGTTTTCTTGGTTTTACTAATGAGCTGTGTATGGTAATTATCAGTATCCTCAGTACAACATGCTCATTGTGATTGTGTAAACTCTTTGGATGAGAACTGTAAAAATCTTTCTCAGAGGAGGTATTTCTCTTCCTGTTCCCAGTCCTGTTTGGCTTTTTACAATTTTTACTGGTGTGTGAATTGGCAAAAGGTCAGATGCTGATTTAAGAGTACAATGCTCTTATGAGAATCATCTGGTATGTACTGTTCTAGTTTCCTCAAAAATCTGTCAGCTGTATTTTATTTACACTGCAAACATTACTGACATTGCTTCATTAATAGCCCAGATCTCAAAATCAAGTCAAGGTTTTTTTGTCACATACATAGTCATACGTAGTGAAATGCTTTTGTGACTGCTCAGCCACAGTAGTTACAAAAGTAAACAAAGTAGACAAAAATATATATTATACAAAAAATAGAAAAGAATAGAAGTGTAAAAGAATACAGAAATGTAAAAATTAAAATTAAGAAAGAAGCTTAAATATAATTTAAAAATAAAAGTAATTTAAAGTGAACCGAGTGTGCGAAAGTGACAACAGTTGTGCAAGAACTTAATATTGTATACATAATATTGATCTATTATTGTGCAACGTAATGCAATATGCATTGTGAATATCGTACACAAATACAAATCTATATACATACAGTGGGGCCAAAAAGTATTTAGTCAGCCACTGATTGTGCAAGTTCTCCTACTTAGAAAGATGAGAGAGGTCTGTAATTTTCATCATAGGTACACTTCAACTATGAGAGACAAAATGAGAAAAAGAAATCCAGGAAATCACATTGTAGGATTTTTAAAGAATTTATTTGTAAATTATGGTGGAAAATAAGTATTTGGTCAATAACAAAAGTTCAACTCAATACTTTGTAACATAACCTTTGTTGGCAATGACAGAGGTCAAACGTTTCCTGTAAGTCTTCACCAGGTTTGCACACACTGTAGCTGGTATTTTGGCCCATTCCTCCATGCAGATCTCCTCTAGAGCAGTGACGTTTTGGGGCTGTTCCTGGGCAACACGGACTTTCAACACCCTCCACAAATTTTCTATGGGGTTGAGGTCTGGAGACTGGCTAGGCCACTCCAGGACCTTGAAATGCTTTTTACGGAGCCACTCCTTCGTTGCCCAAGCGGTGTGTTTGGGATAATTGTCATGCTGGAAGACCCAGCCACGTTCCATCTTCAATGCTCTCACTGATGGCAGGAGGTTTTGGCTTAAAATCTCACGATACACAGCCCCAAAGCATGATGTTCTCCCCCCCCCCCCCCCATGCTTCACAGTAGGTATGGTGTTCTTGGGATGTTCTTCCTCCAAACATGACGAGTTGAGTTTTTACCAAAAAGTTCCATTTTGGTTTCATCTGACCACATGATATTCTCCCAATCCTCTTCTGGATCATCCATATGCTCTCTGGCAAACTTCAGACGGGCCTGGACATGTACTGGCTTAAGCAGGGGGACACGCCTGGCACTGCAGGATTTGAGTCCCTCTCGGCGTAGTGTGTTACTGATGGTAGCCTTTGTTACTTTGGTCCCAGCTCTCTGCAGGTCATTCATCAGGTCCCTGCATGTAGTTCTGGGATTTTTGCTCACCGTTCTCATGATCATTTTGACCCCACGGGATGAGATCTTGACCCCAAGGGAGATTATCAATGGTCTTGTATGTCTTCCATTTTCTTACAATTGCTCCCACAGTTGATTTATTCACACCAATTTGCTTGCCTATTGTAGATTCACTCTTCCCAGTCTGGTGCAGGTCTACAATTTTCTTCCTGGTGTCCTTCGACAGCTCTTTGGTCTTGGCCATGGTTGAGTTTGGAGTCTGACTGTTTGAGGCTGTGGACAGGTGTCTTTTATACAGATAACGATGTCAAACAGGTGCCATTAATACAGGTAACGAGTGGAGGACAGAAGAGCTTCTTAAAGAAGTTACAGGTCTGTGAGAGCCAGAAATCTTGCTTGATTGTGGGTGACCAAATACTTATTTTCCAGCATAATTTACAAATAAATTCTTTAAAAAAAATTTTTTCTCATTTTGTCTCTCATAGTTGAAGTGTACCTATGATGAAAATTACAGACCTCTCTCATCTTTCTAAGTAGGAGAACTTGCACAATCAGTGGCTGACTAAATACTTTTTGACCCCACTGTATACACAAATATATATATATATATATATATATATATATATATACACATACATACATACTGTATATCAGAATCAGAATCTGTTTATTCGCCAAGTAGCAGAGGTACAAGAAATTTCTTTTGGTGCAGGTGTCAACATACATACAAGTTAAATAATAAAAAAGTACACTCTATCTAAACGTATAATAAACAATAAACAATGTAGCAGCAGCATGAACAGTACAACATCAGGCAAAGTGTGCAGTGAGGATGTACAGTACGGTACACTGACGGAGTAAGTAAAAAAAAATAGAAAAGGCATCTTATATATATATCCATATATTTATATACATACATAGAATACATAGAATAAAATAAACAATATAGTAGCAATAAAAATTGTGCAATAGAGATTATTTACACATAAGGTGCATATGTGCATTAACTGTATAAAAATATGAAATATGCGGGAAGCTCGTGTGACACCCATGAGCATTTATTAAAACGGAGGGATGTGGGAGTAGTCCTTGTTTAGTAAGCTAATTGCCTGGGGAAAGAAGCTGTGGAGGTGGTGGTTTGTTCGAGTCTTTAATGCATAAGTCCTTATATACATAGAACCTGTATACATGCATATACATATATACACACATACATATACTGTATATCTATATATACTCATATAAGGGTGAAAGACGAATAGGGTGTTCCAAGTACCAAAAAAATAAAATGGTTAAATTGTATAATTTTTTCATTTAATATTGTGCACAAATGTGTCACCTATGTAAATATGTATTTTTTTTTCTCAGCATTTTGCTTATTTGATAATTTTAGTGTTGTTGACACACAACAAGGGCACAAAAATGTCATTCAGTGCAACGACTAATTTATGACAGAATACACACACAAGGAACAATCTTAGCCATTTCAAATTTATAAGTTTAGTATATCTCTTACAAAAGATTTAAAACCTCAGAAGAAACTGTACTTACTCTGTTTTGAATTTTCTGTGCATTGTTTGTACTCTTATGCGTCTTGGGATTTTGTTTATTTGTATACAAGATGTTTTTCCTACACATTCTATTCTATTTGAAACCTAATCAAACTCTGTTTTCTATGAAGCAGGCCTGGATTCTCTTGCATTCACATGAAAAAAATATATAATAATGACTTATTACAGTTATTTTAAGCAAATGTTTTTGTTGCACTGTATGATGATTTTATGCTGCACTGAATGACATATTCCAAATTATCCTGTTACATCAGAATATTCATGCTGTACATGGCTTTGGTTCTGCGATTATGATTTTGACATCAGACTTAAGGTAGTAAATTTCATCAGGTGGATTTGGCCACACAAAGGAATTTCTGTTTCAATTTTGTAGCATGCAGCTAACTTGCACCTCATCTCCTACAGACAGCAGTACCTGCCCAACGAATGGCAGGTCATCGTACTTGACAATAACAAAATCTCAGGGACCACTTCATCAAAAACCTAATTATAAATATTCATTGTAATTACTGCTCTTATTAAGGAAGACTAGAATGGAAAAAAGTGGTTTTAATATTTAAAAATAATTTTAAAACATTATAAAGTCAGTATAACAATGTCATTGTCAATTTAGTGCAACAGCGAAATTCTGTTGCACTGAATGACTGTTGTTGTACTGAATGACAGAAATTTTACTTTAGCAAATTTTACAGTTATCCCAGTGGTTAGCAAAAGCTAACATTGACCTTAGCTCAAAGACATTTCTACACATATTCACATTTAAATGTTAATAACCTTGTTTGTTTACAAGAGTAACCGTAATATTACGTTTTCTGTGTTGTACTGAATGACACTCAGTTTTGTTCTTTATTGTACTGTGTCAGTAAAAAGACATTTTTATCAAATAATGTTAAAATGCATTGACCTCGTGTGTGTGCTGAAGGGTCCCCAGGAGTCTTCTTTTGTTGTTATAATTGGTCACATGACTGCAGTAGCTTGATTGCATATTAAAATAAGGCTTTTTATTAACGTTGTACTGAATGACAACTGAAGATTGGGAAAATGGGGACTGAAAGTATCCTGAATATTATTAATATTAAAAAACACATCTGATTAAATATTATTTAATATGTCACACATGACATTTGTACAATTATGCCAAAGCAGTAAATTTTAAGTTTTTTCTTAATGTTTTATTACTTAAAGAGGTAGGGGGACCGTTGCACTGAATGACATTTTGGGGGTTTCAAGGGTTATTTTTTCAAAAATCATACATTTTCCGTATAAATTACTTTAGGTTTCAGTAAAGATGTACAAATGGAGTAGAAGGAAGGTATATCCACTTATATTAATATAATTGTATATTATTTATCAAGTGGGGACACTAAAAAGTTACGTCTCGTCTTTGACCCATATACTACGGTGGCCGAGAAGTGCAAAACTAATTTACATTTCAGAAAACAAAATTACAAAAAAACAAAAACAAATTTACAACAAAAGCAAAAACAAATTTACAAGTGCTCGGGTACCCAGTGTTTGTAAATTTGTTTTGGCATATGTAAAAGTGTTTCAGCACTTGTAAATTTATTTTCGGCATATGTAATTTTGTTTTCTAAAATGTAAATTTGTTTTGCACTTCCCGGCCGCACATTTCTGACGGAAAAGGCAGGGACAATAAACCGGAAGTGCGTGTTGCTTACCTGCTGTCAATCAAACTGTTTCTCCGCGATAAAGTGAACGGAGTTTGTGATGGTGACGATAAACAAGGTTTTGTCTAGTTTGTGGAAATCATTTTATCCAGTTGACCCGCTATTGTTTTTCTTGTGGAAAGTTTTGTGCAGATGTTTAGACGTGGCGTGTGCATCTCTATTTACCGTCCGCTCTTCTAAACATCTAAGGAATTCCCACAAGAACAACAAAAGCGAAATAATGAAAATCATTAACACAAAATGGACAAAACATTGTTTATTAGGGATACCGAGGCTTTAAAGCTTGTTTCACTTTTGTAACACTGGACTCAGTGTATCGGAGCTTATATTAAAGCAGCAGGAATGTGCGGATTGATTCAAAGCTTTGGTGCTGTGTTTTATCTCATTCACTATATAAGAGACAATCAAACCAGGGTTACCCAACGTCCTGTAAATACAGAATCCTGCTTTATCTGGAGACTAAACGCCGCGTTCAGTACTGAACTGATACAGGACGCTTTGTTCTGTATTTTTATCAGTGGGAGACGGTGTGGTGTATAAAACAGAAGGAAACTGCTGCTTAATTCATTATATTAAGTAGTGTTCACTTTTAATCTTAGTAACGTGACATAACCTGTTTAATACACCGCTGTATGAGTAGCACAGTGGGCGGAGTGCGTTGTTTTGCCTAAAATATGGTTCTGACTTATTATTATAAAGAATGAAAATAATAAATGTTAAACACCATAAATAAAACCTTTGTTCTCATGACTGTGTAAGGTCCCCCCCTGCTGCTATAACCAGCGCACACACACCGTTACTAAGAATAAAAGTGAACACTACTTAATATAATTCCCTCAGTCTCCCACTGATAAAAATACAGAACAAAGCGTCCTGTATCAGTTCAGTACTGAACGCGGTGTTTAGTCTCCAGATAAAGAAGGATTGTGTATGTTACAGGACGGTGGGTAACCCTGGTTTGATTGTCTCTTATATAGTGAATGAGATAAAACACAGCACAAAGCTTCATCAGTCCCGCACATGCTGCTTTAATACGAGCTCCGATACACTGAGTCCAGTGTTACAAAAGTGAAACAAGCATTAAAGCCTCGGTATCAAATGTTCCGTCCCTAATAAACAATGTTTTGTCCATTTTGTGTTAATGATTTTCATTATTTCGCTTTTGTTGTTCTTGTGGGAATTCCTTAGATGTTTAGAAGAGCGGACGATAAATAGAGATGCACACGCCACGTCTAAACATCTGCACAAAACTTTCCACAAGAAAAACAATAGCGGGTCAACTGGATAAAATGATTTCCACAAACTAGACACAACCTTGTTTATCGTCACCATCACAAACTCCGTTCACTTTATCGCGGAGAAACAGTTTGATTGACAGCAGGTAAGCAACACGCACTTCCGGTTTATTGTCCCTGCCTTTTCCGTCAGAAATGTGCGGCCGGGAAGTGCAAAACAAATATACATTTTAGAAAACAAAATTACATATGCCGAAAATAAATTTACAAGTGCTGAAACACTTTTACATATGCCAAAACAAATTTACAAACACTGGGTACCCGAGCACTTGTAAATTTGTTTTTGCTTTTGTTGTAAATTTGTTTTTGTTTTTTTGTAATTTTGTTTTCTGAAATGTAAATTTGTTTTGCACTTCTCGGCCACCGTAATATACACATAAATATGTGTGTATATATGTAACTGACAGGTAAGTAACTGATAAATAACTCAAGTAACGGATTAATATCTGTGCTGTTTATTGTTAATAAAAAATTTTGATCTCAGAATATGTTCTCAAAATTAGTATAAAACATACTTTAATGTCATTTATTTAACTATGCTATATGAAACGTACAACTAACGATGCATAAAGAAACATTCCCCAAGTAAATAGGTAACAGGTGATGCTATCATAATTTGACACTGTTGCCTCACAGCAAGAAGGTCCTGGGTTTGATTTCCCGATGGAGCAGTCTGGGTCCTTTGTGTGTGGAGTTTGCATGTTCTCCCCATGTCAGCGTGGGTTTCCTTTGGGAGCTCCAGTTTTCTCCCACAGTCTACAGACATGCAGTCTTTGGTTAACTGGCCTGGCAGGTTAATTGAAGATACTAAAATTGCCCTTATATTTGTGTGTGTGTAAGGTGTGAATGTGTTTGTGTTTGTGTGTGTGTGGACTGGCACCCGGTCCAGGGTATTTCTGTGTGCCCTGCGCCCATTGAGAACTTGGATAGGCTCCAGCACCCCCACGACCTTCATTAGGATAAGCAGCTTAGAAAGTGAGTGAGTAAGGAGCATTATTAAAAGGCTTAATCTTTAATTAGCAAGGATGTGTTGAGGTTTGCCATACTATACTGTTGCCTATACAGTAGGTCCTCGACTTACGTCGGAGATCCGTTCCTACGGACGCGACGTAACGCGATTTTCGCCGTAAGTCGGAACACACCAATATAAGCACCTACAGTGGTGTTCAAAAAAATAGCAGTGATTTAAAAAAAGTGAATAAAGCACAAAATCATTATAATAACTTTTATTTCCATAAATGCAACTGCACTGAAAATACTACACTTTCAATTCTAAATCAAAACATTAACAAAATTTAGCCAGTTTGTGTTAATTCTTTACAGAAAATTAAGAAAAATGAATATTAGGCTGTTCAAAAAAATAGCAGTGCAGCATTTTTCTTTAAAAACTCAAAAAAATGTATGTATAACATAAAAAATGTTTGAGGTTTCACTTTACTTTGAATTACTGAACTAATATTTAGTGGCATTACAGTTGTTTCCGAGATCTGTGTTGCATGGAGTCGACCAACTTCTGGCACCTCTGAACAGGTATCCAGTCCAGGATGATTAAACTACAGTCCACAATTCTTCTGCAACTTTGGGTTTTGCCTCAAAAAAACGTGTTTCAGATATCAGAACACAAGTTCTCTATGGGATTGAGGTCAGGGGATTGTTCTGGCCACTCAATTACCTCAATCCTGTCTGTAACCAAGATGTTTTGGGTCATTGTCATGTTAAAACACCCATTTTAAGGGCATTTCTTCTTCGACATAGGGCAACATGATCTCCTGAAGTATTCTGATATATTTAAACTGATCCATGATCCCTCGTATGTGATAAATAGGCATAACACCATGGTATGAAAAACATCCCCATATCATCATTTTGTACCACCATGCTTTACTGTCTTCACAGTGAACTTTGGCTTGAATTTAGTGCTCGAGGGTCCTCTGACATACTGTCTACAGCCACTTGACCCAAAAAGAACAATTTTGCTTTCATCAGTCCACAAATGTTGAGCCATTTCTCTTTGGACCAGTCAATGTGTTCTTTGGCAAATTTTACTGGTAACTTCAGATGTTCCTTGATCTTTCTGGAGGTGATCATTGGCTGAGCCTTTGCTATTTTGGCTATTCTTTGATCCATTCGAACAGTAGTTCCACGCTTCCTTCTGCGTCTTTCAGGTTTTGGTTGTCACTTCAAGGCATTTAAGATCATTTTAGCTGAGCAGCCTATCATTGCTGCACTTCTCTGTATGTTTTTTCCCTCTACAATCAACTTTTTAATCAAAGTACGCTGTTCATCAGAACAATGTCTGGAACAACCCATTTTACCCAGTATTTCAGAAGGAAATGTGCTATGACCAACCTGTGCAATAGGGCCAAAATTGACACCCGTTCTTCTGCAGAATGAATGACTTCACCAATTGAACTCCTCACTGCTATTATTTTGAACAACCCTTTTGATCAATGCTTCGATTACTCAGAATGAACGGCATATCCTAATTATTGGGTTTGTTTTGTTTTCAATACTCTACTACACTTTCAAGTTAATTTTTTGCTATGTAGAAATATACAGTAACTTCTACTATAAACAGTGATTTATCAGGTTAATGGTGTTGGACTGCTATTTTTTTGAACACCACTGTACATCACTCACATGGAGCACATACAACGCCGTCTTCCTCGTATAGCGCCGCGTGACGACGTATTCGTCCGCTCCGCTCGCCAACTAGTTCCCGCACGAACTTTGTTTTTATGTCGCAAACACCGCACATCGGAATGACGGACCAAGACTGTCTTAATAAATGTATGGGAGATGGCGACGTAACCACGAATCGCCGTATGTCGAGTCCGCCGTAACCCGAGGACTTACTGTACTCTCTTCATCATTGCATCTTTAAATGCAATGTATGACATACACTGATCATACATGGCATTGTTGGTCCCCCTTTTGCTGCCCCATCAACAAACTGTGATGCACTGTCTATTCTGACCCCTTTCTATCAGAACCAGCATTAACATTTTCAGCAATTTGAGCTACAGTAGCCCGTCTGTTGGGTCGGACCACACGGGCCAGCCTTCGCTTCCCACGTGCATCAATGAACCTTGGCCGCCCATGACCCTGTCGTTGGTTTACCACTGTTCCTTCCTTGGACCACTTTTGATAGATACTGACCACTGCAGACCGGGAACACCCCACAAGAGCTGCAGTTTTGGAGATGCTCTGACCCAGTCGTCTAGCCATCACAATTTGGCCCTTGTCAAACTCACTCAAATCCTTACGCTTTTTTTTTGCTTCTATCACATCAACTTTGAGGATAAAATGTTCACTTGCTGCCTAATATATCCCACCCACTAACAGGTGGTGTGATGAAGAGCTAATCAGTGTTATTCACTTCACCTGTCAGTGGTCATAATGTTATGCTTAGTTGGTGTATAGTGTAACTTTTACTGTTAAAGAAGAAGCATTATTGAAATCCGTTTTGACAAATACCCCCTAAAGCAAGGTGTTTTTGAGATGCTTTTTGTAAATCAGCCATACTGTACAACATGTATTAACGGCTCACCATGAGTAAAGACACTGGCTTTTTATATGCCTTGCAGTAATGATTTTTTTTTTTTTTTTTTTTTGCATCCTCCCCTTTCTCCCCAATCTGGTCAGATTGTATAGACCCCAACTGGAGACTGTAACACATTGCCACCCGTGATTTGCTGCCTCGTGCTGGCACCTGGACCATTATCTATTTAGTTCCGGGCAGTTGATAACACAGATAAGATCCAAACTCTGATCTATAGATTGAAATCTTAGCTAATTGAAAGTTAGCTACAGTAGTTACCTTCAAATAACAGATCAGTGTCTTGTCAGCTAACATCACACACATTCAAAGCATAAATGAATCAATGAATCAATCTGGTATTGATTCAGTGTTTCAGTTGGTTATCCTGTGCTACCCTATCTTGTTTCCTGCCCCAGCATTGGTTCTGAAAACAGCACCATGTGGTGGAGCAAGTGCTAAAGTCCGATGATTAGTCCTATCATTCTTTTGCCATGACCAAATGACTGTGTTTATGAGGGTGCCGAGGAGGCGTTGAGGTTGGTTTGTTGTGGGGGAGAGAGATGTATTTATATTATTATAGTATGTTTTCAGCAGTGCATTTAGGTGCACTTCCATAATTAGCCCACTGTGCTGAAGATTATAGAGCTGCTCAGACTCCTAAACACCTCTTCCTTATGGTTTTACTCCCCATGTACAGTATGTCTGCATACTGGTTGAGGTCCTGGGATTGTAACAATGTATTCAACTGGTCCTTTTTTGTTAGAGAATGATTGATAAACGAAGAAACAAACCAAAATATAGATTTGTATATACATAGTTTTTTTTTAAACCTTGATAAGCCACTTTTAGTAATTTGGAATGGAATTAACTCTTTTTTTTTTTTTTTTTTTTAGCAATTTTAAGCCATTTTAAAGCAACCTATTGTATCCATTCACCTTCTGCAATGCACCATTCTTTTTCTAACATTTTTCTTGTCATTAAGGCTTATATGGCAGCTTAGAAGTCAATTTGTGGTTAAGAAAAGTGGATCGTTTTGAATGGTTTCTGCTTCAAGCCCTGCCACTGTCACTCCTGGGCCCCTGAGCAAGGCTCTTAAAGTTCATTTGCGTGAATTGGCTCACCTAACCCTGTACTATGACACCTGTGTTTTAACAGATCTGCCAGGACAATTAATTTTCAGCATATGGTAAGATTTTGGGTTTACTTCCCAAGCTTGGCAAAGAGACCACTGTACGGCACCCCAGAACACTTTTGTTTGATACCCCCAAAGCTCTACCCACTAGGCTACCACTGTCCCGTATTGTATAGTGTAAAATGTCCTTGGGTAATGGGTATGGTAGTGAAGCTCTACTCACTAGGCTACCACTGTTCCATATTGTATAGTGTAAAATGTCCTTGGGTAATGGCTATGGTAGTCTTTTCCCAACATTTCTCCCTGTTCATCCCGTTGCCATGTTTCACGTTGCTCTGTGCTTTGCTTCTGAATAAAAGGCATTTGCTGAGCAAATAATGCTATAAAATCTAAGTGTTTTGTTGCCTGTAATAGCCTGGCATGCTAAACAAACTCATCCTACATGCTTGTTTAATGTAAAGGAGCAAGACACACTGTGGACTAAGTGAGGGGGGTAAGAACAGTTTAGAATAAGGGTTCACGTTGGTTGTAAAAGTGATCTCAGTCACCTTTAATAAAGAGACTGGAATATTTAACTAACTTTCTAATCTAGTTAAATAAAATTATGCTAACAGTGTTTTGTAACTTACAGAATTCTAAAAACATGCCTGTCTGGACCTTCAGTGGTGGTCCCACTGCTCAAATAGGTATAAAGGCCAGTAAAGCTCTTCTCTCCGAACAGGCTTTAGACAAGAGTAAACATCAGACGAGCCAGAGAGGATGCGAGTCGGGGCGGAGGGCAGCGGATAAGTCTCTCATTGAATACAACCACAGACAGGTGCCAGGTGTGGCTTAACTATCATCAGGCTAGACTCTGCCATAACTCTATCCTATAATGATAGTCACAGTAGGCACCTGCAGAACTGATCTGAACCCAGCTGCTGTTTTCACATCGCACAGAATCAGAGGCACTCGCAGGTCTAACAGCAGCCTGGGGGAAGTACAGTCTACAATGGTTTCAAACAGTGGGCTGCTAACTAATTTTTACCTTACACAAAATACAATCCATCACAACACACACACACTTAGGGCAATTTTTAGTAGCTCCAATTGGCATGACTGCATGGCTTTGGACTTGTGGGAGGAAACCTGAGCACCCGGAGGAAACCCATGGGGACATAAGGAGAATATGCACTTTCTCCTCTGGGGAATCGAAACTTTCTTGCTGAGGGGCACCAGTGCTACCCAATATGACATGGGTTTGGGGTAGTTTGAGGGAGTCCCCTTTCTGTTTTCCAACTGTGGTTCTGTGCACAAAGCAAGGTGTATGAAGACAGGATTTGATCAATTCCATTCAACAATCCATGATACAATTAATATTTGAACTTTATAGTACACAGCAGGTATCCATTGACCAGAATTCTTCATCACCTCTGACTACTGTGTTGTTTGTCTTGCTTTTTATTACATTTATCCAAAGCGACTTACAATTATGACTGAATATAATTTGAGCAACTGGGGCTAAGGACCTTGCTTAAGGGTTTAACATTGGCAGCTTGGCAATGATGGGGCTTAAACTGCCAACCTTCTAATTTACTAGTCCGGCACCTTAACCACTGATCTACCACTGCCTTAACTGTTGCAAAAAATAAAAGACATCATGATTTCATGATTTAATTTAATTATAGCTGACTTTTTTGAGCTCATGGGTGCAGTCCTATTTATGTAGAGACATAGAAGTCACTAACTAATAAGGAATTAAGAGGCCATGCCAAAAAGAACAGATGCAGGAATTACGGACATGCCAAGATTGCAATGAAATTTGTTGTTCTTGCCAGTGTCTGTAAACCCTTTACTTCAGCTGTAGATAATTTTTTTTTTTTTTAAATAATAACAATAATAATAATCATTATTATAATAATAACAATAATAGTAATTATAATAAATTAATAATTTTTTAAAGTTTACAAATAACAGTAAAATAAAAATTCTGAAATTAAAACAGAATAAAATATTTAGAATAAAATAGAATAAAACATTTAAAAACAGTTAAACCAAATAAAAGAAACATTTTAAAAGTGCAGGTGCACGTGTTATAAAGGAATCAAAAGCTAACATAAACAGCTGGGTCTCGACCCCTCTCTTATATATGCCGGGATTCATCCAGAGCCCTCAGGTCATCAGGAAGGGAGTTCCAAAGATTAGGGTAATAATAAGGGACAGTAAAAAGACCCCTTTTCCACTTCTATGCCGATTGACCGGTACAGCCAGCGTGTTCCTGTGGGCTGATCTGAGGGCTCTGGACTGGACATACCTAATAAACATGACACTGAAGTACTGTGGAGTGAGACAATGAAGGCATTCATTGTAATCAATGTAATAAAATATAGAGGCTTGCAGTCCAACAGGTATATATATATATATATACAGTATATATACATACAGTGGGGAAAATAAGTATTTGATCCCCTGCTGATTTTGTAAGTTTACCCCCTTACAAAGACTTGAACAGTCTATAATTTTTATTAAAGGTTTATTTTAACAGAGAGAGACAGAATATCAACAAAAAATCCAGAAAAAAACCAATTAATTTGTATTTAATTAAGGGAAATAAGTATTTGATCCCCTACAACCAGCAAGAATTCTGACCCCCACAGACCGGTTATGTGCACAAAAGGCACACAAATTAGTCCTGTCCCTGTATAAAAGACTCCTGTAACAGAATCAGTTTCTTCCATTCAAATCTTTCGACCACCATGGGCAAGACCAAAGAGCTATCAAAGGACGTCAGGGACAAGATTGTAGACCTGCACAAGGCTGGAATGGGCTACAAGACCATCAGCAAGAAGCTTGGTGAGAAAGAGACCACTGTTGGTGCGATAATTCGAAAATGGAAGAAATACAAGATCACAGTCAATCACCCTCACTCTGGAGCTCCATGCAAGATCTCACCTGGTGGGATAAGAATGATTCTGAGAAAGGTGAGGTCAGTCCAGAATTACACGGGAGGAGCTTGTCAATGATCTCAAGGGAGCTGGGAGCACAGTCACCAAGAAAACCATTAGTAACACACTTCGCCGTAATGGATTGAGATCCTGCAGTGCCTGCAAAGTCCCTCTGCTCAAGAAGGCTCATGTACAGGCCCGTCTGAAGTTTGCCAATGAACACCTGAATGATTCAGAGAAAGCTTGGGAGAATGTGATATGGTCAGATGAGACCATCTTGGCATCAACTCCACTCGCCGTGTTTGGAGGCAGAGAAATGCCCAGTGGGGCTGGTGTTCTTGGGGTCTTATCCAGCATTTCTCTGCTCCCAGCTCCCTTGAGATCATTGACAAGCTCCTCCCGTGTAATTCTGGGCACCTTTCTCAGAATCATTCTTACCCCACCAGGTGAGATCTTGCATGGAGCTCTGGTGGTCTTGTAGCCCATTCCAGCCTTGTGCAGGTCTACAATCTTGTCCCTGACGTCCTTTGATAGCTCTTTGGTCTTGCCCATGGTGGTCGAGAGATTTGAACAGAAGAAACTGATTCTGTGACAGGAGTCTTTTATACAGGGACAGGACTAATTTGTGTGCCTCATGAGCACATAACCGGTCTGTGGGGGTCAGAATTCTTGCTGGTTGGTAGGGGATCAAATACTTATTTCCCTTAATTAAATACAAATTAATTTATCACTTTTATTTAATGTTTTTTTTCTGGATTTTTTGTTGATATTCTGCCTCTCTTTGTTAAAATAAACCTTCCATAAAAATTATAGACTGTTCAAGTCTTTGTAAGGGGGTGAACTTACAAAATCAGCAGGGGATCAAACACTTATTTTCCTCACTGTATATATATATATATATATATATATATATATATATATATATATATATATATATATATATATATATATACAGTATATATACAGTGTATCACAAAAGTGAGTACACCCCTCACATTTCTGCAAATATTTCATTATATCTTTTCATGGGACAACACTATAGACATGAAACTTGGATATAACTTAGAGTAGTCAGTGTACAGCTTGTATAGCAGTGTAGATTTACTGTCTTCTGAAAATAACTCAACACACAGCCATTAATGTCTAAATGGCTGGCAACATAAGTGAGTACACCCCACAGTGAACATGTCCAAATTGTGCCCAAATGTGTCGTTGTCACTGGTGTCATGTGTCAAGGTCCCAGGTGTAAATGGGGAGCAGGGCTGTTAAATTTGGTGTTTTGGGTACAATTCTCTCATACTGGCCACTGGATATTCAACATGGCACCTCATGGCAAAGAGCTCTCTGAAGATGTGAGAAATAGAATTGTTGCTCTCCACAAAGATGGCCTGGGCTATAAGAAGATTGCAAACACCCTGAAACTGAGCTACAGCATGGTGGCCAAGGTCATACAGCAGTTTTCCAGGACAGGTTCCACTCGGAACAGGCTTCGCCAGGGTCGACCAAAGAAGTTGAGTCCACGTGTTCGGCGTCATATCCAGAGGTTGGTTTTAAAAAATAGACACATGAGTGCTGCCAGCATTGCTGCAGAGGTTGAAGACGTGGGAGGTCAGCCTGTCAGTGCTCAGACCATACGCCGCACACTGCATCAACTCGGTCTGCATGGTCGTCATCCCAGAAGGAAGCTGACGCACAAGAAAGCCCGCAAACAGTTTGCTGAAGACAAGCAGTCCAAGAACATGGATTACTGGAATGCCCTGTGGTCTGACGAGAACAAGATAAACTTGTTTGGCTCAGATGGTGTCCAGCATGTGTGGCGGCGCCGTGGTGAGAAGTACCAAGACAACTGTATCTTGCCTACAGTCAAGCATGGTGGTGGTAGCATCATGGTCTTGGGCTGCATGAGTGTTGCTGGCACTGGGGAGCTGCGGTTCATTTACATTTACATTTACATTTTCAGCATTTAGCAGACGCTTTTATCCAAAGCGACTTACACAATGGGGAAATGGTTCATTGAGGGAAACATGAATTCCAACATGTACTGTGACATTCTGAAACAGAGCATGATCCCCTCCCTTCGAAAACACAACCTCCAAGATGACAACTGCCTTGCTGAGGAAGCTGAAGGTAAAGGTGATGGACTAAACCCAATTGAGCACCTGTGGCGCATCCTCAAGTGGAAGGTGGAGGAGTTCAAGGTGTCTAACATCCACCAGCTCCGTGATGTCATCATGGAGGAGTGGAAGAGGATTCCAGTAGCAACCTGTGCAGCTCTGGTGAATTCCATGCCCAGGAGGGTTAAGGCAGTGCTGGATAATAATGGTGGTCACACAAAATATTGACACTTTGGGCACAATTTGGACATGTTCACTGTGGGGTGTACTCACTTATGTTGCCAGCCATTTAGACATTAATGGCTGTGTGTTGAGTTATTTTCAGAAGACAGTAAATCTACACTGCTATACAAGTTGTACACTGACTACTCTAAGTTATATCCAAGTTTTATTTCTATAGTGTTGTCCCATGAAAAGATATAATGAAATATTTGCAGAAATGTGAGGGGTGTACTCACTTTTGTGATACACTGTATATATAAATGCATACTTTTTTAGCCTGCTTTCCTCCAGTTCTTTAATGATCAGGACCCCCACAGAGCAGGTATTATTTAGGTGGTGTGGTGTGTTAGTGTGTGTTGTTCTGGTATGAGTGGATCAGACACAGCAGCGCTGCCGGAGTTGTGGTACTGTGGGGGTCCTGACCATTGACAAACTGGGTGAAAGCAGCCTAAAACAGTATGTAGAGAAACAGATGGACTACAGTCAGTAATTGTAGAACTACAAAGTGCTTCTATATAGTAAGTGGTGCTGAGAAAATGGACAGTGAGTGTAGACACAAGGATAATGTTATGGCTGATTGGTGTATATACCTATATACACACATTTGTTTATATATTTATTTCTATATATGTTAATATACTCTGCGTAATGACAATAAGGTTGAATCTTATCTAATCTATATTGTTTATAAGATTCTTCTTCTTCTTCTTCTTCTTCTTCTTCTTCTTCTTCTTTTCTTCTTGTTCAACTACTTGAGGCCAATAATTTCCCTTAGTATAAATAAAGTATCTGTCTGTCTGTGTCTCTGTCTGCCTGTCTCTCTGTCTGTCTGTCTGTCTCTATATCTGTCTGTCTGTCTCTGTCCATCTATTTATGGAATACAGTAGTGAGGTGTTTGCTGGTATGTATAAAGCCCTGACATGTCTTCCATCTGTTCTTGGTGTATTCAGCTAACCTGATCGATGTTCTACATTCACTGGAGCTGTCTGCTCGGATGGAGGGCGTGTCCCTAGCCACGGGACTGTGCAAGACTAGAAAGGGATTGGAGGGCGCAGACATGGCATTTAGGATAGACAAAAAGATTCAGCTCAGTGCACCGACCAAGCAGCTTTTCCCAGGTACGTCCCCACTACACAGTGTGTTTGTTGTGCTGATTTAAAATGTATTATTATTTACACTATTTGGTCAAAAGTATTTGGACACATCTCCTAATGAGTTCTGGTGTTTTGTTACATAAATCAATTGTGTGCTTCCAACAGGGCCTTCCCCAAACTGTTCTAACAAAGCTTGAAGCATACAGTTGTTTCAGATGTCTTGGTATGCACAAGATTTAAGATTTTACTGTATCACAAGTAAAGAGCAGAGGCCACCCACCGAAAAACAGCCCAATAGCATTATGCATCCACCACCAAATTTTACAGTTGGCACGTTCTTCTGGTATTCACCATACCCAGACTTGTCCATCAGACTGCCAGAGAAAGAAGCATGATTTGTCACTCCACAGAACACTGATCCGTTCACTGATTGGCAGAGTCAGCAGGGCATTGGTGACTTTTATACACTATGCACCTCAGTACTCTGTAAACCCACTCTGTAACTGTACATGGTCTGTCTCTTCATAGCTGAGTTGCTATGGTTCTTTAATGTTGCTAATTTTTAATAATACCACTCACAGCTGATCATGGAATATCTAGGAGGAAAGAAATTTCACAAACTGACGTTGCAAAAGTGCCATCCTATTACAGTACAATGCTTGAATTCAGTGAGCTCTTTAATAAATGTTTGTAAATGCTTAAGGGGTGTGTCCGAATACTTTTATTTTATATGCTTGAATGATAAATAAGAATTTGATTATGCAGAATCCGCTTTCCCTGGGAACTTCTCCCTGATGGCCACGGTGCGAGCGAAGAAGAACACTCAGTTCTTTTTGCTGTCCGTGTACGATGAGCAGGGAGTACAGCAGCTGGGCCTGGAGCTGGGCAGATCACCCGCCTTTCTCTATAAGGACCACAGGGGGCAGCCGTCATCTGACCTTGTCTTCAAGAAGGTCAATCTGGCTGATGGAAAGTGAGTACTCCTGCATACTATAAAGCTACAGATTTCTAGTTAGTTCTTAGTGGGGTGCAACAGGATCTAAATGGGGTGCAGCAAGTTCTGAGAAGGGTGCAGCAAATTCTGAGTAAAGTGAATCTAGATCTGAGTGGGGTGCAGCAAGATCTAAATGGGGTTCATTAGGTGCTAAGTTGGGGGCAGCATGTTTCACTGGGGTGCAGCACTAATCTGACTGAATGGTGCTGTTGTATGTTATTTCTTCACATTAAATAACTGCCTTTTTCTTGACCAGGTGGCACAGGATAGCCTACAGCATCAAGGGCAAGTCGGTCACTCTGTACCTGGACTGTAAAAAGGTGGAGACTGTGGATCTGCAGCGTGGGGATGATCCTGTGGTCCGTACAGGTGGAGTCACCATCTTTGGGAGGAGACTGTTGGATGAGGAAGTGTTTGAGGTAAAAGAGGGGTGAAACAGGGGTGGTTTCAGGGCACAGTGGTGATTCCTGTAGGATAAAGCAGTTATAAAAGATGAATGAATGAATGATATTTGTGTGGTTTAGCTAAACCATGACACTTAGAAAATCATAATAGTTGAAATAAACATTGTATATTAATCCAACTGATTACTAGAGAGTAGATTAGATCAGATTCTAACTTGATGTATCCGATTTAGTCATATATTCAGATGTATGAACAACAAAAAAGGCACTATCCTTTTAAATACTGGACTACCCATCTCACAGATAGTGACTGGAAGTGGGAATGGAACCTGGTTCCTCATGCTGCACCCTTCTACCTTTTTCTCTAGCTTGTCCCAGCAAGCCTCAATAGCTTATGTTTAAAATAGTAACATTTATGGGATTTATACACTTGCGAAAACCCCTATAACACTTTGCATTCAATGGAAGACAGGTCTGAGCTGCAGGCAGGGTAGTCTAGCATTTGTACTCTTTTACTACAAAGCACACTTTGTAGTACACTTTTAACACACGTAAAATGTGGCTTGGCATTGCCGTTCTAAAATAAGCAGGGATTTCTTTAAAAAAGACATTGTTTAGATGAAAACATATGTTGCTCCAAAATCTCTATGCACCCCTCAACATTAATGATGCCTCCATTTACCCATGTCAGGCGCTGACACCCCCCCCGTTCCATAATAGATGCTAGCTTTTAGACTTTGCATTGACCACAATTGTATGGTCCTTTTTTTTTTGGTTCAGAAAACCCAATGTCCATTATTTCCAAAAACAATTTATAGGGTGGACATGAGAACACGGCTTTCCACTATTTATTAGCCCGGGAAAATACTGGCATTTCTGGACGTTGTTGATATATGCTTTCCGTTTTGCATGATCGTGACTTACCTTGCGATTTTTAGATGCAGCAACTGTATGTAATTAAGAATTCAAATACATTTAGAATTATTCTGAAGAAATAACTGCCACCCTGGTTAATCAATCAGCCAGTTCACCAAATTGAATTGGTAAGCCACTTTATGCAATTGGACATGCTTCATATTAGCCAGCCTTGTGGTGAACCCTTCATCAAGTCAAGCAGTCATCTTAAAGTTTCTATAGGAACACTAACAGCTTCTTTGGAATTTTTTACATTGTGGTATAATGTGTTAAAACCTAGCAGTGTGACAACTGGAAAGAGGGCAGTTTTGTTTTATAGATATACAAATACTATTAAGAGCATTGTTAGCTAAGCAGTTAAGGTATTGGACTGTTAGTCCAAGTTGCGACTGTTGGGCCTCTGAGCAAAGCCCTAGCTATTTTTAGAGCCTGACAGGTAAAATATAACTAAAATGCCTTGTTTATATTTAGTTTCCAAGAATTTCTAGTTCTGCCAATAATAATGACACATGTTTTTGAATTTTTTAATAATGAATTTTCTTTGGTTGTTTTCTCATATTGTGGTAAATTTTGCATTCAAATAACTTATATTGTCACATCACAAGCTTTGGCATTATACTGCCTGTTGCATCAAGTTCTGAGAGGGATACAGCAAGTTGTGTGACCAGTCTGCTCTTTAGTGCACGTTGGCCACTAGGCGGATGTAAAATTGCGTGATCGTAGGGGTCAGAATGAGGAAAAAAACCCAAGGCGATAAGGTAAGGGGCAAAGTGCAGAGTGAGTTTATTAAGTCCATCTAGTTCTCCAATAAGGTGATTACTATTAACAACTAATTACTGTACAAAATTTATACATGGCTCATACACTGATCAGGCATAACATTATGACCACCTTCCTAATATTGTGTTGGTCCCCCTTTTGCTACCAAAACAGCCCTGCAACTGTGATGCACTGTCTATTCTGACACCTTTCTATCAGAACCAGCATTAACTTCTTCAGCAATTTGAGCTACAGTAGCTCGTCTGTTGGATCAGACTACACGGGCCAGCCTTCGCTCTCCACGTGCATCAATAAACCTTAGCCACCCATGACCCTGTCACCGGTTTACCTCTGTTCCTTCCTTGGACCACTTTTGATAGATACTGACCCCTGCAGACTGCTCTGACCCAGTCGTCTAGTCATCACGCTTTGGCCCTCATCAAACTCGCTCAAATCCTTACACTTGTCAATTTTTCCTGTTTCTAACACATTAAATTTGAGGATAAAATGTTCACTTGCTGCCTAATATATCCCACCTACTAACAGGTGGCGTGATGAAGAGCTACTCAGTGTTATTCACTTCACCTGTCAGTGGTCATAATGTTATGCCTGGTTGGTGTAGCAGCCTGAACTAAGTAGATAAATAACAAGTCAAAAATAACAACAAGTCTATATACTAGGAATGAGTCAGACCCTGAACAAATGACTCTGATTCATACAGGCCAGCTGTTTGTCTCTGAATCAGTCTCTCGCTTTCTCGCTTGCTCTGATCCACCACTTACCTCAACTTGCATCATGCAGCTGTGCATGTAGTTCTGAGGGGGATGCGACTGTTGGGCCCTTGAGCAAGGCCCTTAACCCTCAATTTCTTGCCTTGTATTTGGTCACAACTACTAAACTTGCACAACAGTTACAATGGCTAATTCATTTCAGTGATGCTGTTGTGCTAGTGGTGAAGATTAATGTCAGCTCTTAGAGTTTGGAAGTAGTCCCAATTTGTGGTCTTCTAATAGTTCCATACACAGAAGTATGAGTGCAATAATGACATCTGATGTATAGCAACAATTTGGTTACAGCTACCTACAAAAACCTTGCAACCTTTGCGAGCATTATGATTAAGGCCCTACCTAATTCAAAACCTTGAAAATCGCGCCACGATCCGTGAAATGAGCCATCTCCCATGTAACGTGCAATTAGCATTGAAATTCATAAAGTAAGGTTTGTGTTTAGCCATTTAACATTTTTCATTCGCGTAGTCTTCGTGTCTCACTTTTACTGGATATTTTGCACTATGAGGCGGTTCTAGCAATCCTACGGCAATTCAGTTAGCAATCGGTTAGTCTAAATGTCCAAGATGTCAAAGTCTTAAGCAGCTAAAAACATGACTTGGGTGGGGGGGTAAATAACACTCAATAATTACACTCAATTTATGAGTGTTATTTAATGACTGCCGTGGGTCGGCACGGTGGCTAAGTGGGTAACACTGTTGCCTCGCGGCAAGAAGGTCCTGGGTCAGAGTCCTTTTTGTGCGGAGTTTGCATGTTCTCCCTGTGTCTGTGTGGGTGTCTCTGGGAGCTCTGGTTTCCTCCCACAGTCCGAAAACATGCAGCCAGGCTAATTGGAGACACTGAATTGTCCAATAGTCCCAAGCCCGGATAAATGGGGAGGGTTGTGTCAGGAAGGGCATCCGGCGTAAAAACTGTGCCAAATCAATAATGCGGATCACGATCCGCCGGCGACCGCTAACGGGAGCAGCCGAGGAAATAGATTTAATGACTGCCGTGAAATTGTGGTATTTTCTATAAAAATTCATGAAATCTGTGATCTGAAACAAGGTCCCTGAAATTAAGCAGTTTTTCCGTGAATGTAGTCAGGCCCTAGTTATGAGTCTTAGTGTGTATAAAAGGTGTTGATTTGTTGTACCTCTTCAGATGGTGACCAGCTGCAGACGCTGTTCGGGCTTGTCCAGGCTCCGTTGTTTCCGCTGATGGACTTGTGTTTTCACTGTGTCATGAGGCTGTTTGTTGATATTTCTGCTGTGGATTATGTGTGAGAATGTCGGAGCCCTGCAGACCGAACCGTCTTTCAAGAGTCTGATTCGGTGCAGGACAAACAAAATTGTTTTAAAAGGACAGAAAGATTAAAGACTAGGGGACATTTAAAGACTTAAGTGAGTTGAAATCCTCTTGGCATCAGTCACGTTACTGGAACTGGGATGGCTGGAGGCACTGAGAGATATATTCCTGTCCTTTATGTTTATCTTCTCTGCAGTTTATTCTGGGATCTCCGGGTCTCTGTTGTATTCACATGGCTGGTGAAAGGTCACATATTCTCGGAGCTTGACATTTATCACAGGATCTTTTAAATCTCTGGATAAATTGACAGTGTATAATTTGGGACCTTTAAATTGTCAGGTCATGAGGAAAATATTTTGGTGTGTATATGTGTGTGTGGGAGTGGGATTGCTTTGATATGTGAATTAGCCAAGTTTAATGTTAGCCTGAAACCATATAAAAAAACAAAATCACATCATTCATCTGACCCTCAGGACTGAGGTGATCAACCTTTAGAAAGACGTTCTTGGTGTCACAGCTTGAAGGTTTGCCGTCCTTTCAGTTGCTAATTTCGCCTGCTAATAATTCATGTGAGCTTTAATATGCTAGCAGCATTATGCAAATCATTCTCTAATAGGTGTTATTAATTGCATGCTATTTGTGGTTGCAGTAATAGGTGCACATTCCAGCCTTTTATCTTCTGAACCAGATGTTTTGGTGTGTATCACACCTCCACTGCAATACCCAGGGGAGTTGGTGGGTAGCACTGTCACCTTTCAGCAAGAAGGTCCTGGGTTTGATCCCCAGGTGAGTAGTCCGGGTCCTTTCTGTGTGGAGTTTTCATGTTCTCACCATGTCTGAGTGGGTTTCCTCTGGGAACTCCAGTTTCCTCCCACAGTCCAAATACATGCAAGTGAGGTAAATTGGAGATACAAAATAGTCCATGACTGTGTTTGACATTAAAGACTTGAACTGATGAACCTTGTGTAACCAGTAACTATCTGTACTGTTATGACAAAAGTGTGTAAAACATGACCTAATAAATAAATAAATCTGCTGGAGTATCCACTAGATAGGACTAATAACTGTCCTGGTATAAGGACATTATCAGGCCAAAAGTATGTGGACACCTTATTTTAATCTACAACTGTTGGCATTTATATAGAGCACCCAGCAGCTATAACACCCTCTGCTCTTCTGAAAATTATTTCTACAGTGTATCACAAAAGTGAGTACACCCCTCACATTTCTGCAGATATTTAAGTATATCTTTTCATGGGACAACACTGACAAAATGACACTTTGACACAATGAAAAGTAGTCTGTGTGCAGCTTATATAACAGTGTAAATTTATTCTTCCCTCAAAATAACTCAATATACAGCCATTAATGTCTAAACCACCGGCAACAAAAGTGAGTACACCCCTAAGAGACTACACCCCTAAATGTCCAAATTGAGCACTGCTTGTCATTTTCCCTCCAAAATGTCATGTGATTTGTTAGTGTTACTAGGTCTCAGGTGTGCATAGGGAGCAGGTGTGTTCAATTTAGTAGTACAGCTCTCACACTCTCTCATACTGGTCACTGAAAGTTCCAACATGGCACCTCATGGCAAAGAACTCTCTGAGGATCTTAAAAGACGAATTGTTGCGCTACATGAAGATGGCCAAGGCTACAAGAAGATTGCCAACACCCTGAAACTGAGCTGCAGCACAGTGGCCAAGATCATCCAGCGTTTTAAAAGAGGAGGGTCCACTCAGAACAGACCTCGCGTTGGTCGTCCAAAGAAGCTGAGTGCACGTGCTCAGCGTCACATCCAACTGCTGTCTTTGAAAGATAGGCGCAGGAGTGCTGTCAGCATTGCTGCAGAGATTGAAAAGGTGGGGGGTCAGCCTGTCAGTGCTCAGACCATACGCTGCACACTACATCAAATTGGTCTGCATGGCTGTCAACCCAGAAGGAAGCCTCTTCTGAAGTCTCTACACAAGAAAGCCCGCAAACAGTTTGCTGAAGACATGTCAACAAAGGACATGGATTACTGGAACCATGTCCTATGGTCTGATGAGACCAAGATTAATTTGTTTGGTTCAGATGGTCTCAAGCATGTGTGGCGGCAATCAGGTGAGGAGTACAAAGATAAGTGTGTCATGCCTACAGTCAAGCATGGTGGTGGGAATGCCATGGTCTGGGGCTGCATGAGTGCAGCAGGTGTTGGGGAGTTACATTTCATTGAGGGACACATGAACTCCAATATGTACTGTGAAATACTGAAGCAGAGCATGATCCCCTCCCTCCGGAAACTATGTCGCAGGGCAGTGTTCCAGCATGATAATGACCCCAAACACACCTCTAAGACGACCACTGCTTTATTGAAGAGGCTGAGGGTAAAGGTGATGGACTGGCCAAGCATGTCTCCAGACCTAAACCCAATAGAACATCTTTGGGGCATCCTCAAGAGGAAGGTGGAGGAGCGCAAAGTCTCGAATATCCGCCAGCTCCGTGATGTCGTCATGGAGGAGTGGAAAAGCATTCCAGTGGCAACCTGTGAAGCTCTGGTAAACTCCATGCCCAGGAAAGTTAAGGCAGTTCTGGGAAATAATGGTGGCCACACAAAATATTGACACTTCAGGAACTTTCACTAAGGGGTGTACTCACTTTTGTTGCCGGTGGTTTAGACATTAATGGCTGTATATTGAGTTATTTTGAGGGAAGAATAAATTTACACTGCACACAGACTACTTTTCATAGTGTCAAAGTGTCATTTTGTCAGTGTTGTCCCATGAAAAGATAAAAAAAAATATCTGCAGAAATGTGAGGGGTGTACTCACTTTTGTGATACACTGTATATATTTTTTAATTTGTTCATATATTTTGCATTTTCCCCCCAATTTTCCTCCCAATCTAGTCATATCCTATCACCCTATTGCATTATGCTTCCTCTTTACTGGTGTTGACCTCCACTCCAAGAGCCGTGACTAACACATGCCCCTCCGACACGTGTGCGGTAGTCGACTGCATCTTTTCACTCGCACGAGGCGAGTGTGTGGGTTTCCTCCGGGAGCTTCGGTTTCCTCCCACAGTCCAAAGACATGCAGTCAGGTTAATTGGAGACACTAAATTTTCATCTAGGTGAATGGGTGTGTGCATGAGTGTGTGTGTGTCTGCCCTGCGCTGGACTGGCGCCCCGTCCAGGGTGTTACTGTGTGCCTTGTGCCCATTGAAAAGATGGGATAGGCTCCAGCCCTTGAATAAGCGGTTAAGAAAGTGAGTGAGTGGTACATCTGTGGTAGTAAAACATTTTTACATTTTATTCTTGAACAAACTGAACAATATCTACCATGTTTAAAAGATAATTTATAAAGCAGTGGTAGCTAGTAGTAAAGGTACAAGATTAGTAAACAGAAGATTACTGGTTCAAGTCTCCAAGGTTGGGCCCTTATCTCAAGTGATTAATATTGTGAGTGAAGTTTAAGAGCATCTGCAAATTCCATAAATAAAAAAAGGATTCTGTCCTTATTTACTATGAGGTTAAGTGTGGGAGAAGTGATGGCTCATTTTTCTCAATAAAGATGATTTTTATCTTCATTCCCTCTACTCTGCCTCCTGCTTCTCGATTATCTCGATTTTGGGTTATTTCTCAGGCCCCAGTGCTCCGAAGGAAGCTTGTTGTTCAGATTCCCCAGCGTGGGAGTATGGCCCAGAAGACCGTGGTCAGGGCTGAGGCTCGATTGCTTCCAGATTTACCACAAGATACGAATGACCTAGAGATGTTAAACTTCACTTCGCATCTCACACAATGGGTCTAAATTAAATACGTCTGTTGTGTGAAGTTGGTTGATATGGTTTGTGAGTTTACTGCTGTTGATGGAGGGCACAGTGGTGCTGTGGGTAGCGCTGTCACCTCAAAGCAAGGATGGAGTTCTCTGTGGGTTTGCATGGGTTTCCTCTGGGGTGCTCTGGTTTCCTCCCACGGTCCAAAGATGGACCTTTCACCTGATGAATCAGACCCACATGATCCTGACCAGGAAAAAGCAATGAGTGAATATTGAAGATGAAAAATTGAAGACATGCAACTAATATCTCAGAGTTCTGTGGATTAAGTGAGTCATCAGACGAATGGAAAAGGAGTGTTCTCTAGGGAGGAGGTCAGATCCTCGTTCCTGGTTAAGAGGGGTATGATTCATTTAATGGGAAATGCTGAGCCATGACAGTCAGTGTAGACAAATCAGAGGTACATGGACAACCAGTGTTGCTCAATACTGGTCTGACCTAGAGAGGAACCATGTTTGGCTCTCTTTCAGTACCAATTGTTGGAAAATACATGTATTCAGAGAAATCTGTCATTCTGTCTTTATTATTTGGGGAGAGGTCAGCTCCCCAAAAATCATTGTGGGAGCAAGATAAACAGAGTCTGGCAAATGTAGATGAGTTGTTTCACTGCTTGACAGACAGAATGATGTCATTTTTACATTAATGCATTAAAAAAGGCCAATTTTCAATTTTCAAACTATCCAGATGTTACAGTTCCCTTAAAATAAACCCATACAAAGTCATTGTTAATAATCCTTTTTTAAAGCAAAACCATTACCTAGTGTACTGAAACGCTGCTGGACACTCTGAGGCAATTATTGTAATCATGCCAATCGGGTAATTGTAACGCTTTATGGGCTATGACAGACAAGAGGGGTGAACACACACACAGATAGATGTATAACAAAATATGTTTAATAATAACAAAGACACAAAACAGGTTAGAACAAGACAAACGACCTATGCTAAATGCTAATGCTAATTAGCTAATCGAAACACAATGCTAATGCTAAACTAAACACACAAGAACAAAAGCAAACCTAACTCCTAAGCTAAATAAGAATAAACAGGAACTAACAAGAGCTAAACAGAGCTAAACAAGACTAAACAGAGCTAAACAAGACTAAACAGAGCTAAATAGAGCTAAACAAGACTAAACAGAGCTAAACAGCTAAATAGAGCTAAACAAGACTAAACAGAGCTAAACAGAGCTAAACAAGACTAAACAGAGCTAAATAGAGCTAAACAAGACTAAACAGAGCTAAACAAGACTAAACAGAGCTAAAAAGACTAAACAGAGCTAAAAGGAGCTAAACAAGACTAAACAGAGCTAAACAGGACTTAAAAACAAAGTTTAAGGCAAACTGAACAAACAGGGTAAACTGAGCAAACAGGACAAACTGAGCTAAGGCCAACAGGCTAAAGAGGCTAACAGACAAAGGCAATGCAAAGGCAAGGCAAAAGCAAACAACCGACGGACGGAATCTGTTTATTTGTTTGTTAGGATTTTAACGTCATGTTTTACACTTTGGTTACATTCATGACAGGAACGGTAGTTACTCATAACACAAGGTTCATCAATTCACAAGGTTATATCACACACAGTCATGGACAATTTTGTATCTCCAATTCACCTCAATTGCATGTTTTTGTACTGTGGGAGGAAACCGAAGCACCCGGAGGAAACCCACACAGACACGGGGAGAACATTCAAACGTCACACAGAAAGGACCCGGTCCACCCCACCTGGGGATCGAACCCAGGACCTTCTTGCTGTGAGGCGACAGTGCTACCCACTTATACACCATGCCGCCTACGGACAGAATTAAAAGCAAAGTATCGCATCGCAAACCAAACCGAAAAAATTACAGGCAAAATAGTCTCCAAAGACTGTCCCCCAGCTCCCCTCTTAAATAGCCTCAGATAAGGGGCAGCTGGGGCTAATTAGCAGAGGGGACCAATCTGGCTTCGTCAGGGGTGCCGTCAAAAATATTCTGACGTTACTGATATTATGAAATAAATTTAAAATACAAAAAAGTCAACTTATCATGAAAATGTACACCATTAGCCGCCTCAAACATCATAATTTGTCTCACACACCCCTTTCCCCATGCTACAACGTCAACGCGGGTTGCATGCGTTGCCTATAATGATGGGTCGTTCGTGAACGATCCGATTCTATTGAACGGCTCTTTAAAATGAACAAAAGGAACCGAATCGCGCCTCTGGGAGCCGCTATACAGTGGGGTCAAAAAGTATTTAGTCAGCCACTGATTGTGCAGGTTCTCCTACTTTTTTTTAAAGGATTCTCGTTCATTCTTCCCTTAACACGGATCAGTCATCCTGTCCCCTTTGCAGAAAAACAGCCCCAAAGCATGATGTTTCCACCCCCATGCTTCACAGTAGGTATGGTGTTCTTGGGTTCTTCTTCTTCCTCCAAACACGACGAGTTGAGTTTTTACCAAAAAGTTCCATTTTGGTTTCATCTGACCACATGATATTCTCCCAATCCTCTTCTGGATCATCCATATGCTCTCTGGCAAACTTCAGACGGGTCTGGACATGTACTGGCTTAAGCAGGGGGACACGCCTGGCACTGCAGGATTTGAGTCCCTCTCGGCGTAGTGTGTTACTGATGGTAGCCTTTGTTACTTTGGTCCCAGCTCTCTGCAGGTCATTTATCAGGTCCCTCCGTGTAGTTCTGGGATTTTTGCTCACCGTTCTCATGATCATTTTGACCCCACGGGATGAGATCTTGACCCCAAGGGAGATTATCAATGGTCTTGTATGTCTTCCATTTTCTTACAATTGCTCCCACAGTTGATTTATTCACACCAACCTGCTTGCCTATTGTAGATTCACTCTTCCCAGCCTGGTGCAGGTCTACAATTTTCTTCCTGGTGTCCTTCGACAGCTCTTTGGTCTTGGCCATGGTTGAGTTTGGAGTCTGACCTTTTGAGGCTGTGGACAGGTGTCTTTTATACAGATAACGATGTCAAACAGGTGCCATTAATACAGGTAACGAGTGGAGGACAGAAGAGCTTCTTAAAGAAGTTACAGGTCTGTGAGAGCCAGAAATCTTGCTTGTTTGTTATTGACCAAATACTTATTTTCCACCATAATTTACAAATAAATTCTTTAAAAGTCCTACAATGTGATTTCCTGGATTTCTTTTTCTCATTTTGTCTCTCTTAGTTGAAGTGTACCTATGATGAAAATTACAGACCTCTCTCATCTTTCTAAGTAGGAGAACTTGCACAATCAGTGGCTGACTAAATACTTTTTGACCCCACTGTATATATATATATATATATATATATATATATATATATATATATATATTTATATTTCTGTGCAGTTCTTATTGGCTGTAATTCAACCGTTCCGCTTCCATAAGTAGAGGGAATTAATCAGTCATAATAAGAGCTGTTTATTGTCGAAATTCAAATCACTTTCAGTATCGTTGAGAGAGCAAGCGACACACACACACACACACACACACACACACACACACAGAGAGAGAGCGAGAGCTCATTACCTCATTAATGTAAATATTATAATTTTTATTGTTATTATTTTTGCACTGTTTTTATTAATATTTAATTCTATTTTATATTTTTGCTCGAGTAACTGTTTTGTATATATTTGTTCTTTTTTATTGTTATTTGGCAATACGAATGTCATGCCAATAAAGCTTCTTTTGAGTGTGAGTATGAGAGCCATAACCGAGCTACAGAGAAACCATGCAGACAATGAGCAGTGCTAGTGGTATAATGACAAATAACTGAGAAATAAACTATAAACTTGTTTAATGATGTTAAATCTGATTGGTTCATGGCGCGTATGTTTTAAAGCAGAAACAAACAGGCTCATCTCTGCACAAGAGAGGATTTTTCTGAAGCTTAATGCAATGCAACCACAGTACTTCTCATCCCTGTAGTGTTTTTGTGTGTTAGCAGTCCGAGGGAGTGTAAGTTTTTTAATACATTTTAGACTGGGGTGACTCGAGATTTTGAATACTTTTAAAGGGCGCCGTGACTGAAAAAAGGTTGAGAAACACTGCTCTAAACAAACACTTTTCCACCATGTGCTCCTGGACAGGTGGGCGTGGCAGGTGAACAGGAGCTCCAGCAGGAGCACACAGAGGCTGGATCAGTGACAGTAATAAGTAGCCAAGTACTAATAATCAAGTAATCATAACAATGAGTGACACTGATGACTGCATAACAGTCTGTTATAATATATAGTATTATAGATCATATCATATACTGGCATAGATGAGTTGTTCTAGCTTTTAATATCAGTAGCCTTTTATCACACACCGCCTTTAATAGACACGCAGTTGTCCACCACATCTTTTCACCTGCCAGTCTCACAGGGTGCAGTACCTTAAATACCGGACAGTGGTAGCCTATTAGGTAGTGCTTTGGGCTATCAGTCGGAAGATTGTCGGTTCAAATCCAGCCTCTGCTATACAGCCACTGTTGGGTCCTTGAGCAGGGCTCTTAACCCTGTCTGCTCCAGGGATGCCTGCATAGGGTGACGGGACTGTAAATAATTAAACAATGTGTGTAATGATTATAGGAAATACACTATAGTTAGTGTGTTATTAGACTATACAGAATTGATTTACTTGAGGCAGCTGTAGCCTAGCTGTTAATGTACTGGACTAGTAATCAGAAGGTCACTTAACCCTCAATTGCTCAGACTGTATGCTGTTTCAGTACTGTAAGTCGCTTTGGATAAAGGCGTCTGTAAATGTAGATTCCTTGTCCAGACAGCAGAATGCACAGCCAACTGTGCCTGTTTGGGTGACCGGACAGGCCATTAGCACTTTCTGGGATTTAACCTTTAGTGCTTCAGATCTCAGCATCTCATGCATTAGACTGCTGCACAACACAAACACATTTTGTTTTATGCAGATTTATATTAAAATGTTAGTCAAGATAAGAATTTAAGGGGTTAATCATAACCACTAATAACAGTTAGGAGGCCAATCTTTAGTTTAATTACATAACAGATCTTATTACACCATAAAATGACTCTAATTAGCTGCTAATCTGAGCTCCCCAGTCTCATGGCTTTGCTTAGGCTTACAGCTTTGATGTTGCTCCCACCTCTCCTCTTTGAAACCAGTTCTCTCACACTTTTCTCCAGATGTACAGTATATTCAGTCTTCAGATCATGTTCGGCTTTTCTTCTTCCTGAATGATCTGGAAGTAGAAAACTAGAAACCAGTTCTAGGCTAGAGCTGCGTTTAGTTGCAGTGCTTAGTCTGCCAGTGCAGGGGTTGTTTTGCGCTGTAGCCTAGAAATTTATCTCGGTGTGCAGTTGCATTTTGGTTTATCTGCAGCCACAGCTAGTTCATGTGAGGATTAATTGTACACCTGTTTAAATGTTGTTAGCATGGAATCGTTCTGCTAGAATTGAAGCTTGATGAGTAAGAAAATGTAAAATATTAATGAACAATGAAAAATGATAACTGCGCATTGTAGCGCTTGTGTACATCTTGGTAGCTCAGCGCTTAAGGTACTGGACTAGTAATTATGGGGTTGCCGATTCAAGACCCACCACCAGTTAGCACTGTTGGGCCCCTGAGCAAGGACCTTAACCCTCAATTGCCTTGCATCGTATCATTGTATTCAGTGATAATTGTAAGTCACTTTGGTATATATATTATCCAATCAGCCATAACATTAAAACCACCTCCTTGTTTCTACACTCACTGTCCACTTTATCAGCTCCACTTACCATATAGAAGAAGTGTATATATACGTATATATGTATATAATTTAGTCTTATATTTTAAACATAAACAGTTATATACACATATATTACTTTTAAAATAAAATAAAATAAAGATTTAAAATAAAATCTTTTACTTCCAAGTATTCAGACCCTTTTTATGACACTCCAATGTGGACAGATGCATCCTATTAACTTAAATTATTCTTTGATTGTGATTATAACTCAACCTGGAGTCAACCTGTAGCAATTTGAATTGATTAGACAGTTTAGAAAGGCACATGACTACATTTATAAAAGCCCACAATTTACTCTGTGTTGTCAGGTTTAGAGCAATGAAATAACACCGTGTTCCCAGGGCCACATTGATCTTAATAATTTGTAAAAGGATAAAATTTTGAACCTTCCCAGGGTTGGTCTTCCAGCCAGCAAATTAGACATTCGACCATGAAGGGCCTTGGTTGCAGAAATAAGAAAGAACCCAATGGTCACTTCTAAAGAGCTTCAAAAGTCTTGTGCAGAGATGGGAGAACATGTTAGACAGACAATTCTCTGCAGCACTTCGTGGCAAGTGTCTAAATGTCCTTGAATCAGCTAAAGCCCAGACTTAAACCGCATCAACTATCAGTGGAGATACCTGACGTTGGCAGTTCACAGATGCTTATGTCATTAGCTTATACAAGTATTGAATGAATAGTACTGATACTATTTGCTTTATTATTATGAGTGAATATTTGTAGATTCATAAGTAAAATAGCAAGCAATTTAATTCATAATTAAATTCACAATATACAAAATGTTCAAAGGGTCATGGGGTCTGAATACTTTCTGAATCTACCGCACTGTCCGGAAAGTCCAACTTTTTTACTTTTAACTGTTCTTTTTTGGCTGTAATAGGTGGTCTCACAAGTGCTTATGGTGCTTAAAAAAGTCGATTTAGAACACAAAGTCTGTTAAAGTTGGGAATGTACTCTTTTTACCCAGTGAGAAGCTGGCAGACTAGTGTCAGGATGTTTCCCTAGTGTGACGAAAGAGCTGTTTAGTGAGAGAACTGAGGAATGTCCTCCAGCTTAATAAGATTTGCTTGGGAATTAAAGCTGACGAAAAGTTGCTTATATGTAATGGCTACTTGCCAATAGGGGGCATCGTTTACCAACAGATCTTCCTGTATGTTAGAGGATGCCTTGTATAGGAAGACTGCGTTTAAAAGCTTGTTAAGTGGTTAAGGGTTTGATGATCAATAATATTTTACTTGTACTGTTGACTGATAGTTTCCTTTTTTCATTTAAGGGTGTCCTATTAGTTTAAAATATACTGCAGAGCTAGATTATGCTTTAAATGAAGTCTTTACCAGTTGAATGATGCAGCAAATGAACAATTTAAGTTCAGAGATCATTTCATTGTAGCAAAAGAGCAATGATTATAAGAATCTTTCCAAGACCTTGAACATTTCATAAAACCCCACTGGGAGCACTGTCTGGAATTTCCAAACTTTTGGCGCAACATCAAATTTGTCTGGCTGTAGGGGAAAGCCCAAAATCTGTCCAGAGGCCTCATCAGGACAACAAAGGGAAACCCCTGTGTTACAGCAAAAGATGTACAGGATGTTCTGATGAAGGCTGGAACAAATGTGTCAGTGGGAACCACAAGAAGATCACTTAACAACTAGGGACTTCATGGCCGGACGTCACCAATCATGCCATTCTTGACCAAGAAGCATAGTAATGAATCAACACTGGAACTGTTTGGCCATACAGATCAGTGATTTATCTGGTGCAAGGCTTATGACCAGAAGAATACTCCTCATGGTCAAGCATAGAGATGGGCCAGTACTGATCTGGCAATCTTAACCACATGACTGGCATTTCTATCAGGAGTGTCGAGACCAGTGTTGTAAAATTGATCTTTGGTGATAATTGAACTTTCCAGCAAGACAATGATCCAGCAAACCTGTCTGGCTGTGGGGGAAAGCCCAAAATATGTCCAGAGGCCTCATCAGGACAACAAAAGGGAAACCCAAAAACGTACAGGATGTTCTGATGAAGGCTGGAACAAATGTGTCAGTGGGAACCACAAGAAGATCACTTAACAACTAGGGACTTCGTAGCCGGACATCACCAATCACGCCACATTTGACCAAAGGTCGACTGTAATAGGGCTTAGAATTTGGATAAGACTGCAGAGTTCTGGGACACAGTTCTATATAGTGATGAATCAACACTGGAACTGTTTGGCCATATGAATCGGCGGTTTGTCTGGTGCAGGAAAGGTGAGGCTTATGACCAGAAGTATACTCCTCATGGTCAAGCATGAAGGTGGGTCGGTGATGATATGGAGATGTTTTCTGCGGCAGGGACTGGTGATCTTAACCATGTGACTGGCATTTTTAGGAGGAATGTCGAGACCTGTGTTGTAAAATTTAACTTGGGTGATAATTGGACGTTCCAGCAAGACAATGATCCAGCAGACCTGTCTGGCTGTGGGGGAAAGCCCAAAATGTGTCCAGAGGCCGCATCAGGAGAACAAAGGAGAAACCCCTGTGTTACTGCAAAAGACGTACAGGATGTTCTGATGAAGGCTGGAAGAAATGTGTCAGTCGGAACCACAAGAAGATCACTTAACAACTAGGGACTTCATGGCTGGACATCACCAATCATGCCATTCTTGACCAAAGGTCTACTGTAATAGGGCTTAGAATTTGGATAAGACTGCAGAGCTCTGGGACACAGTCCTATATAGTGATGAATCAACACTGGAACTGTTTCGCTGAGTGATTTGTGTGGTGCAAGAAAGGCGAGGCTTATGACCAGAAGAATACTCCACATGGTCATGCATTGAGGTTGGTCAGTTATGATATGGAGATGTTTTCTGCTGCAGAAACGGGCAGTTTTGACCACATGACTAAGACATTTTTATCAGAAAGGTTAAGATCTCCTGTGATGTTGTAAATTGAACCTTGGTCATAATTGGACTTTCTTGCAAGACAATTATCCAGAGCAAAATTTGGTTAAAGAGTCAGCCTGGAGCATCATGAAGTGGCCTTCTCAGTGTCCAGATTTAAATCCTATAGAAAACCTTTGGTGGAATTTAAAGAAAGAGATCACCCATTCTTCTCAAGCAAAAGCTTCCAGCTCATTAAGGTTTAAAGATTCCACAAGAGAGGTATCAGAAGCTTGTTAGCACTTAATGAAATCGCCTGTTAGAAGCAATCAAGACAAAAAGATGTTCCACCAAGTACTGAAGCTGGGGGAATAATAGTTATATAATAGTGCACAATAACATTTGTCAAGAGAACTAGATGTTTATTAATTAGACTCACAATGACGTCAACTTAAATTATTTAAATTGCTTATATATAACAATAAATATCCTGTCTCTGTTTACTGAGACACATCACTATAGAAGCTTTTAGGTGAGGGGGTTGAATATTTCCATTCGCAGCAGAATATCTGGTTTGGTCTGGTTTTGTCCACAATATTAGAGATTTCTGGCCTGGTTCTAGTTGTGTAATCTGACTGAAATCTCTGTGTGTGTGTGTGTGTGTGTGTGTGTGTGTGTGTGTGTGAGATAGGGAGATATCCAGCAACTGCTGATTTCAGATGACCCTCGGGCTGCAAAACACTACTGCAATCACTACATTCCCGACTGTGACTCTCCTCTGCCTTATATTACCCAGAACCATGAACCTGAGGAGGTGAGTGCCCCCATCCCACTGCATGCATACACAAACACATACACACTAGCTTGCTCTTTTACAGTATCCGCCATGCTACATTTTCTTCTGCCGTGTGACCGTATGACCCTTTTCTGTCTCTCATTATTTGCTGCTGGTTGGTATTTTAATGACCCCTGTTTACACCTGGGTGTTTCGTGCTTCTTGTGTCCGGATTGTATCAACTCCATTTTATTGAATCTCCAGATATAATCTGAACACTGCTCTTCCTGTGATATTCAAATTAGTTCATTATTTTTTACCCACGTCCAGCACTGTTTTATGTTTTCAGTTGTTTTATAAAACAAATAGGTTCACCAGCTTTGCAAAAAGGCTTGTTATTAATAAAATATTTTAATTAATGATTCATTTCATACACATACAGTGTATCACAAAAGTGAGTACACCCCTCACATTTCTGCAGATATTTAAGTATATCTTTTCATGGGACAACACTGACAAAATGACACTTTGACACAATGAAAAGTAGTCTGTGTGCAGCTTATATAACAGTGTAAATTTATTCTTCCCTCAAAATAACTCAATATACAGCCATTAATGTCTAAACCACCCGCAACAAAAGTGAGTACACCCCTTAGTGAAAGTTCCTGAAGTGTCAATATTTTGTGTGGCCACCATTATTTCCCAGAACTGCCTTAACTCTCCTGGGCATGGAGTTTACCAGAGCTTCACAGGTTGCCACTGGAATGCTTTTCCACTCCTCCATGACGACATCATGGAGCTGGCGGATATTCGAGACTTTGCGCTCCTCCACCTTCCGCTTGAGGATGCCCCAAAGATGTTCTATTGGGTTGAGGTCTGGAGACATGCTTGGCCAGTCCATCACCTTTACCCTCAGCCTCTTCAATAAAGCAGTGGTTGTCTTAGAGGTGTGTTTGGGGTCATTATCATGTTGGAACACTGCCCTGCGACCCAGTTTCCGGAGGGAGGGGATCATGCTCTGCTTCAGTATTTCACAGTACATATTGGAGTTCATGTGTCCCTCAATGAAATGTAACTCCCCAACACCTGCTGCACTCATGCAGCCCCAGACCATGGCATTCCCACCACCATGCTTGACTGTAGGCATGACACACTTATCTTTGTACTCCTCACCTGATTGCCGCCACACATGCTTGAGACCATCTGAACCAAACAAATTAATCTTGGTCTTATCAGACCATAGGACATGGTTCCAGTAATCCATGTCCTTTGTTGACATGTCTTCAGCAAACTGTTTGCGGGCTTTCTTGTGTAGAGACTTCAGAAGAGGCTTCCTTCTGGGGTGACAGCCATGCAGACCAATTTGATGTAGTGTGCGGCGTATGGTCTGAGCACTGACAGGCTGACCCCCCACCTTTTCAATCTCTGCAGCAATGCTGACAGCACTCCTGCGCCTATCTTTCAAAGACAGCAGTTGGATGTGACGCTGAGCACGTGCACTCAGCTTCTTTGGACGACCAACGCGAGGTCTGTTCTGAGTGGACCCTGCTCTTTTAAAACGCTGGATGATCTTGGCCACTGTGCTGCAGCTCAGTTTCAGGGTGTTGGCAATCTTCTTGTAGCCTTGGCCATCTTCATGTAGCGCAACAATTCGTCTTTTAAGATCCTCAGAGAGTTCTTTGCCATGAGGTGCCATGTTGGAACTTTCAGTGACCAGTATGAGAGAGTGTGAGAGCTGTACTACTAAATTGAACACACCTGCTCTCTATGCACACCTGAGACCTAGTAACACTAAAAAATCACATGACATTTTGGAGGGAAAATGACAAGCAGTGCTCAATTTGGACATTTAGGGGTGTAGTCTCTTAGGGGTGTACTCACTTTTGTTGCCGGTGGTTTAGACATTAATGGCTGTATATTGAGTTATTTTGAGGGAAGAATAAATTTACACTGTTATATAAGCTGCACACAGACTACTTTTCATTGTGTCAAAGTGTCATTTTGTCAGTGTTGTCCCATGAAAAGATATACTTAAATATCTGCAGAAATGTGAGGGGTGTACTCACTTTTGTGATACACTGTAATTGCAAAAAAGCATGGCAACAGTATAATAACACGCATAGACTGAATTACAGTTGTATTTTAAAACATTAATTTTTTTTTAATTGGTACACAGTTTATCGATCTGGGTCTAACTATAAATAATCATAAAATCATAATTTGCTATGATTCATATTAAAACAGTGTTGACTGATTATATACTGTATATGAAAACAAGATTGTTGTATTGATTTATATTGAAAATAATCTTAAATAATCCAGATTATTTAAAAATATCCAATATTGACAATAATTCTTACAAGACTTTTTATGCTTTTATATTTCGTGCCAACACCAGTATTCACAGACCACATGCTGGGATGTATTAGTAGAAGGTTCTCTTGTCATATATGTCTTAAAGAGACTTGGTAAACTCAATTATAATGGCCTATCTGACCTGGTTGAAGTCCCAGATAGTTGGTTTATTTTTATTTAGAGTAAATAGAAGCAGTAAACAATTATCTGTCCATCCATCCACTCATTTACCTGTCCATCCATCCATCCACTTGTTCGTCCATTCATCCATCCACCCATGTTCACTCACCTACCCTTCTATTTGCCGTCCATCCATTCATCCATCCATCCATCCATCCATCCATGCATCCATCTACTCATTTACCTGTCCATCCGTCCATCCATCCACCATCCATGCAATGAACCATCCATCCATCCATCCACGCAAATGAACCAATCATCCATCCATCCATCCATCCATCCACCATCCACCCAAATCATCCATCCATCCATCCATCCATCCATCCATCCATCCACCATCCACCCAAATCATCCATTCATTCATCCATCCAACCAACCACCCACCCATCCATCCATCCACTTGTTCATCCATCCATCCACTTGTTCATCCATCCATCCATTCATCCTTCCATCCATGCACTTGTTCGTCCGTCCGTCCGTCTGTCTGTCCATCCATTCCCCCATCCATCCATCCTTCCACTTGTTCGTCCGTCCGTTTGTCTGTCCATCCATCCATCCACTTGTTTGTCCATCCATCCATCCATCCACTTGTTTGTCCATCCATCCATTCATCCATCCTCTTGTTCGTCCATCTATCCATCCATCCACTTGTTGGTCCATCCCATCCATCCATTCATCCTTCCATCTGTTCATCCTTCCATCTGTTCATCCTTCCATCTGTTCATCATGTATTTTTTTAAATGATACACCTGTATTTTTTGTGAATTATAAATAATTCGAACACTCAGGAGGATTGAAACAAACAAGTGTAAACATACTTGATGATTTTTTTTTTTATGTATATATAATTGGATGGAAGTTTGACATTTTATAGCTCACTAGAAGTGCAAGTTGTGACAAGTACTGTTTGCAGTCTTTATATCATTTGATTTAAACAGTCTATTCTAAACTAGTTTTATTTCACCTTGCTTTGTGCCCTGCTGATTTTTACTGGATTGTGAAGCTGAAATAGCTGTATTTTGTTGTTTTTGTGTCCATTCCCAGTCCCATGTGTCACCTGTGAATCAGACATGTGGTTTATTTTATTTGTTTTGATATATAATTCCAGGACTCATATTCCATTTTTTCTCTTTCTGATAAGCCAGTTATGAAATTGCTTGGTATTTTTTTCCTCAAACCTTTATCTGTGAATGCGCAGTGCATGCTGAATCGTTTTGCCTGGTATAAGTGGATGTGCTTTGCCTCATAGGCACAACTCTAAAGAGTTTGGAGCTTTAATGACTATTCTTCTGGATGAGTGATCTTTTTGGTGCGCCCTCGGCGCCTGGGGTTTTAATAGATGCATTTACATTTACTGCAGGTTTTCTGGGCTGCCGTCCCAGAGCAGGCGTCTGTCAGCCAAGCAATAAAAGAGTGGATATGAGTGGATATACTGGGCCTGAACTGTCTGTGCCAGATAGCTACCTGTCTCTTCTATCACTCCCTCACTTTATTTATTAGTACAGTATCCTGTGCCAGCAGCCTTTAAAGAAATCCTTCACTTGAAAGTGCTAACTGCTAGCTAATAAAACCATGTGTTCAGTAGCCAGAATTAACATTATGCTAATCCATCTTCACCTGACTATTCAGTAAATATTTCTCTTAAAGCCCTATATATAGCTAATGCCAGTTAATATAGAGTGACATGTCACTACATGTCTACCACACTAATACACTCTGTCCATATGGTAGATACACAATTTCTGTTGACAAACATTGCAAGTATACAAAAATGACAAGCATACCACATGACATTAACATAAAATACCATGTTAAACGTTTATTGCTTGAATCTTAGTAAAATAACACCACTCTAGGATGAAGGATTATTCGTTTCTTTAGCTAGCTGGCTAATGGCACTGTAGCCAATTAATAAACACACATTAGCTAGCTGTTGTACATTGTAAGTATAAATGTACAAAAACATATTCTCTGCTTTATAGACTATACTTGTAGGTAAACTTGAAGTATGTGTGTGAAGTGTAACCTGGGGTAGCATTGTTTATTTTAGCAAGCTAGGTAAGTTTGCAAGCCACTTTTCTCTAAAAAGGTCACCATGCATTCTTCTGGAAGAGCTCCATAAAGTGCTTCACGATGCAAGGGTTTTTTTAGGATTAGTGATTTCTTTTGGCATGCCCTTTTACTAAACTTTTTATTTGACCATTTAAGTTCCATTGAAGTCAAATGAGTCACATAAAAAAATCTATCTTTCTTGCTACTGTATGAGTAGGGCCCTACTAAATTCCTGGGAAAATGTGCAGACCTGGTTTTTTAAAAAGCACAGATTTTTAATGAAAAGTGCCACATTTTACGGACATCATTAAATAACAAGTTGAATGTAAACCTAGAACATTCAGCGACTGTGTGAGGCTCCGTCTCAAATACGAAAACACTTGACATCCCCCCTGCATCCACAGAATTGGTTGGGAGTTTTCCAAACTCAGTTACCTGAGTAATGTTAGCTACTTTAGACTTCGACATCTTGGACATTTTGACTAACCGATTGCTAACTGAATTGCCGTAGGATTGCTTGGACCACCTCATAGTGCAAATTAACCAGTAAACATGAGACACTTAAATGCTACACGAATGAAAAATGTTAAATTACTAAACACAAATCTTACATTTTGAATTTCATTGCAAATCGGTCCATAACAGGATTTTCATGGCCGTGAATTAGGTAGGGCCTTATGTATCAGTCACCTTAGCTAAATATTCTGACTAAATTAAAGGTTGAATTCCACTATAAACTACATTTGAATTTAATGCCTTCAACTTACTCAAAAATGATGGGATGGGGCAAAATAAGGGTGGAAAGTTTATAGAACACTCACACTGCTTTGAAAGATTCCAGAAAAAACAGCTGAGGGTATCATGACTGGGTATAAATTCTTTGCAGGGAAAGATGGTTCACCAATTTGTGCCAAACTTAATGGGAGAACTGTCAATCACCACAAAACTGTAAATAATCAATGTCTTTCACCATCTACTGTACATAATATTGTGAAAAGATTAAAAAAATACAGAGTATTCTGTGTATAGCAAACATTAAAACCACTGATGAATGTGCATGCCCTTTGAGTCCTTAGAGAGTAGTGCATGAGAACTATAGCCACATGGGCTCAGGAGTACTTTGTTTACTAAAAAATTTGACTACAAAATTGTAGTCACATAATGCACAAGAAAGCCATACACCAATTCAATGCAGAAACTCTGGCAAGTTCTCTAGACCCAAGCTCATCTCAGATGCACCAAACAACAGTTCAGTTTTTCTGTCCACACAAACATGATTGGGCAAGTTTGAGGGAGGGAAGGTCGAACTAGGTCTTTGCTGGACTGGTCTGTGTGTTTGCACGTAGGGGATGGAGTCACATGAAACTTAGCATGGCTCTCTGTATGGGATACAGCTCTGTATGGGAACCCAACAATGGATGGTGAGAACATTTCTCAACCCAAAATTGAGAATAATTGAGGTCTTACACCATCTACTGTACATAATATTGTGAACATTTAAAAAAAAATCCAGGTAAGTCTCAATCTGTGTATAGAAAACATCTGCGTCTCCTTTGAGCGCTTAGTAAGCACTGCATGAGAAACCGTCATGCTACTGCAACAACTACAGCCATATGGGCTCAGGTCCACACAAACACAGTTGGGCGTGTTCAAGGGGGGGGGGGGAGGTCGGACAAGATCCTTTCTCACTGCCACTGCGATATGCGATCTCCAGGACTGGAGGTCCAGGATCTGCACAAGTAGGGACAGAGTCACATGAAGCTTAGCATGGCTCTCTGTGCGGGATACAGCTCTGTATGGGAACCCAACAATGGATGGTGAGAACATTTCTCAACCCAAAATTGAGAATAATTGAGGTCTTTCACCATCTACTGTACATAATATTGTAAAAAAATAAAAAAATATCCAGGGAAGTCTCAATCTGTGTGTAGAAAACATTAAAACCACTGATTAATGTGCGTCTCCTTTGAGCGCTTAGTAAGCACTGCTTCAGAAACCGTCATGCTACTGTGATAACTATAGCTATATGAGTTGTAGCCTGGCGGTTAAGGTACTGGACTAGTAAGGCAAGGCAAGGCAAGGCAAGTTTATTTGTATAGCACCTTTCATACACATTGGCAATTCAAAGTGCTTTACATAAGGAAAAAAAAAAATTAAAAGCATTAAAACATTCCTGAGATCTAGAACCTCAGAAAGACTTCTTGCAAACATTTAGTTACAATTAAGAGAGCATGAAATTCAAACAAGAGAGATAAAAAATTAAGAACATGAAAAACTAAAAGAAAATATAGTAAAATATACCCTACAATTTAGGGAATATGAAATTAAAACAAGAGAGATAAGCAATTAAGAACATGAAAACTAAAAGAAAATATAGTAAAATATACCCTACAGTTTAGAGAATATAAAATTAAAACAAGAGAGATACACGTTATTATAAGGGTTAATTATACATATTAACAGGGAAATTACAGTACTAAATACTAAGACTATCCCACAGACTGACAGCAGACAAAGTAACTTATACTACCAGTCGTCACCAATAGTACAGTGTTCCAGTTCTACTGCCACACAATGACGCTCCTATAGCGATTTCGTCCATGGTGATATCTCTGTCTTACATAGACAGGCGTTCCAGACATGTTTACTGTTAATCCTTAAACTACGGGTCAGGTGGAACACACAGTGTCACCTTTTCTAGTACTATGGGCCAGACGGTATCACACAGCGTCGTCTGATTCCCACCGGGGCGGAACACACAGCATTACCTAGTAGTGCTGCAACTAACGATTATTTTAGTAGTCGACTAATCTGACGATTATTTTTTTGATTAGTCGACTAGTCAACGATTATTTATGTCATACCCTCCATCTCTGCCTTAACATAACAAAACTCTGTTATGTTATTTAAGTTCCAATATCAAATTAAAATAATGACCCATGAAACATGAATATGAAACTTAAGCTTGATAGTTTAATTAAATATACTTGAAACATTAATACACAATCACAATAAAACAATTCAATTAAATAAGAAAGCTTTGGACAGCATTAGAAACTGTTATGTTTCAGAAGTTATCACTCTGGAAGTCAAAAACATTTATAACATGTCGTTGAGAAACATGTGAATGCTGTCTGTGAAGACCTCAGCCGTTTGAGGGGAGCATGAACCTCTTGTCTTCTCATCCACACTCCATTCTACAGCGAGTTCTCTAGGCCCAAGCGTATCTCAGATGCACCAAACAGTAAAAACATGCTTTGGTCAGTTGAAACCACACAAATGGATGATTGGATGTGTTTGAGGGAGGGAAGGTTGGACACGGTCCCTTCCTGCTCCCTTTGCGATATGCAATCTCCTGGACTGGTCTGTAAGTCTGCACAAGTAGGGGGCAGAGTCACATGTACGTGATACGGCTATGAGTTAGAACTCTGGCAGGTGATACGAAGGGTGTGTGGTGATCCGGTTCTCCTTAATCAGATCTAAGGTTGTGCAAGCAGCAGTGGATTTACTGTTGGGAATTGGAAATTGGACTAGATTGGGATATAAAGATCTAGAAAATCTAGAAAAAAAGAAACACATGATCTTAATGGTAACAAAGTTGAATACAAAAACATTAAGTTCTAATGCAGCAGAACATAAAGCAGCAGGATACCAAACATTTTATGACTGTTCTGACCCAAACAGCCTTGACCAGACATCCACAGCATGGACATGCACAGTAATATGGATACAAACATGCTGTGATTGAGATACAATGCAGCATCATGCTGGGAATTATGGGAAGACGCAGCACCCTTGTAAAACTGTCAATATTTATTGCATGTAAATGTACACCCATGCATACTGGTTTGTCATCTTGTTTGTGAGAATGTGCCTTCATTTTTCTGCACGTGTGTGTGACTCAGAACCATGACTAAGTGTGACAGTGGGTCAGATTTTTGGGGTGCTCCACTGGGGAAAAACCGAAGAACATCAATTTGTGCTTAGGGTCATGGAGACTATGATTTATACCCAGCGCTTCCCACGCTTAATGTATTAGAGTGTGTTTGTGTGTTTTTCTGCACATACTGCAAACCAGAGCCAGTTGGCTTTGTGTCTACAGACCACAGCTGAGAGAACAGGCTGTAAAATCATGCCTCATCAACATCACCCACATTACTGACCCAGTTCTGCTGTTACACACTGATCCCATTTACAGCCCACCTGACCCATCATCAGCTTCTATCATTCACACATATTTATCGACAGCTTTTGTTACGCACTCTCATATGCACTGTCTCGATAAAATGCCTTATCCACTCACCAGTTCAAAGATAGATGGAAATTTGTTTGGTAGCTCTCAGAGAGGCCAGCATACATATACAGGGCCATATACACTGGCAGTTACTGGACTAGTAATCAAAAGGTTGCTGGTTCAAGCCCCACCACTGCCAGGTTGTCTCTGTTGGACCCTTGAGCAAGGCCCTTAACTCTCAATTGCTTAGAAAATATACTGTCACAGTACTGTAAGTCGCTTTGGATAAAAGCATCTTGCTAAATGCCAAAAATGTAAATGTAAATGGTAGGTCCCCTATAGGAGCGTAGGACTGCAGAAACACAGGGCATGGACTCCACAAGCTTGCACAAATATTCTGTGGGCAATGAACATCATACTTGTATTTGTGTTCCACAGTGTGGTGCATGTCAATCCAAATGTGTTTGATAACATTAAGATCTGGGGTGACTTAGGTGGGAATGACAAAACCCTTAATTTAGTTGAGTGTTATTCCTTGTGGTCACTGTTTTAAAGTGGTAGAAGAGCCATAATGAGTCTGTCTAAAATACACCGATGAGGAATAACATTATGACCACCTTCCTAATATTGTGTTGGTCCCCGTTTTGCTGCCAAAACAGCCCTGACCCATCGAGGCATGGATTCCACTAGACCCCTGAAGGTGTGCTGTGGTATCTGGCACCAAGATTTTAGCAGCAGCTCTTTTAACTCCTGTAAGTTGTGAGGTGGGGCCTCCATGGATCAGACTTGTTTGTCCAGCACATCCCACAGATGCTCGATTGGATTGAGATCTGGGGAATCTGGAGGCCAAGTCAACACCTCAAACTCGTTGTTGTGCTCCTCAAACCATTCCTGAAGCATTTTTGCTTTGTAGCAGGGTGCTTTATCCTGCTGAGAGAGGCAGGTAACTTTTGATAGATACTGACCACTGCAGACCGGGAACACCACACAAGAGCTGCAGTTTTGGAGATTCTCTTGCCAGTTTGTCTAGCCATCACAATTTGGCTCTTGTCAAACTTGCTCAAATCCTTATGCTTGCCCAATTTTCCTGCTTCTAACACATGACCTTTGAGGATAAAATGTTCACTTGCTGCCTAATATATCCCACCTAATAACAGGTGCCGCGATGAATAGATAATCAGTCACCTGTCAGTGGTCATAATGTTATGCCTGATCGGTGTAAAGAGGCTAGTAAAAACGAACAAATAAATAAATGTAAATGTGTAAATGTATTGCTGGTCTTAAATTTGGTAAGTATATGGCTAAGAGTGGGTGTGAAAACACTTCCTCACTCAAAACTGTTGCATATTGCATGCATGCATGCACAGTTGTCTTCTGTCTGAAAAAAAGCCTTTATTTGCTATATACAGTGTATCACAAAAGTGAGTACACCCCTCACATTTCTGCAGATATTTAAGTATATCTTTTCATGGGACAACACTGACAAAATGACACTTTCACACAATGAAAAGTAGTCTGTGTGCAGCTTATATAACAGTGTAAATTTATTCTTCCCTCAAAATAACTCAATATACAGCCATTAATGTCTAAACCACCGGCAACAAAAGTGAGTACACCCCTAAGAGACTACACCCCTAAATGTCCAAATTGAGCACTGCTTGTCATTTTCCCTCCAAAATGTCATGTGATTTGTTAGTGTTACTAGGTCTCAGGTGTGCATAGGGAGCAGGTGTGTTCAATTTAGTAGTACAGCTCTCACACTCTCTCATACTGGTCACTGAAAGTTCCAATATGGCACCTCATGGCAAAGAACTCTCTGAGGATCTTAAAAGACGAATTGTTGCGCTACATGAAGATGGCCAAGGCTACAAGAAGATTGCCAACACCCTGAAACTGAGCTGCAGCACAGTGGCCAAGATCATCCAGCGTTTTAAAAGAGCAGGGTCCACTCAGAACAGACCTCGCGTTGGTCGTCCAAAGAAGCTGAGTGCACGTGCTCAGCGTCACATCCAACTGCTGTCTTTGAAAGATAGGCGCAGGAGTGCTGTCAGCATTGCTGCAGAGATTGAAAAGGTGGGGGGTCAGCCTGTCAGTGCTCAGACCATACGCCGCACACTACATCAAATTGGTCTGCATGGCTGTCACCCCAGAAGGAAGCCTCTTCTGAAGTCTCTACACAAGAATGCCCGCAAACAGTTTGCTGAAGACATGTCAACAAAGGACATGGATTACTGGAACCATGTCCTATGGTCTGATGAGACCAAGATTAATTTGTTTGGTTCAGATGGTCTCAAGCATGTGTGGTGGCAATCAGGTGAGGAGTACAAAGATAAGTGTGTCATGCCTACAGTCAAGCATGGTGGTGGGAATGCCATGGTCTGGGGCTGCATGAGTGCAGCAGGTGTTGGGGAGTTACATTTCATTGAGGGACACATGAACTCCAATATGTACTGTGAAATACTGAAGCAGAGCATGATCCCCTCCTTCCGGAAACTGGGTCGCAGGGCAGTGTTCCAGCATGATAATGACCCCAAACCCACCTCTAAGACGACCACTGCTTTATTGAAGAGGCTGAGGGTAAAGGTGATGGACTGGCCAAGCATGTCTCCAGACCTAAACCCAATAGAACATCTTTGGGGCATCCTCAAGCGGAAGGTGGAGGAGCGCAAAGTCTCGAATATCCGCCAGCTCCGTGATGTCGTCATGGAGGAGTGGAAAAGCATTCCAGTGGCAACCTGTGAAGCTCTGGTAAACTCCATGCCCAGGAGAGTTAAGGCAGTTCTGGGAAATAATGGTGGCCACACAAAATATTGACACTTCAGGAACTTTCACTAAGGGGTGTACTCACTTTTGTTGCCGGTGGTTTAGACATTAATGGCTGTATATTGAGTTATTTTGAGGGAAGAATAAATTTACACTGTTATATAAGCTGCACACAGACTACTTTTCATTGTGTGAAAGTGTCATTTTGTCAGTGTTGTCCCATGAAAAGATATACTTAAATATCTGCAGAAATGTGAGGGGTGTACTCACTTTTGTGATACACTGTACATATACACATGTAGAGTACAATAAAATTCTTGGAAGCAGCGGTCAGAAAGCATTGTACGGCGCCCCTGGAGCAGAAAGGGTTAAGGGCTTTGCTCAAGTTCAACAGTGGCTTCACAGCAGAGACTGGATTTAAACTGACAATCTTCTGATTGGTAGCCCAAAGCTCTACCCACTAGGCTACCAGTGTCCCCATGAAATGCAATTATAGACATAACCTTGTGGTCACTACTGATAATTAAGTCCAAACCTGCTGATTCTCTGGCATACCATGGCACCACAGTGGATCCAGTGGCATCAGTTCTCAGTTCTTGTTCTACAATCACACACTTAAGTTTACTGGACTGTGGTCATATTGTTGCGGTCCGTGACTCTGAGTCAGCAGACTTAACAATGTTCTCTGTATTGTTATCTTGTGCTTTTGGTGTTTACATTTCGTAATTGTTCACATTTTTGTACTCCCTTTCTGAACCATTACCTCTCACCTTTCACAAAAGACCAAACCCCTTAAGCATGAAGACGTGATGCAAGGCGACGAACCAGAGCCACCAAAGAAGAAGAAAGGCAGGAAGGGCAAAAAGAACAAAAACAAGAAGGACAAGAAGGACCGATCGAAGAAAAAGGGCAAAAAAGAGTCAAGGAAGAAGAGGAAAGAGGCAGAAGCTCTCGAGGAGGGATTTCTCAAGGTGTCTACTTTCCGGCCAGAGTTTTTGACACGGCATACGTCGTCTGTTGGGATGGAACCTTCTCAGACTTCTGCACCAATCACAGCTGTAACCAGTGAGCAGATACCTGAGATGCCTACTCATGAGCCAGAGATCAGTGATGTGCACTCGACAATGCTTTCTACTACATTGCCTGCAAGTCCTGGTGATGCCATTGAAGTACCCAGTGCTTCACCTCATTCTCCTGACATTAAGGTAAAGGCATTTTGCCCCTTGCCCTTTTGCTCTATCATCTTCCTCCTAATCACCTTCTGACCCTCCTAACCACAGATTAACCTTACCACCCCACCCTCAACTCCCAAACTAACCAACCCTTACTGCAATGGACACTGCAGTAACCACATTTACAACAGTGATACCCAACAGACAGCCTGCCAGCCATCTGGTTATTTAACTTTGAAATTGAAGCAGGTTATAAATTATTCTGGACAACCTTAAATAGATTATGTTCCACCTGGCATTTAGGAAATGTTATAACCATTAGGGCAGTGGGTACCCTGCTGCACAGACTACAAAAAATATCTCCAAGCACTCTATTACCTGAAGATTGCTAGTTTGACCTAGTGGCCTGTTCACACCAGGTTTTTGTGCCTGAAATAATGCAATAACATTTAAAACAATAAAGGATTTTGACCCCGTCCAACATATAAATGTATAAAATTCAATATTCTGTGTTGTTTTTTTCAACCATGACCCACAAATTAGCATCAGCAGTCAATAGCACAACTATCATGCTGTCTTTACCATTAAAGGTGATACACAGTCGATCTAAAATGGCAATAGTGCTTACTATTGCATTTAGCTGTAGCACACTCTAATGTAGCTGCTTATTAAAAAATCCAAACCACGACCGCTCAGGTGGCGCAGCGGTAAAAACACACGCTGGAACCACAGCTGGGATCTCGAATACATCGTATCGAATCTCAACTCTGCCTGCCGGCTAGGCTGAGCAGCCACATGAGCAACAATTGGCCTGGTGTTCAGAGAGGGGCAGGATATTCAAGCCGGATAGACACGGGATGGCGCCTGCACAGACACGAGAAAAGAGTGCTGTCAGGATGTGTCTCGCCGTACACAGTGCTGATCCGCACTGGACTCGTCAAAGTGTAGGTGACAAGATGCATACAGCTGCTGCCGACGTGTCGGAGGGTTAGCTTCGTTCTCCTCAATCAGAGCGGGGATCGGCATTGGTGGAGAGGAAGCATGACACAATCGGGCAGTTGGAGGTGCTAAAAAAGGGGGAGACACATCCATTCACCTATAGGGCAATTCAGTATCTCCAATTAACCTGACTGCATGTTTTTGGACTGTGGGAGGAAACCGGAGCTCCCGGAGGAAACCCACGCAGACACGGGGAGAACATGCAAACTCCACACAGAAAGCTTTTCTTTAAATAGTCCTGACTCAAAGCAAGTCCTGTTAAAACTTACAGCTTACAGTAATCAATCTAATCCATGTTCCTATTATAACGTCATAACTTTTGCTATTAGTCTGGTACTTTGACATCTAGCTTAGCCACTGACTCCCCAACCTATTAATAAAGCATGAGAAACAGTAACTTCCTTATGGCTACCCCCTCATTAATAACCCTCACCTGATGATGGGCTTGTAGTCCCAGAGTTCTGACAACCACATTAATTCATCAATTTCATGGAAATACTTATAATGTAGGTTTGAAGGGATCATTATTGCTTGATGTTTGCTTTTTTATTTTTATTTCCTGACTGATTTTGTTATGTGCAGGATGAGAATCCAGTAAATATACCTGAGATTGAGGGGCCCACAGAGGACATTTACAGCTACCAGTACAGTAACATCTCTGACTCCACAGTAACAGTGGGCACCAACACCAGTGACTATGAGGTATTAACTTGTATTCAGTATACTGGTATTAAGAGCTTGTCTGAATGAGTATTTTAATCATGTTGGGGTGCATTTTCAGATCTTTGAGTATGAGGACTTTAAGAACAGCAGCTCAGAGCAGGACTACGAAGAATACGAGGTCTATGCAGATCGCTACGGTCCAGCCAGTAGAGGAGATGCTGGGACCTGGGAAGGACAGGTGGGTCTAAGTTTTTGAGCAGTAGCATTTTTAGCTAGGTAAATGAGTATCAACTGGACAGTGATGTTAGTGGACATATAGATTATTATTAGACCAGCCTGGTTTAACTGTGTTGTTGTTTATGGTCAGTTTTTTTTAAAGAGTAGATTACAAATATTTGTCCACTAAAATCTACACACCAAATGTATTCCCATTTTTGTGGAATTAATATTTCCAAAAATTATAATTTAAGGAATTATGGAATCATTTTAGATAAAAAAATTAATAATATTACCACCACCACTACTAATAATTAAAAAAATAACATTATTAATAAAGGTCCAGGTTTTAAATGCATTTAAAAATAAAAACCTAAGAGTAAAAAAAGCACACACAAAAAAGATAAAGAAAAAACAGAAACATTTAAAACCTGAGTGAAGAGAGTAAAAAGTCAAAACCTAAGAATAAAAACAGCAAAAAAAGAATAAAGATAAAAAAGAACAAAAACAGAAAAAGTCAAAACCTAAGAGCAAAACAAGTAAAAAGTCAAAACCTAAGAGTAAAAAAAGCAAAAAAAGAATAAAGATAAAAAAGAACAAAAACAGAAAAAGTCAAAACCTAAAAGCAAAACAAGTAAAAAGTCAAAACCTAAGAGTAAAAAAAGTCAAAACCTAAGAGTAAAAACAGCATAAAAGAATAAAGATAAAAAAGAACAAAAACAGAAAAAGTCAAAACCTAAGAGTAAAAAGTCAAAACCTAAGAGTAAAAACAGCAAAAAAGAACAAAGATAAAAAAGAAAGAAACAGAAAAAGTCAAAACCTAAGAGTAAAACAAGTAAAAAGTCAAAACCTAAGAGTAAAAAAAAAAAAAGAAAGATAAAAAAGAAAAAAACCAAAAAAATTTTAAACCTAAGAGTAAAAAGTCAAAACCTAAGAGTGAAAAAGCAAAAAAGAATAAAGATTAAAAAGAAAAAAACAGAAAAAGTCAAAACCTAGGAGTAAAACAAGTGAAAAGTCAAAACCTAAGAGCAAAAAAAAAAAAAAAAAAAAATAAAGCTTATGAGAGGAAATTAGACTGTAATAGACTAAACTAGTATAAAAAGATTAGTTTAGGGAAAATACATGAAAGAGAAAAAGGTAGCAGTAAAGTAAAGAGAAAAACGAATTGCACTCCATGAAAGAGAAACATAGAAATCAAACAAGAAGAAAATAAATAAATAAAAATAAAAGGGAAAGAGCAAAAAAGCAGGACAGAATAAAGAACCCAGAGAACAAACTGAGTCTGTGCCAGATCGGGGTCAAATGTTCTGCACTGTTGTGTTTGGATCTGTAAAACTACAGGTCAATACCAATACAGTTCCACACACTGTATCTTGTCTAAACATGGAACAGAAATGGCTGGGATCCAGCTGATCCATTATTAAATCTGGCCCAGATCCAGCTCAGATCCTGATACAATTTTTATATCTGCCCTGAACGTAGTAACCTTTTTTTCTCTTTTTGTTCCAAATTGACATTCCTGTACAGACTCAACCCTACACCCTTAACATCCAGTTCAGAAATGAACCAGATGTTAATGAACCATATTAATGAGACAAAGAATGGAGCTCTACAGCGGGGAATGCAAATTATACTGTTACTGTTAATTATACAAATTAACTGTTCTTAGTTTAAAAACAACTGATTAAAATGAGTTTATTACCATGAACTTGTTTTTATAAAATTTTGCTTGTTGTGCAACCTTGATGTCAGCAACATCACCAGGTGCCAGTTAAAATTAGCTCAAGATCTAGGGGTGAATCACACTACTTTAATGTGTCATTTCTTTATGATTCCTAACACCTTTTCAAGTGCATTAGGGAAGGAAGAAAAGCTGAATATACTTGTAAAAATGAGATGACTTGATTAATAGAGCATCACTTTAAAGTAACGTCACTTAATGATGCATTATTAGCAGTGCTGCCTGTCACTTATCAAAATTGATTAAATAGTACATCTGCATTTATGCCATTTTCCTGACATTTTTTATCCAAAGTAACTTACAATTGTGGCTATATACTGTGCAAGCAATAGAGGGTTAAATGCCTTGCTCTAGTAGCAACAGTAGCAACCTGACAGTGGTTGAGCTTGAACCAGCGACATTCTGATTACTAGTCCAGAACCTTCACCATTAAGCTAACTGCCCCAATATTACATTTACTTATTACATTTACATTCATTGCATGTAAATGCAATTCAAGCAACTGAGGGGTGAGGGTCTTGCTCAAGGGCCCAACAGTAGCAACCTGGCAAAGGTTGGGATTCAACCAGCAACCCTCTGATTGCTAGTCCAGAACTTTCACCACTGAGCTAACTGTCCTTAATATTACATTTACGTATAAAATTTACATTTGTTGGATGTAGCAGACATTGTGATTTAATGCAGTTTAAATAACTAAGGGGTGAGGGTCTTGCTTAAAAGCCCAGAAGTGGCAACTTAGTGGTGGTTGGGCTTGAACCAGCAACCTTCTGATTACTAGTCCAGAACCTTCACCACTGAGCTAACTGCCTCAGTATTACATTCACTTATTAAATTTACATTAGTTTCATGTAGCAGACATTGTGTTTTAATGCAATTCAATCAACTAAGGGGTGAGGGTCTTGCTTAAAAGCCCACAAGTGGCAACTTGGTGGTGGTTGGGCTTGAACCAGTGACATTCTGAATACTAGTCCAGAACCTTCACCACTGAGCTAACTGCCTTAAATATTACATTTACTCATTAAATTTACATTAGTTTCATGTAGCAGACATTGTGATTTAATGCGATTCGATCAACTGAGGGGTGAGGGTCCTGCTTAAGAGCCCGACATTGACAACTTGGTGATGGTTGGGCTTGAACCAGCAACCTTCTGATTACTTGTCCAGAACCTTCACCACTGAGCTAACTGCCCCTAATATTACATTTACTTATTACATTTACATTGATTGCATGTAAAGGCAATTCAAACAAGTAAGGGGTGAGGGTCTTGCTTAAGAGCCCAACAGTAGCAACCTGGCAGTGGTTGCGCTCGAACCAGCGACCTTCTGATTACTAGTCCAGAACCTTCACCACTGAGCTAACTGCCTTAGTATTACATTTACTTATTAAATTTACATTAGTTTCATGTAGCAGACATTGTGATTAAATGCAATTCAAACAACCAAGGGGTGAGGGTCTTGCTTAAAAGCCCACAAGTGGCAACTTAGTGGTGGTTGGGCTTGAACCAGCAACATTCTGAATACTAGTCCAGAACCTTCACCACTGAGCTAACTGCCTTAATATTGGACATTACTTATTACATTTATATTACTTGCATGTAGCAAACATTGGGTCTGTTCGAAAACCTAGTGAGCTGTCTTGTTGCCTACTGCCTACATAGGCAGCTGCCTAAGTAGAGAGGATTCTAATAAGACATCAACTTATAAGGCAGATTATTTAGACACACTACTTGAGACAGTGATTACAGCGATTATGTTACCACAGTTTTCACTTACTAAGCTAACACTGTTAGCCTCAGACCTTTCAAACCAAAGGGCTGAGGCGACACAACCCGCTAGCATGCCGGCTAACATCTCCCTCCGTGTACCTAAAACGCTTAAATTGTCACTGACAATACCACTTGTACACCATTATACTAATTAAAAATGATTACGAATTTATTTACATTTGAAAAGAACTTTGTTGCTCCACATTCGTCCGCCATATTGGTAATTTTTTTGTGAGAAGAGTTGTGCCACACTGAATGCTGGGATTGCCTTAACAGCTAAGGAAGCATTAGATGCTCCCTCGTTTTTCTGTCAGTTTATTGCTTCAAAATAAGGCACCTAAGTAGGCAGCATTCTTCTCAGGAGTGTGCATAGGATGACGTAAAATGCGTATATGTAAAGAGCTCACTAGGTTTTTGGACAGACCCATTGATTTAATGCAATTCAAGCAACTGAGGGGTGAGGGTCTTGCTTAAGAGCCCAACAGTGGTAACTTGGTATTGGTGGGGCTTGAACAATGACCTGATCAGTAGCCATTAGTAGTTATATATTCATACTGTATATATTAGCAACATGTTACCATGAAATAAAGTGTTATATATGGTTGTAGACCTTTATGCACTTCATTTGATCCTGACATCCTTGCCAAGAGTTGTAGATATGAGGGTGGAGGCAGGGGATTTGTTACACTATAGGCTACATCATGCACTAGGATGTGTAGGATACACCACTGTATCCTCAGTCTAGAAGTCTCTACCTCTGAGTGTCTTGATTTCCTGGTGCAGGCTAAAGGATGTTGGTTGAGATTTGAAACAAGAAAGCAATAATTAGGGGTTTTGATGCACTTCTGCTTGCAATGACTAAGATAGTATCTCTCTATAAGCTATTATTATCTTTCTGTCTTCTCCCAGGTAAAACACGGCTTTGAGAAGGGCCAGAAAGGAGAGCCGGCCATCCTTGAACAGGTGAGAACAAAACAAGTTCTGCTATGCATAATTTTCCCTAATTTGTTGTCTATCCGGGATCTGATTTGCGTTGTTTGTCAATCAGGGTACCAGGGTTGAGGGTCCTCCTGGGTTACCAGGTCCCGCAGTAAGTATTAAAACCATAATCTTGAGACGCATACTAAAAAAAAAGTAGCTGGTAAAGCCTGTCTGACTTATATATGTGTGTGTTTCCCAGGGTCTTCCAGGTCTTCCTGGAGTAACAGGTCCCCCAGGGCCCCCAGGAGACCCTGGCGATGTGGTGAGTTACAAGTCCAAAGAATTCTCATTCCTGCAGGATAAATAGTCCAAGACACCGATAAGCTATGGCTTGTATTACACTCTGACCTGAATTTCTGTGTGTGTGAGAGTGTGAGATTGTCCTTGCTGAGTCATTTTTTGCTATTACATCCTCATACAACCTCAGGCAGAATAAAATTCACAGCAGGGGTGTGACTGTATACCAGTATGATCATAAACTGGGTGGAATTGCTTACCATTAAGGTTTTATTATGCTGGTATTGAAAATTCACTGGTACCTTTAATATACCATCCGTTCATGTGAAAGCCTTAGCCATGAACTGAACATTTTTTTGGGGAGGAGAATTAGGGTTTCCCGCCATTCTAAAACATTACCGCCATCAAAAACTGATGGGAACACTGACAGATCCAAAGCTAGTGAGTATATTATGTTTATTTATCATTTTTACATCAGTATATTGGTGGGGCATTTTGAGCATATACACCGATCTGGCGTAACATTATGACCACCTTCCTAATATTGTGTGGGCCCACTTTTGCTGCCAAAACAGCCCTGATCCGTTGAGGCATGGACTCCACTAGACCCCTGAAGGTGTGCTGTGCTATCTGGCACTAAGATGTTAGCAGCAGATCCTTTAACTCCTGTAGGTTGTGAGGCGCCCATTGTTGGCACTTTCGGTGGTGGACAGGGGTCAGCATGGGCACCCTGACTGGTCTGCGGCTATGTAGCCCCATACACAACAAACTGCGATGCACTGTGTATTCTGACACCTTTCTATCAGAACCAGCATTAACTTCTTCAGCAATTTGAGCTACAGTAGCTCGTCTGTTAGATCGGACCACACGGGCCAGCCTTTGCTTCCCACGTCCTTCCTTGGACCCCTTTTGATGGATACTGACCACTGCAGATGAGAAACACCCCACAGGAGCTGCAGTTTTAAAGATGCTCTGACCCAGTCGTCCGGCCATCACAATTTGGCCCTCGTCAAACTCGCTCAAATCCTTACACTAGCCCATTTTTCCTGCTTCTAACACATCAACTTTGAGGATAAAATGTTCACTCGCTGCCTAATATATCACACCCACTAACAGGTGCCGTGATGAAGAGATAATCAGTGTTATTCACTTCACCTGTCAGTGGTCATAATGTTATGCTTATTTGGTGTGTGTGTGTGTGTGTGTGTGTGTATATATATACAACCCACACAGACACATGAAGAATATGTGAAACCCTTCACATACAGTGACCAGAAGTGAGAATTGAACCTAGAACCACAGAAACAATGTTGTCTCTTTCCTATTCTAGCCTTTATATGTCCCTTTGCACAATGTAAGTTCCATAAAGACATGATTGACACATTTGGTGTGCTTTATTTGGTGTGAAGCAGCACAATTTGTCCATGATTTTTACCGCGACCCAGGCAACACAAATAATGCATCAAAATGAAACACAAAACCAAATAAACTTAATTAATGAAATTGGTGGTAATCTGGTCCCAGTGTGGTTTACAAGATGTAACGTAAAGCCTTCACAAGGGGGCGTCCTTGTACGAGTTCATTTTGTGTTTATGCGTCTGTTACAATTTGTTTATTTAATTATTATTATTTTCCTCTGTGACCTTTTTTTTTGGCTTGCGACCCTTAATTAAGTGGTTTGAAAAACCCTGGTGTTAAGGATCTCTGCTGGTCTGACCCCAGCCCTCACTTGTTCTTGTTAGACATTAGTATCTGACCACACAAATGTTTGAAAATGTTTTAAATTGAACATGCTTTGGGTGGCACGGTAGCTCACTGGGTAGCGCTGTCGCCTCACAACAAGAAAGTCCTGGGTTCGATTCCCAGGCGGAGCGGTATGGGTTCTTTCTGTGTGGAGTTTGCATGTTCTCCCCGTCTGTGTGGGTTTCCTCTGGGTGCTTCAGTTTCCTCCCACAGTCCAAAGACATGCAGTCAGGTTAATTGGAGATACTAAACTGCCCCAGGTGTGTATGTTTGTAAGTGTGTTTGCCCTGGCTTGCACTGATGACCTGTCCGGGCTGTTCCCTGCCTTTTGCATACTGAATTGGACCCACTGTGACCATAAATAGCATAAAGCGGTGGTAAAACAGACAGACAATGGATGAACGGGTATACCACAATCACAGTCTTGAGGAAAGCCTTTTCAAAAGAGTTGAAGCTGTTATAGGTGCAAAGTGGGAGGGGCAAGTCTATGTTAATGCTCGTAGATTTGAAATGGTCATGGTCAGATGTACAAATTTTTTGGCCATGTAGTATAAATGGTATAGTGTGAGCAAAATGTGATTTTGGGCAGTTAAACTGAGTGAAGCTAAATAGGTTTAGCAGTGCTGTGTTAGCACGTTAAAGATACAAGCTGTCCAGGAACATGAGCTTCAAAAAAAGCACTTTTTACCAGGTTAGCTTCTAATCTTAATGTTGTAGATTCTGAACTGCCTGTTGAGGCCTCTGGGGAAGTGTTCAGGTGAGGTAGCCTGGGGTTCATTTTTTGTCAGTTAGCATATGCGTATGCTACTCACATCACTGGTGGGTTTGACAGGTGTGTTTAGATTTTCCGTCGAGAGCTTTTGTGTTCTCTCTTGCAGAACAGTGCTGCTCTCTTGATTGACAGTGTTTATTAGCCAGGCTCTTTAATGTCGGCGCGTTAGGCTTTTATGCGAGCGCAGCGGGAGTGAAGGCGCGCCAGGCATGAGAACGACGAGCTAATTGATAGGGAGGTCGTGTTAGCTGAAGTGCACCTCGTAATGGAGCGTAGGACGTTTTTACGGCAGATGAGTTGTGAAGAGGGGTGTTTTTCTCAGAACGTGCAGATCAACAGTAAACACAAACATGCAAACGACAGATTTTTTTCTCTTTTCCAAGGGACCTGAGGGACGGCCTGGACTTGCAGGGGCTGATGGAATACCAGGTCCTCCAGGCACTCTGCTCATGTTACCAGTAAGTAATAATATAATGCATTTTAGTAACGTGTCTGTTGTGAATGCAACATGAAGCCCATCTATTTTACTTGTGTTAATAGCAGCTTTCAGCCGCTTGGTGGAGCTATGCTATCAAAAGATTGTCCTTTCAATTTACCAGCCTATCTTTCACATGAAATCCATTAAGTAACCTCTTTTCTTTTTAATCCATTATTTATTCTGTAAGTAAGTAATTTGCCAGGCTTAATTCCATCTATTTGAAATTTTGGTTATGAGAGTTTTTAATTTGCATATTTCATCGAATTTCTCTTTCAGTTTAATTATGGGGGTGACTCTCAAAAAGGCCCGGTGGTGTCCGCTCAAGAGGCCCAGGCTCAGGCCATCCTACAGCAAGCCCAAGTAAGAATTTTGGAAGCTCTCAGAGCACAAGTTGCACTTATAATTGTCAATAAATGTTGTGACTTGCTTTTACAAATTAAATGCATGTGTGGGGTCTGTCTGAAAAACTAGTGAGCTGCCTAATGCCTACCTAGGCGACTGCCTAAGTAGAGAGGATTGTAATAAGACATCAATTTATAAGGCAGATTATTTAGACGCACTATTTACTTACTAGCACAGTTAGCCTCAGGCCATTCAAACCAATGGCCTGAGGTGGCAAACCCCACTAGCATGCCAGCCAACATCTCCCTCTGTGTCCCGAAAACGGTTAAATTGTCACTGACAAGCCCGAATTTTCCAATAAATTCCACTTGTACACCTTTATACACATTAAAAATCAATTATAATTTATTAACATTTGAAAAGAGCTCTGCTCTGCATTCATACGCCATATTTGTAATTTTATTTGAGAGAAAAGTTGTGCCGCACTGAATGCTGGGATTGCCTTCACCACTAAGGAATCATTGAATTCTCCCTCGTTATTTAGTCAGTTTATTGTTTAGAATTAAGGCCCCTCAGTAGGCAGCATTTTTGCGTATCTAAGAATTTACACAGCCTTCTCGGGAGCACGTGTAGTATGGCGTAAAATGGCGTCTATGTAGAGAGATCGCTAAGTTTTCAGACAGACTCTTAGTGTTTAGTCTGCTGCACTGTAATTTTGGTGGGTTTAGGTCAAAAGGTCAAGGAATATAATATTATCTGTGTGGACACCAACCCTCGTTGGTTATTATATGCCATGCCAAATGTGATGTGTAAAACTCCTTTGTCATGTATTTAAACAAAACAATACAAGAACAATTTTGGGGCACCTTAAGACTAGGAACTTTTGGCAATGTGGAAAAAGAATGAACTGGTCAGTTTATTTTTAAACTTTAAAGCAACAATGGATCTAGGCTTGGTACTTGCAAAAAAAAGAAAGAATATTATCCCACAATTCCAAAAAAATAAAAAATAAAGAGCGATTTGAAGGATTAAGTATTTCACTTTTTCCAGTGCAAAAATATCAGTGCATAAAGAACAAAGCCCTTTACACCGTCATATCAAAATGTATATATTCCTGGAACAGAGAGGGTTAAGGGCCTTGCTCAAGGGCCCAACAGTGGCTGCATGGCAGAGCTGGGATTTGAACTATCAACCTTTCAGTTCATAGCCCAAAGCTCAAAGGCTACCACTGTTCCTATATATTCTATATATTAGATATGATCTCTACTACTGCTTCTATAATATATACTCATTCAGACTTATATATGTTATCATACATGTCACATATATTATACAAATGATCTTTTACATTTGTTGTTCGGCTAATGGAGGCCAACAATTTCCTTCTGGATAAATCAAGTATCTATCTGTCTGTCTGTCTAAGCCAAAACCACTACTCAATACCCTTTGCTTTCAGACTTTAAAATGGCACATCATTAAATTTTGGCACATGTTTGTAATAAATAAAAAGAGTTGACCTTTTAAATTATGTATGGATATAAGGGGTATCATAATGTTTAAAAGCCTGGGTCTATCATAACATTGGGGTGTATTAGTGCCCACAGCATGGGTAACTTGCACGTACTAATGAAACCATTGATGCTAAAAGCTATAGACACATGCTGTTTGGAACTGCACAAAACCATAGGACCCATAAGGCTATGCAGCTAATTAAAAAAAGATGTTTAAAACAATTCCTAAGCTATTACTAATCTTAAAATTAGTAAAAGGGATAAAAGATTAAAGTTTTCAATAAACCGTACTATTTTCATTTAATTATTTCTGTTTTTATTAGAACTTTACACAAGTTTTTTAAGGTTTAAGGTTGTGTTAAACAATGTTAACTATAGTTAATCATTCGGGATTCAAACCATGGTTATTTTTCCTTTTTAAGCTCTCAATGAAGGGACCTCCAGGCCCACTCGGTCTTACAGGCAGACCAGGACCAATGGTAAGACTTCACTCTTAATTTGATCATTTATGTTGCTTTTGCCCACAATGTTTACCATAAAGGATTCACCTGTAGGAAGTGTTGTGGATGTGACCTTTAGTGATTTGAAGGCATGTCTGTCCAATTATGTCTGATATGATGGTATTCTACAAAATATGTTAGCCACTTAGTTAAAGTGTCATATGTGGACAATATTTAAGTTGTGCATTACAGCAGGTCTGTGGTCCAAAGTACAAAGGTTGTGGGGGACAAGAAATTATGTATATGTATGTACGAGGGTTCTTCAAAAAGTGTCCACACTTGTTTTTAACTCTATTACATACTAACATTATTTACTACGTTATTTAAATAATGTATTTGGTACATTATTTAGTAATGTAATTTGTTTTTGAAATGTATAATAAATAATGTACATTACTAAATATCATCTTAGATCCTGAGCCCCAACCCCCCCTCCCAGGAACTGATTATGCACTTATAATTTTAACCGGTCTACAAGCTCATTCAATTTGTACTACTGTTTATAATTGCACCGGTCATACCCACAGACTTTGCCTTATGCCACTTTACTGTCTCGGATGTTAATATCGGGGACCTCTCTGTCTTTATATAGGTGTGCATACGTGTACATGTGTGTCTATGCGTGTGTGTATATCTATATTTATATAGGTCCCCGATATTAAATATTAACATCCAAGAGAGTAAAGTGGCATAAGGCAAAGTCTGTGGGTATGACCGGTGCAATTATAAACAGTAGTACAAATTGAATGAACTTGTAGACCGGTTAAAGTGTTAAGTGCATAACCAGTTCCTGCAGAGAGGAAAGTCACATACACACAGGCGATACATACAGACAATATGTGTGTGTAGTTGTGGGTGTGTGTAAATATATATATACAGTGTATCACAAAAGTGAGTACACCCCTCACATTTCTGCAGATATTTAAGTATATCTTTTCATGGGACAACACTGACAAAATGACACTTTGACACAATGAAAAGTAGTCTGTGTGCAGCTTATATAACAGTGTAAATTTATTCTTCCCTCAAAATAACTCAATATACAGCCATTAATGTCTAAACCACCGGCAACAAAAGTGAGTACACCCCTAAGAGACTACACCCCTAAATGTCCAAATTGAGCACTGCTTGTCATTTTCCCTCCAAAATGTCATGTGACTCGTTAGTGTTACTAGGTCTCAGGTGTGCATAGGGAGCAGGTGTGTTCAATTTAGTAGTACAGCTCTCACACTCTCTCATACTGGTCACTGAAAGTTCCAACATGGCACCTCATGGCAAAGAACTCTCTGAGGATCCTAAAAGACGAATTGTTGCGCTACATGAAGATGGCCAAGGCTACAAGAATATTGCCAACACCCTGAAACTGGGCTGCAGCACAGTGGCCAAGATCATCCAGCGTTTTAAAAGAGCAGGGTCCACTCAGAACAGACCTCGCGTTGGTCGTCCAAAGAAGCTGAGTGCACGTGCTCAGCGTCACATCCAACTGCTGTCTTTGAAAGATAGGCGCAGGAGTGCTGTCAGCATTGCTGCAGAGATTGAAAAGGTGGGGGGTCAGCCTGTCAGTGCTCAGACCATACGCCGCACACTACATTAAATTGGTCTGCATGGCTGTCACCTCAGAAGGAAGCCTCTTCTGAAGTCTCTACACAAGAAAGCCTGCAAACAGTTTGCTGAAGACATGTCAACAAAGGACATGGATTACTGGAACCATGTCCTATGGTCTGATGAGACCAAGATTAATTTGTTTGGTTCAGATGGTCTCAAGCATGTGTGGCGGCAATCAGGTGAGGAGTACAAAGATAAGTGTGTCATGCCTACAGTCAAGCATGGTGGTGGGAATGCCATGGTCTGGGGCTGCATGAGTGCAGCAGGTGTTGGGGAGTTACATTTCATTGAGGGACACATGAACTCCAATATGTACTGTGAAATACTGAAGCAGAGCATGATCCCCTCCCTCCGGAAACTGGGTCGCAGGGCAGTGTTCCAGCATGATAATGACCCCAAACACACCTCTAAGACGACCACTGCTTTATTGAAGAGGCTGAGGGTAAAGGTGATGGACTGGCCAAGCATGTCTCCAGACCTAAACCCAATAGAACATCTTTGGGGCATCCTCAAGCGGAAGGTGGAGGAGCGCAAAGTCTCGAATATCCGCCAGCTCCGTGATGTCGTCATGGAGGAGTGGAAAAGCATTCCAGTGGCAACCTGTGAAGCTCTGGTAAACTCCATGCCCAGGAGAGTTAAGGCATTTCTGGGAAATAATGATGGCCACACAAAATATTGACACTTCAGGAACTTTCACTAAGGGGTGTACTCACTTTTGTTGCCGGTGGTTTAGACATTAATGGCTGTATATTGAGTTATTTTGAGGGAAGAATAAATTTACACTGTTATATAAGCTGCACACAGACTACTTTTCATTGTGTCAAAGTGTCATTTTGTCAGTGTTGTCCCATGAAAAGATATACTTAAATATCTGCAGAAATGTGAGGGGTGTACTCACTTTTGTGATACACTGTATATATACTGTCACCTGTATTTAAGTGGACTTGCAAAACAAAACAAAACAAAAACTTTTCACTTAAACACTTCATACAGTAAGGACCTTGACTGCCCAGCCCAGCACTCAAACACAGGTCCTTCTTGCTCTGAAGTGACTGTGCTACCCACTGTGCCACCATGCCACCCACTGTGCCAGCCCAGTCGGACCAAACCTCTTAAACTCTTCAGCAAACTTTTCTACTTGAAACAACCCTAGTGCTTTCTAACCAGACAGGTGAAAAGCAGCTGCATTTTTTATTGCAGTATTATAGAAAAGTCTATGAAACTGCAAGAATAATTTAGAGATTATTAGTAGTCATTAAAAATTAAAGCTTTTATGTTTATTGTACAGGTTTGAAAAATTTAAGTTTTTATTCAGTTTTACATGTTATGTTAAAAAGTGTGCATAAGTGGGTACAGCTCTGCTTTTTATATTAAGCCACCCAGGGTTTGTTTTTACTCAGCTCAATTTTGCATCTAGTTCCTCCTATATTACATACATTCAACCTCACCCCACCACACCGATAGCACTTGCCCCCATCTCATCTAAACTACTGTATGACCTGTGCTTTAGTTACATGAGACCACATCAACATTCTCTCCAGGTTTATTATTAACAATCTCGGCTATATACTTAATTAAAATCATGTCTCTTTGTGCCCATAAGCAGTTTGTTTGTTTACATCACTCCTACTGTTTGAGTATTGATTTTTCTGTGTTTCATTTACATGGTTAGACCCTCATCAGTTTTCTGGTTCTGTTATGAAAGCACTGATATTAAATTGCTTTAATTATTTATTGTCACATTTGAATGACCATTTAAATTACCCTTTCATACAGGGAAGCAACTTATACTTGAGATTGCAATCCAAGCAGTTATTGGTTAAGAATCTTACTTAAGGGGCCCAAAAATGGCAACCTGTCTGTAGTAGGGCTTAAACCATCAACCGTTTAATCTTACCAGTCCAGTATCCTAATCACAGATCTACCACTGCTACATTATTATGACAGAAATTTTGACACTTACTTGCCAAAAGTCAATGGGATAGGATTGTTAGGACCCACTTTACTCGGGCAAAGTGGAGCAATTTGGTGTGGCGTCTAATCCACAAGTGGACAGAAGACGTCTAGATGAGGAAGATGTTGAGCCATGCCGTCTGGATAGCCAGCCACAGCTCTGTGGTATTTGTAGTTGCAGTATCTCGGGTGCGAATGAACCTCTTCACCAAATCCCATAAATGCTCGATTGGGCTCATATTGGGTGAAAGTGCAGGCCACACCATTTGTTGCATTATCCTGCTTGAATATCCCATCATTGTGGGGGTACATGAAGTCCATGAAGGACTGGAAATGGTCACCAAGCATTGTGTTTTCTGTGGACCCAACTTGTGCCATGAGAACACTCACCACACCAGTATGGAATCACCACTAGCTTTGTTAACAACAGGGGTGCATGGCTTCATGGAGTGTGAACTGAACCACACGGCATGTTGCCAGTTCTTTAGGGTCCAGTTAGCAACCTCATGAGCCCAGGTGGAGGATGTGTCCAGGGTTGTAGTGTTAACAAAGGCACTCTGGTGGGTCTTCTGCGCCCATATCCCATGGAAGCTAAAGAACGCTGCACAAACCTGAATGTGGATGAGATTTTTATGTGTTCGCATAGACAGTTCTAGCCAGATGCAACTGGTCATGATCATTACACACCCATGGGCGGCCACTGTGCTGTCCACTGTGAGTGCTAACGCCTTCTATCGCGTATTCCCGGTATACACTTGAGTTTGTACATTATGGATTGAGGATTGTTGAATGTCCCACGAATCTAGCACTCACTATAATGCCTCGTTCCAACTCCGATAATTCACATCACCCTGCCATGAGTACGCTGGCCAGCGTTCAGTCTTACTCACAAGCTAACACCTTACAGCTTACACAGCTGGGGGCGTTTCCAAGCCATCCCCTGAGGTAACACCACTTCATAATTTATTTACACACTGTTATCCCATGACTTTTGGCATGTCAGTGTATTGCATAAGCATGAATCCATCACACATTATAAAATTTGATGTGGCTACTTTGACCTATATGTGCCTTTCTGAAAAATACTTGATGGTTTGGACTTCAGGTGTCTATATGTGACCAGTATGCTGTTATGTAATCCTACCTGGCCTTCAAGAATATACACTGATCAGCCATAACATTAAAACCACCTCCTTGTTTCTACACTCATTGTTCATTTTATCAGCTCCACTTACCATATAGGAGCATTTTGTAGTTCTACAATTACTGACTGTAGTCCATCTGTTTCTCTACATACTTTTTAGCCTGTTTTTGCCCTGTTCTTCAATGGTCAGGACCACTACAGAGTAGGTATTATTTGGGTGGTGGATGATTCTCAGCACTGCAATGACACTGACATGGTCCACAGAGTCCTGACCATTGAAGAACAGCATGAAAGGTGGATAACAAAGCATGCAGAGAAACAGATGGACTACAGTCAGTAATTGTAGAACTACAAAGTGCTTCTATATGGTAAGTGGAGCTGATAAAATGGACAGTGAGTGTAGAAACAAGGAAGTGGTTTTAATGTTGTGGCTGATCGGTGTATACTTTATTAATCCATAGAAGTCTTAAGGAAAATTTACGCTAGCCCACTACAGCTGGGATGCAGGCCTCAAATCCCCAGAGCTGCTGTTGACTGGTTGGGCATCTACATACAGATATGATACATACAGATATGATCTGGAGAGGGGATGGCCAAGGCCTGTGAACAGATAGGTGTCCTGTTGAGGGTGTTTTACTGCATGGGTCCCATAGATTTCATGAAAACTAGATGGTGCAACTCTGGTCGGGATGTAATAAAATAAATCTTAAGAACTTACAGGTGACCGAATTCTGTCTTTCCTGAATTCTCTAATCTAGAGGTTATGTAACTAGCAAATATTTTTTTCACCTTTTAACAGTCTTCATGGTTGCTAGGTAAATAAGTGTGTGAAAAAGTAGTTTTGCATCTGTAAGAAACATTTCTGCACATTCGTCTAATGATTAAAATCTATGATTTTATATTGCAGCATTGATATAATTTAAACAAAATAATGCTCCGGTGGTCCAACTGTTTAAAGGTCTATTGCATGAGGACACAGATGTAAACATTTTATAACTCTTTGTAATCATGTGTGTGTTATAGGGTTTACCAGGACCCATTGGTTTTAAAGGAGACAGTGGAGATTCCGGACCTTCAGTAAGCATTTTCACTTATAAGTTCACTTATTATAGAATTATACTGTGATGTTCTGGCCTACGTTTGAAGTTTACATACATTATGTAGGGCACCTGTATTTACACAAGTGTGTAAAATGATTTCAGTGATTTTTGCAACTGTTAAATTCGTGTGGCTAAACTATTGGCTCACACATTTCTGATTTGCTTTCTCTTTGTCAATATAATCCGCATATTTAATTCAAGGTTTGTTTTAAAAGCAAGGGCTTTGGTCGCTCAGGTGGCACAGCAGTAAAACATGCTAGCACACCAGAGCTGGGATTTGCAACATTGTACCGAATCTCAGCTCTGACATCCGGCAGGGCTGGGCAGCCACATGAACAACGATCGGCTGTTGTTCACAGGATGGGTAAGCCAGACCAGGGTTCCTCATAACTGGTGCATTTACGACCTCTGCTGGCTGATTGATGGCACCTGCGCAGAGTTGGGGAATAATGCTGATCAGGGTGTGGCTCTCCGTGCACAAGGCTGATCCGCATATGAACTCGCCTCGTGCAGGTAAAAAGAGGCAGTCGGTACTTAGTATGTGTCGGAGGGGGCGTGTGTCAGTTGCGAAGCTCCTCAGTCAGCAGTGGAGGGTTGTATTGATAGAGGTGAAGCATAACACAATCAGGGTAACTGGATACGACTAGATTATTTCGGACAAAAAGAGAGAGAGAATTTTTTTTAGTCCATGATGCTGTAAATCTGTGTTCCAGCAGCTTCTGATTTATAGCAGCCCTGTGTTTTGGTTGTTCTTGGATTTGACCATCTGGACAAAGTTGCTCTCAGCATGATGTAACTATTTGGGTTTTCCTTTTGACCTTGGCAAAATAACCATTGTTAAAATTCTGTTTTAAAATTGGGTTCAGGCAGCCTTATTTATATTGGCACAGAGAAGTCACCACCTGTGTTTAGTTTTAATTACTAAAAAGAAGTGAAGGAGGCCGTGGAATAAGATTCTGTTGCTGTGGAACTTTTTACACCTCCCGACTTTCAGAATGTATTTATTTTATATGTTCATATTTCAATTTTTAAAAACAGTTATAAAAGAACCTAAATGAATAATTTGTTTGTTCTAAACGATGTGTTTTAATAGCCAGAACGAAAAAAAAACAGTTGCAAAAACAATTGAAATCCTAAAATGTTTAATTTTTCTTCCTTTAATGACATTTACATTTAAAGCAACTTACAATTGTGATTGTAAGCCAAGAAGTTAATGGTTAAGGACCTTACTTAAGGGGCCCAATAATGGCAACTTGTCGGTAGTGGGGCTTGAACCAACAACCTTCTGATCCTACCAGTCCAGTATCCTAACCACTGAGCTACAACAGCTAATGACTTTAGTTTTGACCCTTACATGCCAAAAGTCAATGGGATAGGAGCTTATATTGTTAGGACCCCCTTTACTCGGGGCAAAGTGGAGCAATTCGATGTGGCATCGATTCTACAAGTGGACAGAAGACGTCTAGATGAGGAAGATGTTGAGCCATGCCGTCTGGATAACCATCCACAGCTCTGTGGTATTTGTAGTTGCAGTATCTTGGGTGTGAATGGACCTCTTCACCAAATCCCATAAATGCTTGATTGGGCTAATTTATGGCAGACCATCTTGATTTTGACCATCTGGACAAATTTGCTCTCAGCTTGATGTAACAATTTGCGTTTACTGTTGACCTTGGCAAATAACCATTATTATAGTTCTGTTTTAAAATTGGGTTCAGGCAGCCTTATTTATATGGGCACAGAGAAGTCACCAGCTGTATTTCATACAGAAAAAAGAAATTAGGAGGCCGTTGAATAAGATTCAATTGTTACTGAACTTTTTACACCTCCAGAATGTATTTGTTTGATATTTTCATGTCATATAGCAATTCTCTAAAACAGTTGCAAAAGTAATTGAAATCACAAAATGTAATTTACATGTATCTTACAAGTAATGACATAAAGTTCATTCTGTTTTCTGTTCTATTTCTATTTAAAAGGGTCCGCGTGGGTTGCCAGGTCCTGCAGGTTTTAATGGGAAACCTGGAAGGAGGGTAAGAGCATTGCTCAGCAGAACCTCAGCTGTAAATTCTCCACAATGGTTCCACTAGGATTAGATTTTTTTTATTTACAAACATTGCTACTGTAAAATTGTGCATGTTCAGACACGCCCACATATACAGTATTTAGCTTGTTTCTTGTGAATATTGCATAAGTGTGTAGTGCAGTGACAAGGTGAATATGCTGTATTATGTGTTTCTTCTCAGGGTCGTTCAGGGGCAGACGGAGGTCGAGGAGCTCCAGGAGAGACAGGAACAAAGGTGAGTTCATGAAACAACTTAGGTAGCACAGCAATAAAACACGCTAGTAGACCAGAACTGACATCTCAAACTCATAAGTTCGAATCTCAGCTTTGCTGCTGGCAGGCTTGGTGTCTACACAGACTGTTGTCTACTTGATCTAAAGTAGGGAAACGTTTACTGTGGAGGCTTAAGGGCAACCTGAAAGCAGCAAGGGCTCTGGGGGCTTCCTGAAAGCAACAAGGGCTTTGTGGGACCGACTGGACCCAGCAAAGGATTCAGAAGACTGCCCAAAACTGGCAAAGTCGAAGGAGCCTGAGGAGCAGCTCAAACCAACAGAGAACCGAGGGGACCTTTTCAGGATCGACCGAAGAGCCAGTAATCTGTACATATAAGGGTTGCCAGTTTGAGCAGAGGGGGTTATCAAACTAATGTTTCCAACAGTTACCTACAGCACAACGACATCTTCATTGGAAACTGAAAGTTTTTTGTTATATGTTGTTTTATTTTATGTGTTTTAATAGGAAAATCTGCTTTAAATAATGAAATTAATAATATTTTAAATGACATGATAAGAGATACTACATACAGATATTGGCATTTGTGACCAACGTTAATTTGACCCAACACAGAAATACGAACAGCTGTAGACAAAATCCGGTTGACTTGTCCAGTGAGCCCAGTCCAGAATCCTGATCTAAGAACAGTGAGTATCTGGGCAGTCGAGCTGCAGGACAGCAACAGTCCATAAAGCTGTCAGTGCTGAGTCTATTAGGAGGAAATGCGGGGCCTTCTGCTGCCTGACTTCCACCCACAAACAACAGCAGATGGAGGGGATCCACAGAGACGGCCTGTCAAACCCAGCTGCTTTTCGCTCACCGGAAATAAAAAGTAGTGACATTGAGAAGAGAGAGTGGACTCTGGTCAGGCTAATGAAGCACCGGGTGTGTTAGTGTATGCGTGTGAATGTACATTCTACACATCCTGCTCATTTGCTGCTCGGTCTTTTGCAGGGTGACAGGGGCTTTGATGGACTACCAGGGCTTCCAGGGGACAAAGGACACACAGTGAGTGAGGAGCAGGGCACTGCTTAATCAAATTCCATAACCCCAGTGCAGTCAGGCACATCTTTTTAACTGGGAGATGACTGTGAATCCCAGTGCAGTCATCCTGCTCCATTCTCTTTCATCTGGTTCAGAATATCCAGTGAGATTTTTATTTAGTTTGACGTATTGGCATGTGTTTAATTTCTTATTTGTCTTTTCAGGGGGATCGAGGAAAGCCAGGTCAGCGTGGTCCACCCGGGGAGCGTGGAGTGAAGGTGACAGAAGTCTTATTTGTATCTATTTATTGAAATAATTAAGTTCAATTTACACTATTTGTAAGCGAAATGCTTTTATTCAGTCATTTGAGTTGCTATCGATGGAATTGGATTTTGCAAGTTCTCTGCTTTCAACAGAGAAACCCTGTCCAACCTTCCATCTCTCAAACACACCCAGTTGTGTTTGCTGGATGCCTTTCATAAGGTTGTCTTATCTTTATAGCCCTAGTAAATGGTTGTAAATAGCTAATCAGAGCATCTGTTACTGCCCTTAAGTGAATAAATTACAGTACTTTACAACTGATGCTCTGTTTATACTTGTAGTTTGGTTCCCCGGTCCGGCCCTACCAAAAAGAGATACATCAAACCAAAATACATAAAAAAGTGACATATGACGCATCCATATGTCACTTTTAGGTGGGAGGGAGAAAAAGGGGATAAAATGCATAAACAAAGAAGTCAAAATAGCCTTCGCACATACAAAAGCAGGGACTCTGTTCTCTCATAGCACGTTTCATCTCCTGTATTTGGTTTGTTTATATGCCTTTGATTCGTATAGCGTATAGAATTCGTTTAGAAACAGACTGACACCCCCCTGCTCTGGCGCTCTTGGTCCGCTTATTTGGTGTGTACCAGAGTTAAAAAAAATTAAGTGCCCACGCTTGCTATAACGAACCACACTAACAAAGCAATTGCACCAGGGTTCATTTTAATCAAAACAAAGCTGACAAGTATAAACACAACCAAGTGTAGTTTCTAGTTGCCAAATCAGAGCATCTGTTCCCACTCTAAAGGTATTAAATTACAGTACTTTACGAGTGAGACTGTGTTTATACTTGTAGTTTGGTTCCGTTGGTCTGGACCGAACAAGAAAATGATACATTGTTACATTTTAGTCCTGGTTTGCTGATCCAAAATACAAATTAACCAAATTACATGTATGCAAAACCAAATACAAATAATAGTGAAATATGATACATGTATGGCATGTTTTGTGAGCCAAAAAAGAAAATGCACTTATCAGGGTTGTGTATACCTGCTGGTATTTTTAGCAATTGGAAACATATCAGGCAGTGGTAAAATGGATAAAAGAGTCAAAACCGCTCCAGAAATTCACACCAGAATTCGTTTAGAAATAGACTGACACCCTCCTGCTCAGATGATCTCGGTCCGCCTATTTGGTGTGCACAGAACCAAAGTAACAGAGCAATTCCACCAGGGTTCTTTTATTCGAAACAAAGCTGACAAGTATAAACAGAACTAAGTGGTAGTTTCTAGTTGCCAAATCAGAGCATCTGTTCCCACTCTAAAGTTACTAAATTACAGTACTTTACCACTGAGACTGTGTTTTTACTTGTAGTTCGGTTCCCCTGGTCCGGCCCAACCAAGAAAATGATCTATTGTTATTTTAGTCCTGGTTTGCTGATCCAAAATACATATCCACCAAAATACATGTATGCATAACCAAATAATAGTGAAATATGATACATGTATGATACATGTATGTCCTGTTTTGTGAGCCAAAAAAGAAAATGCACCTATCAGGGTTGTGTATACCTGCTGGTATTTTTACCAACTGGAAACATATCAGGCGGTGGTAAAATGGATAAAAGAGTCAAAACCGCTCCAGAAATTCCTCCACTGAACACACCAAAGATGGTGCTCTGTTTTCTGGCTGCATGTTTCATCTCCTGTATTTGGTTCATTTAAATACCTTTGATTCGTTTATCTCTCACACCTGAAACTAATCACACCAGGAATTGTTTAGAAATGGACAAAGACCCACCTGCTTAGACACTCTTGGTCCACTTATTTAGTGCACATGAGAGTTTGAAAGGAAGCATCCACACTTACAGTAACGAACCACACTACAACAATTGCACCAGGGTTCATTTAATTAAAACAAAGTGGTAGTTTCTTGTTGCCAAATTGAAGCATCTGTTCCCACCCTAAAGTTATTAAATTACAGGACTTTACCACTGAGGCTGTGTGTTGTTCGGTTCCTTGGGTCTGGACCAAACAAAAAAATGATATTGTTACATTTTAGTCCTGGTTTGCTTAGTGTTCACATTCGGAAATTAACTATTTAAAAACACTTATTGGAGTTGTCTATACCTGCTGGTATTTTTACAGCAAGAGGTGATAAAATAAGTAAAAGAATAATTCCTCATCTGCACATTTACCTTTATCACTGTTGTTAATGAACTCTCTTCTCTCTCTATGCATTTAGTGTCTCATCTTGTGACATCACGTCATGTTTGGTTTATTCAGATGCCTTCGGTTTATATTGTGTTCATACCTGAACCAGTATTGTGTTTGCACCAGAATTAGTTTAGAAATAGACCAAGACCCATTTGTTCAAGCGCACTCGGTTTGCTTATTTGGTGTGCACCAGAATTATAAAAGCAGACGTCCACACTTACTGTAACGAACCACAGTAAAAGAGCTATCGCACCAGGGTTAGTTTTGAGTCGAATCAAAGCTCAACAAGTATAAACACACTCTAAATCACTGAAACCCGGGATTTCTTTTTAACAATTGTATTACTCTATTAGCTAGGTTATTTCAGGGCAGCACCATGTCTAGAAGGAAAATGAAGTACCTTTAACCTTTAGCTAATGTAATGCTTTGAAAATCAGACTGTTATCTGGTGAATGTTAAGAATCACAATGAGTGCCGCTCAGGTGTCACAGTGGTAAAACACGCTAGCACACCAGAGCTGGTATTTCAAATACGTCGTATCAAATCTCAGCTCTGCCATCCGGCTGGGCTGGGCAGCTACATGAACAACGATTGGCTGTTGTTCGCAGGGTGGGAGCCGAACAGGGTTCCTCATGACTGGTGCAATTACGACCTCTGCTGGCTGATACCGATACAACCCAACCCTGATAAGATGCAGATGCAGTCGGTTACTGCACACGTGTCGGAGGGGGTGTGTGTTAGTTTTGAAGCTCCTCAGTCAGCAGTGGAGGGTTGTATCGGTAGAGGTGAAGCGTAACACTAGTTATTGGATAGTTATTGGACACATCCAGTAATTGGATATGACTAGATTAGGGGAGAAAAGGGGGGGGGGGGGGGGGGGGTGTTGAATTGGACAAAAAGAGAAAAAAAAATCACAATGAATGTTGAAGCAGAAGCCTCGTTAAGTGTTTAGTCAAAAAGCTTCCGAAAGTCCATGCTGTCCCAGGTGTACCTGTGGAAAAAAAACCCTCATGAATGTATAAAAGGGACATGAGCAACAATCAGCGCTGTAAATCCCATTATGCAAAGTTGTGCAGTGTATTATTCAGCAATTCATGCTGCTCAAAGCTTTCGACAGGGACCAAACAAGAATATTTTTGCATATATAACTCTTTTCTTTCAGCTCCATGATCCACTGCAGAAACTCGAAACGCCTGTGTTTTACTAAGCTGCACTATAATGGAGAGTTATCTCTTGTGCTTGATGTAGTAGATAAGAAAGTCTGAATGATGTGCTCTGTTTTAGGGTGGAGATGGACCTGTCGGGCCGAGAGGACAACCAGGTGAACCTGTGAGTAATACACACACACACACACACACACACAGAAAGAGAAAGACACATGGTTGATTAGCCGTACCCCCGGTTCTATTAGGGTCTCTGCAGGAAAGCTGCGTCTTTAAACACATCAGCCGACACTGAGCGAAAGTGCAAGTGCACGGTACTGCAGTGGACACGACACGAGCATTATTACTGAGCCGGAGGAGAAGGCCGCCGCTTTAACAGACGGAGAATGCGGCAGAAATAAATGCAGGCTTAGAGATAGATGGGTTGGGATATTGCTGCAAAGGCGGAATGAAACCCTGGCCTGTATGATTATATTTCCATATCAATCACCTCCTTGGAGATCACAGATGCAGCGCTGACGTTCAGGGTAACGTTCAAAGGCTGATATGAACTAAACACATACACGTACACACACATGCAGCCCAGTTTGATGTGCATAAATCACAATCACAAATACCGCACATACATACAGTTATATAAATGTGCAAACACTGACCACCTAGTTTTTTGTATTATAATAATATAGTAATAATGTATTATAATTCCTCTCTACTGATGCTGACCTCCACTCCTGACTGAGGAGAGCCGTGACTAACACACACCCCCTCTGACACATGTGCAGTAGCCGACTGCATCTTTTCACCTGCATAAGGCGAGCTCATATGTGGCTCAGATTCAAATACATAGAGTCACAAGCTCATCCCAGAATCCGCCGTCCCTGTGCAGGCACCATCAATCAGCTAGTTATGGGGAATCCCCTCTGGCACTTTCCCTACAAATAAGCCAAGTAGGCGCCCAGCCTGCCGGTAGCAGAGCTGAGATTTGAACTCACAAGTTCGAGATGACAGCTCAGGTGTGCTAGCCGCTTTTATCACTGCACCACCTGAGCGCTTTATATGTACAATTTTAAATGTTCAAGCTGCATGGGGTAGAATTCTGGCTAAAGTGAATGTAAGATATACTACAACAGCAGCCAGAGTATCACAAGATGCAAGCTTTTTTGCAAAAGTCTGCCATGTTTTCATTTGTGAACAGCACAGATATTGAAAAGGACCCCGGAAAGATGTTATTTATAGGTTTGATTAGCAGAAGAATGGTAAAGAACTCTGTCTAGCCATGTTTTTCATATCTAATTGTTTTTATATTGTCATTCTTTGTTATCAAAAAATTTTTTTTTACTTTATTTAAAGTTAACAATTATGACATCACTATTATTTTAAATAAAAAAAGAAAGTTGTCGGGTGCTCAAGTGGCGCAGCGGTAGAACACACTAGCACACCAGAGCTCACGAGTTCGAATCTCAGCTCTGTGATTGGCTCATCCGTTGGTTTGGCTGTCAGAGAGGATTCCTCATAACTGATGCAATTACAACCTCTGCTGGCTGATCGATGGCACCTGCACAGAGACGGGGGATAATGGGGATCAGTGTGTGACTTGTACGCAAGGCTGAGCCCTATATGAACCCGTCTTGTGCAGGGTTACTGCACACGTGTCGAGGAGGTGTGTGTTAGTCACGCCTCTCCTCGGTCAGAGTTGAATCAGCAGCCGTAGAAAGGAAGCGAAATCCAATCAGGCAATTGGGTACGACTAGATTGGGAGAAACATTGTGAAAGAAATGCTGTGAAGAAGTTTGGGTTAAAAAACTGTGAAGAAGACTGTGCACTTGTTTGTACTAATTTGAGTTTAAATTTGTTTTATTCAATACCAATTTGGTTTTTAGTGGCTTTATTCCTCTATCCTGTCTAATTAGCTAGCAAACTCTCAATCTAGGCAGCCTAATGTTCTTATTTACATTAAATTTATGACATTTAACTCAAACGTTTATCTAAAGTGACTTACAAATGTATCTGAATGCAGCCCAGTCAGTTGAGGGTTACAAACCTTGCTCAAGGGCCCAACGGTGATAACTTGGTGGTGATGAGCCTTGAACCTGTGACTTTCTGAAGTCCGGTATCTTAACCTTTAAGCTATCGCTGCCCACTGTAGCACTATTTTTTCTTACCTTTGGGTTTTCTTTGGGTTTTCTTCAGACAGAAAGTACAAATAAACCCCAAGCATCAATAAGCTCATGTCACTAATTGGGAAACTGGTGAAATATTAATAACTCCATTTTGGTAGGAACATTTAACTACTTTACTAATATTTGTAGGAACATGGTAGGAACACCTATATGTGGCTCTTGCTTAACCGGATATATAAACGTGTGCAGCTCACCCTTAACCAGACTATAAACTTCTGTGTTCATTTCAGGGCCAGAGAGGACTAGTGGGTCCAAGAGGGCCTCCTGGACCACCTGGACAGCCCGTAAGTCACCAAGCTATTAATATCTTCACTGATCAAATCAGACACCACTTAATTGAAAGGTCACACTGCATTGAACGACAAACTCAGATAAAGAGCATATTACAGTGGGGCCAAAAAGTATTTAGTCAGCCACTGATTGTGCAAGTTCTCCTACTTAGAAAGATGAGAGAGGTCTGTAATTTTCATCATAGGTACACTTCAAAAAATCCAGGAAATCACATTGTAGGATTTTTAAAGAATTTATTTGTAAATTATGGTGGAAAATAAGTATTTGGTCAATAACAAAAGTTTAACTCAATACTTTGTAACATAACCTTTGTTGGCAATGACAGAGGTCAAACGTTTCCTGTAAGTCTTCACCAGGTTTGCACACACTGTAGCTGGTATTTTGGCCCATTCCTCGATGCAGATCTCCTCTAGAGCAGTGATGTTTTGGGGCACGGACTTTCAACTCCCTCCACAAATTTTCTATGGGGTTGAGGTCTGGAGACTGGCTAGGCCACTCCAGGACCTTGAAATGCTTTTTACGGAGCCACTTCTTCGTTGCCCGAGCGGTGTGTTTGGGATCATTGTCATGCTGGAAGACCCAGCCATGTTCCATCTTCAATGCTCTCACTGATGGAAGGAGGTTTTGGCTTAAAATCAAAGCATGATGTTTCCACCCCCGTGCTTCACAGTAGGTATGGTGTTCTTGGGATGCAACTCAGCATTCTTCTTCCTCCAAACATGACGAGTTGAGTTTTTACCAAAAAGTTCCATTTTGGTTTCATCTGACCACATGATATTCTCCCAATCCTCTTCTGGATCATCCATATGCTCTCTGGCAAACCTCAGACGGGCCTGGACATGTACTGGCTTAAGCAGGGGGACATGCCTGGCACTGCAGGATTTGAGTCCCTCTCGGCGTAGTGTGTTACTGATGGTAGCCTTTGTTACTTTGGTCCCAGCTCTCTGCAGGTCATTCATCAGGTCCCTCTGTGTAGTTCTGGGATTTTTGCTCACCGTTCTCATGATCATTTTGACCCCACGGGATGAGATCTTGCGTGGGGCCCCAGATCAAGGGAGATTATCAATGGTCTTTTATGTCTTCCATTTTCTTACAATTGTTCCCACAGTTGATTTATTCACACCAACCTGCTTGCCTATTGTAGATTCACTCTTCCCAGCCTGGTGCAGGTCTACAATTTTCTTCCTGGTGTCCTTCGACAGCTCTTTGGTCTTGGCCATGGTTGAGTTTGGAGTCTGTTTGAGGCTGTGGACAGATGTCTTTTATACAGATAACAAGGTCAAACAGGTGCCATTAATACAGGTAACGAGTGGAGGACAGAAGAGCTTCTTAAAGAAGAAGTTACAGGTCTGTGAGAGCCAGAAATCTTGCTTGTTTGTTATTGACCAAATACTTATTTTCCACCATAATTTACAAATAAATTCTTTAAAAATCCTACAATGTAATTTCCTGTATTTTTTTTTCTCATTTTGTCTCTCATAGTTGAAGTGTACCTATGATGAAAATTACAGACCTCTCTCATCTTTCTAAGTAGGAGAACCTGCACAATCAGTGGCTGACTAAATACTTTTTGGCCCCACTGTATGTAATCAGAAGGACTAAAATTGATTGCCTGTTGTGTTCTGCTGTTATTATTTCTGGCATTTTAAATAATTAGAAAATTGAAAGTACTGTATTATGCCATATAAATGTCACTGGAGTTGATGGTCAGCTGAGTTCTGTCCAATAGGTGGAGCTCATAAGCAGCTGTGACTTAGGGCCAGTAAGACCAGAAAATTTTTGGCTTCACAAGTTTTCCTGAAACCAAGGAACTAGTCTGTTTTTGAAAAGTGTTCATTAATTAAACAATAGTTACATTTGAAATGTGGAGTTTTGCACGTATACATATCCAGTTTAGTGACCTTTTTATTGTATTTTGTCCTAGGGTGTCCGAGGCGTGGATGGAATTCATGGGTTAAAAGGTGACCAGGTGGGTAATAATGAAATTCTATATGCACGAGCTGCTTATGCCACCCCAAGACAGAGTGATGCAAACAGTTTATTGCTGAGAAATTGTGTAAATTGATTTGTTTAGGTGTATATAGCAACATAGTCTTACGCAGTTCAATGCAGAATGCTGAGGTGCATAGTGTGCAGAGGTCGCCAACTTTCTGCAGAGTCAATGGCTACAGACCTCCAAACTTCATGTGTCCTTCAGATTAGCTCAAGAACAGTGTGTAGAGAGCTTCATGGAATGGGTTTCCATGGCTGAGCAGCTGCATCCAAGCCTTATATCACCAATCACACTTCTCCTTCAGGCAATCCGATGGACGAGTTGGGGTTTGACAGTTGCCAGGAGAACGGTACTTGTCTGACTGCATTGTGCCAAGTGTAAAGTTTGGTGGAGGGGGGATTATGGTGTGGGGTTGTTTTTCAGGAGTTGGGCTCGGCCCCTTAGTTCCAGTGAAAGAAACTCTTAATGCTTCAGCATACCAAGAGCATACAAATTTATGCTCCCAACTTTGTGGGAACAGTTTGGGGATGGCCCCTTGCTGTTCCAGCGTGACAAAGCAAGGTCCATAAATACATGGATGAGTGAGTTTGGTGTGGAAGAACTTGACTGGCCTGCACAGAGTCCTGACCTCAACCCGATAGAACACATTTGGGATGAATTAGAGCGGAGACTGTGAGCCAGGCCTTCTTGTCCAACATCAGTGTCTGACCTCACAAATAGAGTAATTGGTCATATATATACAGTGTATCACAAAAGTGAGTACACCCCTCACATTTCTGCAGATATTTAAGTATATCTTTTCATGGGACAACACTGACAAAATGACACTTTGACACAATGAAAAGTAGTCTGTGTGCAGCTTATATAACAGTGTAAATTTATTCTTCCCTCAAAATAACTCAATATACAGCCATTAATGTCTAAACCACCGGCAACAAAAGTGAGTACACCCCTAAGAGACTACACCCCTAAATGTCCAAATTGAGCACTGCTTGTCATTTTCCCTCCAAAATGTCATGTGATTTGTTAGTGTTACTAGGTCTCAGGTGTGCATAGGGAGCAGGTGTGTTCAATTTAGTAGTACAGCTCTCACACTCTCTCATACTGGTCACTGAAAGTTCCAACATGGCACCTCATGGCAAAGAACTCTCTGAGGATCTTAAAAGACGAATTGTTGCACTACATGAAGATGGCCAAGGCTACAAGAAGATTGCCAACACCCTGAAACTGAGCTGCAGCACAGTGGCCAAGATCATCCAGCGTTTTAAAAGAGCAGGGTCCACTCAGAACAGACCTCGCGTCGGTCGTCCAAAGAAGCTGAGTGCACGTGCTCAGCGTCACATCCAACTGCTGTCTTTGAAAGATAGGCGCAGGAGTGCTGTCAGCATTGCTGCAGAGATTGAAAAGGTGGGGGGTCAGCCTGTCAGTGCTCAGACCATACGCCGCACACTACATCAAATTGGTCTGCATGGCTGTCACCCCAGAAGGAAGCCTCTTCTGAAGTCTCTACACAAGAAAGCCCGCAAACAGTTTGCTGAAGACATGTCAACAAAGGACATGGATTACTGGAACCATGTCCTATGGTCTGAGGAGACCAAGATTAATTTGTTTGGTTCAGATGGTCTCAAGCATGTGTGGCGGCAATCAGGTGAGGAGTACAAAGATAAGTGTGTCATGCCTACAGTCAAGCATGGTGGTGGGAATGCCATGGTCTGGGGCTGCATGGGTGCAGCAGGTGTTGTGGAGTTACATTTCATTGAGGGACACATGAACTCCAATATGTACTGTGAAATACTGAAGCAGAGCATGATCCCCTCCCTCCGGAAACTAGGTCGCAGGGCAGTGTTCCAGCATGATAATGACCCCAAACACACCTCTAAGACGACCACTGCTTTATTGAAGAGGCTGAGGGTAAAGGTGATGGACTGGCCAAGCATGTCTCCAGACCTAAACCCAATAGAACATCTTTGGGGCATCCTCAAGCGGAAGGTGGAGGAGTGCAAAGTCTCGAATATCCGCCAGCTCCGTGATGTCGTCATGGAGGAGTGGAAAAGCATTCCAGTGGCAACCTGTGAAGCTCTGGTAAACTCCATGCCCAGGAGAGTTAAGGCAGTTCTGGGAAATAATGGTGGCCACACAAAATATTGACACTTCAGGAACTTTCACTAAGGGGTGTACTCACTTTTGTTGCCGGTGGTTTAGACATTAATGGCTGTATATTGAGTTATTTTGAGGGAAGAATAAATTTACACTGTTATATAAGCTGCACACAGACTACTTTTCATTGTGTCAAAGTGTCATTTTGTCAGTGTTGTCCCATGAAAAGATATACTTAAATATCTGCAGAAATGTCAGGGGTGTACTCACTTTTGTGATACACTGTATATATATGCTTCCCAGACCATAATAGAGAAAATAGTCCATTATTGGGGTCCTTTGCTATATTCACTGGCCCTTGACCAGCACCAACATACACAAATTAAGAACATACAATGTAGGGCAAGCTCTAACCTAGTGGTTACGCTACTACACTAGTAATCAGAAGTTTGCTGGTTCAAGCCCCACCACTGCCAGGTTGCTGCTGTTGGGCCCTCGAGCAAAGCCCTTAACCCTCAGTTGCTTAGACTGTATACTGTAACTGTAATGTAGGTCGCTTTGGATAAAGGCGTCTGCTAAATGCCAAAAATGTAAATTGGGAAATTCCACTTGACTGATAACAACCTCCACTTTCTGACATGGCTTCCTCATAGATATGAGAGCATGACTGCTGGGATTAGCAGCAGCAGTGAGGTTAAACACACAGTCAGTTTTGGGACATTTCCATGCTGAATTGCTCAGTTTGCATCCACAAGGTTTCTTAATGCATATAAGTGGATTTGTTTTGGTTGGCATTATGATTTGAGCAGAGGTGGAAAGAGTACTAAAATATTGTACTCAAGTAAAAGTACTATTACTTTAATGATTTTTTACTTAAGTACAAGTAAAATTACTAGTCTAAAAATCTACTCAAGTAAAAAGTAACTCATTTAAAATGTACTCCGAGTAAACGTTACTTAGTTACTTTTTTAACGAGGGGGGGGGGGGGGGGGTCTCTTCTGTGTAATGCAAACAGGACAAGTGGATATAAATCTCACAATAGTTGTTTTTAATTCAAATATAATAGAAAAACATGTTGATACAACATTTAAAACATTTAGGGGTGTGTAATGTGTCATTTTAGTCCCATAAAACTTTTTCAAACTGTATAACCACTAGTGATGTGTCGTAGAATGATTCGATTCTATTGAACGGCCCTTTAAACTGAAATGAAGGAACCGAGTCGCGCTTCTGGGAGTATATACAGTGTATCACAAAAGTGAGTACACCCTTCACATTTCTGCAAATATTTCATTATATCTTTTCATGGGACAACACTATAGACATGAAACTTGGATATAACTTAGAGTAGTCAGTGTACAGCTTGTATAGCAGTGTAGATTTACTGTCTTCTGAAAATAACTCAACACACAGCCATTAATGTCTAAATAGCTGGCAACATAAGTGAGTACACCCCACAGTGAACATGTCCAAATTGTGCCCAAATGTGTCGTTGTCCCTCCCTGGTGTCATGTGTCCAGGTCCCAGGTGTAAATGGGGAGCAGGGCTGTTAAATTTGGTGTTTTGGGTACAATTCTCTCATACTGGCCACTGGATATTCAACATGGCACCTCATGGCAAAGAACTCTCTGAGGATGTGAGAAATAGAATTGTTGCTCTCCACAAAGATGGCCTGGACTATAAGAAGATTGCTAACACCCTGAAACTGAGCTACAGCATGGTGGCCAAGGTCATACAGCGGTTTTCCAGGACAGGTTCCACTCGGAACAGGCTTCGCCAGGGTCGACCAAAGAAGTTGAGTCCACGTGTTCGGCATCATATCCAGAGGTTGGCTTTAAAAAATAGACACATGAGTGCTGCCAGCATTGCTGCAGAGGTTGAAGACGTGGGAGGTCAGCCTGTCAGTGCTCAGACCATACGCCGCACACTGCATCAACTCGGTCTGCATGGTCGTCATCCCAGAAGGAAGCTGACGCACAAGAAAGCCCGCAAACAGTTTGCTGAAGACAAGCAGTCCAAGAACATGGATTACTGGAATGCCCTGTGGTCTGACGAGACCAAGATAAACTTGTTTGGCTCAGATGGTGTCCAGCATGTGTGGCGGCGCCCTGGTGAGAAGTACCAAGACAACTGTATCTTGCCTACAGTCAAGCATGGTGGTGGTAGCATCATGGTCTTGGGCTGCATGAGTGTTGCTGGCACTGGGGAGCTGCAGTTCATTGAGGGAAACATGAATTCCAACATGTACTGTGACATTCTGAAACAGAGCATGATCCCCTCCCTTCGAAAACTGGGCCTCATGGCAGTTTTCCAACAGGATAACGACCCCAAACACAACCTCCAAGATGACAACTGCCTTGCTGAGGAAGCTAAAGGTAAAGGTGATGGACTAAACCCAATTGAGCACCTGTGGCGCATCCTCAAATGGAAGGTGGAGAAGTTCAAGGTGTCTAACATCCACCAGCTCCGTGATGTCATCATGGAGGAGTGGAAGAGGATTCCAGCAGCAACCTGTGCAGCTCTGGTGAATTCCATGCCCAGGAGGGTTAAGGCAGTGCTAGATAATAATGGTGGTCACACAAAATATTGACACTTTGGGCACAATTTGGACATGTTCACTGTGGGGTGTACTCACTTATGTTGCCAGCCATTTAGACATTAATGGCTGTGTGTTGAGTTATTTTCAGAAGACAGTAAATCTACACTGCTATACAAGCTGTACACTGACTACTCTAAGTTATATCCAAGTTTTATTTCTATAGTGTTGTCCCATGAAAAGATATAATAAAATATTTGCAGAAATGTGAGGGGTGTACTCACTTTTGTGATACACTGTATATACGACTCTTTAAAAGGAACCGAGCCAAAAGATCTGACTCCCCATCACAGAATTCACTGCAGCAGTTTCCCCAGACGCGATTTATTAGCGTTTATTTTACTCAGTAACGGATGTTATTTAAAATGTAGCAAATGACAATTTCTAATACAAAACATACTTAAGTAAAAGCAAAATTACAGGCTGTAAAATCTACTTTAAAAAGTACAAGTACACAAAAAAACGACTCAATTACAGTAATGCGAGTAAATGTAATTAGTTACTTTCCACCTCTGGATTTGAGCAGGGATTTGTTCTGCAATAAGTGTAGCTTTTAAAAAAAATGCTTCAGTAAGCTAGTGTAGTCCACTGGTTCATGGCTGAGCTGTTGTTGGTTCTGGACTCCGTTTTTTACCAATATTAACATTTAGAGGAGAAATTTAAGATAATGACCTAAAAGGATAAAAGGATGGCATCCAATGAGTAATGCTAAAGGTCACTGAGCTTTTTTCAAGTGCTGTTTCTATTCATGTTAAAAACCAAAGCCCTTAAGCAGTACTTTTTGTAGAGTACTTTTTTTTTTATTTACATTTTTTCCCCCAATTTTTTTTATCCCCCAGTCTAGTCGTGTCCAATTACCCTGAATGCGTCCTCTATACTCATTCGCCGCTGACTGAGGACGCCTCTCAACTGACATGCGCCCCCTCTGGTACGCACAGTCAGTACAGATAGTGCATTTTTCACCTGCATGAGTCAAGTTCATATACTTGACAGGCACCGTGCACGGAGGGCCACACCCCCATCGGCACTATTCCTCAGCCCTGTGCAGGCACCATCAGTCAGCCAGCAGGGGCCGTACCTATGATACGACGTTCTTACCCCTTACCCTGAACAACAGCCAATCGTTGTTCATACTGCCGCCCAGCCCAGTCGGAGAGGCAGAGCTGAGGTTCGATACGATGTATTCAAAACCCAAACTCTGGTGAGCTAGCGTACTTTACCGCTGCGCCACCTGAGCGGCCTTTTTGTAGAGTGCTTGAGGTGCTGTAGGGTTAGACAGTTTTGCTGATTCTTTTAAAGCTTGCTCTGCATCTGTTTGACAAAAATATAATTCATGTCAGCGTCAATGCTTTGATAACAGTAATTTTTGAAGTTTGTTAGGAGCGCTAATTCGCCTAATGGATTCTTGTGTCAGAATCACAAAGGTCCGTATTATAAAAGCAATTAGCAAATTGCTATATTTCGCAGCCCTGACGTTACCTGATAAAAGGAACTTTTCTGACACACGCCAATCAGAACAATTGATTTCTTTTGAGGTTCTGAAGGGTAACCTCACACTGCACTGATTTAGAGGAAATGTCTCAAGCACTACAGCACATAGAAGCCAGCTAATCTTAAATCACATCGTATCTACTTACTATATTATTATGAATATTCAGCAATCATAATAATAATCATAACAAAAGACTAACGTCTCTTTTATTTCATTCCCTTCAAGGGCCTGTCAGGAGAGTCCGGTCCTCCAGGACAGCAAGGAAACCCAGGAGTGCAGGTCCGTCCTTCTTATAAATCCATTAGCAAGACAAGACAACACTTATTACGTGGCACTCAGCTCTGTCCTTATTCTGTTCCTTACAGGGTTTTCCAGGCCCTCAGGGTCCGATTGGTCTGCCAGGAGAGAAGGTAAGCCATGCGTATGCCTCTAATAATCTGAATGTGATGGGTTTGAACTCTGACCTTTGGCAGGACTGAGAGGCGCGTGCTCCCACACTTCACGCAGACTCCTGACATATAGTCGATAGCGAGAGTCCATGCTCGGTCCCAGCGGCAACACTGATAGCAAATCTACCACCCTGTTTGAAGTGTTCTCCCTGTAGCCTGCAGCTTGTTAGGATAGTTTAGAATGACATTTTTATTCCTTTTATCATAATATTTTGGCCATGTGTAGCAGCTGCATTGCCGCGGGACCCTGAAGGGTTGCAGTGTGGAACTGACAAGGAGTGTTGCAGGTAGGAGTGGCTGGTCAAACACAATTGCTATCAAAGATATTGACCCCACCCCAAAAACAAGGTTTATACTTGTATCCTCGCTGATGATGTAGCAAATGAACAAAGAAACTGAATGACGTAGTATTTCTAAGTACCAGGATATTTTGTTAATGCTGCCATGGCACAATTATTCAAGCCCTATGTAACATTGCTGATCTTTAAACCTACTGCTAGTCTGTATGACCTAAAGTTGGGTTACTACATGATTACACCATTGGGAACTCAAAACCGACCTTTAATTTGCTTCAGCTGTGATGTGTTATACACCGATCAGCCATAATATTAAAACCACCTCCTTGTTTCTACACACTGTCCATTTTATCAGCTGCACTTACAATATAGAAGCACTTTGTAGTTCTACAATTATTGACTGTAGCCCATCTGTTTCTCTACATACTTTGTTAGCCCCCTTTCATGCTGTTCCTCAATGGTCAGGCCCCCACAGGACCACTACAGAATAGGTATTATTTGGGTAATGGGTCAATCTCAGCACTGCAGTGACACTGACATGGTGGTGGTGTGTTAGTGTGTGTTGTGCTGGTATGAGTGGATCAGACACAGCAGGGCTGATGGAGTTTTTAAACACCTCACTGTCACTGCTGGACTGAGAATAGTCCACCAACCAAAAATATCCAGCCAACAGCGCCCTGTGAGCAGCGTCCTGTGACCACTGATGAAGGTCTAGAAGATGACCAACTCAAACAGCAGCAATAGATGAGCGATTTTCTCTGACTTTACATCTACAAGGTGAACCAACTATGTAGGAGTTTCTAATAGAGTGGACAGTGAGTGGACACGGTATTTAAAAACTCCAGCAGCGCTGCTGTGTCTGATCCACTCATACCAGCTACAGTTGCTGGTCTGTTGGATCGGACCACACGGGCCAGCCTTCGCTCCCTACGTGCATCAGTGAGCCTTGGCCGCCCATGACCCTGTCGCCGGTTTACCACTGTTCCTTCCTTGGACCACTTTTGATAGATGCTGACCACTGCAGGCCAGGAACACCCCACAAGAGCTGCAGTTTTGGAGATGCTCTGACCCAGTCGTCTAGCCATCACAATTTGGCCCTCGTCAAACTCGCTCAAATCCTTACACTTGCCCAAATTTTCTGCTTCTAACACATCAACTCTGAGGACAAAATGTTCACTTGCTGCCTAATATATGCCACCCACTAACAGGTGCTGTGATGAAGAGATAATCAGTGTTAGTCACTTCACCTGTCAGTGGTCATAATGTTATGCCTGGTCGGTGTACATATGGCAAATGAAACATTGATTTCACATGTGAGGCACTATTTTTTCAAAACCATGCTTATATTAGATAATTTGCTTATTAAAGTGCAAAGGCTACACATGCCTGAGCTCTATATACCCATATGCACAATTTTAATCTAAACCTCTTGCTATGCATGTGTTTACTTCCCTCTGTGTTGGACCCACAGTGAATCACATGGAAGTGATCCAGACATATTTTATAGCTTGTGTGTTATATAAACACAAGCTGGGAGAGAGAGATCATTTCATTGAATCAAAAGTGTTCTAGGAATTGCAAATCTTGTCCAGAGGTCTTAATAACCTCATCAGGACAATGCAAAGGGATAAAAGCCCTGTGTTACTGCAAAAGACATACAGGTTGACCTTTTAAAGACTGGAACAAATGTGTCCCTGAAAAGCATAAATGATCACTTGATAACCAAGGACCTCAAGGGTAGTATGCTACACTTCACCAGAAACCTGGGTCTTTACTGTCATTGGAGTTTGGTTTTCTTGCAGGCAAGCTGGTTTCCTCCCATCTGTCAAAAAATGGCTTTATTGACTACTACAATTAGAGCGAACATGTAATGCCATATGTCGTGTTCTTAATTCTATTTAGTAAAGGCTTAATTTTTTCCCCACCCCACTACAAACCAAATGATAAAAGATTATAATTTTTATGAGCATGACAAAAGCAGTCAGGTTAAATAAATTGCCTTAGTGTATTATAATATAAAAACATCCATGTCATGGCAATCTGCGTAAAACCTGCCTTTATACTCCCCATCTGCATCCAAATTGATCCCACTTGGCATTTAGAGCCCAAAGTTGAGAACATCTTCACTATGATGCACTGGTGGCTAATACACGGTGTGTTATAGTGCCTAGTGTTAATGGAATAGGCTCAGGATCAGGTTAAGCAGTTATTGAATGTAAATAAGTGAATGAAACACTGTGGTAGTAGTAGTAGTAGTAGTAGTTTTTAGTAGTGTATGTGTGTGTGTGTGTGTTCTGCTAAAGCAAATTTTGGTTTCAAGTCATGTACTACGATGCTGACAGCACCCATTACCCTTAATGAATGCTTTCCATAATAGCAGTAGTTATGATTTATGTAAGGTGCTGTATACTGGAAGGCATATTGTATTGTATTTAATGATTAAAGAGGAGCTGGAATTTTTGGATTTTGTAATTTATATTATCACCACTTACAGTAAACAGAGGTTTTGCTTATTTGATTTAAAGACAAGTATATCAAGCATGTTCATACAAACAAGAATAAAATGAGTTAAAGAAAGTGTTTATTAATCAAAATAACAATAATGTGTGTTTGTACTAATCATACACTGATCAGCCATAACATTAAAACCACCTCCTTGTTTCTACACTCACTGTCCATTTTATCAGCTCCACTTACCACATAGAAGCACTTTGTAGTTCTACAATTACTGACTGTAGTCCATCTGTTTCTCTACGTACTTTTTTAGCCTGCTTTCACCCTGTTCTTCAATGGTCATGACTCTCCCAGGACCCCCACACAGTAGGTATTATTTGGGTGGTGGATCATTCTCATCACTGCAGTGACACTGACATGGTGTGTTAGTGTGTGTTGTGCTGGTATGAGTGGATCAGACACAGCAGCGCTGATTAAGTTTTTAAACACTGTGTCCACTCACTGTCCACTCTATTTCACACTCCTACCTGGTTGGTCCACCTTGTAGATGTAAAAGTCAGAGATGATCGCTCATCTATTGCTGCTGTTTGAGTTGCTCATCTTCTAGACCTTCATCAGTGGTCACAGGACACTGCCTACAGGGCGCTGTTGGCTGGATATTTTTTTGGTTTGTGGACTATTCTCAGTCCAGCAGTGACAGTGAGGTGTTTAAAACCTCCATCATTGCTGCTGTGTCTTATCCACTCATACCAGCACAACACACACTAACACACCACCACCATGTCAGTGTCAGTGCAGTGCTGAGAATGATCCACCTGGGAGAGTCCTGACCATTGAAGAACAACATGAAAGGGGGCTAACAAAGCATGCAGAGAAACAGATGGACTACAGTCAGTAATTGTAGAACTACAAAGTGCTTCTATATGGTAAGTGGAGCTGATAAAATAAACAGTGAGTGTAGAAACAGTGAGGTGGTTTTAATGTTATGGTTGATCGGTGTATATAGTAAACAAATCTTATAAAGTGGGATTACTAGGACACTGTACTGCCAAAAATATGTAGACATGACTTCTGAGGATTACGTTTAAATATTATAGTCAAACCCATTACCAACATGTCTATAATAAAATCAGTTATATAAAATTATGTATATAACTGTGGTGACCTGCTCCACCCCATTTGTGTTTGTTACAGCCTCTAGACTATGCCTTTTATTTAAGTGAGGTCTAAAAATACATGGATGAACGCATTCCGGAGAGGAACTGTTGTAGTGCCTTTACAAAACCCCATTAAACAACTTTAGGATGATTTGGAATGGTAATTGTGAGCCGAGGTCTTCTCCTCTTACTGGTGCCTGGCCTCAAAAAGGATCTTTTAACTACACAAGTACAAATTCACACTCCAGTTGTGTGGAAAGTCTTACCAGAGAAATAGGGGCTGTTGTAGCAGCAAAACGGAGAGGGAAACTCATTATCAATATCAGTGAATTGTTTTGGAATAGTAAATTCAACAAGCTTATAGTTAAACATTGGTCATTACTTGTGTAATGTGTGGGATGTGGTTACCATGACTGACCTTTTATGAATTATACGACAAATAATTAGCTATGCTGAAGGCTGGTGCTTTAAATAAATTGCAGATTGCTTTGCTCATTAGCCATGCTTTGCATGAATTTTTAATATCAGAGAGGCTATCTGTTGTTATACATCTGCCCTGTGTTTCCACCTCCAAGTCCCTAATAAGCTAATTATTGTTTGTATAGCATATCTGGTCTCACTTTAAGGACTCCACTGGCTTCTTTTCAGTAGTTAAAAATCAAACAACGGTACCCTCACACATTTTACCCAGCCTTGTTGTTGCTGTGGTCCTGATGCAAATGTCACTTTATCGTCTCACTGCATCTTAATCAGCCCTTGCCTTTTCTCTAGTCATTGGGTGGTTTGTTTAATTACGGGACATTTAAATCTAAAACTAAAGACATACACCGATCATCCATAACATTAAAACCACCTCTTTGTTTCTACACTCACTGTCCATTTTACCGGCTTCACTTACCATATAGAAGCACTTTGTAGTTCTACAATTACTGCATCTGTTTCTCTGCATGCTTTGTTAGCCCCCTTTTATGCTGTTATTCAATGGTCAGGACTCTCCCAGGACCACAGAGTAGGTATTATTTGGGTGGTGGGTCAAAGTATATAGAAATAGATGGACTACAGTCTACAATTGTAGAACTACAAAGTGCTCCTATATGGTAAGTGGAGCTGATAAAATAGACAGTGAGTGTAGAAACAAGGAGGTGGTTTTAATGTTAAGGCTGATCAGTGTATGTAACTGTGTACAGCTTTTTTTTGTTTTGTCTAGATTGTAGAATTTACCTGTCTGTATTTCTTACCTCCAAGGTTGCCAGGTTTTCCAATTTTTATTTAGATTTTATTCAATTGCCATTTATCTAAATGAACCTATGGATGAGCAGATGCATTTTGGCGGCTTGAACTACAAATGTTTGAATGTTAGTCCAGAGATTTAGCCACTGATCCACCACTGTCCTGTGTATAGCTTTTGGAGGATGACCGCCATTAATCCATGTAATTTATACTCCATAAAAGTGATCAGTTAATATTAATATTTTTCACCATTTTTTGTAGTCATTGTAACTCAATACTAATAGTTCACTGCATGATTTGCCTGTCAGATTTTTTTTATAGAAAATATTAGTTTTTTAGTTTATGAAAATGTATATATATATACAGTATATATATACAGTATATATATACAGTATATATATATATATATATATATATATATATATATATATATATATATATATATACAGTGTATCACAAAAGTGAGTACACCCCTCACATTTCTGCAAATATTTCATTATATCTTTTCATGGGACAGCACTATAGACATGAAACTTGGATATAACTTAGAGTAGTCAGTGTACAGCTTGTATAGCAGTGTAGATTTACTGTCTTCTGAAAATAACTCAACACACAGCCATTAATGTCTAAATGGCTGGCAACATAAGTGAGTACACCCCACAGTGAACATGTCCAAATTGTGCCCAGTGTCAATATTTTGTGTGACCACCATTATTATCCAGCACTGCCTTAACCCTCCTGGGCATGGAATTCACCAGAGCTGCACAGGTTGCTACTGGAATCCTCTTCCACTCCTCCATGATGACATCACGGAGCTGGTGGATGTTAGACACCTTAAACTCCTCCACCTTCCACTTGAGGATGCGCCACAGGTGCTCAATTGGGTTTAGTCCATCACCTTTACCTTCAGCTTCCTCAGCAAGGCAGTTGTCATCTTGGAGGTTGTGTTTGGGGTCGTTATCCTGTTGGAAAACTGCCATGAGGCCCAGTTTTGAAGGGAGGGGATCATGCTCTGTTTCAGAATGTCACAGTACATGTTGGAATTCATGTTTCCCTCAATGAACTGCAGCTCCCCAGTGCCAGCAACACTCATGCAGCCCAAGACCATGATGCTACCACCACCATGCTTGACTGTAGGCAAGATACAGTTGTCTTGGTACTTCTCACCAGAGCGCCGCCACACATGCTGGACACCATCTGAGCCAAACAAGTTTATCTTGGTCTCGTCAGACCACAGGGCATTCCAGTAATCCATGTTCTTGGACTGCTTGTCTTCAGCAAACTGTTTGCGGGCTTTCTTGTGCGTCAGCTTCCTTCTGGGATGACGACCATGCAGACCGAGTTGATGCAGTGTGCGGCGTATGGTCTGAGCACTGACAGGCTGACCTCCCACGTCTTCAACCTCTGCAGCAATGCTGGCAGCACTCATGTGTCTATTTTTTAAAGCCAACTTCTGGATATGATGCCGAACACGTGGACTCAACTTCTTTGGTCGACCCTGGCGAAGCCTGTTCCGAGTGGAACCTGTCCTGGAAAACCGCTGTATGACCTTGGCCACCATGCTGTAGCTCAGTTTCAGGGTGTTAGCAATCTTCTTATAGCCCAGGCCATCTTTGTGGAGAGCAACAATTCTATTTCTCACATCCTCAGAGAGTTCTTTGCCATGAGGTGCCATGTTGAATATCCAGTGGCCAGTATGAGAGAATTGTACCCAAAAAACCAAATTTAACAGCCCTGCTCCCCATTTACACCTGGGACCTTGACACATGACACCAGGGAGGGACAACGACACATTTGGGCACAATTTGGACATGTTCACTGTGGGGTGCACTCACTTATGTTGCCAGCTATTTAGACATTAATGGCTGTGTGTTGAGTTATTTTCAGAAGACAGTAAATCTACACTGCTATACAAGTTGTACACTGACTACTCTAAGTTATATCCAAGTTTCATGTCTATAGTGTTGTCCCATGAAAAGATATAATGAAATATTTGCAGAAATGTGAGGGGTGTACTCACTTTTGTGATACACTGTATATATACGTATATTTTACATTTAAGCACTTAAATTGAAAATACAAAATGTCTGTATGTTAGTAAAACAAAGTGGCCCAAAATGAAATGTGTAGGAGATCTTTATAGCTACAGTGAGTCTGCTGTGCTTTACACTAGCTTACTAACACAAAACACAAAAACACTTCAGTTAAATATGATACCAAACTATACATATGGTAGATTAAACTTTGGTTTCACTGCTTATACTGGGCGTCATGGTGGTTTCTGTGTGGAGTTTGCATGTTCTCCCCGTGTCCGTGTGGGTTTCCTCTGGGTGCTCCGGTTTCCTCCCACAATCAAAAGACATGCAATTAAGGTGAACTGGAGATACAAAATTGTCCATGACTGTGTTTGGTATAACTGTATGTAACTACCGTTTCTGTCATGAATGTAACCACAGTGTAAAACATGACGTTAAAATCCTAATAAACAAACAAACACTTCTTATACTTTATAATTTACTAATCAAAGTGCTAAAGTCTACACATGCCTGAGCTCTGTATACCCATATACACAATTTACTCTAAACTTATTGCTATGCATGCATTTATTTCCCTCTGTACTGGACTCACAGTGCCTCACTCTAAGCCAAATAAAAAAAACAACAACTTTGTTTTTATTTCTCAAACAGGGACCACAGGGAAAAACTGGAATGCAGGGGCTTCCTGGGATAGATGGACCTCCGGTGAGTACACCCAGTCTCCCATCACATCAGTGGACGTGTTTAATGGCTTTCTTCCAGCAGGGAGCGACGTCGAGCGTGCACATTCATGCATGAAGCCAGATTATTAAGGCCTTATATTTAGTGCACGTCCTAGCACGAGGTTCCTAAAAAAAGTGTGTTTATTGGACAGGGTCAGGATTTTTGTGTTAGCTCATTAGCACTGCCTCAGCTTCCCTAGGGGAGCCGAATATGTCCTAATCAGCTTGCTGTCATACTAACACCTGGTTCTTTTGCTCCACTCGTAGGGACATCCGGGAAGAGAGGGACCTGCAGGGGAAAAGGGGGGGCAGGTGGGTGACACACACACACACACACACACACACACACACACGCACTGTTCAGGTGTAAGGTTGAACACAATATGCATTGACCTAAACAGCTGATTACACTATACGGCCAAAAGTATGTGGATACCTTCCCAAATATATACATTTGGGTGTTTCAGCCACACCCATTGCTAACAGGCATATCAAATATGTTATATATATATGAGGTTGAATATCCAGTGGCCAGTATGAGAGAATTGTACCCAAAACACCAAATTTAACAGCCCTGCTCCCCATTTACACCTGGGACCTTGACACATGACACCAGGGAGGGACAACGACACATTTGGGCACAATTTGGACATGTTCACTGTGGGGTGTACTCACTTATGTTGCCAGCTATTTAGACATTAATGGCTGTGTGTTGAGTTATTTTCAGAAGACAGTAAATCTACACTGCTATACAAGCTGTACACTGACTACTCTAAGTTATATCCAAGTTTTATTTCTATAGTGTTGTCCCATGAAAAGATATAATGAAATATTTGCAGAAATGTGAGGGGTGTACTCACTTTTGTGATACACAGTGTATCACAAAAGTGAGTACACCCCTCACATTTCTGCAAATATTTCATTATATCTTTTCATGGGACAACACTATAGACATGAAACTTGGATATAACTTAGAGTAGTCAGTGTACAGCTTGTATAGCAGTGTAGATTTACTGTCTTCTGAAAATAACTCAACACACAGCCATTAATGTCTAAATAGCTGGCAACATAAGTGAGTACACCCCACAGTGAACATGTCCAAATTGTGCCCAAATGTGTCGTTGTCCCTCCCTGGTGTCATGTGTCAAGGTCCCAGGTGTAAATGGGGAGCAGGGCTGTTAAATTTGGTGTTTTGGGTACAATTCTCTCATACTGGCCACTGGATATTCAACATGGCACCTCATGGCAAAGAACTCTCTGAGGATGTGAGAAATAGAATTGTTGCTCTCCACAAAGATGGCCTGGGCTATAAGAAGATTGCTAACACCCTGAAACTGAGCTACAGCATGGTGGCCAAGGTCATACAGCGGTTTTCCAGGACAGGTTCCACTCGGAACAGGCTTCGCCAGGGTCGACCAAAGAAGTTGAGTCCACGTGTTCGGCGTCATATCCAGAGGTTGGCTTTAAAAAATAGACACATGAGTGCTGCCAGCATTGCTGCAGAGGTTGAAGACGTGGGAGGTCAGCCTGTCAGTGCTCAGACCATACGCCGCACACTGCATCAACTCGGTCTGCATGGTCGTCATCCCAGAAGGAAGCTGACGCACAAGAAAGCCAGCAAACAGTTGGCTGAAAACAAGCAGTCCAAGAACATGGATTACTGGAATGCCCTGTGGTCTGACGAGACCAAGATAAACTTGTTTGGCTCAGATGGTGTCCAGCATGTGTGGCGGCGCCCTGGTGAGAAGTACCAAGACAACTGTATCTTGCCTACAGTCAAGCATGGTGGTGGTAGCATCATGGTCTTGGGCTGCATGAGTGTTGCTGGCACTGGGGAGCTGCAGTTCATTGAGGGAAACATGAATTCCAACATGTACTGTGACATTCTGAAACAGAGCATGATCCCCTCCCTTCGAAAACTGGGCCTCATGGCAGTTTTCCAACAGGATAACGACCCCAAACACAACCTCCAAGATTACAACTGCCTTGCTGAGGAAGCTGAAGGTAAAGGTGATGGACTAAACCCAATTGAGCACCTGTGGCGCATCCTCAAGTGGAAGGTGGAGGAGTTCAAGGTGTCTAACATCCACCAGCTCCGTGATGTCATCATGGAGGAGTGGAAGAGGATTCCAGTAGCAACCTGTGCAGCTCTGGTGAATTCCATGCCCAGGAGGGTTAAGGCAGTGCTAATAATGGTGGTCACACAAAATATTGACACTTTGGGCACAATTTGGACATGTTCACTGTGGGGTGTACTCACTTATGTTGCCAGCTATTTAGACATTAATGGCTGTGTGTTGAGTTATTTTCAGAAGACAGTAAATCTACACTGCTATACAAGTTGTACACTGACTACTCTAAGTTATATCCAAGTTTCATGTCTATAGTGTTGTCCCATGAAAAGATATAATAAAATATTTGTAGAAATGTGAGGGGTGTACTCACTTTTGTGATACACTGTATATATATATATATATATATATATATATATATATTAGCCATAACATTGAAATCACCTCCTTGTTTCTACACACACTGTCCATTTTATCAGCTCCACTTACCATATAGAAGCACTTTGTAGTTCTACAATTACTGACTGCAGTCTATATGTTTTTCTGCATACTTTTAGCCTGCTTTCACCTTGTTCTTCAATGATCAGGACCACCACAAATTAGGTATTATTTGGGTGGTGGATGATTCTCAGCACTGCAGTGACAATGACATGGTGGTGTTGTGTTAGTGTGTGTTGTGCTGGTATGGGTGGATCAGACACAGCAGCGCTTTTGAAGTTTTAAAATGCCATGTCCACTCACTGTTCACTCTATTAGACACTCCTACCTAGTTGGTCCACCTTGTAGATCAGAGACGATTGCTCATCTATTGCTGCTGTTTGAGTTGGTCATCTTTTAGACTCTTGTCAGTGGTCACAGGACGCTGCCCACAGGGCGCTGTTGGCTGGATATATTTTTGGTTTGTGGACCATTCTCAGTCCAGCAGTGACAGTGAGGTTTTTAAATCTCCATCAGTGCTGCTGTGTCTGATCCACTCATACCAGCACAACACACACTAACACACCACCACCATGTCAGTGTCACTGCAGTGCTGAGAATGATCCACCACCCAAATAATACCTGCTCTGTGTGGGTCCTAGGAGAGTCCTGACCATTGAAGAACAGCATGAAAGGGGGCTAACAAAGCATGCAGAGAAACAGATGGACTACAGTTTCCCACAGACACACTCTAAAATCTTGTAAAAAAGCCTTTTAAGAAGCCTAGAAGCTCATGGTCAGATGTCCAGATACTTTTGGTCATATAGTGTACAAGCTTATAGTCCCTGTTACATGCAAGCATGTGCTCAAATATGTGTACAAATTCCCACACACATGTATGCATGCCAGGACATACATCAACATGTTAAGTGACTTACAGTACTGTGACAGTATACAATCTGAGCAATTTAGGGTTAAGGGCCTTGCTCAAGGGCCCAACAGTTGCAATCTGGCAGTGGTTAGGGTACAACTATCTACCCTGTATTTGTACAATAAAGCCCTCCCACACGGTGTGTAGCACTGTCACCTCATAGCAAGAAGGTCCTGGGATCGAATCCCATGTGGAGCTGCCAAGGTCCGTTCTGTGTGGAGTTTGCATGTTCTCCCCATGTCTGTGTGGGTTTCCTCCCACAGTACAAACACATGCAAGTGAGGTGAATTGGAGATACAAAATTGTCCATGACTGTGTTTGAACTGATGAATGTTGTGTAACCAGTAACTACCGTTCCTGTCATGAATGTAATCAAAGTGTGTATAACATGACGTTAAAATCCTAATAAAAATCAAATCAAATCAATCCCTCCTACACAGCTACTCCACTCAACAGGAGAATCAGCGACACATAACAGCCAAAACCGGCGCTGAAATCCAGAGCGTGACACCATCCGGCCTCCAAACATGTCACTTTCTGTCGCAGCTGCAGCAGAGCTGGCTGCGTTCCGATCGCTCACCGAGCTCCGGCTCATTCTAACACGGCGTAATTGCGCGCTCGAACAATCGAGCTATCAGCGCCGCTCACTCCGCTTTGTCTCATTTTCACGAGCATTCGTATCAGGTCGACATCGCCACTGTCACTTGGCACACATCGAGCGTAATTGCCCACTCGAACCGTGCTAGCCGGATGTACTCTCAAACTCTGTAAACATCATACAGGAACAATGGGTGTCTTTTGTGTTTTTTTATTTCACAGGGATTAGCTGGTGCGCACGGGCCTGTCGGATACCCAGGGCCTCGCGGAGTCAAGGTGAGACCGACTTTGACATAATAGCGTAATAACATCTGTTCCGGAGCCTCCAGAGATCTGCGAGTCCTGGAGTGTGCGGGGTGTTTAATTGTCAGCTGACGGCCAACTGACGGGTTTATGTGGAGGTTCATTTCTTTTTCAGGGAACGTGTGAAGAGAGAGAAAAAAAGCAATCACAGCTGGACAGAGAGCTGCTAGTTGTCATGTTTATAGTAGTTATTGTCCATAGAGGTACCCCCCCCCACCCCCGCACAAAAAAAAAATTAAATACATAAATCAATAATACAGCCAATAATTAAAACAATCAGTGCACTTCTTCCTTCTTGGTCAATTATTGTCAATTAGAGTTGCCATTTCCGGCAAAAGGAGGCGGAGCAAACGCTAGCAGCACAAAGTGGGCGGAGTCTGTGACACAAAAAAATTGAGTAAAGTTTAACTTAATGCAAATTAGGGGTGAAACAATGTGGAGGTTACCAATAATAACTAAGCATCGGTCCTGGATTCGATCCCCAGATGGGGCTGTCCGGGTCCTTTCTGTGTGGAGTTTGCATGTTCTCCCCTTGTCCACATGGGTTTCCTCCCACAGTCCAAAGACATGCAAATGAGGTGAATTGGAGACACTACATTGACTGTGACTGTGTTCAATATACAGAGAGTCACACACCTATCCCCATGCTCCTCCACTTATGTATAGGCACCTCGGGCTGCTAACCAGGGTCCTTACACAGTGTCACAGACCCCACCTACTTATTAGTTTGGTCTTTCCCACCCAGCAGAATAGTGGTCAGTTTTGTTTGCTGCAGGCACCGCCAATTGTGCCAGCTGCCCGGTAGCAGAGCTGAGACTTGAATCCCAGTCTTGGTGCGCTAGCAAAATATCCCACTGTGCCACTGACTAAACGCCCCTGAATTCTCACAGCCACAAAGGGAGGAGTCGGGTATTAATGCCAAATGACTGGTCAACACAGGTCATAATTATCCTGCTTTGGGGAAACCTGTTGAGTTATCATCCCTTCCCCTACAGCCACACAGTCAATACTGTCTGTGTAGTCACCCGGCCGGCTGATAGCAGAGCTAAGATTTGAATTTGAGAGATATTTATTGCCCGTGTTTAGCACTTGGTGAGTCATTTTTATTTTGGCTTTTGCTGTCTGTAGTTGGGGTTGATTAGCTCTTAGGAGTCCTGGGCTTAACCCTGTGACTGGGTCACGTAAGGATGTCGACTATCAGTGTGTGTATAGGTCAGCTTTCTGACTCAGAGTGGCAAGTCTTTTAGCCAGGATATGGTTATACTCTGATATTTGTTTGAATTCTGACCAATATGTAAGTACCCACTGCTGAGAAGCATCTTGCTACCATGGTGCTACCACCATCACATTTCACAGTGGGGTTAGTGTTACCTAGCAGATTTGCCTACTTATTTTGCACGTACAGTATTTATTGCCTTTAAAATAGGCCTACAGCCTATTCAGGTGAATTGATTTGCTCTGTGTACGTTCTATTATACAGCCACAACTATACTTATAGACCTCATACAGGGATTGACTATCAATCTTTCTGGAGTGACTGGAAATAGCGGATTTGAAAACGTCTTGTACAAATGTTCACAGTTACTCCTTCATGTGCACATAGGTTTTAATATTTAGGCTCCTTCTGATTCAACATGTGTAGTGCTATTTAATTCAACAAAAGCTTCCGGAGATGACGCTGCACGCCGGGGCTACCTCATCGCTGATGCCTTTTGTTCTTTTCTAACAGGGTGCCGATGGGGTGCGGGGTCTCAAAGGAAGCAAAGGAGAGAAGGTACGAGTAATTTACTCTCTATTTCTGTTCTGACTCTCTTCTTTCTCTCAATAGTCAGATCTACTCATGAGAATAGAGGTTACACCCCTCACTTATCATAACGGAGATAAACTTGTGCCTTACCAATAGCGGCATCTCAAGATAAATTGTTTTCTATAACGCTCGTCTGGTGAGCTCATATTTTCTGTGCCAACCTAGAAAAAAGTCTGCTGTGCAATATAGTGAGAAATTCAGTTAGTGATGGATGAGTGCTTCTGCTCTGTACACTGCAGGGAGAAGATGGCTTCCCCGGGACTAAAGGTGACATGGGAGCAGAGGGAGACAGAGTAAGAGTCGTTAATGACCCTGTTTCAACCACCGCACATTGTGTAAAGCTGCCAGCCATCACATAGACTGGTTCAAAAATACAGTAATGGGAATTGTGTGTCTGTATGTGTGTGTATAGGGTGACGTTGGGTCTCCCGGATCTCGTGGTGAGGACGGACCGGAGGGACTGAAGGGTCAGTTTGGACCCGTCGGAGAGCCTGGACCTTTAGGAGTTGCTGGAGAAAAGGTGACCATTTGTACATTTTTCCCCCAATTTGTTTTTTTACATAGAAAGGTGTCAGAATACACAGTGCATTGTAGTTTGTTGCGTATGGGGCAGCATAGCTGCAGACCAGTCAGGGTGCCCATGCTGACCCCTGTCCACTCCCGAATGCGCCAACAATGGGCATGTGAGCATCGGAACTGGACCACAAAGCAGTGGAAGAAGGTGGCCTGGTCTGATGAATCCTGTTTTCTTTTACATCACGTGGATGGCCGGGTGCATGTGTGTCACTTATCTGGGGAACACATGGCACCAGGATGCACTATGGGAAGAAGGCATGCCGGCGGAAACAGTGTGATGCTTTGGGCAATGTTCTGGAAAACCTTGGGTCCTGCCATCCATGTGGATGCTACTTTGACACGTACCACCTACCTAAGCATTGTTGCAGACCATGTGCACCCTTTTATGGAAACAGTATTCCCTGATGGCTGTGGCCTCTTTCAGCAGGATAATGCACCCTGCCACAAAGCAAAAATGGTTCAGGAATTGTGTGAGAAGCACAACAACAAGTTTGAGATGTTCACTTGGCCTCCAAATTCCCCAGATCTCAATCCAATCAAGCATCTGTGGGATGTGCTGGACAAACAAGTCTAAACCATGGTGGCCCCACCTCACAACTTAGAGGAGTTAAAGGATCTGCTGCTAACATCTTGGTGCCATATACAACAGCACACATTCAAGGGTCTAGTGGAGTCCATGCCTCGACGGGTCAGGGCTGTTTTGGAAGCAATTTTAGGAAGGTGGTCATAATGTTATGTCTGATCAATGTATATAAAGGAGTTATAAAAATAAAAGATTATTGGAATTGTTACATAATTATGACTCTGCATGCACTACAAATCCATTATGCTTTACCCATAAATCCTGCAGTCTGCATGATCTATTTATACTTGTTTTGTTGCCAAGTTTTTTTTCCAAGCTTGATTAAAAGTCAATTGATGTTTTAATGGTCGAAACTCTGATAACCCTGGTTACTTTATTCATGTTAACCATGGCAACCTTAAAGTTATTATTTAGAATCTGACTAGAAAAGTTATCTAGAAAATTAACACAAGCGTCTGCATAATACATATTCCACATATCACCAAATCTAAATATGGCTCTTTATCCAACATGCAAATTTATTTGAACAACTTGACTGCATAATGTTCAGAATAGTTAATGTAAATGTTCAGTTAGTTTGGCGCTCGGGTGGGGTAGTGGGGAATTATATTAGCCCTCTACCACTGGGATCCAGGGTTTGAATCTTCATCCTTTCAGTCGGCCGTTCAAGCATTTACATGACTACAGACATGACTAGCTGTGTCTGAGGGGGCTGGTCATTGCTCTGCGATGGATTAGCCTCTTATCCGGAGTGTGATACTGCATTGTGTCCTGTGATTTCAGAAAAAATGGGCCAACCGTGACCCTGGCTAGGATAAAACAATAAAACATAGTGGTAAAAACATAAAAAAGAAAGAAAATGGGACTATGGTAGCTTTGAGCTTTGAACTATCAGCTGAAAGGTTGAGAGTTAGAATCCCAGCTCCACCATGTAGCCACTGTTGGGCTCTTGAGCAAGGCCCTTAGCCGTCTCTGCTCCAGGGGCTCCGCACAGTGGCTGACCCTGCGCTCTGACCCCAACTTCCATAAATGCTGGGATACGCAAAGAAGGATGTGTGTGTATATACGAGAAGTCATAACATTAAAACCTTGTTTCTACACTCACTGTCCATTTTAGGAGCACTTTGTAGTTCTACAGTTATTGACTGTAGTCCATCTGTTTCTCTGCATGCTTTGTTAGCCCCCTTTCATGCTGTTCTTCAATGGTCAAGGTTTTATTTGGGTGGTGGGTCATTCTCAGCACTGCAGTGACACTGACATGGTGGTGGTGTGTTAGTGTGTGTTGTGCTGGTATGAGTGGATAAGACACAGCAATGCTGATGGAATTTTTAAACACCACACTGTCACTGCTGGACTGAGAATAGTCCACCAACCACAAATATCCAGCTAACAGCACCCTGTGGGCAGCGTCCTGGGACCACTGATGACGGTAACTCAAACTCAAACAGTAGCAATAGATGAGCGATCGTCTCTGACTTTACATCTGCAAGGTGGACCGACTAGGTAGGAGTGTCTAATAGAGTGGACAGTGAGTTTAAAAACTTCAGCAGCACTGCTGTGTCTGATCCACTCATACCAGCACAACACACACTAACACACCACCACCAAGTCATTGTCACTGCAGTGCTGAGAATGATCCACCACCTAAATAATACCTGCTGTAATTTTTTTTATATATTATGTGTGAAATATGTTTAGTACTTTACTTAGTAGTTATAAACCTTTTATTGTCCTACACCCTTCTAGGGCAAACTCGGTGTCCCCGGATTACCCGGCTATCCAGGAAGACAAGGCCCTAAGGTAAGTTTCTGAACATGCTAGCCGAGGTATGAAAAACCAAAATATGCTAATATTTACAATGAATGAGGCCTGACTGAAATTCTTGTCACATTAATATTTAAACATTTCCTTCCAATTATGGCTATTAAAAGGCTCTGTTTCATTAATAGCTTATCAGAGACAACAATTAATGTTAGGTTTATTCATAGTAATGGTCCTCCTAAGGTTAATTTGTGGTTAATTAAATCTAAAGCTAGATTAATGAGTGGAATTCGCTAATTGATTAGCCTCTGTGTTGGCCTGCAGGGATCGGTCGGCTTTTCTGGAGTGGCGGGTGTACAAGGAGAGAAAGGGAAGAGGGTAAATGAGAGCAATGCAGCGCTTCGTATGTATTTGCAAATGTGTATGTGTTCTTGGCTAATCTTTCTCCTTCGCAGGGATCAGCCGGTCCACCGGGAGTGGCAGGTGAACGGGGTCCAAATGTGAGTATAATAGCTTTTTTCCTTCCACACTGATCTGTTTATTACAGTTCATTGAACTTGTGTGTAGAGGTTCAGAGCAAAATGACTGCTTACCTGACGGAAAGGTTGGGGTTCGAGGCTGTCTGATTATTATTCACCAGCTTATTGTGGCATGGCATCAGGTTTAAAAGTCTCGCACATTCACTCTGACAGAAGCGTCACAGTGGCACAGCAGGTAGCACCAGGGTCCACTTCACCTCCGGCTGTTGTCTGGGAAGGTTGGCATTTTATCATTAAAAACAAGGAGAAAAATGTACTGGCTGCCTAAAAAAACACTTGGGAGTGTGTGATGTCTTTTAATGGACTATTTTTGATAGAGCAGGACCCACCACAACACTGAACAGTGTATTTCCATGTGGTGCAGGACCTACCACAACGCTGATCAATATGAAGCGGCTAGTAAAAATAAATGAATGATTTACTCTGACAGGGTGGCACAGTGGCACAGCAGGTAGTCCAAGATGCACATCACCAGGATCCTAGGGACTTTAGTTTCCCGATTTTTGGTCTGTAGTTTTCTCTCAGGGGCGGCCTGGTGGCTCTGTGGGTAGCACTGTCGCCTCACAGCAAGAAGGTCCTGGGTTCTATCCCCAAGTGGGGCGGTCCGGTTCCTTTCTGTGTGGAGTTTGCATGTTCTGTGTGGGTTTCCTCCGGGAGCTCCGGTTTCCTCCCACAGTCCAAAAACATGCAGTCAGGTTAATTGGAGACACTGAATTGCCCTATAGGTGAATGGGTTTGTGTATGTGTGTGTGTGTGTGTCTGCCCTGCGATTGACTGGCGCCCCATCCAGGGTGTTACTGTGTGCCTTGCTCCCATTGAAAAGCTGGGATATGCTCCAGCACCCCCCCCGCGACCCTAATTGGATAAGTGGTTAAAAAAGTGAACATGCAGAAGGTAGACTGGCTGCTCTTTAACTCTCACATTGCGACTAAATTGCTAGTTCTGTAACAATATTGTCATGACCGTGTTATATGGCAGTAATGATTCTGACGGACAACAGAGGCGGTTTATTTAGAGGACACATGACATGTTTATGGTTCGGAGGGCCCTCATAATGTTTAATGATGTTATATTGACCGCAGGGATCACGGGGAGGCCGAGGGGCACGAGGAGCTACAGGAGCACCAGGGGGCAAGGTAAGAGACTCTAATAATCTTATTTATATATATATATATATATATATATATATATAGCCTTAGCTGCTCATATAGTCTTAGGGGTATAAACCATTCTCAGCATTTTGTTTCAACCACCTTTGCCAATTTATAATGTATATACACGCACACACACACACACGCACACACACATATATCCTACAATCTCATCACAGGACCTACAGCTAGCTCTTGCCACAGTTGACAGCAAGGTACATGCATCTAGCATCAGAAAGAGACTACACACATTTGATTTTCATGGGAGGTGTGCAAGGAGGAAACCCTTGCTGTGAAAAAAAAAAAAAACATCAGGGCAAGACTAAAGTTTACCAGAGAAACACCTAGACAAAGACCAGGACTTCTGGAACAATGTGCTTGGGACAGGTGAATCCAAAGTTGAATTATTTGGGCACAGTAACAGAAGACATGTTTGGCACAAACCCAACACAGCATTTGAGCACAAGAACCTCATACCAACTGTGAAGCATGGAGGTGGAAATGTCATGGTTTGGGGCTGCTTTGCAGCAGCAGGGTCTGGCCAGCTCTCCATTATAGAATTCATGATGAATTCTTCACTGTATCAGAGGGTGCTTGAGGAAAATGTAAGACCATCTGTCCTAAAACTGAAGCTGAAGCGGAGGTGGACCATGCAGCATGGCAACCACCCAAAACATTCCAGTAAATCCACCATTGGCCAAGTCAAAGCCCGGATCTTAATCCTATTGAGATGCTGTGGGGTGATTTGAAACGGGCTGTGCATGCAAGAAACCCCTCAAACCTCACACAGCTGAAGAAATTTTGCATGGAGGAGTAGGAAAAACCTTCTCCCAGTCGATGTCAGAGACTGGTAGATGGTTATAGGAAACGTCAAATTGAGGTTATTTCAGCCGAAGGGGGAAATACCAGCTATTAGGGCATAGGGTGTCCTAACTTTTTCCTCACAATAAATTTCCATTTTTCATTACATTTTACAACTTGTGTTTCAAAGTAATTTTTAAAATGTTTTTTGTTTAGTTATATAAGTTCCATCTCTCAATACTGTTCAAATGAAGCTCATATGTTCATGTTTAAATTTGTTCAAAAAGATAAAGGTTCTCATGGGGTGTCCTAACTTTTTCACATATATATATATATATATATACAGTGTATCACAAAAGTGAGTACACCCCTCACATTTCTGCAGATATTGAAGTATATCTTTTCATGGGACAACACTGACAAAATGACACTTTGACACAATGAAAAGTAGTCTGTGTGCAGCTTATATAACAGTGTAAATTTATTCTTCCCTCAAAATAACTCAATATACAGCCATTAATGTCTAAACCACCGGCAACAAAAGTGAGTACACCCCTTAGTGAAAGTTCCTGAAGTGTCAATATTTTGTGTGGCCACCATTATTTCCCAGAACTGCCTTAACTCTCCTGGGCATGGAGTTTACCAGAGCTTCACAGGTTGCCACTGGAATGCTTTTCCACTCCTCCATGACGACATCACGGAGCTGGCGGATATTCGAGACTTTGCGCTCCTCCACCTTCCGCTTGAGGATGCCCCAAAGATGTTCTATTGGGTTTAGGTCTGGAGACATGCTTGGCCAGTCCATCACCTTTACCCTCAGCCTCTTCAATAAAGCAGTGGTCGTCTTAGAGGTGTGTTTGGGGTCATTATCATGCTGGAACACTGCCCTGCGACCCAGTTTCCGGAGGGAGGGGATCATGCTCTGCTTCAGTATTTCACAGTACATATTGGAGTTCATGTGTCCCTCAATGAAATGTAACTCCCCAACACCTGCTGCACTCATGCAGCCCCAGACCATGGCATTCCCACCACCATGCTTGACTGTAGGCATGACACACTTATCTTTGTACTCCTCACCTGATTGCCGCCACACATGCTTGAGACCGTCTGAACCAAACAAATTGATCTTGGTCTCATCAGACCATAGGACATGGTTCCAGTAATCCATGTCCTTTGTTGACATGTCTTCAGCAAACTGTTTGCGGGCTTTCTTGTGTAGAGACTTCAGAAGAGGCTTCCTTCTGGGGTGACAGCCATGCAGACCAATTTGATGTAGTGTGCGGCGTATGGTCTGAGCACTGACAGGCTGACCCCCCACCTTTTCAATCTCTGCAGCAATGCTGACAGCACTCCTGCGCCTATCTTTCAAAGACAGCAGTTGGATGTGACGCTGAGCACGTGCACTCAGCTTCTTTGGACGACCAACGCGAGGTCTGTTCTGAGTGGACCCTGCTCTTTTAAAACGCTGGATGATCTTGGCCACTGTGCTGCAGCTCAGTTTCAGGGTGTTGGCAATCTTCTTGTAGCCTTGGCCATCTTCATGTAGCGCAACAATTCGTCTTTTAAGATCCTCAGAGAGTTCTTTGCCATGAGGTGCCATGTTGGAACTTTTAGTGACCAGTATGAGAGAGTGTGAGAGCTGTACTACTAAATTGAACACACCTGCTCCCTATGCACACCTGAGACCTAGTAACACTAACAAATCACATGAAATTTTGGAGGGAAAATGACAAGCAGTGCTCAATTTGGACATTTAGGGGTGTAGTCTCTTAGGGGTGTACTCACTTTTGTTGCCGGTGGTTTAGACATTAATGGCTGTATATTGAGTTATTTTGAGGGAAGAATAAATTTACACTGTTATATAAGCTGCACACAGACTACTTTTCATTGTGTCAAAGTGTCATTTTGTCAGTGTTGTCCCATGAAAAGATATACTTCAATATCTGCAGAAATGTGAGGGGTGTACTCACTTTTGTGATACACTGTATATATATATATATATATACTGTATATGTATATATATATATATAAACCAGACCAGATATAACATTATGACCACTGACAGGTGAAGTGAATAACACTGATTATCTCTTCATCACGGCACCTGTTAGGTGGGATATATTAGGCAGCAAGTGAACATTTTATCCTCAAAGTTGATGTGTTAGAAGCAGGAAAAATGGGTGAGCTTAAGGATTTGAGCGAGTTTGACGAGGGCCAAATTGTGATGGTGGGTCAGAGCATCTCCAAAACTGTAGCTCTTGTGGGGTGTTCCCGGTCTGCAGTGGTCAGTATCTATCAAAAGTGGTCCAAGGAAGGAACTGTGGTAAATCGGCGACAGGGTCATGGGCGGCCAAGGCTCATCAAGGTATGTGGGGAGTGAAGGCTGGCCCGTGTGGTCCGATCCAACAGACGAGCTACTGTAGCTCAAATTGCTGAAGAAGTTAATGCTGGTTCTGATAGAAAGGTGTCAGAATACACAGTGCATCACAGTTGCAGGGCTGTTTTGGTAGTCAAAGGGGGACCAACACAATATTAGGAAGGTGGTCATAATGCTATGCCTAATCGGTGTATATATATAATATATAGTATACATACATGTAGTATACATAACTTTCATTCACACTTTGAAACACTATGAAACTTTTATGCCAGGACTTTGTAACATTGTAGCCAGTGGTTGTTAAAAATGTTAAGAACGTGTATCAGCCGTTCATGTGTAATATTTACATGGCACTTTTGTTTAATTAGGGCTCTGCTGCTCATGATGGTCCACCAGGTCCCACAGGAGACAAGGTATGTGTTAGCTATTAAAAACGTGTCCCAATTATTATTTCACAAGCAGGTTCTTACTCCAAAATGATAGTAATTGTGGGAACCAAGCTTGTTGCTGTTTTAAAACCTGTTAGCCTGAAACAAATATAAAACCACAAAAATGTATACATATAAAAATCTGCTGGTTAGGAAACTTTGCCTTGAGTCATGTAAATTTCTGCTGCACTAATGAAATTGTTTTTAACCCTGAAGAGATTATTTGAAATAGAAATACACGGTCTTTTAAATAAGCTTCAGCTACTTTAGAATGCTGCACCTCACATTCCAGTAAAATGAATAATTATATTATTTCTGTCTTATTCAGTTTATACTGACTGCCTTTCAAATCCTGCGTTGATCACAACCCCAGTTGGTTTAACTCATGCATATCCTGCTGATTTCCTAAAGCAATATAGCCCATTCTGTTCCCTAGTGGATTTGTTTTTTTTTATATTGTTCTTAAACCCTATAATAAAAGGCCTGGGGGATAATGGGAATGCAAGCATCATAACAATTAGATTAGATTTTATAAAAATAAAGCTCATTGTGTAGGTCGCTTTGGATAAAAGCGTCTGCTAAATGCTGAAAATGTAAATGTAAATAACAATCTTTATATTAAAAAGGTATTTGTTCAGTTAAGTCTTTTTTTATAGCTTGTCTTTAAACCCACCATTATTAATCAATATTACTGTTACTAGTTAATAAGCAATGTGATTAACTTAAGGTGTTTATGTAAAGCATTAAGATTTTGGACTCAAAAATAAAAGTGAATTAAACATTAAAAATTAAAATATTATTATTATTATTATCATCATTATTATTGTTATTATCATTATAATTATTATTATTATAATTATTATTATAATTGTTAATATTATTATTATTATTAATAGTATTCTTAATATTATTCATATTATTATTAATGTGCTTTGTAGTTTATTATTATTATTATTATGGGTCATAGTTTATTATTATTATTATTATTATTATTGTGGGTCATAGTTTATTATTATTATTATTTTATTATTATTATTATTATTGTGGGTCATAGTTTATTATTATTATTATTATTATGGGTCATAGTTTATTATTATTGTTATTGTTGTGGGTCATTGTTTTATTATTATTATTATGGGTCATCATTTTTTTAATTATTATTATTATTATTATGGGTCATAGTTTATTATTATTATTATTGTTATTGTGGGTCATAGTTTTATTATTATTATTTTTTTTTTTTTACTATTATTATGGGTCATAGTTGATTATTATTATTATTATTATTACTATTATTATTATTATTATTATTGTGGTTTATAGCTTATAATTTTTTTTTCCTCTGTTATGCACTTGTAGGGCCCTGATGGACCACAGGGACCAAATGGATTTCCAGGGCCCAAAGGACCAAATGTAAGCAACACTTATAATGCTAAATAGGTTTTCTGAAAGTAATTTCTAGTGTGTTTTTTAATTTTAAGTTGTTGTCATTATTCTAGGGCCCACCAGGAAAGGATGGGTTGCCAGGTCATCCAGGTCAGAGAGGGGAGCCGGTAAATATTTTTCCACATTATCTTTATAAACAGCATTTACAGCGGGTGTGATTGTCAGACAAAATAATTTCGGAATGTTTCTCTGTACCGAAACTTGGCACTTACTGATCAGTCTAAGGGCACTTTCACACCCTCACAATTTAGACAGAAAAATCTGTCTAAAAAAAGGTTTAGCTGACAGAGGACTGATGGTGCACTGTTCTACTGTGCAGTGGTGCTTGAACAAACATGATCTGATCATTAAAGTGGAAACCATAACTGTGACCTTGTCACAAAAGTCAACGTGTAGTATCAGAATTACATCTAGATAGGGTTAAGTCAGTCGGGAAACAAGAGCTGTCAAAAGGTGTGTTTGAAGAAAAAAATGAGTAGAATTAGCATAAACACCTTGACAAATATGAAACATAAGGGTTTATTAGTTTAATTTTTTTATTATAATTTTTTTTTTTATTTGCATTGCACAGGTAGATGGAAAAATGGATTTTTACTAAAAATCATTACATTTTGGAAGCAAATTGGACACAGTCAAGAAACAACAGGACAATGATTTAAACATTTCTTAAAATCTAAAATTAATTACTTAAGGAAATACAAGCTAAAGCTTTCACCATTGCTCTTATAGTCCTCTAACCAGTGGGTAGATGTGGGTAGTGTTTGATGGTTCAGAAATATGTTGGATTTTTGCTCCAGTAGACCCTATGAACCAATTCTATAGTGTCAGGGTCAGGCATCACCCCCTTATAGCTGTATTTGAAACTGCTGTCGACTGCTGATATATATTTATTAGTTAGTAATAAAGGTACAGTATATCTCTGAACGTCCTATCAGGCGATTAAATCCATGTGAATCAGCTTTGCTGTTATTTGCTTCATAACAGTTTGATCATAATGGTTCTGCATACAGGGATTCCAAGGAAAAACAGGATTGCCAGGACCAGTTGGAGTGGTTGGACCACAGGTGAGTCCGCAGTCAAGAACACTGGTGGTTTCTTCTTCTGATGAACATTGCAGTACATATTCATTAACACATACATAAGAATATTTGAGTCTGCAGTATGACAACCTGTGATGGCTTCTTTACGTCTCAGTACTTACACTGGAACAGCTCTACAACCCCAAATCAGAAAAAAAGACAGTATGCGACAGTATTGAGACAGTATGGAAAAAGCAAATAAAATCCTAACCTGTCCATAATAGAGAACTTTGAAATGATAAATGTGACAATGGCAACCCTGTACTGCTGCACACTTTAGGACATGATTGCAGAAAGAATATGACAAAATAACAGCTGAAAAACTTCATTGCAGGCCTGAAATGCAGGAATGGATGTTTATTAACAAATGAAATGAAGTTGAGCAGATACAACATGAAATATCTCAGGTTCATACTGTCTGCAATAAAATAAGAGTCAAAGTATATGTAAGAAACTCTGCACTTTTATGGATTCTTATCTTCCATACTGTCCCTTTTTTTCTAATTCGGGGTTGATTTACATAAGTTAAGTAATAGGATAAATAGCACCAATGAATACTAACATTTTAGATCTCAGAAATCAAGATTCATTGAAATGTCACTTGGAGCAATTTCAATTTAACTGAGAAAGCCATTCCAATAAAGTAAGTTTAGCTTCAAAGTCTTGACCTCAACTCTGTTGAGAATAGGGGAAAACCAACAATCTACCAGCAGGCTGGGCACTTTTATGTACAACAATTGACTTGTTCATCAGGTAGGGATTGCAGGAGGGCTTTCTAATAACTGCTGCTATTACAACCTCTGCTGAATAATTGAGATCAGTGCCTGACTCTCTTACCCCTTTTTCACCGATGTGGATCCGGCTCCGTTCCGGTTCGCAAACTTGATTTTGAACCGGTTCCGCATGTTTCCACCGAAAAAAAGAGGTTCCAGACAGCGAACTAGCTTTCTAATCTGGCACCACAGAATACTTGGTTTTGTCACAGTGTAGAGGTTTGGATGCTTTCACATGAGAATCTGCTATACCGTGTTTGCGCTGCACTTTCATTTTTTTTTAAGTTCACCTGATTACATTTTGAGCCAGTTTGCTGCTGATATTCGCTGATATTTTCAAAGAGATGAACTGTGTGATATGACGTGGTAAAAGTGACCCGGACAGTACGAAAAGCGCTTAACGTGAAAAATAAAGCTTAACATGGCTTGTTGTACTAAAACAATGACCGATGAATTTGGGCAGTACAGAGCACTTATAACCAGTAATAACGTTTCTGTGTCGTACTTTTAGTACATTAAGCCTTGTTACGCTTTTTTTACGTAAAGCTTTTTCAACTTTCCCGAGAAGCCGGTTCAGAACCCCGAGCTGCATAAACACCACACATGGAGTAAATACGTCTAAACACAGATACATGTGGAGCTTTAAGAGTGGATTTGACACAAATGGATGTACAAAACACCAAGGTTCAAAGAAACCTGAACAAAACCGGTTCAAGAACCAGAGCTCTTTTAGTGGAAAGGCGCTATCTGTGCGTGAAACGGATCTACATATGAAAAAGAAGCAGTAGGCTATTGCACATGTGTCTGAGGGGGTGTGCATTAGTCACGACTCTCATCGATCAGAAGTGGATGTCAGCAGTACAGAAAGTGAAATACGATCATTTGTTGCATGCGACTAGATTGGGAGGAAAACTGGGGAAAGAAAAAACAACAAATTTGATGGAACACTAGCATTTATTTAAGGAATTAAGGTAAAAAGAGCTAAGTGACCCAAATTATGGGTGTGCTTTTTGTGTAATATTTGACCCAGCAGATGGTGTTCCAATTTAGTCACAAAAATAATTGTAGTAGCACTGATAGAGATCTCAAGCCTGCCATGACATCCATGTGTCTTACAAGCTGTAGACCTTTCTATTATATAATTAATCCTGATAATTTGTGTATGAAATGGATCTGATAACAGATAAACCCTAGGTCTGCATTATTTAATTAGTAGTCTTCCAGTAGAATCTCTTATTTATAGGTAAGCTTACTGTCACAACATTTTTTAATAGTTAGATCAGTCCTGGGGCGGCATGGTGGCTCGGTGGGTAGCACTGTTGCCTCACAGAGAGAAGGTCCTGGGTTTGATTTCCAGGTGGACTGATCAGGGTCCTTTCTCTGTAGAGTTTGCATGCTCTCCCTGTGTCTGTCTGGGTTTCCCCCGGGTGCTCCGGTTTCCTTACACAGTCCAAAGACATGCAAGTGAGGTTAATTGGAGATGCTAAAATTGCCCTTAGATACCTGTGCCCTGGTGCCCTGTCCAGGGTGTTTCTATGTGCCTTGCACCCACAGAGAGCAGGCATAGGCTTCAGCACCCCCTGCGACCCTTATTGGTATACGAGTCCACATACCCGATATGACACAATTTTTAGGACTGATGCCATTCCCGATGCAACCCCTTATTTCTACCCAGGCTTGGTACTAGTCCCGAGACCGCACCACCCTGTGGCTAAACTATTTGTGCATGTAAGACTCAATGAGAGCAATGTATTTCTTTAATATCTCGTTTTTGAGGTAGGAGCATTGAGACTTGTTTACATGCTTATTTCAGGGTAAAACTGGAGAGACTGGAGCAGTAGGAGACAGAGGACACCCTGGGACACCGGGACCTCCCGGTGAGCAAGGTCTTCCTGGGCCTGGAGGCAAAGAAGGTGCCAAGGTTAGTACACACCAGCACAGTTATTATCGTCATGTTAGCATCATCCTTATAAACTTTATTGTTGGTAAATCTCGCTAAGTGCTTGCTAATGACATCCATTCATCAATATTCTCCAGGAGCAGACACACAGTCAGGGGGTCTAGAAATATTAATAGATAAATAAGTAAGCTCTCAGCACATGGTAAAACTCAATAATATACTTTATTTTTCTATATTTTTCTGCTTTCCAGGGTGATCCTGGGCCCATGGGGGCTCCTGGAAAGAGCGGTCCTGATGGGCACCGTGGGTTCAGGGGAAGCAGAGGCATGCCGGGCTCCACGGTAACTCATCTCGGTTCATCTGATCTCGTCTGCGTAGACAGCGGGATTGGCACCCTGCGCGGTGCAGAGAATGTCTTTGAGAATACAAAACAGTAGTGCTGTAGGCGAACAGTGTTGCGGCGTAAATAATTCATGGTGTTTGTTTCTTGGTGTTTTCTCAGGGTGCTGCTGGTTTGAAGGGTGAGGAAGGACCTCCCGGTGCTGCAGGAGCAATCGTAAGTAAACTTTGAGATGGCACAGTGGAACTGATTGACCTAGTGTTGTCTATATTAGCCATGTCAGAGGAAAACAAGTGTGTTGATTGCTGTATATGTGAACGTCCCACAGGGTGCCACAGGAGAGAGGGGGTCTTCTGGAACTACTGGTGGGATTGGTTTGCCTGGACCTGCTGGAGGAGTGGGGTCTGTTGGACCAATGGGGGAGAAGGGAGAACCAGTAAGAATCCCAAATTACTTTGAAATGTCACAGCCATAATTATGAAATTGCTTAATAGCATGACTTCCCATGGAGCTATTTTATTCATTTCATTTTCATTTACTACATTATTCTGGTCAGGGTTGTGGAAGGACTGGTTCCACTGGAAACCATTGGCCGCAAAGCAGAAATACAATTTATTGCATGGCTTTGGCTATTGCCCTTCAGACATAGACACTCATGTACAGCCAGTAGCACTGCTGAGAATTAACCCTGGGTCTCAGCAGTGATGGGCTAGCGTAATAGACTGTTGCACCACCTGAGCACTGCTACTATTGTTATTGTTGTTATTATTTTTATTGTTGTTAATAATAATAATAATATACTTTTAAATTAATTAGGAGATTTAAACCTGGGTCTCAGCGGTGGTGGGTTAGTGTAATAGACTGCTGCACCACAGGCAGTCATAGCTCAGTGGTTAGAGCTCTGGGCTGTCAATCAGGAGTTTGAGCATTTTAATCCCAGCTCCCCCAACCAACTACTGGGCCCTTGAGCAAGGCCATTAACTTTCTCAGCCTCAGGGGCAAATAGGGTAAAATAGGCTGACCCTGCTATTCTGATAATACTGATGAAAGTATATATAGTTTAATTACAGCATTGTTCTTATGCAAATGTACAGTCATTTCAAACCTGGATGACAGAGCTGGACATACATGCATGATTTATGTATAAGATATATTCTGAAATATTCTGTTACGTTACTGAGTGAGAAAATTTGGCTGTACAAGTGATGCTTAATCCCTGATAATTGTAATGCAGCAGTATTTATTATTTTGCTATATTTGTTGTTTGTTTATTAGGGAGAGAATGGACCTACTGGCCCTGCTGGAAAGGATGGAGAGCAGGGGCCTATTGGTTTACCAGGGCCTTCTGGTCCACCTGGACCACCTGGAGAGGATGGAGATAAGGTACTGATTAAACTCCTGCATACTTTAAATCTTTGTCATTGACACTTTTATGATGGCTGGCCTGGTTATGGTGTGTGTATGTGTGTTTCTACAGGGAGAGACTGGAGGTCCGGGACAGAAAGGAAGTAAAGGAGAAAAAGGAGAGCCAGTAAGTTGTTCTTTAGATATATTAATATTAGATTAAAAATAATAGATTATTAATATAAGGATTAGATTTGGTTAGAAGCTGAATGAGAATGTTTTATTGTTTTGTATCTTGTTTCTTAGGGACCTCCAGGACCATTGGGTCCTCAGGGACCTCATGGACACCCTGGCTTACCAGTATGTGCACTTTTATATCTCACTAACACAGTCATATGTGTATGTTAATAAATCCCACTTTAACTATAGATAAACTATATATGAAACTTTAATATAAATATATAATATACATATAATATAATATCAATATTAAAGAAAAGAGCATTCATATATATATATATTATACCATTGCAGAGCAGGTATTATTTAGGTGGTGGATCATTCTCAGCACTGCAGTGACACTGACATGGTGGTGGTGTGTTAGTGTGTGTTGTGCTGGTATGAGTGGATTAGACACAGCAGCGCTGCTGGAGTTTTTAAATACCATGTCCACTCACTGTCCACTCTATTAGACACTCCTACCTAGTTGGTCCACCTTGTAGATGTAAAGTCAGAGACGATCGCTCATCTATTGCTGCTGTTTGAGTTGGTCATATTCTAGACCTTCATCAGTGGTCACAGGGCACTGTTGGCTGGATATATTTTTGGTTGGTGGACTATTCTCAGTCCAGCAATGACAGCGATGTGTTTAAAAACTCCATCAGCATTGCTGTGTCTTATCCACTCATACCAGCAAAACACACACTAACACACCACCACCATGTCAGTGTCACTGCAGTGCTGAGATCATCCACCACCCAAATAATACCTGCTTTGTGGTGGTCCTGTGAGAGTCCTGACCATTAAATAACAGGGTGAAAGCAGGCTAAAAAAGTATGTAGAAAAACAGATGGACTACAGTCAGTAATTGTACAACTACAAAGTGCTTTTATATGGTAAGTGGAGCTGATAAAATGGACAGTGAGTGTAGAAACAAGGAGGTGGATTTAATGTTATGGCTGATCGGTGATTTTATATATATATATGAAAGCTGCTCTATATATAAATATATAATGCTTTACATTATATATGAAATATAGAAAGCCAACAAATTAAACGCTAAATTAACTTTCAGGGAGCCGACGGGGAGCCAGGTCCTCGGGGCCAGCAGGGAATGTATGGCCAGAAAGGTGACGAGGGAACTCGAGGACTAGTAGGAGGCACAGGGCCACTGGGCTTGCAGGTAAATCAATTCCATTGAGTTTTATTGCTCACAGCTAGTGGAGTTCAGCACTAATATAGTGCCTCTAATGACCCGTGTGTGTGAGCAGGGAATGCCAGGACCACCTGGAGAGAAGGGAGAAAGTGGCCATGTTGGATCGCTGGTAAAAATACACTTTCTTTCTGTTTTTAACTGTAATAAATTCTCTTATGCCTTTTTATGTTATTGGATCCTACTGAAGTGAATCCTGCCCAACAGAGATAAAGTGGTTTTCTGTGGATTCTCCATTTATCAGTGTTATGCCTGAGTCTGCAATGTAATTGTTTCAGTGTTTGGCCTTATGTGGTAATGCGAGTGGAAAGCGACGCACAATCACTTGCTTATTCAGCACTGGTGTGCATCTAAGCAGAAATGCTGCCATGGTCCCATTGGACACTGTAAACCATATTCAAAGTTGGCAACGTAAGCTTAAGTTTTAAATGTTCTGATAAATAGGATTTTTTTGTATCCAGACCTGCAATACAAAGTTACACAAGTCTATTTTTATTGCTGCTTGTCCAGTTTTTTCTGGAATTATGAAGTACATCAGTTACTATAACTGTAACGGTAAAGCTCTGTCACATGAGACTTTCATTCTTCCCTGCTTCAACATATTTTATTTCCTTTAACATGTTTGCATGTAAAGTGATCAGCATTCATTTGTAGATTACACCCCAACTTAGAAGTTGCAGCATGACTGCTTGATACTTTCTGGTGCTGCTGCTGTTTATAGGTTTAAATTTTCCTTTACCAGTTTTGAATGTGAGCAATTACAATTACAACTATTTTGTTGCTATTTTATTTATGCATTTTCTTCCCTTTCCCAATTTTAGCTCACCAAATTCATCTTCTGCTTCCCATTCACATCCTATGAGGGTACATTTGCCTGACACTTGCTCCCTCCAACATGTGTGCAATCCACCAACCCATACTTCGGGTTAATTTGCATGCAAGGCCAGTCTCATGCTGCTCTTTGCTTTCCTTCACTTCTGTACAGGCGCCTCAGGCTCCTAAACAGGGTCCTTACACAGCCTTTTTAGTCTGTTTTTCTAAGTGGCCAATTTTGTCTGCTGCAGGCACTGCCAATTGAAGTCAAAGACGAATTCCTTTATCTGCCATATATACATATACAGGTGTACAGTACTTCAAAATTCTTCTTTCACATATCCCAGCTTGTTTGGAAGCTGGGGTCAGAGTGCAGGGTCAGCTATTGTACGGAGCCCCTGCAGCGGAGAGGTTTAAGGGCCTTGCTCAAGGGCCCAACAGTGGCTGTATGGCAGAGCTAAGATATACAGTGTATCACAAAAGTGAGTACACCCCTCACATTTCTGCAGATATTTAAGTATATCTTTTCATGGGACAACACTGACAAAATGACACTTTGACACAATGAAAAGTAGTCTGTGTGCAGCTTATATAACAGTGTAAATTTATTCTTCCCTCAAAATAACTCAATATACAGCCATTAATGTCTAAACCACCGGCAACAAAAGTGAGTACACCCCTTAGTAAAAGTTCCTGAAGTGTCAATATTTTGTGTGGCCACCAATATTTCCCAGAACTGCCTTAACTCTCCTGGGCATGGAGTTTACCAGAGCTTCACAGGTTGCCACTGGAATGCTTTTCCACTCCTCCATGACGACATCACGGAGCTGGCAGATATTCGAGACTTTGCGCTCCTCCACCTTCCGCTTGAGGATGCCCCAAAGATGTTCTATTGGGTTTAGGTCTGGAAACATGCTTGGCCAGTCCATCACCTTTACCCTCAGCCTCTTCAATAAAGCAGTGGTCGTCTTAGAGGTGTGTTTGGGGTCATTATCATGCTGGAACACTGCCCTGCGACCCAGTTTCCGGAGGGAGGGGATCATGCTCTGCTTCAGTATTTCACAGTACATATTGGAGTTCATGTGTCCCTCAATGAAATGTAACTCCCCAACACCTGCTGCACTCATGCAGCCCCAGACCATGGCATTCCCACCACCATGCTTGACTGTAGGCATGACACACTTATCTTTGTACTCCTCACCTGATTGCCACCACTCATGCTTGAGACCATCTGAACCAAACAAATTAATCTTGGTCTCATCAGACCATAGGACATGGTTCCAGTAATCCATGTCCTTTGTTGACATGTCTTTAGCAAACTGTTTGCGGGCTTTCTTGTGTAGAGACTTCAGAAAAGGCTTCCTTCTGGGGTGACAGCAATGCAGACCAATTTGATGTAGTGTGCGGCGTATGGTCTGAGCACTGCCAGGCTGACCCCCCACCTTTTCAATCTCTGCAGCAATGCTGACAGCACTCCTGCGCCTATCTTTCAAAGACAGCAGTTGGATGTGACGCTGAGCACGTGCACTCAGCTTCTTTGGACGACCAACGCGAGGTCTGTTCTGAGTGGACCCTGCTCTTTTAAAACGCTGGATGATCTTGGCCACTGTGCTGCAGCTCAGTTTCAGGGTGTTGGCAATCTTCTTGTAGCCTTGGCCATCTTCATGTAGTGCAACAATTCGTCTTTTAAGATCCTCAGAGAGTTCTTTGCCATGAGGTGCCATGTTGGAACTTTCAGTGACCAGTATGAGAGAGTGTGAGAGCTGTACTACTAAATTGAACACACCTGCTCCCTATGCACACCTGAGACCTAGTAACACTAACAAATCACATGACATTTTGGAGGGAAAATGACAAGCAGTGCTCAATTTGGACATTTAGGGGTGTAGTCTCTTAGGGGTGTACTCACTTTTGTTGCCGGTGGTTTAGACATTAATGGCTGTATATTGAGTTATTTTGAGGGAAGAATAAATTTACACTGTTATATAAGCTGCACACAGACTACTTTTCATTGTGTCAAAGTGTCATTTTGTCAGTGTTGTCCCATGAAAAGATATACTTAAATATCTGCAGAAATGTGAGGGGTGTACTCACTTTTGTGATACACTGTATATATATATATATATACACACATAGATACATGGCTACGTGGATACATGGCTATCACTCGCTGTCCCTGAATGCTGGAGTTGTAGAGCCTATTGGCTCTGGGGACAAAGAACCTTTTTAGTCTGATATATACATATACACATTACATCTTCAACATAATGTTATCTTAATAAACGTGTAACTGTATAAATTTAACATGTGAACTTTTGGTTATTCATGTGATTTTTGTGAATACCAATATCAGGGGTGGCAGAAAACAAGTGTGACTTTAGAATTTAACTGGGGGCAGTGGTAGCCTAGTGGGCAAATCTTTGGGCTGTCAATCGGAAGAAAATCCAGTCGGTTCAAATCCAGGCTCTGCCATGCAGCCACAGTTGGGTTCTTGAGCAAGGGCCTTAAAACTGTCTGCCCCAGGGGCGCCATACAATGACTGACCCTGCGCTCTAACCCCAGCTTCCAAACAAGCTGTAATCTACAAAAAAAGCATTTCATTGTACTGTACATGTGTATGTGTATATAGGACAAATAAAGGCTTCTTCTTCTTCTTCTAATGGCCTGAGAGTTCTATAAAAGAAAAATCTCCAAGGCTGTGGACTGCATTTGGAAAATGTACACAATTTGTTTTGCCTATACAGAAACGTACTTGCATGACTGCACAGCGGAACTTTTAAATCAATAACCTACCTCGCAACTCTATAAATCTCTATTGATTCCACGATGCGTTTTTGAGGGTTGTGACAGGTAGCTGAGACAGGAAAGCAGAGCGAGATAGGAGGAGAGGAGAGACGGTGCATTAGAGGGTGTGAGACGCTGGATTGAGGTGCTGGTTTTGGGGAAGGAAAGCGGCGTGACAGCTGTTAATCAGATTACCGTGATCCTGGGCTAGCTAATGAGTGCATTGCTTTGTGTGCATTGGCAGGCGTAAAGGAATGAGAAACCAGATTCAGGAAAGATCAGCTTTATGCCCTGATTAGATGCATGCTGAGGATCATGGGATTTCTGGCTCTTCGAGTCAGCACAGTCTGGTAAATTCTTCTTCCGAACGCTTTCCAACTGGGTAGACAGATGTTGCCTGGATGTTGCAAGGCTCGAGGCTCAGGCAGCGGGTCAGGCTTTGCTAAAACACTGGGATTTGTTGGCTGTGCAGGATAGGTCAGGGTTCTGGTCAGGTTGATAGTGGAGAAGGATTTTAGAAGTCGGTTGAAGTGGTGATGCTTATTGCTTATCACTTGCTGTGAGACGTGTAGGAGGAGAGAGGAAGAAAGAGAGAAAGGAAAATAAGGAGAACGAGACTGGCTCTGATGGTCTGTCAACTCTTTGTCAGGGTGTTATGTTGAGCCGCACAGAAAACCTATTTTTTTACATTGACCGAAAGTAAAAAAAAAAAGTGCTGATAAAACAAAGAAAGTAGCTGTAAGACTGGCAGCACTGGCAGGACGGGCAAGGAAATAAGACTGGACAGTGTGTTTCTGTTTGATTGTGTACTTGTCTGCATAATGATCTGCCTCTGTCAATTAATACTTGTTTTTTTTTTTTGGTCTTGTTTTATTAGGGCCCTCCTGGACAGCATGGTCCTCGAGGACCACCAGGATCCATCGGTCAAGAGGTAAGTTTTGCTGTTATATTGCTGACCAACAGTATGTGGACACCTGATCATAGACATGTTGGACGTCCTGTTTCAGAATCATTGGCATTTAGGTTGAGTTGTTTCCCTAAGGGCGCATTCACATGAGAAGTGGCAAAACCGCTTTGCTCCGTCTGTGCCATTGTTTTCTATAGAGTGTGGCATGCACCGCACACTTTTGCCCTACTGCAATGATTCTCAAAGTTCACCTGATTGAACTTTGACCCAGTTTTCTGCTGACCTTTTCGAAGCGCCTTCAATGAGATGAACTGTTTGATATGACATGGTAAAACCGACTCAGGCAGTACGAACAGCGCTTATTGTGAACAGAACATAATGTGACTTATTGTACTATGCCAACAAGCGAGGGTTTTTATTAGTGGAGATGGGCGGCACGGTGGCTAAGTGGGTAGCACTGTCGCCTCACAGCAAGAAGATCCAGGTGGGGCGGTCCGGGTCCTTTCTGTGTGGAATTTGAATGTTCTCCCAGTGTCTGCGTGGGTTTCCTTCAGGAACTCCGGTTTCCTCCCACAGTCCAAAGATGTGCAAGTGAGGTGAATTGGAGACACTGAATTGCCCTATAGGTGAATGGGTGTGTGTATGTATGTGTGTGTGTGTCTGTATTTGTGTCTGCCCTTCGATGGACTGGCGCCCCGTCCAGGGTACTACTGTGTGCCTTGCGCCCATTGAAAAGCTAGGATAGGCTCCAGCATTCGGCTTGGAATGGAAGTTTCTCCACACTATCCATGTCTTTGTGTATTCTGCTTGAACAAGATAGGGTTGTCTCCCAACTGAAAGCATATCATTTATATTGTGTATTTGATTGTATGCACATGATAACAATGTATGTGGCTAACACTCTACAAGACATCTGCAAGAGTCCTGTGGTGTCTGTTACTAGGACATTACCAGCAGGCCCTTCAACTCCTGTATATTTTGAGGTGGATTATTTTGCTGTACATCTTGGTGCCATTTTTTTCATGGGTAAACAATGATTTTATGCCCAGTTGTCCACATGATCTTTGAGAAAACAGATCCGGTCCGGCCCAGATGACATAGCCTTTATGTCCTCTGGCTTCCTACAGGGTCTTAAAACCTGACCAACACTCTATACTCAGTCCAGACACAACTGAAGTCACATATAGCTGCAGGTCAGGCACAACTGAAGTCACATGTAGCCTCAAGTCACATTGGGCACATCATTGTATAAAGAAAAAGTGTCAAGAAACCACTGATACACTGTGAACATTATTAAAATGTACAGTGGATTCAGAAAGTATTCTGACAGGTCAGGGAGGTCAGAAAGAATCAACCGGTTACTTTAGAAGAGCTCCAAAATTAATGGCGCTTGCAGTCCTTTGAAGTTCCTTTGAGGTTTCTTTGAGGTTTCTTTGAAGACGCAACTTGTTTCAAAAATGTGTCAGGAAACCACCGATACACTTCACATCCTGGTGCCATTTTTTCTACTGGTAAATGATGCTCTTGTGCCCAGTCGCCCACATGATCTTGGAGAAAACAGGAGTCGTTGGAATAGTCAACACTGCCTTCCCATCATCAGTGCTTTCAGTGGTGGACAGGAGTTGGTATGGACACTGGCCTCACCATTGAATTATCTGCAAATGGAACCACTTTTGTTGGTCCGGCCCAGGTGCTATAGCCTTCATATGCTCTGGCTTCATACAGGGTCTTAAAACCTGACATATACTCAGTCCAGACACAACTCAAGTCACATGTAGCCCCAAGTCATTATTGGGCATTGGGTTTTAAAGCAGTGTCAGGAAACCACAGATACACTATGTGAACATTATTAAAATGTACAGTGGATTCAGAAAGTATTTCAACAGGTCAGGGAGGTCAGAAAGAACCAATCGGTTATTTTCAAAGAGCTCCAAAATTCAGGGCGCTTGCAGTCCTTTGAAGTTTCTTTGAAGACACAACATCAAAAAAGTGTCAGGAAACCACCGATACACTTCAACTTCTGTACATTTCGATGTGGATCATTTAGGTGCCATCTCTTCCACGGGTAAATGATGCTCTTGTGCCCAGTCGTCCACATGATCTTGAGTGGACAGGAGTTGTTGGACTAGTTAACGTTGCCTTCCCATCATCAGTGCTTTCATTGGTGGACAGGAGTTAATATGGACAGTGGCCTGTGTCTTCATAGCCCAGTACACCAAAGGGTTCAATGCTCTGTGTATTGCAACACATTCACCTCACCATTGAATTATCTGCAAATGGAACCACTGTAGCCCTTTTGTTGGTTTGGCCCAGGTGCCATAGCCTTCATGTCCTCTGGCTTCATACACACACCCTATACTCAGTTCAGACGCAACTCAAGTCACATTGGGCATATCATTGTTTCAAAAAAGTGTCAAGAAACCACTGATACACTGTGTGAACATTATTAAAATGTACAGTGGATTCAGAAAGTATTCTGACAGGTCAGGGAGGTCAGAAAGAACCAATTGGCCACTTAAGAAGAGCTATAAAATTCAGGGCGCTTGCAGTTCTTTGAAGTTCCTTTGAAGATGTAAATTGTTTCAAAGTGTCAGGAAACCACCGATACACTTCACCTTCTTTTGTACATTTTGAACCTTACCATCAAATTATCTGCAATTGAAGCCACTGCAGCCCTTCTGTTAGTCTAGCCTAGGTGACAGCCTTCACGTCCTCTAGCTTGAATGAGTCTTGGATGCCCAACAACGTTACAATATCAGAATAATACTGTAAAATAACACTCATACCTACTGACAGTCTTCACCAGTGCAGAATATATTAAGTCTTGGGTCAGAAGCACAGTGGTTGTATGGTTGGATGTAGATAGAATAATAACTCTACAATGCACTACAATTTCACCCAGGTGACTTGTAATAAGCTGTATGTGCTTTGTATCCGGCCAGTTCAAGTCACAGAGCTGAAGACGAATGTACAGTGAATGAATACAATTACATACAGTGATGTTCCTCAGAATGGCATGTGGCATTATCTTTCCCTGCTGCCCACTATTTTTCCTCTACTGTTCAGAATCTTGACTGATTTTAAGCATTTAATTATTAACCACTAGCAGACTATGATCTCTGACTGTGAGTTATATTTACTTCACTATAAAAAATTAAGAAGTATTAGATTATTATCTCTGAGCAAGAGTTATATTTACCTCTCGACATCCCCGCGTGTTAATAATTGAAAAGTCCGCTGTGATGTGCTGAGACCAGACAAGTCGAGATGGACAAAGTGGCTGGAAAAGTGAGGGATCTGTAAATGTTGGTTGAATCAAGTGTGAAATAGAGGGTTGTAGAAATGCACTTAGTGTGTCAAACCAGTGAGTGATCTGGTAAGAAGTACTGGTGGGAAAAGAGGCTGATTTTTACTGACTGGTGATCTCGTACAGGGACTTTAAACCCGACATACACTCTATACTCAATTCACATGTAGCCGCAAGTCATCATTGGGCACATCACTGACTCAAATAAGTGTCAGGAAACCACATATACACGATCCTATTGTAAACTATTGTTTATTACCAGCATGGTTTTGCTTAACTCCAGTTAATACTTCATACTTCATTTGCAAGTCATTCAGTCACAAATTGCTTTGTATTAGTGAATCAATATGAAACAGCTACTCAATTCATTCACTCAGACTGCAGACATTTCTCATGTCTGGAATGGCTTATACTCAGGGATGTAGATAGAATTGTATAATTCAGTACATTAAGTCCTCCACATACATACTTGAACATTATAAATATTATAAAATGTACAGTGGATTCAGAAAGTATTCTGAATGGAGGGGTCAGGGAGGTCAGAAAGAACCAATCGGTCACTCTATATACAGTATACACACACACACACACACTGATCAGCCATACCATTAAAACCACCTCCTTGTTTCTACACACATTGTAGTTCTACAATTGCTTACTGTAGTCCATCTGTTTCTCTGCGTGCTTTGTTAGCCCCCTTTTAAGCTGTTCTTCAATGGTCAGGACTATTCCAGGACCACCACAGAGCAGGTATTATTTAGGTGGTGGATGATTCTCAGCACTGCAGTGACACTGACATGGTGGTTGTGTGTTAGTGTGTGTTGTGCTGGTATGAGTGGATCAGACACAGCAATGCTGCTGGAGTTTTTAAATATCGTGTCCACTCACTGTCCACTCTATTAGACACTCCTACCTAGTAGATGTAGGAGATCTACAGGGTGATGTATTAGACATCACCCTGTAGATGTAAAGTCAGAGACGATCGCTCATCTATTGCTGCTGTTTTAGTTGGTCATCTTCTACACCTTCATCAGTGGTCACAGGACGCTGCCCACGGGGCGCTGTTGGCTGGATGTTTTTGGTTGGTGGACTATTCTCAGTCCAGCAGTGACAGTGAGGTGTCTGATCCACTCATACCAGCACAACACACACTAACACACCACCACCATGTCAGTGTCACTGCAGTGCTGAGAATGATCCACCACCTAAATAATACCTGCTCGGTGGTGGTTCTGTGAGGGTCCTGACCATTGAAGAACAGCATGAAAGGGGGCTAACAAAGCATGCAGAGAAACAGATGGACTACAGTCAGTAATTGTAGTACTACAAAGTGATTCTATGTGGTAAGTGGAGATGATAAAATAGACAATGTGTGTAGAAACAAGGCAGGGGTTTTAATGTTATGGCTGATATATATAATTTGTTTTATACACCTGTTTGCAATGGGAGTACATTTAATCATTAGGCGTTGTATTTACGTACTGTTGAACTTATAGTTTATTCTTTTAAAACACGTGTAGTAAAGCGACAAATTATGTGTCCTTAAGCAAATCTAACAGTTTCCAATCCTGAATTAATGGAATTACAGGAATTCTAATGACCTTTTTAACTGACAGCATCGATTAATGGCTTCTTTGTTATTTTTGGCTTGGCTTTTTGTATAGTATCATTTCTCTTTTACTCCTGCTTCTAAACGCATGAATGTTAAAATGTCCATCTTGCCCTTGTTTGATTACAGTGACACAACTACAGATTTGCCTGCAAAACCACCCCTCACAAGCTCGATACTCTTTATCATTCATTCTTTATCAACCCCCTGTAAAACACACCATTGCTCTCTGTACTCCCTGGTTAAATGGCCATCTTTGCATATGCGTCATAATTTCCACTGGTTTATGTTTATTTACAAAACTCTTCTTGGTTACTCTCCCCCTTATCTAACTCAGTTAGTGCAGCTGGTGTCTGCGACCAAGTATAATACAAGGTCCTCACAATATATCAAAGTAAAAGCCCCTAAATACAATACACTCTTCAGTTAATTATCATTTTAATTTGCTGCTTTAAATGACTGGAATCTGTTACAAAGAACAAAAACTAGACAAATTAATTTCTGTTGTTGCTTTTAAGGATTTAATCCAAGGCGTATTTAATGATACTTGTAATTGTTTTATGTGCCGTGTGATGTTTCTCTCTTCTGTTTGCTTTCTTTCCCTTTGTCCCTCTCTTCTTTGTTGGCACTTGACAGGCTGTCATTGTAAATAAGAACTTGTTCTTAGTGTCTTGCCTGGTTAAATAAAGGTAAATAAATAAATGTATTGTTAAACAGGTTAATTAGCTCATCGGAATAATACATTTTACATTTTAAATCAGTCTTGCTGCCTTGCTTTGTGGATACGATCCAAAGCTGAGTGCTTTAGATGTATGTATCAAGCAGCACAGTGGCTCGATGGGTAGCACTGTCGCCTCACAGCAAGAAGGTCCTGGGTTCTATTCCCAGGTGGAGTTTGTATGTTTTCCCTGTGTCTGCATGGTTTTCCTCTGGAAGCTCAGGTTTCCTCACACAGTACAAAAACATGCAAGTGAGGTGAATTGGAAACACTAAATTGTCCATGACTGAGTTTGACATTAAACTTGTGAACTGATGAATCTTGTGTAACCAGTATCTACCTGTTCTTGTCATGAATGTAACCAAAGTGTCTAAAACATGACGTTTAAATCCTAATAAAATAAATACATGTATGTATCCAAGTATAGCCTCAGGTTAGAATTGCAGTTTGGAAATGCCATGGCAGAAAAATAGCACATACACTGATCAGCCATAACATAAAAACCACCTCCTTGTTTTTACACTCACTGTCCATTTTATCAGCTCCACTTACCACATAGAAGCACTTTGTAGTTCTACAATTACTGACTGTAGTCCATCTGTTTCTCTGCATGCTTTGTTAGCCCCCTTTCATGCTGTTCTTCAATGGTCAGGACCACTACAGAGTAGGTATTATTTGGGTGGTGGATCATACTCAGCACTGCACTGACACTGACATGGTGGTGGTGTGTTAGTGTGTGTTGTGCTGGTATGAGTGGATAAGACACAGCAATGCTGATGGAGTTTTTAAACACCTAACTGTCACTGCTGGACTGAGAATAGTCCACCAACCAAAGATATATCCAGCCAACAGTGCCCTGTGGGCAGCGTCCTGTGACCACTGATGAATATCTCAAAGATGACCAACTCAAACAGCAGCAATAGATGAGCGATCTTCTCTGACTTTACATCTACAAGGTGGACCAACTAGGTAGGAGTGTCTAATAGAGTGGACAGTGAGTGGACACTGTATTTAAAAACTCCAGCAGTGCTGCTGTGTCTGATCCACTCATACCAGCACAACACACACTAACACACCACCACCATGTCAGTGTCACTGCAGTGCTGAGAATGATCCACCACCTAAATAATACCTGCTCTGTGGGAACCTGACCATTGAAGAACAGGGTGAAAGCAGGCCAAAAAAGTATGTAGAGAAACAGATGGTACAGTCAGTCATTGTAGAACTACAAAGTGCTCCTTTATGGTAAGTGGAGCTGATAAAATGGACAGTGAGTGTAGAAACCAGGAGGTGGTTTTAATGTTATGGCTGACACAACTCTGCCTTAATATTATGTAATACAATTTTTAAATTGGAAATCACAGTTTGTTTAAACAATGTAAAATCAGTTGTCATTGTGTGCTGGTTTATGATATGTGTTTTAAATTCCCTTTGCTCTTCCTTCATTCCAAGGGTGCACAGGGAATGCCTGGTGGAGTTGGTCAACCCGGCTTAGTAGGAGAAAAGGTATGTAAAGGTGTGTATATGTAGTAAACTGTGAACTGCTGGGATTTGTCCCTGTCCTGATGTTTCTAATTTGTACCCCCTCGTCGTTCGGAATCCAGGGTGAAGACGGAGAGGCGGGAAATCCTGGAAACGTTGGTGTACCAGGTCCCCCAGTGAGTTACCTTTCGTACTTCAGCTCTGTTGTTAGTCAGTGCACTGGTTTAGTATGTAACCATGCTGTATATGCTGCTTCGTAGGGTGATAAAGGAGAATTGGGTGAGAAGGGTGACACAGGGCCGCCAGGTGCTGCAGGACCCCTAGGAATTAGAGGCCGGGCAGGAGAGGATGGACCCAAAGGAAACCCGGTGAGTTAATTTCCATCATTTGCTGTTGACCTCATAGTGGTAATTTAAAAAAAAATAGCATTTAAGGGGCACCCAGGTGGCGCAGCAGGACATTCCGCTAGCACACCAGTGCCGAGATTCTGAACTCCTCGGTTCGAAACTTGGCGTTGCCATCGGTCGGCTGGGCGCCATCTAGCGGGCATAATTGGCAATGCCTGCAGGGAGGGATGACCGGAATATGTGGTCTTCGAACACTGATTGGCTAATAGAGGTGCCTGTGCAGAGTGTATGGGTGGAAAAGGGTTCCCTTAAGGGCTGCGCATTGGTTGGAGAAGGCGTGAGCAGCAATATACCCTCCTCAACTGCAAAAGATTGAGGATCCTCAGCAACGGAAGACAAACTGACTACTCTAAATTGGGAGAAAATGGGATTATACATCTTGTTTTATACATCTTGGGGTACTGAAAAATGGTGGGAATCAGCTTCTTCTTTATTCGTATTGCCTAAGTAACGTTTACCATGTCATATAAAACAGTTTGTCTCATTGGAGGTGCTTTGAAAAGGTCAGCGGCAAACTGATTGCCAAAAATTGCCCAAAATTGCCAACCCACATTGCAAAACGTAAAAAGTATATGGCACACATTTGCCATGTGGGTTGGCAATTTTAGCCATTGCCACAACACTCAAAGTTCAATCTGATTAAAAGAGCTAAAATTGCCACGTGGCAAATGTGTGCTGTACACAGCGCTCAGGGCAGCACAGTGGAAAGCCTTTTTGCTGTGTACCATGTGACTGTCCCCTTACAGATTCCATCACAGGGTTATTATTTCTTTAAAATATTTCACTATATTTTCTAGTCTTTAATTGCCCATGTCCAGTTTTGGAACATGTTGCAGGCATTAATTTCAGAATGAACATATATTTTTAAGTTAAAAACATAAATATATTGTTTTTGTTCCAATTCATGGAAAATATGACTTGACTACCCAAGAAAAATATTTTACAAATGCGACATGCATTTAAATGTCTTGCTTTTTATGTTTGGATTCTTTTTAACATCAGCAACATGTAAATATGTGTTAAAAATATACAAATACGGCACCCAGGTGGCACAGCGGGATATACCGTTAGCACACAGATTCTGAACTCCCTGAGCATGTAGCAGACACAGTTGGAAATGCCTGCAGAAGACAAACTTGGGCACTAGTCTACCAGGTGTGAAAAGGCCTGGACTAAAAAGGGGGTGGAGTTTTTGATGCTGTGTAAGGACCCTGGTTAGTAGCCTAACTTGCTTTTACAGAAGTGAAGAAACGCAAAGATCAGAGAGAATCCACTCAAGTATTGGTGAATAAGAAAGGGGTCGAGGGACTGCGCATGTGTCAAAGCGGCGGTCCCCAACCTTTTTTGCACCACGGACCAGTTTTATATAAGATATGATTTCACGGACCGGCGGGGGCAGGGGGATTTAACATAGAATAACTATAGAATGGAATGTCAGTGTGAATACTGAGCTTTTTTTTTTTTATGCAACAAGACACTGCTCCCACCTAGTGGTGATTAGAAACAATAACACCCGAAAAGTTTTGGAAATTTAATTGCTCTTTTAGCGACCTCTAATTATTTATTCTTTCTGTGCGGCCCGGTAATAAATGACCCAGGACCGGTACCAGTCCGTGACCCGGTGGTTGGGGACGTGTGTCAGGCGAACATACCTTCCTTGAACGTGATTTGGCCCCAAGCAGCAGAAGATTAATTGGCTATGCTAAATTGGGAGAAAAGAGAAAAAATGCATGAATAAAATAACTGCAAATATATTATTAAATATAAAAAAATAAGTCTGTGGTTTCTATAGGTAAGATCCATGTGGAAATTTGGTGGATTTTTAGGATCACAAATGTTAAGGGAATTTTATTATTATTGTAATTATTATTATTATTTATTATTATTATTATTATTATTATTGGTGCTGCACATCCATTAAGGACAAGAATGTTTGGGTCAGTTAATTCTGAAGGTCTTCATTGGTGTCCCTCCATGACAAACTTTACTTTTTAAGGTCATGCTGGAACAGGGAAGAGCCTTACCTAAACTGTTACAAAGCAATAGATGTGGCTAAAACAAACTGACCACATAGTGCATATGATGTATGTTAAAAAAGTAAAATTATTTCATATTTATTAGCAGTACTATTGCCCGTAACAAATAAGCGAATCTTTTACTAAGTGATGTTAATTAACAGCTTCATTCCCTTCAACTATGTGTTTTAGCAAAAGAAGAGCCAGGTCATAGACATTAATACTTCAGCTGGACTAAAGGATTTTCTTGATGTCAATAACAATTTCATTAATTTAATAGCAAATTTGCGGTCTTTATTTTGTATATAAGTATTTTTGTTCTCTGTAGGGTCCTATTGGATTTCCTGGAGACCCTGGACCCTCAGGAGAGGCGGGCCCTAACGTGAGTAGCGTAAATCAACTGTCACTAAGATGAAATTTTAAAATAACATAGTTTCAAGAGCTTCACCAGAGCTGAGATCTCGAATACATTGTATCGAATCTCGGCTCTGCCTTGCCGGCTGAGGCTGAGTGGCTACATGAACAACGATTGGCCTGTTGTTCAGATAAGGTGCGGGACTAAGCCGGATGGGGACTCTCTCTCAGACTAGTGTGATTACGACCTTTGCTGGCTGGTTGGTGGCGCCTGCACGGAGATGGGGAAGGAGTGCGGTAGAGCGCTGTTCCTCGCTGCACTCGTCAAGTGTAGGTGATAAGATGTTCGATTGCTGTGCACATGTCGGAGGGGGCGTGGAGCAGCCTCGTCCTCCCCAATCAGGAGCAGGGACCAGCATTAGTGAGAGGATGATTGACGGGTAGAAATTGGATGTGCTAAAGTGGGAGAAAAAGGGGTAAAATTAAATAAATAAATAAATAAATAAATAAATAAATAAATAATAAAAAAAATAACATAGTTTCATTAAATAGCTTTTAAAGTTTTTATAAATGTCCCATGTAGGGTATTGACGGTGGACCAGGAACAAAGGGAGATCACGGAGACCCTGGAAAAGCTGTAAGTATTGATAACAGTAAAAAGTGATGTGTATTCAAAAACGTATAGATTAATCTTTAACAGCGACTTGCCCGTTGTGTCTGTAGGGACCACCGGGGGCTTCTGGGGAGCCGGGTCCTCCAGGGCCACCAGGACGAAGGGTACATGTTCTGTAGACTTTGCTGAATTACTTTATGTTCTCTTGACATACAGTGAGTGATTGTCATTTATGTATTGCTTTAATTCTAACAGGGTCATGGGGGGGCACCAGGAAAAGAAGGAAGACAGGGAAAGAAGGGAGTAAAGGTGAGAGTATTTGTGTATTAATTACATTCTAAATGATATTTTCCTTAGTCCCTAGCATATAGATTAAAAACTTTCACTTTTTACAGGGCTCTCCTGGTACAGAGGGTGCAGCTGGAAAGACCGGACCTATGGGACCCCAGGGACAGCCTGGCAGACTGGGGCCAGAGGGACTACCTGGGATTCCAGGTCCTGCAGTGAGTAAAAACTGAACGTCATATTCATTATCCAGTATCATGTTTGATATCAAACTATCCGAATGTACCTAAACCATGTGGTTAATCAATCTTTCTATATCTTCTGCAGGGAGAACAGGGTTTAAATGGTCCACCTGGACAGAGTGGACCGCCCGGCCCGATGGTAGGCACTTCAATATCACTCTGGCTCTCTCATCGACTCAGCACTGAATCTAATACAGCTTTCATATACACTGTTTGGCCAATAATTGATTTAGGTTGTGATAAATTCAGCCTCCTGGGAAATTGAACCTCCTCTTTAATCATCCTTTCTCTTTTAAAGGGACCTGCCGGTCTGCCAGGGCTGAAAGGAGATCCAGGCATGAAGGGAGACAAGGTGAGAAACTTGTAATGAGGAGAAAGGATGTGAAAGACTGATGATTAGAACGTTCATAACTCCACTGTGCTAGATAGCTGGACAATTTCATATAATAATGATGAACATTCATTCAGGAAACACCCTGGACAGGTCGCCAGTCCATCACAGGGCAGACACACACTCATACACATTCACACACTCGTACTTAGAGCAACTTTAGTAGCTCCAATTGGTCTGACTGTACACTGATCAACCATAACATTAAAACCACCTCCTTGTTTCTACACTCACTGTCCATTTTATCAGCTCCACTTACCATAAAGAAGTTCTACAATTACTGACTGTAGTTCATCTGTTTCTCTACATACTTTTTTAGCCTGCTTTCACCCTGTTCTTCAAAGGTCAGGACCACTACAGAGCAGGTATTATTTAGGTGGTGGATCATTCTCAGCACTGCAGTGACACTGACATGGTGGTGGTGTGTTAGTGTGTGTTGTGCTGGTATGAGTGGATCAGACACAGCAGCGCTGCTGGAGTTTTTAAATACAGTGTCCACTCACTGTCCACTCTATTAGACACTCCTACCTAGTCGGTCCACCTTGTAGATGTAAAGTCAGAGACGATCACTCATCTATTGCTGCTGTTTGAGTTGGTCATCTTCTAGTTGGACCTTCATCAGTGGTCACAGGTTGCTGCCCATGGGGCACTGTTGGCTGGATATTTTTGGTTGGTGGACTATTCTCAGTCCAGCAGTGACAGTGAGGTGTTCAAAAACTCCATCAGCATTGCTGTGTCTAATCAACTCATACCAGCACAACACACACTAACACACCACCACCATGTCAGTGTCACTGCAGTGCTGAGAATGATCCACCACCCAAATAATACCTGCTCTGTAGTGGTCCTGGGAGAGTCCTGACCATTAAAGAACAGCATGAAAGGCGGCTAACAAATCATGCAGAGAAACAGATGGACTACAGTCAGTAATTGTAGAACTACAAAGTGCTTCTATATGGTAAGTGGAGCTGTCAAAATGGGCAGTGAGCGTAGAAACAAGGAGGTGGTTTTAATGTTTGTGTATGTGTATGTCTTTGGACTTGTGGGAGAAAACCGTAACACCTGTAGGAAACCTTCACGGACACATCCGAGGAATCAAACCCAGACCCTTCTTGCTATGAGGTGAAGGGCTGCCTTGCTGCCCAATGATGAACATTTTAAATTTATTTAACATAATTCACTATAATTAAATATTGATGAGCTGTGGTAATTTGATAGAACCAGATAAGATTTTGTTTTTTAACCTTGTGTATTCATTACAGCATATTAAATTATAAAAATCTTTATTTTCTGTGAAGCGTTTTTTCATAATGTGCTAGACACCTGACCAACCAATTATGGGCTAGTGTATTTTACCACTGCACAACCAAAGCACTGCATTCTTTAATCTGAATAATTGGATTATTTTAACATTTTAGCTAATTAAGTATTAAACCTTTATTAAATCTCACGTTTTTATCTAAATACAAAAGACTTATTGCTGGCAATGCTGTGTCTGATCATTAACCAGTGCTTACTGCATGTTTTTCAGGGACACGAAGGCCTGATCGGACTGATTGGACCATCAGGAGACATGGGCGAGAAGGGCGACCGAGGCTTGCCCGGAAATCCGGGAATAACTGGTCCCAAAGGAGACGTGGTACATAATACATCGTCTAATACCCTGGATTTGCTATAGACTTAATTCAGAATAACAGCATTTATTCATAATAATTCATTATTTTTATGTGGTCTGCAGGGTGTTGTTGGGCCTTCTGGTCCTACTGGACCCCCTGGACCTCCTGGACTTTTTGTAAGTATTTACACTTACACTGTCTTTTTTACCCTGCATATACACTGTTTGGCCAAATGATTTGGACACCTTACTAGGGATGTAACGATGCACCACAAGACAATTAAAAATCGATTCACATGTGTAACGATTCAAATCGGTTTACATGTACTGTATAATGAATCGATATTCACTTTAAACAGCAGAGGGCACTGGTGCTATTCACCTCACCTGGTTGACGTCACTACAGGGTTGCCAGGTTTGGAATTTTCCAGCCTAATTTATTTATGTGATGATACTTTTTTTATTTATATTATTCATTTATTTATTTAATGTGGGATTTATTTCATATCAGGTTTTCTTTACACAAAAAGGGAAATGTGCAGCATTGTTTTGCATAGTTTGTTCCTACCTCAGAAATAAAAGGGCATTCATTATTTAGATAAATAAAAGATAAGCACAAATACAGTATTTTATTTTATTTTTTTAAAAGATAAATAATAAAAGGAAACTTTGTCATAATTTGTCTTCAATTTCATTTTGTTTAAAAAATCGGGGATCGCAGTGTGGGTAGAGTGTATCGTTACATCTCTACACCTGACCATAAGCATAGAGGACATCCCATGATAAGGTGTACATTTAAGAATGTGTGTTCATATTATTGCATTGACAATGGATGAGAAACCCTGGCTTGCAATCAGCATTCCAGTTGTCTTGAATGGTAGGGCAGTGGTATCACAATGGTACTGGACTAGTGATCAGAAGGTTGCAGGTTCAAGCCACACCACTGCCAAGTTGCCACTGTTGGGCCACCTCAATTGCTTAAATTATATTCAGTCATTATTGTAGGTCGCTTTGGATAAAAACGTCTGCAAAATGCCATAAATGTATATAGTTTATTTTATATGCCTGTTACCAGTGGGTGTGGTGAAAAAACCTGAACTGAATAATGAGGAGCAGTGTACACATACATTTGGCTATAAAGTAATCCAAATCACACTATCCAAGATAGGGGCTCCTATTACTTTTTTACTGTTCTCAAACATGCATTATCTTATTAATGTTTTACAGGGTGCAATGGGTGAGAAGGGGTCAAAGGGAGAGCAGGTTTGTACTGTTTGTTTTATTATTTTCGTTCATGTTTTCACTTTTTTACTCTACTCATTACTCTGTGTACACTTGTTGGCTTTATTTCTTCTCTCTGGCTTTTTTAGAGTCTCTGATTAATGCAATAGTAGTAGATAATGGTCTCAGAGTGGCTATATCAGTCCTACCCTGTTTTATTGCAGTTGTGGTGGTGCATTGTTTTAGTCAAGGCTGTGTGAAAGCAATTCTGCTGCTCATCTATGTCTAAATCCCTCTATGCCAATCTCAGGATGACGTGGTGGCATTTGGGAGGTTGTCCAGATACGGTGATGACTGATTCAGGTTTTCTTTCTTCATAACAGGGAGCGGCTGGAACAAGAGGAGACCCAGGAATTGCCGGCCCATCAGGACCGCCTGTAAGCTCCTAATGACTTGCTTTCATGAATTATTAATATTACTAAAGCAACGTTAAGGAATCTGGTAATGACATGACACTACAAAAGTGTGTAGGGAATGCTGTTTGTTTCTCTTGGCTGGACTACTGCAACTCCCTTCTGGCAGGTGCTCCCATGTCCACTATTAAACCCCTGCAACTAATTTAAAATGCAGCTGCCCGCCTGGTTTTCAGCCAACCTAAACGCTGCCACATCACCCCACTGCTGCATTCTCTTTACTGGCTTCCTGTAGCTGCCTGCATCCAGTTCAAAAGAAAGATGTTTGCTTACAAAGCCAAAAATGGACCAGCTCCAAACTACCTTAGAGAACTCATCACACCCCGTTCTGTACCACCCAACCTTCAAGCCACTAGTTCGCTCGCCTTGATCCTCCACCCAGAACTCGAGGAAGATAGGCATCAAGGCTCTATTCTGTACTGGCACCCATGTGGTGGAACAAACTTCTCCTGTCTGTTCGTACATCTGAGTCTCTTGCTGTCTTCAAAAGACGATTAAAGACCCACCTCTTTACTAAGCATTTACGTTGATCAATAGCATGCACTTACTTTGAGGATGGAGTTGGTTTTATACTCCTACCTCAGGTCACTGGAAATTGTAGTTCCCAAGAACCTGAAGTTCTCCACAGCAGACACAGTGCTGTAGGATATTGTGATGAGAAGCAGCATTGAGGGTTTTCTCTGAAAGTCCACTATCATCTCTACAGACTTGAGTGTATTTAGTTCCAGGTTGCACCAAACGTTCAATTTTCTGCCTGTATGCAGACTCATGTCTGTCCTGTATTAGTCTAATGACCGTTGTGTCGCCTGCAAACTTTAGGAGTTTAAGAATTGGGTCTGTAGAGGTGCAGTCATTGGACTAGAGGAGGAACAGAGTTTTTTAACCTAATGTTAACAGCTTTAACAACTGGTATTAATTACATCTTACAAATTCTATAATTCTATGGCTATCAAGCTTGCTCAGGAATTTGTCAAATGTAGTATTAATTATAAAACACAAGTAATTTCCTTGACATTATCTACCTGGCTAATTAACTAATCCTCTCACAAATTGATTCTGTGAGGCGACTCCTCGTTCTAATAGGGTCCCCCCTGTTTTTCTTAGTTTAGCTCTGAGAGAACCACTGGGGTTTCATTGGGTCATGGGTTCTGAGGCTTATAACACCACCATAGACCAGGTTATTCTAACTGCACAAACTGTTCAATCTCCTTCTTGTATGCAGACTCATGTCTGTTCTGGATTAGTCCAATGACTGTAGTGTCGTCTGCAAACTTTAGAGAACAGAGTTTAGGAAAAGAGAGAGATCGGAGTTAGTTAACCTAATGTTAAGGCTGCTAACAGCTTTAACAACTGGTATTAATTATATCACATGGATTCTATAATTCAACAGACTCCATTAAATAGATTAAACGATTACAGAATATTGACTGCTGTAACATCTATTTATATCCATTCAGGTAAATATTGGATGGACCCAACCAGGGCTACCATAAAGATTCTATAATATTTGGTTGTTAATTATATAGACAAAGACAAAACAGGATCAGGGCTTTTGTCTTGCAAAGAAGCTTGTTGGCATTGCTGGTCATGGGTTCTGAGGCACCTATGGCAACGATTGTAATGCCACCATAGACCATAGGTTATTCTGATTGCACCAGAGCACCAACCGTTCAATCTCCTGCCTGTATGCAGACTCATGTTTGTCCTGGATTAGTCCAGTGACATAGTGTCGTATGCAGACTTTAGGAACTGGGTCTGTAGAGGTGCATTGAGAACAGAGTTAGTTAATCTAATGTTAAGCTTGCTAACAGCTTTGGTATTAATTACATTACACGAATTCTATAACACTATGGCTGTCAAGCTTGCTCAGGAATTTGTCAAATTAAGTATTAATTATAATATACAAGTAATTTTCTTGACATTATACACCTGGCTAATTAACTAATCCTCTCACAAATCGACTCCAACCGGAATCGATTCTGTGAGGCGACTCCTGGCTCTAAGGGGGTTTCACCCTTTCTTATTAGTTTAGCTCTGAAAAAACCTTTGGGGCTTCAGCTGGCAATTAATTATTGGTGGACCGAGTAGCTGGTTGGCTGGCCACAGTTGCAGACTCTATTAAATAGATTAAACGATTACAGAAAATTGACTGCTGTAACATCTATTTATATCCATTCAGGGAAATATTGGATCGACCAAACCAGGGCTACGGTAAAGATTCTATAAAATTTGGTTGCTAATCACATAGACAATGAAAAAGACAAATCAGGATCAGGGCTTTTGTCTTGCATAGAAACTTGTTGACATTGCTGGTCATGGGTTCTAAGGCCCCTATGGCATAGATTATAACGACACAATAGACCAGGTTAATCTAACTGCACCAGTGCACCAACTGTTCAATCTCTTGCCTGTATGCAGACTTATGTCCATTCAGGATTAGTCCAGTGACATAGTGTCGTATGCAAACTTTAAGAATTGGGGCTGAAGAGGTGCAGTCACTGGAGTAGAGAGAGAACAGAGTTAGTTAACATAATGTTAAGCTTGCTAACAGCTTTAACAACTGGTATTAATTACACTACACATGTTCTATGACTATCAAGCTCATAATTTCCAAGTAATTTCCTTGACATTATCTACCTGGCTAATTAACTAATGTCTCCTAACTGTTACATAATGCAATCCAAATAACTACCTGCTTTTCGTCAAGACTTTGCTTACCTTACCTGCCCCCTCCAGGGTCCACCAGCTACCATGATAGAGCCTCTACCCATCCGGGAAGGCCGCAAAAAACGAAGAAGGAACTCTGACCACGCTAGAGGAGGAGCCAAGGCAGAAGCTGCAGCACCAGAGGAGGAACAAGAAGAGGAGGTGCCGCTTAACATGGAGGACTTTCTACAGGCAGATGTGCCTTTGGAGGATGCTGAGGGAATGGAGGAGGTGTTTGCCTCTCTCAACTCTATGAAGAATGAGGTGGAGCTCATGAGGAAGCCACTGGGCACGTTTGAAAGCCCTGCACGCACCTGCAAAGAGCTGATGCTGTGCCACGCTGACTTTAAAGATGGTACATGCCATGTGTTTTATTAAGAAAGCTGCTAATGATTAATTGTTTTAATATTTTGAATGATGCATTATTAGCCCAGTTATGAAATTTAGGCTAAGTTAATCAATATTGACTATTCTTCACCCCCTGTTCAGGTGAGTACTGGATCGACCCAAACCAGGGCTGCAATAAAGATTCCATCAAAGTGTTTTGCAACTTCACTGCAGACGGGGAAACCTGCCTGCACCCTGATAAACGGTTCGAAACGGTAAGTCCTGAAACACAAATGTACGCTCAGTCTTGACTCAACCAATCCTAAACGACACACACACAGTCCACATCCAGGCGTGTCTAATCTGTGTCTTTACCACTCAACCCAGGTGAAACTGGCGGGCTGGAGCAAAGAGAAGCCAGGCAGCTGGTACAGCCAGTACAGAAAAGGAAAACAGGTAACATATTAAACATATCAGCTTGGGAAATCCACTGCATGTGGAGACACGATTTAGTGTATTCGTTTCTCTCAGCTGGACTACTGCAGCTCCTTTCTGGCAGGTGCTCCCTTGTCCACTATTAAACCCCTGCAACTCATTCAAAATGCAGCTCCTGCCTGGTTTTCAACCAACCTAAACGCTGCCACATCACCCCACTGCTGTGTTCACTTCACTGGCACCCTGTAGCTGCCTGCATTCAGTTTAAAACACTGATGTTCGCCTACAAAGCCAGAAATGGACCAGCCCCAAGTTACCTTAGAGAACTCATAAAACCCTGATCTGTACCACCCAACCTCTGATACACTAGTTTTGCTCGTCTTGATCTTCCACCCAGAACTCAAGGAAGACAAGGATCAAGTCTCTTATGTGCTAGCACCCAAGTGGTGGAACAAACTTCCCGTCTGTCCGAACATCTGAGTCTCTCGCTGTCTTCAAAAGACGACCCACCTCTTTACTAAGCACTTAAGCTGATCAATAACATGCACTTTCTAACCTTCATCAAACGTTGTTCTAACAGGGTTTCAGCAGATTTGTATCCTTGGACTGTTGTTTACTTAAACTAGAGTAGGAAAATGTTTACTGTGGAAGCACTTTTGTAAGTCGCTCTGGATAGGAGCGTCTGCTAAATGCAGAAAATGTAAGTCTCAAGGTAAATGTGTACTAAGATCTATCTGGGTGCATTTGAAAGGCATAACATTATGACACCTTTCAAACAGAACCAGCATTAACTTCTTCAATTTGAGCTACAGTAGCTTGTCTGTTGGATCGGACCACACGGGCCAGCCTTCGCCAGCCTTCGCTCCCCACATGCATCAGTGAGCCTTGCATCAGAGCCCCACATGCATCAGTGAGCCCATGACCCTGTCGCCGGTTTAACGCTGTTCCTTCCTTGGAGCACCTTTGATAGATACTGACCACTGCAGACCGGGAAGAGCTGCAGTTTTGGAGATGCTCTGACTCAGTCGTCTAGCCATCACAATTTGGCTCTTGTCAAAGTCACTCAAATCCTTACGCTTGCCCATTTTTCCTGCTTCTAACATGTCAACTCTGAGGATAAAATGTTTACTTGCTGCCTAATATATCCCACCCACTAACAGGTGGCGTGATGAAGAGATAATCAGTGTTGTTCACTTCACCTGTCAGTGGTCATAATGTTATACCTGGTCTTTTTTTTCTGTTGCAGCAAGACTATGCACAAAGTAAGATCTATAAAGACACAATTTGAAGATTTTCATAGATAATCAGACCTTTGGGATAAATTAAAATGTTGATGGCCTTTTTTCGTATTCCATCCGACCATCCATACAAATTTAATCTTGGCGCAAGGTGACCTTGGCAAAGATACTATTGTTAGATGTACTTTTGAATGGACTGTCAAAATAGCTGTATTTATACGGGCACTAGAAAGTCACCAGCTGTAATCTATCATAATTACTCAGAAGGAATTTGGAGGCCATGTCAGTGAGTTAAATGACATTATACTGTAGATGTTTTTACACCACTACATTAATACTATAAGCTGCTGTGTGTATTTATTCAAAGTGGAGATTCTGTCTTTTTTTTTTTTTTTTTTTTGGAGAAACAATTATATTCCAGTTGTAGAAATGGTGAACTCTCAACATGGACATGTACTTACATACTGTACATGTCCCTACAAGTGTATGCGAATTTGTAACGTAAGTTAAAAAAAGATAAGATTTTTATTCCTAGATAAGGATGAACTGTTCATTAGATATGTACAACTCCAAATCAGAAAAAAGTTGGGATAGTATGGACAATGCAAATAATAAAAAAAACACAGAGTTTCTTACATTTACTTTGACTTTTATTTGATTGCAGACAGGATGAACCTGAGATATTTCATGTTTTATCTGCTCAACTTCATTCATTTATTAATAAACATCCATTCCTGCATTTTAGCCCTGTAACACATTCCAAAAACAATTAGGACAGTAAAGCATTTACCTTACCACATTCTCTATTGGGGACAGGTCAGGACTGCAGGCAGGCCAGTCCAGTACCTGTACCCTCTTCTTCTGCAGCCATGCCTTTGTAATGTGTGCAGCTTGTGGTTCTGCATTGTCTTGTTGAAAAATGCATGGACGTCCCTGGAAAAGATGACGTCTTGAAGGCAGCATATGTTGCTCTAAGATCTCAATGTACATTTCTGCATTAATGCTGCATCACAGAAGCATACCTGTCAAGTTTTGGATTTAAAAATAAGGGAAATTTTCCACCGCGCACTTCGAGCCGTCCCACCAGCCCAACCGAGGTTCAGTATCCCTTACATTTTAAGACAGGTTTACAAGAAATCTAAAATAACCACCTGTGAACCACAAACTACAATTAGATGATCAGAATCTGATAGGCCTACCTTTGTTGACACTGAAATGCTGTGGACATTCCTACATATGTAATTCTTATAATACAGCCTAAATGAAAACACAAAAGGGAATTGAAGCACATTTATTTATTTTACATATTTTCAGCATATATACACATTGCTTGTCTTAAAGTGAAACACGTTTTATTTTCTTCTGCTCTTTAGAAAGGTAAATTCGATGTCCCATTTCTCTAGATATTTACATGCAGTCTTTACTTTTTTGGCAGGAATGCCCTCTCTCTCCTTGCATCCATCCATCTCTCCCTGTTCCAGGTTTGTTCCCGCTGTCCGCACTAACCTCGTGAGAACTGCCACTTGCAGCAGCCTGGGTGGCAGTTCTCGCGAGGTTAGTGACATTTCAATTTGGAGAGGCACAGGAATGTTTTTGAAAATTATAATATAATACGGGAAATTTACGGGAAAATACTAATACGGGAGGACGGCAGGAAAGAGGGGTAAAATACGGTAGTTTCCCGGACAAAACGGGAGACTTGACAGGTATGCACAGAAGTGTAAATGACCTTTGCCAAGGGCACTGACACAGCCCCATAACATGACAGACCCTGGCTTTTGGGCTTATTGCTAATAACAGTCTTGATGGTCCTTTTCATCTTTGGTCCGGAGCACACAGCATCCATTTTTTTTCCAAAAAGACCTGGAAAGCTGATTCATCTGACCACAATACACGTTTCCACTGTGTGATGGTCCATCCTAGATGCCTCCGAGCCAAGAGAAGTTGATGCCACTTCTGGACATGGTTAACATAAGGCTTTTTTTTGCACAGTAAAGTTTTAAGTGTGCATGTAACTCTGTATTGTAGTGCTTGACAAAGGTCTACTAAAGTAATCCCTCACCCATGTGGTTATATCAGCTATTGTTGAGTGGCGGTTCTTGATGCAGTGCCGTCTGAGAGATCAAAGATCACGGGTTCAGCTTAAGCTTGCACCCTTGGCCTTTACTCACTGAAATTCCTCCTGATTCCTTTAAATGTTTAATGATATTATGCACTGTAGAGGGAGAAATATGCAAATCCCTGTTAATTTTTCTTTGAGTTACATTGTTTTTAAACATTTTAATTATTGCTCATCAAAGACTCAGCCTTTCCTGGATGCTGCTTTTGTACCAAACCATGATTACAATCACCTGGTTGGAATCACATAATCGTTTAGTTTTTTCACCTCATTATTAGCCCTAAATTGCCCGCATCCTAACTTTTTTTGGAATGTGTTGCAGGCCTGAAATGCAGAAATGGAGGTTTATTAATAAATGAAATATCTCAGGTTTAAACTGTCTGCAATCAAATAAAAGTCAAAATAAATGTAAGGAACTCATTTCAAGCATTTTTTTGTTTATTTGCATTTTCCATACTGTCCCAACTTTGGGGTTGTAATTATATAAAGAAAAAAGGCTTGGGGATTATGCCCTGGAATAACAGACTTGTAATGCTAGGCCTGCTTGTAAATGGAATTGAAAAATAAGAAAATAAATAATGAATGCAGTCCTGAAAAAGAAATTAGTATTTGTCTGCGTTTCTAAGCCTCAGGCCAAACTCTCATGAGTGCATATGAAATATCTCCATCAGTCCCGGCTCATTAGAGAATAGTTCAGAGCCGGTGGAGGCTTTGCTCACCGCAAGCTCATTCATACAGTTTGACACATGTGACCTTGTCAGAGAGATTCACTCGGTCAGATGTCACTCTGCATGCTTTATGAATAAAGTGTGTGTGTGTGTGGATGCAGTTTTTATTAAAGCACCCGCTTAGCTGGGTCCATCAGGAACAGTGTCTGGAGTTATTTTGTTTCCAACCTCCATGATGCCACCTGCTTTCACTAATGAGCTCCAAAAAAAGAGAACATGATTAGTGAAATCTGTTGACAAGTATGGCTTCATGCTCAGCTTAGCAGTAAACACTTGCGCCCTTGATATGCCAGGTTGAGCGTCCTCGACGTGCCCCGTATGTCGATCAGCTGTCCAGATTTACGTTTTGCCTTTTCAAAATCTAAACGAGTTCATGTTTTTCTGGTTGCAGTTTTCCTACATGGATGCTGATGGTATCACGGTCCCTGTGGTCCAGCTGACCTTCCTGAAGCTTCTGAGTGCTACAGGCAGACAGACGTTTACCTACGTGTGCCAGAACTCCGCCGGCTGGTACGACTCCACCAGCCGTGGGTACCAGCATGCTCTGCGCTTCCGCGCTGGCAACGACGAGGAGATGACGCAAGCCAAGACGTCCTTCATTATGCCTCTGTACGACGGCTGCCAGGTACGTGATCGATATGAAGGTCTTGATGAGTGGAAGGAAACCAAGCTACTCTGTATAAATTTACTGGCCACTTTATTAGGTATTAGGTTTATTAGGTATTTTAATTATAAAAAATGTCCCAACTATTCTGGAAATAGGGTGAGTTGGTACCTGGTAACTCAACGTCTCTTAAACTCTAAAACTTTGAAACTCGATGCCCTTCGTCAAGAAACTTGTACCCTTAAACTTGACGTTTTTCTTAAACTCGATGTGTGTTTGACTGCCGTTTTGTTCAGCGCTCGTCTTGAGTGGTGCGGTAAAACGTAATCAAATGAGACAAATCTGCATTTGATTGGAATAAACGTCAAATTCACTCTGAAAGTGTTGACATACACCCTTTTTGCTGCCAAAACAGTCCTGACCTGACAAGGCATGGACTCCACTACACCCCTGAAGGTGTGCTGTTCTATCTGGCACCAAGATGTTAGCAGCAGATCCTTTAACTCCTGTAAGTTGTGAGGTGGGGCCTCCATGGATCGGACTTGTTTGTCCAGCACATCCCACAGATGCTTCATTGGATTGAGGTCTGGGGAATTTGGAGGCCAATTCAACATCTCAAGTCGTTGTTCCTTCCTTGGACCACTTTTGATAGATACTGAACACTGCAGACCGGGAACACCCCACAAGAGCTGCAGTTTTGGAGATGCTCTGACCCAGTCGTCTAGCCATCACAATTTGGCCCGTGTCAGACTCGCTCAAATCCTTACACTTGCCCATTTTTCCTGCTTCTAACACATCAACTTTGAGGATAAAATGTTCACTTGCTGCCTAATATATCCCACTCACTATCAGGTGACGTGATGAAGAGATAATCAATGTTATTCACTTCACCTGGTCACTTCACAGTGGTCATAATGATATGCCTGGTTGGTGTATGTATGTGTTTAGCTTGATTTTCCTTCTGTTTCACTCTTAAGCTTGTGTTTAGAAAAAAAAAAGCTTAACGTGACTTAATGTATTAAAAGAACGACATAGGAACACTAAACCTTATTACCACCCATAAGTAAAAAAATAAATTCTGGGACCCCCTTGACACAAGTTATAATATTACATAAATAATTATAATATTAAAAATAACATTAATAATTAAAATATTGTTCTGACGGAGGAAAAAAGGTTTTGCATCGTTGCTCATGGGAAGTTCGGTAAATCCATGTGATCAGCCATAACATTAAAACCACCTCCTTGTTTCTACACTCACTGTCCATTTTATCAGCTCTACTTACCATATAGAAGCACTTTGTAGTTCTATAATTACTTACTACAATTATCCATCTGTTTCTCTGCATGCTTTGTTAGGCCCCTTTCATGCTGTTCTTTAATGGTCAGGACCACTACAGAGTAGGTATTAGTTGGGTGGTGGGTCATTCTCAAAACTGCAGTGACACTGACATGGTGGTGGTGTGTTATTGTGTGTTGTGCTGGTATGAGTGGATAAGACACAGCAATGCTGATGGAGTTTTTAAACACCTCACTGTCACTGCTGGACTGAGAATAGTCCACCAACCAAAAACATCCAGCCAACAGCGCCCTGTGGGCAGCGTCCTGTGACCACTGATGAAGGTCTAGAAGATGACCAACTCAAACAGCAGCAATAGATGAGCGATCGTCTCTGACTTTACATCTGCAAGGTGAACCAGCTAGGTAGGAGTGTCTAATAGAGTGGACAGTGAGTGGACACGGTATTTAAAAACTCCAGCAGCATTGCTGTGTCTTATCCACTCATACCAGCACAACACACACTAACACACCACCACCATGTCAGTGTCACTGCAGTGCTGAGAACGACCCACCACCCAAATAACACCTGCTCTGTAGTGCTCCTGGGAGAGTCCTGACCATTGAAGAACAGCATGAAAAGGGGCTAACAAAGCATGCCGAGAAACAGATGGACTACAGTCAGTAATTGTAGAACTACAAAGTGCTTCTATATGGTAAGTGGAGCTGATAAAATGGACAATGTGTGTAGAAACAAGGAGGTGGTTTTAATGTTATGGCTGATCGGTGTATATGACCTCACAAGAGATCTCTCATATGCCAACATCGTATTGACTTTCCTGTCCCATTACATGAGATTATTTTTACTCTTCTCATTCAAATGCAACGGGACATCCCGCTAGGCTCTATGGTGGCAGCCCCCTGGTTGAGAACCACTGACCTAAAGCATTTCTATGTAATGAGAACAGCAAGTAATGGTGAAATTTTATTCATGACATTTTCATTTTAGTTAATTTATTCACCCAGTGACTCATTTCGATGTGTACATGGCTTATGTCATAGATAATTTATGTATTCTTATGGAAATGTCATTTTGTTATCTTGTTTACAGTGTAATAGATCTGTGTATGATAAACTGAAGAAATAATGATTCGGTTTTTGTCAACAATTTGTTATTCAGAACACAGTAATAACAGCAGGTATTATGCTCTCTGAGAGGCTCGGAGAAATCCTCGACTGCTAATATTGTTCATTAAATACAACATCTCAGACTTCCCACAGTTCTTTGTGTAATCTGAACATTCTGTGATGGCAAATTTGCACATAGAAAATATTCAAATATGCTCTGACTGTGTGAAATAGTGTAATATTCATCCATTCATTAGTAGGGCAGTAGTGCAGAAGAAAACAGTAGGATCTTCAGTCGATTTATACACCTGGACCCAAATGCAGTGGTACCTTAAACTTAACATCAGTTACTGTGACTGGCATTGAGTTTAAAAGGCTTTGAGTTTTAAGGTATTTTGTCCCATAAGGATGTATGGGAAACCTGTTAATGCGTTCCATGGTCCTGTGGAACTGCATATATTTTAGGATTATGTAAAATAATGGGGTTGTTTTTGACTCTTATACAATGAAAATAACACAAACAATGTAAAATCACTAAAATAAAAAGAAGCTCAAGCTGTAACACAAGTTTCAAAGTGAAACAGTGAGAAAAATCCAGATAAACACAGATACATGTGGACGCTTTTAGAGTGAATCTGCCGGTTAGTCCACACAAATGCAGTTTTGTCTCATATGCACACTTTGATGACGTATTACCGCACCACTCAAGCTAAGGGCTGAACAAAGCTGCTGGGTTTTTCTCCCCATTTTCCTCCCGATTTAGCGCACTCAATTTTGTCTTCCGCTGCTGAGAGATACCAGATTGCATCCAGGGAGAGCACATCGCTGTACACGCCTCTTCCGACATGTGCACAGCCCTCCTCTACTCTTTTGATAGGGTTTGAGTCCCTATCAGTGCTGTCGGGCGTCTATATACTGACATGATTGTCTAAAGGACCTGCCCTGCGATTGGTTGGCATCCTGTCCAGTTACTGTAATATGCCTAGGAAACCAGACCCACCCCAACCCTGACCAGGATAAAGCGGTGATAAAAAATTTTTTTTAAAATCAATTAAATTAATTAAGATTTTTCTTATATTGGATATAAACAATATTGTTTTCTCATTTTAATTAACATATTTTTAAATAGCACTAATAGTGTATTTTACCTTATAACCCCAAATTAGATAAAGTTGACAGTGCAGAAAATGCAAATAAAAATAAATCCACTGTTTTTGGGCGGCCTGGTGGCTTGGTAGGTAGCACTGTCGCCTCACAGCAAGAATGTCCTGGGTGGAGCGCTCTGGGTCCTTTCTGTGTGGAGTTTGCATGTTCTCCCCGTGTCAGTGTGAGTTTCCCCCCACGTCAGTGTGAGTTTCCCCCCACAGTCCAAAGACATGCAGTCAGGTTAATTGGAGATTAAAATTACCCGGCCCCCAGGTGGCGCAGTGGGATATTTTGCTTGCACACCAGCACCGAGTTTCTGAACCCCTCGGTTCGAAACTTGGTGTTGCCTCCTGTCAGCTGGGCACCATCTAGCAGGCATAATTGGCAGTGCCTGCAGCAGATACTAATTGGCCACCATATCTGCAGGGTGGGGGCCGGACTATGTGTGGGTGGGTGGGTGGGTCTTCATACGCTGTGTAAGGACCCTGATTGGCGGAGAAGACGCCTGTGCAGAAAGCAGGGGCGAGAAGAGGAGGGCTGTGCACGTGTCGGAAGTGGTGTGTACAGCGACGTGCTCTCCTCGGATGCAATCTGGTATCTCTGGTAGCAGTTGAAGACAAAATTGAGTGTGCTAAATCGGGAGGTAAATGGGAAGAAATGCATAAAAAAAAAATTACCCTAGGTGTAAATATGTGTGTGTGTGTGTTTGCCCTGTGATAAATTTACTTTGTTATTTCAATGCAGGCAGTATGAATCCAATATTTTATATTTTGCCTGGTCAACTTCAGAGAGAAAAACCTAAATCTAGACATTTCACAGCATGGCAACCCAGTATATACATATAGCCTGAATAAATTAAGGCCCCTCTGACAAACATGTTTTAGCCTGCTGCTTTTTAATCTGCCAGTGGTGGACTGTCACAGAAAAAGAGTCACGTTTGCTCTTCTGTGAATCATCCACCTCTTATACAGGTGTCTTTACCAGGGAGCAGAGGTTGCATTTGCAACAGTGATGATGAGCCCAGTGGGCTAGCATTTCCCCAACCCACCTAACTCAAGATTTTCTAAAACAGAATCTGAAGATGCTTGCATGGCTTAGCCCATCTTTTAACTTGAATCTGATTCAAATAATTGGAGGATTTTGGCAACCTGATAAGCTTGGGGAGCTAAGACAGTTTGCCAAGTGAAAATCCTCTAAGATTTACCACAGTGGTGAGAAAAAGAGGTGTAATTGTCAACAATGGCAATCAACCAGAATACTAATGTTACCTCACGCCCTTAACCACATCAACAAGTTATTGTAATATTGTTACACAGCTGCAGGTTTGAGATGTGCATTTATAGAAAAAGAAAAGATTTTTAGGGAAGGCTTGTAGCTTCAGTACAAATCTAAAAAAGCAAATGTGCCGCTCAGGTGGCACAGCGGTAAAAACACACGCTGGAACCAGAGCTGGGATCTCGAATACATCGTATCGAATCTCAGCTCTGCCTGCAGGCTAGGCTGAGCCGCCACATGAACAACGATTGGCCTGTTGTTCAGATATGGGTGGGATTAAGCCGGATGGGGTCTCTCTCTCATAACTAATGCAATTACGACCTCTGCTGGCTGATTGATGGCGCCTGCACAGAGATGAGAAAAAAAGAGTGCTCTCAGGGTGTGTCTCTCCATACACAACACTGAGTTGCACTGCACTCGTCAAAGTGTAGGTGATAAGATGCATACGGCGTGCTGCCCACGTGTCGGAGCGGGCGTGGGTTAGCTTCGTTCTCCTCAATCAGAGCAGGGATTTCTCCCACAGTCCAAAGACAAGCAAGTGAGGTGAATTAGAGACACAAAATTGTCCATGACTATACGTAAAATACGTGAATTTACGAATCTTGTGTAACCAGTAATTACCTGTCAAGTAAACATAGTGTGTAAAACATGCCGATAAAATCCTAATAAATAAATAAATACATTGTTAGTCAACTATGACTGTTGCGATGCAGTGATTTTTGTTCATTGAATTCTGTTTATTCATGCCCTGTTTTGTGTTTTGCAGACACGTCTAGGTCAAGACAGGACAGTTCTAGAGATCAACTCCCCAAGATCGGAGCTGCTCCCGATTATGGACGTTTCCGCATTAGACTTTGGAAATACCAACCAGAAATTTGGCTTTGAGATCGGACCTGTGTGTTTTAATGGTTAAGCATTAATCAGACTAAAGACTAGTTTTTCAATTACAGACTCTAGACGTCATTGCCACATGCTTTATTTATTATTCATGTGGCATGCGTTTTTTATGTCAACATTTCAAGCACCACATCATGAGAGGACAAGAGATCCCAGGAGGCACCCCTGAGGAAACCAAGCACATTTATCAAGGGAAAGCTATCCACGATATTTGAATTCCATGTTCCTGTCGTCTGCTCACCTACGGTGTGAATTATGTGGTATGACTGGTTTGGATTAATAAGCCGTGTCCAGCAAAACTGACACTGAATAGCAGATACAGTCTCTCCCATTCACAGCCCGTTTTGCCTGTCACCTGCGCTATGGTCCACTTAGCCCACAGTGTAGCGGCAGACTTTAATATTAGTGCCATGGATCACATGCTTGTTTGTTTTTATTTGTAATGTCATTTTAAATTAATCTGCCACTCGAAGGAACAGCTACAGCATTAAGGGTTACACATTTAAATGTTTTGTTTTCACTGGCTTTGCCTTACATCGGCTGCATCACGGTGTAAACAGAAGCAAATTTATACCTCAAAACAGTTTTGACAAGGAATTGCCGTCCGGATCTAGTTAATTGTTTTTTCCGAGATGCTTTCTGTCACACATAAGCCTTGCAGCATTGCTCATCTTTAATCAGTGTGTCATCATAAATAAACATGTGCCATTTGTGCTTGCCAGGCAGGAGGGGGGTCTGTGCAGCAGCGTATTAATATGTAAAGTAGTCAAATCACTTAGATTGCTTGTTATTTCTAACAGGCCAGGTCATGTGGTCTCATTTCATTTGTCCATGTCTTACAGGTTCTACACATTAGATATGATCCGTTCTGAACTCAGTGTTAGCTTAAAAATGCTTACATGTTTTTTTCAAGGTAAACTCTATTTATATAATCTACACATTTTAAGGGATTATCACAGACAATATGAACATGTCTTCCTGTACTAAGGAAAGAAATCTCTTTACTCAAGTCGTTGTTAAATTTCATTAACAAACATCACAAATTATGATTATTATATTTTTAATTCATTTACAATAAACACAACATCCAGATAAGTGAGACCTGGGCTCAGCAACCACCCAAAAACACTAAGAGCAAGGCAGGAATACACTCTAAAATGGGCCTCAGCACATCTCAGGACGACACACTAACCAATTCACTCACCTACTCACATCTAGGGGCAATTTAGAGCGGCACAGTTAGAGTATCTGGAGGTAGACAATGTAAAGCAAACATAAGACAAACAAATTCATTACAGACAAGGGCTACACTATACTAGCTGCGCCAAATTCCAAACAACAACCATAATGAAGTAATATCCACTAGTAGAAAGATCAGATCTGAAGCCGTACCAGCAGGTTCCATGTTGAGCTGAGGTGTGTCTCAAACTGTTAACATACTTAGAATAGATGCAATTATTGCACCATTGGTAATTGTGTTGTCATTACCATTTCATGTGATAATATGCAACATGTATTTTACACTACACTGGAAAGCATACACTGATCAGCCATAACATTAATAGCACCTCCTTGTTTCTACATTCACTGTCCATTTTATCAGCTCTACTTACCATATAGAAGCACTTTGTAGTTCTACAATTACTGACTGCCGTCCATCTGTTTCTCTGCATATCTTTTTAGCCTGCTTTCACCCTGATCAATGGTCAAGACCACCACAGAGCAGGTATTATTCAGGTGATTGATCATTCTCAGCACTGCAGTGACACTGACATGGTGGTGGTGTGTTATTGTGTGTTGTGCTGGTATGAGTGGATCAGACACAGCAGCGCTGCTGGAGTTTTTAAATACCGTGTCCACTCACTGTCCACTCTATTCCTACCTAGTTGGGTCAAACCTTGTAGATGTAAAGTCAGAGACGATCGCTCATCTATTGCTGCTGTTTGAGTTGGTCATCTTCTAGACCTTCATCAGTGGACACAGGACGCTGCACACAGGGCGCTGTTGACTGGATATATTTTTGGTTGGTGGACTATTCTCAGTCCAGCAGTGACAATGAGGTGTTTAAAAACTCCATCAGCATTGCTGTGTCTCATACCAGCACAACACACTTTAACACACCACCACCATGTCAGTGTCACTGCAGTGCTGAGAATGATCCACCACCTAAATAATACCTGCTCTGTGGTGGTCCTGTGGGGGTTCTGACCATTGAAGAACAGGGTAAAAGCAGGTTAAAAAGCATGCAGAGAAACAGATGGACTACAGTCAGTAATTGTAGAACTACAAAGTGCTTCTATATGGTAAGTGGAGCTGATAAAATGGACAGTGAGTGTAGAAACAAGGAGGTGGTTTTAATGTTATGGTTGATCAGTGTTTATATATTCCCCTAAACCTAATAATTGGTTTTGTCACCTTTATAAATGGTTATGCCATGAATACAGTGTATTTAATGCTGGTGGCAAATACTTTTCTATTACACTGTATATGAATGTAACCAGATTTAGCATGCCAAACACCTTATGCCAAATGTTATTATGCTGCTTTATAAAGTTAGCAATACAGAGTAACATTTTGAACAGGTTCATTTATAGGTTTGTTACATATGAGCTTAGTATTTTGTGGGAAACAAAAAAAACATTAAAACTAACAACAATAATAATAAAATAAATAATACAATTACTTTTAGTACAAGGAAATGCATTTCTGATCTGTGGTAATCATTTATAGAATATTTACCCAGTTATGGTAGCCCCATAGCCTCAGTTCAGTTCTGCATGTATTACAGGAGAGCTGTATAGTAAGACAACTTAGCAACCTTTATCTGATTTTAAAGGTGTGTGGGGTTGAATTTTGAGATGAAACTAGAGATGAAACTAGAGATTAAATTTCAACTGAAGAAGCAAATACAAATACAGTTTTTGTTTGTGTCCTATCATACTATGTTAGTCGTCAGGCAAAGGAGTCATGATGCCATGATGTTTATTTTATTAGTAGATAATGGTGGTGCGAGGACATTCTGGGTTATGTGCTATAACGATAACTTCACTAGCAGGAGGAATGAAATCAAGCCAGTCCTGCTTAACTGTTGATCTGTCAGTCTTATGATACACTTGCTATGATGACATTGTTTCAACAACTTTTGGTCCATTGTGCTTTCCGGATATGTCCAACTTATTTGCAGTAGTTGTAACGACTGCTTATTATTAAGCTGTTCACCATTCTCATTTTGTTTTGTAAAATGGTGCTCTGTTATGGTGCTACAGAAAATGTTATGCCTCCTTTTGTCATTGTTTTGTCTGGAGAGGACGGGATGTGAGCTAGTGAAGGAAGAGGAACTTCACAGTGAAGAAAAAAAATAAACTTTTACTAATCGTTTATATGGTGTGGACATTTTGAAGGCATATCTGGTGCTAATCATTATTCATTTAACATTTAACATGATCTAACAGCTGTAAAGCAGTATATAATTATGCGCAGTGGGAGCGTTTAGTCCTTAATAAAACGCTTCTTGCTCCATCACACTCAGTCTATCCCGTCCTCTCGTGTGTATATTATAGTATCTGTGGTGCTAATTTTATATATCATACAGGTATTCAAATAACAGTTTGCTTCCTGGATGAAAAGAAAGTATTTGTATAAGAAAAAATGAGTGAATAAAAGAAAAAATGTTTTAAAAGAGTCGAATCGTCTTTTGAAATGCTTCAGTTTGCTAGTTCTGAGGAGAGGATCAGAGAGACTGTGATGATTTCTCCAAAGGCGATATGAACATGTGTCTTCATTAACTGCTCATCTTCTCTAGCTGTCTGTCTTGTTTTATTTTTTGTCATCTCTTTATTTCCTCCTCTCTGTTTCCTTCCTTTTCTGTGTGCTTGTAATCAACATCACTTCCCACTTCACGGTTCTAATCAACCCTCGAGTTCATTTATTTCAATTAACTTTTGTTTCTTTTCCCAGGAGAGCAAGCTAGGAGAATGAGACAGGTATAAAGCCCACACAGTGTGTGTGTGTGTGTGTATACACCGATCAGCCATAACATTAAAACCACCCCCTTGTTTCTACACTCACTGTCCATTTTATCAGCTTCACTTACCATATATGAGCACTTTGTAGTTCTACAATTACTGACTGTAGTCCAACTGTTTCTCTGCATGCTTTGTTAGCCCCTTTCATGCTGTTCTTCAATGGTCAGGACCCCCACAAGACCACCACAGAGTAGGTATTATTTAGGTGTTGGATCATTCTCAGCACTGCAGTGACACTGACATGGTGGTGGTGTGTTAGTGTGTGTTGTGCTGGTATGAGTGAATAAGACACAGCAATGCTGATGGAGTTTTTTAACACCTCACTGTCACTGCTGGACTAAGAAACGTTCACCAACCAAGAATATACAGCCAACAGCGCCCCAAGGGCAGCGTCCTGTGCCCACTGATGGAGGTCTAGAAGATGGCCAACTCAAACAGCAGCAATAGATGAGTGATCGTCTCTGACTTTACATCTACAAGGTGGACCAACCAGGTAGGAGTGTCTAATAGAGTGGACAGTGAGCAGACACGGTATTTAAAAACTCCAGCTGTGTCTGATCCACTCATACCAGCACAACACACACTAACACACCACCACCATGTCAGTGTCACTGCAGTGCTGAGAATGATCCACCACCCAAATAATACCTGCTGTGTGGTGGTCCTGACCATTGAAGAACAGGGTGAAAGCAGGTTAAAAAGGTATGTAGAGAAACAGATGGACTACAGTCAGTAATTGTACAAAGTGCTCCTATATGGTAAGTGGAGTTGATAAAATAGACAGTGAGTGTAGAAACAAGTTGGTGGATTTAATGTTATGGCTGATCAGTGTATATCTATATATGTGTGTGTGTTTCTGTATTTTAGTAATGAAATGATTCTGGATTAGATAGCAAGCCAAAGAGAATAAAGCATACCTGTGGTAAAACATGATAAACTGAATATTCCAAGCTAGCCTGTTTCTCTTTCTTCTTCTCACACAGGCTGCCTGATGATCATTAAGCACAGAAGTCAAGATAAAGATAGCAGCATCCTCAAGTCTGGGAGGGAAAACACTTTAAAATGATGTAATAATAAAAATTAAACACTCAGTAACATGAATACTGCTTGTCGTGTCTGATCTGTGAGTTTCTTGATCATAGACACCCTGTGTCAACATTACCCTTTCTTTTTTATCTCTATGTTCTCTCAGGCGATAAAAAGCTTTGATTTTTAAAGGTACCATTTGGCAAAAAATGTACACTCTACACCCATCCTAAATGGCAATAAATATTTGTTATTTTCTATGCACTAAGCCTTTTTAACAAAGGTAGTAACACATGACTACATCAACCAAAATGTTTAGGGTTCATTACTTAAGGACTAGGGAGGCACGGTGGCTCAATGGGTAGCACTGTCGCCTCACAGCAGGAAGGTCCTGGGTTCCATCTCCAGGCGGGCGGTCTGGGTCCTTTCTTGTCGGAGTTTGCATGTTCTCCCTGTGTCTGCGTGGGTTTCCTCCCACAGTCCAAAAACATGCAGTCAGGTTAATTGGAGACACTGAATTGCCCTATAGGTGAATGGGTGTGTGTATGTCTGCCCTGCGATGGACTGGTGCCCCGTCCAGGGTGTTACTGTGTGCCTTGCGCCCATTGAAAAGCTGGGATAGGCTCCTCCAGCCCCCCCCAGTAAATTTCAATAATAATAATAATTTTAATAATAAAAGCTCATTTTAAGTTGGTGGTGCAGCAGGTGGTGCAGCAGAATATTCCGCTAGCACACCAACGCCGAGATTCTGAACTGAACTACTGAACTTGCCACCGGTCGACTGGGCGCCATCTGGCGGGCACAATTGGCAGTGCCTGAAGCAGATACTAATTGGCCACCATATCTGCAGGGTAGGGGCCAGACTATGTGTGGGGTGGGATCTTCATACGCTGTGTAAGGACCCTGATTGATGGAAGAGACGCCTGTGCAGAATGCAGGGGCGAGAAGAGGAGGGCTGTGAAGAAGCGTGTACAGTGATGTGCTCTCCTTGGATGCAATCGGGTATCCCTCAGCAGCGGAAGACAAATTGAGTGTGCTAAATCGGGAGGAAAATGGGAGAAAATGCATAAAAAAATAAAAAAAAACTAATTTTAATTTAGTGTCTTCCTAGTCAACCTCTAACAGTCACTTTCTAATTTCCTGAAAGAATCAGTAAAGTGTTACAAAAGTCTACGACTACAAAGTCACCTAGACCTGCTTGCAAGTCCTCAGAGAATCTAATGTCCATTTCCCTGCCAGGCCATTTATCTGGAAGACAGTTTCCTGCTGATGTATTGAACCATTTTTTGGTCCTCTCCTTCTCCACACAGCAGCACTGCTCCCAGTCCAGTACCTAACGCTTTAATCTGCACAAAACTGGCTCTGAGAGCAAGGATAAAATCTTTAAAAGCTTTCACACTCTGCTTTCAATTTCACTTTTTGTTGGGGATAAATTACCTCCCACAAGAACTAAAAAGTAACTCTTTGTGGTCGGTTCTTGGCATGATCTGACTGCTTTAATTTTATCCACTTTGGGGCATATTACACCACTCCCTTAAATTTTTATGCATTTAGCAGACGCTTTCATTCAAAGTGACTTACAATTATCGCTGAATACAATTCAAGTTATTAAGGGTTAAGGGCCTTGCTCAGGGGTCCATCAGTGGCAACTTAGTGATGGTTCAGCTTGAACTGGCAACCTTATGATTACTGGTCCAGTATTTTACCCACCGAGCTACCGCTGCCCATGTAAATGTAGCCAAGGTAAGAAACCTCATTCTTTGCTAGGCTGCATTTTGCTGTTCGCTGATGTATGGAACCATTTTTTGGTCCTCTCCCTCTCCATACAGCAGCACTGCTCCCAGTCCAGTACCTAACGCTTTCATCTGCACAAACCTGGCTCTGAGAGCAAGGATAAAATCTTTAAAAGCTTTCACGCTGTGCTTTCCATTTCACTTTTTGGTGTCTATCCTTTTAAGTTAGGTCTGTGAGCTCTGCTGCCCAGCTGGAAAAGTTGGGGATAAATTACCTCCCACAAGAACTAAAAAGTAACTCTTTGTGGTTGGTTCTTGGCATGATCTGACTGCTTTAATTTTATCCACTTTGGGGCATATTACACTCTTTGCTAATCTGCATTTTGCTGTATGTACTGTCATCCCTACATTCAAGATTCCCTGGAGGACCCTGTTCATGTGATGTGTGTTTCATCCAGGCTGCACTGAACAGAATAGAATAGAATAGAATGCCTTTATTTGTCATATATACATATACAGACGTACAGTACAATAAAATTCTTTCTTTGCATATCCCAGTTTGTTTGGAAGCTGGGGTCAGAGCGCAGGGTCAGCCATCATACAGCATCCCTGGAGCAGACAGGGTTAAGGGCCTTGCTCAAAGGGCCCAACAGTGGCTGCATGGCAGAGCTGGGATTCGAACTCTCAACCTTTTTCAGTTGATAGCCCAAAGCCCTACCCACTAGGCTACCACTGTTCCAAATTGCTGACACTGCGTGTTTGCTTTTGGCTGTGCCAGATTTCTGGTCTCTAGGATTGGAGCTGCCAATCCCGACTAAAGACAAAGGCACAGAGCTTGGAGATTCTAATGTGAACATTACTCAGATGCTCAAGATGTCATCAACGTAAAAGTCCTCAGTCCCTTTTAACACATTGTCAATTACTCACTGGAACATTGTTGCTGCTTCTTGTAACCCAAAATGCATAATCAAGAAATGGTAAAGTCCACTTGGTGTCCTAAATGATGGAAGTTCATTTGCTGCAGGACTCAGCAGTTGTAAAGAGATTGGCTTTGCTAAACCTCCCAATCAGATTGTGGGCTCTCCCCATGACTGATACAGCCTTCAGTTTGGAAAAGTTAACACAGAAACGCAGACCTTCGTCTTTCTTGGGGAGGAAGACCCTTGACTTGACTGTACCATTCACGCCTCGTTGGCTCTATCACCCACTCAAGCATAGTCTCCACCTCCACTTCAGGCATAAGCTGTGGCTGAGGCATTTAAATGTGTAGTGGCCATTTCTCCTGCTTGGAAACGTGGTTCTCTTGTCTCTTTCTCTTTGCTGACTTCTCGGACCCTTAGCTGTTCTGCGTTGCCTTCTACTATCACCATGGCTGCAGCATATTAATGTGTTGAATTCATATGTTGTCTGTCCCACACTAGTTTGATGATCAGCACCTTGCCAGTTTGTCAAATCCCTTTTTGTCAAACATTGGCGGTAGAATGCATTCTCACCCACTTTTGGCTCTCTGTCCTTTGCTGCCTTGACATACCACTGCTTCTATAACCTCTAAACCTTTCCATGCTTTTTGGCAGACCCTTTATGTCAGTTGGCCCACCTTGTCCCCTATCTTGAGCATCTGGGTAATGATGTTCACATTTGTTCTTGAATTTTCTCTTTCCCGTGCCATGAATGTCTAAGGGGCTTCTGACTTTCGTACATCAAATAGAAAAGCAAAAAGCCAGTTGACACGTGTGGCACCTTCCTTTATGCAAACAACAGTCACAAAAGACACATGAACCCATTTGCTCCAGTGTCAGATATGTACCTCAGACCCCCTCATCCTCCATAACTGTATATGTTACTCTATCTTATCCCTTAAGCACTGGAACAAGATGAGGTACCCATGCCACCTTGTGTGCTGAGCTATTCGTTTGAATGTTTGATGTGATCACAATCCTTAAGCATTGAGGTGTGCCCTGGCACTCGTGTGCTTTTTCATGCTGGTTTGTTTACACCTTCTTGTTGCACCCAGTCGAAGCTTTGAAACATATTGCACAGATGTTCCTTAATCACAACTGTGTGTGCTGTAGCCTGTGTTGCAATTGGCAGTCTTCGGGGATCCTTATCCACTTCCACTAATTCTCTTTGACCTTCTGTGTTTGAGATTTGGGTTGCTGGTACTTTTTGGAGGCACTGTCATCCTGTAGCTGGTCTTTTGTTTAAATGGTGTCACCAGTCTTTTGTGTGGGTTGGTTTTTCAGACTGCAGTCACTGCCAACATTTGGGGTGTAGAAGAGGGATGCACATGTACTGCTACAAGTACTGCAAACACACTACAACTTGTGCAAAATGCAGCAGCTAAAATACTAACAGACCAGATTGATTGACTATGAAATTTTACTCCTAGTTTTTAAATCTCTTTAAGTTTAGCACCTTTATACATTAATGAGTGCCTGGTAGTTTATGTTTTAAATTATATTTTTACATCACCAGCATTCTGTTTTTATGCAGCAAATATCTGGAACATACTATTTTAAAAAATACAATTTTTATTGTTTGTATTATTATGATTATAATTATGATTGTTATTATAACTTAATGCTTCCACTTTAGATGAACAGTCTTTTGATTGGACATGATTAGGGATTGCCAACACCTGCCTGTATAAGGTCCCACAGTTGACAGTGCATATCAGAGCAAACTCCTGTTTCTTAGGTCAAAGGAATTATCTGCAGACCTCAGAAACAGGATTGTGTCAAGGCAAAGATCTGGAGAAGGGTACAGAAAATTGCTGCAGCTTTACAGCTCCCAAAGAGCACAGTGGCCACCATCATTCATAAATGGAAGAGGTTTGGAACCACCAAAAATCTTCCTAGACCTGGCCGCCCGGTCAATCAAACATCTTTGGAAGGAGCTGAAAATGGCTGTGTACCGACGCTTCCCATCCAACCTGACTGAGCTTGCAAGGATATGCCAAGAGGAATGGGCAAAAATGTTCAGAAACAAGTGTGCCAAGCTCGTAGCTTCTTTCCCATGAGGCCTTGAAGCTGTAATTGCTGCTAAAGGTGCACTAACCAAGTATTAGGCTAAGGGTGTGTACAGATATGTAACCCCTAAATAAACCATTTTTGTCAGTAAAATTGAATGGCATATTTTCTAAACCCTGTTTTCACTTTGTAATTATTGGTGATTGTGTGTATATGTTTAAGGCAAAAAAGAACTTAATCTATTTTAGAACGAGTCTGTAATGTAATAAAATGTGTATTTGCAATAAATTATTGGCATTACAAATACTGTTGAAATTGTATTGCAAATAACTCTCTCTGCCTCCTAGGGACTTAGCGTTCTTCTAAACCACATCAGCATCTGAATGTGGCTTCAGGCAACATGCAAGGAGAATGGGGGGGTGTTACATTGAGCACAGCATGTCTTTCCACATGCAATATGGCTCTGTTTGGGAAACCACCACTGGGAACTGATAATAAGTGGTTGGCGTAGGTGTGCATCAAAAGTAGCAGTTGATCTACAATGGGGTCATTTAAAATAACTAAACTGGGTACAAAGGCTATAAAAACACTTTAATAAAAACATCTTAATTAAAGAACAAAATTATTTAATATGCTAATCATCCTAATGAAAAAGTATTACTTTCCATAAGCAGAAGTTCAGTCTTTGCAGAACTGTCACACTGCTAGGTGATCAAACATCAACAGCTTATTTTAATTCATAGTTTCTATCCAAAACTTTAAATCTGATTATTTTCAGCCATTCAATTGTGGGCTCGATTCAGATCAGTGTCCTGTTGTAAAAAACTATTACACTTCAGTTTTCGCCAATCAACAGATGGCCATCATCCAAGTGTTTTCTGTAAACAAGCATGGATGTTTTTCTATTTCTTTGGGCTAGCAGAGGCATTCTTATTGCTGTAATTTTATCACATTTTGCTTGGTCTCTCTGTATAGTAAGCCAAAGAGAATTAGGCCTACCCCTGGTGAAACATATTGAAATAAGGAAGGGAATTGAATATCCCATGCTTGCCTGTCTGTCTTCCTTCTTCTCATAGTTTGTCTTGAGAATGAGAATTATACACACCAGTTGAGCCAAAACGAACCTGACTGGCAACAACTGAGATAAACATAGCAAGTCACATTATGTCTGGGGAAAACACTTTAAAAGGATGTAATGGTGGGAATTAAAGATTCAGTCATTTAAGTACCTCTACTCGTGGCCTGATAGATTTTTAACACATAGAAGCACGTTTTCTAATGTAACAAAACAGCTACACATCCACCTACTTCAAATAGCACTAACTTCTTTGAAATTGCTTTTAAAACTAAGGTAGCTAACAAGTAATCAAAGACTTTCTTATCCAAAATGTGTTCATCTTCAATGACAGGTTTGTACTGGGTCAGGAGCCTATTCTGTAAAGTGGAATCATTTATTCATTTGATTCATTTCCATGAATCACTTTATTCTGGTCAGGGTGGTGTTGAGTCCAGTTCCATGGAGAAATACTGGGCACAGAGCAGGAACAGCTTGGACACGCACACTTGAGTGGCAAAAAGGAGGAATATACACTGAAATGCCTGCCAGCCAGAGGTAAAGGACGCAGGGGAGCCCCGCTAATATTTGGGGGGCCTTCCTCAGAAACCCAACAGTGACAACTTGGCAGTGGTGGGGCTCAAACAAGGAACATTCTTATTACTAGTCCATTACCTAAACCACCGTGATAACACTCAGTGGCTTCAAATACAGATACTTTACTTACGTAGATGCCCTCTAAAAAGGACGTTTGAACCAATAACTTACCAACAACCTTGATTGCAGCATTATACACTCACTCATTAAAACTGGAATTTAAAGCAGCCAGTTTACCTGTCAGTTCATGTTTTTGACATATGGGATTAAACTTCATATGGACAATAAAATTAATTTAAAATCTTACATTTGCCCCTCTTACTTCTTTAAATTTGCTTTAAAACTAAGGTAGCTAACAAGTGATCAAAGACTTTCCCATCCAAAATGTGTTCATCTTCAATGACAGGTTTGTATTGGGTCTGGAGCCTATTGTGGAAACTGTAATCATTTATTCATTTGATTCATTTCCATGAATCACTTAATTCTGGTCAGGGTTGTGTTGGGTCCAGTTCCATGGAGAAATACTATAAGAATAGCTTGGACATGCACACTTCAGTGGCAAAAAGGTGGCAAAAAGGAGGAATATACACTGAAAAGCCTGCCAGCCAGAGCTGTAGGAAGCAGGGGAGCCCCGCTAATATTTAATCAGCTTTATCTGGTCCTACCAGCATACATAACAATTATGTTTAATCTTTTTTTTTTTTGCTTAGAAATACATTACTCTAGGTTTTATGTTGAAAGTAGAATAGCCAGGTTATGCTATGATATAAAAAGGAACATGAACAAGCGTACACTGATTTTTACTTGGCTAGTGACTTGGTTATTTGGTGTAGTGAATGTTTACTACTTTGTGTCAGAGATGTTCACAAGTCACAACGAGTCTGAGTCGAGTCACGGGCCTTTAGGCTAGAGTCTGAGTCAAGTCACGAGTCTTTAGGCTAGAGTCCGAGTCAAGTCACGAGTCTTTAGGCTAGGGTCCGAGTCAAGTCACGAGTAAATATAATATACGTACAAAACATATTGTAAATGTAGTGTAGAAATAAACAAATAATATGTAAGTTTAGATAAAAAACAACAGATTAGCGACTGTATTTTGCCATTTTACTTTGTGCCTTTACTTTCCTAGGTACCAGTTAAAAGCTTAAACTGACGTTTTGTTTTCATTGCAAATTACGGCACAGCGGCCAAAATCCAAAACACAGCAAAAAATCCATAACCACTGCTTATCTTAGCTTATGTTGTTCCACTGTGTGTTGTCCCATTAGAAATATAATCAGTTAATTTGTAAATGTGCTTATAATTAAAAACCTCGAAACTTTTCCCTGTTGTGAAGTAAAACTCTAACTCGTTAGAAAGCCAATCAAGCATTTCATTGACAATCATCTGTGTGATGCTGCAAACTAAATATATGCAAATAACAGCATTTCTTACTAAAAATTAAAATCAGAAGGTCTGATTGGTTCAGAAAGCGGTTCTTTCAATCATTAGCGCCAATTCTGTAGAAGCGTTCCATTCACCCCAGTTGTTCCAGTGAAGTGCACTACGTAGGGTATTCCACCATTTTAAGTGAGACGCACCGGAAGCTGGTTGGAACATTTACTCATTGCATTGCGGGTTAAGATGGCCGGGGCGTTATTGGAGAGCAGAAAATGACACGATCAGAATTATGTCAGATCATATACAGTATGTATATACAGTGTATCACAAAAGTGAGTTCACCCCTCACATTTCTGTCATGGGACAACACTATAGACATGAAACTTGGATATAACTTAGAGTAGTCAGTGTACAGCTTGTATAGCAGTGTAGATTTACTGTCTTCTGAAAATAACTCAACACACAGCCATTAATGTCTAAATGGCTGGAAACATAAGTGAGTACACCCCACAGTGAACATGTCCAAATTGTGCCCAAATGTGTCGTTGTCCCTCCCTGGTGTCATGTGTCAAGGTCAAGTGTAAGTCATGTGTCAAGGTGTAAATGGGGAGCAGGGCTGTTAAATTTGGTGTTTTGGGTACAATTCTCTCATACTGGCCACTGGATGATCAACATGGCACCTCATGGCAAAGAACTCTCTGAGGATGTGAGAAATAGAATTGTTGCTCTCCAAAAAGATGGCCTGGGCTATAAGAAGATTGCTAACACCCTGAAACTGAGCTACAGCATGGTGGCCAAGGTCATACAGCGGTTTTCCAGGACAGGTTCCACTCGGAACAGGCTTCGCCAGGGTCGACCAAAGAAGTTGAGTCCACGTGTTCGGCGTCATATCCAGAGGTTGGCTTTAAAAAATAGACACATGAGTGCTGCCAGCATTGCTGCAGAGGTTGAAGACGTGGGAGGTCAGCCTGTCAGTGCTCAGACCATACGCCGCACACTGCATCAACTCGGTCTGCATGGTCGTCATCCCAGAAGGAAGCTGACGCACAAGAAAGCCCGCAAACAGTTTGCTGAAGACAAGCAGTCCAAAAACATGGATTACTGGAATGCCCTGTGGTCTGACGAGACCAAGATAAACTTGTTTGGCTCAGATGGTGTCCAGCATGTGTGGCGGCGCCCTGGTGAGAAGTACCAAGACAACTGTATCTTGCCTACAGTCAAGCATGGTGGTGGTAGCATCATGGTCTTGGGCTGCATGAGTGTTGCTGGCACTGGGGAGCTGCAGTTAATTGAGGGAAACATGAATTTCAACATGTACTGTGACATTCTGAAACAGAGCATGATCCCCTCCCTTCGAAAACTGGGCCTCATGGCAGTTTTCCAACAGGATAACGACCCCAAACACAACCTCCAAGATGACAATTGCCTTGCTGAGGAAGCTGAAGGTAAAGGTGATGGACTAAACCCAATTGAGCGGAAGTGGAAGGTGGAGGAGTTCAAGGTGTCTAACATCCACCAGCTCCGTGATGTCATCATGGAGGAGTGGAAGAGGATTCCAGTAGCAACCTGTGCAGCTCTGGTGAATTCCATGCCCAGGAGGGTTAAGGCAGTGCTGGATAATAATGGTGGTCACACAAAATATTGACACTTTGGGCACAATTTGGACATGTTCACTGTGGGGTGTACTCACTTATGTTGCCAGCTATTTAGACATTAATGGCTGTGTGTTGAGTTATTTTCAGAAGACAGCAAATCTACACTGCTATACAAGTTGTACACTGACTACTCTAAGTTATATCCAAGTTTCATGTCTATAGTGTTGTCCCATGAAAAGATATAATGAAATATTTGCAGAAATGTGAGGGGTGTACTCACTTTTGTGATACACTGTATATACAGTGTATCACAAAAGTGAGTACACCCCTCACATTTCTGCAGATATTTAAGTATATCTTTTCATGGGACAACACTGACAAAATGACACTTTGACACAATGAAAAGTAGTCTGTGTGCAGCTTATATAACAGTGTAAATTTATTCTTCCCTCAAAATAACTCAATATACAGCCATTAATGTCTAAACCACCGGCAACAAAAGTGAGTACACCCCTAAGAGACTACACCCCTAAATGTCCAAATTGAGCACTGCTTGTCATTTTCCCTCCAAAATGTCATGTGATTTGTTAGTGTTACTAGGTCTCAGGTGTGCATAGGGAGCAGGTGTGTTCAATTTAGTAGTACAGCTCTCACACTCTCTCATACTGGTCACGGAAAGTTCCAACATGGCACCTCATGGCAAAGAACTCTCTGAGGATCCTAAAAGACGAATTGTTGCGCTACATGAAGATGGCCAAGGCTACAAGAAGATTGCCAACACCCTGAAACTGGGCTGCAGCACAGTGGCCAAGATCATCCAGCGTTTTAAAAGAGCAGGGTCCACTCAGAACAGACCTCGCGTTGGTCGTCCAAAGAAGCTGAGTGCACGTGCTCAGCGTCACATCCAACTGCTGTCTTTGAAAGATAGGCGCAGGAGTGCTGTCAGCATTGCTGCAGAGATTGAAAAGGTGGGGGGTCAGCCTGTCAGTGCTCAGACCATACGCCGCACACTACATCAAATTGGTCTGCATGGCTGTCACCTCAGAAGGAAGCCTCTTCTGAAGTCTCTACACAAGAAAGCCTGCAAACAGTTTGCTGAAGACATGTCAACAAAGGACATGGATTACTGGAACCATGTCCTATGGTCTGATGAGACCAAGATTAATTTGTTTGGTTCAGATGGTCTCAAGCATGTGTGGCGGCAATCAGGTGAGGAGTACAAAGATAAGTGTGTCATGCCTACAGTCAAGCATGGTGGTGGGAATGCCATGGTCTGGGGCTGCATGAGTGCAGCAGGTGTTGGGGAGTTACATTTCATTGAGGGACACATGAACTCCAATATGTACTGTGAAATACTGAAGCAGAGCATGATCCCCTCCCTCCTGAAACTGGGTCGCAGGGCAGTGTTCCAGCATGATAATGACCCCAAACACACCTCTAAGACGACCACTGCTTTATTGAAGAGGCTGAGGGTAAAGGTGATGGACTGGCCAAGCATGTCTCCAGACCTAAACCCAATAGAACATCTTTGGGGCATCCTCAAGCGGAAGGTGGAGGAGCGCAAAGTCTCGAATATCCGCCAGCTCCGTGATGTCGTCATGGAGGAGTGGAAAAGCATTCCAGTGGCAACCTGTGAAGCTCTGGTAAACTCCATGCCCAGGAGAGTTAAGGCAGTTCTGGGAAATAATGATGGCCACACAAAATATTGACACTTCAGGAACTTTCAATAAGGGGTGTACTCACTTTTGTTGCCGGTGGTTTAGACATTAATGGCTGTATATTGAGTTATTTTGAGGGAAGAATAAATTTACACTGTTATATAAGCTGCACACAGACTACTTTTCATTGTGTCAAAGTGTCATTTTGTCAGTGTTGTCCCATGAAAAGATATACTTAAATATCTGCAGAAATGTGAGGGGTGTACTCATTTTTGTGATACACTGTATGTCAGCCTTCCAAACTTCACATCTGTTTGCTTCCAGCTAGCGCCTGCTACCTACAGTATCTAGACATCTAATATTCTTACCTGTTTCAGTAATTTCTATTGATTTGGTAGATAGTGTTATTTATTTTTAGTGTTATTTCAGTGTATTTTTTAGCATACGTTGTTGTATATAGTGCTTTAGTTGTTCTATTGTTCAATTTTATTCTGAGAGTAATAGCTTACTCAATGTTGCATCAGTGTTAAAAGTGTAACTTCAATCATGTTTTTTTTCTATTTATTTATGCATTTTCTCCTTTTTTCTCCAGAATTAGCAAAGCCAATTAGTCTTCCGCTGCTGGGGATCCCGACTGCATTCAAGAAAGGTATATTTGCCTGCTCCACGCCCCTTCCGATGCGTGTGCAGTGCCTCAACCTTTTCTTTTTCGCCTGTGCCTTGTTGGATTTGCACAACTTCCAACCTCCACTTCTGCACAGGTGCCTCAGTCTGCTAACCAGGGTCTGGTCTTTTCCTACCCAGCAGACTCGATGGCCAATTTTGTCTGCTGCAGGCACTGCCAATTGTGCCCGCTAGGTGGTGCCCAGCCGACCTGTAGCAGAGCCGAGATTCAAACTGGGGTGTTCAAAATCTCAGCTCTGGTGTGCTAGTGGAATATTCTGCTGCCTAACCATTACTGTTCAGTAAAAATTTAAAACTAATGAGAATTACTTGCATTTGAAGGTAATTCCACTCACTGCTCTATTATGCCAAAGAAAAGTTGTGCAGCACTGAATGCTGGGATTGCCTTCACACGTAAGAAAGCACACGGAGCTTCCTCATTATTTATTTACAATATAGCTAGAATAAGGCACCTTAGTAGGCAGCATTTTAAGGCATCTAGGAATTAGAGTATTTAGTCTTCTCTTGGGAGTGTGTAGGATGACATATGCAGTGTTTGCAAAATGGCTGAGGATAATTACTTAATGAGATAATTAGTTGAGTCTGGTGTGGTTGAGGTAAACATATACGTAACAGTGACGTTTGGGAGCATGTTTCAAGAGACAGGACTGTAACCCAGTTTTGATGTGCTCTGAAGTGACACAATCCCATTCACCCTTATCTCACCTACACTGCAGCTAATGCACTCGAACCTGCAGTGTTCCTGAAGAGCTCATTTCTTTTGTCTCGCTCCATCTCCATCTACCCAAACTCCCCCCGCACCCACATACACACCATCTCAAATCCACTTTCCTTCTTTGTGCACACTCCCCTGCTGCCCCTGTTTCTCCTATTATGTTCATGACAGTGATTCTAACCAGACCGAACATGTAACCCTGGCACATGGACAAACAAGCGAATTAAACAGACACTAGAGTAACGGAGAAAATATGCATTATTCATTTTTATAAGAAATCCACCTTTTTTCCCAGAAAAACAAGCTCTTTTGCTGCTCCTCAGGCTGCTCTGTCACTATTAATAATAAAACAGGTTTCATCTCTGTTTGTGAGGCATTTATCATGAAGCTTTTACAGTAAGCACAAGTCAGCAGTGCATGTTATAGTCAGTTTTCACTGCTAAAGCCTTGGTGGAGCACATTAAACTCACCAGTGCTCATTACCTCCTAACAGTGTTCACAAATGACTTCATCATTAGTGGTTTTATGGTGTGAGTCTTAACCCATTTACGAGAAAAGTGAAATCGCACTCAGTAAATACAGGACCATTCATTACTCAGGTATTTATTAACAAGGCATTTAAGCTGTTAAGAGAAATGAGGCTATATTGTGCAAAAGCCCACACTACAGTATCAAAGAAACTGGGAAACTGTGTTTGTTGCATTAACATATTAGGGGTTTAAAAAGTTCTTTTGGTGCACCTGCCAAGATGTACAACCCCAAATCAGAAAATTGGGACAGTATGGAAAATACAAATAAACACTGCATTGTGTTTGTTTGGTCAACTTCATTTCATTTGGTAATATACACCCATTCCTGCATTTCAGGCCCGCAACACAGTCCAAAAAATGTGGGACAGTATAATTTAGGGCTAGTAATGAGGTAAAAATTAAATAATGAGACCGCTCAGGTGGCGCAGCGGTAAAAACACACGCTGGAACAAGAGCTGGGATCTGGAATACATCGTATCGAGTCGAGCAGCCACATGAACAACGATTGGCCTGTTGTTCAGATAGGGGTGGGATATTAAAGCCGGATAGGGACTCCTCATAACTAATGCACTACAACCTCTGCTGACTGATTGATGGCGGGACGGGAAAAGATCAGGGTGTGTATCTCCATACACAGTGCTAATCCGCATTGCACTTGTCAAAGTGTAGGTGACAAAATGCATACGGCTGCTGCCCACGTGTCGGAGGGGGCATGAGTTAGCTTTGTTCTTTTCAATCAGAGTGGGGATTGTCATTGGTGGAGAGGAAGCATGATGCAATCAGGCAATTGGACACACTAAAAGGGAGAAAAAGGGGAGAAAATGCATGAACAAAAAAAATAATGATGTGATTCAAAACAGGTGATTTCAACAGGTGATTGTAATCATGATTTGGTACAAAAGCAGCATTCAAAAGAAGCTTTGAGCAGCAAATATGGGCATAGGATCTCCAGTTTATCAACAATGAGAAAATTATTGAAATACGTAAAATTAATGGTTTTCAAAAAAGAATGCAAGGGATTCTTATGCAGCCAACAACGCCCATAGGCAGCGTCCTGTGACCACTGGTGAAGGTCTAGAAGATGACCAACTCAAACAGCAGCAATAGATGAGCGATCGTCTCTGACTTTACATCTACAAGGTGGACCAACTAGGTAGGAGTGTTTAATAGAGTGGACAGTGAGTGGACATGGTATTTTAAAACTCCAGCAGCGCTGCTGTGTCTGATCCAATCATACCGGCACAACACACACTAACACACCACCACCATGTCAGTGTCACTGCTGTGCTGAGAATGATCCATCATCTAAATAATACTTGCTCTGTGGTGGTCCTGTGGGGGTCCTGACCATTGAAGAACAGGGTGAAAGCAGGTTAAAAACATATATAGAGAAATAGATGAACTACAGTCAGTAATTGTAGAACTACAAAGTGCTTCTATGTGGTAAGTGGAGCTGATAAAATGGACAGTGAGTGTAGAAACAAGGAGGTGGTTTTCATGTTATGGCTGATCAGTGTATGTAATAGATGCCAGTAAATACCAGTTGTATTTAACACTAACAAGAACAATATGTCATTTTTAACAGTAGTTTGACAGAGTTTGGCACTACCTATAAATTCCATTAAACTGGGATGCTTAAACCTCTGATGTGCAGTTTTAAAAGGGTTGTACATTATAAGATGGAATATTAAGTCTTATACTACAGTACTGAGAATATTATTGTCAGCCTAACTGCTCCACCAAAATATCCACTTACTGCTAGTATATATTAGGGAACCACTTTATTTCATTATGCTGGGTAATAGTGGCTTTATAGCACAAGGCAGGAATTGTATGACTTCAGGCTGGTTAGTTGGGTAGCACAACAACTTTTGACGTCCTATCATAAAACTTTAATGGGTTCGAATTAGAACTCTGACATTGCCGCTCACTATTTTTTAAACTATTTTATTAGTGCTGACAGTGTGTGCAAAACAAACAGCAATTCTGTTCTTTTTCTGTCAGATGGAAGCATGTTTTTTATCTTTATTTGTACTCTGCACCACTCATTGACCAGAGTAGTCAGTCCGTGCTGCTGGAAAACATCCACAAGTAATGATGCATATTTTACAGTAGGTATGGTGTTACCTGGGTGATGAGACTTAAGTTATATTAATGATACATTATTCTTGTTAGACCACATTTTTGTGCCATTTTAATTTGTTGTATATACATAGAAATTCTTTCTTCACATATCCCAGCTAGTTTGGAAGCTGGGGTCAGAGCGCAGGGTCAGCCATTATACAGTACCCCTGGAGTACAGAGGGTTAAGGGCGTTGCTTAAAGGCCCAACAGTGGCTGTATGGCAGAGCTGGGATTTAAACTCTCAACCTTTCAGTTGATAGCCCAATTTTAAGTAACTGTTCATAATTTTCTTTATTATGAACTAAAGCTTCTTTACTGTAGCTTTTTTTAATTTTTATTATCTACCCCCCCCCCCCCCCCCCCAACTTTTATCCCCATTCTAATCGTGTCCAATTACCCTGATTGTGTCCTCTATACTGATTCGACCCTTTTGCCGCCGACTGAGGACGCCACTCAACTGACTTGCACCCCCTCCGGCACGAATCAGTACAGCCTGCATTTTTCACCTGCACGAGCCGAGTTCATACACCGAGAGACACTGCGCTCGGAGGGTCACACCCCCCTCAATGTTATTCCTCAGCCCTGTGCAGGCGCCGTCAGTCAACCAGCAGGGGCCGCAGTTGTACCAGTTATGAGGACCTATGCTCCGACTCTACCTCTAAGCCCCTGAACAACAGCCAAACGTTGTTTATGCTGCCGCCCAACCCAGTCGGAAAGGTAGAGCTGAGTTTCGATACGATGCATCTAGAAACCCAACTCTGGTGCGCTAGCGTAATTTACCGCTGCGCCACCTGAGCGGCTACTGTAGCTTATTTTAAATAAAATATACTTTATTATAACTTCTTGAACATGGTAATCAATTAACTTGATTCTTACTTAATGCCAGTGGTTATTTTACAGATGTTGACTGTTAGTAAAATGAGTTGGCAAGGTAATGCGTTGCATAAAATTATAACATATGCAACATAAACAATACAAATACATCTTTACATTGGAGTACATTGTTAAAAAGCTTTGGCCTTCTGATTTACCATAGCATACAAGGTTAAAATGCAGTTTGAGACAGTGGATTTTTGATATGCCACTGTCTAAGTAAAAGGAAGCTAATGGTAAAGTCATTACTGATAAGGCAAATGTTTATGTAATCAAGCAGGAGTAAAGGTCTAAAATGGAAATGTAATTATGAGTTTGAGAAGAGGCACTTGAAAACCTCACAGGATCACATAATCATCTCAAGATAAGACGAGGTGGTGTAATAATCGTATTACACCACAATTCAAGTGTTATTGCTATTAGCTCAATGAGTTTTCATTTACTGAGCAAATATTATTAAATCTCACCAAATGTCTGCCTTAAAAGCTTATTTAAATCTCTACAGACCTGTATGTTAGAGCCACCAGCTGCCAGAAATAACAAGAAATTATAAATGTGGTGGATAGATGAATAGAAGGATGATAAATTAAAGGGTGGATGAATGTATGGATGGGTGTGTGGAGGATGAATGGGTGCATGGATAGATGGATGGATGTATAGGTGTGTGAAGAATGGATGAGTGCATAGATGGATGGATGGATGGATGAATGTGTGGATGAATGGATGGACAGACGGATGGATGGGTATGTGGAGGATGAATGGGTGCATGGATGTATGGATGGATGGGTGGGTGAATGGATGGATAGGCAGATGGATGGATGGATTGGTAAATGGATGAATGGATATATAGATGTGTGGATAAATGGATGGGTGGATGGAGGATGAATGGATTAATGGGTGCATGGATGGATGGATAGATGTTTAGAGAATGGATGAATGGATGGATAGATGGATGGATGGATGAATGAATGGATGGATGGATATATAGGTGTGTGGAGGATGGATGGATGTATGGATGGATGGCTGGATGAATGAATGTGTAGGTGTGTGGAAGATGGATGGGTGGATCGATAGATGGATGGAGTGATGGGTGTGTGGAGAATGGATGGATATGTAAATGGATGGATGGATGCATGGATGTATTGACAGATAAATGGATGGATGAATAGGTGCATGGATGGATGGATGGATGGATAGATGTGTGGATGGATAATGGAAGAATGGAGGGGGAAAAGGAGGGAGGAAAGGGAGAGATGGATGGATGTGTTGAGACTGGATAGATGGATGTGTGAAGAATGGATGGATTGATGTGTAGAGAATGGATGGATGGATTGATAGATGGATTAATAGGTGTGTGGAGGATGAATGAGTGCATGAATAGATGTATGGACAAATGGATGGATGAATGGATGTATATGTGTGTGGAGAATGGATAGGTGCATGGATGGATGGATGGATGGATGGATGAGTGTGTGGAGGATGGATGAATGGATGTATATGTGTGTGGAGAATGGATAGCATGGATGGATGGATGGATGGATGGATGAGTGTGTGGAGGATGGATGAATGGATGTATATGTGTGTGGAGAATGGATAGCATGGATGGATGGATGGGTGTGTGGAGGATGGATGAATGGATGTATATGTGTGTGGAGAATGGATAGGTACATGGATGGATGGATGGATGTGTGGAGGATGGATGAATGGATGTATATGTGTGTGGAGAATGGATAGGTGCATGGATGGATGGATGGGTGTGTGGAGGATGGATGAATGGATGTATATGTGTGTGGAGAATGGATAGGTGCAAGGATGGATGGATGGGTGTGTGGAGGATGGATGAATGGATGTATATGTGTGTGGAGAATGGATAGGTGCATGGATGGATGGATGGATGTGTGGAGGATGGATGAATGGATGTATATGTGTGTGGAGAATGGATAGGTGCAAGGATGGATGGATGGGTGTGTGGAGGATGGATGAATGGATGTATATGTGTGTGGAGAATGGATAGGTGCATGGATGGATGGATGGATGTGTGGAGGATGGATGAATGGATGTATATGTGTGTGGAGAATGGATAGGTGCATGGATGGATGGATGGGTGTGTGGAGGATGGATGAATGGATGTATATGTGTGTGGAGAATGGATAGGTGCAAGGATGGATGGATGGGTGTGTGGAGGATGGATGAATGGATGTATATGTGTGTGGAGAATGGATAGGTGCATGGATGGATGGATGGATGAATGGATGTATATGTGTGTGGAGAATGGATAGGTGCAAGGATGGATGGATGGGTGTGTGGAGGATGGATGAATGGATGTATATGTGTGTGGAGAATGGATAGGTGCATGGATGGATGGATGGATGAATGGATGTATATGTGTGTGGAGAATGGATGGGTGGATGTATAGGTGTGTGGAGAATGGATAGGTGCATGGATGAATTGATGGGTGTGTGGATGGATGGATGGATATATAGAGAATGGATGGATGAATTGATAGATGGATTAATGGGTGTGTGGAGGATGAATGAGTGCATGAATGGATGTGTGGACAAATGGATGGATGGATGCATGGATGAATGCATAGATTAATGGGTGTGTGGAAGATGAATGATGGATGGGTGGGTGAATGGATGGATGGATAGGTAAATGGATGGATGGGTGAATGGATGGATTGATAGGCATGTGGAGGATGGATGGATAGATGGATGTGTGGAGATGGATGGATGGATGGATGGATGGATGGATGGATGGATGGATGGATGGATGGATGGATGGATGGATGGATGGATGGATAGATAGATAGATAGATAGATAGATAGATAGATAGATAGATAGATAGATAGATAGATAGATAGATAGATAGATAGATAGATGTGTGGAGGATGGATGGGTAATTAAATAAATAAATTTAAGATTTGAAGGGGGTAAGTGGATGGATTAATAGCTGGGTGGACTACTATGAAAGTTAATGGGTGTGGATTAGTGAATAAATGAATAGATAGATAAGTAAAATGGATGGGTGAATGGATGGATGGATGGATGGATAAGTAAAGTGGGGTAAGTCGTTGAGTAATTGAAGGTGTTGAATGGATGGATTAATAGATGGGTGGGCTGGTATGAAAGTTAATAATAATAAATGAATAGATAGATAAGTAAAAGGGATGGGTGAATGGATGGATGTGTTTGTGTGTATTAAACACTTAAGTTTACACTTTTAACACAGTGCACCTAAACTAGCGTCAATTATTCGTGTAGCACTTATCACCACTCCTGCTTGGTCTCAGCGGAGAGTCATCAGGCATCCTAAAATTTGTTCCTATCACTCAGACTAATTAAAAACAGTACAAAGACAATACTTTCACTAAGATAGCTGATAGATATCAGACATGCTCTCTCTTACCTGAGCCAAATTATAAAAATGGCCATCAGGCATCTCTCCATGTAACTCTTTTTTCATTTCCTCTCCTCAATTCTCATCCAGTGGACAAGTCTACAGCAGACAGGAACTGACATGAGGAGAATAATAACACTGAGCAGGATCATTTTACCAGCTGGGCCTTCAATTTTTAGCTGTGAGACCTCACAGTACTTTCTAATACTGTCTCGTGTGTATTTTATTGCGTTTGTCAACTTGTCGAGTTTCATTCTATTACTCATGTCTTACACTCTGCAATGTGTAATTCAATGTGTATCATTCCTTCGATATTCTCTGAAATACACTACATGGCCAAAAGTATCTAGACAGCTGTCTTTTTTTCAATTCAAGCCAGGTCAAGTCAAGTCAAAGTTATATGTATAGCACTTTTTACAATAAACGATGTCTCAAGGCAACTGTAGAGAATACAGGACCAATAGACCAAACACCCCTGTTGAGCAAGCCAAGGGCTAAAGTGGCAAGAAAAAACTCTTAAAATTACAGGAAGAAACCTTGAGAGGAACCAGACGGTGCACTTATGCTACAGTATGTTTTTTTAATCCATGGTCCCACATTTAGTAGTTGTTTCCACATCCAAATGACCTGTACTGTACCATGCTAAATTAGGTTACCCGGCCTGACTAGAGACCAAGCATGGATAGAGCAAGAACCTTTGACTGGTGCTTTTAACCACCTGACCAAGTGCAACCTCTCATCAGTGTTTGAAAGTACAATGAGAAAACATTTACAGCAGATGCTTTTATCCAAAGTGACTTACAATTATGACTAAATACAGTTGTTAGAGTTAAGGACCTTGCTCAGGGCTCCAACAGTGGCAATCAGGCAGTGGTGGGTCTGGAACCGTCAACCTTCTGATTACTAGACCATTACTGTAGCTGCTTACAAATTTAGCATTTGAAATTAAAACACTTTAAAAACTATTTAACAGGAAACGCAAAACAGAGGGTGGCAACTAAGGTGGTGTTAAAGGCCATGACAACTAAAAAGTGCTAAACCAAAAACCATCCTACTGTTGGTAATATTATTGTTTACACTTACCATGGTTTATGTTGAGCATCTTATGGAGAATCCCATGAAAGCCACACCTTCACCAAACTCCTTCTTCCACAGGTACTCCTGTGCATGGATGATAGAGATCTGTGTCACCAAACTAGATGAACCTTTACAATAAACCTTGCTTTATGCACAGGGAGACAGACTTGCTGGAGCAAGGCCATATACACCAATCAGCCATAACATTAAAACCACCTCCTTGTTTCTACACACACTGTCCATTTATCAGCTCCACTTACCATATAGAAGCACTTTGTAGTTCTACAATTACTGACTGTAGTCCATCTGTTTCTCTGCATGTTTTTGTTAGCCCCCTTTCACCCTGTTCTTCAATGGTCAGGACCCCCACAGGACCACTACAGAGCAGGTATTATTTAGGTGGTGGATCATTCTCAGCACTGCAGTGACACTGACATGGTGGTGGTGTGTTAGTGTGTGTTGTGCTGGTATGAGTGGATAAGACACAGCAGCGCTGCTGGAGTTTTTAAACACCTCACTGTCACTGCTGGACACCAACCAAAAATATATCCAGCCAACAGCGCCCTGTGGGCAGCATCCTGTGACCACTGATGAAGGTCTAGAAGATGACCAACTCAAACAGCAGCAATAGATGAGCGATCGTTTCTGACTTTACATCTACAAGGTGGACCAACTAGGTAGGAGTGTCTAATAGAGTTAGAGCTAAAACTCCAGCAGCGGTGCTGTGTCTGATCCAATCATACCAGCACAACACACACTAACACACCACCACCATGTCAGTGTCACTGCAGTGCTGAGAATGATCCAACACCCAAATAATACCTGCTCTGTGGTGGTCCTGTGGTGGTCCTGACCATTTAAGAACAGCATGAAAGGGGGCTAACAAAGCATGCAGAGAAGTAGATGGACTAAAGTTAGTGATTTTAGAACTACAAAGTGCTCCTATTTGGTAAGTGGAGCTGATAAAATGGACAGTGAGCGTAGAAACAAGGAGGTGGTTTTAATGTTATGGCTGATCGGTGTAGTGTACCAGTGTATGACATTAGGATTTTTTTTTTAAATTGGATCCAGTTCATGCCATTACAGTCTAAGTCCATAATTCCTCCTACAAATAGGTTTATGTGTGGCTGCTCAGTCATGAAAACCCAATCAACATAGATTTTGACATACAGCTGATAATAACTCCTATTGCAGTTTGGAACTTGGTAGTGATTGATGCAACTCTTTTTTTCAATTATATTATTATTTATTAGGAATTTAACGTCATGTTTTACACACTTTGGTTACATTCATGACAGGACAGGTAGTTACTTATTAATGTCAAACTCATGGACAATTTGGTATGTCCAATTTATCTGACTGCACGTCTTTGGACTGTGGGAGGAAACCGGAGCTCCCCGAGGAACCCCACACAGACATGTGGAGAACATGCAAACTCCAAACAAAAAGGACCCAAACCACTCAAGCTTATATACCCACCTTATATAACCACCAAGTGAAATATGACTTTATTTATGGGCTATGTGCTGCTGCCATTAACAGTAGGAATTGGTCTTAATAATGTGACTCAACTGTATATATATACATAGACTAGGCATAACATTATGACCACACTGATTATCTCTTCATCACAGCACCTGTTAGTAGGTGGGATATATTAGGCAGCAAGTGAATTTCATCCTCAAAGTTGATGTGTTAGAAGCAGGAAAAATAGTTTGACAAGGGCCAAATTGTGATTGCTAGACGACTGGGTCAGAGCATCTCCAAAACTGTAGCTCTTGTGGGGTGTTCCCGTCTGCAGTGGTCAGTATCTATCAAGAGTGGTCCAAGGAAGGAACAGTGGTAAACCGGCGACAGGGTCATGGGCGGCCAAGGCTCATTGATGCATGTGGGGAGCGAAGGCTGACCCATGTGGTCCGATCCAACAGACGAGCTACTGTAGCTCAAATTGCTGAAGAAGTTAATGCTGGTTCTGACAGAAAGGTGTCAGAATAGACAGTGCATCACAGTTGCAGGGCTACTGTACACAATATTAGGAAGGTGGTCATAATGTTATGCCTCATTGGTGTACATATATGCAGCATATTGAACTTTCCTGTCTAAAGGGCCTACCTTTAGGGCCTACTTAAAGGGCTACCTTTATACATGCTACTTAAGCATATTTGTGTTAAAACACACCTGGATATTTATGCATATTTACATAAAAACTTCTAGTACACTTCGAGTACACATCCCTTGGGGCTATAACCTAGCTTCCCCAAAATCACTGGGCTTGATGAGAAAGGACTCTTTATCATATCAATGTCTTTGGGATGAAGACCAAGCCTTATCACCTTATAGACCTTACACCCTAATTTTCTAGAATCTACGTAGTTGAACGTGAAGGCTCCAAAAAATAGCTTGATTACACTGATACTATCTCATTCTCATGGCAGACATGTCTTCCGGTCTCACGCAGCTAATCGATAGCTTGTTACCCCTGTACAACCCTTTACAAATGCTGATATAGCTGCTTTACTGATTTGAATCAACACACCTGCTTACCATTAGACATGAAAAATATTCTGTTGATGTACAGATACTATAAATAGGTAAATGTGCAGAGCTAAAGGTTTGAGATTAAACTTTTTTTATTTATTGGAATAAAAAAAATTCAACCCTAATTGAATAAGCGGATAAGAAAATGAATGAATGAATGAATGAATGAATAAACTGTATAATGGGGGGCATCATTGTTGCCTTACAGCAAGAGGAGCCTGGGTTGAATTCCCCAGCCAAGCAGACAAAGTTATACCTGTATTTGTATGGGTTTTCTCCGGGTGCTCAGGTTTCCAAAGACATGAAGTCAGATTAATTAAGTCTGTGTGTGTATGTGTAGGGGGATCTGCCCTGTGATGGCCCAGTGTGTTTCCTGCCTTTCATCCAATGAATCTGGCCCACAGCGACCCTAACCAGGATGAAGCATTAGTAAAACAGACGATGAGTAATCTGATGGATTAGCACAATCAATCAATCAATCAGCTGCAGAGCACAGAAGCACAAGGTATTGATGTTTAACACCCATCTTAGATCTGAAAATTAGTATTGTATAGATTTGTACCTTTCTACTCTATAAAGGTACACATCCTGCTTTAATGCCAGTATCCAGAGAGTTATTTTGGAGTCATGGCTCCTCTCAAGGCTTCTTCTCAATGGCATTCACAGTTTTAGCTTGCTATTTGTCACACATTAAAGTTTCAGAGGCTGGATTTGTTTGTAGATTTCACAGTTGGAATAGAAATATGCACTGCCAAAAACATCAGAGTGGTTCAAAATGAATACAAAAATAGTAACTTGCAGTGCAGGTGTTTAATTCTGTAAATATGGGCAGCATAAAGACCTTTGTGACTTTAATAAAAGCCAAATTGTTATGGACAGATATACTCTGTTTAGTGTTTTTAATTTTTGTAATTATTGTGTAGCATTTTGTTTACATGATAAACGTGCAATATTAATAAAGTACTTCTTACATCAAATGTCGTATTGCCGCCTAAATTCACAATAAACTATATTTACATACAATAAAAACAGCAGGCGGGTGGGTTGCACTGTCGCCTCACAGTAAGAAGGTCCTGGGTTCGATTCCCAGGTGGAGTGGTCAGTGTCATTTTGTGTGGAGTTTTCATGTTCGCCCCATGTCTGTGTGGGTTTTCTCCGGGTGCTCTGGGTTCCTCCTATAGTCTTAAGACATGCAGTCAGGTTAAGTGGAGATGCTATAGACTCCCTAAGAATGTGTGTGTGTGTGTGTGTGTGTGTGTGTTCGCGTGTTCGCCCTGTGATGGACTGGCAACCTGTCCGAGGTGTTTCCTACCTTTCGTCCAGTGACCCATCACAACCCTGAATAGGATAAGGCACAACCCCAAATCAGAAAAAGTTGGGACAGCATGAAAAATGCAAATAATAAAAAAACACGGAGTTTCTTACATTTACTTTGACTTTTATTTGATTGCAGACAGGATGAACCTGAGATATTTCACCGAGGATACCAAGCAATTTAGAAAAGATGACGTCTTGAAGGCAGTATATGTTTATCGCAATGTACTTTTCTGCATCAATGCTGCCATTACACAAGTGTAAATGACCTTTGCCAAGGGCACTGACACAGCCCCATACTATGACAGACCCTGGCTTTTGGACTTGTTGCTAATAACAGTCTGGATGGTCCTTTTTTGTCCAAAAAAAGACCTGGAATGCTGAATCATCTGACCATGATACACGTTTCCCCTGTGTGAAAGTTCATCCTAGATGTCTCCGAGCCCAGAGAAGTCGACACTGCTTCTGTACATGGTTAACATAAGGCTTATTTTTTGTACATTTTTTGCACAGTGGCATTTGTGCATGTAACTCTGTATTGTAGTGCTTGATAAAGGTTTGCCAAAGTAATCCCTCACCCATGTGGTTATATCAGCTATTGTTGAGTGGCAGTTCTTGATGCAGTGTCGTCTGAGGGATCAAAGATCAGCTTAAGCTTAAGCTTGCTCCCTTGGCCTTTACGCACTGAAATTCCTCCTGATTCCTCGAATCGTTTAATGATATTATGCACTGTAGAGGGAGAAATATGCAAATCCCTTCCAATCTTTCTTTGAGGTTCATTGTTTTTAAACATTTCAATCATTTTCTCACACATTTGTTGACAAACTGGAGATCCTCTGATCATCTTTACTCATCAAAGACTCCTGGGTGCTGCTTTTGTACCAAACCATGATTACAATCACCTGTTGACATCACCTGTTTGGAATCACATCATTATTTAGTTTTTTCACCCCATTACTAGCCCTAAATTGCCCCTGTCCAAACTTTTTTTGGAATGTGTTGCAGGCCTGAAATGCAGTAATGGATGTTTATTAACAAATGAAATAAGTGAGCAGACAAAACATGAAATATCTTGGCTTTAAACTGTCTGCAATCAAATAAAAGTCAAAGTAAATGTAAGAAACTCTGCATTTTTATTTTATTTGAATTTTCCATACTGTGCCAACTTTTTCTGATTTAGGGTTGTAGATTAAGAAGAAAACTGGGGGATAAATGCAAAAGAAAACAATAATAATGTATATTAGTGTATTGCCGTGTTCATTAGAAATGTGAGATTTGCCCCTTTGTTTTTCTTAGTAAATGTTCTGTTACTGTAGCGTTTTGTTAGAACAATTGAAAGATGCAGGGTTATAAATTAGTAAACACACTGCAGTGTCCGGGAAAAACCCCCACTGCTAAGCAGATTAGGGAAAAAGAGCTCCCCACTCCTAGTACTCCTCTAATGACCTCTTTTTTCATTTATTTATGTCCGCCTAGACATGTCTGACATGCCCGAGTCTCCTGCTCAGTAACAGACACAAACAGAAGCAGATACGGTGAGCTAGAGAGGGATTCTTAGCGCCCAGCGTTCCTGACATGTGTCGATCGATAAAGAGGGGAAGGCATCCGCCGCATAATTACGCCGGAGTCTGATCTTGAACGAAGCATCCAGCAGGCCTCGGAGACGCGCCGGTCAGTTCGGCTGCCAATAATCATCCCGCTGATCAGACCCTGGGCTATTTAAAGGCGAAGCTTGATGACAGATTATTCTGGCACTGCTCTGCAAGACGTTTTTTTTTTTTTTCGCTTGGAGTTTTTGTGCTCACTGTCCACACACGTCTCTCGGCGTGATTCTGGTCACACAGAGCCGCGGCGCCAGATGAGGAGTGGCTCCGAATAGACCGGGCCGTTAAATCATGCGCGTGAATAATTGAGGACGGCGTTTTAGATGTAAAAGACCAAGCGACCGAGCAGAATTGAATCTGGGAGAAAATAGGTAGAGGTTGGATCTCTAGAAAGTGAATTACAAAAGCTCAGCTTTGTTTGAGGAAAATCGAGGATAATTAGAGTGGTCAGCGGTTTCACCAGCCTATCTCGCTCTATTTCTTCCATACACGTATATAGAGATCATATTCTGGGCACATGCACGCGCTGTCAGACGGAAATCAGTCGGCTTTTGAGGCGCCAACTGAGCATGAGCGGGCTGCGTGCTGAATATGCATCAGTCTGGAGGACAATGAAAAGGACCAGCTCACAACACAACTCCCTTTTCACATCTCTCTTCAAGAGCGCGATAGCAGACAATTTGGCTGATGGATCCCGCCTCTTTTATCTTGTTTGTTCTCCAGTTCCTCGCCCCGCAACTTAAAATGCCAGGGTTTGTGAAGGCTTGGCTTTGAAGAGCAGCAGAAGAACCTGTCCCTTGGCTCCCAGGTACCCGGTCAGGATTAGGAATGAGCCACGAAGAGAGAGAATTCTCCCTCCTGATCGTCTATTGATCCCTCTGTCAGTCCCCAACAGCTGGGCTGCGTGACAGCAGCCGGTATCCATGACAACTGCCTTTCAGGCATATTTTCTGGGGCTTGTGTGCTCATGTTTATGCTAACCTTTATTTTTACACCCTTAAGAGAGGGCTAGCATTTATTCAGCAAACAGCCTGACGTTTCAGGTCTGCTGCCTCCCACAAGTGTGGTGATGCATCCAACAAATTATCAAAAAAGTACATTATTTTACACAAACTTACAGCCTGCTGATTGGTTGTTTCTTCCTTTATTTATTTATTTATTATTTATTTACAAACCACTTTGCTCTATAATAAGGGCGTGGTAGGTCTGACCACTATGTGGAAGGAACGAATACATCCTGAGATCAGAGAGTTACACATTTACTCAGCTCCTTCACTCATTCACCCAGTTACTGACTGAGTCAGTCACTCATTCAGTCACTCACTCAGTCACTTAGTCACTCTTTTACTCTCTCATTCAGTCCCTCAGTCACTTAGTCAGTCACTCACTCAGTAACTCTTTTGCTCAGTCACTTAGTCAGTCAGTCATTTAGTCAGTCAGTCACTCAGGCTCTCAGTCACTCTTTCACTTAGTCGGTCACTCTCTCACTTAGTCACTCTCTCAGTCACTCTCTCACTCAGTAACTTAGTTGCTTAGTCACTCACTCACTCTTTCACTCAGTCACTTTTTCACTGTCACTCTATCACTCAGGCCCTTATTAACTCTCTCACTGAATCCCTCAGTCAGTCACTCTCTCGCTCAGTCACTCTCTCACTCAGTAACTCTCTCACTCAGTTACTTACGTAGTCAGTCAGTCACTTAGTAACTCAGTCACTTAGTCACTTAGTCACTTAGTCACTCAGGCTCTCAGTCACTCTCTCACTCAGTCACTTGGTCAGGCACTAAGTCTCTTTCTCACTCAGTCACGTAGTCAGTCAGTCACCCAGTCTCTCTCTCACTCAGTCACTTAGTCAGTCACTCACTCAGCCACTTAGTCAGTCAGTCACTCAGGCCCTCAGTCACTCTTTTACTTAGTCAGTCACTCAGACACTTTCTCACATAGTCACTCTCTCTTACTCAGTCACTTAATCAGTCACTCTTAGTCAGTCACTCACTTAGTCAGTCACTTAGTCAGTCACTCAGTCACTCTCTCACTCAGTCAGTCACTCTCTCACTCAGTTACTCAGTTCAGTTCAGTGGTGCTTTATTGGCGTGAATGTAATTAGATACACTATTGCCAAAGCAGTAAACAATAAACAGTAAACAGAAATTAGAAAAGAAGATACATATATATATATAAATTAATAACAATAATAAAAAAATAATAATAAAACAGATTAAAAATACAACTCTAGAATTTAAGTTATTTACAGGATTATTAATTATCAATAAAGAAGGTCAAATAAAAATTAATAAAATAAAAACCATGTAATATCAGTAATAATCAATAATAATTTGTACTCTGCCTCACTGGTTGTCCCTCAGATTGTGACACGCTGCTACAAATTGTGCAGCGTGTGTGATCAGTCCGCTCTTCTCTCCCAGTATGTAGGGCAGTTTTTGTGTGTTACTGCAGTGTAGGAACTCAGGGGAGATGCTGCTGATCTTTCCATAGTATAAACTCCTGATAGAGCTGTACTTGGGGCAATCTGTTAGGAAGTGCAGCTCTGTATCCACCACTGCCAGCTCACAGTGAGAGCACAGCCTGGCCTCTCTGGGTGTCCAGCTCTGTCTGCGCCGCCCGGTTTCGATGCCCAGGCTGTGCTCACTGACTCTGTACATCGTTAAAACTTTCCTCAGTTTTTTCTCTTGAATTTCTGTCAGGTAAGCCAAGTCTCAGCCCAGTATTTAATGTAATTTTGTTTTTGTTTGGTTATAATTTGGTTGGGTCTAATGTTTTGGGCGAGTGTGTGGTGAGGCTGATTGGTGTGTGTGATGTTAGTGTGTTTTAGGTCACTGAGACTCTCTCACTCAGTCACTTAGTCAGTCACTCAGCTACTCTCTCACTCAGTTACTCTCTCAGTCAGTCAGTCACTTAGTCACTCTCTCACTCAGTAACTCTCACTCAGTTACTTAGTCAGTCACTCAGTCCCTTAGTAACTCTCTCGCTCAGTCACTCTCACTCAATCACTTAGTAACTCTCTCACTCAGTCACTCTCACTCAGTAACTCTCACTCAGTTACTTAGTCAGTCAGTCAGTCACTCAGTCCCTTAGTAACTCTCTCACTCAGTCACTTACTCAATCACTTAGTCACTTTCTCACTGTCACTCTCACTCAGTAACTCTCACTCAGTTACTTAGTCAGTCAGTCAGTCACTTAGTAACTCTCTCACTCAGTCACTTACTCAATCACTTAGTCACTTTCTCACTCAGTCACTCTCACTCAGTAACTCTCACTCAGTTACTTAGTCAGTCAGTCAGTCACTCAGTCACTTAGTAACTCTCTCGCTCAGTCACTCTTACTCAATCACTTAGTCACTTTCTCACTGTCACTCTCACTCAGTAACTCTCACTCAGGTACTCTCTCAGTCAGTCAGTCACTTAGTCACTCTCTCACTCAGTTACTCTCTCACTCAGTAACTCTAACTCAGTTACTTAGTCACTCAGTCACTTAGTAACTCTCTCGCTCAGTCACTCTCACTCAATCACTTAGTCACTTTCTCACTCAGTCACTCTCACTCAGTAACTCTCACTCGGGTACTTAGTCAGTCAGTCGCTCAGTCACTCTCACTCAGTTACTTAGTCAGTCAGTCAGTCACTCAGTCAGTAACTCTCTCGCTCAGTCACTCTTACTCAATCACTTAGTCACTTTCTCACTCAGTCACTCTCACTCAGTAACTCTCACTCGGGTACTTAGTCAGTCAGTCGCTCAGTCACTCTCACTCAATCACTTAGTCACTTTCTCACTCAGTCACTCTCACTCAGTAACTCTCACTCAGTTACTTAGTCAGTCAGTCAGTCACTCAGTCACTTAGTAACTCTCTCGCTCAGTCACTCTTACTCAATCACTTAGTCACTTTCTCACTGTCACTCTCACTCAGTAACTCTCACTCAGGTACTCTCTCAGTCAGTCAGTCACTTAGTCACTCTCTCACTCAGTTACTCTCTCACTCAGTAACTCTAACTCAGTTACTTAGTCACTCAGTCACTTAGTAACTCTCTCGCTCAGTCACTCTCACTCAATCACTTAGTCACTTTCTCACTCAGTCACTCTCACTCAGTAACTCTCACTCGGGTACTTAGTCAGTCAGTCGCTCAGTCACTCTCACTCAGTTACTTAGTCAGTCAGTCAGTCACTCAGTCAGTAACTCTCTCGCTCAGTCACTCTTACTCAATCACTTAGTCACTTTCTCACTCAGTCACTCTCACTCAGTAACTCTCACTCGGGTACTTAGTCAGTCAGTCGCTCAGTCACTCTCACTCAATCACTTAGTCACTTTCTCACTCAGTCACTCTCACTCAGTAACTCTCAGTCAGTCAGTCAGTCACTCAGTCACTTAGTAACTCTCTCGCTCAGTCACTCTTACTCAATCACTTAGTCACTTTCTCACTCAGTCACTCTCACTCAGTAACTCTCACTCAGTTACTTAGTCAGTCAGTCAGTCACTCAGTCAGTAACTCTCTCGCTCAGTCACTCTTACTCAATCACTTAGTCACTTTCTCACTCAGTCACTCTCACTCAGTAACTCTCACTCGGGTACTTAGTCAGTCAGTCACTCAGTCACTTAGTAACTCTCTCACTCAGTCACTTACTCACTCAGTCCCTCAGTCACTCTCTCACTCAGTAACTCTCTCACTCAGTCACTCTCTCATTCAGTCAGCCACTCACTTACTCACTCAGTCCCTTAGTCAGTCTCTCAACCAGTAACTCTGATTCAGTCACTTAGTCAGTCAGTAAGTCACTTAGTCACTATCTTAGTCACTTAATCACTCTCTAATTTAATAACTCAGTCTCTCCCTCTCTCACTCACTTACTCAACTCATACGTAGCTTTATTGGCATGACAAATATGGACATTCATATTTAGTTACAGTTACATATTTAGGAAAAATAATAATAATTATAAAAATAAAATAATAATAAGAAACATAGTATATAGTATATATAGTATATTACAGATGACAACTGTAACAACAATAACAAAATTTGACAGTGACAGTAATAATACTAAATGTAAGCTGTAATAACAATACAAATGTGTGTGTGTGTGTGTGTGTGTGTGTGTGTGTGTGTGTGTGTGTGTGACTTGGTCAGGTGTGTGTAGAGTGTTGCTAGTGTGCAGCTCTCTCTGTGCTCCTACAGTAAGTGGGGCAGTTTGTTGGGGTCTGGGAGGGAGTTAAAGTTGAGGATTATTGTTCTTACAAACACACACATGCACACACACACACACACACAAACACACACTGTTTTTGAGAGGGAACCAGAACTCCATGAAGAAAACTAATTTGGACCAATGGAAACATGCAAAACTCAGTCACTAAATCACCCCCTCGGTCATACTTCCAGTCACTCCCTTAATTACTCCCACAGTCACCATGGACAGCGTCAGCAGGGCAACACACACTCCCTCCATCCCTCCCTTACTTACTCCCTCTCTCAGTCACTCACGCTGGACAGCTTCAGTAGATTGTAGGGCAGCAAACTCCCTCAGTCACACCCTTACTTACCCAGTTACTGACTCAGTCACTCTGTCACTCTCTCACTCAGTCAGTCACTCAGTCAATAATAATTCACTTACTTAGTCACTCTCTCACTCAGTCATTCAGTCAGGAGCTTGAACACTCACTCAGCAACTTTATTCACTTACTCAGTCACTTACCCTTTAACAAGAAACATCATGTATTGCTAAACCATAATGTATATAACAGAGCCACAGTTGACTCTTCAGTTAAGACGAACTGATGTGCCATTTATCTGTGCCTCCATGCCCCACACATGGCACCAAATTTGGGATGGCAGGGGGACATGGTTCCATAACAGCCGCACCACCGATCTCCACAGCAGGTGGGTTTGTTACACAGTTACTCACTTACTCCTTCAGTTACTTAACCAATTAGTGACTCACTCACTCGTTAATTTACTCACCCACCCAATTAGTGACTCACTCACTCACTAATTCACTCATTCACCTACTTAATTAGTGACTCACTCACGCACTAATTCACTCACTCACCCACCCAATTAGTGACTCACTCACTCACTAATTCACTCACCTACCCAATTAGTGACTCACTCACTCACTAATTCACTCATTCACCTACTTAATTAGTGACTCACTCACTCACTAATTCACTCACTCACCCACCCAATTAGTGACTCACTCACTCACTAATTCACTCACCTACCCAATTAGTGACTCACTCACTCACTAATTAACTCACCTACCCAATTAGTGACTCACTCACTCACTAATTCACTCATTCACCTACTTAATTAGTGACTCACTCACTCACTAATTCACTCACTCACCCACCCAATTAGTGACTCACTCACTCACTAATTCACTCACCTACCCAATTAGTGACTCACTCACTTACTAATTCACTCACCTACCCAATTAGTGACTCATTTAGTCAGTCATTCACTCAGTCACTTGCTAACTCCCTCTTACTCACCTTGGACAGCGCCAGTCAATCACAGGGCATTACACATTTAGTCAGTCACTCCCTCATTCACTCCTTCACTCTCACTCAGTCACTCACTCATCACTAAATCATTCCATCAGTCACTCAACCAGTTACTGACTCACTTATTCACTCTCTTACTCTCTTAGTCACTGTCATTCATTCAGTCACTCAGTCAGTAACTCTTTTTTCTCTCTCTCTTTTACACACACACAGACACACACACACACACACACACACATACACACACACACACACACACACACACACACAAACCTAAGAAAAAAAACAGTGCAAGAAATTTCTGTTTAAATGTTTTAGGAGTGAGCCAGAGCTCCCAGGAAAAAAACAAAACTCCTGTGTACAGATAAAAACATGCAAAACATGCATTTACTTAATCACTCAATCACTGCTTAGTGATTCCCTGTGACGACCTCTGTCAGATGCATGACACCTTTACCCACCCATGGCCTTGGAGGGCCACAGGCTAGCAGATGCCTCCTCTGACACATGTAAAGCTACCAGTAGAATAACCTGTGGAAGACCCTGAGTCGCTTTGTATTCTTCCCCTCTAGTGCTGGCACATATTCCAGACAGTAGGAGGTTACACCTCACTTGGCCTTCACTTCCTCAGCGTTGCCAATTGTGTCTTTTAGGCACTCACTCAGACTTGAATCCAAGAATTGAGTCCAAGACTGCTGCAGCTTTTAAGCACACTCTACAATTTTAATAAAACAAGCATCCGCATATAATTTGGAACCCAAGAATTCGGAACCCTGGCTCTCATTGACTAAACAAAATCAGGATTTTTCTACTACCAAAAGATTTAATACATTTGTAAGTAGTGACACTACTCATTCCTTTGTACTGTAATGTCATTACTCAGGCCTTTTTTGTGTGCACATGTGACCTGATTTGGTTGCTTATCCAAATAAATTTTAGAGGGTTTAATTGCATTTACAAAAGTGGCAAAAACAACATTATTTCTATAATTTCTAGTTGGCCATCAGTCTCAGACTGCATTGCTTATGCCTAGCTCACACTACACGATTTTTGCCCTGATTTTCGCTCGCCGACTGGTCGCCGCTAGATGTAGCAGCTCGGAAGCAACTCGGCGTTCGCTCTGGGACGAAACTTGGCTCTCGATCGCCCAGACTGAAGAAAAATATCTAGCATGTTAAATATCTGGACCAGTCGCTGATTTAAAATCTGTGGTGTGAAAGGCGTTGCGAGTGGCAGCGGGTGCTTTGTCGAACTACAGCCAATGAGAATGCAGGATACAGGATGAGGGAAAACCCGGGGGAGTAGTGTAAAAACATGGAACAGGGGCATAATATAGTTTCTATCAGAATACATCAGCACACCCAAGCTTTACAGTATTTTTTCATCTTATCGTCCACGCGAACTACAGAAGAGACAATCCCTGCTGGTCGCATAGCCCAATTCACTCCGATTCATTTATTTTTCCTACTTGCTTTTACGCTGCACATCAGCACACAAACAACTTCGATTGCTAGCTTAATGTTGACATGCATTTTTGGACGTGGTAGTTTGGGAGACCAGACAGACTCACCTGCATTTCCGCCCGGTGATAGATCATATAGTGTGCGACCCCCTATCGCCGATTAGTCGTGTAGTGTGAAATACACAAAGACTCCCGATTGCAAGAGATCCAGTCGTGTGGTGTGAACTGTACAGTGACCTGACGACTTGGAAAGCCGTGTAGTGTGAACTTGGCATTCGTGGGACACAGATATATACAAACTTGGATTTTTTTACACTGTAGTAAAATGATGCAGATGGAAAACAGCAATAAACTGCAAGAACAGGTTTGTGGGTATACAATTACTAACTGTAGTCTATGTGTTTGTCAATCCCTTTAACCTCAATCATCAATCAAGGAACCTCCAAAGAACCCCAACTGACCAGATGCTATCTAGATGGTGGATCATTATCAGCATTGCAATGACACTAACATGGTAATTACCTGGTAGTGTGTGTTGTTCTGGTATGAGTGTATCAGGTACAGCAGTGTTGTTGGGATTTTTCCCCCAAATTTTGTCTCATTCTAGTCGTATCCAATCACCCTACTGAATTCCGCTTCTTCTCTACTAGCTGTGACTGACACACGCCCCTTCCGACACATGTGCAGCAGCCGACTGCATCTTTTCACCTGCACAAGGTGAGTTCTTATGTAGATCAGCTTTGTGTATGAAGAGCCACACCTTGATTCTCATTATCCCTTGAATCTGTACATGCGCCATCATTTAGCCAGCAGAGGTCGTAATTGCATCAGTTAATAGGTCCCCTCCGGCACCCCGGAGGGGACCTAATAATAATCATGTAGGTGCCCAACCTGCCGGATAGCAGAGCTGAGTTTCAAACGGACGATTTTGAAATGTTAACTCTGGTGTGTTTTTATCGCTGCGCCACCTAAGTGGCCGCTGGGATTTTTATCAGTGTCTTTTATCAGTGTCTGTTTTATAATCATCGAACATTTTCTGATCATGATCATGCTGCACATGTCACTGTCATTGCAGTGCTGAAAATGGTCAGTCACCCTAATAGTATCCGGTCAGATGGGATTACCTTTGATTGATGTATGGATTAGAAAGGGGAGTAAGTGTACAGATCAACAAATAGACCACAATTAGTAACTGAATACCCACAAAGTGCATCATTATGGTAAATGTAGCTAATAAAATGACCAATCGATGAAGGCACAAGGCAGGCATTCCTTAAAAAGACTCAATGAGTGTATCTGATTACCATAAAGTAGATAATAAATAGTTCATATTTACAGTAGTTAGATCACAAGAAGCTAATACTAAACAACAGCATTTTAACTGTATAAAAAGAACCAACATACCCATGGCCTAGATTACAAAGCACAGCCCCAGCACTGGTCTATAACCACCTCTTCTCTGTATATGATATCTCATTCAGCTCTCCAGTTCCTCTCACACAAAGTAATCAGCAGCCTGACAGCGGGTAACTGTAGATATCTATCATGCTTTGTTTAATGTCTGAGACATAGCAGGAGAGTAAACAAAGTCCATGCCGCATCTCTCTTCTTCAAGCTCCGGTAAATCTTCTCACCATCTTTTTCTCTTTCAACCCTCATTATTTTCCTTTCACCTCCCGAAGAGTTTTACTCTCTCTTTCAGACTCTAAAATGCTCCGCATTGATTGGTCTGGGAGAGTAGAAAGAAGATAAGTAGGAATCATAGGCCATGAACAGTGGCATCGCTCATGTAGATATACTGTAGAGAAATGAAGAGGCACCGCTATGCTCTGACAGATTCACTCGCTTACTCCATCTTTCTCTACACTCAAAGGAGCTGCTTCAGTAAAGTGGGGTCATTGCCCTCCGGTATGCTTAGCCAAATTCTGAAACCAAAATTTACAAAGGACCTGAGATATGAACCGCACCAAAGTTTGATCTCTGATTTAGCAGAGTGAAAAGCATGCTTGGGTCAACAGTGCTAGAAAAGAGAGGACCTAATCATATAGCAGCATTACAGAAATGTACCCAGTGCTAAGCATGTACTTCAATGTAATTACTAGACTATGAGTTATGACTGAGTGTGATTATGCAACTCTGTAAAACACAGTGTGAATAAGTTGCTGAACTATTAAACTAAGATCCCTCAGCCAACATCATTAGCTTTAAAATAAATAGTGATAAATAGTGATCCTCCCAATCTAGTAATATCCAAGTACCCGATTGCATTATGCTTCCTCTCTACTGATGTTGATCTCCACCCAGGTTGAGGAGAGTGTGTGCAGTAGCCAACTGCATCTTTTCACCTGCACGAGGCGAGTCCTATGCGGATCAGCTTTTTGTACGGAGAGACACATCCTGATCACACTATCCCTCGTCTCTGTGCAGGCGCCATTAACCAGCCAGCAGAGGTTGTAATTGCATTAGTTATGAGGTCCCATCCGGCATCGCTGTTCATGTAGGTGCCCAGCCAGCCAGATAGCAGAGCTGATTTTCGAACCGACGAGTTTGAAATGTCAGCTCTGGTGTGCTAGCGTGTTCTACTATTTTTATACAGTAGAACCGTAGAACCTCGATTTAACGGACTAAAAGGGGGGTGCACTGGTCCGTAAAATGCGATTGTCTGAAACAGCGAGTTTTTTGCCGTGATCGTATAGTGGGGATTCAAAGTACAGTAGACCCTTGAGTTACAAATGATTTACCATACGAACATTTTGGGTTACGAACGAGCTTTTTCAACTTAACGTACAAACAAATTTCGGATTATGAACCGAAATTTGTGAAACACGTGACGTCACGAACAAGTTGACTCCGAGCGTCTCTCTCTCTCTCTCTCTCTCTCTCTCTCACTCTCTCTCTATATATATATATATATATATATATATATATATACGTATCAGGGCCGGCGCTAGGGGGGGGGCTGAGGGGGGCATTGCCCCCCCAAATTGTGTCTTTGCCCCCCCAAGCACAATGCAAGCAACGGCTATTTTTAAAATTATCTCTGAACCAATCACAAAAATGCATTTTGTTTTACAGTGTGAAGATATTTCCTTGCTTATTCCTGATTGGCTGTTTGAGTCATATAAAAATCGGCAGACTGCCCCAAACAGTTCAGTTCGGCAGTATATGTTCTGTTAGTGTGAGCGAGAGGCAGGTATACTGGTAAACACTTTTTTTTTACAGAATTAGTATTCTTTTGTTTTCTTTATATTTTAATTTCCCAATAATATAAATATTCTCACTCATTCCTATTTCCACGTTTGAATATTCTCAGTCTGTGTGTAGGTACATTTGTCAGCTTTGACTTAAATTTGTATTAAAGCCTTTCAAGAAATAGAGTTGTTCTATTAGTAATGGCAATTTAATTAAGGGGGCGTATTAAAATGAAAAACAATTAGATAATCTTTTTTCTCCATTTACATAATCAACATGTATTTTTTAATCATTGGGTTTTAAGTTTAAGTTCGAAAACATGCATTTTTATTTCTTTACCTCATACATCACTTTAAGCCAGTATCAATAGCTTGGCTGTCATCATTCATGCACAAATCAAGCCTTGAATATATTTCTGGCTTCAAAAACATGACTATCAACATGCCCCCTCATTAGGTTTTACTGCCCCCCCAAGCAAAGCAGTCCAGAACCGGGGCTGATACGTATATATATATATATATATATATATATACGTATATATATGTATATATATATACGTATATATATATATATATATATATATATATACAGTATATATATATATATATATATATATATATATATATATATATATATATATATATATATATATATATATATATATACAGTGAGCGAACATTCGGACATAGGACGGTGTTTTTCCGGTGTTTTCTTTATATTTTTTAAAATTTTATATTAAAATGTCCCCAGATAAGGTTCAGAGAAAGCGTTTTTTGTTGTTGTATAATTACTCATGCCAGTAGCTGTCACTGTGTATCAGACAGGGGGGACATTGAGTAAGAGAGAAGGAAGTTATTCTTTCGTGAAATTACACCTACAAAATACAACGCTATTGAAATAAAAAGGAAATAATAATAATAATAATAATAATTTAGAATTAAGGGAAAATATACTTGTACTTATAACAAAAAAGACCATTTAAGACATTGGTTAGGAGATGTTAGGTAAGGGGGTGGTTTGGGAGGTCTGGCACAGATTAATTCTATTTACATTATTTTCTATGGGAAAAATAGGTTTAACTAACAAACATTTTGACTTAAGAACAGTCCTTCGGAACCAATTAAATTCGTAAGTCAAGGGTCCACTGTATCTATTATTTTGAGTCTGAAGCACTGCTGGTGGCTACTGGAGCAGTGCTGGTGCATAACTAAGCATTAGAACTTGCAAAAATTAAGAATAAAAACGCTGAAAAAAAAAGGCGAGAACAAAGCAAGCCTCCCGACAAAATAAAGTTCCTCACTTATGTCTTGGTACACTTAGGTCTTGGTACACTTCTCGCAGGAATTTTAAACAATCAGACCAGACATTTGGTTTTCCAGATTTTGTCTGTTAAATCCGAAGTCTGTTAAATGGTCTGGTAAATAGAGGTTCCACTGTATACAGATATAATATATACAGATTACTATGATTCCATTGTTATTAACAGCACATTTGCTCTACATACATTAATAAATAAAATGGGGGGTAAATGGGACAAAATACTTTGCAACAGTTTTGGTTGCTGCTCAAGCATAAACTACTTGTGGGGAAAATGCATTTTACACTTAGTAATGTTGCTAATGTTGTTGGTTACTGTACCAATGGTAGAACTGTGAGTTTATATGAAATATTGACTGTTATTACTGAAAACTCATTCCATTATAATTGTAAAATTTACTCCAAGGGTGGTTATACTTTTGGTGCTTACTATATCTAATCTAATATCTGATACCCACTGCTGATTTGACTGTGTTGTAACCTGACCCAGCTTCACCTTTCTTTGAACTGTGCATGGGTGCAAAAAAATGTTGATCTGAAAGCAGACTGCTCCCACCATGAGCCATAAGTGAAGTAAATAAGGTCTGATAGCTCTTGGAGCGTTGCAAGCAGTGAAGCAATGCTTCCTCTAACTTCACTCAAATTTACTAACCCATATCTATATCGGGAACAACAAACCGGAAAAGCAATTTGCTTTGTCACACAAATGCATGCTTGGCTACACTAAACTATTGCAGTGCAGCCTGGGAAGGAGCAGCATTGTTTTTATCTAATAAGGGCCTGAACTGGGAAGGGCAAAAAGGGTGTAGGAAATCGTATGGAAATTAATTTGTGTTGGGCCTGTGTGCACGTGTATGTACATAAAGGGCATTTTAGGGGAGGCTGCACTGTACTACTGAGCGATCTGACCGCCATGTTAACCAGACTGGGTTCAGGAACAGGTCCAGTGTTACTGACTGATGGTTTAATGATGCAGGAGAACAAACACAACAGGTTAGTAACAGTTTGCCTCAAGCTACAACTGGGTTATTATTATACAAAACTAGGGATGTAACGATACACTCTACCCACGATGCGATGTGATTCACGATACTGGGTTCACAATACGATTTTTTCCAGATTTTTTAAAGAAAATGAAATTGAAGACAAATTATGACAAAGTTTCCTTTTATTATTTCTATAAAATAAAATACTGTATTTATTTAAATAATTATTTGTTTCTGAGGTAGGTACAAACTATGCAAAACAATGCTGCACATTTCCCTTTTTGTGTAAAAAAAAACTGAAAAGAAATAAATCCCACATTAAATGAATAAATGAATAATACAAATAAAGAAAGTATCCTCACATAAATAAATTTGGCTGGAAAAATCCGAATTTGGCAACCCTGTAGTGACGTCAACCAGGCGAGGTGAATAGCGCCAGTGCCCTCTGCTGTTTAAAGTGAACATGTCAACCGATTTGAATCGTTACACATGTGAATCGATTTTTAACTGTCTTGTGGTGCATCGTTACATCCCTATACAAAACTACAAAAAAAAAAAAAAAAATTACAATAAAATAGTGAATTTATTTTCATAAACTTTTTATACTTGTCAGGCTTGCGATTGGTGTGTCAACACAAAGAGACACTGGGTACAGTACACCTGCTAATCCATTGTAAGGTGGAAGGAAACCCAGATATCTGGGGAAAGCCCAGCAAACATAACAAAGGTCCCCAGAATGCTTGTTGTTGTGTAACTGTCACATCTTAGAAAGACTAAAATTAAACAAATGAAAAATGGCCTCATATATTTTTTTTCTGAATAAATACATGTGTCAAAGTGATTGCCCTATTTTTAAAAGCCTGTTATTGCACATGTTTAACACTAAATTATTTTAGGGGTCACACAGTCATGTAGCACACAGTCATGTAGCTTTATATACAGTGTATCACAAAAGTGAGTACACCCCTCACATTTCTGCAGATATTTAAGTATATCTTTTCATGGGACAACACTGACAAAATGACACTTTGACACAATGAAAAGTAGTCTGTGTGCAGCTTATATAACAGTGTAAATTTATTCTTCCCTCAAAATAACTCAATATACAGCCATTAATGTCTAAACCACCGGCAACAAAAGTGAGTACACCCCTAAGAGACTACACCCCTAAATGTCCAAATTGAGCACTGCTTGTCATTTTCCCTCCAAAATGTCATGTGATTTGTTAGTGTTACTAGGTCTCAGGTGTGCATAGGGAGCAGGTGTGTTCAATTTAGTAGTACAGCTCTCACACTCTCTCATACTGGTCACTGAAAGTTCCAACATGGCACTTCATGGCAAAGAACTCTCTGAGGATCTTAAAAGACGAATTGTTGCGCTACATGAAGATGGCCAAGGCTACAAGAAGATTGCCAACACCCTGAAACTGAGCTGCAGCACAGTGGCCAAGATCATCCAGCGTTTTAAAAGAGCAGGGTCCACTCAGAACAGACCTCGCGTTGGTCGTCCAAAGAAGCTGAGTGCACGTGCTCAGCATCACATCCAACTGCTGTCTTTGAAAGATAGGCGCAGGAGTGCTGTCAGCATTGCTGCAGAGATTGAAAAGGTGGGGGGTCAGCCTGTCAGTGCTCAGACCATACGCCGCACACTACATCAAATTGGTCTGCATGGCTGTCACCCCAGAAGGAAGCTTCTTCTGAAGTCTCTACACAAGAAAGCCCGCAAACAGTTTGCTGAAGACATGTCAACAAAGGACATGGATTACTGGAACCATGTCCTATGGTCTGATGAGACCAAGATTAATTTGTTTGGTTCAGATGGTCTCAAGCATGTGTGGCGGCAATCAGGTGAGGAGTACAAAGATAAGTGCGTCATGCCTACAGTCAAGCATGGTGGTGGGAATGCCATGGTCTGGGGCTGCATGAGTGCAGCAGGTGTTGGGGAGTTACATTTCATTGAGGGACACATGAACTCCAATATGTACTGTGAAATACTGAAGCAGAGCATGATCCCCTCCCTCCGGAAACTGGGTCGCAGGGCAGTGTTCCAGCATGATAATGACCCCAAACACACCTCTAAGACGACCACTGCTTTATTGAAGAGGCTGAGGGTAAAGGTGATGGACTGGCCAAGCATGTCTCCAGACCTAAACCCAATAGAACATCTTTGGGGCATCCTCAAGCGGAAGGTGGAGGAGTGCAAAGTCTCGAATATCCGCCAGCTCCGTGATGTCGTCATGGAGGAGTGGAAAAGCATTCCAGTGGCAACCTGTGAAGCTCTGGTAAACTCCATGCCCAGGAGAGTTAAGGCAGTTCTGGGAAATAATGGTGGCCACACAAAATATTGACACTTCAGAAACTTTCACTAAGGGGTGTACTCACTTTTGTTGCCGGTGGTTTAGACATTAATGGCTGTATATTGAGTTATTTTGAGGGAAGAATAAATTTACACTGTTATATAAGCTGCACACAGACTACTTTTCATTGTGTCAAAGTGTCATTTTGTCAGTGTTGTCCCATGAAAAGATATACTTAAATATCTGCAGAAATGTGAGGGGTGTACTCACTTTTGTGATACACTGTATATATAAACTGATTCTGACTCAAAGCAATATATACTTAAAATATATTAAAAATACACCCAATAAAACACATTTAATGCCTCTAAAATTTATTTCATATAATGCATAATTTTTCTTGTAAACTAAACTTAACCAGATCTTCAAAATCTGCTCTATTTTTCTAGACTTCAAAGCAATATTGATTGAGTTGGAACGACTTATATTTGTTCAGTTGAAATTTGAGCAAAGAGGCATGCTGCAACACAAGCACCAAAACCTTGTTTTGAGTTGAAAAGAAGTTGACTTTGTGGTATTAAAAAATCATAATTAGAGTGCTCAGGTGGCACAGCGGGATATTCCGCTAGCACATCAGCACTGAGATTCTGAGCTCCCAGGTTTGAATCTTAGCTCTACATACTATATAGAAATAAGCATTTTTGACATACAGTATGTTGCAAATATGTCAAAAAATGTATTACACATACATGAGCATACATATTTCTATAGGCCACACATATACTGTGTGTCAATATATGAAATTTTACCATTTTCTAATAGGTTTCATATATAGTTTGCACAAATATGGGCATATATGTTATATATGAAAATTTTATATATGTACATTTTTACATTTGCGTATGGGTACTTAATCAATCAGTTAATTGACCAAATTTATTACTGCATTTATTAAATCAAAGTCACCGTCATGTAAACTTGACCCTATTTTAACCCGCTTACTTAAAGATTCAAATAATAATTGCATTCCCTAGCCTTGGATATGTGCCAAAATCGCTCAAACGTGCTGTTATTAAACCCCTGATTAAAAACTCTTATCATGATCTACATGTTCTGTCTAATTATAGGCTGACTTCAAACCTTCCTTTAGATTCAAAGATTCTAGAAAAAGCCGTTTCTCTGCAATTATGTTCTTATCTGCACAAAACCAGTATTCATTAAACATTTCAATCAGGATTTACACCCAACCACAGTAGTGAAACTGCATTAATTAGGGTAGTTAATGATCTACTAATATACTCTGATAATGGATGCTTTTCTTTTGTTGTTTTATTAGATCTTAGTGCAGTGTTTGATAATGTAGCTCATAAAATTTTACAGGATAAGTTAGAAAATACAGTAGGTGTTAAAGAACTTGCACTCTCTTGGTTTAAATCCTATCTGCTTGACCGCTGTTAATTTGTTTAAGTAAGTAATAAATGTCTAGTAAGATTGGTGTTCCACAGAGGTCAGTATTTGGACCTCTATTATTTACACACTGACACACTCCTCCACTTTCTGTACAGGTGCGCTGGGCCAACAAGGTCCTTACACAGCATAGCTTAGCCTGGTGTTTCCCACCTGCAGACTTGAGGCCAATTTTGTCTGCTACAGGCATTAACCAGTCATGCCTGCTAGAGGGCACCCAGGCGACCAGTAGCAGAACTGAGATTTAAACCCAGGAGCTCAGAATCTCAGCTCTGGTGTGAGATGACACTCTTAAGATAAATTTTTTTTTAACTTAAATAACAAGGGTCTCGTTATGTCTGGTGAATAGTAGTAAGTATATTCATTGTCAACAGTCAAACAAACTGTAGTAATGGTGGCAGCTGTAGTTTAGTGGTTATGGTATTGGACTTATAAGCAGAAGGTTGCTGGTTCATTCCCCACCACTGCCAGGTTGCCACTGTTGGGCCCTTGTACAAGACCCTTAATTGCTTAGATTGTATACTGTCACAACTGTAAGTCAAAGCGTCTGCTAAATAATGTAAATGTACAGTGGACCCTTGGGTTACGAACGATTTACCATATGAACATTTTGGGTTACGAGCGATCTTTTTCAACTTAATGTACGAACAAATTTCGGATTACAAACCAAAATTCGTGAAACACGTGACGTCACGAACAAGTTGACTCTGACCGTCTCTCACTCTCTCTCTATATATATATATATATGTATATATATATATATATATACTGTATATATATATATATACAGTGAGTGGAGAGCGGATGATGTTTTTTTGGTGTTTTCTTTATATTTTGTAAAATTCAATATTAAAATGGCCTCAAAGAAGGTGAAGAGGAAGCGTAGTGCTGAGAAAATGAACAAATCTACTACATTTGTTGTTGTATAATTACTCCTGCCAGTAGATGTCACTGTGTATCAGACAGAGGGGACAGTGAGTAAGAGAGAAAAAGGAAATCGGCTCAGTAAAGTATTCTTTCTTTCGTGCAATTACACCTACAAAATACAACACTATTGAAATAAAGAAGGAAATAATAGAGAAATATGAGAGTTATTGTTGTTTCTGGTAGATAAATTTTTATAAAAAAAAAGAAGGAAATGTATTATGGTGTATAGTAAAGCACACGTATTGTACTGATATGTGGTGTGTGTTTTATGTACAGTACTACTGTGTATTGTTGTTTATTATTGTTTATTACAGTAATGTCTATTCTATAATTTAAGATTTAAGGAAAATATACCTGTGTTTATAACAAAGAAGACAATTTAAGACATTAGAAAGATTAGGTAAGGGGGGTTTGGGAGGTCTGGCACGGATTAATTCTATTTACATTTACGAACATTTTGACTTAAGAACAACCCTCGGAACCAATTACATTCGTAAGTCAAGGGTCTACTGGCAGTTGTAGCCTAGTGGTTAAGGTACTGGACTAGTAATCAAAAGGTCGCTGGTTCAAACCCCACTACTGCCAGGTTGTCACTGTTGGTCCTTGAGCAAGGCCCTTAACCCTCACTTGCTTAGACAATATACTGTCACAGTACTGTAAGTCACTTTGGATAAAAAGCATCTACTAAATTTTGAAAATGTAAATGTAATGTAAATGGTAGGGTCATAGTACAGAGGTGTATTGCTGTGCCAGGACCTGAAAGAATAACCAGTTAAGTAACCAATAATTTCCACTCTTTGCCAGAAAATACTTGCAGTGAATTTAAGGTAATTTGTCTGTGAACTAAAGCTGAGGCATAATTGGCTTTCGCAAATATAAGCGGGTTTACATCTAAATGGCCTTAAAGTTGCCCAGTTGAAGTCTTAAAAATCCAAGAAAGATGCTGTGGTGAGATTTAACATAAAAAGTAAAGAGTTTATGCTCTAAAATTCCACCAGTGTATCTGATTTAATAGATCTGCAAGGAAACCTGGGCTAGAATTAATAGATCCGTAAAATAATACAATTAAATTATAGACAGCATTGGGTTTTGGGTAATTCTAAAGTTTACTTAAAGAAATAATGTTTCCCATTAGAAGAAGAGAAAGAGAAATGTCTTTTGTTTGTTATATATATATATACACACATACACTGATCAGCCATAACATTAAAACCACCTCCTAGTTTCTACACTCACCGTCCATTTTTTTAGCTCCACTTACCATATAGAAGCTCTTTGTAGTTCTACAATTATGACATATGACATTGACATAACTGTCACTGCTGGACTGAGAATAGTCCACCAACCAAAAATATCCAGCCAACAGCACCTCATGGGCAGCGTACTGTGACCACTGATGAAGGTCTAGAAGATGACCAACTCAAATAGCAATAGATGAGCGATCGTCTCTGACTTTACATCCACAAGGTGGACCACCTAGGTAGGAGTGGCCAGTGAGTGGACACGGTATTTAAAAACTCCAGCAGTGCTGCTGTGTCTGATCCACTCATACCAGCACAACACACACTAACACACCACCACCATGTCAGTGTCACTGCAGTGCTGAGAATGATCCACCACCTAAATAATACCTGCTCTGTGGTGGTCCTGTGGGGGTCTTAATCATTGAAGAACAGGGTGAAAGCAGGCTAAAATACGTATGTATGGACTACAGTCAGTAATTGTAAAACTACAAAGTGCTTCTCTATGGTAAGTGGAGCTGATAAAATGGACAGTGAGTGTAGAAACAAGGAGGTGGTTTTAATGTTATGCCGGATCAGTGTACATGTGTACATTAAAACTAAATGCTTTTCCCGCATATCCCAGCTTATTTGGAAGCTGGGGTCAGAGCTCAGGGTCAGCCATGGTGCGAGGGCCCTTAAAGCAGACAGGGTTGAGGACCTTGCTCAAAGACTCAAAGACAGTGGCTGCATTATTTATTGTTATTGTACAACATGTAATTTATTTAAGTGCCCTTTGTGTAGGTTGTTTTGTTGAGGGTTTTGAAATCATTAGATATGAAGCGAATTGTCTGGCATTCATGTTAAACTTGGTAATGAATCAAATACTATTTAAAAACACACAAAAGGAAATAAACAGTTGTACTATTTTATCTAGCTTCTCTCCTGAGTGTGAAATAACACCTCCATATCACAGATGGGCAGAGGAATAACAAAACAAAATAAAATGTCATGCCCACACACTGCACTTTCCCAATTTTATATCAATTTTATATCTACTGTTGCATTATGACGGCATGGTGGCACAGCCTGTAGAGTGGCTGCAGCACAGCAACATAAGTCCTGAGGACCTGGGTTTGATCTTTGCCCCTATATCTGTCACTTTCTGTGACTAGTTTCACGTATCTGATTTATATCAGATACTCTGGTTTCTTTCCACCTAGCAAAAAGAGCAAATGAACTGGCTGCTCTAAAATACCCTGAGGTGCAAGTTTATATGTGTACAATTAAGTTGCCCTGTGTTAAACTGGCACTGCCTTGGTTAGTGTTTCTGGATGGCAGCTGATCTTTTTTTTTTTTTTTTTTTGCATTTCCTCCCTTTTTCTCCCCATTTTTAGCGTGTCCAATTTTTACCCGATTGCATTATGCCTCCTCTCGAGTACACGACTGCATCTTTTCGCCTGCACGAGGCGAGTTCTCATGCCAATCAGCCTTGTGCATGGAGAGCCACACCCTGATCAGCATTATTCCTCTATTCTGTGCAGATGCCATCAATCAGCCAGTAGAGGTCGTAATTGCATCAGTTATGAGGTCCCTATCCGTGGTGGCGGTTCTGGGGGGGGGGGGCAGCGGGGGCCAGTGCCCCTGTGACAACCAGCTTGGCCCCCCCTACGGCCACCCTAATGAGTGAGTTACCTCACTCTTGCAAACACACGGCGACAAAGCTGCACACCAAAGTCACCCACAGTTTTTAGACTGAAAACTGCATAAATAAAATGTTGAATTCTATTGAATATCGACTGTTTCCTCTTAATGCCCACAATGTACTGTACATTTGGGCAGAAAGTAATTGGCCCCTCTAACATAGCCTCTGGCCCCTGCCTGGCCCCCCCACCTCACATGGTCTAGAACCGCCACTGTCTATCCGGCCCCCTTAACTGGATGAACAACAGCCAAACGTTGTTCATACAGCCACCCAGCCCAGACGGATGGCAGAGCTGAGATTCGATACGATGCATTCGAAATCCCAGCTCTGGTGTGCTAGCGTATTTTACCGCTGCGCCACCTGAGCGACCATGGCTATTTATTTTTAACGCAGCTAGTAAACAAAGGATTGAATAATTATAAATGTGTTGAAAAGCAAGTCTAAGTGCTAAAACTTTTGCAAAATGATAAAACTTTACCAGCCTGCACTGTTAAAGCCAGTAAAATTGATGTAATTTCACTTTATTTTTCACTGACAAGATGTAACAGGGCTGTGAAGCACTTTACAGGTTGGGAAGTGCTGCTTCCTAACTCCCTGCAGAGAAAGAAAAAGTGATAAAAAAGACAAACAGAACAGAGTACAGAGTAGAGATTTGGCCAAGGGTGCCAAACTGACTTTAATTCATATACCTGTGCAGGAACAGTAAAGGAGAGGAGGAGAACATTGAGTGCAGAAAAAGGTGAAAATAATATAAAAGGAAAAACTGTACTTTTACACTGAATATGTGTAAAATAAATCTCACCAGTGCGGGATGCACAGCTTAATGACTCTGTAATTACCACAGCATTCTCTCTGGCGTAAAGCAGAAATGGAAAATGCAGTGAGCAACGATGTGTTTTGGGCTAATTCTGTGTTTAGAAGCAGCTTTATGGATCGAGCCAACCTGCCTTAAGTGATTGTTCTGCTGCAGAGCCGTAATTAAGCAGTCAGTGACAGTTTAGAGTAACTTCATAATGAGGCGGAATGTGCGCCGTTCACTGCAATGTGGCTAAGCTACTATAATCAGTTCTATCTGCTTAATTATGTAAAACCTTTTTTTCTTTTATCCCACAGCCTCTTCTTCATCTCTCCCCTTACCACTGAAAAACACTCACGCAGGGCGAGCAGATGCTGAAGAGATGCATTCAAGATGTCTCATCTCAGAGGATATGCCTCTCAAAGTACACACCACAGTGTAAATGCACAAGAGTCTGGCATTTGTCTCCTGTAATCAAAGCTGTTTCATCCAGACCATTTTTCTTGACCAATTACATCAATGTTATATAGGATAAGATAAGATTCCACAGGGTACCTCAAAATTAAGTAGCAATCTTGATAGTAAGTTCAAACATAAGAGTAAATAAATAGAATATAATGTTAAGGAACAACAACCCCGTTCTGAGGAATCTGAGATCATCTTTTATGCTCCAAAGTTCCTCTATATTTCTTGAAGTGTTTAATGATATTATGCACTGTAGCGGAAGAAATATGCAAATCCCTTCCAACCTTTCTTTGTGGTACATTGTTTTTAAACGTCAATAATTTTCTTCCGCTCATTATTAGCCCTAAATTGCCCCTGTTCCAATTGTTTTGGAATGTGTTGCAGGTCTTAAATGCAGGAATGGATGCATATTACCAAATAATATGAAATATCTTGGGTTCAAACTGTCTGCAATGAATAAAGTCAAAGTAAGAAACTGCATTTTCCATATTGTCCCAAGTTTTTCTGATTTGGGGTTGAATTTGGGATACATTTCAATGGTGATTAGAGCCAGGCCATCTTGTCCCTAATTTGCTCCTTAAACATGTTTTTTTGACTGAACTGGCACGGTTATCACAGACACTCTTTAAAAAACATTTTCTCTGAAGAGTGTGGCTGTTTTAAATGCAAATGAGGTGAGGGGTAAGTCTATATAATTGCAAATGATTTTGGAATGAGATGTCTTACTGCTCATATTCAAATGTCTACATACTTCAGGCAGTATATTTAGCTGAGCTTTAAAAGACTAAGGTGAATCGACCCTATATTCTGACCCATTCAAAGAGAAAAATACAAATATGTATTCTGTTACTCTGTTTTGATTAATCTCAATGGTAAAATAAACCACAGACTGAAGTGACATGAGTTTATAAATGTGACAGTTTTGTTCTGAATATTACAGGTCATCATGAATATAAAACATAGAGTAAGAGTTATCGTGCAGAAATGGAGTCTTGAACAAGCTCCCACTCATCTCTATCAGTTATAAATTATGTTGCCCTGCCAACTCTAACAGCTCTTTAAAGACACATTTATAGCTTTAAAATCACCTAAAACATAATGAATGTGCAAGTGGAACTTGACAGTAGAAGTTTTCAACACTGCGGTTTTTAAAAAAAGACAGTCAGTGCGGTGGGTTTTATTACTGCACTAAATCTTCAGTGGACATTTTTGTCCAAATAAAACTCTAAGCACAGCAAGAAGCAGAGGGTTTAGGTCCTATTAGCATTCACATTTATTCATAGCAGATTCTTTTTGCACACTTTACAATTGAGCAGCTGAGTGTAAACAGCATTGCATAAAGACTTATCACTGATAGCTTGGAGGAGCTGGGATTCAAGCAATTTTTGCATGGACTAATGATGTCACACCAGCTGGTCGCATGATTAAACGTGGGCTGTTGTTTGTGCAACACCTGAGTTTCCATGCTAAGCCTAAACTGACCTCTGTATTTATATAACTATACACCGATCAGGCATAACATTATTGTGTTGGTTCCCCTTTTGCTGCCAGTGATAGCTCAGTGGTTAAGGTACAGAAGGTTGCCGGTTCAAGCCCCGCCACCACCAAGTTGCCACTGTTGGGTCCCTGAGCAAGGCCTTTAACCCTCAACTGCTCATCGTGTTCAGATCATTGTGTAAGTCGCTTTGGATAAAAGCGTCTGCTAAATGCTGAAAATGTAAATGTAAATGTAAATGCTGCCAAAACATCCCTGACTCATCAAGGCATGGTCTCCACTAGACCCCTGAAGGTGTGCTGTAATATCTAGCACCAAGATGTTAGCAGCAGATCCTTTAACTCCTGTAAGCTGCGAGGTGGGATCTCCATGGATCTGACCTATTTGTCCAGCACATCCCACAGATGCTCGATTGGACTGAGATCTGGGGATTTTGCAGGCAAAGTCAACACCTCAAACTCGTTGTTGTGCTTCTCACACCATTCCTGAAGCATTTTTGCTTTGTGGCAGGGAGCATTATCCTGCTGAAAGAGGCCACAGTCATCAGGGAATACCGTTTCCATGAAAGGGTGTACATGGTCTGCAACAATGCTTAGGTAGGTGGTACGTGTCAAAGTAACATCCACATGGATGGCAGGACCCAAGGTTTCCCAGCAGAACATTGCCCAAAGCATCACACTGCCTCTGCTGGCTTGCCTTTTTCCCACAGTGCATCCTGTTGCCATGTGTTCCCCAGGTAAGCGACACACACGCACCTGGCTGTCCAAGTGATGTAAAAGAAAACGCGACCCCATATGCAACAAACTTTGATGCACTGTGCATTCTGACACCTTTCTATCAGAACCAGCATTAACGTCTTCCGCAATTTGAGCTACAGCAGCTCGTCTGTTGGATCGATGTGCATCAATGAGCCTTGGTTGCCCATGACCCTGTCGCCGGTTTACCACTCTTCCTTCCTTGGACCACTGTTGATAGATACCGACCACTGCAGACCGGGAACACCCCACAAGAGCTGCAGGTTTGGAGATGCTCTGACCCAGTCGTCTAGCCATCACAATTTGGCCCTTGTCAAACTCGCTCAAATCCTTACGCTTGCCAATTTTTCCTGCTTCTAACACATCAACTTTGAGGATAAAATGTTCACTTGCTGCCCAATATATCCCACCCACTAACAGGTACCGTGATGAAGAGATAATCAGTGCTATTCACTTTACCTGTCAGTGGTCATAATGTTATTTTAAACTCTTGAAATGAGATTAAAATAAAGAAAAATCTAGTTAAATCCTCAAAGAAGCTGATTGGTACAGCAGGATGCTATTGTAAATTAGATGGCAACACGTTCACATGCAGCTGAAGCAGGACGGTAAAAGGTATCAATGCATTTTACACTAGCAGGCTGAGCAGGCTGTTCAGTCACCTATCTTTATAGGTAGCACAGTCACTACAGGAATGACCCAATACACACATACAGATTAATACAGACTGTTATGTGTTTTTACACATGTGTTTTTATTTTATTTTTTATCTTCCTAGACAATCAGCTTGATCATTTCTCGTAGTGTGCGTTAAAGGCTGTTGGTTCACAACCCAGTACACTTTTATTTTTCTGTTGTTTTAAAGCAAATGCATTAGCCCATGAGCTAACCATCCTGCTCTTTATTGGAGCAATTAAGAGTTTAGAGAAGAAGACACTTAAGTAGTGTAGCGATTTATAAGTCAACAAAGTAAATGCACATTAAAAAAGAACAACAGTGGTACTTGTATATTCAATAAGATGTTCTTCTATAACACTGTTTGTCCAGCAAGGAGTTAGTGCTGTCCTATAAAAGTGCAGAGAATTAAACAGTACATTTAATTAGGTAACTGTTTTATACATTGACACAAACATTAATAAATTAATGCACAGACTTTTCCTCATGAACCTGACCCAGTACTCTGTATTCTTTCAATGTTTGGAGAAGACGAATCCCTAACAAAAGCAATAGGGTTTAGCTAAAATACAAACCCCAGGGTTGGTCTTATTGTAAAGACATGGCTTACTGCTGTCCAAGATTTCTCTAACTGAAGGCCGTAATTACGATATACACCGATCAGGCATAACATTATGACCACCTCCTTGTTTCTACACTCACTGTCCATTTAATTAGCTTCACTTACCATATAGAAGCACTTTGTAGTTCTACAATTACTGACTGTAGTCCATCTGTTACTCTGAATGCTTTTTTCAGCCTGCTTTCACCTTGTTCTTCAATAGTCAGGACCCCCACAGGACCACCACAGAGCAGGTATTATTTAGGTGGTGGATGATTCTCAGCACTGCAGTGACAATGACATGGTGGTGGTGTGTTAGTGTGTGTTGTGCTGGTTTTTAAATACCCTGTCCACTCACTCTCCACTCTATTAGACACTCCTACCTGGTTGGTCCACTTTGTAGATGTAAAGTCAGAGACGATCGCTCATCTGTTGCTGCTGTTTTAGTTGGTCATCTTCTAGATCTTCATCAGTGGTCACAGGACGCTGCCTACAGGGTGCTGTTGGCTGTATATTTTTGTTTGGTGGACTATATTCAAAGCAACTTAGAATCCAGGACCAACAGACCAAAAACCCCTGTTGAGTGACAGTGGCCAGGAAAAACTCCCTTAAAAATACAGGAAGAAACCTTGAGAGAAACCAGACTCAGCAGAGACCCTCATTCTCCTTAGGTGGCCTGAAGGATAACTTAAATGAATAGAATTTACATAAATCATACACACACAAAATCATTAATTCATTATTCAGTCCAGTCTGTGATAAAGTTCTTGACATTTTTGGTGCAAACACGCCAAAATTAGTTAGTGATAGTGACAGAAGTCACTTAAGAGGAGGGTATATGAACCCAGCAAAGAACAGTGTCTGTGTGGGGCAGCAATTGGGTGCATACACACATTAGTCTGGGTGATTTGCAGTTACTGTAATTAGCTGTGGTGTCGATCTTGGCGGCCTTGTGGTGGATAAAACAGCAAAGTTGGCTTTGAACCATTGGGAGAATGATTCAGTGTCGGTAATCTTATATGCTAGGAAGACAGTTAAAGTAATTGAACGTTACTGCCTATTCAGAGTGAAGGGAGCTGTTTTATTCTGTTGCTGAAATGAAATATACTGGTGTAAGCTGTGGGTTGTTGGTGGGAGTCCTACATTTGGGAGCGATCATAACAGATCGAAGGACCTGCTACTTAAAAAAAGCAGCTTTTTCTTTCTTCCTTTTTTTTTTTATTTATATTTTTTCCCCCTCTTTTTCCCCAGTTTTTATTCCTCAGTCTAGTCGTGTCCAATTACCCTGAATGCGTCCTCTATACTGATTCGACCCTTCACCGCTGACTGAGGACACATCTCAATGGAGGGCCACACCCCCATCAGCATTACTCCTCAGCCCTGTGCAGGCGCCATCAGTCAGCCAGCAGGGGCCAGTTATGAGGACCTATGATCCTGAACAACAGCAAATCGTTGTTCATGCAGCCACCTAGCCTAGTCGGAAAGGCAGAGCTAAGATTCGATACGATGTATTCGAACCCCCAACGCTGGTGAGCTAGCATACTTTACCGCTGCACCACCTGAGCGGCCTGTCTTAGCTTTTTCTTATGTTTGGTTAGTTATTGGCCAATTTTTTATTCTTATTACTTATTATTATACTTTTGAGTGTGGCATATTCTGGGTTACTTTGTTAGTTTTTTATCTATCCTTATACGGGTACAAGATATGAGTATTTGTGATACCAAAAAGCCACATTTCAATAATAGTAACAGGGTTATTGAGCAGACAGTTATAACAGATGGACTTGGAAAGTTTTGTGGCCAGTCCAGCTAATTGATGACAGAGCAGCACACACTCCTCACCCATTCACTGACTTACATCTAGGGTCAATTAAGAGCAGCAACTCTTACACTACCACCAACTGTGCTGCAATGCTCCCCATATGTACTCTCTGTACTCATTAAAGTGAACATACTGTTCTTTTAAGTTACATAATTATGTTTAGAGACCAGCGATGTACATTAAATGGTTATTTATATCATTTGTTTTTTTGGCTACAGTGTTTCTAGAATGAAAAAAAAACCTTATAAAATAATGGATTTATTAAAATATGAATTATTTAATATGTATTCAGCACCAGCAGAAATCCAATTAGGGTCGCGGGGGGTGGTTGCTGGGGCCTATCCCAGCTTTTCAATGGGCGCAAGGCACACAGTAACACCCTGGAAGGGGGCGTCAGTCCATCGCAGGGCAGACACACAAACACACACACACACATACACACACCCATTCACCTATAGGGCAAGTCAGTGTCTCCAATTAACCTGACTGCATGTTTTTGGACTGTGGGAGGAAACCAGAGCTCCCGGAGGAAACACACGCAGACACGGGGAGAACATGCAAACTCCGCACACAAAGGACCCGGACCGCCCCGCCTGGGGATCAAACCCAGGACCTTCTTGCTGTGAGGCGACAGTGCTACCCACCAAGCCACCGTGCCGCCCCAGGAAGGCAGTTGTGAAATTAAAATTGATTTAAAAACAGAAGGTCAGAATAGGGACTCCTAATAAAATAAAATAAAAAAACAATACAATGTAAATGTAAAATACAACACAAAGGCAAATACAATTTGACTAACCACACAAAATGCTGACTGACTGTTGGTATTATAAATACAGTTTGATACCACTAGAAAAAAAATTACTGTAATAAACACATACGACTAATTTGTGTATTAAACATTTAGATCTCCCAAAATTAAATAATACCTTAATCAAAAGATCCAATTATTCTTACATTTATTTAACCTAAAGGAAGATCATGTTCCATTCTCAATTGGAAATGCATAGAAGCAATTACAAAAATTGATTAAAAAACGAAGTCAGAATAATGATTTTTGTTTCATCAGAGCAGGAACAAAACAACTGAGAGAGAAATGTCAATAACTAATAGATGTCTTTTTCGGCTGCCATCGGCATAATGCACATTGTTGCTGCATATTCCTTTCCCATGCATTATACATCCTCTGTTCATCTAATGAAATGCAAACACAGTCTCATCTACTCACTGCAAGTTCTACTGCAGAACATGTTCTCTGGAAAATTAAGTCTATTGATAGTCAGGTGATTTATTTAATCTTGAGTACTTAATTAAATGCAATATAATTGTAGGAATATAAATAAATAAATTAATTAAATAAATACAAATAAAGTGCAGTTTGATTTGACAGAAATTACAAACAAGGTAAACTGAAATAAATAAGACAATGATTTTACAAACTCAATGGAGAAGTTTTTTGTAAGAAGACATTTTGTGCCACTCAGGTGGCAGCGGTAAAACACGCTAGCACACCAGAGCAGAGATTTCGAACACGTCGTTTCAAATCTCAGCTCTGCCATCCGGCCGGCTGGGCGGCTACACGAACAACGATTGGCTGTTGTTCATACAGGGTGGGAGCCGGAACTGGGACCTCATAACTGATGCAATTACGATCTCTGCTGGCTGACTGATGGCGCCTGCACAGAGTCGAGGGATAATGCGTTGATCAGGGTGTGGCTCTCCGTACATAAAAAAAAGCTGAAGCGCATATGAACTTGCCTCGTGCAGGTGAAAAGATGCAGTTGGCTACTGCACATGTGTCGGAGTGGGCGTGTGTCAGTCTTGCTCTCCTCAGTCAGGAGTGGAGATCAGCATCAGTAGAGAGGAAGCATAATGCAATCAGGTAATTGGATACGACTAGATAGGGAGGAAAATTGGGCAAAAAGAAATAAAAAAATAAGAATCTGTGATTTGTTATTATTAATGAACCCTTATTTACTTGACAAAAGTACAAAGTAGAGATTTTCAGTGTTTTCACTGGCCAACTAATAAAAATTTGTAAATAAAATATGATGCCTGCAACATATATTTTTAAAAAATGTTGAGAAAGATTTTTTATCAAATACATGTTTTAATCATTTGGATATGAGTATACTAATTTGCAATAGTTTATAATAACCATTGTTTGATTCTCCACTTTGTAATTAAATTTCAATAGGAGACAGATCTGGACTACAGGCAGGCCAGTCAAACACGTGCACTCTGTGTCTATGAATGTAGAATGAGGTCTTATATTGCAGAAATAACATTTAACTTCTCATCTTAACTTCTCAACTTCTCACTTCTAAAATCACCTAAATGGTAGCAAATTGCTCTCAAAAATCCAAATATATGCCTCTTTACACATGCAAGTAACCCATGCCATGAGCACTGATGGTTTTTCATCTTTGGCACAGAGAACTCGACTGCGACTGACCACAGCAGCTCTGTGGCAATTCTGCAGAGAATTGATTTATTGCTTTCTCTTTGTATATCAGAGTTGCAGGTTGTATTTCTTGATGTAGCAGTAGACAGTAACATGACAGGTTTTTTTAATGCAGTGACATCTGAGGGCTTAAAGGTAACGTACATTCACACAGTGGTTTCCAGCCTTGCCCTACATGGAGTGAGATTTCTCCAGATTCTTTTTTTTAATGCATTTTCTCCCCTTTTTCTCTCGATTTCTGGCGCTTCCAATTACCCAATCGCATTATGCTTCCTCTCTACTGATACCTGACTGACACACGCCCTCTCCGTGTGCAGTAGCCGACTGCATCTTTTCACCTGCACGAGGCGAGTTCATATGCGGATCAGTTTTGTGTACGGACAGCCACACCCTGATCAAGGCATTATTCCTCGACTCTGTGCAGGCGCCATCAATCAGCCAGCAGAGGTTATAATAGCATCAGTTATGAGGTCTCTATCTGGCTCCCACCCTGTATGAACAACAGCCAATCGTTGTTAGCCCAGCCGGATGGCAGACCTGAGTTTCGAACCGACAAGTTTGAAATGTCAGCTCTGGTGTGGAAGCTGCGCCACCTGAGCAGCTGATTTCTCCAGATTCTTTCATTTTTTTCATTACATTTTCATTATATTATATTTTTTATCTGAAAGATCTACATAATTTGTGATCATGCGTTGAGAAATGAGTTTGGTACAAAGTGGTGACCCACAGCCAACATTTGCTTACAAAGACTGAGCCTTTCAGGCTTTTATAACCAATCATGACACCCTCACCAGTTACCAATATAATGTTTAAAAATGATGCAACTTCAATATTATATGAGCCTTTCACTCTTATTTTGCCCCGGGCTTAACTTAACTGCAGGCAACTGCAAATTTAAAAGTTGTAAAAGTTGTCAAACCAAAACAAGAAATATCACTTCTTTGTACTTTTGTCAGTTCAATAAAGATTGAAAGGAATTTACAAATCACAGATTCTTCTTTATATGGTCTGTTACAAAATGTCTCAACCCTAAAATGGGGTTGTAGTAAGATTTCAGAACCTGTCAGATGGACAGTGATCTTATAGTGCAGTATCTTATAAATCAGGCTTTCATGGTAAAGTGTCTAGAAGGAAGCAACTGTTGAGTAAAAGTTATATGACCGCCCCTTCCTAAGGTGGGAGCATCATGCTATGGTGGTGGTTTTAGAATGAGGGACAGAGAGACTGGTAATAACTGAGAGATAGATGAATGCAGTCAAATATAGGAACCCTTTAAAAAAAAGTGCACACAAACTCTGAGTGGGACAACACTTCAGGTTTTAACATGTTATTGACCCAAAGTATACAGCCAAAACAACACTGTTGTGGCTTAAGTCCAGAGACCCCATTAAACATCTATGGAAAAACCGCATACACTGATTAGTCATAACATTAAAACCTCCTCCTTGTTTCTACACACACTGTCCATTTTATCAGCTCCACTTATAGAAGCACTTTGTAGTTCTACAATTACTGAATGTAGTCCATCTGTTTCTCTGCATGCTTTTGTTAGCCCCCTTACTTATTGGTCAGGAGTAGGTATTATTTGGGTGGTGGATCATTCTCAGCACTACATGGTGGAGGTGGTGTGTTAGTGTGTGTTGTGCTGGTATGAGTGGATCAGACACAGCAACGCTGATGGAGTTTTTAAACACCTCACTGTCACTGCTGAACTGCGAATAGTCCACCAATCAAAAATATCCAACCAACAGCGCCCCATGGGCAGCGTCCTGTGACCACTGATGAAGGTATAGAAGATGACCAACTCAAACAGCAGCAATAGATGAGCGATCGTCTCTGACTTTACATCTAGAGGGTGGACCAACTAGGTAGGAGTGTCTAATAGAGTGGACAGTGAGTGGACACTGTATTTAAAAACTCCAGCAGATACCAGCACAACACACACTAACACACCAACACCATGTCATGTGTCACTGCAGTGCTGAGAATGATCCACCACCTAAATAATACCTGCTCTGTAGTGGTCCTGGGAGAGTCCTGACAATTGAAGAACAGCATGAAAGGGGGCTAACAAAGCATGCAGAAAAACAGATGGACTACAGTCAGTAATTGTAGAACTACAAAGTGTTTCTATATGGTAAGTGGAGCTGATAAAATGGACAGTGAGGGTAGAAGCAAGGTGGTGGTTTTAATGTTACGACTGATCGGTGTATACTTGCCAAGAATGGGATAAGCTGCTAAAATTCAGATGTTCTTATAGAAACAGGTGCTTGTAGAAATGTATTCAAGAAAACTTGCCTTTGTAACTGCTGCTAAAAGTCTTTCACAAAGTATTGAATAAAGGGTCTGAATACATTTTAGTTTTTGATTTTTAATTAACTAACACATGCTTTCACTTCATCATTATGTGTGATTAAGTGTAGATAGCTGTGTAGCAGTGGTAATTATATTTATTCACTGTTCATTTAAAATATAAATCAAAAGTTAACCATAACTGGAATAATGTTTGGAATAAAAACAATATAGCATTAAAAATAACAAATTGACAGACTGAAGCCTATTGACAGCATGTGGGCTGCACTTAAAAGTTGATTGGTAAAATAATAATACTACTACTACTAATAATAGGTTGGTTAAACTAATTCTGCCAAAAAAGTAGTCAAGGATTCAACCTCAGCCACCCTTTTTTCAATCTTGATGCTCTGTTTTTAGCCAGGTGCTAAATGTGCACACGCCCAAAGGCGGGTGAGAAACGCCATGTTTAATTTAGCTTGCTGCCAGCCAATAAGCAATCTGTCTTTGTAGCTTCTCCCCCTGGTGTGCATATGGCTGTTGCCATGGCAATGCCACTCTTTTTACCTGCATGCCTGGCAGGAAGACAACCCCAGTTCTGGGAGTGTTCTGGACTGGTCTCAAACCCTGATCAGACATTTAGTACATGGCAGAGTGAGAAAGCTGAGTTGAAATGCCCTTTTAAAATAGCCAGCTGAGAGGCAGAAGCAATGGAAGACAGAAAAAGGGCAAGAGCAAATGTTAGCTTGTGTGTCAGGTGTTTTCCTTCCCTTCAACGGTGTGTTTCACATTTACAGCATTTAGCAGACACTTATATTTAAAGTGACTTACATTTATGAGCAAATACAATACTAGCAACTGAGGACTTGCTCTAATGTCCTGGTTAAGAGCATTGCTCAAGGGCTCAACAGTGGAAACCTCACAGTGATGGGGCTTAAACCAGCATTTACTAGTGAAGTACCTTAACAGCAAAGCTACCACTACTCCACATTATATGCGGTTAAAATAAAAAGTTTGGAAATGAAAGTCTGCTGCAACTATTTATTATATACAGTCATGTGAAAAAGTTAGGACACCCCATGAGAACCTTTTTCTTTTTGAACATATTTAAACATTTGGACATTTGAGCTTCATTTAAAAAGTACTGAGAGATGGAGCTTATTTCATTAAACAAATTCATTTGAAAAAAAATACTTTTAAACACAAGTTGTAAAATGTAATGAACAAAAGTGGAAATTTATTGTGAGGAAAAAGTTAGGACACCCTATGCCCTAATAGCTGATATTTCCCCCTTTGGCTGAAATAACCTCAATTTGACATCGACATCGACTGGGAGAAAGTTTTTCCCACTCCTCCATGCAGAATTTCCTTGCTGTGTGATGTTTGAGGGGTTTCTTGCATGCACAGCCCATTTCAAATCACCCCACAGCATCTCAATAGGATTAAGATCTGGCCATTCCAGAACTCTCCATTTCTTTCTTTTGAGCCATTTCTTGATGGATTTACTGGAATGTTTTGGGTCGTTGTCATGTTGCATGGTCCACCTCCGCTTCAGCTTCAGTTTTTGGACAGATGGTCTTACATTTTTCTCAAGCACCCTCTGATACAGTGAAGAATTCATCGTGAATTCTATAATGGAGAGCTGGCCAGACCCTGCTGCTGCAAAGCAGCCCCAAACCATGACATTTCCACCTCCATGCTTCACAGTTGGTATGAGGTTCTTGTCCTCAAATGCTGTGTTTGGTTTGCACCAAACATGTCTTCTGTTACTGTGGCCAAATAATTCAACTTTGGATTCATCTCTCCAAAGCACATTGTTCCAGAAGCCCTGGTCTTTGTCTAGGTGTTTCTCTGGCAAACTTTAGTCATGCCCTGATGGGTTTTTTTTACAGTAAGGGTTTCCTCCTTGCACACCTCTAATGAAAATCAAATGGTAGATGCATGTACCTTGCTATTAACTGTGGCAAGAGCTACCTGTAGGTCCGGTGATGACTTACAGGATTATTGGAGACTTCTTTACACAACTTGCGGTCTGCTCTTGGGCTGAACTTGCTAGGACGGCCTGACCTGGCCATGTTGGCAGTTGTCTTAAATGTTCTCCACTTGTAAATTATTTTCCAGACAGTGGAATGGCTGATTTCTAATTGTTTTGAGATCCTTTTAAATCCCTTCCCAGACTCATGTGCATCTACAACTTTCTTTCTGAAGGCCTCAGAGGGCTCTTTATATCTCACCATGGTGATACCACTCACTTTAACAATCAAGAGCAAACCAAACTAATGTCTGAGGTTTAAATAAAACTCCAATGTCCTCTAACGATGGTCTAATATCCTCTAACGATGGCAGCTGATGTGGTGCACCATATTTTAATTTTAGACATTTTAAGTAGTAATAAATGTGGGGGTGTCCTAACTTTTTCCTCACAATAAATTTCCATTTTTGTTCATTATATTTTACAACTTTTTAATTTTGAACATTTTTTTGTTTAGTTATATAAGCGCCATCTCTCAGTACTGTTCAAATGAAGCTCAAATGTTCATATGTTTAAATATGTTCAAAAAGATAAAGGTTCTCATGGGGTGTCCTAACTTCTTCACATGACTGTATGACTAAATTATTGTAACAGAGGACAATATGAAAAAATGAATTTGAGCACTCTGTTATGATAAAATCTGCTGCATCACCCTAATTCAACTTTTAAGGTGACAATTTGGAGCAGAAGCTTATTTGTTACACAACAGCCTCAGAACATGGTTATGTAAAACTCCCATGAACATGGTGGCCTATTTGCATATATCTTCCAAAGGGTGCATCAACTAACCCTTTTTATTTGGGAACAGATAAGCAACCAACTGTAGTCAGTCACTTGCCAATTTGTAAACCAGCCACAGAGTTACATGTCATTATAAAATGTTCTACATTAACACATTAATCATTTAAGTTTTGAACCAAAATTACAGTACAGCGGATTAAAAAATATTTATACCCTTGACTTTTGCATACTTTATTGTGTTTATTGTATGAATTTGATTTTCATTTGAAATAGATACGAGGGATCTTCAAAAAGTTTCCGCACTTTTCGTTGGAAATGATGAGGGTGGGAGGAGTAGTAATTGAAAAATGAACGTATAGTCCGGATTTAGCACCATCTAATTTCCTTTTTGGACGCTCAAAGAAGCTTTAAGGGGAAGAAGATTTTCATGTGATGATGTAAAGTTGGTACAACGCTGGGAAAAAAGCATTTGAGGGTGACTATGTGGAAAAGTGATGTAATTTGTAACATCCATGCACACCTAGATTTGGGCAGTTTATCCCATTCCTCATTGCAGACTCTCTTGAGCTTTGTCAGACTGAATGGCGAGCTTCTGTGAACTGTAATCCTTAGGTCTCTTTCCATTTGGAGACTTGCCATAAAGCCACTCAAGTGTTGTTTTGACTGTATGCTTCAGGATATTGTCATGTAGAAAGGTGAACTGTCAGCACAATATGGAGAAGGTTTGCGTCAAAAATGTTCCTGTATTTGACATTATTTATTTATCCCTTAATCCCTTAATAGCTGTGGTCAGAGCGCAGGGTCAGCCATTGTACGGCACCACTGGAGCAGACAGGGTTAAGGGCCTTGCTCAAGGGCCCAACAGTGCTTGCATGGCTGAGCTGGGATTCTAACTCTCAAACGTTCAGTATAGCCCAAAGCTCTACCCACTAGGCTACCACTGTACATGCCATTTAGCAGACTTCAACTCAACCATGGTTTTCCTATTGTCACTATGCTATAAAGGCTTTAATTATATTGTGTAGTATATAGTTGTCCATTCAAGTGGTTCTTACATCTTTTGGAGCTCTAGATTGCCCATTCTTTTTAACTTCCCTGACCAAGGACCTCCTTGCCCGTATGCTTAATTTGGTTTGATGGTCAACTGTAGGAAGATGTAAAAAAAACCCATGCCATGACTCTTCAGGTGCAGAGGTTTTGTGTTGATGTTAATGACAGAGGAGTTTTGGAACTCTGTAGTTATTGAGTCAGCAGAGTGCTGGCAACTTTTATGCACTACGCTGGCAGAGTGCTGGCAATTGTTATGCACTATGCGGCTCAGCACTTGGCGACCCCTCTCTATAACTGATTTCTAAACGCTGTGATGACTAAACGCTTCCACTTTTTAATAATACTGCTCACAGTTGACCATGAATTTTCTAGGAAGGTTTTACTACCACTTTATCTGATTCAGGGTCGCAGTGGGAACAATTCACTGGCCAAAAGATAGAAAACACCCTGGCCAAACACCCTGGCCAGGTCACCAGTCCATTACAGGGCAAACACACTCACACATATTTACACACACACACTCATACCTAGGGACAATTTAGTATCTCTGATCAGCCTGACTGCATGTCTTTGGACTATGGTAGGAAACCGGAGTGGTACTGATAGAAAGGTGTCAGAATACACAGTGCATCGCAGTTTGTTGCGTATGAGGCTGCATAGCCGCAGACCAGTCAGGGTGCCCATGCTGACCCCTGTCCACCACCGAAATCTCCAACAATGACCATGTGAGTATCTGAACTGGACCACGGAGCAATGGAAGAAGGTGGCCTGGTCTGATGAATCATGTTTTCTTTTACATCACGTGGATGGCCGGGTGCGTGTGCGTCGCTTACCTGGGGAACACATGGCACCAGGATGCACTATGGGAAGAAGGCAAGCCGGCAGACGCAGTGTGATGCTTTGGGCAATGTTCTGCTGGGAAACATTGGAAACACGTACCACCTACCTAAGCATTGTTGCATACCATGTACATTCTTTTACGGAAACGGTATTCCCTGATGGCTGTGGCCTCTTTCAGCAGGATAATGCACCCTGCCACAAAGCAAAAATGCTTCAGGAATGGTTTGAGGAGCACAACAATGAGTTTGAGGTGTTGACTTGGCCTCCAAATTCCCCAGATCTCAATCCAATCGAGCATCTGTGGGATGTGCTGGACAAACAAGTATGATCCATGGAGGCCCCACCTCACAACTTACAGGAGTTAAAGGATCTGCTGCTAACATCTTGGTGCCAGATACCACAGCACACCTTCAGGGGTCTAGTGGAGTCCATGCCTTGACAGGTCAGGGCTGTTTTGGCAGCAAAAGGGGGACCAACACAACATTAGGAAAGAAGTCATAATGTTATGCCTCATCGGTGGATAGTGTATGTTTCGTTATTGAAATTACTGCATGTATGTTGACAGATCAACTTTTTTGTTAAATGTATCTTGGACAATATTGATAATATTGATACACAGGTGATAAAAAGGAACTTATAAAACGGATAGTTCCGGTCCTAAAATCTGATTGGCTGAGCCGCATTCGAAGCCGTTGTAAAATCCCCAATAAACGCACACCTATGACCATCTCACATCATTCCATATTAATACGCCACTGAAAAGAAAAAGTTAATGTTATTTTCGCCCTCATGTTGCGAAATGGGGTCGCGGAAGAATGCCTTTTGTAAGTGTTTTTGTAAATAAAAACATTTATAAATTGAACATTGTTGTATTTTATTATTTACATTTTCAGCATTTAGCAGACGCTTTTATCCAAAGCGACTTACACAATGAGCAGAACACGATGAGCAATTGAGGGTTAAGGGCCTTGCTCAGGGACCCAACAGTGGCAACTTGGTGGTGGCGGGGCTTGAACCGGCAACCTTCTGTTTACTAGTCCAGTACCTTAACCACTGAGCTATCACTTTATTATATTTTATGTTGACCGCCGTTTTATAAAAGCAATAAGCCACTCGAGACGTTTTAAAAAACGACCTTCCCCGTGATAAAATCGCAGTAATGCACGGTCTCTTGTGGCTTATTGCTTTAATATCCCTACTTTAATACTAATCAATCAAGGCTGCCAATAAAAATTGTATATCCATTCAAAATCAACTCATACTAAAGTGTGCAAAAGTCAAAAGGTCTTAATACCTCAGTGTACATATTCACTTGACATATTAGTGTATGTAAACATTTGACTTCATTGTATAATACAGTCTATACTGTATTTATTTCTTTGGAAGCTAAGAGAGAACAGGAATACCTACAGAAAACCCTCAGAGATATGAGAAACACGTCAAACTCTTCTCAGACACTAACTAAAGACATGGTTTTGACCCCGGTCCCAGGAGGCAACCACCATCTGCTACACTGATATTTTATTCTATTTTGTACTATTAATTATTCAAATGCTGCCTTTTCAAAAAACTGAATATCACAAACTGAATACAAATACTGTATTTTTGTGTTCTGAATACTTGTATTATAGTACTGTCCAATCTTATACACTATACTGCCAAAAGTATTCGCTCGTCTGCCTTCACACGCATATGAACTTGAGTGACATCCCATTCTTAATCCATAGGGTTTAATATGATGTCGGCCCACCCTTTGCAGCTATAACAGCTATAAGTTTTCTGGGAAGGCTTTCCACAAGGATTAGGAGTGTGTTTATGGGAATTTTTGACCATTCACATTTGTGAGGTCAGACACTGATGTTGGACGAGAAGGCCTGGCTCACAGTCTCCGCTCTAATTCATCCCAAATGTGTTCTATCGGGTTGAGGTCAGGACTCTGTGCAGGCCAGTCAAGTTCTTCCACACCAAACTCGCTCATCCATGTCTTTGTGGACTTTGCTTTGTGCACTGGTGTGCAGTCATGCTGGAACAGGAAGGGGTCATCCCCAAACTGTTCCCACAAAGTTGGGTGCATGAAATTGTCCAAAATCTCTTGGTATGCTGAAGCATTAAGAGTTCCTTTCACTGGAACTAAGGGGCCAAACCCAACTCCTGAATAACAACCCCACACCATAATCCCCCCTGCACCAAACTTTACACTTGGCACAATGCAGTCAGACAAGTAACGTTCTCCTGGCAACCACCAAACACAGACTTGTCCATCGGATTGCCAGACAGAGAAGTGTTATTCGTCACTACAGAGAACACGTCTCCACTGCTCTAGAGTCCAGTGGCGGCGTGCTTTACACCACTGCATCGGGCTTGGTGATGTAAGGCTTGGATGCAGCTGCTCGGCCATGGAAACCCATTCCATGAAGCTCTCTACACACTGTACTTGAGCTAATCTGAAGGACATGAAGTTTGGAGGTCTGTAGCGATTGACTGCAGAAAGTTGGCGACCTCTGCGCACTGTGTGCCTCAGCATCCGCTGACCCCGCCCTGTCATTTCATGTGGCTACCGCTTTGCGGCTGAGTTGCTGTCATTCCCAATCACTTCCACTTTGTTATAATAGCACTGACAGTTCACTGTGGAATATTTAGTAGTGAGGAAATTTTACGACTGGACCTGAGAGCGACCCATTCTTTCACAAATGTTTGTAGAAGCAGTCTGCATGCCTAGGTGATTGGTTTTATACACCTGTGGCCATGGAAGTGATTGGAACACCTGAATTCAATTATTTGGATGGGTGAGTGAATACTTTTGGCAATATAGTGTATTATGATGTGCATTACTCAACTGCTTTACCATTGTAGAACTAGGATTATTTACAAGAGCGCATATAGTGGTTGTCAACTTAGCTGGTTCTGAATGGCCATTTGGCTGTTTTTACCCATTCACCTACTTACATCTAAAGGCAATTTAGAGTAGCTGTCAACCTTTTGCATTTTTGGGGAGGTAGGAGGAAAACAGAGTTCCTACAGAAACCCACCTAGACATGTGTAGAGTGTGCAAACCACTTTACAGACAGTAACCGGTGGCGTAACATTGCTGTTAAGAAGCCACGTCTGTCAGCTTTGCCTTAGTGAATTATTCTTAATTGTTTTTTACCTAACATCAAATGAAATCAAATAAAATAGCTTGCTGTGTTTAACGGCATTTGTGCAATTTGTTTAAAAATCAACCATTTTAAATAAAAAAAAATGTTAATAATTTTTTTTTTTTATATCTTTATTATCTTTTCAGCAATTGCTAAAATAACAAAGAGTAACAATTAGTATAATTTAGGTGCCTTACATGTGCACGGTGGCTCGGTGGGTAGCACTGTCGCCTCACAGCAAGAAAGTCTTGGATTTGATCCCCAGGCGGAGCGGTCCGGGTCCTTTCTCTTTAGAGTTTGCATGTTCTCCCCATGTCTGTGTCACTGAATTGCCATATAGGTGAATGGGTGTGTATGCCCTGCAATGGACTGGCGCCCCGTCCAGGGTGTTACTGTGTGCCTTGCGCCCATTGAAAAGCTGGGATAGGCTCCAGCAGCCCCCCACGACCCTAATTGGATAAGCGGTTAAGAAAGTGAGTGATTGAGTGAGTGAGTTACACAATATATAAGGGTGGCTCGGTGGGTAGCACTGTCGCCTCACAGCATAAAGGTCATGGGTTCGATTCCCAGGTAAAAGGGTCTGGGTCCTTTCTTTGTGGAGTTTGCATGTTCTCCCCGTGTCTGTGTGGGTTTCCGATGGAAGCTCTGGTTTCCTTCCACAATCCAAAGACATGTGAGTGAGGTGAATTGGCGATATATTAAATCGCCCATGACTGTGTTTGGCATTTGAGAACTGATGAATCTTGTGTAACCAGTAACTACCTTGTCTGTCATGAATGTAACCAAAAAGTGTGTAAAACATGACATTTAAAACCTAATAAATAAATAAAATACACAATATATAAAGAAATTATTTTCCAACACTGACTGCCATAATTTACCTTTTATTTTGTATTTATTTTCTTTACTCATTCCAATGCACATGGATAGTCTATCTTTATAATGATTTGTCTAGTTACTCAATCATTCTAGCTTTTTATGATTTTTATGATTGGTGACATCAGCTATTTTAATGGAGTTGTCTGCTGGGGTAGCAGCATCACGACATCACACATGAAGAACCTGGACAAGCTAATAAGGAATTTCTGACTAATTTTCTGTCCTGAAATGCACCCTAGACTCAGTGGAGGCAGTTGGAGAAAAAAAGATGATGGCCAAGCTGTCATCCCTAATGAAGAAAACCTTCCACCCTCTGCATGAGACAGTCACAACACCATGCAGCACCTTCAGTCACAGGCTTCTCCACCTGCGGTGTTCAAAGGAGAGATACAGCAGCTCCTTCCTTCCTTCTGCTGTCAGACTTTACAGTCAGCACCACTAGAAGCAGCGCACCATGCACTCAGCACTACAATAACCTGGTCTTATAATAATCAATACTAATATTGTTTTATCTAATCACATCACACACTCTGCAATATTGTTAAAGTTATATCTCATTCCGTGCAATACCTGACAGTGTGCAATATTTGTTATCCTCCTCTCTAAAACAATGCTAATTTACCCCTGTGGGATAATAAAAGGCTGTCCTGTCCCCTCCTGTTCTATCCTGTCCAGTCCTGTCTTTTCCTTTCCTGCTCTGTCCTGCCCAGTCTTGTCTTTTTCTTTCCTGTTCTGTCCAGTCCTGTTTTTCCTTTCCTGTCCTTTCCTGCCCAGTCCTGTCTTTACCTTTTCTGTTCTGTCGTGCCAAGTCCTGTCTTTTTCTTTCCTGTTCTGTCCTGCCCAGTCCTGTCTTTTCCTTTCCTGTTCTGTCCAGTCCTGTCTTTTCCTTTCCTGTTCTGTCCAGTTCTGTCTTTTCCTTTCCTGTCCTTTCCTGTTCTGTCCTGCCCAGTCGTGTCTTTTCCTTTCCTGTTCTGTCTAGTCCAGTTCTGTCTTTTCCTTTCTTGTCCTTTTCTGTTCTGTCCTGCCCTGTCCTGTCTTTTCCTGTCCAGTCCTGTCTTTTCCTTTCCTGTTCTTTCCCATCCTGTCTTTTCCTTTCCTGTTCTGCCCAGTCCTGTCTTTTCCTTTCCTGTTCTGTCCAGCCTTTTTCTGTCCTGTTCTGTCCAGTCCTGTCGTTTCCTTTCCTGTCCTGCCCAGTCCTGTCTTTTCCTTTCCTGTTCTGCCCAGTCCTGTCTTTTCCTTTCCTGTTCTGTCCAGCCTTTTTCTGTCCTGTTCTGTCCAGTCCTGTCGTTTCCTTTCCTGTCCTGCCCAGTCCTGTCTTTTCCTTTCCTGCCCAGTCCTGTCTTTTCCTTTCCTGTTCTGCCCTGTCCAGTCCTGTCTTTTCCTTTCCTTTTCTGTTCTGTCCTGTCCAGTCCTGTCATTTCCTTTCCTGTTCTGTCCTGTCCAGTCATGTCTTTTCCTTTCCTGTCCTATCCTTTCCTGTTCTGTCCAGTCCTGTCTTTTCCTTTCCTGTTCTGTCCTGTCCGGTCCTGTCTTTTCCTTTCCTGTTCTGTTCTGTCTTGTCATGTCCAGTCCTGTCCCATCCAGCCTTGTCTTTTTCTTTCCTGTTCTGTCCTGTCCCGTCCAGTCCTGTCTACTTCATAAATGATTGCCTATGACATGAGTAAAAGAAGTAATTTTGTTCATTAATATCTATTGTTATTGACATTAGACACAGAGTTATTTTATATAATTTTGAATCAACAGTTATTTTTTGTGATGGAAGTTTGGGTGGGGCAGTGGAACATCACACTAGCCAACTAATGCTGAAATCATAAGTTTAAATCTCATCATTGTTATAGACCAGTCATGCATCTGGTGCAAAAACCAAGCCAAAGCTTGTATGTGGACCAGACTAATCCGTTGTGGTAATGTCCAAAATATGGGAGCAGCCAAAAATAAAAAAATAATAAAAAATAAAAATTATACATATATAAAACAAGAAAAACCTGCTGCTAAACTTTTATTTCTACATACTGTTGATGCAGAAAAAATATCTACAAGAATTAATAAAAGAACAAGATGCTTCAAAAGGTGAATTTAAGAGCTGCACAAATTGTATGAAATACGGCTCATGTTTGGCTAGATTTATCCTGCAGCGGTAATGCCACCATTGACATTATTAACTAGTGATCAGTAAGTGGCTATCAGCATTTTATAGCTAACTTTATTACAACTGAAAGAATTATAAGGGAATCTGGACTATTGGTTTTAGCTATTTCAGTTAAAGAAGCATATAAAGTATGACTCAAATTTAATGTATCTTTTAAATTTTTCCTAGTCATTATGAAACATGCATTATTATATCTGTACTTTATTTGGCATGTCAGTATTTTGTGTGTTTATAATCTTTATAATCTATAACAGCAAAGAAATGAAGGAGACACAAGAAAACATTAAGCCAGTTATACTGGCTAACAAATTATTATTATTATGAAGCATGTACAGACAGACAAGCTACTGTAGCTCAAAATGCTGAAGAAGTTAATGCTGGTTCTGATAGAAAGGTGTCAGAATACACAGTGCATCACAGTTTGTTGCGGATGAGGCTGCATAGCTGCAGACCAGTCAGGGTGCCCATGCTGACCCCTGTCCTTCGCTGAAAGTGCCAACAATGGGCACGTGAGCATCGGAACTGGACCACAGAGCAATGGAAGGAGGTGGCCTGGTCTGACGAATCACGTTTTCTTTTATATCACGTGGATGACCGGGTGCGTGTGCGTCGCTTACCTGGGGAACACATGGCACCAGGATGCACTATGGCAAGAAGGCAAGCCGGCTGAGGCAGCGTGATGCTTTGGGCAATGTTCTGCTGGGAAACCCTGGGTCCTGCCATCCATGTGGATGTTACCTTGACACATACCACCTACCTAAGCATTATTGCAGACCATGTGCACCCTTTCATGGAAACTGTATTCCCTGATGGCTGGCGCCTCTTTCAGCAGGATAATGCGCCCTGCCACAAAGCAAAAATGGTTCAGGAATGGTTTGAGGAGCACAACAATGACTTTGAGGTGTTGACTTGGCCTCCAAATTCCCCAGATCTCAATCCAGTTGAGCATATGTTGGATGTGCTGGACAAACAAGTCTGATCCATGGAGGCCCCACCTCACAACTTACAGGAGTTAAAGGACCTGCTGCTAACATCTTGGTGAAAGATACCACAGCACACCTTCAGGGGTCTAGTGGAGTCCATGCCTCGACGAGTCAGGGCTGTTTTGGCAGCAAAAGGGGGACCAACACAATATTAGGAAGGTGGTCATAATGTTATGCCTCATCTGTGTATATGACACCTGTATGTGGACACCTGAACATAAACTTGTTGGACATCCCAAAGTACATTGTTCACTGAATAATACAGAGAGGATCTTGCAATTTGACATCTTAATAAAATAAGTGATCAGTTTTTATGAAACCTCCTCTTGACTTTCTTTGCTGTCATGTAGCTGTCTGAGGGTCTTGCACCAGCATGACGTTAAACAGCAGCAGCACATGTACAGCTCAACTGACTGAAATAACTGGTTGTTAGACAGGGTGTATAAGGTAATCATAGTGCCAGCAGGAACTCCAGCAGGGCAAACTATGACAGCTTAAAAGGCAGAGTCAGAAGGTAGCACAGACATAATGGCATCCTGAGACATCGGTTTCCCTTCACTTCGCTGTCAACAAACCTGACTATGAAGCCTGGTGACAGCAACCAACACATCAGTTTACCACAGCTCTCTATATCCCCCAGGTCTGAACCTTTCTATAAGGTTTGAGCTGTGAGCAAAACGTCTGGGTCTACAAGTGTTAGTCCAGACTTAAAGATTGAGAAATCCTGATCACTGACAGCCAGGCTATTTTATAGCTAAGGGGGAAAAATTCTAACCACTGCTGTGATTTTATTACTATAGACTACAACCTGCATATTTGTGAATTATTAAAGAAAAAAATTCCCCAATTCTTTAGAACAAGAACATTTTAGGTTTGCTGTCTGGTATTAGCATTGAAAATTATATATAAGTGGCAGTCAGTTGTCTGTTCTGATAATACTAATATGTATAGTGGAATTAGAAATTAAGAAATGCAGACCATTAGATTTTTTGCACACTTTAATGTGTTGTGCATTTAATTTTGAATAATTATAATTGCCATTAGTCTACACCTAATCTTACATGATGATGAAGTTAACAAATACTTTAGATTCCCAAAAATCTCTTAATCATAAATGTACTCAGGCCCCTTGTTGTGGCACTTATTATGAATTATGGTCAGATGCATCCAGTTTCCTTTAACTACATTTAGATGTGTCTAAAACTCAATTGGAGTATACTGTGTGCATAGATTGGAAAGACACATACCTGGGTCTATAAAGGCCTACAGTTTACACTGCATTGTCTGTAACATGCCAAAACCAAGCCATGAGATCAAAGGTACTGTGTGTTAAACACACAAAATATAAAACAATATCTAAGGCTTTAAGTTCTCCCATGACCATAATTTTGAAATCGTGGGCGCTTGACACCATTCTAACCGTCTTAAAGTTCTCCATCTGGCCAATCACTCAATAACCTGATTGATGGAAAACCATCTCTATACATGAATCAGACCTTAATGACCTTAATGATAAGTGGCAAGCCACTGTTGTGGACAATCATATGACTTCATCATATGAATCACATGATCATATGTCTTCTTGGAGTTTACTAAACAGTACGTAAGGGACTTTGGCAACACAGTGAAACATGCTGGTGGTAGCATTGTGATATAGAAGTACTTACAAGTGGCAGGGTCAGGGAGACATATGGAGGGACTAATAAATGCAGCCAAATACAGGAACATCTGTGCAGTACACAGAGTACACACAAACTCAGGCTGGAGCAATTGTTTACCCTTTAACATACTATTGACCCAAAGCATACAGCCAAAACAACAATGGAATGGCTTTGGGGCAAGACTTGGAATGTCCTTGAGTAGCCCAGCCAAAGCATAAAGGCATAAACCTAATCAATTAGAGAGACTTAAGAAAGGTAGTACACATGTATGTTTTTACATCACTTACTATGGTCAGGGTCAGGGTGGGTCTGATTCATTGTGTGAAAGGTAAAAAACACCCCAGACAGGTCATCAATCCATACAGGACAACTTCTAGTACCTCCAATTGGCCTGACTGCATGTCTTTGCACTTGTGTGGGGAAACCAGAGCACTCAGAGGAAACCCACAAAGAAACAGCTAGAACATACAAACTCTACACAGAAAGGGATCTTAATAATACACAAAAATGACCGTAGCTGCTTAGTTACAGTTTTGTCTAGAATGTTAAAGGCTTGATGCTTACATATGCAAATTTAATAGTTTTGTTATTGTGAAAGATTAAATCTACTGTCAAAAAACCCTCTTTTATTCTTAAGTCTGTTGTTGCACTGAACACAGTTTATATATACATTTTCAAACAGTATGTTTTTAACAGCCTGCAGTCATGAGCGTTATAAGGTTTAAAGGGTGAAGAGCAGTTCTGACATACAGGGCATCAATGTATTCACCTCCCAGCTATAACCCAGCAAAATCCACAGCTGTTGTTAAATAAAGACTACACATTAAAAATACTTGAAATTAAATGTATTAAATGTCAGAGACCTATGTCAAATGGACAAAAACAGTAATAAGAATTACTGAAGGTATAGTAATGTTGTCTTTTAAAAGATTCTGTTGGGCTGTTTTAGCGCCACATTGTCAATATTAGTCTATAAGCAGTGCATACCAGCCTATAATAAATCTAATGAAAAAGTAAAATGATCAGTTTAAGTTTAATCGGAAGCTTTATTTATTAGATGTTAGATATTAGTAAAGTATTATACTTGCAAGACAATCTTTACATTTTGTTACATTATATACTTGTTACAATTACTGCAGTTGTTAATCTTACATCAAAGTAATTACTCTTTTACAAATATATACAGAATTTAGCTCATATTTAACATTAATTAATTAATTCATTAATTATCTGTTTTATCACCACTTAATCTTATTCAGGGTCACAGTGGGTACAATTCACTGGGAAAAAGATAGAAAACACCAAGGACAGTGGGGGGAAACCTGAGCACCCAGGAGGAAACCCACGCAGACATGGGGAGAACATGCAAACTGCATACAAAAAGGACCCGGACCACTGCATTTGGGGATATATACGTATATGTATATATATACACTGATTAGCCATAACATTAAAACCACATCCTTGTTACTACACTCACTGTCCATTTTATCAGCTCCACTTACCATATAGAAGCACTTTGTAGTTCTACAATTACTGACTGTAGCCCATCTGTTTCTCTACATACTTTTTAGCCTGCTTTCACACTGTTCTTCAATGGTCAGGACTCCCACAGGACCACCACAGAGCAGGTTGTATTTAGGTGGTGGATCATTCTCAGCACTGTAGCGACACTGACATGGTGGTGGTGTGTTAGTGTGTGTTGTGCTGGTTTGAGTGAATCAGACATAGCGCAGCTGTGTCTAACACACCACCACCATGTCAGTGTCACTGCAGTGCTGAGGATGACCCACCATCCAAATAACACCTGCTCTGTAGCGGTCCTGGGAAAGTCCTGACCATTGAAGAACAGCATGAAAGGGGGATAACAAAGCATGTAGAGACGCAGATGGACCACAGTCAGTGATTGTAGACCTACAAAGTGCTTCTATATGGTAAGTGGAGCTGATAAAGTAAACAGTGAGTGTAGAAACAAGGAGGTGGTTTTAATGTTATGCCTGATCGGTGTATGTACTGTATATGTATATACAGTATATATATATATATATATTATAAAAAAAAACTTTTTCTAAAACCTACTTTATAAATCACTTCTGCAGTTTACTGTCAAGCGGTGGCAGAGAGTGACATTTTATTTCATACATCTATTTAAGGGTTGCTGTGGGAAAACACAGGGCACAAGGCGGGAATACCTTGGGCAGGGTGCCAACCAATAAAGGGTTCAGCTTATATTTTTTGACCCAGAAGTATGCTCCTTTTTTCCAGTCATAGAAAAAGAACTGTTGCAGTCAGTGTAATTCCAAATGACATACATTCCTCAAAAGTATGTACACTTTTAACTGTACACTGAGAGTCATTAGCGTTTAACTGTTAACAGCACTTAAGTAAACTAAGCTGCCATCTTATTACATTTTCTATTTGTTATTCAATTGTATCTAATTTTATTTACCCCACTTGTTGTAGAGTCTCTTATTGCTATCCTGCAGGCCTGATATTTCATTCTATTGCATATATAAATTTAATTAAAAGCACAGACACGCATACAAATACACACACAGACCAAGTGAGCGTTGGCAGTTTGAAGCATCGACTGAATAAAATGAAGCAGGCTCCACCTTAAGGGAGTGAAGAAAGAGAGAAAGAGCTGGAAAACAAAAAGAAAAGACTGATTCTTCAGGTCCGTGTCCTCTTCAGATGGTGCAGCCAAGTGTGCAATAACAGAAAGAGAGAGAGAGAGAAAGAGAGAGAGAGAGAGAGAGAGAGAGAGAGAGAGAGAGAGAGAGAGAGAGAGAGAGAGATGCCTTGATGCCTAAGAGGATACACAATACATTTTCTTCAGTCTTTTTGTTTTGTAACTGTGTTCAATGAAGCAGCAGATCTAAAATAGGCAGAATATTTGATTTCTGCTGTGTGCTAATTTTTAGGTCTTAACCACTGTAAAAACCCATTACATGAGCTGTATTGAGGCTTCAGCCACCCCCTTCCCTGACAAACACACACACACACACACACATATACATATACACATCCATACATACACACTTTGCTCAGCTTTGTGAATTGAATGCAAAATAGAGTTTTCATTTAATTCACCCTTTGTAATTGCTTGATTTCTTCTAGGTTTCAGTTGAATATAAGGCCTTCCTGGAGTAACAAGCCAAGAACACACATATTCAGACACTGTGGAATTCTAACCAGAGCTAAGGAAGGAAAACAATTAAAAAGTGGTTGTGAGTTTTAGGCTTAATATTGAAGGTTCATTACATGTTAATAAAATGCAAAAAATATAATTTCAATTATATTATTATTATTATTATTATTATTATTTTACATTTCATTATTATATTATATAAAAATATAATTTCTATTATATTGTATTATATTATATTATTATTAATAATTTTATCATTATTATTTTATATTTTATCATTATATTATATAAAAATATAATTTCAATTATGTTATATTATTATTATTATTATTATTATTATTATTAAAGTATATTATTATATTATATAAAAATATAATTTCAATTATGTTATATATTATTATTATTATTATTATTATTATATTTTATTATTATAATTTATAAAAAATATAATTTAAATTATATTATTATTATTATATATTAGGGCGGCACGGTGGCTAAGTGGGTAGTACTGTCACCTCACAACAAGAGTGGGTTCGATCCCCAGGTGGGGTGGTCTGGGTCCTTTCTGTGTGGAGTTTGCATGTTCTGCTAGTGTCTGCGTGGGTTTCCTCTGGAAGCTCCGGTTTCCTCCCACAGTCCAAAAACATGCAGTCAGGTTCATTGGAGACACTGAAATTGCCCTATAAGTGAATGGGTGTGTATGTATGTGTGTCTGCCCTGCGATGGACTGGCATCCCGTCCAGGGTGTTGCTGTGTGCCTTGCGCCCATTGAAGAGCTGGGATGGACTCCAGCACCCCCCCTCGCGACCCTAATTGTGTATAAGCGGATAAGAAAATGAATGAATGAATTATTATATTATTATATGATATGATATGATATGATATGATATGATATGATATATTAGATTATATAAAAATATAAATTCAATTATATTATATTTTAAAAATATAATTTCAATGATGCTCTTATCCTAATTGGTATAAATCCCAATGTGCCATTTTCAACACACTATCAAAGTATCATGATATCAGAGTATTCATCAAAACCAAGATAAAACCCACATGGACACGGGGAGAACATACAAACTTCATACAGAAAGGACCCTGACCACTCCATCTGGGGACTCCAGATGAATCCAGAACCTTCTTGCTGTAAGGCAACAGTGCTCCCCACCGAGCCACTGTGTCACCCCCTAAAACCTACTTTTCCTAAAACCTACTTCATAAATCACTTTTGCAGTTTACTGTCAAATAGTGGCCGAGAATGACATTCTATTTCCTACACCTATGTCAGGGTTGTTGTGGGAAAACTGTGGGCAAAAGGCAGGAACACCCTGGGCAGGGTGCCAACCATTAAAGGGCTTCAGCTTATATTTTATGACCAAAAGGATGCTCCTTTTTTCAGAACTGTTTCATTTCATTTCACCCTTTGTAATTGCTCGATTTCTTCTAGGTTTCAGTTGAATAAAAGGCCTTCCTGGAAGAACAAGCCAAGAACACACATATTCAGACACTGTGGAATTCTTACTAGAGGTTAGGAAGGAAAACTGCAAAGTCAGTAACCCCTGAGAATACACTGAATACAATTAAAAAGTGGTTGTGAGTTTTAGGCTTAATTGTTTATTAAGTTTATTGCATGTTAATAAAGATGCAAAAATATAATTTCAATTATATTATTATTATTATTATAATAATTATTATTATTATAATTTTTTATATTATTATATTTTTTATTACAGTATATTATATAAAAATATAATTTCAATTATATATATATATATATATATATATATTAAAATATAATTTCAATTTTGTTATATTATATTATTATTATTGATATATATAAATATAATTTCAATTATATTATATTATTATATCATTATATGATATGATATGATATTATTATACAAAAATATAATTTCAATTATATTTTATATTATATAATATTTCCTAATAAATCCTAATGCACCATTTTCAACACATCATCATACCAAAGTATCATGATATCAGAGTATTCGTCAAAACCGGGAGAAAACCCACATGGACACAGGGAGAACATGCAAACTTCATACATAAAAGACCTCCATCTGGGGACCTAATCCAGAACCTTCTTGCTGTAGGGCAACAGTGCTCCCCACAGAGCCACCGTGTCACCCCCTAAAACCTACTTTTTCTAAAACCTACTTCATAAATCACTTCTGCGGTTTACTGTCAAGTGGTGGCAGAGAGTGACATTTTATTTCCTACATCTATGTCAGGGTTGTTGTGAGATCACACTGGGCACAAGGCGGGAACACCCTGGGCAGGGTGCCAACCATTAAAGGGCTTCAGCTTATATTTTATGACCCAAAAGTATGCTTCTTTTATCCAGTCATGGAAAAAAACTGCTGCAGATCCATTTCATTTCATTTCACCCTTTGAAATTGCTTGGTTTCTTCTAGGTTTCAGTAGAATATAAGGCTTTCCTGTGAGAACAAGCCAAGAACACTGTAAAATTCTTAGGAAAACTGCAAAATTAGTAACCCCTGACCTTAGACCCTGGAGCAGTAAGACACCAACACTATTTGCTTGCTGCACCCTCATGCCACCCTGGGAAGAGTGTGAATACAATTAAAAAGTGTTTTAAGTTTTAGGCTTAATAAGTTTATTGCATGTTAATAAAATGCAAATAATATATTATCAATTCATTAAAGATGCACTTATCCTATTTGGTATAAATCCTAATGTGCCATTTTTAACACATTATGATACCAAAGTATCATGATATCAAAGTATTCGTCAAAACTAATGGATACTGACACCCCCAAAGTGGTTGAGCCAGCTACTTGTACACAATAATAATCTGGATTCTCAGTCAATAATATTATATTATTAAAAAGTGCCATCAAGTCCAACTGTTGGCGACCATATACGTAGATAGTGTTTCTCCACTCTTCTTTTTGGGTGTTCAGTATGACTGGTTTGATACCACTTTTTTATGTCCGTTACCGATACTGCAAATTAAGTATCTGCCGATACCGATACCAATCCGATACCGTCATTTCTCCTCTCAAACAACTAAGCAGTAATAATACATGTCTCAGTGCACCATGGTTAAACTAGCTATCTAAATAACAATGCTCAGACTGTGAAACAAATATTCTAAAGGAATAAATACAGAACCTACAACATCACAGTTATGCAAAACTGTTGTTTTTATTTTCACTTTTACACAGAACATTTAGCAGCATTTTTGGTTTCACTTACGTTCGAGCTGTTGTTCACGTGACACATCTCGCTTTACGGAGTGTCATCCAAAGTGTCTACAATTGGAAGATGTGGATGTCAGTCAAACACGATGGACCAATTAGAATTGACGCAGAGTTCTTAGATTATTAAAAACCAAAGCACGATTATTAAAAAAGAGGACATCTCTGGCTAAACGGGAAACGGTGTAGTTTGTTTTATTTTCTAACACTAATGGATTAATGGTTGAGGATGTGAAATATCTCCAAGCCAGGACAATTGCTTTTTATCTCAGGTGAGCATTTTTTTCATTTATAAAGCAATTTTTATTGTGTTTAAACAGTGTTTTTAGATGTGGCAGTAATATATGATTTTTTAAATGCTAAATGTTTAAGTAGATCAGTGTGTTTTAGTTTCTGAATGGAGATGAGTTGGAGTTCGGAGTTGCAGATGAGTTGTAGATCACTGGCACATGTTAACGATGTCATCAAGATGCACCTTGTTATGGCTGTTGCCGAGTGAGCTGGCAATAAACGGCGCTCTGTTGGAACGTATCTTTGTGTGTTATTTGCTTTACATACAAACAATGGCCTTATTTACATTAAGTGTTATTTACATTAAGCATCAGTATCGGATTACACGTTTTTTTCCTTCCGATATCCAATCCAGTGATTTGGGCCAATATCGGACCGATACAGAGTATTGGATCGGTGCCAGCCCTAGTGTTCAGACTTCTTAATGGTTCGTACACAGTTTCTCTAGTTGTAATCATCCATCATGTTGCTGGCCATCCTCTTCATCTTTTACCTTCCAACTCTTCAGACATAATTGTGTTTTCCAATATACTGGTTCTTTTTATAATATGTTCAAAGTTAGATAGCTTTAGTTTGGTGTCTGGGCTTTAAAATAAGAGATTTTTATTTATTTGGCCGAGGATCAATTTGTCTTCTTTGCTATCCAACGTACTCTCAAAAGCATTCGCCAGCACCAAGGTTTAAAGGCATTGATATTCTGCCCCACTATTTTATTGTCTAGCTCTCACTTCTGTAAGAAAACAAAGAGATACCATAGTCTGGACAATTCTGATCTTTGGAGAGACAAACCTTTACATCTAAAAATCATTTCCAGTTCTTTCATTCCTGTTCTGCCAAGTGAAGTGCCAGTCTGTGTCATTATTCTTGACTGCAGGATACTTTGTTTTTAATAATTGATCCCAGTAAAAAAGACAAAAGACTATATCCTGTTTACTGCCTGGCAGTTCAATCGAATCCTCTTCAGAATCTTAAAATATTTTCTTTGCAATGTTATCCATTCCTGTGCATTTTTTTGACAGTGATCTCAAAGCCTGTCTGACTTTATTCTCGAGCAATGAAGGTTCTTCTATGTAGTTAAGATCAACAAAAGTGTCTTGTGTGTTCCATCTATCATTGTTAGGTCAGTTATGACCTGTCCATTGACACCCTTTAGCATACCAACTCAAGGTGAAATTCATTCCTGATCTTACATATATAATGGAAAACAATTATTGTTTTATATGTTTGTTTCCATCTAAACTGATCACCCATAACATTAAACCCACCTCGTTGTTTCTACATTCACTGTCCATTTTATCAGTTCCACTTACCATATAGAAGCACTTTGTAGTTTTACAATTACTGACTGTAGTCCATCTGTTTCTCTACATACTTCTTTAGCCTGCTTTCACCCTGTTCTTTAATGGTCAGGACCCCCACAGGGCAGGTATTATTTAGGTGGTGGATGATTCTCAGCACTGCAGTGACACTGACATGGTGGTGGTGTGTTAGTGTGTGTTGTGCTGGTATGAGTGGATCAGACACAGCAGCGCTGCTGGAGTATTTAAATACCGTGTCCACTCACTGTCCACTCTATTAGACACTCCTACCTGGTTGATCCACCTTGTAGATGTAATGTCAGAGACGATCGCTCATCTATTGCTGCTGTTTGAGTTGGTCATCTTCTAGACCTTCATCAGTGGTCACAGGACGCTGCCCATGGGCCGCTGTTGGCTGGATGTTTTTGTTTGGTGGACTATTCTCAGTCCAGCAGTGACAGTGAGGTGTTTAAAAACTCCATCAGCATTTCTGGATCTGATACACTCATGCCAGCACAACACACACTAACACACCACCACCATGTCAGTGTCACTGCAGTGCTGAGAATGATCCACCACCTAAATAATATCTGCTCAATGGTGGTCCTGGAAGAGTTCTGACCTGTGAAGAACAGCATTAAAGGGGGCTAACAAAGCATGCAGGGAAACAGATGGACTACAGTCAGTAATTGTAGAACTACAAAGTGCTTCTATATGGTAAGTGGAGCTGATAAAATGGACAGTTAGTGTAGAAACAAGGAGCTAAATGCGAACAATGTAAATGATTGTTTTTCTTAGTTTAACTAGGAGCTTGAACATTAGATGTCTGTTGTCCGTTCAACAGTCATTGCCTTTGCAGTTACAATTGATCATTTAAAGTTCCGATTGTGTATCTAGCTACATCTTACACACAGCTATACTCAGAACACTCCTCAGCTCTTCCTCAGCAACAAGGTGAGTGTACCCTGAGGGTACAATCTTCTGCCACTAGAACAACAGTCATTCTGTTGTTCCTATCCATTTGGTGGTTCTTGGTAGAGGACAGAAGTGGTTTACCATTGCCTTCTTCAGTGCAGTTGAATTGATAACATTGCCTTTGTACCCTTTTGTGATCATTTGTTTCTGACATCGCCCTATATTGCTGCTGCCTATTTTAGGCTCAGTCTGGCACTTCTGCTAAGACTATCTGCCATGGGAGACCCTAACAGAAGATAAAACTCCCAGCATAGCTATCTGCTTTCATGGAAGCATGCAAGTCTTCTCACCTTAACAAAGTACCCCATAATGAGAAGTTATTCAATATTACATAATTAAAAACTATATTCACCATTTATATTGCGTCTTGAAATGTACATAACCCAAAGGAACATTGTTATTACTGTATTTTATCATGGTGCATTTACATTTAAATGTTTCAGATCTTCCAACTACGCGGCAGGGTGGCTCGGTGGGTAGCACTGTCGCCTCACAGCGAGACTGTCTGGGTCCTTTCTGTGCAGAGTTTGCATGTTCTGCCCGTGCCTGTGTGGGTTTCCTCCGGGAGCTCCGGTTTCCTCCCACAGTCCAAAAACATACAGTCAGGTTAATTGGAGACACTGAATTGCCCTATAGGTGAATGGGTGTGTGTATGTGTGTGGTGTGTGTATATGTATGTGTGTCTGCCCTGTGATGGACTGGCGCCCTGTCCAGGGTGTTACTGTGTGCCTTGCGCCCATTGAAAAGCTGGGACAGGCTCCAGCACCCCCCCCTCCCGAGCCTAATTGGATTAGCGGTTAAGAAAGTGAGTGAGGGAGTGAGTGAGTGAGTGAGTGAGTGAGTGAGTGAGTGAGTGAGTGAGTGAGTGAGTGAGTGAGTGAGTGAGATCTTCCAACTAATTTACATCTTTTAAATGATCATTACATTAATTGAAAATAAAGATTTATTCAAAACCTATATCACCCATGTGAAAAGGTCATCATCCCCTAAGCCTAATACCTGGTTGAGCCACTCCTGCGATAAGTCTTTTACATAACTGCAAGGAATTTTGGCCCACTCTTCTATGCAGAAATGTTTGGCAACATTGGGAGTTTTTTGAGTGGGAACTGCCCATTTAAGGTCTTGTCACAAAGAATTAATGGGATTCAAGTCAGACTTTGACTCAGCCACTGCAAAACCTTAATTTTTTTATCTTTTTAGCCATTCAGAGATGGACTTGCATGTGTTTGAGCTTAAATTCACAAACTGACTAGCAGACTTATTCAGGATTGTCTGATAAAGAGCTTGTTCAGGTCCTGTAGCCAGCAAGACGGCCTCGTGCAAGCAGGTCTGGTGGTGGAGAGTGAAGTGTATGTTGCAGTCAAAGCAAAGAAGCAGGCAATCAAGGCATGGGATCAACAAAGGCATTACAGCAACCTCTAGCAATACAAAGAGCTAAAAATCGGCAGCAAAGCATGACATGGCAGCCGCACTGAGATAGCACTATCACAGTCAATACAACCAGCTAGATACGCCTGAGGGTACAAATCGACTCCTTCACCAAAGCCTGTCATCAGAAGACCCATGAAACTGGATGCCAACCATCAGCCACCCACAAACCAACAGCCATACAACAGCACTGTTAAGATTATTATGCAATAAGGAATTCCCACAGCCACCACTTCCAGAGGCTGAACCAATCCCAGGAACTGGGTCACCCATTACTAACCAAGATGACATAACAGCCACCAAAAAGATGGGGAATGGCAAAGAAACCAGCTTGTACATATACCATTGCAAGTCTGGAAGCTGCTGAGCCAGCGAGGTGCAGAGGCCCTGTTGGTCCATCATTGCCAAAGGCTGCCCACCCCTAATCTGACTGACAAGTACCACGGTCCCCAAATAGAAGAGCAAGGGAGAATTTAGGGAGTACTCCAGCTACCATCTGAACTGCACCAAGAATCAGTGCTTTTACCTATGTTGTTCATCTGTGCATAGACACAGCCACCAAAGACATCCAGTTGTAAAATCTACCAGTTACTAATGTTGTCTTAATTGTATGCAACCCCAAATCAGAAAAAGTTGGGACAGCATGGAAAATGCAAAAAATAAAAAAACACAGAGTTCCTTACATTTACTTTGACTTTTATTTGATTGCAGACAGGATGAACCTGAGATATTTCATGTTTTATCTGCTCAACTTCATTTAATTTATTAATAAACATCCATTCCTGCATTTCAGGCCTGCAACACATTCCAAAAAAAGTTGGGACAGTAGAGCATTTACCACTTTGTAATGTTGCCATTCCTTTTCACCACACTTAAAAGACATTTTGGCACTGAGGATACCAAGTGATTTAGTGTTTCAGCTTTTAGTTTGTCCCATTCTTCCTGCAAACACGTCTTAAGATGTACAACAGTACAGGGTCGTCGTCACATTTTCTCTTTCAAAATTCTATATTAAGGACAGGTCAGGACTGCAGGCAGGCTAGTCCAGTACCCATACCCTCTTATGCCGCAGCCATGCCTTTGTAATGTGTGCAGCATGTGGTTTTGCTTTGTCTTGTTGAAAAATGCATGGACGTCCCTGGAAAAGATGACGTCTTGGCAGCAGATGTTGCTCTAAGATCTCAATGTACTTTTCTGCATTAATGCTGCATCACAGCAGTGTAAATGACCTTTGCCAAAGGCACTGACACAGCCCCATACCATGACAGACCCTGGCTTTTGGACTTGTTGCTCATAACAGTCTGGATGGTCCTTTTTGTCTTTGGTCCGGAGCACACGGCATCTATTTTTTCCAAAAAAGACCTGGAATGCTGATTCATCTGACCACAATACACGTTTCCACTGTGTGATGGTTCATCCTAGATGCCTCCAAGCCCAGAGAAGTCAACGCCGCTTCTGGACATGGTTAACATAAGGCTTCTGTTTTGCACAGTAAAGTTTTAAGTGGCATTTGTGCAGTAACTCTGTATTGTAGTGCTTGACAAAGGTTTGCCAAAGTAATCCCTCATCCATGTGGTTATATCAGCTATTGTTGAGTGGCGGGTCTTGATGCAGTGCCATCTGAGGGATCGAAGATCAGAGGCATTCAGTTAAAGCTTGCGCCCTTGGCCTTCATGCACTGAAATTCCTCCTAATTCCTTGAATGGTTTAATGATATTATGCACTGTAGAGGGAGAAATATGCAAATCCCTTCCAATCTTTCTTTGAGGTTCATTGTTTTTAAAGATTTCAATCATTTTCTCACACATTTGTTGACAAACTGGAGATCCTCTGATCATCTTTGCTCATCCAAGACTCAGCCTTTCCTGGATGCTGCTTTTATAACAAACCATGATTACAATCACCTGTTGACATCACCTGTTTGGAATCACATCATTATTTAGTTCTTTCACCTCATTACAAGCCCTAAATTGCCCCGTGCCAACTTTTTTTGGAATGTGTTGCAGGCCTGAAATGCAGGAATGGAGATATATTAATAAATTAAATGAAGTTGAGCAGATAAAACATGAAATATCTCAGGTTCATCCTGTCTGCAATTAAATAAAAGTCAAAGTAAATGTAAGAAACACTGCATTTTTATTTTATTTGCATTTTCCATACTGTCTCAAATTCTTCTGATTTGGGGTTGTATTAAAGAAGGAATTGGGAGGGGGTATATAATTTTTCACAGCACTGTAGCTATAGTAACTACACTAAATGAACATGGTTTGCTAGCTGGATGCCACAAAATGGTATTATGTTAACATATGTTTAATTGGTACCTTCAAATATTTATCCTGATTACTTTATTAAGTTAATACAGACTTAATTAACTTGATATTTTTGTTTTAAAATGCAAATGTTTTCTAGCTCCTAGCACTCCACACAAGTAAATTATACTTAATATACTTACATTTAATTAGATGCAACCACACACACACACAGACATTTAAACTGTGCTGAGCCAGTCGAAACAAAATAGATGTAATTAATATAGTGATTTGACTGAGGCTCAATTATTTATACTGTAAATGTAATATTGACATACATTCAATGTAATTCAACAGTATAAATGTTATTTAAACACATACAGTGAAATGTATTGCCTTAGTGATCAAGTCAATCCCAGCATTCAGTGCGGCATCACGGGGGAAGGTCGTTTTGGCAAGACGCGAAGCGGAGTGCCTAAAACGTCTTTCCCCGTGATAAAATCATAGCAGTAACGCACGGTCTCGAGTGGCTTATTGCTTTTCTAAAACGGCGGTCAACATAAAACATAATAAAATACAACAATGTTCAATAAATAAATGTTTTTATTTACAAAAACACTTATAAAAAGCATTCTTCCGCGAAATCACGTAGTCCGTTAACAGTGTTGCTAGGCAACATGAGGGCGAACATAACATTCACTTTTTCTTTTCAGTGGTATTAATATGGAATGACGTGAGGTGGTCGTAGGTGTGCGTTTATCGGGGATTTTACAACGGCTTCGAACGCGGCTCAGCCAATCAGATTTTAGGACCGGAACTATCCGTTTTATAATATTGATTTCTAACTTGTATAAACTTGCACAAGTGTTTTTATTTGCAAGTTTGGACTTGTCAGCGAATGTAACCGTTTTCGGTACACGAAGAGAGATGTTAGTTGACATGCTAGCGTGCTGTGCCACCCCATCCCATTGGTTTGAATGGCAAGATGCTAAATGCTAAATTTGATGGAATCGCTGTCTAAGTAGCACGTTCGAATAACCTGCCTCAATGTCAATGACTTATTAGAATACTCTCTACTGAGGCAGCTGCCTATGTAGGCAGTAAGACATTAAGGCAGCTCCCTATATTTTCAAACACACCCTTTATATACTCCTTCTGGAAGTTGAATGCCACTGTCCAGTCAACTGTTAGTGCTGATATTGTAAAGGGGGAAATGCCAAGGAGCAACACCAGCTATTCAAGTAATTTTCCTTGAAATATGAAGACATTTTGAAAAGGAATGTTATGCCTTCTGTGGTGAAATTCAACCTTTGTGATTATTTGACTTTGCAGTATAATAATGATCCCAAACACACTTCTAAGTCAACCAAGCTTGGCTGAGAAGTAAGTCCTGGAATATCCTGGCTTTTTCAGTCTCCAAATTAAATCCTATAGATTTTCTTTTTTTCTCAGATCCCCTAATCTAGTTGTATCTGAATACCCTGATTGCGTTACATTTGACCTATACCGATACAACCCTCCACTGCTGACTGAGTCGCTTTGCAACTGACACACGCCCCCTCCGACACGTGTGCATTACCGACTGCCTCTTTTCACCTGCACAAGGTGAGTTCATATGCGGATCAGCCTTGTGTACGGAGAGTCACACCCTGATCAACGCATTATTCCCCACCTCTGTGCAGGCGGCAGACATCGTAATTGCACCACTTAAGAGGAACCCTGGTCTGGCTTATCCCACCCTAAAGAACAGCCAATCGTTGTTCATGTGGCCGCCCAGCCCAGCCAGATGGCAGAGCTGAGATTTGATACGATGTAGTTAAAATCCCAGCTCTGGTGTGCTAGTGTACTTTACCATAGAAGATTTTTGGTGGGATTTAAAGAAAGCAGTTGCTGCAAGTAAGTCATCAAACCTCAATGAGCTGGAAGTTTTTGAACAAGAAGACTGAATGAAGATTCTATCAGAAATTTGTTAGCAAAATAGCTTTTAATGTAAGTAATATTGAATATTTCCAATTAACAAATATATAATACACCGATCAGACATAACATTAAAACCACCTCCTTGTTTTTACACTCACTGTCCTTTTTATCAGCTCCACTTACCATGTATGAGCACTTTGTATTTCTACAATTACTTACTGTAGTCCATCTGTTTATTTGCATGCATTGTTAGCCCCCTTTTATGCTGTTCCTCAATGGTCAGGAATCTCCCAGGGCCACTACAGAGTAGATATTATTTAGGTGGTGGATCATTCTCAGCACTGCAGTGACACTGACATGGTGGTGTGTTAGTGTGTTTTGCTGATATGAGTGAATAAGACACAGCAGCGCTACTGGAGTTTTTAAATACTGTGTCCACTCACTGTCCACTCTATTAGACACTCCTACCTAGTTGGTTCACCTTGTAGATGTAAAGTCAGAGACGATCGCTTATCTATTGCTGCTGTTTGAGTTGGTCATCTTCAAAATCTAATAGAGTGGACAGTGAGTGGACACAGTATTTAAAAACTCCAGTAGCGCTGCTGTGTCTTATTCACTCATATCAGCAAAACACATTCAAAATTTTGTCACAGGACGCTGCCCACAGGGCGCTGTTGGCTGGATATTTTTGGTTGGTGGATTATTCTCAATCCAGCAGTGACAGTGAGGTGTTTAAAAACTCCATCAGTGCTGCTGTGTCTTATCCACTCATACCAGCACAACACACACTAACACACCACCACCATGTCAGTGTCACTGCAGTGCTGACAATAATCCACCACCCAAATAATACCTACTCTGTAGTGGTCCTGGGAGAGTCCTGACCATTGAAGAACAGCATGAAAGAAGGCTAAAAAAGTATGTAGAGAAACAGATGGACTACAATCAGTACAGTCAGTCATTAGCTAGTAAACTTAAATGGTAAAAAATGGCACTAAGTAGATGAATGCACAAGGGATGTGTTAAGTGTACAGAAAACATCAGAAGATAACCATAATTTGCCTGAATGTGCTGGCAGGGCATGTCTGGCTGTTATTTTATTCAGAATGCCTGCAGGCAAGAAAAAATATTCCAGACTGTTGAAAAACAGTGAGATCAGAGACCTACCACACACTATAAAAACACATTCGCTTTCTCACTCTGTCTTACTCAGTCTCATTTACTCAGTATTGCTTGCACACTCAATATTTTACACTCCAGCCTTCTCGGGCATAATGTCTGGTAAGGACTGAACAAATGAATGTAAACATGCTGCTCTTGATATGTGACAGCCTGCAAAATGTGGGTAAAGTAAAGTATTTGAAGTCTAGTGACAGCATGTAGGACAACAGTGTCATGTTTGATTTCCTTGTTTTTCTAAATGACAGATGAGGCACTAAAGCAAGAAGCTCCTGTGTGAGGGTATTTTATCAATGTCTACACCAATCAGTCCTCCTCCTTTGTCTTAATTATTATTTAGTGGAAATATATTGTGATGTACTGGAACAAAACATGTAACACCTTGACCAACAAATGCTTATATATGTACACCAATGAGGCATAGCATTATGACCACCTTCCTTATATTGTTTTGATCCCCGTTTTGCTGCCAAAACAGCCCTGCAACTGTGATGCACTGTGTATTCTGACACCTTTCTATCAGAACCAGCATTAACTTCTTCAGCAATTTGAGCTACAGTACCTCATCTGTTGGAACAGACCACACAGGCCAGCCTCCGCTCCCCATGTGCAACCCCACAAGAGCCTCACAAGAGCTGCAGTTTTGGAGATGCTCTGACCCAGTTGTCTAGCCATTTCAATTTGGCCCTTGTCGAACTCGCTCATTTTTCTTGTTTCTAACAAATCAACTTTGAGGATTAAATGTTCACTCGCTGCCTAATATATCCCACCCACTAACAGGTGCCATGATGAAGAGATAATCAGTGTTATTCACGTCACCTGTCAGTGGTCATAATGTTATGCCTAGTCAGTGCAGTGTACTGTATATTTCCCTTATGTCTCATATATAAACCCTGCTTACCTAAAGCCAAGTTTATCAGGTATGCCAACCATAAAGGTGCGCTATATAAATATATATGTATGTACAGTGGGGCCAAAAAGTATTTAGTCAGCCACTGATTGTGCAAGTTCTCCTACTTAGAAAGATGAGAGAGGTCTGTAATTTTCATCATAGGTACACTTCAACTATGAGAGACAAAATGAGAAAAAAAAATCCAGGAAATCACATTGTAGGATTTTTAAAGAATTTATTTGTAAATTATGGTGGAAAATAAGTATTTGGTTAATAACAAAAGTTCAACTCAATACTTTATAACATAACCTTTGTTGGCAATGACAGAGGTCAAACGTTTCCTGTAAGTCTTCACCAGGTTTGCACACACTGTAGCTGGTATTTTGGCCCATTCCTCCATGCAGATCTCCTCTAGAGCAGTGATGTTTTGGGGCTGTCGCTGGGCAACACGGACTTTCAACTCCCTCCACAAATTTTCTATGGGGTTGAGGTCTGGAGACTGGCTAGGCCACTCCAGGACCTTGAAATGCTTTTTACGGAGCCACTCCTTCGTTGGCCGAGCGGTGTGTTTGGGATCATTGTAATGCTGGAAGACCCAGCCACGTTCCATCTTCAATGCTCTCACTGATGGAATGAGGTTTTGGCTTAAAATCTCACGATACATGGCCCCGTTCATTCTTCCCTTAACACGGAGCAGTCGTCCTGTCCCCTTTGCAGAAAAACAGCCCCAAAGCATGATGTTTCCACCCCCATGCTTCACAGTAGGTATGGTGTTCTTGGGATGCAACTCAGCATTCTTCTTCCTCCAAACACGACGAGTTGAGTTTTTACCAAAAAGTTCCATTTTGGTTTCATCTGACCACATGATATTCTCCCAATCCTCTTCTGGATCATCCATATGCTCTCTGGCAAACTTCAGACGTGCCTGGACATGTACTGGCTTAAGCAGGGGGACACGCCTGGCACTGCAGGATTTGAGTCCCTCTCGGCGTAGTGTGTTACTGATGGTAGCCTTTGTTACTTTGGTCCCAGCTCTCTGCAGGTCATTCATCAGGTCCCTCCGTGTATTTCTGGGATTTTTGCTCACCGTTCTCATGATCATTTTGACCCCACGGGATGAGATCTTGCGTGGGGCCCCAGATCGAGGGAGATTATCAATGGTCTTGTATGTCTTCCATTTTCTTACAATTGCTCCCACAGTTGATTTATTCACACCAACCTGCTTGCCTATTGTAGATTCACTCTTCCCAGCCTGGTGCAGGTCTACAATTTTCTTCCTGGTGTCCTTCGACAGCTCTTTGGTCTTGGCCATGGTTGAGTTTGGAGTCTGACTGTTTGAGGCTGTGGACAGGTGTCTTTTATACAGAAAACGAAGTCAAACAGGTGCCATTAATACAAGTAACGAGTGGAGGACAGAAGAGCTTCTTAAAGAAGAAGTTACAGGTCTGTGAGAGCCAGAAATCTTGCTTGTTTGTGGGTGACCAAATACTTATTTTCCACCATAATTTACAAATAAATTCTTTAAAAATCCTACAATGTGATTTCCTGGATTTTTTTTCCTCATTTTGTCTCTCATAGTTGAAGTGTACCTATGATGAAAATTATAGACCTCTCTCATCTTTCTAAGTAGGAGAACTTGCACAATCAGTGGCTGACTAAATACTTTTTGGCCCCACTGTATATGTATATATTTGCTAACAATTTCATCCTGGTCAAGGTTTTGGTGGGTCCAATGGCACCCAAAAACACTGGGCACAAGAAATACCCAATAAATAAGGTTGTAGTCTTTTACAGGAAAACAGTTACACATGTACTCACTTACATCAAGGAAAAACTTAAATCATTTAAATCTATCAATCCATCTATTTGCAAAAAGTTGCCCGAAAACTGGAGTATCCACAGTAACAGGACGCACAGACAAACTCCTCACAAAGTATCCAGAGTTAGTAAAGAACCCAGATCATTATAACACATGTTTGAACCACCAAATGTTTGAACTTTGTAAGCATAATGTTGTTGACTGCTGATCATTTGTTGCAAAGGGACAATTTGCTAATCACCCCTCTACCCTGTTTATCTATAAAAAAGGGACAGTCACAATACAATTCTCAGCTCATCACTAACACTGACATAGTGTGTTGTTTACACTGTATCTAACTGACACTGTTTTTCCTACATTTACTTCAAAATGGAATGTGTTTAAAATTGACAAAAAATGTGTTTAAAATGTGTTTTTGAGCTATATGTCCAATATTTGTTTTTATATATATGTACATGAAAAGCAGCAATGCTGTTTTGTACTGTTAAATATTTATTCATAATATACAGTGTGATCTACCTGGCAGTGCACTGAAATAGCAGGGAGTGTGGGTTCCTAACAGCAGAAGGTTCCAGTAGTCCTGTAGTCCTCACATGTTTGCGTGAGTTGTAAAATCTATTTTATCCTGGGGATAAGATTAATTCCAAAAGTAGTTTAATTATGTGCTTTACTGTTATGTTTTTATTTATGTTGTTTTTTTCTATTGTACAATTACAATTACCTAACGCTTTCTTATTACTAATATAATACACAAATCAATGTTTGGAAAACATTTGAAACCCATTCCAAATACATTCTATGTGAGGATGCTTGTTACCGATACTGAGTATTGACAAACATTATATGACAAGGCATTTGGGGACTAATTATGTGTTATGAGTTCAGGTGATTCAACCTCAGGCAACTCCATATTAATGCCCAAATATAATAATATAAAGTGAATCTTAAACTATGAATAATTGTGATGTTGAATAAAATATGGCTTCTAAGTTTAAATACAAAAAAAAAGTTTAAATAGTAAAGCTTGCATCTGTCACTGTCATTTTTGCTTAGTACCAGTTACTGGTTGCTACTCAGGTCTTTAATACTATAATAATAAGTTTGAATTTCTTTTTTACATTCTATTCATACATTTTCCCTTTTTCTTCCAAACTAGTCATATCCAATTCCCTAGTTGTATCTTTACTCCAATACTGCAGACCTCTACCAAACACATTGTGTGCAGTTGCCAACCACTTTTTGTCACCTGTCACATAAGGAGACATACACTGTTCTCCATTATTTACTTTTATTATTTATCTCTGTGCAGGCACCTTTGACATTAATGACATAAATTACAAAAATGGTAAAATACTTTAATTCTGTGCTTTTCTGTTATGTGTTTATTTATGTGTTTTTTTTCTTCTATTGTACAGTTACAATTACCTAACGCATTCTCTCTCTCTCTCTCTCTCTCTCTCTCTCTCTCTCTCTCTCTCTCTCTCTCTCACACTTTCTCTCTCACTGTCTTTCTCTCATAGCATCAGATCCAGTAAACTCGCAGTGCTCACCTCGCTCTGGTTCTTTGCAGCCTCTGCGGTTTTGACAGTCTCGTCCACCCCCCTCTCCCTTTCGCTTTAGACACCGCTGCTCTTTCATTACAGTTTCGGTTTATTTGGTTTCCCTTGTGATTGTATAAGGGAAGAGCCGGACATCGGGACAGGACTGACCTTTCCTCCGCGGTCATACCGAGAGAAAGAGAGCGGAACATACATCAGCAGCCAATCTCGAATTTTACCTATCAGCTACAACATCAAAGTAACAGCGCGGCGGTATTATAACGTCACAATTGCACAGCGTCATAGTGGCAACAGAGCTGCGCTGAGACGGACTGTAGCCGGAGCACACCGCCGGTGATGAGGATTGTTGCGTGCCTGCCGCATCTCTCTCGGATCGTGCAGAGAAAGCGGGCTGTTTCTGCACAGAGAGTTTACTAAGACGCAAGGAAGGAGCAAAGAAAATAAGAAAGCTGTTGTTCGGGGGTGGAATGAACCTGTTCAGTGCCATGTTCCTCCTGCTGATGTTAGCCTGCATTCCGTGTGAGGTAATGCGCGCTTTACATTTTAATGCATCTTCATTCCGCATAAGATTTTATTGAGTGGTTAATTACTGACCTGTAGGCTATCTGAACCTTGCAGAACAGACCTGCCTTTATATTGCTTTCATTTGATTCTACAGTGAGGCTGGTCGAACACTTGTGCATTATGGTAATTTATAGCATGGTGTTGAACGTGACTCTTTTAACAAGCTGTGCCACTGTACAGTGAAGTTGGATTGAGAAGGGTGCTTTATTAATGAAGGTGGAAGACTATTGCTTTATTCTTTATTCAATAACACTGTATATGCATGAGCACATGTGTGTGTGTGACCTCATGCATTACTGTTTGGGTTGATGCCCAGTCTGTATTTTAGTGTCTTAGACTCAAGTTGCCGGACTGTCTAAAGTGTGATGTATGTTACTATGAATGCCAAGCCATGGTATTACATTCACACTATACACCACACAGAAAGCTATTCAATAAACAGCTAAAGACAAGCTGTTTACTCATTTATTTATTAGGATTTTAACGTCATGTTTTACACACTTTGCTTACATTCATGACAGAAAGTCATGGTAGGTACTCATCACACAAGATTCATCAGTTCACAAGTTTAATGTCAAACACAGTCATGGACGATTTTGGATCTCCAATTCACCTCACTTGCATGTCTTTGGACTGTGGGAGGAAACCGAAGTTCCCGGAGGAAACCCGTGCAGACACGGTGAGAACATGCAAACTCCACACACAAAGGACCCAAACCGCCACTCCTGGGGAGTGAACCTAGGACCAAGCTGGTTACAAAAGATCACTCACTTACTGTCTTAACCGCTTATCCAATTAGGGTGGCGGGGGAAGGGGGGGCTGGAGCCTATTCCAGCTTTTCAATGGGCGCAAGGCACACAGTAACACCCTGGACGGGGCGCCAGTCCATCGCAGTGCAAACACACACACCCATTCACCTATAGGGCAATTAACTATCTCCAATTAACTTGACTGCATGTTTTTGGACTGTTGGAGGAAACCCGGAGCGCCCGGAGGAAACCCACGCAGATAAGGGGAGAACATGCAAACTCCACACAGAAAGGACCCGAACCGCCACTCCTGGGGTCTTTAAAATGCTCCCATAAAATATATTTAGCTATTGTGTATATCAAGTGTTTTCATCTTTTTGGCAGCCTGTTAATTTCAAGCAGCATTGCCACATTTGCATCTTGTTGCACTCCAGCTGAGTAATAGGTTATGCCTAAGTGCATTTAAAACTCTTGTTACAAAACTTAGTGAAACATGAAGTTGATGTGTCCTAGCTGAACCTTCATTTGTTTGAAACTAGTATTACCTGTGAAGTCCAACTGGTAAGAGGTTAACAAGAGATAATGCAACACCATGTTAATAGTTTATGTCAGTCTATAAGAGTCAATTCAGCCCTATAAAGAAACAGTCTAGCATATTTTACTTAATATTTAACTTAATCCTAATCCTAATGACCTGGAAATGAACCCTGTCTCTAGCTTTGTTCTGTGGAGTTTGGCAATATTTTTTGGTTTTCATGGTTTTCCTTTAGATACACCAGTTTTCTTTTTTGTACGTTGTACAACTAATCCAGTAGTAAATTGACATATCTAAATTGCCCCCAGGTTTGAGTGAGTGTGTGAATGTAGAAGTGTGTGATACCCTGTGGATGGACTGGTGCCTCATTTAGAGTGCATCTCCTCTTTGCACCCAGCATTACTTGATAGGCCCTGTAGCCTCTGTGATTCTGATCATAAAGAAGTGGTCAATTAAGATAAATAAATTAATAAATGAATAATAAAAGGAATGGTCTCTATTCACTGTAAGTGTAGAGCATGTCTGATCCTTACCCTGTATAGAAAATCTGCTAACTCATGTATTCTAAAAATGCAGTTTTATCCAGCAGAAACATTTTAAATATTAGAAAAAAATCCTGATTCAAAGTTATAACAATAACGCAGTTACACTCTGGATAGGAACCAGTTTTTCTGATATTTTAAATGTTTCCTAATGGATAAAACAACTGCATTTTTAGAATACAGATAGATAGCTGAAATACTAAAGTATCTATCTATCCATCCATCCATCTAGAAAACCTGCTAACTCTGTATTCTAAAAATGCAGTTGTTTTATCCATCCCAATTCAAAGTTATAACAATGACACTTTTAACAGTTACACTCTAGATAGAAAGCAGTTCATCACAGGGCATCACACACTTACCCATTAATTGACTAACAAGGATGTTTGGGTTCATAAAATGATACCATGTATTTTGGGTGAGGAGTATTTTTAATGTTACCATACACAATCTGGCATACGTCAAAAAAGGTAATGTAAATGTAATTGCTTTATACACTGATCAGCCATAACATTAAAACCACCTCCTTGTTTCTACACTCACTGTCCATTTTATCAGCTCCACTTACCATATAGGAGCACTTTGTAGTTCTACAATTACTGACTGTAGTCCATCTGTTTCTCTGCATGCTTTGTTAGCCCCGTTTCATGCTGTTCTTCAACCCGCACAGGACCACCACAGAGCAGGTATTATTTGGGTGGTGGATCATTCTCAGCACTGCAGTGACACTAACATGGTTGTGGTGTGTTAGTGTGTGTTGTGCTGGTATGAGTGGATAAGACACAGCAGCGCTGCTGGAGTTTTTAAACACCTCACTGTCACTGCTGGACTGAGAATAGTCCACCAACCAAAAATATCCAGCCAACAGCGCCCCATGGGCAGCGTCCTGTGACCACTGATGAAGGTCTAGAAGATGACCAACTCAAACAGCAGCAATAGATAAGCGATCGTCTCTGACTTTACATCTACAAGGTGAACCGACTAGGTAGGAGTGTCTAATAGAGTGGACAGTGAGTGGACAAGGTATTTAAAAACTCCAGCAGCGCTGCTGTGTCTGATCCGCTCATACCAGCACAACACACACTAACACACCACCACCATGTCAGTGTCACTGCAGTGCTGAGAATGATCCACCACCTAAATAATACCTGCTCTGTAGTGGTCCTGTGGGGGTCCTGACCATTGAAGAACAGGGTGAAAGCAGGCTAAAAAGGTATGCAGAGAAACTGATGGAATACAGTCAGTAATTGTAGAACTACAAAGTGCTTCTATATGGTAAGTGGAGCTGATAAAATGGACAGTGAGTGTAGAAACAAGGAGGTGGTTTTAATGTTATGGCTGATCAGTTTATTAGGTTGAAAACTTCCCCACACACATAGGGAAACATACCAAACGTCTCACAGACAAGGATCAATTGGAACTTGGTAGGTCACCAAGATTCTTGTTCCATGTGGCATACACACTACCTGGTGTGCCACTGTGTGTTATAATAAAAGCTACACTGTTTTAATACCTGTCTAAACTGCTAGCACAAAATGGTAACAGCAGTTTAGATTTCCTTATTATGCTATGCTATTACATCTCAAGTCATAAATACATTTAGACCTAATGCTGAGAAAAAGCAATGGCGCCCTTATGACTTTATTGTCTCTCATTACCATATGCTATTGTAAGTGTGCTGGAAAAAAATATCAGAGTGATGCATTTATTTAACTCTAAATAGAGAGACATAGGAAACACATTAATACAATACACAAAACAATATAAGTGTCACAAATCCTATTTGAAAACATTTGAGACACATTCCAAATTCATTCTATCTGAGGATGCTTGTTACTGATACTAAGTATTAACATACAATATATAACTTAATTGGGGATTTAATTATGGAGTTCAGGTGGTTCAACCTCAGGCAGCTCAATAGTAATGCCCAATGTTTTAAAATGGGACAAGCTCATGTTATAGAGTTCAATATAAAGTTAATCTTAAGCTATGTGTATTTGTAATGTTGACTAAAAATAGTGCTTTTCAGCTTAAAGAGACACTAATTATAGTAAAGCTTGCTGCTAATGTTTGCGCTCATTTAAAACTACTTGCAGCCGAAAGATTCTGTCACTGTCGTTTTTAGCTTAGTACCTTTTATTGGTTGATACTTAGGTCTTTGATACTGATATTAAATGAAAGAAATTTCTTTTTTACATTCTATTGAAGTATTTTCCCGTTTTCTTCCAAACTAATCAGATCCAATTCCCCAGTTGTATCCTTTCTCCAATACTTCGGACCCCTACCATGACTGAGGAGGGCCATACCCAACACATGCCCCATCCAACATGTGTGCAGTTGCCAACCACTTCTTTTCTCTTGTCACATAAGGAGTCATACATCATTCTCCATTATCTACTAGTTGCAACATTACAGAAAAATCCCATTGACCATTCCTCCTAGTGAAGCCAAGCCTGTCTGTGTAGGCACCTGGCAGGTTGATCTAAACTTGGATCTCAGTGGTAGTGAGCACAGTGAAAGATGTTGGGATGAGAAAGACATAACAATATGTTATGCAAAAGCTATTAATTAAAAAAAACCCTCTATATTGGCAAAAATAATCAGAACACCTATTAAAAATTTTAATTCATGTGTTCCAGCCTAAACAATTGTAAGCAAGTGTAATGAATCAATTATATTAAGGTAATAATATGCTTCCTATTCCAGCATGATTGTGCCCCTGTTTTATAAAGACGTGAAGAAAAGCTTGGTTTAAAGAATCTCAGCCCCACTGAACAGCTTTGGAATGAACTGGAACATTAGTTAAGGCTTTTTTGACCAACATTAATGCCCAGCCATACAAAACCTCTTTTAACTAAATTGGCACACATTACCTCATACATACTTTAAAGTTGTGTGAGAAGCCTTCTCAAAAGAGAAGCTCTTGTTCAGTTGTCCAGATACTTTTGGGCTTATAGTGTATATTTATTTTATAGACGTGCAATCCCCCTAGTGCATTAACACCTTCTGACTCAAGCACAACATCCCTGACTACAGATTTTTTCCTTTGTAACTAATATTGTTGCGCCTTTATTATATATGACAATGCTATCGATACATTCCAAACATCTTACTGTACCTGTTATTTAAAGGCCAATACTTCTCCTAGCAGTCTTAGTTTGTTGAGCATGGGGTCGGTCCCTGTGCATTCGTCCAAACTACTGAGCAGTTGAACACTTGTGTGTATGTTCAACGTGCTTTCAGTGATAACCTACGGGGCACAATCATGTTGGCCCCATGCTGACAGCAGTCAATAAAAAATGTACATAAGCCTACGTCCAAATGTTTAGTAAACATTGTTTATGATACTGGCACTGCTATGCAGCTAGACATACAGTAGTCATCTTGGTTCTGTTAGCCGCTGATAATAATGAGTCAAGTTGATTCATTTGAGCAATCAATTGAAAATGAATTAAATCATGAATTGGTGGACTTCAAAAGAAAACTTATAGACAAGTTTGACCAGATGAAAGATCGTCATGCACTTTTTCTTTTTAAGCAATGAAGTTTAGGTCTAAGGCATAGAAAGCATTGGGATTCCCCACTCTGACATGTTGCTTTGGATGTGTTATTACAGTCGCACACCATTTTGGCATTTACATTTTCTGCATTTAGCAGACGCTTTTATCCAAAGTGACTTACAGTAATGTGACAGGATATTGTCTAAGCAATTGAGGGTTAAGGGCCTTGCTCAAGGACCCAACAGTGGCAACATGGCAGTGTTGAGCTTGAACCAGCAACCTTTTGATTACTAGTCCAGTACCTTAACAGCTAGGCTACAACTGCCCCTAGCAGTAACGATAATCGATACTGCTTGACAACTTTGTAATTGTAATGTGATGGTATGTGTGCATTTGTGACTTCACTAATGAGGTGCATTTATGTTTGGGTACACTGCGCAAGTAGGTTTGTGTGTAGTCTTACTGATACTGTCAGTAATATGCAGAGTTTATTGTGCCCCATGAGATTCTGTGCCATGGATGCCACTGGATACACTGGTATAAATGTAACCAAATGTTTTCAATTATTTAAATGGTCTAATCCATAAAATAATAAGTTGTACTATTTGTACAGTTTAGGAAATACATACATATCTATATTATAAATAGTTATATAGCTCTATTATATATAGTGTGTTTTCTGTAAACAAGTACTTTTGCATTTTATTTAGTCTATAGTATAATGTTACAGACTCTTACAGAAGCAGTGGTTCCATTTGCAGATGTTTATTAAACCAACAAGTTCAAATCACAGTCTAAAGTGGTAATCAATAAAAAGTCCAGGGTCAAAACATGTGCAAACAATTACAAAGTACAAAGTGCAATAAATCAGAAGAAAAGGCAAGGTCATGAAGCAGCAGCAAATGTTCTGTCCTACTAAAAGTAAAAGCAGGGCTTTGTGACTATACTGTGGCGCCGGCGAGCAGGAAGGATAGCGTCGGGGCTGCGAGTGAGCTGCCTTTGGCAGTTCATTCAGTGGTTTAGGGACAGACACCCATTCATACACACATACATTCATACAACAGACAAACATATAAGCTACTTACCCAACCCTCACCGCAGCCACCCCACTCCCAACAACGGGATACACGGCCACGGTGAGCTTAGACACCACTGCCGCAAGGCTTTCTGGGTAAAGCCTGTGCCGACGCTACACTGCCCCCTCCCTAATGGTCAACCGTCCCGGTGACCCACTCACCAGCATCCACTGGGTGGCTCCATGTCCGGACCTCACCCCATTACACTGCCAAGCCGCTGTTTCCACCCCCTGCTGCACCTGGCTTTCCATGCCCCCGCAACAACCCCGGGGCTAGCGCACTCAGACAGATCGGGCATATTGGCCCACCGAACCACCCAAATATCACAATCCCACTTCTGACACCAATGTGGCGCCGGCGAGCAGGAAGGATAGCGTCGGGGCTGCGAGTGAGCTGCCTTTGGCAGTTCATTCAGTGGTTTAGGGACAGACACCCATTCATACACACATACATTCATACAACAGACAAACATATAAGCTACTTACCCAACCCTCACCGCAGCCACCCCACTCCCAACAATGGGATACACGGCCACGGTGAGCTTAGACACCACTGCCGCAAGGCTTTCTGGGTAAAGCCTGTGCCGACGCTACAATACCTAGAATGTGAATGCTTTAATTGGATGCATTAGGAAAACCTTTTAGCCCAGATGGCGCAGTGGAATATTCCACTAGCACACCAGTGATGGGATTTGGAACTCACCGAGTTGAATATTAGCTCTGCTACCGGTCGGCTGGGCGCCCCCTAGCAGGCAAAATTGACAGTGCCTGCAACAGACAAAATTGGCCACTGGGTGGGAAGTCTGCTGGGTGGGAAAAGAGTGGACTAACAAGAAGGTGGGGTCTTTGACGCTGTGTAAGGGCTCTGGTTATAGCCTGAGGCATCTGTACACTGTGCTTGTGTCGGAGGGTGTGCCTGTGATTGTGTGTCAGTCAAACATACCCTCCTTGGACATGACGGGGTCCCAAGCAGCCGAAGACTAATTGGCTACGTTAAAAATGGGAGAAAAAGGGAGAAAATCCATCAATAAAAAAAAAAAAAAAAAAAAGTTTAAAAACTACACCGATCAGCCATAGCATTAAAAACACCTCCTTGTTTCTACACTCACTGTCCATTTTATCAGCTCCACTTACAATTATTGACTGTAGTTAATTTATTTCTTTACATACCTTTTCAGCCAGCTTTCACCCTGTTCTTCAATGGTCAGGACCCCCACAGGACCACCACAGAGCAGGTATTATTTGGGTGTTGGATCATTCTCAGCGCTGCAGTGACACTGACATGGTGGTGGTGTGTTAGTGTGTGTTGTGCTGGTATGAGTGGATCAGACACAGCAGCACTGCTGGAGTTTATAAATACCGTGTCCACTTACTGCCCACTCTATTAGACACTCCTACCTGGTTGGTTCACCTTGTAGATGTAAAGTCAGAGGCGGTCACTCATCTATTGCTGCTGTTTGAGTTGGTCATTTTCTAGACCTTCATCAGTGGTCACAGGACGCTGCCCACACGCACTGTTGGCTGGATATATTATTGGTTGGTGGACTATTCTCAGTCCAGCAGGGACAGTGAGGTGTTTAAAAACTCCATCAGCGCTGCTGTGTCTTATCCACTCATACCAGCATTGTCACTGCAGTGCTGAGAATTATCCACCACCTACTAATACCTACTCTGCAGTGGTCCTGGAAGAGTCCTGACCATTGAAGAACAGCATGAAAGTGGGCTAACAAAGCATGCAGAGAAACAGATGGACTACAGTCAGTAATTGTAGAACTACAAACTGCTTCTGTATGGTAAGTGGAGCTGATAAAATGGACAGTGAGTGTAGAAACAAGGAGGTGGTTTTAATGTTATGGCTGATCGGTGTATAATCTTATATTGTCTTTTCACCCACACAGTGTTTAAACTATTACAAGCGGCCTCTTAAAATACCATGGTCAGTTGGCTAAGCAGTTTATAGTTTTAAAAACCACTGAACTCTTTCCATCTTAGTACTGATAAGCTTAATGTTGCAGTTGAATCATTTAGTAATCATTTCTTCCTATGAGGGCAGCTTGGTGCCAAAAATGGTGTGGAGAGGTGTGAATATTTTATGATATAATAACTCCACAATGCACTCAGTCTTAGATTTTAGTGCATCACATGGTCAGGATTTATGAGCATATTTTTCTTTAAAAGAGAGCAGTAACCGTTTAAAGTTAATATTAAGTCCAATAGTAAAACGTGACATATATAGGATAGTAATAATCTGTTATTTAGACAGTCCAGATTTTCAGTTGATCCTAGAGTCGGTGCTGCACAGCAATACGGGTCATCAGGGCCTGGGTTCAATTCTCACTTCTGGTCATAATCTGTGAGGAGTTTCACGCCTTCTTTTAGTGTTGCTCTCAGGGCACTCTGTTTTCCTACCATCTTCCAAAAACATACACAGGGTGAAATGACTTCCTAAAACTGTCCGTAGATGCGTGTGCTCTTGTTGACCTAGGATAGACCAGACACCTCGCAACCTTGACTAGGAAGAAGCATGCAGTTAAGTGTATGAGGAGCTGTATTTTATTGATTTAAATTTGTTAAGAAGATTTTGTTGTGCAGTCTTGTTTGCTGAAGAAAAATAAATAATCAAAATTTTTTATTAATTTCTGCTGGGTTTTATGCCAAGGAAACCTGTGTTTGTCACATTTAGAATTGCCAGATTTTTGTAATACTAAATTTTTGTGTAAAAGTGTAAGAACAACGACCTCAACTGAGTTCAGGTGTTTTAGCCACACCCATTGCTAAGATGTAGAGCTGGGTTACAGTGAGATAACGGTTCATTTGGTATACCGGCTTTGATTCCTCGTATGGTATGGATTTTTCATATACTGCCATACAGTAGCATAGTTAATACAACAGCTGTAGATTTCAATAGGATGCAAATCATCGCTAAAAGTGCTATGGAGCGTTGTGCAGATTAGGTATAGCTCATAAGTTAGCCAGGTAGCATTAGCATAACAGTGGTAACAGATGAGAGAGGTTTCCTCGATGGGGTAAAAAAAAAAAAAAAACAGATGGAGGATGAGGAGAGGAAGACCAAATATGCACCGGAAGAACCTGCCAAAGAAATAAGGCGTGTCGGCAGTTTAGAACAGACTAAAACACTATACACTGCACGGTTTGTCAAACCACGGCTGTTGCAAACAACTACATTACGAATGCAGTAACAATCCACAATGCAACGACACGATTCCTTTATAGACAGTCGAGAAAGAAGCTTTCAGAGCAATAATGAAAACACTGGATTCCAGGTCTGTCTTATGGGACGAAAATACTTCAGGTCAGTCCAGTGTTGCCAACTTAGTGACTCTGTCGCTATATTTAGTGAGTTTTCAGACCCCTCTAGCGACTTTTTTTCAAAAAAGCAACTAGCAACAAATCTAGCGACTTTTTCTGGTGTTATTGGAGACTCGGACGTGAAAGCATATATCGTTCTGCAGTTACTGTTCTGTTAATTTATCCTACCCATCGATTTGTCCTACCGAGCATGCGCACATCTGTTTTTGACTCATTCATGGCTTTCATGAACGCCTATAATTCTGTGCTACCTTTGCCTAATTTATTTGTGCTAGAGGTTAGTAATGTATGGTTTTAGTTTTCATTCCTTTAAAACTTTAAAGTTTAAGTGTATGTAATGCTGTTATTATGTGACTTCTTTTTTATTCTATTTTAGAACTATACAAGGTGCTCAAATTAGCTATATCTGATTGCATACAGTTGAATAACAGTTGTTTATCTAATGCTATGTGTTAATGTTTTATTTAACCACGTTTATACATGCGTTCAGTGATTTTAGAGCATTTTTCATACATCTAGGGAAGCCAATCATTTTTAAATAACCATCTGCGACCTTAACATTACGACAACACAAAATGTATTTGGTTATTTTTCAGTTTTGGGCTTTCTTAGCAGTTCAGCTGGTACAGTCAAGGTTGTGTCTAATAAAGTTCATTACTGAGTGAATATGTTGAGCATTTATTATGTTATCTTGTACTTAGCTGTTTGTATACGTAAAACAATATTGTTGCTTTTCCCTTGTCAGTTCAGTTCTAATTATTTGTTCTTTATTCCATGTTTTTTGTATCTATAGATAAGATCTGTGTGATCTATAGTTTTCTCACTGGGATCTTATCCATCAGGGTATGATAAATCACGGAGACAAAACCTTAGAAGATATTCCTCATAGAGGGTTAACATATTATTTACTACAAAATGTTTTGTATACTGGCTAATATAAAATTTAATTACATTTAATTAAAATCCTAATAAATAAATTTGAAATATATGTCTGAGATACAGATCAATGGATCTTTCGCTACCTATAGTTTATAATAATATATAAACCTATAGAGATGTGCTACCACTACTTATAATATATATAGATCTATCGACATGTGCTATAGCTTATGCAAATTAGGCGATGACGTCATTTAGCGACTTTTAGAACAGCCAATAGCTACTTTCCTTACTGAGGAGTTGGAAACACTGGGTCAGTCGCCAAACCAATGTTGTAAGTGAACTGGAAGCAGAGATATATAAAGTTGTCCACTTTTCTACAACAGACCTGTGGTCAAGTTGTACAGTGGAGTTTGCAAACATAGTTTTATTTGTTAAAGGGAGAGCTGAGAGTAATTGTACAATACTTAAATAAACAATAAAATTTGTATTTATTGCAACTGTTTCACACATACTGATTCCATCATTTATTGTGTCATTTTGCAAAGCTTATAGTACTCAAAACCTTCATTATATACATGGTGAAATTAAAACTTTTTATATTCTATGTACAGTACTTATGACAGTAGAATAAGCCACAGACATATAAAAAGTTCCTGTCATACAAAAAATAAAACATACCGTGATATACCTTAAAATCAATGAACATTTTTGCTTACAGATGCAAAAATATTGATGTAAGCAAAACTATAATATCATCCATTTTTCTCTGATTTTCTCCAGACCCGCTGTTTACAAAGCCACCCTGTTCTATTACCTGTCTATACTGTTAACAGTATTTCAGATTTCCTTATTTTATGCATGTGTAGTCATCAGTGTATCCAGGGCTCATGCGGCGAAACCTTATGATGCCCTTATGACTTTATTGTCTCTCATGTATGTAATAACAAATATACGTTTGCTGGGGAATCAGTGTGACTGTGAACTGATGTTTGATTGAACTCTAACATACTGTAGTGAGACATGGGGTTATTATGGTGTAACATAATATAATTTTAATGTCCTACCTTTAAATAGGTACAGTACATAAAAGTACACAATAAGCCCATGTTTAGAGAACGTAAAGTGCTAAAAAAAAGAGTGATCTTCTGGTTTGTCAGCATCAGGTCATTAGACATGTAAAAAATATCTAGACTTTATAGTAATAATGAACAGGAAATAGTTATGGCATGAACATAAAATGATTTCCTGGCAAAAATGAAGTAGTTTGAAATGGTGTTTAGTATAGTTTTGATGGAGAGAAAGGAACAATTAGTTTAATATTTGTACATATATGCTGTATTGCTAATAGTTTGCAAAATTAGTGCGTTGGTTGCTATTAAAAGCTGTTGTGTTAAAGAGATCAAATGTGCAGTATGGAAATAGTTTGGCTGGAATGATGAAATAGATCTGTAGCTTAAACTACATACTACTATACTTAAAAAGCATTTACAGTACTATGACAGTACACAGTCTGAGCAATTAAGGGTTAGAGGCCTTACTCACAAACAAATTTGATTAATAGTATGATGTCCTGGTCTGTCCTTTTCTCATGTTGAGGTTAATAAATGTATATGTGGTATCTATTCCTCTAGCTACTGTTATTTAGTTTGTATAATATTGCATGTTTAATGATGTTTTACCATATAAGCTTGTTTTGTGCAGATAAACATGCACTGGATAAGAATAGTTGCTAAAATGCCTAAATCTTAAGACCAAAATCAAAAGTCTATTATTGCAATAAAATATAGTATTTTTGACTGTTGGAATTCACATCCATTTATCTACAAGAGCATTAGTGAGGTTGGGTAATGTTCTTGATCTAATACCTGGTTTTCAGTGATTTGGCTTCCAGTTAATTCAGGCTGAACAGGGATATGTCGGGGCTCTGTTTTCTTCACCAGACTCAGTGAAGCTTTTGTACATGATGCTTGATTTGTGCACAAGGGTATTGACATGCTGAAACTGCTCCACAACTGGCTGCCACAAGTACACAACTTGTCATTGTGTGCTGTAGCATGAAGTGTCCGCTTCAGCAAAACAAAAAAGCCCAATGACATCAATCAATTATTCGTCCTGCTTCCACTGTACAGTTGATTAAATCAGGAGCATTCTCTTGGCACAAGCCAAAATTAGATTTAAGGCAGTGGTACCTCAGGTACAAGGTACAGGACTAGTAATCAGAAGGTTGCTGGTTCAAGCCCCACATCTGCCAGGTTGCCACCGTTGGGCCCTTGAGCAAGGCCCTTATCCCTTAATTGCTTGCAACATACACTGATCAGCCATGACATTAAAACCACTTTGTAGTCCTACAGTTATTGACTGTAGTCCATCTGTTTCTTTACATACTTTTTTAGCCTGCTTTCACCCTGTTCTTCAATGGTCAGGACCACCACAGGACCACCACAGAATAGGTATTATTTTGGTGGTGGATCATTCTCAGCAATGCAGTGATACTGACATGGTTGTGGTGTGTTAGTGTGTGTTGTGCTGTTATGGGTGGATCAGACACAGCAGCGCTGCTGGAGTTTTTACATACCGTGTCCACTCACTGTCCACTGTATTAGACACTCCTCTACTCATCTATTGCTGCTGTTTGAGTTGGTCATCTTCTAGACCTTCATCAGTGGTCACAGGACGCTGCCCACGTTGGCTGGATATATTTTTGGTTGGTGGATTATTCTCAGTCCAGCAGTGACAGTGAGGTGTTTAAAAACTCCATCAGCGCTGCTGTGTCTGATCCACTCATACCAGCACAACACACACTAACACACCACAGTGTCACTGCAGTGCTGAGAATGATCCACCACCCAAATAATACCTGCTCTGTAGTGGTCCTGGGAGAGTCCTGACAATTGAAGAACAGCATGAAAGGGGGCTAACAAAGCATGCAGAGAAACAGATGGACTACAGTCAGTAATTGTAGAACTACAAAGTGCTTTTATATGGTAAGTGGAACTGATAAAATGAACAGTGAGTGTAGAAACAAGGAGGTGGTTTTAATGTTATGGCTAAGTCTAAATATTTAGTAGGCCATGCACACACCTACTTTATCCCTATCCTCTTCTTATTTCTTTAGAAATGACTTGATTGTGACTTTTTTCTGGTTGAAGCTTTTATTTTCTTTTTAGATTTAGTTCCTTGACTAGAATATGAAATTTTGTTTTTCTTATTTATTGTGCTAAAACAGTAACTAATAACAACATAGTACTGCATGCTATCAAACTAGCGTGCTAAAATTGCTTGCCTTCATTTTGCATTCACATGACAGCACATTGCAGTTTTTTCCTACCTATTTCTCAAAGTGATCCTTGCTTACATTTCCCCTCTTTCCTGGCAGCACCTATGATACAGAAGTTTGCTCTTTAATAATATGCTCTTTCAAATACTGGACGTTGCTGATTAGGTTTATGCAAAGTGCATTCATTTTACAGTTCTGTTACCTGCCTGTAGGTGGCTGTTGTCTGTCTTACACCATAACGGATTAATTAATTGATTGATTTTGAATAACTGTTTGATTCTGATCAGGGATGCAGTGGGTTTTGAACTAGTTGGAACCACTGGATGCAAGGCAGGAATACACTAAATCACTAAAGCACACCTAGTATTTTGTCTTATGCTTGTTCTTAGGGGGTGGTAGGAAACCCAAGGTAACCCATGCAGACACAGGGGGAATAGGCCAAACACCACACAGACCATTACAAAATGTAAGGATTAAACTCAGGTCCCCAGGACCACAATGCTGTGCAGCACCTGCTTTGGAAACATGCTGTCCATTATCAAAGCTACATGGGATCTTCAAAAAGTTTCCGCACTTTTATATTTTGGTTGGAAACAGTGAGGGTGGGAGGAGCAGTAATTGGTCGTGTCTGAGAGACTGAGAGAGAGCTTATAGTCCGGATTTAGTGCCATTTGATTTTCACCTTTTTGGACGCCCAAAGAAGCTTTAAGGGGAAGAAGATTTTCATGTGATGATAATGTGAAAGCAGTGGTGCATCAGTGGCTACGCGCTTAACCAAAAACATTTTTGCTGATGGCATTAAAAAGTTGGTACGATGCTGGGGAAAATGCATCGGAACGTGACTATGTAGAAAAGTGGTGTCATTTGTTTTTGAAATTCTTAATAAATAGAGTTTTAAAAGTTCGGAAACTTTTTGAAGAACTCTCATACCTACAAATGGTCAAAAGACACGGGTCATTATTGTTCCTGCATTTAACTTTAAAGTTGGCACTCTAAGTTCCAGTAGGTAGCTTTCACTTGACAATCACCATGCCCAGATTATTTGCACAGGGTTTAAGATAGTAAAGTGTCATTTGTCAATAAAAAAATTTTCATTGCCCAACATTCCAATTGTATTGTGCATTACACCTTTCTAGTGACTGCTCGGCATTAAGCATGTTGATCTTAGGCTTGTTTGCTGTTTGGCTTTAAAAATTCAATTTAAAAACCCGATCTTCCTGACTAATAGTTCTTGTGTTGCTTTTGCTTCCAAGTAGAACTGACATTTTTATGCAGTGCGTGTTTTAGAACTTGTATTTTAAGTATGACTTATTGCTTCACTCCTGGGCTGTTGTTGCTCTTTATCATCACAATTACAGCATCCGGAGTTAGACTAGACAGCTTAAGTAGGGCAGAAATGTGATCAGCTGACTTTACAAAGCTCTCCAGTACAACCCACTATTCTACCAATGTTTGTACAGAGATTGTACACACCTGTAAGCAAAGGGTGAGCTGAAATCCCAGAGAACATTAAGTAGAAGAGATGTCAGTATAGTACAGGGGTGTCAAACTCATTTTCACCGAGGGCCACATCAGCGGTATGGTGGCCCTCAAAGGGCCGGTTGTAACGTATCCTGCTGTGATTGCAGTCTGCCTTTTAAGTCTTGGACAATTTGTTGTTTTTCTCGGAGGCTAAATTCTGTGTTTGGTGTCAATATCAAATTTATTCTGTACATTTATAATATACTGTATATCTACATTTATATTGTTTTCCTTTACCACAGACACGCCTCATAACACAAGAGACGTATCAGTTTTTCTTCTTGAAGCACAAACTTTTATTCATTTTCCCATCTTTCATTAAATTACCTCCTTCTGCTTCAGTTTTCTCTTCTTGTACATTTTGGGATTATTTGTAAATATTTCTCAACATCATCTAGTGGCGGGATGCGATCACTTTGCAGGTCACAAAATCGGCATGCATTGTGGGAGATGCAGTTTCTGTACGATTTTACACTGTATTTTAAGACAATTGTTCTAACCTTGCTAAAAGTTTTTCCCCCTTTCTCAGCTAGACAGACAGACAGACAACTTCCTCTAAAATACAGTTAGGTTGGTTTTATTTGCTTCCCAACTGTACACTGTGTGCATCAGAATGGAGTGAAACTACACAATACAAACAATAAAAACAATAAAAAAACTTATTACAGTACTTGCACATAGCTGTAGTTAAGTGTTACATCTAGTACAAAATGTAACCAAATGTAAAATTTGTGTAAAAAATACTAATTGCTATAATAACGGTAACAACTGTATTTAATTACGGAATTATGGTAAATTCGTAACTGAGACGCTGTAACATACTTGCTAAACATTTACAAACAACTAAGAATATAAATGTCTACTACTTACAGGTGCTGCTTCTGTATTGGATTGCAAGAAAATTCACTTCTGTTTATTACTGTTTACGTTACTGACTTTTCCGTGTTCTTTTGCCACTAAAACATAAAAGTCACATGGCTTCTTAGCAAAGGTCAAAGTTAGTTGCCATGACTACAATGTCAACGGTTGCCATTTAAAGGCTCAGGTGTCCCATTAAATTATAAGTGCGTCTTTGTAACTACTCAAACTATCACAACAATCATACATCTTTTAAGCTCTTGCGGGCCAAGTAAAATGACATGGCGGGCCTTGAGTTTGACACCCCTGGTATAGTATGCCCTGACACTCCATATCCAGGCGCAGCATCTTCAGGGATGTGGATCTGATGATCCAGATCTGTGTTGCTGTTGCCCAGGCACATAATTAGCACTGGAGTTTTTATCATAAGCATTGGAATTTAAAGTATTTAAAGTATTCAAAGCATTAGGGGATGCAACCACACCAGCTTTTAATGTGACGTTAAAGATTGATGAATTTTTTTTAGCCCGTCTCCTTGATTTCCACTCACTCACTGAAACTTACACTCAAGCTTTTATTTTAACATCTCTATTTCAGCCTCTATATATGCCAAAACCCCGCTAATACACAAAGAGACTCAACATTTGAGCTGGCCTACGCATACTGGCCCTAGCCTCTGCACAGGTCACAATAAAATATTCAACATGCTTTTAAGACATAGACGTACTTGCTTGTTGCCTGTGTGTGTTTAAGTACCCACAGTGCCAAAGAATCTTGGCAGCCACTGATACAGATGGGCACCTGCTCGACCTGTGCGAATACCTCTGCTAATTGGGTCAAATCACATTACACATCATGCTTTCAGAGCAAGAGGAGCGTGTGGGGTGTGTGAATGGGCATGTAAGTGTCTAATAGCAAACAAGCAGGTTCAGATTTGCTTTCAGGTTTGAATATTGATGTCTGTTATAAAGGGATAAGTGAAGGATATGTTGGCATTTAAGCGCTGAAACAGTGGGAAGAAATAATCATAGGTAACAGTGCTCTGTGAGAATAAAGAGATTACAGTGGAATGCAGGTTGTTTTAATCTTGGGTTTCTGACTTTAAAACAATTGCTGAATGTAGGCAGGATATTATATGAGGCAAAACATTAAGACCACCGTACAGTGTCAAATTAGTTCTGACCCACCAAGACATGGACTCCACAAGACATCTGAAGTGATGTGATATCTGTTACCAGGACATTACCAACAGGACCTTTAGCTTCTGTATGTTGTAAGGTAGATCAATCTACAGTACAGTGCATCCTGGTGATACCTCTTATGCTATTAACCCTGTGACACATAGTGGTCACTACAGTGGACAGCTATTCAATAGCTGTTTTTTTTTTTACAAGCACAGGTTTAAATGCATATCAACCCCTACAGTGGACACTACTGCATCACTCTATAGGATTCTACCCAGTGGTAAGTAGTTGTTACTGCAACTAGAAGTCCTCTCAACCAAGATGACCGATGAAATGCTAAACAAGTGTTGCATGGCAGGAATATCTTGCCAATCTTTCTAATGTAGAAAATCCTTGCAGGTTAAAAAAAATATATTACGACATAATGTAACATCTAAGGAATAATATAATTGTTTTCACATGAGGAGGAAACTTCTGAACAACCATGTGTCCACTAAACTGGACATCATGCATCTGCAGCTATATTTCATCCATGCTGTTCCTATTCAGTCCATCTATTCCTTCAGCTTTTTTGTTTTGCAAATACTTTATTTCTAGTGACTTTTTGTTGTCAGTCAGTTTGTTTATCTACAACCCCAAATCTTACACTTACAAAATAAAAATTCCCCACATATGTTCAATAAAATTAAAGTCTAAATAGTCACTAGGCCATGCAGAAGGTAGCTTTCGTTTGGCAGTAGGATGGCAGATAATAAAGTGTAATTTGTCATTAAAAATGTTTTCATTGGCCAGGTGGTGCAGTGAGATATTCTGCTAGCACACCAGCGCCAAGATTGTGAACTCCTCGGTTCGAAACTCGGCGTTGCCACCGGTCGGCTGGGCGCCATCTAGTGGGCATAATTGGCAGTGCCTGCAGCAGACACTGTTCTACTAGGGCGGGATGATGTGGGTGGGGTCTTTAAATGCTGTGTAAGGACCCTGATTGGCAGATAGAGAGGCATTTTAATATGTACTTGTATATAGCTGAAATTACAATAAAGCCTCTCTTGAACTCTTGAACATTGTGAGGTAGATCATTCTACTGTACAATGCATCTTGGTGAATCTCTTCTGCTAGTAAATAATTGTCACCTGTCTGGTTGTCTACATGTTATTAAAGAAAACAGGATTCTCCTTCCATTGCTGTGATGTTTAGTTTAGATGCCTGTGTTCCCATTTCAGGTGCCCTCGATAGAGGACAGGAGTTAGCATGGATCATTAGACTGGCAAGCGACTACACAGTATCATACACAGAAGGTTTTAAGATAAGATAACACTTTATTAATCCCCAGAGGGAAATTGCAGAAAAAGAGCTATAACAGCTGGTATGTTTCTGTCTCAGTGTCTCTTCACCCTGAAAACTCTTTTTACCTTTTAGTAGCCATTTCCCCTCAGATGTCTCTTGTCCTTTTGATGCACTGTGTGTTGTGACACATTTACCTTAACACCAGTATTAAAATGATCTGCTCTTTGAACCATAGTAGCTTTTATGTTGTTCTTACCAAACGCCAAGACCTTCATGTCTGGCGTCAATAATTATTGCATCTTTACAGCCAGTGCTTTTTGGCTCTTGGTAGGAAAATCCAAGGAACTTAGCCAAGACCTCAAAGGAAGAAAACAACATGGACCTATACAAGTCTGATTTGTAATTTGGCAATTTGTAAATCTGCGATTTCCAAACAAGTTACCACAAGCGAGTGTATAAACAATTGTATGCAGGTACAGTCAAGCCAGAAAGTCTGCACACCCCTTTGTGTCAAGGCACAGATCTGGAGAACGGTACAGAAAAATTGCTGCAGCTTTACAGGTCCCAAAGAGCACAGTGGCAACCACCAAAAATCTTCCTAGACCCGGCCGCCCGGCCAAACTGAGCGATCGGGGAACACTGGCCTTGGCCAGGGAGGTGAGCAGGAACCCTAGGGTCACTCTGACAGAACTCCAGCGTATCCTTGTGGAGATGGGAGAACTTATCAGAAGATCAACCATCCAGGCAGCACCTCACAAATTTTGCCTGTATTATAGTAGAGTGGCCAGACAGAAGCCACTGCTTAGTAAAAGGCACGACAGCCCGCTATAGGCACCTAGAGGACTCTCAGACCATGAGAAACAAGATTCTCTGGTCTGATGAAACCAGTATTGAACTTTTTGGCTTGAATACCAGGCATCACGTCTGAAGAAAACCAGGCATCGCTCATCAGCTGGCTAATGCCATTCCTACAGTGAAGCATGGCGGTGGCAGCATCATGATGTGGGGATGTTTTTCAGCAGCGGGACCGGGGCGACTAGGGAAATGCAGAGATGAATGCAGCTAAGTACACCAAGATCCTTGAAGAAAACCTGCTCCAGAGTGCTCTGGACCTCAGACTGGGGCGAAGGTTTATCTTCCAGCATGACAACGACCCGAAGCACACAGCCAAGAGTACAAAGGAGTGGCTTCGGAGAAAGTCTGAATGTCCTTGAGTGGCCCAGCCAGAGCCCAGACATGAATCAAATCAAACATCTGTGGAAGGAGCTGAAAATGGCTGTGTACCGACGCTCCCCATCCAACCTGACAGGGCTTGCATGGATATGCCAAGAGGAATGGGCAAAAATGTCCAGAAACAAGTGTGCCAATATCATAGCTTCTTTCCCAAGACGGCTTGAAGCTGTAATTGCTGCCAAAGGTGCATCAACCAAGTGTTAGGCTAAGGGTGTGTACAGATATGTAAACCCTAAATAAACCATTTTTGTCAGTAAAATAAAATTGCATATTTTCGTAATTATTGGTGATTGTGTGTAGGGGCAAAAAAGAACTCAATCTATTATAGAATGAGTCTGTAACTTAATAAAACATGGAGAAGGTGTAAGAGGTGTGCAGACTTTCCGGCTGTATATTGCAAGTATAAAAAAGGGACAACACAAAAATGCAACTTTGGTTTTAGGTTCTTTGCTTTTAGACAATATACTGTATGTTGTAAGAAAAATCGTTACAAATAAATTTGACTTCACTTCCTCAGGATGGAGGTGCAAATTAAGTCCCAGTGCTGAAAGTCTTTCGGTCCAAAAGACACAAAGACAACTTACACAGGAACTGGTGAAGTAGCTGGAGGCTAAATCCAGCCTTAAGAGATCACTACATCAGCATAGCCTGAAAAAAGCCCCTACTCAGTTCTACACAAACACCAGGACAGAGAACTAGCTTTTTTGGAGGAGTATTCTCTGGTTAGATGAAACAGGCTTTTAATTCTAAAAACACCATCCCAACTGTGAAACACAGATGTGGCAGCATGTTGTGTTGCAACAACAGGGCTGTTTTGCTGGGAAAGGGACAGATGTACTTTAAAACATAGATGGCATCATAAAGAATGAGACTTTTTTTTCAGAAATACTGAAGCAATACCTCACCAGCCAGGTATCAGCCAGAAAGCTGAAACGTAGTTGCAGGTTTACAGCAGAACAATGATCCTAAGCATTCCTCTAAGTTCATCATAAAGCTGACTTGAATCCCATAGAAAATTGTGTTTGTGCAAGGCGGTCAACATACTTGGCCCTTATTACACCAGTTCTCTCAGGAGGTATGAGCTAAAATTCCAGAAAAGTATTGTAAGACGCTTGTATTGTGTGCGCAAGGCTACCCAAAGCATTTGATTGAAGGCAATTCTACCGTTTACTAACAATGTGGATACATTGAGTTTGAGAGTCTTTAGCCTGGGTGTAAGCTTTTGGTCTTAGCTGTATATGGACAATGCATGGAAAATGCAAATAAAATAAAAATGCAGTGTTCATTACATCTACTTTGACTTTTATTTGATTGCAGACAGTTTTAATCCAAGATATTTCATGTTCTATTTGCTCAACTTCATTTCATTTGTTAATAAACATCCATTCCTGCGTTTCAGGCCTGCAACACATTCCAAAAAAAGTTGGGACGGGGGCAATTTAGGGCTAGTAATGAGGTGAAAATACTAAATAATGATGTGATTCCAAACAGGTGATTGTATCGATCATGGTTTGTTATAAAAGCAGCATCCAGGAAAGGCTGAGGATCAGAGGATCTCCAGTTTGTCAACAAATGTGTGAGAAAATGATTAAAATGTTTAAGAACAATGTACCTCAAAAAAAGATTGGAAGGGATTTGCATATTTCTCCCTCTACAGTTCATAATATTATTAAACCATTTAAGGAATCGGGAGGAATTTCAGAGCATAAAGGCCAAGGGCGCAAGTTTAAGCTGAAGAATAGCTCATATAGCTCACTCAACAATAGCTGATATAACCACATGGGCAAGGGATTACTTTAGCAAACCTTTATCAAGCACTACAATACAGAGTTACATGCACAAATGCCACTTAAAACTTTACTGTGCAAAAAAGATGCCTTATGTTAACCATGTCCAGAAGCGGCGTCGACTTCTCTGGGCTTGGAGGCATCTAGGATGGACCATCACACAGTGGAAACGTGTATTGTGGTCAGATGAATCAGCATTCTAGGTCTTTTTTGGAAAAAAATGGACGCCGTGTTCGCCCGACCAAAGACAAAAAGGACCATCCAGACTGTTATGAGCAACAAGTCCAAAAGCCAGAGCCTGTCATGGTTTGACACATGTCACATCTTAAGACGTGTTTGCAGGAAGAATGGGACAAAATAAAACCTGGAATACTAAATCACTTGGTCTCCTCATTGCCAAAACATCTTTTAAGTGTGGTGAAAAGGAATGGCAACATTACAAAGTGGTAAATGCTTTACTGTCCCAACTTTTTTTTGGAATGTGTTGCAGGACAGAAATGCAGGAATGGATGTTTATTAATAAATGAAATGAAGCTGAGCAGATAAAACATGAAATATCTCAGGTTCATCCTGTCTGCAATCAAATAAACGTCAAAGTAAATGAAAAGTAAGGAACTCTGTTTTTTTTTTATTATTTGCATTTTCCATGCCGTCCCAACTTTTTTCTGATTTGGCTTGTACATTTGAAAATAACTCAATTTGTTGCTCTGCATTTAAATTACAAATACTCTCATATTAAATTGTGCCGCACTGAATGCTGGGATTGCCTTCACTGCTAAGGAAGCATCGGATGCTCCCTCGTTCTGCAGTCAGTTTATTGCTTTGAATTAAGGCACCTCAGTAGGCAGCATTTTAAGGTATCTAAGAATTTAGACAGGCTTCTTCTCGGGTGCATGTAGGATGACATAAAATGCTGTCTATGTACAGCGCTTGCTAGGTTTTCAGAGAGACCTGCTGTCGAATATTTAAAAAGCTGTATTCATTCATAGTTTGCAAAAAAAAAAAAAAGGTTTTGACTTGCTCTCTATATTAGCTTTCTATTTTTTGTGAAACTAAAGAAGTAAACATTCAACACAACAAACATCCAATTAGAGTAAAAAAACTGTACAAATGAATTGTTTTTTAAAAATGATTCCTTTAATGATTCTCTTTTACAGTAGCGACAGTACCTTTGTGATCTTGTGTGCCATACTATTGCTTAGTTTGATGAGCCTCTTGATTGATTACCATCATAGGTAGAGGTGGGCTGATTGCTGTCATTAGTGCCATGTTTAAGTGGTTGATGAGGGTTTGTCACAGCAGCTTATTGTGTAATCGAAAAGGTGTTTCATGGGAGCACTTTTCTTCAATGTGTTCATCCGATCTGCTTGTACTGATTACATTTGGCATAAAGTCAAAGATGCATGCTTGCACAAAACTGATAGATAACAAGAGGCGTTAATGTAAGCTGACACTGTCGAAACAATGCCAGACATCAAACGCAGATCCGCGTCTAATCACCTCCATCAATGCAATTAGACACTGCCGGCTGGCACGTTCACCAAACAGTGCTGAGGGGGATAAAACAGGCACGCGAGATGCTTGAGATTACTCCATCGGAACTGTCAGCCGAGGAAGCGGAACATCTTGGCACTTCCTGCTCATTCAGATGGTCAAGGGCTCGAATTCAAAGCCATCCGTCAGTTCCGTCGTGCTCTGTTTTCTTTTTACTCGGATTGGCATGCTTGGCTCACCAACAGAGAAAGTAGGGTCGCTAACAAGCTGCGAGTTTCAGAATTATAATGAAGGTGGTGCTGGCAGAGCTCGCTGTCTTTTGCCGTATGCAGCAAATCAAAATCGTTTATGCAGTCCTTAATAGTCCTACCCTATGTGTGCTGGAGTACTAATTGGTTATCAGCGGGAGACATTACCCTCATAAGTTTGTCGAAAATATACACTCTCCCTCTCGTATTTGTTTAGTGGATTTGTATGTGTGCTAGGAGCAAGTGGTTTAAACGGCTTGTTTAATTAGAATGTTAAAGTACTATAAAGGGAGAGGTAGGTAATTGCCAGAATGGAAATTCCAGCCACAGGGAATTTGATAGGTAGAACTTGCTGTTCATGAGAACATCTCTGTGGTCCTTTACAATTCACTTAAATGCACTCAAATTAAATAATAATACTGAATAAATCAATAGAAAAACCCATTCAATCAGAGACTTGCCATATATTAACAGTGAAATGAGGGATACAATTCGCTTTTTTTTTTTTTAAATGACTTAAAGGAAATACTTCAGTGGGCTTAAACCGTATCTGTATTTTAGTCTGTACATCTGTAGTATGTATGCAGTTCCCACAGGCAGCTTTTCGGAAAATAGGCAACTATTTAACACATTACTTTAACATTAAATGTGTTTAGATGAGGCAGACAGGAGGGAATATTTGATCAAATCTGCTCTCAAATAGCTTTTTATCTTTGTACTATTTTTTATTATTTTTGTTTTGTTTTTCTGTAGTCCAGGAAAGTACTATAAAATGTTTGCCCCTGGTAATCACACATGGACTACAGATATGGTGGGACAGTTTGATCAATACTGCTAACAGAGGGAACAATGAACAGGAACTAGTTAGCTGCTGGCATTCACTGGTAGACACATTACAGTCTTTATTTAAACTTTTAAAAGAGCTGTGTGTGTGCACAATCCAGTTAGGGCTTAAGAGGACAAATTGCTGATCTGAGTGTGATCTTATACAAATGCAGCTGGAGAGAAAGTCCCTGCATGGTACTGACTCAGTGTAAACAGATGAAGAACAGCTGGTGTGGTAGAGGGACGATTGGGAATACCTGCACCTGCTGTACTGATCCAGTATGTAAAGCTGCTCATGTAAAGCTGACCTAGTTCTATTATTGTGTTCAGACTGGACCTGTATAGAACCTGGCATGTTTTATTACTATTACCTGGCATGTTAGTACTATTTCTTAAATTTAAGAACCTCTTTGTTTAATCATTCTTTAAACACACCTTAAAAGTTTGTTGCTAAAAAGCACTATTTTTGTCTGACCATAAAACCCACCAGCATCTAGCAATTTAGTCAGACTTTTTCTAGCACACCTTCCAAATAGATTTTTGATTGTAGACTTACAGGTCTGGTCATCCAGATGTTCTACCACAGCATTTCTCAACCTGGAGGTTGCACTATTTTTCCTGTGGGGTAGAGAATAGTGCTATAATTTTATATTGATTTGTAATATAGTCCTCATCATGGGTCATAAAACAGTTTGATTGTACATTTTTATTGATTGGTTAAACTCCAGGTGGCACTGAGTTCATTAAAACTACTCCCCAGGCCCCCCAATGAGAATGGGTCCCTGCTGAGTCTGGTTCCTCTCTAGGTTTCGTCCTGTAATTTTAAGGGAGCTTTTCCTGGACACTGTCGGGCTTGGCTTGCTCAACAAGGCTTTTTGGTCTGTTGGTCCTGGTGCTGTAGTTGCTTGAGTCAATGTCTATTGTAAAAAGCGCTGTACAAATAAATTTGACTTGACTTGACTTGACACTGTGGCACAGCATGACTGCACACAGCACCAGGTTTGAGAGGACCTGTGTTTAAAGTGTTTTGACTTGCAATGTATTGGTGGCTCTTCCTGCCCTTTACGCACTGAAATTCCTTCAAATTCCTTGAGTTGGTTAATGATATTATGCACTGTAGATGTGGTGAACTGGAGACGCTAAATTGTCCACAACTGTGTTCTATATAACCTTGTGAACTGATGAATCATGTAATGAGTAACTACCGTTCCTGTCATGAATGTAACCAAAGTGTAGAACATGATGTTAAAATCCTAATAAACAAACATCAAACAAACTTACCTCCTAGATCTGTACCTACCTACCGTCAAGATCTATACCTACCTACCTACGTTCTAGATTTATAGCTACCTACCTACCTACCTACCTACCTACCTACCTACCTACCTACCTACCTACCTACCTACGAGATCTATACCGTCCTACCTATCTACTCACCTTCCTACCTACAAGATCTATACTTACCTACCTACCTTTGAGATCTATACCGACCTACCTACCTATGTACGAGATCTATACCTACCTACCTACCTACGAGATTTATACCTACTTACCTACCTAACCTTTGAGATCTACCTATTTACATACATACATACCTACCTACCTACCTACCTACCTACCTACCTACCTACCTTCCTACGAGATCTATACTTACCTCCCTACCTACCTTTGAGATCTATACCTACCTACCTTTGAGATCTATACCTACCTACCTACGAGATCTATACTTACCTACCTACCTACCTACCTTTGAGATCTATACCTACCTACCTACCTACCTACCTACCTACCTACCTACGAGATCTATACTTACCTACCTACCTACCTACCTACCTTTGAGATCTATACCTACCTACCTTTGAGATCTATACCTATCTACCTACCTACCTACCTACCTACCTACCTACCTACCTACGAGATCTATACTTACCTACCTACCTACCTACCTACCTACCTTTGAGATCTATACCTACCTACCTTTGAGATCTATACCTACCTACCTACGAGATCTATACCTGCCTACCTACCTACCAACCTACCTTCTAGATCTATACCTACCTACCTTTGAGATCTATACCTACCTACCTACCTTTGAGATCTATACCTATCTACCTTTAAGATTATTTTCTTTCAGCATTAAAAAAGTATCTATCTATCTATCTATCTATCTATCTATCTATCTATCTATCTATCTATCTATCTATCTATCTATCTATCATCATCATCCATCCATCCATCCATCCATCCATCCATCCATCCATCCATCATCACAAGAGGCTGTCCTGAACAAATGTATGTGTTCCCACTTTGTAGCTTGAACACAAAAGGTTGTCAGTATATTCTTATTATTATGAAGTTAATTCAAGATTAATGTAAAGATAAATAAATAAATAAAAAAGAATTACTAAACTATGCTAGCTCACTACTGCTAAGATCTGGGGATATATATATATATATATATATATATATATATATATATATATATATATATATATATATATATATAATATAAATATAATAATTGCAAACATAAAAGTATTGGTGTACTTTTATAAATAACAAACAAAACATATGCTTGTTACTCACTCTCATTCCCTCACACACTGTACTTCATTACTCACTCACATACATAATTAATCATAATTAAAAGACAGATGTTACTTTGCAAGTGGGAGCTAGCTTTTTGTGTGCCTTAAGACCAGTCACGATGGTGCGTCACTTTAATAACACTGTGTTTTTGTGAGGCATATATGAAGACAATTTACTCTTACTAACAGGTAAGTGTTAGCCCTTATAGTCAGAATAAATGTCACAGTCTGAGATGACTTCATTTGGACGATGGCCAATTCATGCCAGTAAAACGAGTCCTTGACCGTCTCGGCGATTAAGGTGCATCAAGTCCAGTTTCACAGAGCATGCTGAGATAGGCACCAGCTCTAACTTCCAAACAGGGAATTAGAGAAATGAAAAGACGCAAGATTCAAGGCATAAATTTTCTCAACAGTGCCCCAAGCACGTAGCAGCACTGTCAGAGCCACTGCTGCACCTCAGCCCTCGCCTGCATCCATTGACCTTCCCTTAAGCTAGGTGTGAGTAAGAGGACAAAAGAGAGACACTCAGCTAGCACAATCCTCAAGCTGACATATCATAAAACACACACACACATATACTGTACACACATCATGAAAGACACACACAGACTAATGTGTACTTGACAAACACATTTCCATTCATGAATACACAAACATCATTGTAAAGATGAAATGGATGGATAGATAATGGATGGTGGACAGATGGATTAATGGATGGGTGATTATGTGTCTTATGGGTATAAGGACCTTAACAAACACAATTCTGCTTGTAAAAACAAACATCATTCTAAAGATGGATGGATGGATGGATGGATAGATAATGGGTGAATGGATGGATGGATACATGATTATGTGTCTTGTGGGTATAGACACCTTGACAAACACAATTATGAACACAGACCTCATTCTAAATATGAAATGGATGGATGGATGGATAATAGATACATAGATGGATGGATGGATGGCTGGATGGATGGATAGATAGATAATGGGTGAATGGATGGATATATAGATGGATAAGGGGTGAATGGATGGATAGATAGATAATGGATGATGGATAGATAAGTAATGGGTAAATTGATGGATAGATAGATAATGGGTGGATGGATGGATATATAGATGAATAAATGGTTGGATGGATGGATGGATACTGGGTGAATGGATGGATATATAGGTGGATAAGGGATGAATGGATGGATATATGGATAAGGGTTGGATGGATGGATGGATAGATGGATAAAGGTTAAATGGATGGATGGATAGATGGATAAGGGTTGAATGGTTGGATAGATAGATGGATAAGGGGTGAATGGGTGGATAGATAGATGGATAGATAGATGGATAATGGGTGAATGGATGGATAGATACATCGATAAGGGGTGAATGGATGGATAGATACATCGATAAGGGGTGAATGGATGGATAGATAGATGGATAAGGGGTGAATGGATGGATAGATAGATGGATAATGGTTGAATGGATGGACAGATAGATGGATAAGGGTTGAATGGATGGATGGATAGATAGATAGTGGATGAGTGGATGGATGGACAGATAGATGAATAGAAAAAAGAGTGAAAAGATGTGTGTCTTGTGGGTATAAGCACCTTAACAAACACAATTCTGCTTATGTCTGTTTGGGTCGCTACCTGTTTATTGAATGGAGAGATGGTTGTGGGTGGTTGAGAATGTTTTCCATTGCTTTTTGAAACATGACTGTGAGTATTTGCTTCCATTAAGCCCCAATAGCATTAGTGGGATTAGACACTAATGTTGGGAAAAAAAGGCCTGGATCAGAATTGGCATTATGCTATACCCCAAATATATTAAACAGAGCTGAGGTCAGGTTCAGTTTAGTCATGGCTATTTCTTTTTTCACCAAAATAAACAAATAATTTCTTCATGTATTTCCAATTTGTGCATCTTGACATTATTAAAATACTGAAAATAATATTAAAATAATATAGATCATAATTTTCTAAACATTTAAACCATTTATTTCATAAACATCATCAAGCTATCTATGAATAATGATATCTATAAATTACCACATACATCATCAAGCTATCTACAAATGATCACATACATCATTATGCTTTCTATAAATTATCATATACATCATCAGGCTGCCTATACATTATCATAAATGTCATCATGGCATCTTTACATTATTATCATGATCTATTACTAGATTTATTACTATATTTACTACTGCTTCTCCCTACTGCTCTAAAGTCAAATAGCATTATGCTTTACACCATTTTTATTTTGCACATGGTTATCTAAGCTTTGGGTGTGGCCACTTTGCCATAAACCTTCAATCCATTATTATGTTGATACTCCTTCCAGAAACTGAATGTTGTTGACATGGGTCCACCCTGTTCTGTGAGTTTGCATGTCTTACCACAGAGCTGTTGTTGCTCTTAGATATTTAATTCACAATATCAGGATTTATACAATGACTACGTAAAATCTTGGTTTTTGATACACGGTAGTGCTAGCTCAGTGGTTAAAGTACTGGAAATCAAAAGGCTGTCAGTTTGATCCCTACTACTGTCAAGTTGCATTGTTAAGCTACTGAGAAAGGCCCTTAACCCTCAATTCTATGGCATGAAAGTTGCTGGTTTAAACACCACCACTGCAAGGTTGCCACCTTGAGCAAGGCCCTTAACTCTCAATTGCTTAGACTTTAAGTCACTTTGAATAAAATGTAAAATGTAAATGACAAAGTATATCACACCCACTTCATACCCTGGAGGTGTTTCGACAGAGCACCTTCAGTCACAGACTGATTCCTCCCAAATGCAGGACTGAACGCTACAGGAAATATTTCCTTACAACTGCAATCAGTCTGTTCAACAACTCATAATAATTTTAAATAATTCAAAAGGATTTATAATAAATACCTACATTTTGTATGCTATGCATGCACCATAGCCTACATCCTACGTCTGTCTGTCTGTCTGTCTGTCTGTCTGTCTGTCTGTCTGTCTGTCTGTCTGTCTGTCTATCTATCTATCTATCTATCTATCTATCTATCTATCTATCTATCTACCTACCTACCTACCTACCTACCTACTCTATCTATCTATCTATCTATCTATCTATCTATCTATCTATCTATCTATCTATCTATCTATCTATCTATCTATCTACCTGACTGAAAGTAACAATATTTAAATGTGAAGAACATAACAGTTTACGCTAGACCTGTAGTTACATTGTGTGACTGCCATAGATTTGATAGGTTTTATTCTATTTGTATAAGCACAAACCCTGTATAAGGAATTAAAAGCAGCACAGATGCGTCAAAGTGACAGTTAATGTACATTTTTAAGAGGGAACATTATTATCAGAGAAAAGTAGAGGCTAAAATATGTCTTCATTATTTATGTATTAAACTTGTGGTCTTTTAAATCTAGACTATTAATCTTAATTACACAAAAATGATGTGCTGCTGAAGGCAGTATTATGTAGTTGTTATGAGTAACTTGAGCATCCTCCTTGTAAAGGACTTTGAAGGACAGGGACTAGAATGTTTTGTGAATAAAGCAAATGTATTTATTTATTTGTTTGTTTGTTTGCATTTTTCAATTTTCTTTTCCTCCCAGTCCAGTCATGTCCAACTACCTGATTGCATTTTGCTCTTTCTACTGACGCAGACTTCCACTCCTGGCCATGAGTCGTGACTAACACAAGCCCCGTCCAACATGCGTGCAGTAGCTGACTGCTTCCTTTTACCTGCAAATGAGTTCTTATGGGGGGTGGCTAGCACTGTCACCTCACAGCAAGAAGGTCCTGGGTTTGATCCCCAGGCGGGGCGGTCCGGGTCCTTTCTGTGCGGAGTTTGCATGTTCTCCCCATGTCTGCATGGGTTTCCTCTGGGAGCTCTGGTTTCCTCCCACAGTCCAAAAACATGCAGTCAGGTTAATTGGAGACACTGAATTGCCCTATAGGGGAGTGTGTGTATGTGTGTCTGCCCTGCGATGGACTGCCACCCCATCCAGGGTGTTACTGTGTGCCTTGCGGCCATTGAAAAGCTGGGATAGGCTCCAGCACCACGCAACCCTGCCACTGTAAAAAAACTACCTATAGAATCTACTCAAAAAAAGTGAGGTAACAATTTGCACTCAATTTGTTTGGGTAGATTTTACTTAAATTGAACATTTCTGAAATACTAAAATAAAGTAGGTAAAATGTACTTAAAACATCTCATTTTATTACACAAATAATTACTTAGAAAAAGTGTAATATTTATTATTTAACTGCCAGTAGATAATATGAATCTATTTAATAATTATATCTATTAATTAATCTATATGACTAATTCGCCATTACATATTCAGGAAAGTTTAGCTTTACCTAAAAATATTGTCTTACACAGGTTTAGTATTTTTATTGTAGAATTAATCATGTCTTAACAAAAAACGCACAAAAGTACTGCATAGTTTATTGAACAATTCAAATGTTTTTCAAACACAAGCATGATGACCTAGTGCTACATTTAAACTTAAATCTGAGTTTGTTCTATTCAAGCTGTTTACAAAAAGTTGTTAATTAGAGATGGGACGATCGATCGGCTATGAATCGGTATCGGCCGATTTTTAATCAAAATATGCTATCGGCGATCGGCCGATATCTCCTAAAAGTAGCCGATCCGATCGTGTGATATATAAAGATCACGTTAAGTTAACAGCTCAGTGGATTGATCCAGACGCCAACCATCACATCACCATTCATCAACCATCGTACAGAAACCACAGTGAAAGCTCTTCATGACCTAAAATAACATCATTAACTTTGTGCATCATACATACGATGTAATTTTGCTGATTGTAATATTTACTTTAAAAAGATAATTCAACCCGGTCACATCTGAGTCGATTCTATCAGCACGTTATATAAACTCCTGGTTCACTTTGGTAAATCGTGAGCGGTTCTTACTTGTGATGTAGATGAGAACAGAAAACGTTACAGAGCCAATCAGAGGCAAAAGTTTATTCATTAGCAAATTCGTTAGTTCAGGATAATCTGCTGAACTTTCAACTCCTTAGACGGAACGAGTCTGACTCGGTTACAGATCTGTGGTAATAGCAGTTTAATTAAGCTTTTTAATTAAGCTTTTTAATGTAAGAGAGTCACACAGAATGTTCTGTAGTAGCTGGTGTTTATTTAAAACCACGACATTTAATTAATAACAGTAAACACGGCGAGATAACTGAGAAGAGAAACTTACGCTTGGCGAAAAATGAATCGACTCATGAATCAATGAATCACTTATAGCGATACTGTGAACAAAGCGTCTCTTCTAAGGGCACACACACACACAAACACACAAACACACACACACACGCGCGCGCTGCTCCGGTTTATCTTCACTGTGAGGCTCTTTTTAAGTTTATTTATTTTATTTACTGCTAAACCCCCCCAACCCCCCCTCCCCCCGATCGCAATCGGCTATCGGCCGATGTCCCTGAAAGGAGATCGCAGATCGGAATCGGTGCCAAAAACCCAGATCAGCACATCTCTATTGTTAATAAAAGTACAAAATACAAAGTACAAAATATGTATATGGTTAACATGAGTTGTAACAATTACACAGTGCTTATGCTAATTATGTCAAATTAGGTACAGAAACATAACTCAAGCCTCATCTATAAAACATATAAAAGACAAAACCAAAACGTTATTGTGAAATTAATTATATTCTCCGAAGTTCTCCCTAGTTTTACTTATTACACTATAACAGTGAAGATGGCGCCCATCGCGTTCCTTCCACTCACTGCTGTCGGCAGGTTAAACTTCAGCTGAACGTGTTTCTTAGCTCAATACATCACATTAATTAGTTTAAATTCTTGTCTAACAGAGCTGACTACATATCTTGTGACAAACCTTAAATAAGTTAACATTTACATTGTTAATGCGATAAACAGAAAATACGTTAAATACGAACCTTACATCTAACACCACAGTCTGACAGAGATGTGATGGGAAAAAGAAGTGCGAAACTTCCCGGATTATGTGCGTGTGCACAATGCAGTGCAGAACCAATAGTTTTTGAATAAAGTTTATTAGATTTTTTAAGGTTGCTGTTGTTACTTTTAACAAATAGGTAGTATGGGTAAGATTTACCCATTGTTATTTATTTTACATGCTGACTAGTATACCTTAGTACATTTTAAACAATTTGTATGGGTTATTTCTACAACTCTCCAGAATCCTTTTTTACAGTGTGATTGGATAAGCGGTTAAGAAAGTGAGTGAGTAAGAGAGTTCTTATGGGGCCACGCACTGATCCCCATTATCCCCCACCCCTGATGCAGCTACCATTGATCAGCCAGCAGAGGTTGTCCGCATAGGCGCCCAGCCTGCTGATAGCAGAGCTGAGATTTAAACTCATGAGTTTGAGATGCCATCTCTGGTGTGCTGCTGTGTTTTACTGCTGTGCCACCTGAGGGCCAAGTTTACTAAAACCTCTGTCTTAAACATTTGTAAGTGATCTCAGTTTAAGCAAGATAACAGGCAGCAAATTTCCCTGTTAGCAGGAAATAAACTTGGTATCCTCATCCTCTATTTCTGTATAACAGGACAGTTTTTTGGCTATTTATTTTCAATAAAGATATTAATCATTACCAATAACTGACAAATAAGTGATTCTTCAATTCATGCTGTGATTTAAGAAGGTCAGTTGATTTAAATTAAAAGTGGAGCTGCACATCTATTACCACATAGGGTGAAGAAATGTTGCTAAAATCTAACTGAAATCTGACCCACAGCGTGCATGTGTATTCAGAAAAAAAGAAAGAATTCCTTTATTTGTCATATATACATATACACATATGCTGGGGTCAGAGCGCAGGGTCGGCCAGTGTACGATGCCCCTCGAGCAGACAGGGTTAAGGACCTTGCTCAAGGACCCAACAGTGGCTGCATAGCAGAGCCTGGATTTGAACCGACTGATAGCCCAAAGCTCTACCCACTAGGCTGCCCCTGTGTACTATTTACTACAACTACAAAAAAATTTACCCTTCATACAGATGCATTTTATTTTGGTAGAATGTGCGACAAATCCTCTCTTAACAGAAACACTGAAATTCTAAACATAATTATAAAGGAAACTATTTTGCAATAAAATTCCAAACTCGCGCTCGAAGACACAGCAATTTAGTGCGCTAGCCCCCACTGCTGAGATGCAAGGTCTACACAGACTGTGTCTGTAGAGAGGGGAGTTCCTTATTGATGTTTCAGTTATGGGTTGTCTGGCTTCTGCTGAGTGGTTTTAGTGCCTGCACATGAGGCAGTCTCTGTGAGAACCCACCCTGATGACTGTGTGCATGTAGGAAGGTTTACAGCCTATGGCCAGCAGAAGGAGAAAGGTTGGAATTGGGATAAATTAAATACAACTACATTGGGGGAAAAAATTACTTCATAAACATAAAAGAAATGTGTGCATAAGGTTTTACTTTATTGCTTACAGCACCCCTGGAGCACAGAGGGTTAAGGGCCTTGCTCAAGGGCCCAACAGTGGCTACATGGCAGAGCTGGGATTCAAACTCTCAACTTTTCAGTTAATAGCCCAAAGCTTTACCCACTAGGCTACCACTGTCCCATGGTTGCCAGGGTGTATCTGGTAAATAGACCAGACTTGGTAGTTTGTACGCCGGATACCTTTCCAGACGCAACCCTCACAATGACTAGGCTGTTTTTGGCCCTTCCTCCTTGCTTCAGACATTAGCTTATCATGTCAGTGCAGACGCCCAGCCGGTCGATAGCACAGCTGAAATTTGAACCCTGGATACACACTGATTTGGTTGTTTTCCCTGAAAGTAGTACACTAATTGCACTAATACTGTCAGCAACAGTTTTAAGATACTGGCTGCATTTACAGTCTTCAGTTATCATGTTTATGCTGCACCCCCCCCCCCCCCCCCCCCCAGTGTCACTGCAGTGCTGAGAATGATCCACCACCCAAATAATACCTGCTCTGTGGTGGTCCCGTGGGGGTCCTGACCATTGAAGAACAGCATGAAAGGGGGCTAACAAAGCATGCAGAAAAACAGATAGGCCACAGTCAGTAATTGTTGAACTACAAAGTGCTTCTATATGGTAAGTGGGGCTGATAAAATGGACAGTGAGTGTAGAAACAAGGTGCTTTTAATGTTATGGCTGTTCGGTGTATATGGATATAATTATTTAATTACGTCTATGCAGGTAATTATACAGTATAATACATAAACTTGTGGATTGTTGTGGGAATAGCTAAATTATCTGATTTCACTAGGGGTATCTACTTCTGGTGGTCATATTGTGTAGATAAAAACACACACACACACACACTTACTGTACAAACACACCCGGCAGCATGGGACAGTGAACACTGATGAGGCTATAACATGATTATGCTGATTTTTCTGGTTCAGATGCACACAGTGGCACATACAGAGCGGAATAAAAGTGCGGTTGACATCGTAATCATGTCACCGGCAGCATATGAGTCGGAATAACGAGCAGCAAGAGACGACTTAGCCCCAGCCATGCGCCCACATACAGGTGTGCCCATTACCATAGAGGCGTAATGCATTCCAATCAGAGCAGGGTAATAAGGTGCTTAGATCTATGGCTCGACGATCAGAGTAAAAAGCACAGCACGCACTGAGAAGTTGGCTGATTATAGACAGCTGATTGGCCTGCATTGTATGCATCACGCCGGAGTTGTAGGGGGTATGCGTTTAAAAGAAGAGTGGGGCTAATCATGAGTAGACCTGATTCTGTTTTACATGTGTGGGTATCAAAGGGTGTTGAGAATATTTTATTTAAAGACAGTGGCTCTTAGTCTTTCTGTTAGCTGGGCTGCAAGAAGCCACAGCAGTAGATACAAGCTGGTCTTGCTGGTGTATGATATGGGATGCACAACATAGCCTTGTTAGCATTAAGAGGGTTGCATTAGGTTAGGGTTATGGACTTTGCTGTTGTTTGTTTGCTTCAGTGATACTGTATACCAATACAATGATTAATACCCAACAACTGCACATCTACTGTATTCAACAAGAAACTTTAATGATGGCTAGCTGAATAGATGGATGGATGGATGGATGGATGGATAAATAGATAGAATCTTCATAAAGTTTCCACATTTTTATATTTTGGTTGAAAACAGTGAGGGTGAGAGGAGTATTGGTCGTGTCTGAGAGACTGGGAGAGAGCTTATAGTCCGGATTTAGTGCCATCCGATTTCCACCTTTCTGGACCACTCAAAGAAGCTTTAAGGGGAAGAAGATTTTCATGTGATGATGATGTGAAAGCAGAGGTGCATCAGTGGCTACACGCTCAACCAAAAACATTTTTGCTGATGGCATTAAAAAATTGGTACGACGCTGGGAAAAATGCATCAGAAGGTGACTATGTAGAAAAGTATGATGGCGTATTAGGGCCACTGTAAAAAATATACAACCTCATATCAGAAAAAGTTGGGACAGCATGGAAAATACAAATAATAAAAAAAACACAGAGTTTCTTACATTTACTTTGACTTTTATTTGATTGCAGACAGGATGAACCTGAAATATTTCATTTATTAATAAACATCCATTCCTGCATTTTAGGCCTGCAACACATTCCAAAAAAAGTTGGGACAGTAAAGCATTTACCACTTTGTAATGTTGCATTCACTTTGTAATGATCCAGGTACTGAGGCCCGTGCTTCTCTGAACTGATAAGCCTATGATGGCTGCACATTCTTTGGCCATAATATTTCGACTTTATTCTTGAAATCATTTTGTCTTTATTCTCGAAATTAAAACTTACAGTGGCCCTAATACGCTCTCGTAGAAGTGTGATGTAATTTGTTTTTGAAATTCTTAATAAATAGAGTTAAAAGAAGTGCGGAAACTTTTTGAAGAACTCTTGTAGATAGATAGATAGAAAGCAGACATCCCAAGTTGCAAAAACTCATTTCAGGGAGATACCCCCGGACCCGGACCTCGACCCCGACCCCCCAAGCCCCCCCCCCAAAAAAAATAAAAAAATAAATAAATTATCTCGCACACACCAAAGAATATGGGTGATAACAGAACTTTTAGGAGCTGCTAACTGAGCTACTAAGCTAACTGTTCGTGTCACAAACACGTAGTGCACTAGATAGTGTGAAAGATAATAGATTTATGTTCCTTACTTAGTGCACTAGATAGTGTACTAGATAATAGACTTCTGTTTCTTACATAATGCTTTAGGTAGCGTATTAGTTAACGGATTTAGGTTCCCTACATAGTGCACTAAATTGTATATCAGATAACGGATTTATGTTCCCTACATAGTGCACTAGATAGTATTTTAGATATGAATTTATGTTTCCTACGTAGTTCACTAGATAGTGAATTAGACAATTGGTTTATGTTCCCTACACAGCGCACTAGATTGTATATCAGATCACGGATTTATGTTCCCTACATAGTGGACTACATAGTGTATTAGATAACGCATTCATGTTCACTACATAGTGCACTAGAAAGTATAACTAGATGATGATTTGTGTTCCTTACATAGTGCACTAGATAGTGTATTACATAATTAATTATGTTCCCTACATAGTGCACTAAATTGTATATCAGATAACGGATTTATGTTCCCTACATAGTGCACTAGACAGTACATTAGACCAGTGTTTCTCAACCTTTTTTCAGTCACGGCACCCTTTAAAAGTATGCAAAATCTCAAGTCACCCCAGCCTAAAATGTATTAAAAAACGTACACTCTGCATCCCTCAGACTGCTAACACACACGCACACACACGCACACACGTCATAAGGTGTCATTTAGGGAGGGAGGGGTAAACGTGACTTACTTTTAATGGGAAACCTGAGCCTGGGATGATGCACACAATCGCCCTATTCTGTGCGTGTGTGTGTGTGTGTGTGTGTGTGCTCTTGGCCGCTTGTTCTAGATTCCGGGAGATTTTATCTGACTTGCGGGCATCAGGGAGCCGCTATGTACAGTGTATCACAAAAGTGAGTACACCCCTCACATTTCTGCAGATATTTAAGTATATCTTTTCATGGGACAACACTGACAAAATGACACTTTGACACAATGAAAAGTAGTCTGTGTGCAGCTTATATAACAGTGTAAATTTATTCTTCCCTCAAAATAACTCAATATACAGCCATTAATGTCTAAACCACCGGCAACAAAAGTGAGTACACCCCTTAGTGAAAGTTCCTGAAGTGTCAATATTTTGTGTGGCCACCATTATTTCCCAGAACTGCCTTAACTCTCCTGGGCATGGAGTTTACCAGAGCTTCACAGGTTGCCACTGGAATGCTTTTCCACTCCTCCATGACGACATCATGGAGCTGGCGGATATTCGACACTTTGCGCTCCTCCACCTTCCGCTTGAGGATGCCCCAAAGATGTTCTATTGGGTTTAGGTCTGGAGACATGCTTGGCCAGTCCATCACCTTTATTATCATGCTGGAACACTGCCCTGCGACCCAGTTTCCGGAGGGAGGGGATCATGCTCTGCTTCAGTATTTCACAGTACATATTGGAGTTCATGTGTCCCTCAATTAAATGTAACTCCCCAACACCTGCTGCACTCATGCAGCCCCAGACCATGGCATTCCCATGCTTGACTGTAGGCATGACACACTTATCTTTGTACTCCTCACCTGATTGCCGCCACACATGCTTGAGACCATCTGAACCAAACAAATTAATCTTGGTCTCATCAGACCATAGGACATGGTTCCAGTAATCCATGTCCTTTGTTGACATGTCTTCAGCAAACTGTTTGCGGGCTTTCTTGTGTAGAGACTTCAGAAGAGGCTTCCTTCTGGGGTGACAGCCATGCAGACCAATTTGATGTAGTGTGCGGCGTATGGTCTGAGCACTGACAGGCTGACCCCCCACCTTTTCAATCTCTGCAGCAATGCTGACAGCACTCCTGCGCCTATCTTTCAAAGACAGCAGTTGGATGTGACGCTGAGCACGTGCACTCAGCTTCTTTGGACGACCAACGCGAGGTCTGTTCTGAGTGGACCCTGCTCTTTTAAAACGCTGGATGATCTTGGCCACTGTGCTGCAGCTCAGTTTCAGGGTGTTGGCAATCTTCTTGTAGCCTTGGCCGTCTTCATGTAGCGCAACAATTCGTCTTTTAAGATCCTCAGAGAGTTCTTTGCCATGAGGTGCCATGTTGGAACTTTCAGTGACCAGTATGAGAGAGTGTGAGAGCTGTACTACTAAATTGAACACACCTGCTCCCTATGCACACCTGAGACCTAGTAACACTAACAAATCACATGACATTTTGGAGGGAAAATGACAAGCAGTGCTCAATTTGGACATTTAGGGGTGTAGTCTCTTAGGGGTGTACTCACTTTCGTATATTGAGTTATTTTGAGGGAAGAATAAATTTACACTGTTATATAAGCTGCACACAGACTACTTTTCATTGTGTCAAAGTGTCATTTTGTCAGTGTTGTCCCATGAAAAGATATACTTAAATATCTGCAGAAATGTGAGGGGTGTACTCACTTTTGTGATACACTGTATATGCGGGAGACTACCGGAACTTCCGGGAGACTTGGGATGTCTGAGATAGATAGACAGACAGACAGACAGTCTGTGCAGATCCCCTGATCTCAGCACTAGTGGGCTAGCATACTTTACCGCTGTGCCACCCGAGTGCCCAGGTGCAGTTAAACAGAATACAGAAACAGTTTTTTTTTTCGGTTCTTGTTCTTTTTATATTTTTTTAACTAATTGCAATTACCAGACTTTTTTTGTAACATAGACCCACATGACAAAAAGGAACCATATTAGTCCCTTCTGGGGTGTTTAAACACACCTACTCAGATTATGATACAGCATATGATACACCAACTTCAGCTAAGGTTTAGACTCTGACCTACAAGCAGTACAAAACTATTTAAACCATATGTCTTTTATCATTAACTTTGTTTGTGCTTAAGGTGCTAAATGCTTACCCTGATATTCCCCTATACAATGTTCTTATCTTAAACCAAACCTTGAATTCAGGCCCTGAGGCAGTGAATCTTCAAACCATGATGCTTCCTTTACCATGCTTCTCAGTTAAAATTTTAGTGTTATTCTGCCATGTGTTAAAACCACCAATCATATTTTAGTTCACTTGAACAGGTCGTTTTCTTATAAGCAGATTTAAAAACTGAAACAGATTTTTTGACTTTTTGACTAGTGGAAAAATCTTACTTAATCCGACACTGCTGTTTATACTGATAAGTGTGTAATACTAAGTTTGTGATTCAATATTTCTAGTATTTGAATTAACTAAATTTGATTTAAATCTGCAGACTGAAAAGGGTTTAATTTTATTTCTAAGGCAAATAATTCAAGCAAAATAATTGACATTTTTCCTGTACCCTGATTTCAGATTTCTGATAAGTGTTATGCAGAGAACATGGACAGAATTGTGGATTTAGAACAAATAAATGCATTTCTGATTTAAGTAGGGACAACAAAGCTTGCTACAAATTCATTATTGTACCCCACCTGTTTATGTATTTATTCATGTTTTGCACACTCTCCACAAGGTCCTTTGGTTAACATTGTTGAAGCAGGTTGATGGAGAAAACAAATGCTATTCATTTTAGACTTATTGAGGACACTGTTACCGATATTAAAATACTAAGACTGAAAAGCTTTCAACATAAATAAAAGAATAGATAACCACATCTGCAAAGTTTGTGTCAAACTGCTTAGTTTATTGTGCATAAACCCAGTTCTGTTCTATGATTGGAGTAAACCCTTCAGATTGAAAACATCTTTGCATGTAAATGGACATTGTGTTACTATATATAGATACAACCCTGAATAACAGGCTTTTCACATGTGACAGTCAATAACTTTCATGCTAATATTACTATCTAATTGCATAAGGGACAAATACGTTTTATCACTGTGTGACTGTTTTTATTACTTGGTATTCTAGCTTAATTGAAAAAAGGATATAATAGAAAAAATGATCAGACACTGCAATAATTAATATAGGTACTTTAAGAAGGCTTGATCAATTTTACAATTTTACCTGCAAGCATAAGTTGCTGCAGGAATCAATCCAGTTTTTGCTGTTTTAAAAAACATTTAGATTGGAATCAGGGAGTACTGAGTGGGTCATATACAAATTACACTGATCAGCCATAACATTAAAACCACCTCCTGGTTTCTACTTACACTGTCCATTTTATCAGCTCCACTTACCATATAGAAGCACTTTGTAGTTCTACAATTACTGACTGTAGTCCATCTGTTTTTCTACATACCTTTTTAACCTGCTTTTACCCTGTTCTTCAATGGTCAGGACCCCCACAGGACCACCACAGAGCAGGTATTATTTAGGTGGTGGATCATTCTCAGCACTGCAGTGACACTGACACTGGTGGCTGATAAAATGGACAGTGAGTGTAGAAACCAGGAGGTGGTTTTAATGTTATGGCGGTGTATAAGTACATTGGAATGGCAAATATTTAGATTTAATTACCACCTTGTAAGTTTTACCAGCTGCTAATGCCGATGGCTGCCCTAGAGTCATTCAGTGTGCAGGATCTCCACCTGAAAGCTACTCTGACCTGATCTGACATACACATGCACACCATGGTACAATGAAGCTTTGAAAACGTATTACTCCACAGTGAGTGTGTGTGTCCTGGTTGACCTGGTTACTGATAGTCTGCGTTCACATGTTACGCAGCAGAACCACTTTAGATAGCAAGGAATCACTTGTTGTGGCTTCATAGTTTTTTGATATGATTTAATTTGCCTTTAACTTTTGATACCCAACAACTGCACATCTATTTAGCTTCTAAGAAACGTAAAAGATGGCTAGCTAAGTGCAATGCTACCAGTGTGCTAAAGTTACCTACTATTTTTTAAATATATAAATTGCCAAGAATCACATTATTTAGCTATTTTTTACATCTTAAATACCAAAACTAAATACTGGTATAGGTGCAGTTGATCCCCTATTTCAGGGGGTCGCCACAGCAGATCTGGTTTGCATACCAGACCTGGCAGTTACACCAGATCCCTTACCTAACGCAACCCTACTATTTTCATCCGGGCTTGGGACCGGCACTGAGTGCTGTTTTAAACCCCCCTCCCCCAACACACACATTAGCCAACTACACCGATCAGCCGTAACATTAAAACCACCTCCTTTTTTTGACACTCACTGTCCATTTTATCAGCTCCACTTACCATATAGAAACACTTTGTAGTTCTACAATTACTAACTGTAGTCCATCTCTTTCTCTCCATGCTTTGTTAGCCCCCTTTTCATGCTGTTCTTCAATGATCAGGACTCTCCTGGGACCACTACAGAGCAGGTATTATTTGGGTGGTGGATCATTCTCAGCACTGCAGTGACACTGACCTGGTGGTGGTGTGTTAGTGTGTGTTGTGCTGGTATGAGTGGATAAGACACAGCAATGCTGATGGAGTTTTTAAACACCTCACTGTCACTGCTGTACTGAGAATAGTCCACCAACCAAAAATATCCAGCCAACAGCGCCCCATGGGCAGCGTCCTGTGACCACTGATGAAGGTCTAGAAGATGACCAACTCAAACAGCAGCATCAGATGAGCGATCGTCTCTGACTTTACATCTACAAGGTGAACCAACTAGGTAGGAGTGTCTAATAGAGTGGACAGTGAGAGGACACGGTATTTAAAAACTCCAGCAGCGCTGCTTTGTCTGATCCACTCATACCATGACAACACACACTAACACACCACCACCAACACTAACACACCACCACCATGTCAGTGTCACTGCAGCGCTGAGAATGATCCACCACCTAATAATACCTGCTCTGTGGTGGTCCTGTTGGGGGTCCTGACCTTTGAAGAACAGGGTGAAAGCAGGCTAAAAAAGTATGTAAAGAAACAGATGGACTGCAGTCAGTAATTGTGGAACTACAAAGTGCTTCTATATGGTAAGTGGAGCTGATCAAATGGACAGTGATTGTTGAAACAAGGAGGTGGTTTTAATGTTATGGCTTATCAGTGTATGTCCATGCAGATGCCCTTGATCCCCTGATCTCAGCGCTAGTGGGCTAACGTACTTTACCGCAGTGCCACCCGAGCGTTTTTTGACATGATTTAATTTGCCCTTAGATTACTAATACAATAAAGTTTAATAAAGCCACTTTATTTCTTTCCTGGGTTTTTCATGTGCTCACGTCTTCAGATGATGAGCATCTGATTTGTGATTAAATTGTCATTCTTATACGCTCTGTAGATACTAGCCAGTAAAGTACGCTGCACTGTCATGGCATTTGCTTTCTTGCTTGATGTCAGTTAAACCATGGCAAACAAACTCTGATTTTAAACTCGCTCTCTCACCCCCACTGCGCAATGCAAGCTTTCTTTACAAGCTGTATAGAATTAACATTTATATAAATAACGTTTTCTGTTCCAGCTTGATTGAAACCCTGTAGACAAAACAATGTTTGACAAGATCGCCTTAGAACACCAGTGGCCTGCACAGAGCCCTGCCTTATATGCCAGTGAATACTTGTTAGGTGAATCAGAAAACAGACTGTGAGCCAGGTCTTGTTGTTCAACATCTTTGCCTAACCTTACAGATGCTCTTTTGACTGAATGAGAACAAAATCCCCGGACACACTTCAAAATATTATATAGAAATCCTTCCCAGAAAAGTGGAGGAATATACCCCAGGTGTCCATTTATTTTTGAATTGTATGTGTGTGGGGTATGTTTTGTCCTTTAGGCGCTCTGGCAGGCTCTGTATCCTGAGCTGACTCGCTATATGAATGGTGTGCATTGCTGTGAGCAGCACGTAAGTGCACAGTGGTTTACAGCAGAACAGCATGGCTCAGTCTCGCACTGAATCTCTTCCCATTCTTTTTCCTCTTCACACACAGCAGCTCAGCACAGTCTAGAGACGGAAATATGTTCAGTACTGCCAAGATTCGACCTATTGATAATCTTGTACTTGTAGATTTTATCCTGCTCAGGGCTGCCATGTCTTCAGTGCATTGGGTGCAAGGTACATATACATACAGGGGATGGATCAGTTTATCAAAGGTCAATACAGACTTATTTACATTTACCTACTCACCTACACCTAGTTGGAATTGAGAGCTGCCAATCTCTGCATGTTTATGATCCCCAAGATTCATGTTGCTGTGTGGCATCCAGTCTATTAGCTGTGATTAACAGGCTAACCAATTACCAACAGAGAAGTCATTGTTTGATTGATGCTGCTGTTATTTTATAGCTGCAAGCTCATGGTCAGCCATCCACATTCCTAAAGGCCATGAAGAGGGATATATTTATACTGGAATAATAATACAAAATAATACATAAATTATTTCATATAATTGGTAATATGTATGTAACTATATAGTAAATCTGTATATATACAGGGGTTGGACAAAATAACTGAAACACCTGGTTTTAGACCACAATAATTTATTAGTATGGTGTAGGGCCTCCTTTTGCGGCCAATACAGCGTCAATTCGTCTTGGAAATGACATATACAAGTCCTGCACAGTGGTCAGAGGGATTTTAAGCCATTCTTCTTGCAGGATAGTGGCCAGGTCACTACGTGATGCTGGTGGAGGAAAACGTTTCCTGACTCGCTTCTCCAAAACACCCCAAAGTGGCTCAATAATATTTAGATCTGGTGACTGTGCAGGCCATGGGAGATGTTCAACTTCACTTTCATGTTCATCAAACCAATCTTTCACCAGTCTTGCTGTGTGTATTGGTGCATTGTCATCCTGATACACGGCACCGCCATTGGATGCACATGGTCCTCCAGAATGGTTCGGTAGTCCTTAACAGTGATGCGCCCATCTAGCACAAGTATTGGGCCAAGGGAATGCCATGATATGGCAGCCCAAACCATCACTGATCCACCCCCATGCTTCACTCTGGGCATGCAACAGTCTGGGTGGTACACTTCTTTGGGGCTTCTCCACACCGTAACTCTCCCGGATGTGGGGAAAACAGTAAAGGTGGACTCATCAGAGAACAATACATGTTTCACATTGTCCACAGCCCAAGATTTGCACTCCTTGCACCATTGAAACCGACGTTTGGCATTGGCACGAGTGACCAAAGGTTTGGCTATAGCAGCCCGGCCGTGTATTGACCCTGTGGAGCTCCCGACGGACAGTTCTGGTGGAAACAGGAGAGTTGAGGTGCACATTTAATTCTGCCGTGATTTGGGCAGCCGTGGTTTTATGTTTTTTGGATACAATCCGGGTTAGCACCCGAACATCCCTTTCAGACAGCTTCCTCTTGCGTCCACAGTTAATCCTGTTGGATGTGGTTTGTCCTTCTTGGTGGTATGCTGACATTACCCTGGATACCGTGGCTCTTGATACATCACAAAGACTTGCTGTCTTGGTCACAGATGCGCCAGCAAGACGTGCACCAACAATTTGTCCTCTTTTGAACTCTGGTATGTCACCCATAATGTTGTGTGCATTGCAATATTTTGAGCAAAACTGTGCTCTTACCCTGCTAATTGAACCTTCACACTCTGCTCTTACTGGTGCAATGTGCAATTAATGAAGATTGGCCACCAGACTGGTCCAATTTAGCCATGAAACCTCCCACACTAAAATGACAGGTGTTTCAGTTATTTTGTCCAACCCCTGTATATATATATATATATATATATATATATATATATATATATATATATATATATATATATATATACTGTATATATATATATATATATATAGATAGATAGATAGATAGATAGATAGATAGATAGATAGATAGAGTGGAACCTTGATTTAACGGACTAAAAGGGGGTGCACTGCTCCGTAAAATGCAATTGTCCGAAACAGCAAGGATTTTTCCAAGGGGGTGCAAAAATATACGAAAACACAGCACATATGATAAACAGTAAAATGAACAACGTAAATAGTTATGTAAGTAGATAATGTAAAACCTGTAAATAAATATTTAAATTGCTGTACTGTACCCAGAGGTGATTTAACCTGCCTGTGGGCCCAGGGGCTACGGCTGGTTGTGGGCCACCACGTATAGTTTTCATAAAATCAGTAAAAAACGCAAGACAACAGAGTTCAGTGGCGTAACTAGGAGCTCGTGGGCCCCAGTGCAAAAAATAATTTTGGGCCCTCCTCTATATATAGGTCTAGTAACGTTAAGCAGGTTACACAGATTCCCAAAATACCTTGCTGTGCACTCGCTGTGTATTGTGATTTCATGTATTCTGATATTTCATTGTCTTTTAGTTATTTTTATATTTTATATTTATATTTTATATTTTTATATTTAACGAAAATATCGTCATGTTTTTACTCTCGTTATCGCCGCACTTTACCGCTAGCCGCTGTCCGGTGGGGATGCATGGGTCTTTTGCTGTGTGCGGTGGTGGAGGTGTGGGAATAAAGGCACACGACAGGGTAGAGTCACTTTAACTGTTTAGTCAGGACTTCAATGAGCGTTACAGCACTTTAGACTGCCTAGTTCCAGAACCCGAACTTCAATGCTGGGACCATAAGGCGAGTCTCATATACAAAACTAACTGCAGAACGTCCGAACGCACATGTATAAACCTGGTGCTGCATTCTGATTGGCTGAGCTGAATGTCACTCACATACTAGCTCTAATGTTCACATTGCTTAACTGAAACCACCAATCAGAATTACAGCAGCTCGTTAGAGTTTATCTGGCCAATCAACAGTTAGAAATATGAATAACGTGTAAATGATTTACAAAATCATTGGTTTGTAAGCTTCCCCATTCTTATTAACCAAAATAACTAACGAAATAAATAAAAAATAAAATAGCCAATCCGGGGCCCTCAATTATTTGGGGCCCCTGGGCTGAAGCCCAGGTAAGCCCATGCATTAATTCGCCCCTGACTGTACCACTGGGGAGAAATTTCATTTACCTTGTGTGGTGATGTGTTTTTTTTTTTACCGTGATCATATAGTGGGAACTCTATTAGTGTCTATTATTCTGAGTCTGAAGCACTGCTGGTGGTTACTGGAGCAGTGCTGGTGCATAATTAAGCACTAGAATGTGCAAAAATTAGGCATAAACCCAGAAGCGAGCCTCCTGACAAAATAAAACCTATCACTCAGAGAGACATGCCCTGGCTAGTGGACAATTACTGAACTACTGGTCTTGGTACACTTCTTGCAAGAATTTTAAACAATCAGACTGGACATTCGGTTGTCCAGATTTTGTCTGTTAAATCCGAAATCCGGTAAATGGAGGTCTGTTAAATCGAGGTTCCACTATATACATGTTGCAATTCTGTCATGTGTCTTATTTACACTCATACCGCATGTATTTAACATTGAAGTCGGGTATTTACCATTTATATTTTATTTGTATTGTATTATTTACAATAGTTAACACACTGGAGGCATGTCTATGTTGCCATTTTTGGCTGGCAGAGGAAGCAGGGAGGCCTCAGGTGGAAGTTTTTCTATATACCACAGTTTCTCCCTCACAGACTTGCCAGATCTTTTGTTAGCGAACCTGCTCACTGAAGCTGTGATACTGAACTGCTTTGGTTTGGTTCTCTAATTTATTTCTGTGAACTAAACCAGTGTTGCTGTGTTTTATGGTTGCAGGCTATGAATGTATTTGTGTCTTTTATTTGTTTTTGTTATTTTGCTAAATTTAGTTATTTTTGACTGTACCCTTTAGCACTTGGATTATTTTCATTGTTGCAGGTGTAAGGCTTCACCTCTCATTTTACTCGCAAGGCGCGACCCACCCAGTTACAATATGTACTGTTTATATTTGTAAATACAGTGGTACCTTGAAACCCAAGGTCAGTTGGTTCTGGGACTAGCGCTGAGTTTTAAAGATTTTTCTCATAAGGATGTATGGGTAACCTGTTAATGCGTTCCATGGTCCCATGGACTTGCATGTATTTTAGGCTTATGTAAAATAATTGGGTTGTTTTTGACACTTATATAATATAAAACACTGAAATTAAAAGCTGATTCTTACAATTTCTCAGAACCCCGAGCTGTAACACAAGTTTAAAAGTGAAACAGGAGGAATATCCAGCTAAACACAGATACATGTGAAGCCTTCAGAGTGAATCTGACGGTTATTCCACACAAACGCAGATTCGTCTCATATGCAGACTTTGATGACGTTTTACCGCACCACTCAAGGTGAGCGCTGAACCTTAAAGCGACTGTTCACTAAGGATTTTGAGTTTAATGGACGTTGAGTTACAAGATAACAATGAACAAACTAATATTTTAATGCCAGATAAAGCAAAAAGACGATTTTTTTTATTTATTTATATATTCCAATATAATACAAATACAAAAATACTGCGTTCCTAGTTTAAAAAAAAAGTAGCAGCTGATTTGTCCTTCTTGTCTAAAATCTCTGTCTGATTTCCCAAGCCTTGAATTAACAGAGCATTCTGTTTATCCAGCATGTCTTCCCTCTCTCGCTCTCTTTCTACATCTTGCTTGCCATTCTTTTCTCTATCTCCATCTCCCTGTCTCTTACTGTTGGTCATTCAGGGTGCCAGTCTATTTTGTACCTTTCTGTTAGTCTTTGGTGACCATCCATGTGTGTGTGTGTGTGTGTGTGTGTGTGTGGTGGTCTAAATATCAGTGCTGTTATCAGATTGTGTGTATAGTGTAGCTGTGGGCTGTTGGGTTTACTGGCACTGACTCTCAGTACTGCTGACATTTGTCCGCTGGTTGTATAAACCATGTGCTTTTCTGCTCCACTAAATTTACATGTCGATGATGTAGATTTAGAACACACAGCCTCCACTGTTATATAGTATTATACAACAGCTAATTCCATCCACCCAATCAAATTTGTTTTTTGTTTTTTTTTAATCAGGCTGTTATATTTTTTTCACCATACTTGCATCACTTTGCAGAGTAGAAATGTCAGTGATTAACTGGTTAACCAATTACAGACAAAGAAGTCATTGTTTGATTAATGCTGTCAGCTAAAAATGTCATTTAAATTAATTTCCAACAGCTGAAGCTTGATTCTGGTTGAGAGCGGAGATACAGTCTGTACAGAGCAAGAATGCTGATTTGAAACTCATTCTTACTCACCCCCGCTGCTCAGCGTGAGCTCTCTTTACAAGCTGTATGTGGAGATTCTAATCTGAACAGCATCGGTATGCCTTTATGCTATTTAACTGCACAATTACCCAAATGAGCAGATCTAGCATCTACAAGCAATGATAATCTGTTCCGTACGTTTACATTTACAGCATTTAGCAGACACTTTTGTTCAAAATGACTTTCAATATTGACTGATACAATGAGGTTTTAGAGTCTTGCTTGAGCCCAGAATTGGCAATTAGGTGATGGTGGGGCTTGAACAATGTAAGCTTCTGATCACTAGGCCAGTACCTTAGCCACTAATGCCAAGTTCACACTACACGACTTTCAAGTTGTCAGGTCGCTGTACAGTTCACACTACACAACTGGATCTCTTGTAATCGGGAGTCTTTTAAGTCATTGTGGTTTTCACACTACATGACTGATCGGCGATGAGGGTTTCACACTACACAATCTATCACCAGGAGGAATTGCAGACGAGTCTGTCTGGTCTCCCAAGCTACGTTTTGTCACGAAAACAAACGCAATAAGTGACGAGGGGTTTAACTATACTACGTCCAGAAATGCACGTCAACAATAAGCAAGCGATCAAAGTTGTGCGCAGATGTGCTGCGTAAAATCGAGTATGAAAAATAAATGAATCTGAGTGGATTGGGCTACGCGAACAGCATGAATTGTCTGTACTGTAGTGAGTTGGAGGTTAATAAATATTTTTATGATAAGGTCAGGAATACTGTAAAATGTGTGTGTGTGCCAGTGTATTCTGATAGAAACTATATATGCCAGTCGCCCGACTGATATCCAGATATTTAGCATGCTAGATATCGCTCTTCAGTCGGCGAGCCGCCCGGATCGAGTCGTTGAGCAGTTCACTCATAGTGATCAAGAGCCGAGTTTCGATCGCTGAGCAAATGCCAAGTTGCCTCCGAGCTGGCAAATCTAGCAGCCACCAGTCGGAGATCAAAAATCATGTAGTGTGAACTAGGCATAAGCAACCACTGCTCGTCCTTGAATCAGCGCTCATCCACAGCACCCAGACCAGTCGAGTCGCTCCACGTGTTTGGGCACCAATTTGTGGTGGAAAAAGCTTTAATGAAATAGCTCAGAGACTGGATTGTGAGTAGAAAAGAGTTTTAATCTTGTCTGCAGAGAAGGATCACAGACAGTCTTACACATCCTTATACAGTGAAGCCCGAAATTATTCATACCCCTGGCAAATTTTGACTTAAAGTTACTTTTATTCAACCAGCAATTTTTTTTTTGACCAGAAATGACACAGGTGTCTTCCAGAAGATAATAAGACGATGTACAAGAGGCATCATTATGGAAAAAAATATTTCCCAGCTTTTATTTACATTTGAACAAAAAGTGGCATGTCCAAAATTATTCATACCCTTTGCAAACTGTCACAGTCTATGGGAAAATCCAAAGTTCTATACCATTCCAAATAGTCCAAGCTGTTCTAAAGCATCCTAATGACCCTGATTCATTGGGAACAGCTGTTTTAATCAACTCAACAGGTGAAAAACAGCAACTCTCTGCAGTTGGTTTGTGGACAGTCATGGCTAAGACAAAGGAGCTCACTAAGGACCTGCGGCTGTGCATTGTGGCAGCTCACAAGTCAGGAAAGGGCTATAAGGCCATATCTAAATGTTTTCAAGTTCCAGTGGCTACAGTGCAAAGTATTATTAAAAAATACAAGACATTCCTCACTGTGGAAAATCTCAGAGGATGTGGTCGGAAGCCAAAAGTGACACCTGTGCTGGCCAGGAGGATAGTGAGAGAGGTGAAAAAGAATCCAAGGATCACCACCAAGGCCATCCTGGTGAATCTGGGCTCTGCTGGTGGCAACGTCTCAAGGCAGACAGTCCAACGGACACTGCACACTGCTGGGTTCCACGGACGCAGACCAAGGAGGACGCCACTTCTCCAGAAAAGGCACACAAAAGCTCGCTTGGCCTTTGCAAATGCTCATCTGGACAAAGAAGAAGACTTCTGGTCTTCTGTTTTATGGTCAGATGAAACAAAAATTGAATTGTTTGGCCACAATGATGTATCCTTCATTTGGCGTAAAAAAGGAGAAGCCTTCAACCCTAAGAACACCATCCCCACTGTCAAACATGGTGGTGGGAACCTAATGATTTGGGGGTGTTTTTCAGCCAATGGACCAGGGAACCTAATCACAGTAAACGGCATCATGAAAAAAGATCAATACATCAAGATTCTCAACAACAACATCAGGCAGTCTGCAGAGAAACTTGGCCTTGGGCACCAGTGGACATTTCAGCACGACAACGACCCAAAACACACAGCAAAAGTGGTGAAGAAATGGTTAGCGGACAAAAACATTAACATTTTGCAGTGGCCCAGCCAGAGTCCTGACTTGAATCCAATTGAGAATCTGTGGAGGGAGCTAAAGATCAGGGTGATGGCAAGGAGACCCTCCAACCTGAAAGAGTTGGAGCTCATCGCTAAAGATGAATGGGCAAAAATACCAGTGGAGACATGCAAAAAGCTGGTCAGCAATTATAGGAAGCGTTTGATTGCTGTAATAGCCAATAAAGGCTTTTCTATTAATTATTGAGAAGGGTATGAATAATTTTGGACATGCCACTTTTTGTTCAAATGTAAATAAAAGCTGATAAATATTTTTTTCCATAATGATGCCTCTTGTACATCGTCTTATTATCTTCTGGGAGACACCTGTGTCATTTCCGGTCCAAAAAAAAAATTGCTGGTTGAATAAAAGTAACTTTAAGTCAAAATTTGCCAGGGGTATGAATAATTTCGGGCTTCACTGTATGTCTTGTTGGTGACCTAGTAGGACAGTGGAAGATTCCACAGTTAACATAGGAACTGGTCTAAATTAGCTAGAACTGGGTTTTGGACGTCATACAATGCAATTGACGCACTTCTTGTCATGTACACATCCAGTAACATTCTATTGTAGCAGTATTCTTGGAATATAACTACTGGCAAAAATGCCCTAAGCAAATCCACATTTTTAAAGTAGTAATTAATCCCGTATTAATACTTCTTGTGTAAATGAAAATTTTTCTGTCACAGGGACCACCACTTTTAGAACAAATCATGTAATCATTATAATCACAACAATTTGAGTGAATTTTTTAAATAAATGCATTTTGAACTTGCGAGTTTGAGTTGTCAGCCCTGGTGTGCTAGAGTGTTTTGTCGCTGTGCCACCCGAGCACCTGTATGGGCATTTAAAAAAAAAATTTATAATTCAAATTGCTGTGCTAATTCTACGATTTGTACAAGCCATGTGGGGAATTGCATTACTGGCTTAATAACTTGTTAACTTTAAACAAAGGGTTTTTTTTAAATAATATTGTGTTTTCTTACCTTGAGAACATTCAACATTAACCAACTATATTGACAAATGAACAATTTGAGCAAAACACACGAACAATCACCATCTTTATTTAATAACTGGCTGCAATACCTTTGTCAGCAGTTATTGCAACTACATCTATTATTCACAAAATGTATCCTTTATTCAATACTTTGTAAAAGTTCCTTTGGCTGCAGTTACAGTTGCAAATCTGGATTTATTAGGTATATTATATTCTTCATGGCAGATCCTTGAATCATTATTGATCCTCATTGAACTCTTCTTACTAGAGCAATGCTCCAGTAAATTCCTGGCAAGAAATGCCCAACAAACCACCAGAAATACCCCAGGAGGTGCCTAGATACTATAGGAAACACTCAGCAACACCCTAGCAATCATTGGTAACACTCACCAGAGCAATTACCTGAACCACACTACCAACAACTTAAAACACATAGCCAACAGCTATCATCACTCTACAGAGGTCACTAACAGGCGGACCGCGGTCCGGGTCCGGACCCAGAAGCTGTCCCATATGGACCTGGACCTACAGCCAAAACAGAAGGTTATGATTTAAAACCTTTTGGGGCGCTTCTATTTTAACCGGTGCAGCTTTTGTAGTATTTATGGTAGTGGTTTAATGGATGAGGAAACGCAGAGACCAATTGCAAGCGAGTTCCCACGTGACACCACTCAGCCAATCAAGTCTGTGCATTCCAAGCGGTAAACATTGCAACTCTACAGTGCAGACAGATGAGAGAGTTAGAGGAAAGTTACACATGAAAAGACGGTAGAAAGAAAAAGAAAGATAGCGAATGTAGCATTGTAACATTATACATATCGGCAGTCATACATATATGTTTAGTTCTATGTTACGTGACAATAAATATTGTCAAAACGTTTTTGAATTGTACTGATTTGATTTGACAGTCCGGTATTAATTACATACAGATGTTGATACAACTACTAGGCTACATAAATATATATCACACTAAATAGTTAGACATTATGATCTTCCGGACCTTTGCTTCAAGAAATTTCTTTAACTGGACCTCTTTAAATTTTAGTTGAATACCCCTGTTCTAGAGTCTACACGGGATAACCAGTAAGTAATCACTAAAACATTAGGTTTGTCAGTCTTGGGTAGATTAACCACTATTTCATTTGTGGAAGATGGTAAATAGTCTTGTGGTTTGTGTAACATGCAGGTTTGTTTATTGGCTGAATCTGTAATATGTAAAGTACTGTGACACTGCAAGTGCTAACCTATCTTATCTGTTGTGACATTGCTTCTACTAACAGACATAAGAAAAGCAGATGTTAATGAGATACTGTGACTCCCAGTGGAAAGCCATTTTGTTTGAGACACACCCACACAGCGCTGAGAAAGTTTTAAAGTGTGACTTCACTTTCCTTTTACTCACTCACTCACTTTCGTAACCGCTTATACAATAAGGGTCGCTTGGGGTGGGGGGTGGGGGGTGCTGGAGCATAGCTTTTCAATGAGCGCAAGGCACACTGTAACACCCTGGAAGGGGCACCAGTCCTTCGCAGGACACACACACCCATTCACCTATAGGGCAATTCAGTGTCTCCAATTAACCTGGCTGCATGTTTTTGGACTGTGGGAAGGAAACCCATGCAGACATGGGAAGAACATGCAAACTCCGCACAGAAAGGACCTGGACCGCCCCGCCTGGGGATCGAACCCAGGACCTGTTGGCTCTTGTGTGCTGTAACTGGGAACCACAAAACAGATTTATTAAAATTAGAAACATTGATTGACAGGCATTTCCACGTGTAGCTGTAAGAGTCAACGTTCAGCTAAACTTACTTTTATAAAGAAGGTACCAAGGTTAGTCATCTACATATAACTGTTATTGAAGGAATGTGACATTTTTGCTCAATACTGTGTAATTCTCACATCAATTCAATCATCAAATCATTAAATCAATTACAAATCAATACAATTAATTAAATCTTATACCATTTTTGTAATACTGAGGACATGATATAACTTCAGCAGTTATATTTAGACTGGACGTTGAGTGATGTGTCCTAAATTACATAACACATTATTAAAGAGTAGAACTAATTAGTACCTTAATCATTAATTTTAAGTATTTCATGCATTGCACGCAAACTGGAATGCAGCTCTGACCTTTAGAAATGCTCCTCTACCAGATGTGTGTAATATTTTATTTATTTATACCAGAGAAGTTGTTAACCTTAAATCTTCCACCCAATCTTCAAATTTAGTTATTTAAATGTATGCATTATTGCAGAATTGTTTAAAGGAAGAATCAAAGCCGCTTAGGTTGTGAAGTGGTAAAAAATGCTAGCACACTAGAGCTGGGATTTTGAATAGATCGTATCGAATCTCAGCTCTGCCATCCACATGATTGGCTGTTGTTCATAGGGTAGGATAAGCCGGAGAAGGACTCCTCATAACTGAGTGAATTATAACCTCTGCTGGGTGGTTGATTGTGTCTGCATGGAGTTGAGGAATAATGATGATCAGGGTGTGGCTCTCCATGCACAAAGCTGGTCAGCATATGAACTCACAACGTGCAGGTGAAAAGATGCAGTCGGCTACTGCACACGTGTCGGAGGGGGTGTGTGACAGTCTCGTTTTCCTCAATTGAGGCGGGTGTCAGCTCCAGTGGAGAGGAAGTAAACTAGACTCACATTTCTACCAGAAAATACAGTACCTTAGTCTTCAGTAGTAAAGTTGTGATTGTTGCTGAAATAGCTTCTCCAAATTGTCCAAAGCTGTAAGTGCATGCTTTTTTGAGTATAGTCTGATTACACCTTGTTCCCAGGAACGCCACCACAACCTTGACCAGAATAAAGTAATTACTTAGGATAAATTGATTAATTTATTACAATTAGCATACTACTTGCAATCTGTATAAAAATTCACCATCTTCAACCTACACTGAATGTAATAGCTTCTCATCCACTATATATTTTTATTACCTTGGCTGTAACATAATGAAGCAGAATCTATGCAGAGCATCCAATGCTCAGACAAATGGCATTTAGATTTTACCCTATTGATGCGTCGCAACATCATTAAAAAAGAGTTTGCACTTCGTATTTCTTGGTTGTTATGCGTACATAAAGAACAATCATTGTATATATATATATATATATATATAGTCTTGTTTTTTTTAAACAGATTGGCTACCATAACATCATAAATGCCCTAAGTTGCTTAGGCAGCTGACCTAGTAGGTTGAAATTATTTGGCTTTCTCCAAACATAAAGCCTTCCATATACACCGATCAGGAATAACATTATGAACACCTCCTTGTTTTGACATTCACTGTCCATTTTATCAGCTCCACTTACCATATAGAAGCACTTTATAGTTCTACAATTACTGACTGCTGTATATATGTTTCTCTACATACCTTTTTAGCCTGCTTTCACCCTGTTCTTCAATGGTCAGGACCACTACAGTGCAGGTATTATTTGGGTGGTGGATCATTCTCAGCACTACAGTGACACTGACATGGTGGTGGTGTGTTAGTGTGTGTTGTGCTGGTATGAATGGATAAGACACAGCAATGCTGATGGAGTTTTTAAACACCTCACTGTCACTGCTGGACTGAGAATAGTCCACCAAACAAAAAATATCCAGCCAACAGCACCCCATGGGCAGCGTCCTGTGACCACTGATGAAGGTCTAGAAGATTAGCAACTCAAACAGCAGGAATAGACGAGCGATCGTCTCTGACTTTACATCTACAAGGTGGACCAACTAGGTAGGAGTGTCTAATAGAGTGGACAGTGAGTGGACACGGTATTTAAAAACTCCAGCAGCGCCGCTGTGTCTGATCCACTCATACCAGCACAACACACACTAACACACCACCACCATGTCAGTGTCACTGCAGTGCTGAGAATCATCCACCATCTAAATATTACCTGCTCTGTGGTGGTCCTGACCATTGAAGAACAGGGTGAAAGCAGGCTAAAAAGGTATGTAAAGAAATAGATGAACCACAGTCAGTAATTGTAGAACTACAAAGTGCTTCTATATGATAAAATGGACAGTGAGTGTAGAAACAAGGAGGTGGTTTTAATGTTATGGCTGATCGGTGTATACAACACATATATTCATTGAACCCACAAGTTAAATTACACTATTGACATCTTATCCACTGCATAATTTCATTACCTTGGCTGTAGCATAATGACACAGAATCTATGCAGAGCATTCAATGCCCAAACAAAGACCATTTTGACTTTGCAACATCATCAAAAAAAGAATTTGCACCAGATCATCAAACATTACTTCACATTTCTTGGTTGTTATGCATCCTTAAAGAACAATAATTGGATATAGTCTTTTTTTTTATTTTTTATAACAGATTGCTTCCCATGCTATTATAAATGCCCTAAACTGCTTAACAGTTGGCAGCAGACCTAGTAGGCTGAAATCATTTGGCTTTCTTCAAACATAAAGCAACATCACAACATGGATTGCATTATCAGGGTCTAGTCTGCTAAGGGCAGCATGAGAGAGGGCATTGGTAAAAGCTGACCCATCCGTGCAGCCAACCATTGCAAAGCAAATACATGACAAGGGTTGTACAGGTCAATGTGAAATACTGTAGTGTCGAATTACTAAACATGCTACATTAATACAGTTTTACTGTACTAATTATCCAGATCCTGAACAGCCCACATAATTAAATTACACAACATGGATAGATTCGTTATTAAACATCATAACATGAGAGCAATGCTTTATGGTAAATGTTATCCTTACAGCACGATAGCAGCAACATTGTGGCAACAGGCAGTTCACAGTGTTCAATTACACAATCGTATGTTTTCATAAATATGTCATCAGAATGCATAATATAAAAGAATAGTCAAGTGTGGCTCTTTCTAATAGCAGAATGCTCTGTAATGATGGAATTTTATGAACAAAGTCCAACATTTTTCTCCAAACTAAAGTCAGAACGAGCGAGAAAAATGGACCAATAATGTCACTGTGTCTGTATCATGCAGGGAAAAAAGGGTATTGATTTATCAATATCATTTTTATCACCTGCACTTTGACGAGTGCAGTGCAGCTCAGCGTTGTGTATGGACAGACACACCCTGAGAGCACACTTTTCTCATCTCTGTGCAGGCGCCATCAATCAGCCAGCAGAGGTCGTAATTGCACCAGTCATGGGAGAGAGACCCCATCCGGCTTAGTCCCCGCCCAAATCTGAACAAAAGGCCAATCGTTGTTCATGTGGCCACTCAGCTTTATCCAGTAGGCAGAGCTGAGATTCGATACGATGTATTCTAGATCCCAGCTCTGTGTAACTGAACACCGCTGTGCCACCTGAGCGGCCCCTGGGGAAGATATAGTTAAGATCCTTTTAGCTTTGTGCTGGCACAATGACAGTTAAAATTACAATTCTTTGATTAGAAATGGTTCTGAGAAAAGTAAATGGATTTTTTCTAAAGCTGTGGTATTACATAGCCTTCATTGTTCTTAAGAAATAGTCGAACGGGATTGTTCTTCACTTTAATAAAATCACCTTTTCTTTCCATCATTTCTATTTAACATTTTACCCTCAACACCTTTAAACTTATATTACAGAACTTCGCTATGACCAAAATTCTTACTTGATTCTTTTACAAGTGTCAAGCAAATGGAATTAGTGTTAATTCTGAAAATAAAACTATAGGGTGTTTTTGAACAGTTTCCTAGTGCGCTCTCTACATAGACGGCATTTTACATTATCCTATACGCGCTCCCCAGAAGTAGGCTGTTCGAAATCCTAGATGCCTTGATATCCTAGTAAGGCATCTGAAAATGTGAACGGTATTTTCAGTCAGTAACGAGTGAGCATCTGATGCTTTTTAAGTGGCGAAGGCAATCCCAGCATTCAGTGCGGCATGACTTTTCTTACAAAAAAATAACAAATATGGCTGACGATGCGGGGCAAAGAACGGAGTTATTTTCAAATGTAAATAAATTATTATTTATTTTTAATTTGTGTAAACGTGTACAAGTGTTTTTATTTGCAAGTTTGGGCTTGTCAGTGAGAATTTAACTGTTTTTGGTACACGGAGGGAGATGTTAGTTGACATGCTAGCGCGTTGTGCCACCTCATCCCATTGGTTTGAATAGCATGAGGCAAACTGTGTTAGCTTAGTAAGCGAAAACTGATGGAAGTAGTGTGTTCGAATAACCTGACTTATAAATCGATGATTTATTAGAATCCTCTCTACTGAGGCAGCTGCCTATGTAGACAGTAAGACAGCAAGGTAGCTCCCTAGGTTTTTGAACACACCCTGTGACACTGATTTTTCTATTCTGCTTACATTAGAATTGCCTGTCAGAAGAACTATGAGAAATGTATTTGTTTGACTACACATTTTTGATAATATATTTCGCCAAATTATTAAGGCGAGTAATTTAGTCTGGGTTTACACTCCAGTATTTAGGCCAGGTGTACAAATTGTCTAAAACTATGCTTATTCTGTATTGTACTTACTTAAGAAATGCAGTGGTACCTTGAAACTCAACGTCAGTTGGTTCTGGGAGTGGTGTTGAGTTTAAAAAGCGATGAGTTTTAAGCTATTTTTTCTCATAAGGATGTATGGGAAACCTGTTAATGCACTCAATGGTCCCATGGAACTGCATATATTTTAGGCTAATGTAAAATAATGGGGTTGTTTTTGACACTTAAACACTGAAAATAACACAAATATAATATAAAAAAACACTGAAATACAAATAAAAAACTATTCTTTTTAGTTAGTTTAAAATCAATAAAAAATACAATAAAAGTTGCTTTTTATCTTCACTTCTTTATTGTTTCCTTATGCTTCTTAATTAGTGGAGAAAACCTATGAGCAGTAATAATTAAGAGTTTTAATGTTTCTATGTCGTTCTTTTAATACATTAAGTCACATTAAGCTTTTTTTAACGAACGTGTTTTAGACGCTCTTAGAAAAGCTGATTCTCACAATTTCTCAGAACCCCGAGCTGTAACACATGTTTAAAAGTGAAACAGGAGGAAAATTCAGATAAACACAGATACATACATGTGGAGCTTTCAGTGGATTTGACAGTTATTCCACACAAATCGCACTTTGATGACGTTTTACCGCACCGCTCAAGCCAAGCGCTGAACAAAACAGCAATCGCACACATGTTGAGTACAAATTTGTTGACAAGGGGTGTTGAGTGTCAAAGATTTTGAGTTTAGGGGACGTTGAGTTACAAGGTACCACTGTATTGGAAAATGAATTTGTTTAATTAAATAATTTTGGAAAATGAATTTGTTTAATTAACAACCCTAATGTGAAAGCTAGGAAAAAAAGCATGGATGATAAATGAAGTTTTTCTTCTAATTAAAAGTGTCTGCGTAATGATTTAACTAACATAAAAGAAAAATATTTAAAAGTACAAAACAGGTATTTTATTACTGTTGACAGTGTACACATATAACGTCATATGCTAAATGTTGGGTTGAGAACACTGTTCAGACTTTTCTAGCAGAAATGTCCAATAGAGAAAGCATTTTTCTTGTTTTTTTTTCTATAAACCTTATGTACTGTCATTATAAGGTCAAAATACTGGCATCAATAAAATTTTAATGTGAGTGTAGAATAGCGTGGGATGTAGCAATTTATGACACCTTGATTTTTATGAGATGTATGTGGGCTGAAGAACATGTGATCATGATTTTATTACTTATTTTATTTATTTATTTTATTATTTTTTATGCATTTTGTCCTTTTTTCTCCCAGTTTTAGCATGCCCAATTTTTTCCCAACTGCGCTATGCTCCCTCTCTACTGGAGCTGACCCCTGCCCTGATTGAGACATCACCTTTTCTTTTAATTATACTTTTAATGTAATTGTTGTAGTTTTGCAAGTGGAATTCTCTGTAAATGAGTTTATATGATATAGGAGGTTACCGTAAAGTAAAGGGGTTGATGATGAGATTGTAATGTACAGCTTGCCATCATAGCTTTTCCTAATGTCGGTTTATTTCAGTAACCAAGTCATGCCCAGTTTTCGGAGCAACCTTGCTTTCCTCTGCTAGATAAATATTTTATGAGTTCAGCAAAGTGAGTTTTCAGCAGAAGAGATTGGAATGTAAATACGACACTAGAGTTTAAAGCTTTTCCCCAACTTGCGGTCGTAAATTCCTTTACACTGAGAGACGTGCTAGTGCCTGTACTCTTTAAAAACTAAGTGTATAGATTTATAGATTTGGTACTGCTGCACTTTTGTTGTTGACCAGGTAGTTATGACTAAGAATGGCAAAACAGTGACTTTGTACAGTGGTTTTCAACCAGGGGGCCTCAGTGAGCCTAGAGGGGGGTCCCGTTACATTACATTTAATTAAGAAGAATAAAAAAAAGAATCACATGTAATGGATCTGGAAAGTCAGTAGACTGTTGGTGTATGGGAGATTTTTTGTGATGTCATATAGATCTATTTTACATAGGGAGCTGGCATCGATCCGATACTCTGTATCGGTCCGATATCGGCCCAAATCACTGGATCGGATATCGGAAGGAAAAAAAACGTGTAATCCGATCCGATACTGATGCTTAATGTAAATAACACTTAATGTAAATAAGGCCGTTGTTTGTGTGTAAAGCAAATAACACACGAAGATACATTCCAACAGAGCGCCGTTTATTGCCACTCTCACTTGATGACATCATTAACACGTGACACTGATCTACAACTCATCCACAACATTCATTTAGAAATTAAAACACACTGATCTACTTAAACTTTTAGCATTTTTAAAAATAATCTACTACTGCTACATCTAAAAACACTGTTTAAACACAATAAAAATCACTTTATAAATGATAAATCGCTCACCTGAGATAAATAACCTATCTTGTCCCGGCTTAGAGATTTATCCATTAGTGTTATGAAATAAAACAAACTACACCGTATCCCGTTTCCCGTTTTCCTCTTCAAAATCCATCAGAATTTTTAATAAGCACGCTTTGGTTTTTAATCATCTAAAAACGTGACAGAACTTTAACGGAAAATCTCAGCCAAACACTGCGTCAATTCTAATTGGTCCATCGTGTTTGATTGACATCCACATCTTCCAATTGTAGACACTTTTGTTAACCAAGCCAAAAATGCTGCTAAATGTTCTGTGTGTAAAAGTTAAAACAAAAACAAGTGTGATGTTGTAGGTTCTGTATTTATTCCTTTAGAATATTTGTTTTACAATCTGAGCATTGTTATTTAGATAGCTAGTTTAACCATGGTGCACTGAGACGTATTATTACTGCTTAGTGGTTTGAGAGGAGAAATGACGTATCGGATTGGTATCGGTATCGGCAGATACTCAATTTGCATTATCGGTACGGAATCGGACATAAAAAAGTGGCATTGAGCCAGCCCTAATTTTACACTACCTATAGCGTACGAAGAAGTCATTCGGATTGAGTGACGAAATGTATCTCTACAACAAACTTGTGTCCAGATGAACTGATTCAACTTTGTGGATACCTATAGCCTACATTCGGTCTTTAAGAGTGAAAACCATATTTGCTCACGACAAAAGTGCAAAAATAAACGGATGTTAACTAAGATTAATTCTAATTCATTTGTTGATGCAGATCCCGCTGAAAAAAGACCCAGGTGAGGAAGCTCCTACCACCAATTCACCCAAAATAAACCCACTACATCAACAATGAAAATCAGAAAATAGCAAGGTAATATACCTTCAACATGCAGGTGGCACGGTGGCTCAGTGGGTATCACTGTTGCCTCACAGCAAGAAGGTCCTGGGTTTGATCACTAGGTGGAGTGGTCCGGGTCCTTTCTGTGTAGAGTTTGCATGTTCTCCCTGTGTCTGCGTGGGTTTCCTCTGGGAGCTCCGGTTTCCTCCCACAGTCCAAAGACATGCAAAAAATCCTAAGAAATAAATAAACATTGATTTTTCCATGAGCAAGAACACAAATGTGTTTTTGATTTGTCATCCTCGCTATAGGTGTAAGAATATCATTATAACCCCTGTCAAGGGGGCCCCAGTTTTTTTTTTTTTTTTTTACAAGGGAGGTCTAAATGAACCGAACAAATGAGAACCGCTAACTTAGTAAGTATCAATATCAAGGTAAAAATATTAACACTGTCAAATTTAAGAATGTGTGTACCTTACAGTTCAGCACCTAATTAGGGCAGTTGTAGCCTAGCGGTTAAGGTACTGGACTAGTAATCGAAAGGGTGCTGGTTTAAGCCCCACCACTGCCAGGTTGCTGCTGTTGGGCCCTTGAGCTTGGCCCTTTACCCTTAATTGCTCAGACTGTATACTGTCACACTGCTCTAAGTCGCTTTGAATAAAGGCATCTGCTAAATACTGAAAATGTACATTGTTATACTTGGTACTACAAACTGACATTTCAAATTTACAACTGTCCTAAACTCTCAGTAGCCATAGCTATTATAATAACTGAATACTAATTATTATTTGACTAAAATTATTACCTCAAATTATTATTTGGCTATTCAATAGTGTTCATTAATGCATGAACAGCCTTAATTGCATTTAATTAGTGTTAACAAATATGGACATTTGTACACATGCAGGCCTTAGTAAAGCAACTGTCTACAAGTATTTATCGTAACTTTCACTCTCTGTAAAAGCTGCTTACTTACTGACAAAAACAATATATAATCCCAAATCAGAAAAAGTTGGGACAATATGGAAAATGCAAATAAAATAAAAAAACAAAGTGTTCCTTACATTTACTTTGACTTTTATTTGATTGCAGACATATTTCATGTTTAACCTTTATTCCTGCATTTCAGGCCTGCAACACATTCCAAAAAAAGTTGGGACGGGAGCAATTTAGGGCTAGTAATAAGGTGAAAAAACTAAATAATGATGTGATTCCAAACAGGTGATGTCAACAGGTGATTGTAATCATGGTTTGGTACAAAAGCAGCATCCAGGAAAGGCTGAGTCTTTGATGAGCAAAGATGATCAGAGGATCTCCAGTTTGTCAACAAATGTGTGAGAAAATGATTGAAATGTTTAAAAACAATGTACCTCAAAGAAAGATTAGAGGGGATTTGCATATTTCTCCCTCTACACTGCATAATATCATTAAACGATTCAAGGAATCAGGAGGAATTTCAGTGTGTAAAGGCCAAGGGTGCAAGCTTAAGCTGAACGCCCGTGATCTTTAATCCCTCAGACGGCACTGCATCAAGAACCGCCACTCAACAATAGCTGATATAACCACATGGGTGAGGAATTACTCTGGCAAACCTTTATCAAGCACTACAATACTGACCTCGTACTGTTGCACATCTTAAGACGTGTTTGCAGGAAGAATGAGATAAAATAAAAGCTGAAACACTAAATCACTTGGTATCCTCGGTGCCAAAACATCTTTTAAGTGTGTTGAAAAGGAATGGCAACATTACAAAGTGGTAAATGCTTTACTGTCCCAACTTTTTGGAAAGTGTTGCAAAACCTGAGATGCAGATAAAACATGAAATATCTCAGGTTCATCCTGTCTGCAATCAAATAAAAGTCAAAGTAAATGTAAGAAACTCTGTGTTTCTTTTTTTATTTGCATTTTCCATGCTGTCTCAACTTTTTCTGATTTGGGGTTGTATTTTAAAATTTTTTCATTTTTTTATGAATTAGTTTAATATGACAAATTCCTTGTTTGCATTATGTGCATCAAAATCTCATTCTGTGAGACCAATGAAAATATTTGCAGCTTTTGAATTAAATCACATTCGCACACTGCAATATATGCCTAAGCTAACTTGGGTTCACATCCCAGACCTGTGGATTCACCTAAACCAGTGATTGTACCTCAGACTGCACATCTGCACCCCTGCTTTCACACATGCCCGACCAACCAAACTTAAGGTTCACATTGACTCAGGTCCGGAAAAAGAGTAAAGCATAAAAAACCTCTAAGAAAGATAAGTAAGTACCATGTTCTAGTTAGTCCTTTGATCTCTGATATTCAAACACTGCCTGGCTACTTCTCGAGTGCATTAATAGAGAATAAAGAATATTTGAGAAAGTTGTTGAGAAAAAAACCCACACATATTCACTGATAAGGCATAACATTGACCACCTTCCTAATATTGTGTTGGTCTCCCGTTTGCTGCCAAAACAGCCCTGACCAATCGAGGCATGGACTCCACTAGACCCCTGAAGGTGTGCTGTGGTATCTGGCCCCAAGATGTTAGCAGCAGATCCTTTAACAGGCCAGCCTTTGCTCCCCACTTGCATCAATGAGCCTTTGTAAACCCTGTCACCGGTTTACCACTGTTCCTTCCTTGGACCACTTTTGATAGATTCTAAACACTGCAGACCGGGAACACCCCACAAGAGCTGCAGTTTTGGAGACGCTCACAATTTGGTCCTTGTCAAACTCACTTAAATCCTTACTCTTGTGCGTTTTTCCTGTTTCTAACATCAACTTTGAGAATAAAATGTTCACTTGCTGCCTAATATACCCCATTCACTAAGTAAACACCTTGATACCGCTATTATATAGGAAATATATAAAAAAAAACTGTGGTGGATTTGTAGAGAAACCTTCTTTGTTTAAAACACAGTAGTATAACACCTAGCACTTCTAGGTGTCAATGTTTAACAGCAAAATCTGATATTAACGGACATGAAGTGTTCACACGTTAGCCCTTAAACAGTCTTTCTGACTGTCTCTTTTTGATGTCAGAACTCATTACGTGGCACTCGTGCAAATAAACACGGCCATCTGTTGGTGATGAGGTAAGAGCTGGAGCACTGCTCCACACATTGAGAGTACTGACAGTAAATGAGACACTCGGCTATTCTGACATGCTGCAAATCGAAAACAAGCTGAGAGGTGATGGGCTCCGCCAGCATATGGGCACAAAGATTTCTTCCTCTCCTTCTGTCTCATCCTCTTTTCTCCCCTTTGATATCTTCCAGTTTTTTTTTTCTTTTTTCCAATTTCAGTGTTTCTTATTTCCTGGGGAATAAATTCCTCCCCAAGGATCTGGTAGTGTGTGCACTCCCTCCAGTGCAGAAATATAACTCAGTTGAGAGTGTTCATTACACACCTCACTGCGAATTTGGGGGCGGGTTGGGGTAAAGGGTTTATATATATATATATATATATATATATATATATATATACAGTATATATATATATATATATATATATATATATATATATATATATACAGTATATATATATATATATATATATATATATATATATATATATATATATATATATATATATATATATATATATATTAGGGCTGTCGAAGTTAACGCGATAATAACGCATTAACGCAATCTCAATTTAACGAGATTAAAAAAAATAGTGCCGTTAACGCACTAATTACATTACGAGATTTTTTCACTTCTAAAACTAAAGCAATTCATTTTTCACCCACGGGAGACAGATTGAATTATTCTCACTGACCACGCTCACATGCACGTTTAATGTTATTTAGTTCCGTTTGACAAAAAAAACCCTTAAAAATAGAGCTAACAGCGAAGATAAACCGGTTACAAAAGCAGCGACCGCTGTTTGTGTTCAATACTCTGTTCACAGTGTCGATACAAGTGATTCAGGAATCGATTCATTGTAAGCGCAGCGTAAGTTTCTTTCCTCAGTCATCTCTCCGTGTTTACTGTTATAATAAATGATGCGGTTGTAATAAACACCAAATACTACAGAACATTTTGTGTGACTCGCTTACCTTATAAAGCTCAGGCTTAATTATACTGGTTATTACCACAGAGCGGGAGTCGACTTAGAGTCGTTTACGATTTACCGAGGTGAACCACGAACGTGCTGATAGAATCGGCTCAGATGGGATCGGACTGTATTATCTTTTTAAAGTAAATATTTCAATCAGCAGAATCGCATCGCATGTATGATGTGCACAACGTTAATGACGTGCGTTTATTAATGAACGTTAACGTTAGCTTGTCAGAAGCTTTCTCAATGATGGCTGTGCGGTGTTTTTTTTTTTACAATTAGTGATGGCAAGCAACTGTTCCACTGCACTATTTTACACTAAATCTACACTATTCCATAATGCTCCAGATTGCATCATTCTAAATAGGTATCGACGAGTACAAAAATACATGTACTTGTACTCGTACTCGGTTGGGAAAAAATGGTATCGATGCATCCCTAGTGAAAACACACTCACTTCGTGTAGAAACGTCCATCAAACCATCGTCACGATACAACCACAGAAAAGTCTGTTACAATAACCGCGCATCTGACATATATACGAAGTCAAGGTTCTCTGCTGGATTGTATTACTGCCTAATATGTGAGTGAATAAAACTCCCTTACAGTTTTCTCTTGTCCCAGCAGTTTTTAACATCAGTACATTTAGCATAAAATATGTTCACCATTTTAATTGTAACATTTCACTTAAAATCCTTGTTTTCTATAACATTTACACAGATTTTTTTATAATGCGATTAATCGCGATTAACTATGTAAAATTCTGAGATTAATCGCGATTAAAAAATTTAATCGTTTGACAGCCCTAATATATATATATATAGAGAGAGAGAGAGAGAGAGAGAGAGAGAGAGAGAGATGGATGGTTGGATAGATGTAAAATGCAATGTGTAATGTAATGTAAAATGTAGATGTGGGGAAAACCAAGTGACATGGGGAAAATATTCAATCACTATATTATAGTTAAAGTTTCCAAGTGACAAAATCAAAATGTCAGCTCTGTTGTGCTAGTGTGTTTTACCGCTGTGCCACCTAAATGTTACATTTTGAATTTTACAGCAAATTACATATTACATGGGCAATGGTTCATTTCATGGTCCGTAAGTTGTGAATAAGGTAGGGCCTTAATTATAGTGTAGTATCATATACAGTAGACCCTTGACTTACGAATGTACTTGGTTCCAAAGGGTTGTTCTTAAGTCAAAATGTTCGTTAGTTAAACCTATTTTTCCCCATAAGAAATAATGTAAATAGAATGAATCCGTGCCAGACCTCTCAAACCCCCCTTACCTAACCTTTCTAATGTCTTAAATGGTCTTTTTTGTTATAAACACAAGTATATTTTCCTTAAATCTTAAATTATAGAATAGACATTACTGTAACAAACAATAATAAACAACAATACACAGTAATACTGTATATGAAAAAACACACATCACATTTCAGTACAATACGTGTGCTGTACCTTACACCATAATAAATGTCCTTTTTTTTATAAAATGTATCTACCAGAAACAACAATAACTCATATTTCTCTATTATTTCCTTCTTTATTTCAATAGTGTTGTATTTTGTAGGTGTAATTGCACGAAAGAAAGAATACTTTACTGAGCCGACTTCCTTCTTCTCTCTTACTCACTGTCCCCTCTGTCTGATACACAGTGACAGCTACTGGCAGGAGTAATTACAAATGTAGTATATTTTTAAATTTTTTAGCACTACGCTTTCTCTGCACCTTCTTTGGGGACATTTTAATATTGAATTTTACAAAATATAAAGAAAACATTGGAAAAACACCGTCCGCTGTACGAATGTTCGCTTACTGTATGTATATATATATATATATATATATAGAGAGAGAGAGAGAGAGAGACGGTCGGAGTTTCGTGAATTTTGGTTCGCAACCCGAAATTTGTTTGTACGTTAAGTTGAAAAAGATTGTTCGTAACCCAAAATGTTCGTATGGTAAACCGTTCGTAACTCAAGGATCTACTGTACTATGTAATATTACACTGTATTATACAGTAGTAATATAGTATAACAATGTATTATAGTTAATCTCAATGAGTAATGTTTTAGTAATCAGAATCCTACCACTACTACATTATCTGTTATGCTCCTGAGCAAGGCCTTTAACCCTCAATTACTTACATGGTATTCTGTCACAGTCGTTACAAAAGTTACTTTGGATTTAAAAAAATGTCTGTTAAGTGCCATGAATGGATTTTTTTAAAGAAACGATTTAAAAAAAACAAGTTCAAATTTCATCAATGCTTCAGTTAAAGAAAAAAAGGTTTTGGAGTCAGTTGCAGCTGCTTTTTTATATAAAAGATATTGCTATTGGCTGGTAAGATTATCCACAACAAGTACTAATCATAGTGAAGCCGATTGAGCTTTCTCATTCAGCTCTCAGGGACAAAATGATTAAATAACATTTGAATGGAAAAAAGCTACAAAGCTATACCATTTTAAACATTCTTGTCTGTACAGCTGATTCAATAAGTTTTAGTGCACCACTCTGAGTTTTACACAAGCACTCCGACCAGTGACAAGACAGGTAAGAAATTTAAAATCCAGAATAAAGCAGAATTTACTTGTTTGCCACAATAGTTGCACAACTCAACGTCAGTTGGTCCCGTGGAACTGCATATATTTTAGGCTAATGTAAAATAATGGGGTTGTTGTTAACGCTTATACACTGAAAAAACACAAGTATAATATAAAAACACTGAAATACAATTAAAAACACAGTTTAAAAATCAATATAAAATACAGTAAAACTCTTTACCTTTACATCTTTATTGTTTCCTTATGCTTCTTAATTAGTGGAATGAACTTATGAGCAGTAATAATTAAGAGAGGTTTAGTGTTTCTATGTCATTCTTTTAATACATTAAGTCACATTAAGCTTTTTTTTAACAATGAGCATTTTAGACTCTCTCAGAACAGTTGATTCTTACAATTTCTTAGAACCCTGAGCTATAACACAAGTTTAAAAGTGAAACAGAGAACAATTCAGATAAACACAGATACATGTGGAGCTTTCAGACTGGATTTGATGTTTATTCCACACAAATGCAGATTTGTTTTATATTCGCACTTTGATGACGTTTTACCGCACCTCTCAAGCCAAGCGCTGACCAAAACGGCAATCACACACACGTTGAGTTTAAAGGAAACGTTGAGTTTAAGTGTACAAATTTCTTGACGAAGGGTGTTGAGTTTCAAAGATTTTGAGTTTAGGGGACGTCTAGTTACAAGGTACCCCTTTATTTTTCTTTGGAAACAGTGAGGGTGGGAGGAGTAGTAATTTGTTGTGTCTGAGAGCCATCTGATTTCTGAAAACATTTTTTGCTGATGGCATTAAAAAGTTGGTACGATGCTGGGAAAAAGGCTTTAGAAGGTGACTGTAGAAAAGTGATGTCATTTATTTTTGAAATTCTTAATGAATATAGTTTTAAAAAAGTGTGGAAACTTTTTAAAGAATCTTTGTTTAAATGCTAAGCTCAAAGTTAGCGTCTGTGTCTCAAACTGCATAATATTGTTTTGAATAGTGTGTCTAATAAGCAACACTAATACACTACGTAGTACATAGGATGCATTACACTGATCAGCCATAACATTAAAACCACCTCCTTGTTTCTGTAGCCTGCTTTCACCCTGTTCTTCAATGGTCAAGACCACAACAGAGCAGGTATTATTTGGGTGATGGATGATTCTCAGCACTGCAGTGACAATGACATGGTGGTGGTGTGTTAGTGTGTGTTGTGCTGGGATGAGCGGATCAGACACAGCAGCGCTGCTGGAGTTTTTAAATACCGTGTCCACTCACTGTCCACTCTATTAGACACTCCTACCTAGTTGGTCCACCTTGCAGATTTAAAGTCAGAGATGATCGCACATCTATTGCTGCTGTTTGAGTTGGTCATCTTCTAGACCTTCATCAGTGGTCACAGGACGCTGCCCATGGAGAGCTGTTGGCTGGATATTTAACACACCACCACCATGTCAGTGTCACTGCAGTGCTGAGAATGATCCACCACCCAAATAATACCTGCTCTGTAGTGGTCCTGGGAGGGTCCATTGAAGGGGAGGGTTTCATTAAAGAACAGCATGAAAGGGGGCTAACAAAGCATGCAGAGAAACAGATGGACTACTGTCAGTAATTGTAGAACTACAAAGTGCTTCTATATGGTAAGTGGAGCTGATGAAATGGACAGTGAGTGTGGAAACAAGGAGGTGGTTTTAACACTGCAATTTCCTTTGGGATCAATAAAGTTTTATCTTATCTTATCTTATCTTATCTTATCTTATCTTATGGCTGATCGGTGTATATCCTGTATGAATCTACTGTCCTATCACAGAGTTCTTTATTTATTAGGATTTATTTTATTCATTACAGGACAGGTAGTTACTCGTTATACAAGATTTAGCAGTTCGAGTCTTTAATGTCAAACACAGTCTCGGACAATTCTGTATCTCTAATTCACCTCACTTGCACGTCTTTGGACTGTAGGAGGAACACAGGTTCAGTGTGTGTGTGTATTGTGTGTGTGTATATATATAAGAAAATCGAGAATCTATATCTATAAAGAAAGGAAGGTAGAAAAGAACAGAAATTTATTATTGATGTGCCTGCACTGCACTAGGGTGTTGTGTATGAGTGTGGGTGTGTTTGAAAGATGGAGCTTTGGGGGATGTTACAGGCCCTCAGACTGGTCATTGATGAGTCTCTCTCTCTCTCTCTGGGTGGCTTTCAAAAGCAGGAGGCTGAGAGGAGTGTGAAGAGGCTTACAGCGGTGCATACTAAGCAAGCGCACTCGCGTGGGGAATGTCGTTTTAAAGGCAAATATAGATGGACTGTCGGATACAGCTGATGTTTTCCAGAATGATAAGCAGCAAACACATTTTTTTGTCTTCTGTCACAGACACATTTTATTGCTATTTTGGTGGTATTGTTAGTAACACATATGTTTTTGTGAAATGTATTTTCTGGAAACATGTATTTTTATGTCAGCAGTCCTAATTCACAACTGTAATTTATAAGAACAGTTATTCAGTCTTTGTATTACATGGCTGTAAAAGTCACTGCAAGTCACCTCACAGTAAGAAGGTCCTGGGTTCTAATCCCAGGTGGAGCAATGTGGGTCCTTTTTGTGTGAAGTTTGCATGTTCTTCTCATTTCTGTGAGGGTTTCCTAACACAGTCTAAAGACATGCAGTCAGGTTAATTGAAAATACACAGTTGCCCCAGGTGTAAGTGCTTGTGTGTGTTTGCCCTGTGATGGAGTGGCGACCTGTCCAGGGTGTTTCCTTGGTGTGGTGACCCTTCATCCAGTGAATGATACCCACCGCGACCCTGACCAGGATAAAGTGGTGGTAGAACAGACAATGAATGAGTTTACATTTACGTTTTCAGCATTTAGTAGACGCCTTTTATTCAAAGTGACTTACAGTATTGTGACAGTATACAGCCTTAACAACTGAGGGTTAAGGGCCTTGCTCAAGGGCCCAGCAGGAGCAACCTGGCATAGGTGGGGCTTGAACCAGCAACCTTCTGATTACTAGTCCAGTACCTTAACCACAAGGCTACAATGGCCCTAATAGTATTGCCCTAGTATTTATATCAAGATGTGACAGAAGTATAATTTCACTACAATAAAACTAATAGACATTTATGTTAACCCCCGCTCCAAGTTTCAGTGTTAAAAATCATAACGATACACAAAATAAATTGTAAGAGGTTAATTGGAGTATAGCTAGGTAGATACTTGCTTGCAAATAAAGATGCTAGTTGTAAAAAAAATAAAAATAAAATAAAAACAGAGGTCGACCTGGTCAGTCTAAGTTGACCAGTTTAAACAAAATTAACAAACATCTTTTAATGCAATATGATATAACATTCTATAAAGTACTCCAAATTAGAAAATTAGAAAAAGTTGGGACAGTATGGAAAATGCAAATAAAATAAAAATGCAGTGTTTCTTACATTTACTTTGACTTTTATTTGATTGCAGACAGTTTGAACCTGAGGTACTTCATGTTTTATCTGCTCAACTTCATTTCATTTATTAATACATCCATTCCTGCATTTCAGGACTGCAACACATTCCAAAAAAAGTTGGGAAGGGGGCAATTTAAGGCTAGTAATGAGGTGAAAAAACGTGGAAACGTATTGTGGTCAGATGAATCAGCATTCCAGGTCTTTTTTGAAAAAAATGGATGCCATGTGCTCCGGACCACAGACAATAAGGACCATCCAGACTGTTATCAGCAACAAGTTCAAAAGTCAGGGTCTGTGTGTAGGTAGAAGACGTGTAGCTAGAAGAATGGGACAAAATAAAAGCTGAAACACTAAATCACTTGGTCTCCTCGGTGCCAAAACGTCATTTAAGTGTGGTGAAAAGTAATGGCAACATTACAAAGTGGTAAATGCTTTACTGTCCCAACTTTTTTTGGAATGTGTTGCAGGCCTGAAATGCAGGAATGGATGTTTATTAATAAATGAAATGAAGTTGAGCAGATAAAACATGAAATATCTCAGGTTCATTCTGTCTGCAATCAAATAAAAGTCAAAGTAAATGTAAGAAACTCTGTGTTTTTGTATTATTTGCATTTTCCATGCTGTCCCAACTTTTTCTGATTTGGGGTTGTACATTCCTGTTGTTCATCAGGTCATATGTTCAAATATCATAAATTATAACTAAGGTATTACATTTATGATGCTTAATGTTTTAAAGGAATACTTCGCAAGAGGTTCAATTTTTCATGACAGAACCACAAAATAAGATTGGGGGACGCTGCCCTTATTCATCATATCTGCATTGCATTCTAGAAGTGGCAGTCTAGTCCCCAATGTTTACATTAGATTTCTGAATAGATTTTACTCTACAGAAAAATTGAAAACAGAGCCCTTAATCTTCAAAAGCTAAACATCTCTTATAACTTATAGCTGTTGTTGAATATTGTTTTTAGTAATGTTAAGAATTGTGCTAACTTTCTGTGAAAAGAACGACATTTATAGAATTGAACTTACAAAAAAAACGTAAATGATTGATACATTATATGGACAAAAGTATTGGGACACCCCTTCAAATTACTAAATTTATTGTTTTTTTGTTTTTTTTAATGCATTTGCTACCTTTTTCGCCTGATTTTTAGTGCATCCAATTTTTTTTACCCAGTTGCGTTATGCTTCCTCTCTACTGGTTCTGACCCCTGCCCCTGATTGGGGAGAGAGAACCGACAGGCGTCCCCTCCGATACGTGAGCAGTAGCCGATTGCATTTTTTAACCTTCACCGGCCGAGATCATATGCGAATCAGCCCTGCACACGGAGAGCCACACCCTAATCCGCATTATTCCTCTACTCTGTGCAGACGCCATCAACCAGGCAGCAGAGGTCGTAATTGCATCAGTCATGAGGTTGGTATGTTGCTGCTCACGCCTCCTCAGGGTCCTTACACAGCGTTTGAAGACCACACCCACATTGTCCGGTCATCCCACCCTAGCAGAACCGTGTCTGCTGCAAACACTGCCAAGTATGCTCGCTAGATGGCACCCAGCCAACTGGTGGCAATGCCGAGTTTTGAACCGAGGAGTTCAAAATCTCAGCGCTGGTGTGCTAGCGGAATATTCCGCCACCTGGGCGCCTCCTTTTAAAATTGTTTCTAAAAAATTTTAGTGATTATCAGGTGAGAAATTTTGCAAGTTCTGTTGAGCCATTTTATTATGTGGTTTATCTGCTCTATAGTGCATCATGATGTGAGTGGGGAGTGAACAGGTGAGTGAGTGATACCCTGAAATAGGATGGCGTCTTGTTTAGTGTACCTTGGCAAAGCTCAGTATGCACCAGAACCCTGATCATGATTGAGTGGTTACTAAAAAGAGATTTTCCATCTGAGTCTGTAGCACCATCTATACACCCACTGTCTGCTCTGTCTGATTCTTTCTGTCTGAAAGGGCAGCACACTTGAACACTTGCATTTGCTTGAGCATGAAGAATTAGTCAGTGTCAGGAGCAGGTCAGGACCGTGCTGATTAAACACCAGTGCTGGGTTTGTAAGTGGCCATTACTAAGACTAATGGTAATTAATCTAGAAATATATAAAGCTGAACACATAGTTACACTAGAACAAAAAAAGTTTTCACGATGTGAGTCAATGTTATTATCATACTCATTCTAATGAAAAATGGATGAATAATAGGAACCCCAGTGCCATGGTACCCTGATTATTGTAATTTAGGCATAGATTAAAAATCTTTTGCTCATTGTTCATCATACAGAGGTCATAATTGAGGTCACTGGCTAAGACACCAAACATTAAACCAAAGATTTGTTATAGTAACGCTCTCTGGTCTGACCTTGTAAATTGCAACCAGCAAGTGAGTACATTTGAACTTAAACATTATATATAGTAGAACTTCTGCTGCACAGTCTAAATTGCAGCAAAATCATTTCTGTGTCCGTTATAATTCAGATTGCGACCGCTTCGGAGTCGAAGAATCAATTCCTTCTCGTTATAGAAGTGAATTCATGCGATGATTGCTCGGGGTTTCGCTCCATCAGGAGGCTTGGGCTGAAGGGTGCGGTGCGCACGATCAACAATCAGCGGCTAATTAAAATGAGCAGCATCCAACAAGTTGGGCAGTAGGGCAGCTACAACTTCAGTAGGCTTTCCCTTCTCCTCTCCCTCTGGAATGCCAACTATTTTAATGTTGTAATGTTGCGATCGGCCCTCCAAATCATCCACTTTTAACTTAAGAGCTTTATTCACTTTCTGCATATCGGCTAAGGCTGCCTCTACGGAACCGATATGAGCCTCGTGAACGTGAATCTGTCCCTCTGCTGCCTCCATCCTTTCTGTGACTGATTGTAATGTTGTTTGCAAATGCTGGAATGACTGTTCAAATTTGTCAAACCTCTCATTGATCGTTTGCAGTATTCTGTTAGAGATCTTCTCCCACATCAGCGGTAGATCCTCATCACTCGCTTCTTGATTAGCCCCGTCGCTAGTGGAGTTATCCGCAGCTAAGGCTAACTGTTAAGAGTCTTTCGGTTGCTTTGAGGTTTTTGGTGGCATTTTCCATTTCTCGATGAAACAAATGAGGCCGGGGGTAATCAGATTTATATTAAACTGAACATGTATCAAAAATTAAAGTAAGAGACGATGAAAATTTAAGTTTAAAACTCGTCTACTCCATGTGCTGCTCTCTAGCGCCCCCCAGCTAAATCATTTTTATTGCCCATGTGCAGAATCATCCAAACATAATGCTCTTAAGTCCTGGCTCTGTTTTGCTAATAGGGGAGTGTCTAAAATTGAAATATGTTAAATAATTAAACATAGACTGTTAACTTTTATCTTAATTAGGCTTGTGTTGGGTTTAAAACACATCTAGAAACGTTGACCACAAGGCAGAGACCTGGACACTGTGCCAATCCATTGAAAAACATCCCACACCTACCTATGTCCACCCTTGAACAATTTAGATCAGATTTAGAATGACTGCTGGCCTTTCTGACCTTCTTTTTAACTACTGTGTAGATACTTTGTTGTTCATGCACTATATAGCCAAGAACGTCTGGACACCCTTTCTGATTAAGTTTAGGTGTTTCAACTAAATTTATTGTGAAGAAATATATAATATGAGTCAAGGCCGGCGCTGGGGGGGGGGGGCAACGCCCAAGCGCAACGCAAGCAAAGGCTAATTTTGTGTAACGGGCCGAGCGTTTGGTTATTATTTTAAGTGGTGTTTACGCAATAATAACATTTATATTTTGTTTATCTTACTTACACTTGTAAACCGAGAACTCTCTGTTTTCCGCCATCTTTCTTTTTTTTTCTTCTTTTTTTTTTAAATGTATTTTTCTTCCCATTTTCCTCCCGATTTAGCGCATCCAATTTGTCTTCCGCTGCTGACAGACTCCAGATTTGCATCCAAGGAGAGCACGCCGCTGCCCACACCTTTACACGTGTACAGCCCTCCTCTTCTCGTCTGCGCTTCCTGCACGGGCTTCTCTTCTGCCAATCAGGGTCTTTACACAGTGTATGAAGACCCACCCACCCACATATAGTCCGGTCCCCACCCTGCAGATACGGTGGCCAATTAGTATCTGCTGCAGGCACTGCCAGATGGCGCCCAGCTGACCGGTGGCAACACCGAGCCTCGAACCCGGGAGTTCAGAAACTCAGTGCTGGTGCGTGAGTGGAATATCCCGCTGCGCCACCTGGGCGCCTCAGCCATCTTTCTTGTTTCTTCTTCCGCTTCGAACGCCTACGCAGCTCCAGTTGCATTATGGGATACATTATCGGACCGAAAGTGTGCATCATTTGCGTACTCAAACATGGCTGCCCAAGAAGTAGGTCATCCGGGTACTTCTAGCGTACCTTTTTATGTATACTATGTATTCGGATATACTATCCGCTCTCGTGTACTGCTTTCGCGCACTATTATGAATGGAAGTATGCGATTTCGGACGCAGAGTCATGTTTTAAATGACAGAGCCATATTTGACTCCTGAGCCAAAATGTAAGTACCACTGATTAATTTTATTAAATGTTAATTAAATGTCATTAAGTAGACAGTCTGAGTATGAAAAACAGGAAATCTAGAAACATGTGCATTTACATCCTGTTAAGCCATGATTCACCTTGTAACCTGTAAAGTCAAATTTGATCATTGTAATTCTTCAACTGATTTAAATTCTCAGGGAAATAGGCCACAGTTAGATTAGACTAGATTAGATTAGGTTATGTGATGTGATGTTTGCCTGTCTGCCACCAGAAAGTGTGGCAGAGGGCTTTCTCTCTCTTGACTTTTGGACTTAATAAAATCTTACTTCATTTCCAATTTGAGTCTTGGTGGATATTACGCTGACATTTCATCTGTGCTAAAGGATTTTAATTCAGGATCTTTTAAATTCCTGGTCACTCCAGGCACTTACAGTGTATCACAAAAGTGAGTACACCCCTCACATTTCTGCAGATATTTAAGTATATCTTTTCATGGGACAACACTGACAAAATGACACTTTGACACAATGAAAAGTAGTCTGTGTGCAGCTTATATAACAGTGTAAATTTATTCTTCCCTCAAAATAAGTCAATATACAGCCATTAATGTCTAAACCACCGGCAACAAAAGTGAGTACACCCCTAAGAGACTACACCCCTAAATGTCCAAATTGAGCACTGCTTGTCATTTTCCCTCCAAAATGTCATGTGATTTGTTAGTGTTACTAGGTCTCAGGTGTGCATAGGGAGCAGGTGTGTTCAATTTAGTAGTACAGCTCTCACACTCTCTCATACTGGTCACTGAAAGTTCCAACATGGCACCTCATGGCAAAGAACTCTCTGAGGATCTTAAAAGACGAATTGTTGCGCTACATGAAGATGGCCAAGGCTACAAGAAGATTGCCAACACCCTGAAACTGAGCTGCAGCACAGTGGCCAAGATCATCCAGCGTTTTAAAAGAGCAGGGTCCACTCAGAACAGACCTCGCGTTGGTCGTCCAAAGAAGCTGAGTGCACGTGCTCAGCGTCACATCCAACTGCTGTCTTTGAAAGATAGGCGCAGGAGTGCTGTCAGCATTGCTGCAGAGATTGAAAAGGTGGGGGGTCAGCCTGTCAGTGCTCAGACCATACGCCGCACACTAGATCAAATTGGTCTGCATGGCTGTCACCCCAGAAGGAAGCCTCTTCTGAAGTCTCTACACAAGAAAGCCCGCAAACAGTTTGCTGAAGACATGTCAACAAAGGACATGGATTACTGGAACCATGTCCTATGGTCTGATGAGACCAAGATTAATTTGTTTGGTTCAGATGGTCTCAAGCATGTGTGGCGGCAATCAGGTGAGGAGTACAAAGATAAGTGTGTCATGCCTACAGTCAAGCGTGGTGGTGGGAATGCCATGGTCTGGGGCTGCATGAGTGCATCAGGTGTTGGGGAGTTACATTTCATTGAGGGACACATGAACTCCAATATGTACTGTGAAATACTGAAGCAGAGCATGATCCCCTCCCTCCAGAAACTGGGTCGCAGGGCAGTGTTCCAGCATGATAATGACCCCAAACACACCTCTAAGATGACCACTGCTTTATTGAAGAGGCTGAGGGTAAAGGTGATGGACTGGCCAAGCATGTCTCCAGACCTAAACCCAATAGAACATCTTTGGGGCATCCTCAAGCGGAAGGTGGAGGAGCGCAAAGTCTCGAATATCCGCCAGCTCCGTGATGTCGTCATGGAGGAGTGGAAAAGCATTCCAGTGGCAACCTGTGAAGCTCTGGTAAACTCCATGCCCAGGAGAGTTAAGGCAGTTCTGGGAAATAATGGTGGCCACACAAAATATTGACACTTCAGGAACTTTCACTAAGGGGTGTACTGACTTTTGTTGCCGGTGGTTTAGACATTAATGGCTGTATATTGACTTATTTTGAGGGAAGAATAAATTTACACTGTTATATAAGCTGCACACAGACTACTTTTCATTGTGTCAAAGTGTCATTTTGTCAGTGTTGTCCCATGAAAAGATATACTTAAATATCTGCAGAAATGTGAGGGGTGTACTCACTTTTGTGATACACTGTATATACAAAAATCTACCCACAAAATTATATAAACGCATACATATTTGAACGTATTTTGTTGGTATTTGTGCCTTTAATGTAAATAAAATTAATCTGTGCCAGACCTCCCAAACACCCCCTTACCTAACCTTTCTAGTGTCTTATATTTTCCCATAAATCTTAAATTATAGAATAGACATTCCTGTAATAAACAATAATAAACAACAATACACAGTAGTACACTACATTTCAGCAAAGTATGTGTGCTGTACCATACACCATAATATATTGTATCTACCAGAAACAACAATAACGCTCATATTTCTTTATTATCTCCTTCTTTAATTCAATAGTGTTGTATTTCGTAGGTGTAATTTCACGAAAGAAAGAATACTTTACTGAGCCGAATTCCTTCTTCTCTCTTACTCACTGTCCCCTCTGTCTGATACACAGTGACATCTACTGGCAGGAGTAATTACACAACAACAAAAAACTGCGCTTTCTCTGCAAAATATAAGGAAAACACCGGAAAACCACCGTCCGCTGTTCAAATGTTCGCTCACTGTATATATATATATATATATATATATATATATATATTAGGGCTGTCAAACGCTTAAAAATTTTCATCGCGATTAATCTCAGAATTTCATATAGTTAATCGCGATTAATCGCATTAAAAAAATCTGTGTAAATGTTATAGAAAACAAGGATTTTTAAGTGAAATGTTACAATTAAAATGGTGAACACATTTTATGCTAAATGTACTTATGTTAAAAACTGCTGGGACAAGAGAAAACTGTTTTTTTCTGAGTTTTATTCACTCACATACTAGGCAGTAATACTATCCAGCAGAGACCCTTGACTTTGTATATATGTCAGATTGTAGGTTAAAATTTCTCCATCAGCAAACATTGTAGATCAGCGGTGCTTCATGTGGGATAAAGCGTAGTTATTGTAACAGACTTTTCTGTGGTTGTATCGTGACAATGGTTTGATGGATGTTTCTACACGAAGTGAGTGTGTTTTGACCCTTTGGGGCTTCCATAGTTCATGGAATAGCATGCTTGGCTAACGACTCTAGCTGTCCGCTATTCGGTACCGTAACAGAAAAAGTAATAAAAGTGTTCTGCTCCCGACAACTTGTGAATATACTGTGTATTTATTTCTTTATTAAGAAAGTGCATCACTATGACGCTCAGTTACATTTGAGAAATGCTGTCTTAATGAGAGATGCTGTGCACGGTCAAGTCTCAACATGAACTACGGATGACTCGCAGAGCCAAATAGAATTTGCGTTAACAGCACTATTTCTTTTAATCGCGTTAAATTGAGATTGCGTTAATGCGTTATTATCGCGTTAACTTCGACAGCCCTAATATATATATATACAGTGTATCACAAAAGTGAGTACACCCCTCACATTTCTGCAAATATTTTATTATATCTTTTCATGGGACAACACTATAGAAATAAAACTTGGATATAACTTAGAGTAGTCAGTGTACAACTTGTATAGCAGTGTAGATTTACTGTCTTCTGAAAATAACTCAACACACAGCCATTAATGTCTAAATGGCTGGCAACATAAGTGAGTACACCCCACAGTGAACATGTCCAAATTGTGCCCAGAGTATCAATATTTTGTGTGACCACCATTATTATCCAGCACTGCCTTAACCCTCCTGGGCATGGAATTCACCAGAGCTGCACAGGTTGCTACTGGAATCCTCTTCCACTCCTCCATGATGACATCACGGAGCTGGTGGATGTTAGACACCTTGAACTCCTCCACCTTCCACTTGAGGATGCGCCACAGGTGCTCAATTGGGTTTAGTCCATCACCTTTACCTTCAGCTTCCTCAGCAAGGCAGTTGTCATCTTGGAGGCTGTGTTTGGGGTCGTTATCCTGTTGGAAAACTGCCATGATGCCCAGTTTTCGAAGGGAGGGGCTCATGCTCTATTTCAGAATGTCACAGTACATGTTGGAATTCATGTTTCCCTCAATGAACCGCAGCTCCCCAGTGCCAGCAACACTCATGCAGCCCAAGACCATGATGCTACCACCACCATGCTTGACTGTAGGCAAGAAACAGTTGTCTTGGTACTTCTCACCAGGGCGCCGCCACACATGCTGGACACCATCTGAGCCAAACAAGTTTATCTTGGTCTCGTCAGACCACAGGGCATTCCAGTAATCCATGTTCTTGGACTGCTTGTTTTCAGCAAACTGTTTGCTGGCTTTCTTGTGCGTCAGCTTCCTTCTGGGATGACGACCATGCAGACCGAGTTGATGCAGTGTGCGGCGTATGGTCTGAGCACTGACAGGCTGACCTCCCATGTCTTCAACCTCTGCAGCAATGCTGGCAGCACTCATGTGTCTATTTTTTGAAGCCAACCTCTGGATATGACGCCGAACACGTGGACTCAACTTCTTTGGTCGACCCTGGCGAAGCCTGTTCCGAGTGGAACCCGTCCTGGAAACTCGCTGTATGACCTTGGCCACCATGCTGTAGCTCAGTTTCAGGGTGTTAGCAATCTTCTTATAGCCCAGGCCATCTTTGTGGAGAGCAACAATTCTATTTCTCACATCCTCAGAGAGTTCTTTGCCATGAGGTGCCATGTTGAATATCCAGTGGCCGGTATGAGAGAATTGTACCCAAAACACCAAATTTAACAGCCCTGCTCCCCATTTACACCTGGGACCTTGACACATGACACAATGGACGGACAACGACACATTTGGGCACAATTTGGACATGTTCACTGTGGGGTGTACTCACTTATGTTGCCAGCTATTTAGACATTAATGGCTGTGTGTTGAGTTATTTTCAGAAGACAGTAAATCTACACTGCTATACAAGTTGTACACTGACTACTCTAAGTTATATCCAAGTTTCATGTCTATAGTGTTGTCCCATGAAAAGATATAATGAAATATTTGCAGAAATGTGAGGGGTGTACTCACTTTTGTGATACACTGTATATATATAGACAGAGAGAGAGAGAGAGAGACGGTCAGAGTCAACTTGTTTGTGACGTCACGTGTTTCGCAAATTTTGGTTTGTAATCCGAGATTTGTTTGTACGTTAAGTTGAAAAGGATCGTTCATAACCCAAAATGTTCGTATGGTAAATCGTTTGTAACTCAATGGTCTACTGTATGTGGAACAGAGGCATAATATAGTTGATATCAAAATACATAGACACACACAAGCTTTACAGTATTTGTGACTTATCATCCACGCCAGACCATCATACCAATGCTCCATTGCAAAAAATACTTATTTGACCTCCAACTCTCTCTGCACAACAGACAATCCCTGCTGGCCACATAGCCAAATCCATTCCTTCACCCAGATTCATTTCTTTTTTCTATGGTGTGCATTTTTGGACATGGTATCATTTAACCCCTTGTTACTTCTCGTGTGTGTTTTAGTGACAAAACGTAGTTTGGGAGACCAGATAGACTCATCTGAAATTCCTCAGGGTGATAGATCAGTGCAGTATGGAACCTCCTATTGCTGATAAGTTATGTAGTGTGAAAACCACAACAACTTAAGAGACTCCCGATTACAAGAGATCCAGTTGTGTAGTGTGAACTGTACAACAATCTGAACAACTTGAAAGTCATGTAGTGTGAACTTGGCATTACTTTTCAATAAATAGAGCTCTTGCTTACATGGAATCCTTTCATGTGTTTTATGAAGCCACTATAACAAAATCAGTACCGACACAACAAATCTAAAGCGTGGCCTATAAATTTGTAGAACCTGTTTCGCTACTGCTGGCAACACAGGGCTTAAAATTGAGCAAGGAGCCAACTGAGAGAACATGTGTGTGTGGGAGAGAGTGTGAGAGTGTGGGTGTGAGTGACTGGGTGAGTAAGAGAAGCTGAAATTGAATGAATGAGGAGAGTGTGATCCAAGCTGACGTTTCTCCGACATGGTGTTTTGCTTTCATTGTGAACCCGGTGCTCGGTGGCATCTGCCATTGTGTAGTGGCAAATCAAACTTGGTGAGGGGTGTGCTGAGGTCCTGAGAGATGGAACTGTGGAGAATACTGGTTTAAGTACAATAAAAAATAATGTTGTGTGCACAGACTAGACCACACCTGGGCATTGTATGGACCCCTTTGGCTGTCCCTGACCGGCCCACATGAGGTCAGTGGTAATTAGAAATCAGCATGCAATCATGCATTCAATGCTTTATTTTTTATTTTGAACTGACTGCTATTTTTCAGTAGCTTGTGAGTGTATTCAGCTTCTCCGTAATGTGCTGGCAAACAGAACTGTGAATGTGATTGATTCAAAATGTAGGGTTTTTAACAAGACATGGACTTTGGACATGGACGTTTAGTTTGTGGAGAACAGACCACTATAGTTAAGGATTACATTTTGTATCACCATCATGGTACTAAACACACAGAGAAATACAAGAACTTGAACGATGCAGTCACGTTGGTCACATCTGAAGCTTTGCTACTTGATTTTGAATCGGTTCCATGTGTTTCCACCGAAAAAGAGGCGATCGCTCATCTATTGCTGCTGTTTGAGTTGGTCATCTTCTAGACCCTCATCAGAGGTCACAGGACGCTGCCCATAAAGCGCTGTTGGCTGGATATTTTTGGTTGGTGGACTATTCTCAGTCCAGCAGTGACAGAGGTGTTTAAAAAGTCCATCAGCATTGCCAAATAATACCTGCTCTTTAGTGGTCCTGTGGGGGTCCTGACCATTGAAGAACAGCATGAAAGGGGCTAACAAAGCATGCAGAGAAACAGATGGACTACAGTCAGTAATTGTAGAACTACAAAGTGCTTCTATATGGTAAGTGGAGCTGATAAAATGGACAGTGAGTGTGAAAACAGGGAGGTGGTTTTAATGTTATGGCTGATCAGTGTATGTGGAGCTTTTAGATTGGATTTGATGGTTATTTCACACAAATGTTCATGTCGTGGAACTTAAGTGATGTTTTATCACTCAAGCCGAGCGCTGAGCAAATCGGCTATTTGCGCTGAGGGTCACGGTGAGAGCGAAGTGCAAAACGCTTCTCACGTCAATGAACTAAAGAAAACAACAACTGCGACAAACACGTCTACGTCTTCTTATCACCAATAGTTGAGCAATGCTTTTTTGCATAAAAACAAACATCTGTAACAACAGCACAAACGCTCACATGTAATCTACATGCTCTGCCATCATGTTACTACTCTTTACTTTCGTTGTGTAACGCCCACTGTTGATGTTGATTCTTGGTTCTCAAAAACTGGTGGAAACCGCGGGTCGGTTCTCTACAAAACACCAAGGTTCGAAGAAACCTGAACAGAATCGGTTCAAGAACCAGGGTTCTTTTGGTGGAAAAGCGCTAATCCAGGTTTGGAGGAGTTTAGACCAGCTTTGTGATATCCAAAAAATATTCAACAAGAACAAAGAACAAATAACAGGAAATGATGTAATTAGACTCCAAATAAAAGCAAAAGCAGTAGCACCTTGTGTAAAGTTCATTTGAAAACCTACACATTTTGTTCACACCTGTTTTCGTGAAAGTTGATTAAATAGTGAAATAATGTTGATGTTTTTACTTTGCCTGCTTCTTAATTTCAGTGCCTGATTGTAACATTTACTCTTAACAGTAACACCTTATCACAACTATACAATTTACTGCTTTTATAAGAGATACAATGAATATTGAGCAGAATTAAGTTTAGTCTATTGGTCTGACCCCTTCACAACAGTCCCAGTTTCTCATGTGACTCCTTGGAAAATTTAATAGGCAGTTGTAGCCAAGTGGTTAAGGTACTGGACTAGTAATCAGAGGTTTGCTGCTGTTGGGCCCTTGAGCAAGGCCCTTAACCCTCAATAGCTCAGACTTCATACAATCACAGTACTGTAAGTTGCTTTGGATAAAAGCGTCTGCTAAAAGCTGAAAATGTAATTGGCCACCTCTGGACTAGACTGAAAAATGATGAACTCAAATTCTCCATGCTTTTTACTTGTTATAACTGTTGTTAGATATAATGTTATTTTAATCTTGTTTATAATTCTAATTCATTCAAATGATCCTCTAGGCCACCCAGGGACAATGGGTCCCTGTTGAGATTTCTCCCTTGCCACTGTTGCCCCCCACTATTGCTCAATTAGGGTTTTTTTGGTCCTAAATTTGCTTTAAGACAACGTCTTAAAATGCTATGTGATTAAATTTGACCTGAGCCTTTGAGCACAACTGTGTTCCTGTGCATAAAATGAAAACCATGGTTGAACAAGTCTGAAGTGGAGGAACTCCAGTGGCCTGTACAGAGCCCTGACCTTAATGAGTGTGAGTCAGGTCTTTTGAATGAATGAAATGGTTTTAGAATTGTATGTTCAAAAAGCTCATGGCCAGGTGTTGTGTGAATAAAAATGTTATATTAAACCAGAAGTATTAATATAAGTGTTCTTCACACTATTTATTAAGAATTTAAAAAACAAATTACATCACTTTTCTACAGTCACCTTCCAATGCATTTTCCCCAGCGTTGTACCAACTTTTTAATGCCATCAGCAAAATGTTTTTGGTTGAGCGCGTAGTAGGGTTGCCAACTTTCAGAACTGGAAATAAGGAACACCCTGGGCTGGCGGGTTGGCGGAAGGCATAGGGTGGGGGGGGTGAGATGCCAGGTGTTTACCTGAGCTGATGCGCGCTGCCCACTGCGCTACACAAACAGCGGAGTATTTATAGTGGTGGTAAATTCGGTTGATTTTATGGACTCGGGTTAATCTGAGTCACTCAGCCTTCACTTGGGTCAGTTGAGTCAGTTGAGTCACTTGTACTGACATTCTGATTGCGACTGATTTATTGCATTAAAATGTATCCAAATATTACGTCTTCCATGCACTCATCTTCTGTAAATAAATCCTTCTCTCTTAATTTTCTTGGCACCTCAAACTTCTCCTGTCAGTGACAAGTTGACACTTTTTTTTAAGTGAAATCTTGACCATGTGGGAGGGGGGGTGAATCACCTACCAATCAGATGGGTATATTAATGGGTCAAGGGTTTGAAATTACCATGGTGGCTATGATACTCCTTAAGTGGTACAGTACTAAAGTAGCCTGTAAGCATTTGCATTTTAATAATAATATAACTATATTTTGTTATTTTGCTTACAAGAAAATATGCTGCATTACTAATCTCTTCCACTACTACTGATAATACAGTGTGTTTAACCGCTTGTTTATTGTAATATTTAACTTATTACTTAGATTCACGGACTGGAGTGAAGTCGGTTCAGCCAAATCATCTGAGTCAGAGGTCTTTCCAGTAAGTCGGCTCACTCGCCTTAGCAGCAGCCAGTCAGAGGACTCGTAGGATCCGGGTTAATTGAGATTTCAGACTCGTGATTCCTGATTCAGTACAAAGATTCAATCATTAACCCGGGTGATTCAGGAACCGCCCAGCTCTAGTATTGAACAGTCTAATTATCTGCAGCGTTTCTTTCCCATTGATAAAAATACGGAACAAAGCGCGTCCCGTATCTGTTCAATACGGAACGCGACGTTTAGTCTCCAAATACGGAACGATTCCGTATTTTACGGGACGGTTGGCAACCCTAGCGTGTAGCCACTGATGCACCGCTGCTTCTACATCATCATCACATGAAAATCTTCTTCCCCTTAAAGCCTCTTTGAGCGTCCAAAAAGGTGGAAATTAGATGGCGCTAAATCCAGACTATAAGCTCTCTCAGTCTCTCAGACACGACCAATCACTACTCCTCCCGCCCTCATCGTTTCCAACCAAAATATAAATGTGCGGAAACTTTGAAGATTCCTCGTACATACATAATTGATGGATACTTAGAAAGTGTAGAGATGCTTAGGGCATGCATGCTACATGACAAGAAGCACATCAGTTGCATTTTATTACATCTTAAAAACTGTTGGTTTAAACCAGTTCCTATGTTCTAGCTAATAAATCTCTGGTAAAAGTGGAATTTTTCACTGTCCTACAAGGACACACAATGGAAATACACCGATCAGTCATAACATTAAAACCACCTCCCTGTTTCTACACTCACTGTCCATTTTATCAGCTCCACTTACCATATAGAAGCACTTTGTAGTTCTACAATTACTGACTGTAGTCCATCTATTTCTCAGCATGCTTTGTTAGCACCCTTTCATGCTGTTCTTCAATGGTCACGACTCTCCCAGGACCACCACAGAGCAGGTATTATTTGGGTGGTGGATCATTCTCAGCACTGCAGTGACACTGACATGGTGGTGGTGTGTTAGTGTGTGTTGTGCTGGTATGAGTGGATCAGACACAGCAGTGCTGATGGAGTTTTTAAACACCTCACTGTCACTGCTGGACTGAGAATAATCCACCAACCCAAAATTTATCCAGCCAACAGCGCCCCGTAGGCAGCGTCCTGTGACCACCGATGAAGATCTTAAAGATGACCAACTCAAACAGCAGCAATAGATGAGTGATCATTTCTGACTTTACATCTACAAGGTGGACCAACTAGGTAGGAGTGTCTAATAGAGTGGACAGTGAGTGGAGATGGTATTTTAAAACTCCAGTAACATTGCTTTGTCTGATCCACTCATACCAGCACAACACACATTAACACACCACCACCATGTCATTGTCACTGCAGTGCTAAGAATGATCCATCACCCAAATAATACCTGCTCTGTAGTGGTCCTGACCATTGAAGAACAGCATGAAAGGGGGCTAACAAAGCATGTAGAGTAACAGATGGACTACAGTTATTAATTGTAGAACTACAAAGGGCTTCTATATGGTAAGTGGAGCTGATAAAATGTACAGTGTGTGTAGAAACCAGGAGGTGGTTTTAATGTTATGGTTGATCGGTGTATATAAGACTGATTGTTTTCTTTCCTTCTTATCGCATTCTCCCGAGTTCCCATGTGAGACTTTGTCAGTGCGATCCTTTTCTGCAGACAAGAATAAAACTCTCATCTACTCATAACCCAGTCTTTGAGGCATTTCATTAAGGGTTTTCCCACCACAGTGTTCACATACTTTTGGCCATAAGTGTATTACAGATATATTTACACTTTGCACAGATCATGCCAACAGCTTCATTCATCATCAGTCACATCAACATTATAGATGCTGTGTCATTATGAAAGATTTAATAAAATAAATTACTATGCAATATGGTGTGCGTTGGCTCCCAGACAGACTTGTGAGAACTCAGCAGCACGGTCAGTCATCAGGACCTACTGTGCAGCATCTGTGAAGACGCTGTGCAGCATCTGTGAAGACGCTGTGAAGACGCTAGCAAGCAAATTCTGCTGGAGTTCGAGCTGGGGCTTCTAATGTAGGAGGACTTTACCCTTCACATTTTTGTTTGTGCAGCAGGGCAAAATATGGGGCTGTCAGCAATTTAAAAGTAGAACAAAGGAAAAGAAAGTAGAAAAAATACATAAAGGTATTTTAAAATAGATAGAGGTGTTACATGGCTAAGAGGTCACTTTTTAGGACACACACACACCTGCTTTCTTTAATTTGCCTGCAAAGAGAGGTGAGAAAAGGTTTAGTAAAAAGCATTTTTGTTCCAATAAATAAATAAGTAAAATTCTCTTGTAAAATCTATATTTTTTATGTGTTACTTGTATTAAATTCTGCCTGCATCAGCAGATCACTGAATGTTAGCGGTGGGTAATATCGACCCAAATATCGATATTATCCCTACCAACGTTGGTATTGGTACCTGATCGATACTAGTGTGATGGGATCGATACTTAGTTTGACTCTTTCTCCACTACATTCAGCTCGTTTCTCCTGTTTCATCAGAAAGTAAAGACCACGTCTGTACAGACTCGCTCCTCTCACATCTTACATGCTCCCCTTGCTCCTCCCCTCCTGCTCTGCTGTGTTTTGTTGTGGTACCATCACAGTGTTATGTTGTTTAAATCCTAACAGACATCGGTGCATTGGTAGGCATTGGAAGATTGTAAGTTTTTGAATACTTTGCTTTGCAGATACAGAAATTGGGGCAGTTATATGGAAATAATAGTGTAAACTATACATACGTAAAGTACAGACACACCTTACGCACTTTGCGCACCCTACGCACATGAATCGGAGCATGTGTAGTGAGGCTCTTATTCCGTGTTTTGGTGAATGAGCTCTTTTCTTTTGACTTTGTGCTTATAAATGTAAACAGAATAGCATCGATTTTTTATTGTAAATTAACAAGGACACATATATTCAGTCACTATTAAAAATTTACAAATATATTCAGCCAGCAAACACAACTATGAGTTAGCCGCTTGGTGGTGATACGCCATGATGGTAATGTTGTGAGAAAGTAAAGCACCCAGAAACGAGAAGTCGGACCGCTTTAAAAAACTGAATTTATTTACAACCCTACTGAGAGCAGCTACTTACAAAAAATGTATGTATTACAATAATACACTTAAATGTCATGAAAATTCACTCAGATTTAGCAATTTCATGATGCATCTACCTTAATTATTAAAAAGTATCGGTATCAGATTGATATCGGCAATACTGGCCCTGTATTTACTTGGTATCGGATCGATACCAAATTTTGCAGTATCGCACACCACTACTGAATGTTCAAGAACGTGTCACCATTGTTGCTTTCTCTATGCTTTACAACTTGACACGCCCACTGATGACATGACTGTTCACACTAAAAAACTATATTTATACTATATACTTTGTATTTATATTGTTAGTATTTTTTCCATGTTTGCAGATTAATAATAAGGTTTGCAAACCAGAAAGGTTTCGGATCCTCATTGGTCTAATAATGTAATAATGTTGTCCATTTTCTGAACATGAACATTTTTTACGTAACATAAGTGAGCCAACTCTAGCAGTAGTGGTTTATCTACTCTCACTTATATGCACCCACATTTTTGTTAAAAAGTTATGCAAGCAATGTGCTAGGCATTGCTTAATCATGGAAGACATGTTGGCGCAGCAGGTAGTGTAGGCACTGAGTGTGAATGAGTAAGTGATGCCCTGTAATTTCTGTCACTGGTGTCATATGTAAAATGCATAAAAGGACTCATAAACTTTTAAATCCTGTCACACAATCTTTAGTCAATACCCATCATGAATCCTATGATTATACAGGACTCTACTGCAGACTAAACCTGGCTCCTTATTGCTTCAGCTATCAAAAAAACAGACCCCCTGCTGTCCTGTTGGCCACTAGAATAGTTTGGCATATTTGTTGTTAAAGTGAAACTGTCTGTCTGTCTGCTTGCCTCTCTGTCTATTTATCTATATATCTGTCTCTATCTGTATGTCTGTCTGTCTATCTATCTATCTATCTATCTATCTATCTATCTATCTATCTATCTATCTATCTATCTATCTATCTATCTATCTATCTGTCTTTCTATTTTATGTGTATTTGGTCTGTCTATATATTTGTCTTTCTATTTTTATGTGTAGTTGGTCTGTCTGTCTGTATATACAGTGTATCACAAAAGTGAGTACACCCCTTACATTTCTGCAAATATTTTATTATATCTTTTCATGGGACGACACTATAGACATGAAACTTGGATATAACTTAGAGTAGTCAGTGTACAGCTTGTATAGCAGTGTAGATTTACTGTCTTCTGAAAATAACTCAACACACAGCCATTAATGTCTAAATAGCTGGCAACATAAGTGAGTACACCCCACAGTGAACATGTCCAAACTGTGCCCAAATGTGTCAATATTTTGTGTGACCACCATTATTATCACTGCCTTAACCCTCCTGGGCATGGAATTCACCAGAGCTGCACAGGTTGCTACTGGAATCCTCTTCCACTCCTCCATTATGACATCACGGAGCTGGTGGATGTCAGACACCTTGAACTCCTCCACCTTCCACTTGAGGATGCGCCACAGGTGCTCAATTGGGTTTAGTCCATCACCTTTACCTTCAGCTTCCTCAGCAAGGCAGTTGTCATCTTGGAGGTTGGGTTTGGGGTCGTTATCCTGTTGGAAAACTGCCATGAGGCCCAGTTTTCGAAGGGAGGGGATCATGCTCTGTTTCAGAATGTCACAGTACATGTTGGAATTCATGTTTCCCTCAATGAACTGCAGCTCCCCAGTGCCAGCAACACTCATGCAGCCCAAGACCATGATGCTACCACCACCATGCTTGACTGTAGGCAAGATACAGTTGTCTTGGTACTTCTCACCAGGGCGCCGCCACACATGCTGGACACCATCTGAGCCAAACAAGTTTATCTTGGTCTCGTCAGACCACAGGGCATTCCAGTAATCCATGTTCTTGGACTGCTTGTCTTCAGCAAACTGTTTGCGGGCTTTCTTGTGCGTCAGCTTCCTTCTGGGATGACGACCATGCAGACCGAGTTGATGCAGTGTGCGGCGTATGGTCTGAGCACTGACAGGCTGACCTCCCACGTCTTCAACCTCTGCAGCAATGCTGGCAGCACTCATGTGTCTATTTTTTAAAGCCAACCTCTGGATATGACGCCGAACACGTGGACTCAACTTCTTTGGTCGACCCTGGCGAAGCCTGTTCCGAGTGGAACCTGTCCTGGAAAACCGCTGTATGACCTTGGCCACCATGCTGTAGCTCAGTTTCAGGGTGTTAGCAATCTTCTTATAGCCCAGGCCATCTTTGTGGAGAGCAACAATTCTATTTCTCACATCCTCAGAGAGTTCTTTGCCATGAGGTGCCATGTTGAATATCCAGTGGCCAGTATGAGAGAATTGTACCCAAAACACCAAATTTAACAGCCCTGCTCCCCATTTACACCTGGGACCTTGACAGATGACACCAGGGAGGGACAACGACACATTTGGGCACAATTTGGACATGTTCACTGTGGGGTGTACTCACTTATGTTGCCAGCTATTTAGACATTAATGGCTGTGTGTTGAGTTATTTTCAGAAGACAGTAAATCTACACTGCTATACAAGCTGTACACTGACTACTCTAAGTTATATCCAAGTTTCATGTCTATAGTGTTGTCCCATGAAAAGATATAATGAAATATTTGCAGAAATGTGAGGGGTGTACTCACTTTTGTGATACACTGTATATATATATACTACATAGTATATATATATATATATATATATATATATATATATATATATATATATATATATATATATATCTGTCTGTCTATCTATCTGTCTGTCTATTTATCTATCTATTTGTCTTTCTATTTTCATGTGTATTTGGTCTGTCTGTCTGTATATATATACAGTGTATCACAAAAGTGAGTACACCCCTCACATTTCTGCAAATATTTCATTATATCTTTTCATGGGACAACACTATAGACATGAAACTTGGATATAACTTAGAGTAGTCAGTGTACAGCTTGTATAGCAGTGTAGATTTACTGTCTTCTGAAAATAACTCAACACACAGCCATTAATGTCTAAATAGCTGGCAACATAAGTGAGTACACCCCACAGTGAACATGTCCAAATTGTGCCCAAATGTGTCGTTGTCCCTCCCTGGTGTCATGTGTCAAGGTCCCAGGTGTAAATGGGGAGCAGGGCTGTTAAATTTGGTGTTTTGGGTACAATTCTCTCATACTGGCCACTGGATATTCAACATGGCACCTCATGGCAAAGAACTCTCTGAGGATGTGAGAAATAGAATTGTTGCTCTTCACAAAGATGGCCTGGGCTATAAGAAGATTGCTAACACCCTGAAACTGAGCTACAGCATGGTGGCCAAGGTCATACAGCGGTTTTCCAGGACAGGTTCCACTCGGAACAGGCTTCGCCAGGGTCGACCAAAGAAGTTGAGTCCACGTGTTCGGCGTCATATCCAGAGGTTGGCTTTAAAAAATAGACACATGAGTGCTGCCAGCATTGCTGCAGAGGTTGAAGACGTGGGAGGTCAGCCTGTCAGTGCTCAGACCATACGCCGCACACTGCATCAACTCGGTCTGCATGGTCGTCATCCCAGAAGGAAGCTGACGCACAAGAAAGCCCGCAAACAGTTTGCTGAAGACAAGCAGTCCAAGAACATGGATTACTGGAATGCCCTGTGGTCTGACGAGACCAAGATAAACTTGTTTGGCTCAGATGGTGTCCAGCATGTGTGGCGGCGCCCTGGTGAGAAGTACCAAGACAACTGTATCTTGCCTACAGTCAAGCAGGGTGGTGGTAGCATCATGGTCTTGGGCTGCATGAGTGTTGCTGGCACTGGGGAGCTGCAGTTCATTGAGGGAAACATGAATTCCAACATGTACTGTGACATTCTGAAACAGAGCATGATCCCCTCCCTTCGAAAACTGGGCCTCATGGCAGTTTTCCAACAGGATAACGACCCCAAACACAACCTCCAAGATGACAACTGCCTTGCTGAGGAAGCTGAAGGTAAAGGTGATGGACTAAACCCAATTGAGCACCTGTGGCGCATCCTCAAGTGGAAGGTGGAGGAGTTCAAGGTGTCTAACATCCACCAGCTCCGTGATGTCATCATGGAGGAGTGGAAGAGGATTCCAGTAGCAACCTGTGCAGCTCTGGTGAATTCCATGCCCAGGAGGGTTAAGGCAGTGCTGGATAATAATGGTGGTCACACAAAATATTGACACTTTGGGCACAATTTGGACATGTTCACTGTGGGGTGTACTCACTTGTGTTGCCAGCCATTTAGACATTAATGGCTGTGTGTTGAGTTATTTTCAGAAGACAGTAAATCTACACTGCTATACAAGTTGTACACTGACTACTCTAAGTTATATCCAAGTTTTATTTCTATAGTGTTGTCCCATGAAAAGATATAATAAAATATTTGCAGAAATGTGAGGGGTGTACTCACTTTTGTGATACACTGTATATATCTGTCTGTTTATCTATCTGTGTCAATTTATCTATCTGTCTGTTTTTCTGTCTGTATGTCAGTCTGTCGGTCGATTTGTCTGTCTATTTATATAACTATCTGTCTGTCTGTCTGTCTATTTATCTATCTATATGTCTGTCTATTTATCTATCTATATGTCTGCCTTTCTATCTGTATGTCTTTCTATCTGTATGTCTGTCGTTCTGTATGTCTATCTATTGGTCTGTCAGATTGAATTCAGAAGATTGTCACAACATATAGTACGTTTCCCTCATGAGTGTACTATCATTTGAAAGACCCATCTGCCTTTAAGACTGTGCTGACACCTAACAGTAGATACTGTCATTTAATTCCACCTAAGTGGGCTTAAGACGGTTCGTGGTTAGATACTGGTGAGATTTACTGGAAATTGGGGTGAGATTGAAGATTAAGAAGCAGAAAGAGATTAAGGGATGGTAAGAGGGGTGTCAGGAAGAGGCTAGACGATGAGAGGAAAAAAGGTAAAAAGAATAAAAGAATGAGGAGATGAGAGGATGGAAGAGGCAGGACTGAAGAAGAGGATGAAGTCTGGGAAATTGAGTGTCTCAGTAGCTCACACTTGTCAGAGACATTTTTTTCTACTTGGTTTGCTGACAATTGATTACTGCAGTCGGGCTGGTATCTGTGCTGATCGAGACAGCTCCAAACACTGCTTTTTAGGAACTGAAGGACAGGAACAAACTGATACAGTGTTTGTAAGACAGCGCACAGGAATGTCTGCTGCTTCTTAGTGCTGCGGCAAGAAAAATTAAATTGATACCTAGAGTTGGGAATCGTTTGTATTTTAGTGATTCTGATTCTGGTTCTTATCGATTCCTTGTTTCGATTTTAAAATCAATTTCGATTTTCAAATGTTTAGTTACCCAAAAAATATTTATTTTGAGTGTTAACTGAACATTCATGAAGTAAACAGACTAAAATACTTATAAGTAAACTTTTTAGAACTGTAATATTTTTTTAAATGTGACATATATCATTCAAGTTATCTCTGAGAAAACTAAAAGTTCATCCAAGTTGTAACAGGTACAAAATGCTAAAACTAAAGTGTATTTAGTGCACAAAACATAGCTGCCTGAAACCAAACAAAGTCAATACAGAAAACTGAAGATGTGTTAAAGATGTTTGCTCAGCAATAAGGAAAATTAACATACCCTATCATGATCAAACATTTTTTTTTAACTTTACCTAAATGAGGGAGATTTGACTGTAGGGTTTCCATAGAGATCTTCAAAAAATTTCCACACTTTTACATTTTGGTTGGAAACGGTGGACGGGAGGAGTAGTAAGTGGAGTATGTCTGAGAGACTGAGAGAGAACCGATAGTCTGGATTTAGTGCCATCTGATTTCCACCTTTTTGAGGTCAAAGAAGCTTTAAGGGGAAGAAGATTTTCATGTGATGATGATGTGAAAGCAGCAGTGCATCAGTGGCTACTAGTGGTGGGCGGATCGATCCAAATATTGATAGTATTGATACCACTGTTGGTATTGGAATCGAATTGATACTAGCGTGATGGGATCGATATTTTAGTTTCATTTTTTACTCCGCTACATTCAGTACGTTCCTCCCTCTTTCACATCTTACATTCACACTTTGCTCCTCCCTGCTCTGCTGTGTTTTATTGTCGTGCCATCATGTGACTAAGCGACACAAAGAGAAAATACATATAGCAGTAAGTGAGAGGCAGAATAAAAAACTGGATATTTTCCATCAGTGAATTAAAAAAAACTAAATTAAATGAAAAAAGAGTTTTAAAGCTTCAGTAATAAGTTGTTGTACTGTACTTAGTTTTAAGCCAGAGAAGTGCAGTGGAAGGAATAAATGTAGTTTTATTATATTATTGTTTATGAACAAAAACCTTTCACTAAAAATAGAATTGATGTTGTTTAATATTTTTGTGTACTTTGTTTTACAAAAAGCCAGAGAGTGCAGTGAGAGTAGGAATTATGTTTTCTTATTATATAATTGTTTCTGAACAAAAAACCCAGAAAAAGTTTATTACATTCATAAAATTACTTTTTATTCACCTAAAAACTGTAGTGGGTTTTTATATGCACATGATTAACTAATTGACACAAAATCATTTAGTCGTCAAAGCATATTGATGATACATTCACCTTATAAATCATGACACACTGCTCTTCCCTGCATGAAAGTAAATAAGCTGCTTTATAAGTAAAAAGTATCAGTATCGGTATCAGTATCGGTGCTGTATTTACTTGGTATCGGATTGATACCAAATTTTGCAGTATCACACCCCACTAGTGGCTACACGCTCAACCAAAAACATTTTTTGCTGATGGCATTAAAAAGTTGGTACGACGCTGGGAAAAATGCATCTTAATGGAAGGTGACTATGTAGAAAAGTGATGGGATTTGTCTTTGAAATTTTTAATAAATAGAGTTTTAAAAAGTGCGGAAACTTTTTGAAGAACCCTCATATAATAAATATTTTCCGAAATATTAACTTTGGGAAAACTATAAATCAGTCCGAGCAGCAACAGGGACAAAATGCTAAAACTAAAGTGCACAACACATAACTGCCTGCAACCAAACAAACAAAGTCAATACAGAAAACAGAGGGTGTGTTAAAGATGTTTGCAAGTGAACTTTTCTTGTTAAGGAAAATTAACATACCCTATTATGATCAAACTTTTTTTAAACCTAGCCTACTTAAATGAGGGGGATTTTACAACTGTGGGACTCCCACATGTATTACACTTGATGTTGTTTTGTTTTATAAAGTGAAGTCCATATCACTGTAAAAAATCCTTGTTTGGTTATGTTCTGAGAATGTAAAAATAAATGTTGGCACAACATGAATTATGGAAATAGTTGGTCCAAAATAAAAAAATGTGTTGTGCCGTCAGCTGTAGTAGTTTTACTCTTCAACTTAAAATGTTAGGTTCAGTAAACGAGTACAACGGTTTTCACTCAACATTTTAAGTCCAATGAAAAAAACTGATTTGGGTGAGCAACAGTGAGAATGAGGAAACTTCTGCGCATGCGCTCCAGAGGGACGTCTTCGCGCCAGTTTTTATGTAGAGAAGAGGACTTTCAAACAACCGTTTTATATTAACAAGATTTCAAACAAACAGTAAGTATCTTAACATCATTACATCTTATTCACGTTAAGGTGGAGGGTTTAACGAATCTGAACAACTCTGTGGTTTGTTTGATTTTGAATTGGCGAACTGAAAGCTGCACAGAGGACGTTTCCATCATTTTAACATGTTTTTAAACGTAACTCCACATGCCACCACTACCTCTTTTACTTTGGGCTGAATACTAAATAACTATAGACAGAGTCTGTTAAGCTGTGATAAAACACTGTATCAAACTAGTGACAGAGTTACTGAATCGATTCGTATGACTGTTTATTTATTTTCATCTGATTCAAATGATTCATTGTGGCTGTTCAAATCGAGCACCTGCAGCTTGTTGCTGAAGTTCACCGTTCCACCTCAAATCAGGTAGCAGTTACATCCAGGGTTTTTTAAAATATACCTCAAATAAAATAGTTTTTTGTTATTATTATAGTTAACTCTGTACAGCCTTGTAACATCGGAGTCAAATTAAAGAATCGGTTCCGTAAAACGAACTTTCCACCACTAGCCATGTCTGTTAAGGAACCGACTCTTACACTGTTAGCGAACCGACTCTTGGACCGTTACTCTGCACTTACACATACATGAGGCTCTGATATTATTATGTGTTCCAGAGGATACAGAAGCATTACAGGACCACAAAGAACATGAAAACAAGGATTCTTGAAGTGGTGAAGGAGAGTGCTGTTTTATCAAAATCACCGTCCAGTGCAGTCAATGTTGCAGTTGTAATTGAAGAAGAAGTAGTAATGGACAACCTGCCCCACTACACTAATGCCTTCAAGACACCAAACAATCGAAACTGGTTTCTATTCCACCTTAAAAATTAGCAATTACATTTAGGTGCTAAGTTGACTTGTAATTTGTAGTTGCCCATGCACCTTAAAAACTACATTTAGGCTCTACTTACATTTTCTAATGTAAATTGTTTCAATTACACACTATAACATGTATAACTTGTAATTTGTTTGATGCTTGTGAATGCTGAATGTTTAAAAAAATGTATTGTTTATATGATACATGCAAATAAAATGTATTTGTTAAGAATTTACATTTGCTATGCAGTGTTCACTTATTCAGTATATTTTACATTTACTTTGATACTAATTAATAATTAACTGGACTAAACAAATGTAGTTGACAGAATTGAAAATTTATTGTATTTGATGAATTTCATTGACAACTTATTTTTTTAGTTTGTCCGAAATTGTAGAATTGTCAGCAGAACTTAAAATATATTGTTGGACCAACAAGAAGTATTTGATGAATTTCATGGACACAACTTATTTTTTTAGTTTGTCCGAAATTGTAGAATTGTCAGCAGAACTTAAAATATATTGTTGGACCAACAAGAAGTATTTGATGAATTTCATTGACACAACTTTTTTTTTTTAGTTGGTCCTAAATTCTATGGTTGTCAGCAGAACTTAAATTATGCATTTCAGATAACTTAAATTGGGCCAACTAAAAAAATTAGATGCAACAATTCACTAAGAATTTTTAAGTTGGAGAGCCTTGAGATTTTTTACAGTGTGCACACTGTCTTAAATTTATGTATTCTAGCTCTGGCATGCTGTTGTCTTGATGTGTGATGCAGTAACCTAGACAGGTCCTGGCAGATGTGTGTGTACGCCCTTACAGATAGGTATACTCTGTTTAAAATAATAAAGGGTCATCAATTTTTGTAACTCATTTGTGTTAAGCATCTGTGACGTCACTATGGCGCCATTGTGACAGTAAAATAAAAAAAATAGTGAATGAAAAGAAAATGCTCCAGGTTCACTGTAGAACAGACATGACCACTAAATACCTCCAAAATAGGGGTATGTAGTGGTATAATCCACTTCACTTTTACATCATCTGTCAAACACTGATTGCGTTTAGATAAGCAGGACTGAAGTTTTATTATTATTTTTAGTCGGTACCTGCGGCTGTGTGTTCCATTCTAAACTAGAACCTGAGTTTCAGTTCTTATCCCTATTGTTACCACTATCTATCTACCCTACATGGAGCTGATAAATACAAATAAGTACAGTATATACAACAGTTATGTAAAATGAATTAATGCATACCAATTTGTGGCAACAGTTTGGGGCCCTTTCCTGGTTTGTAAAAGCATTGCTCGATGAGTTGGGCATGTAGGATGTTCAGTGGCCTGCACAGTGCCCTGACCTGAACCATAATGAAAACCTTAAATGCAAATCTGATCGATGATCGCAAAATCCGGCTTTTAGTCAAGCACCAGACATCAGTGCTTGACTTCTTGAATGTCCTTGAACACAAATTATCACAGACATACTTCAGAAAAGTGAAAGCTGTTATAACCCTCTTCACATTAATGACTATAGGTGTTGAATTGGTACTCTAACGAGCTCACAGTCAGGTGTCACATATTTTCGACCGTAGAGTGTATTTCTATTACCGTTTTAGCTCATATTGCATATATAGTATTTCTAATTTCTTTGGAGGCTCTGAAAAAATCTCTTTCCATGTCGACTGGGTCAAATTCTGAGCACACCGCTCAGTGATCTGAGACATGACAGGATCTTTACAGCCATTAAGTCTATATAGCCATTAAGAAAACGAGCGGAGCACCGTCAGTGAGATGGCTTGCTGACAGGAACGTCTTAATGAGGTGAAATGAAGTGAATACTTGTGTTCTGTCCTGCATTAATGGATGGAACACTTCCTTCGGGGAGGAATCATTTTCTATTTCCCTCTATACCCAGTAAATGGAATAGAAATGTGGTAACATGCTACAGAACTAGCTACCTCAAACCTCTAGAGCTGGAGCAGGAGCTCATTGTTATGGATCGTGCCACTCCGTGCTGAATGTGTTTCCAAAATGCAGAGGGAAGCCAAGAGCCGAGAAGCATATTTGAATGTTCTTGAACAGGCGTGTTTCTAGCTTCTTCACCACACCAACAGTTACAAATACAACCCCAAATCAGAAAAAGTTGGGACAGTATAGAAAATGCAAATAAAATAAAAACAGTGTTCCTTACATTTACTTTTATTTGATTGCAGACAGGATAAACCTGAGATATTTCATGTTTTATCTGATCAACTTAATTTCATTTGTTAATATACCTCCATTCCTGCATTTCAGGCCTATAACACATTCCAAAAAAATTTTGGACAGGGGCAATTTAGGGCTAGTAATAAGGTGATAAAACTAAATAATGATGTGATTCCGAACAGGTGATGTCAACAGGTGATTGTAATCATGGTTTGGTACAAAAGCAGCATCCAGGAAAGGCTGAGTCTTTGATGAGCAAAGATGATCAGAGGATCTCCAGTTTGTCAACAAATGCGTGAGAAAATGATTGAAATTTTAAAAACAATGTACCTCAAAGAAAGATTAGAAGGGATTTGCATATTTCTCCCTCTACAGTGCATAATATCATTGAACGATTCAAGGAATCGGGAGGAATTTCAGTGTGCAAGCTTAAGCTGAACGCCCGTGATCTTCTATCCCTCAGATGGCACTGCATCAAGAACCACCACTCAACAATAGCTGATATAACCACATGGGTGAGGAATTACTCTGACAAACCTTTGTCAAGCACTACAATACTGACCCTGTACTGTTGCACATCTTAAGACGTGTTTGCAGGAAGAATGAGATAAAATAAAAGCTGAAACACTAAATCACTTGGTATCCTCGGTGCCAAAACATCTTTTGAGTGTGTTGAAAAGGAATGGCAACATTACAGTTGGTTACAAGTGGTAAATGCTTTCACCCCAACAGACTTAACAAACCATGACTTTAAGAAACTTGCCTCAGGCTGGAACAGAGAAGGGCCTTTTAAATTTATGCTTTTTAAGCACACAAAATTATAGTCCATAATTAGAAAGGGTGTCCACCAGTGGCGGCTGCTGGTCTTTCAAAGAGGGGAAGCTCATTGTCGGCTTACATAATAAAATTTGTCTATTTATTTATACATAAATTTTGCCCTCCGTTCCTTTTCAAGAAAATGGCCTGAAATGGGTTGCAAAATCGTGGCATTTATCCAATGACCGGCGAGTTTCGAAGCAATGAAAAAAAACCTCCATGCAGCCCCATAGAAGTGAAGAGAAGCTCAGCTTCTGCGGGTAAATGCATTGCCGCTCCGGGAATGTATGAGTTAAGTTAACAAAATCGAGACGATTTGTGATAAGTAGCTGATTCTAAACGAACTCGTCTTCAAGATGAACGTGTTCTAACGCATTTGTAGTCAATGAAATGTTAACACAACTGTACATATTTGACATATTTCATTTTTGACATTTTAGGGGAAGCTGAGCTTCCCTTGCAGTCTTAGAGAAATCGCCACTGGTGTCCACATACTTTTGGCCATATACTGTACTTGTATCACTGCACTTATTTTTGTTAGGAACAAAAAACATGCACAAATACATAATGCACTTACTTTACCCGTGCATCCTTGATCAACCAAGGACAGAAATGCTTTGCTCGTGTGCTTGTGAAATATAAGCACTGTGTATTACTTCAAATACCAGCTCTTGCTTTTAAGCAGCTCAGAGCTCATTTTCCACCAAGTGCTTCCTTTTTTGTTGCTTTTTTCCCTGTTTGTTTGTATAATCACTGCAGGGATCATACAAAGTTCCACACGCTAATGCGGAGTGTGAGCTCAGTCACCAGCTAAAGCAACCACAGTGCAGAAAAGATTTAATCAGTAAAACAATGGATGGGTGCAGGGTAAACGTGTCCTGTGTTTTCCCCACAACAAGCCTTCTATTACAATCTAAGAAAGCTTGTTTAAATGTTTTTATTTCACTTCAAATAGAAGTGTTGTTTTTAATATGCTTAGTAGACTACTCAATCAGAAAAAGTTGGGACTATGAAAATAAGTGCAGTGTTTTGTACAATGGACTTATTGAATTATTTCATTGCTTGGTTTTGTCTGGTCAGCTTTAATTCATTTGTTAAAATACATTTATTCGTGCATGTCAGGCCTGCAGCACATTCTAAAAAAAGTTGGGACGAGGGCAATTTAGGGTTAGTAATGAGATGATAAAATACTACTGTGCAGGTGGAAGATTAGCGGGGTATAATTCATGGCATGGGAGGAATGCTGCATGTTCTCCCATGCAGAAGGTGGATCGAGTGCTCTAAATCGCATATAAATGTAGGCCTAATGCCAAGTTCACACTACACGATTTTTGGCCAGATTTCGCTTGGCGACCGGTTGGCGCTAGATTTGCCGGCTCGGGAGCAACTCGGCGTTCGCTCGGCGATCGAAACTCGGCACTCAGTCGCTATGTGTGAACTATCCAACAACTCGATCCGATCGGCTCGCCGAGCGCTCGGCGATCGGATTGAGATATCTAGCATGTCAGATATCTGATCTCAGTTGCACGTCTGCCAATGAGTGCTCTGTCGAACAGCCAATGAGAACGCAAGATACGGTGTGAGGGGAAACGCAGGAGAGGAGGGTACCGGTACATAATATAGACAGGGACATAATATAGTTTCAGAATACACCGGCACACACACAAGCTTTACAGTATTTCTGACTTGATCGTTCTCTACAAAACACCAACGTTGCATTGCAAAAATATTAATTAACCTCCAACTTACTATACTGTAGAACAATCCATACTGTTCGTGTTGCCAAATCCACTCAGATTCATTTATTTTTCCTCCTTGATTTTACGCTGCACATCAGCGCACAAACACTTTGATCACTCGCTACTTGTTGACGTGCATTTTTGGACGTGGTATCATTAAACCCCTCGTCACTTCTCGCGTTTGTTTTCGTGACAAAACGTAGTTTGGGAGACCAGAGAAGCTCGCCTGTGATTCCAGTTGGTGATAGATCGTGTAGTGTGAAACCCCCTATCGCCGATCAGTCGTGTAGTGTGAACTGTACAGCGACCCGACAAATCAGAAAGTCGTGTAGTGTGAACTTGGCATTAGTGAAGGTGTGACTGAGACTCGCTGTGTATGTCTGCCTCACCCTAAACCCTTATATCAAGCCCCTAGAGCTAGTTGTTGAGCAGAGAATCTTGCACAAGCTGCTCAATATAATGGACAACACCACACACCCGTTGCACGACCTGCTGATTAAACAGCAAAGTACTTTCAGTGGAAGGTTCCGCCAACTCTGCTGCATTTCTGCTCACAGCTGTGGCAATCTACAATGACTCTTACTGGTGCAAGAGGAGGACGCAGAACCTGTAGTACCCACGAAAGACAATATCTTGCAAATGGTACTACTTGATACAACTACAAATGATACTACAGTAGACCCTTGAGTTACAAATGGTTTACCATACGAACATTTTGGGTTACGAACGATCTTTTTCAACTTAACGTACGAACAAATTTCGGATTACGAACCGAAATTGGTGAAACACGTGACGTCACGAACAAGTTGACTCCAACCGTCTCTCTCTATATACGTATATATACAGTGAGCGAACATTCGGACGGCGGATGGTGTTTTTTCAGTGTTTTCTTTATATTTAGTAAAATTCAGTATTAAAATGACTCCAAAGAATGTGCAGAAAAAGCGCAGTGGTGAGAAAATGAAAAAAAATCTGTTACATTTGTTGTTGTATAATTACTCCCAGTTTCCTTCCACAGTCCAAAGACACGCTGCTAGGCTAATTGGAGACACTGAATTGTCCCATAGTTACCTAGCCGCTGGGATGCACAGACCAGTGCAATGTAGTGCCGGTCCCAAGCCTGGATAAATAGGGAGGGTTGTGTTAGGAAGGGCATCCGGCGTAAAACTGTGCCAAATCCCACCGGCGACCCCTAACGGGAAGAAGCCGGAAATGCCGACCCCGTAACTGAAAAACGGGACAAAGGCTAAGGAACAAGAAGTTGTATAAATACTCCTGCCAGCAGCTGTCACTGTGTATCAGACAGCGGGGACAGTGAGTGAGTTTGAGTTTGAGAGAGAAGAAGGAATTCGGCTCAGTAAAGTATTCTGACTTTCGTGCAATTACACCCAGAAAATACAACACTATTGAAATAAAGAAGAGAAATAATAGAGAAATATGAGAGTTATTGTTGTTTCTGGTAGATACATTTTATAAAAAAAAGAAGGAAATTTATTATGTATGGTTTAGCACACGTACTGTACTGATATGTGGTCTACTGTACCTGATTTGCAATTTGCACATGGTACTGGTTTATTTGCAGAGCTTATAATTCCACACATAATGTCTATAACTGCACCTTTTTTTAGCTTACCCACCCCTTTAGTTTTTGTTCTGTGTTAGATGTCTTATATTCTTATTTTTTTAGATCATTATATTTTTTCTATATATTTTTTTGGTTTTTATATCTAATTTTTTGCATTACATTACTGTCTTACATTTTTTATTCTTTACTGATCTACATGATGTGTCATTGTGTGATGTTTGTGATAATTGTAAATTGCTGATGTAACACTGCAATTTTCCTTTGGGGATCAATAAAGTAATCAATCATTCAATCAAACGATCAAACAATCAATTAATAGATCATTACTGCTTAAGCCAGGCCCATCACTCTTGTATGCCCTAATTGTAAACTGTCTTAATTTTAGGTCATTAAAAGCACCCTACGAATGCAAAATGCTTACAAATATATAATAAAACAATATATATAACATAATATATATAACAAGTATAATATAACACATTTTATATAACCTAAGACATTTGGATGCCAATTTAATTAGAAAGAAATAATTAATAGAATATAATAATAAGAAACCCTGAACAAATAAAAAGATCAACAATTTCTGTCAAGAAGTATTCCGGTTCCATGTATTATACATGTATTACATTTCTTATAACAGGGATGTCCAAACTACAGCCCGCGTATTTCAGAAATAAAATTAAGGTTGGCCCACTATTACTGCTTGAACTGTTTAAACTCTGGGTGTCTCTATCGCATAAAGCAAATCTAAAATGCTCCCCATCTTTTTTACCTCCAACTCAAATCATTAACGTTACACCTGCATTAATGTTCCTGAGTTGGATAAACATAGTGGCTGTAATGAAAGGAAAACTAGACAGACAATGCAGAAGATTTCAGGCACACTGGGAAAATGAATATGAAATGAGTTCAGAGGGAAGTGTGTACGTTTATTGTTTATTAGGATTTTACGATCATGTTTTACACACTTTGGTTACATTAATGACAGGACAGTTAAATACTCGTTACACAAGATTCATCAGTTCACAAGTTTAATGTCAAACACAGTCATGGACAATTTTGTATCTCCAATTCACCTCACTTCCATGTCTTTGGACTGTGGGAGGAAACCGGAGCTCCCAGAGGAAACCCACACAGACACGGGGAGAACATGCAAACTCCACACAGAAAGAACCCGGACCACCCCACCTGGGGATTAAACCCAGGACCTTCTTGATGTGAGGCAACAGTGCTACCCACTGAGCCACCATGCCGCCGGGAAGTATGTACGTAGTCGCTAGTAATCAAGTAAGCCTATTATATTTTTATTTGTTTTATTATAAAATAATCTGTGACCCATGTTTGCATATTTTTACAACATCTGGCCCCCAACAAGAAAAGTCTGGACTTTCCATTAACCATTATAACCAAGTCATGTCTTATAACCATTAAATCTTATTTTATTTTGCACATTTTAGAGTAACTTTGGCCAATTCCTTTTAACAAAGTAAAAATTCCGATCTAACCACAGATATTTTATGAGATTAAAATAGAGACTGACTGGCACAGTCAAGTACATTAATTTTCTTCATTTCTACTCCACTTTAGTGTTATTTGGCTAGACTTCCAAAGCTGCCAGTATTTTGGACATGTACAACCTGGTAGACAAAAACCCTGCAAGCAAGCCTTGTTAATCTAGCCACAATAGTCTGTTTCTTCAGATGCATATTCAAAATGCATGTTGTTTCTAAGCATGTGTCTAAAACAGGCTTAAGAAACAAGGTTACATAAAGAATTTGGTTATTTAGGAAAAATGATTAAAACTGTGTGACATTTAATATTACTTCAATAGATTAAAATGAAAAAATCTTACGCAGCTGCAGGTTTAATCTTGGTTCATTTCATAGCGCAAACACCAACCAAGATTTAATGCCCTAAAATGCAACAGAATAACAAATAACCAGTTTAAAAGTATAAAAACAAAAATTAAATTTGATCCTGCTAATTGCTCCTCCAGCTGTTTTTTTTAATTAGTACCACTTACTTTTCCAGCCTTTTGTTGCCCTGTCCCATTTTTTGAGAAACGTTACTGCTATCAAGTTTTAAATGAGTTGGTAAAAAATGCTGTAACAAATGGTCAAATGCCTCACTTTCAACATTTGATATGTGTTCTGTATTCTATTGTGAACAAAACATGGGTTGTTTATATATATACATATAACATTAGATAGATAGATAGCTAGATAGATAGATAGATAGATAGATAGATAGATAGATAGATAGATAGATAGATAGATAGATAGATACTTTATTAATCCCGAAGGAAATTGAGGCCTCAGTAGCAAGTTACATAAATCAAAGTCAAAAAGTAAGTAATAGTACACACTACAGAGATTTACAATATACAAAAAAGTATCTGTATAACCACAACACACAACAAAAACAGGACCTGAGGGTACATATGGTACATGTGATACAAATGAAGGTGTTATTTCAGTTAACACTGCAAGACTAGTATGGATTATTAGTCACAGTTGTAAGATATAAATAATAAAAAGAATTTAAAGTGAATTATAAAGTATAGAGTATAAAGTGAAACCACAGTGCAATATAGGAAATGTAAGAAAAAAGTACGAAAATGTGCAGATTTATGTACATAAGGTGCGGATGTGCTGTCAGTGCATGTGCACATGAGTGCCCACAAATGTGAACACTCACGTGCTCACCCACATTCACATATTATTGTACATTGTACATGTACAAGTGACACAATTCTGTTACATTCAGTCCTCAGTTCCTCCCCGTCCCCTCTGCGTAGAGTTAAAGAGCCTAATGGCTCTGGGAACAAAGGATTTCCTGAGTCTGTCTGTAGAGCAGCTCTGTGACAGTAGCCTGCCACTAAACACACTTCTCTGTTGCAGAAAAGTTGTGTACAGTGGATGGTTTTGGTTGTCCATAATGGAAAGCACTTTGTTCAGAGTCCGTCTCTCTGTTACAGTAACAAGTGAGTCCAGCTCTATTCCGACCACTTTTCCAGCTTTCCTGACCAGTTTATCCAGCCGTGTTGCATCCCTCTTCTTAATGCTGCCTCCCCAGCACACCACACTATAAAAGAGAGTGCTAGCAACCACAGATTGATAAAACATCTGTAGGAGTGTCCTACCTATGCTGAAGGACCCCAGCCTTCTCAGGAAATAAAGCTGTCTTTGTGTCTTTTTGTATATAATGTCCGTGCTTTCAGACCAGTCCAATTTATCATCCAGCTGCAGTCCAAGGCACTTGTAGGTCCTTACTAACTCCACATTAGACTCCTTAATAGAGACTGGCTGAAAGGGATGCCCAGATCTACGAAAGTCCACCACCATTATGACCACTTTCGTTGTTGTCCTCCTCAAACAATTCCTGAAGCATTTTTGCTTTGTGGCAGGGTCCATTATCCTGCTGAAAGAGGAAGGTTTCCCAGCAGAACATTGCCCAAAGCATCCCTCTGCCTCCACCGGCTTGCCTTCTTCCCATAGGGCATCCTGGTGCCATGTGTTCCCCGGGTAAGCGACGCACATGCACCCGACCATCCACATGATGTAGAAGAAAACGTGATTCATCAGACCAGGCCAACTTCTTCCATTGCTCTGTGGTCCAGTTCCGATGCTCATGTGCCCATTGTTGGCGCTTTTGGCGGTGGACAGGGGTCAGCATGGGCACCCTTACTGTTCCTCGGCTATGCAGCCCCATACGCAACAAACTGCAATACACTGTGTATTCTGACACCTTTCTATCAGAACCGGCATTAACTTCTTCAGCAATTTGAGCATCTGTTGGATCGGACCACACGGGCCAGCCTTCACTCCTCACGTGCATCAATGAGCCTTGGCCGCCCATGACCCTGTCGCCGGTTTACCACTGTTCCTTTCTTGGACCACTTTTGAAAGATACTGACCACTGCAAACCGGGAACACCCCACAAGAGCTGCAGTTTTAGAGATGCTCTGACCCAGTCGTCTAGCCATCACAATTTGGCCCTCGTCAAACTCGTTCAAATCCTTACACTAGCCCATTTTTCCTGCTTCTAACACATCAACTTTGAGGATGAAATGTTCACTCGCTGCCCAATATATCCCACCCACTAACAGGTGCCGTGATGAAGAGATAATCAGTGTTATTCACTTCACCTGTCAGTGGTCATAATGTTATGCCTGGTCAGTGTATATACACTGACCAGTCATAACATTAAACCCACCTCCTTGTTTCTACACTCACTGTCCATTTTATCAGCTCCACTTACCATATAGAAGCACTTTGTAGCTCTACAATTACTGACTGTAGTCCATCTATTTCTCTACATACCTTTTTTAGCCTGCTTTCACCCTGTTCTTTAATGGTCAGGACCCCCACAGCACCACCACAGAGCAGGTATTATTTAGGTGGTGGGTCATTCTCAGCACTGCAGTGACAATTACATGATGGTGGTGTGTTAGTGTGTGTTGTGCTGGTATGAGTGGATCAGACACAGCAGCGCTGATGGAGTTTTTAAATACTGTGTCCACTCACTGTCCACTCTATTAGACACTCCTACCTAGTTGGTCCACCTTGTAGATGTAAAGTCAGAGATGATCACTCATCTATTGCTGCTGTTTGAGTTGGTCATCTTCTAGACCTTCATCAGTGGTCACAGCACGCTGCCCACGGGGCGCTGTTGGCTGGATATTTTTGGTTGGTGGACTATTCTCAGTCCAGCAGTGACAGTGAGTGTTTAAAAACTCCATCAGTGCTGCTGTGTCTGATCCACTCATACCAGCACAACACACACTAACACACCACCACCATGATAGTGTCACTGCAGTGCTGAGAATGATCCACCACCCAAATAATACCTACTCTGTAGTGGTCCTGTGGGGGTCCTGACCATTAAAGAACAAAGAAGAAAGGGGGCTAACAAAGCATGTAAAGAAACAGATAGACTGCAGTCAGTAATTGTAGAACTACAAAGTGCTTCTATATGGTAAGTGGAGCTGATAAAATGGACAGTGTGTGTAGAAACCAGAAGGTGGTTTTATTGTTATGGCTGATCGGTGTATTTAGGGTTTTAATAAGTGAAAAAAATGATGAAAAAGAACTAATTTCATTTAATTGCACATGTATTTGGCTCAAAAGAACGGCTGCTGTAAGACCAAATTACATTTGTATTAGCCATGTAGGCTAACCACAAGGGTAATAAGTATAATGATTATATTTAAGGTCACAATGGAACAGTTTAGCAGAAAGTTCACCATGACTTAAAGATCTGCTTTCTGTTGTAGATTAAGTGAGTATTTGTAAGCGATTTTTGATGTTTAAAAATATCTAAAACAGGATGGGACTTGTTAACAGACTTGTAAGCTGTTTTGGTGTATGTACATCTGATATCTTTTAGTCTTTATATGCTTTTATATGCATGTTTATGTGTTTTGTACCTACAGAAATCTACAGTGTGGTCTCAGAGGATATTTAATCTGTATAAACAAGTGTAAAACTAAAAAACAAACTACAAATACCTTCAAACTTTTTACCACTTGCCTTTGCAACACCCCTCAGTGGTTTGTCAGCCAGCAGTAGTGCTGTAATTAAAATAAAATTATCCCACAGGCATCCTGCTCAGCATTAGAAACCCATCTCAATACCCGACTGTTTAAAAAATATATAGCCTACAGATTTATTTTTCATATGAAAGTTTACTGCTGCCCGCATGGGGGTTGCGAGTTCAATGCCGCATCCATTTTTTCTCCGAACAAATTTCCCATTAAGTAGCCAGTGTGTGAGGACGTGTTATGATTTATTCCATCCCAAGCCATGCGAGTAATTACAGCCACCCTGCATTAAATTATACAGCTTGCTTGCATGCTCATAACCTGCAAAAAAAGCAGAAGTGAGATTGCTTGAAAAAATGTGTCGCCAAGCACAGCTGTGTTTAAATTTTATTCACCACTCACTCATTGTGAATCCTGACAGTGCAGTGTTTTAGTATGAGAACATTCATTCATTATTATTATAATTATTTGATATATTTATGTATATTTATTTATTTTGGCTGCTAATTTCTTTTTTCTAATATCTTTAAATAATTACCTAATTAATCTAATATTAAAATCAATCACACTATTATTATGAAGATATTTAAGCAATCTCAATGCTAATTTACTGGAAAACAGAGTATCATTCATTGCTTTGTTATGGTGTGTGTGTGTGTGTGTGTGTGTGTTTTGACGAAGCGAAAACCAGTTGTTCAGTAAAGTGGAAATTAGAATAGTCCTATCAATCATTAGATCGTTGCCATTTGACCTCTGCATATTGTTTTTCTCTAATAATTGTACCCACTTGGCGACCACTGTCCCTGTAGGAGCTTTGGGCCATTAATTAGAAGGTTATGGATTTAAATCCAGGCTCTGCCATGCAGCCACTGTTAGGTCCTTCAGCAAGGCCTTTAACCCTCTGAGCTCCAGTGGTGCTGTACAATGGCTGACCCTGTGCTCTCACCCCATTTTTTAAAAAAGCTGGGATATGCGGATGAAACTTTTTACTGTGCTTTACATGTGTACAAGAATATATAACCAATAAAGCCATTCCATCTGCCTTAGATTATATACTATATTGCTGATCCTCACTATTAATAAATTAATATTATAAACTTAATAACATATAGGGCCAATATATGCCTTTACTCTTTTATGGAATACTATCATGAAGATGTTTGGTGTTATATAGTGGGCCATTCATTTAGAAAAAGGTTGCAGTTCTTTGAGCAATAAGGGAAAAATCTACTACCCAGTCATAAAGATGTTATGTGCTTGACTGGCTTATTCAATTTGGAGTTGGTTTTCCAACACCAATATCACCCTTGCAAAAAAGTATTTTTAGATATATGGATGTCAGAGGGGATTCATCATGAACGATGGTGCCTGCACAGAGATGGGGTCTCAGTGACTCTCTGATTGCGAGTGTCATATGAACTCACTTCGTGCAGGTAAAAAGAGGTGTGTGTTAGTCACGACTCTTTTTGGTCAGAGTGTAGATCAGCATCAGTAGAGAGGAAGCAAAATGCAGTCGGGTCATTGGATACGACTAGATTGGGAGGAATATTGGGGGAACATGCAAAAAAGGCACAATGGCTGACCCTGTGCTCTGACCCCATTTTTCAAAAAAGCTAGAAGAAACGTTTCACTGTGCTTTACATGTTTATATGAATATATAACAAATAAAGGCATTTAATCTGCCCTAGATTATCTATTATATGCTGCTGTTCAATAATTACAGTCAAAAAGTGGATCTTGGTGTGTAAATATTGTGAAATTAACATTGTATGTTTAACTTACTTAGCTTTAAATCTAACCACAAAAAGAATTTTAAGTAGGAATCATATTCACTCGAGCAGTGTTCTTTTATTTCTGCAATAATGCTGGTTCTGCGTATAGATAAAATTCAGTGTCTCTTGTTAGTCACTTTGAAAAAAAAAGCTTCTGCCTAATGAATACAGTGTATCACAAAAGTGAGTACACCCCTCACATTTCTGCAGATATTTAAGTATATCTTTTCATGGGACAACACTGACAAAATGACACTTTGACACAATGAAAAGTAGTCTGTGTGCAGCTTATATAACAGTGTAAATTTATTCTTCCCTCAAAATAACTCAATATACAGCCATTAATGTCTAAACCACCGGCAACAAAAGTGAGTACACCCCTTAGTGAAAGTTCCTGAAGTGTCAATATTTTGTGTGGCCACCATTATTTCCCAGAACTGCCTTAACTCTCCTGGGCATGGAGTTTACCAGAGCTTCACAGGTTGCCACTGGAATGCTTTTCCACTCCTCCATGACGACATCACGGAGCTGGCGGATATTCGAGACTTTGCGCTCCTCCACCTTCCGCTTGAGGATGCCCCAAAGATGTTCTATTGGGTTTAGGTCTGGAGACATGCTTGGCCAGTCCATCACCTTTACCCTCAGCCTCTTCAATAAAGCAGTGGTCGTCTTAGAGGTGTGTTTGGGGTCATTATCATGCTGGAACACTGCCCTGCGACCCAGTTTCCGGAGGGAGGGGATCATGCTCTGCTTCAGTATTTCACAGTACATATTGGAGTTCATGTGTCCCTCAATGAAATGTAACTCCCCAACACCTGCTGCACTCATGCAGCCCCAGACCATGGCATTCCCACCACCATGCTTGACTGTAGGCATGACACACTTATCTTTGTACTCCTCACCTGATTGCCGCCACACATGCTTGAGACCATCTGAACCAAATAAATTAATCTTGGTCTCATCAGACCATAGGACATGGTTCCAGTAATCCATGTCCTTTGTTGACATGTCTTCAGCAAACTGTTTGCGGGCTTTTTTGTGTAGAGACTTCAGAAGAGGCTTCCTTCTGGGGTGATAGCCATGCAGACCAATTTGATGTAGTGTGCGGCGTATGGTCTGAGCACTGACAGGCTGACCCCCCACCTTTTCAATCTCTGCAGCAATGCTGACAGCACTCCTGCGCCTATCTTTCAAAGACAGCAGTTGGATGTGATGCTGAGCACGTGCACTCAGCTTCTTTGGACAACCAACGCGAGGTCTGTTCTGAGTGGACCCTGCTCTTTTAAAACGCTGGATGATCTTGGCCACTGTGCTGCAGCTCAGTTTCAGGGTGTTGGCAATCTTCTTGTAGCCTTGGCCATCTTCATGTAGCACAACAATTCGTCTTTTAAGATCCTCAGAGAGTTTTTTGCCATGAGGTGCCATGTTGGAACTTTCAGTGACCAGTATGAGAGAGTTTGAGAGCTGTACTACTAAATTGAACACACCTGCTCCCTATGCACACCTGAGACCTAGTAACACTAACAAATCACATGACATTTTGGAGGGAAAATGACAAGCAGTGCTCAATTTGGACATTTAGGGGTGTAGTCTCTTAGGGGTGTACTCACTTTTGTTGCCGGCTGTTTAGACATTAATGGCTGTATATTGAGTTATTTTGAGGGAAGAATAAATTTACACTGTTATATAAGCTGCACACAGACTACTTTTCATTGTGTCAAAGTGTCATTTTGTCAGTGTTGTCCCATGAAAAGATATACTTAAATATCTGCAGAAATGTGAGGGGTGTACTCACTTTTGTGATACACTGTACATGCAAATGCAAACTTTCTCTAATACTGTAGAAGAATGCTGACAATCTAAAAGTGAGGAGTACTAGGTCTACAAACTTTTTAACTTGGGCCATCAGTGCAGTTGAACTAGTTCCAATCATTACTGATTTCTAGTAAAATGTTTGCAGGAAGAATGGGGCAAAATAACACCTACAGTACTTGGTATCTTCGGTGCCAAAATGTCTTTTAAGTGTTATGAGAAGGAATGGCAACATTACAAATTGTTCAACTGCTTTACCGTCCACAATTATTTGGAGTGTGTTGCAGACCTGAAATGCAGGAATGGATGTTTATTAAATGAAGTTGAGCAGTTCATACTGTCTGCAATGAAATACAAGTCAAAGTAAATGTAAGAAACACTGCGCTTTTATTTTTATTAGCATTTACCATACTGTCCTAACTTTGTTTAATTTGGGGTTGAACAATGACTGGCCAAACCTATTCAAATGTACTAATTATGGATTTTAGCCAATAGGTTATTTAGGATGTGTACTGCTTTCTGGTGTTTTTTTATTACTCCACATCTCTGTGTGTGTATAAGGTTTTGGGGCAGAGCAGAGTAACAAAATATGAGAGTAAACCTCAAGTCAACTGCGCTTCCAGTTAATATTGTTTTTGTATTGTGTTCCATTTGCATTTTATCCAGTTTTGTCCAGCTCTCATCTAAGAAGTTCCACAGAAATGCCAAAATGCATCATAAATCTACCAGCTGTACATATTTAAATATTTATGCTTTTACCTTGCTAAATGTAGAAAGGTTGCATAAAGGCAGTTGTAGCTTTGTGATTAATGTACTGGACTAGCAATATTAAGGTCGCTAATTCAAGTCACACCACTGTGACAGTCCTCAATTGCTTAGACCGTATATTGTCACAAGTGTAAGTTGCTTTATCTAAAGCCTTGCTTTAAAACAAAAGACCTGATTATTGACTCATGTAGACCCAGATGTGTCAAATTATCTGTAAAAATGCATAAACAGTAGGGTAGAAAGTAAATGCTTAAAGTTGCTTAATTCAATGTCAGATTGAATTATTTTAAATCAAAATAACAAGACTAGACAAAAAGAATTTGAGTAAAGATACAACACACCGGAGTTAGTTTTCCAACACCTTATCACTCTTACAAAAAAAGTATTTTTAGATTTATGGATCATGGATCATGATTTAGGGCGCCTGCACAAAGGCGGGGGATAATGGAGACCAGTGCATGACCCTCTGTATGCAAGACTGAGCCCTATATGAACTTGCCTCGTGCAGCTGAAAAGAAGCAGAATAACGAAATATGAGAGTAAACCTCAAGTCAACTGCGCTTCCAATTAATATTTTGTTTGTATTGTGTTCCATTTGCATTTCATTGTTGTGTCCAGCTCTCATCTAATAAATGTGACAGAAATGCCAAAAATGCATCATCAATCTGTCAATAAAATGGCATAAATATCTACTAACCATAAATATTCAAATATTTATGCTTTTACCTTATATGTACAGTAGATCAGTGTGCGACTCTCTATGCAAGACTGAAAAGAAGCAGTCGACTATTGCATGTGTGTCGGAGGGGAAGTGTATTATTCGCGGCTCTCGTTGATCAGAAGTGTAGGTCAGCGTCAGTAGTGAGGAAGCGAAACGCAATCGGGTAGTTGGATACAACAAGATTGGGAGGAATATTGGGGGGAAATGCGAAAAAAAAAAAGTTTAAGTAATTTAAGTTCAAGAGATTTAACAAATTACAGTTTTTATTGAATTTTTAGAAAGTGTCCAGATTTGGGATGCAGTATGACAGCCACTGATGTCAGTAACGTGTTACTTAGTAACGCGTTACTCTAATCTGACCACATTTTTCAGTAACAAGTAATCTAACGAGTTACTATTTCCAATTCAGTAATCAGATTAAAGTTACTTATCCAAGTTACTGTGCGTTACTATTTTTGCAACTCGGGGAGTGACGTCTGGCCTATGTGACAATTAAGTCACGAGCTGCGTCCGAAATCGCATACTTACAGAGTATGCACTAGATTGGAGGAAGTATGCACTACTCGGCCGGTAAAGAAGTACATACTTTCAGTACAGAAGTATGCAGTATGCACACAACACCGCTACGTACTACACGTGGGGACGTGATGACGTAATATCATCATAGTTACAGACTCATTACAAACCCCACTCGCCAAAATTTTGGATATTTCTCGTCTTTTTGTTATTTATTTGTCTTTAAAAAAATTTTCTTACACTTGTGAACAGAGGACTCCGTTTTCCGCATCTTTCTTGTTTCTTATTCCGCTTCAATCACCTACGCAGCTCCAGTTGCATTACGGCAGCTGCTGAATGTAACTAATAAAGTAACTTGTAATCTCTGCCATCACTGACTATGCCATCACTATGCCATCACTGATGGCAGCACATGCACAGATTCTGAAATATTTATAACAATTGGATTAAAGGTTTACCTGAATTGATAATTTGATTATAATGATCAGATTTTTTTTTTACTAAAATAATGACACTGTGTTGGATCTTGATGCAGACACAATGCTATTTTGCCAGCTTTTTGTTCTTTTAAATGATTTTAAAGAATAATAATGGGATTATTTTGAAGCTCTGGCATAACACAGGTTCACTATTTAAATGTCACCATTTGCCTTTCAAAAGGAATGTTTAAAAAATGAAAAGATGTTAAGATTAATAAAACACACACTTTGTTGGAATTCTTTAGTAGAGTATTCCCAGGATACAAATCTCTAGCGCAAACCATTATCTACTCAACTACAGTAACTGCGCTTTATTCCATTAGAAACCCTCTGTTAGAAATTACACAAAATAGCCTTGTTCCACTTTCATAGGCACAGATTAACTCTCCCCCAAGATCTAAAGACTATTACTAGTGCTCACGTTTAATTGTACATCTGAGTTCAGACTCTCGGTGGACAGCGGGGTTTAGCCATTTTAGGTTGTTATGCAAAGCTGTGTTTAATAGCAGTGGTATTCCTCTAGAGATTCATTCAGTATGATTGAATTGTGGTATTTCATTAATCATTATGATAATTATATGAATATAGACCTCTCAGGGAGGCTTTTGTGAGCGTGTCCCAAAAATAGGTCTACAAAAGCATAAAGAGGGCTTAAGATAGGCTTTGAAGTATAAGATGACATGTTCACGTGTAATAAGCTTGTCAATCAGTATAATGGTTTTTACGGTATTGTTGAAGCAGCCATTTAAAACACAGAAACATTCATTTATTGACTGTTAATAACTGCTTTCCCTGGTCAGGGTTGCTTTAGGTCCAGCGCTACTGATAACTGGGCACAAGTCATAGATACTAGGGCTGGCTCGATACCACTTTTTTATGTCTGATACCGATACTGCAAATTAAGTATCTGCCGATACCGATACCAGTCCGATACCCTGCTGGATTTTAAGAAAGTGGCTAAACGGGAAACGGTGTAGTTCGTTTATTTCATAACACTAATGAATTAATCGTTGAGGATGTGAGAGATCTCCAAGCCAAGCAAGTTATTTGCTTTACACACAAACAATGGCCTTATTTACATTAAGTGTTATTTACATTAAGCAACAGTATCGATCGGATTACACGTTTTTTTTTCTTCTTCTAAAAATCCAGTGATTTGGGCCAATATCGGACCGTGCCAGCTCTAATAGATACCTTTGGATAGTTTGGATTTTAAACATCTAGTTCTCTGGACAAATGCCCATGTGCACTATTACTCAAACCTTTTTTAGGGGACAGTGGTAGCTTAGTGGGTAGAGCTTTGGGCTATTAATTGAAATGTTAAGAGTAGTGATGGGTCGGTCGCGAACGATCCGGCTCTAAGAGCCGGCTCTTTAAATTGAACGACGGGATCCGGCCCCTTATTGGAGCAAAATCAAATCACTTTATTGTCACGTCACATTACTGTCACCTGGATGCTGATTTTTCTTTTTGTTTTGCACATTTTCATTTATATTCTGTTGATTGATGCTTCGTTGATGTTGTGTTGTTTCACTCTGGATGCTTGTTTATTTTGTTTTGTTTATTAGGCTTTACACTTTGGTTACATTCATGACAGGAACATTCACCTCACTTGCATGTCTTTGGACTGTGGGAGGAAACCGGAGCACCCGGAGGAAACCCACGCAGACACGGGAAAGACATGCAAACTCCACACAGAAAGGACCCGGGCTCTTCACCTGGGGATCGAACCCAGGACCTTCTTGCCATGAGGCGACAGTGCTACCCACTTTGCCACTGTGCTGTCCCACTCTAGATGCAAATGTACAAATAATATACACAATCAGATCTTGTTGTCTAATTGAGATGGGTCTTTGATTCTGTATTTTATAATTTATTGTTGGAGCACTCTGTTCCATGTTGAGTATATAAATAAAGCAATTTAAATAAACATTTGATACAATGTTTTTTTACATTAGTAATTCATTTTACATGTAATTTGGTAATAAATTAATTTAAGCAACAAAAAAATATAAGGAGCCACTTGGGAGCCGAAAGAGCCGGCTCTTTTTAGTGAGTCGAGCCAAAAGAAACGGCTCTCTAAAATGAGCCGAAGTTCCCATCACTAGTTAAGAGTTTGAATACCATGCAGTCACTGTTGGGCCCTTGAGCAAGGCTCTTTCGGCTTCAGGGGCACTACAAGGCTGACCCTGCGCTCTGACCCCAGCTTCCAAACAAGCTGGGCTATACTGGGATAAAAAAATTTTGTATTGTACTGTACACCTGTATATGTACAGTGTATCACAAAAGTGAGTACACCCCTCACATTTCTGCAAATATTTTATTATATATTTTCATGGGACAACACTATAGAAATAAAACTTGGATATAACTTAGAGGTCAGCCTGTCAGTGCTCAGACCATACGCCGCTCACTGCATCAACTCGGTCTGCATGGTCGTCATCCCAGAAGGAAGCTGACGCACAAGAAAGCCCGCAAACAGTTTACTGAAGACAAGCAGTCCAAGAACATGGATTACTGGAATGCCCTGTGGTCTGGCGAGACCAAGATAAACTTGTTTGGCTCAGATGGTGTCCAGCATGTGTGGCGGCGCCCTGGTGAGAAGTACCAAGACAACAGACAACTTGCCTACAGTCAAGCATGGTGGTGGTAGCATCATGGTCTTGGGCTGCATGAGTGTTGCTGGCACTGGGGAGCTGCAGTTCATTGAGGGAAACATGAATTCCAACATGTACTGTGACATTCTGAAACAGAGCATAATCCCCTCCCTTCGAAAACTGGGCCTCATGGCAGTTTTCCAACAGGATAACGACCCCAAACACAACCTCCAAGATGACAACTGCCTTGCTGAGGAAGCTGAAGGTAAAGGTGATGGACTAAACCCAATTGAGCACCTGTGGCGCATCCTCAAGTGGAAGGTGGAGGAGTTCAAGGTGTCTAACATCCACCAGCTCCGTGATGTCATCATGGAGGAGTGGAAGAGGATTCCAGTAGCAACCTGTGCAGCTCTGGTGAATTCCATGCCCAGGAGGGTTAAGGCAGTGCTGGATAATAATGGTGGTCACACAAAATATTGACACTTTGGGCACAATTTGGACATGTTCACTGTGGGGTGTACTCACTTATGTTGCCAGCTATTTAGACATTAATGGCTGTGTGTTGAGTTATTTTCAGAAGACAGTAAATCTACACTGCTATACAAGTTGTACACTGACTACTCTAAGTTATATCCAAGTTTTATTTCTATAGTGTTGTCCCATGAAAAGATATAATGAAATATTTGCAGAAATGTGAGGGGTGTACTCACTTTTGTGATACACTATATATACACAAATCAGCCATAACATTAAAACCACCTCCTTGTTTCTACACTTACTGTCCATTTTATCAGCTCCACTTACCATATAGAAACACTTTGTAGTTCTACAATTACTGACTGTAGTCCATCTCTGCATGCTTTTTTAAACCTGTTTTTACCCTGTTCTTCAATGGTCAGGACCCCCACAGAACCACTACAGAGCAGGTATTATTTAGGTGGTGGATCATTGTCAGCACTGCAGTGACACTGACATGGTGGTGGTGTGTTAGTGTGTGTTGTGCTGGTATGAGTGGATCAGACACAGCAGGAGCAGGAGTTTTTAAAAACCGTGTCCACTCATTGTCCACTTTGCTAGACACTCCTACCTAGTTGGTTCACCTTGTAGATGTAAAGTCAGAGACGATCGCTCATCTACTGCTGCTGTTTGAGTTGGTCATCTTCTAGACTTTCATCAGTGGTCACAGCACGCTGCCTATGGGCGCTGTTGGCTGGATATTTTTGGTTGGTGGACTATTCTCAGTCCAGCAGTGACAGTGAGGTGTTTAAAAACTCCATCAGCGCTGCTGTGTCTGATCCACTCATACCAGCACAACACACACTAACACACCACCACCATGTCAGTGTCACTGCAGTATTGAGAATGATCCACCACCTAAATAATACCTGCTCTGTAGTGGTCCTGGGAGAGTCCTGACCATTGAAAAACAGCATGAAGCTCTAACCCCTAATTAGCAATTTTGGTAATTGCTAACATGACACCTGTTTTATGGAATCACCACCTTTTCTTCTTATGCAAAAGCTTCTATCTCACTAGGGTTTGATGGCTTATGTTTATATGTGGGCTCTTTGGTGGCGCTGCTGACTATTATGCTACCATCACCACTGAGATCCTGGTTTGAATCTCAGGGGGTTATTTGCTGGACAGAAGTCTACACAGCCATGTCTGGTGGTCATGGGGGTGGGGTTGTAGATGGCTAAGGTTCAGGGTATTCCTATCTTGCACTGAATCTCTAAAAAAAATAAAAATAAAAAAAAATTGTTAAGGTCTCCAAATGATCTGTACAAAAAACTGACCTAAGGTACATAGTACATGGAACCTGGTCCCTTTGCCAAAATCAAGTAGAAAATCCAAACAGGCTTAGTGCATGCATAGTAGCCTCTTAGCCCACTGAATTGTGAAGCCTGCTTGAATGTGGAAACAGCTACCTGTGTTTAATTCACGGTAGACCTGTTCTGCGGTGAATCTTAATGTTCATACGTAAAGTTAAACTAACCCTATATATGGTGCCTGTATTTTTATTTTTTTTAATCACAATAGTTCTTTTTATTATACAAATAAATTATTTAGGTAATTAATTTTAATGCCATATGCTGCTAATATTAAATTATTTACAATACATTTTTGACTTTGCAATGAAACTTCCTGGATATGCATTTATTCATTGTCTGTTTTACCACCACTTTATCCTATCCAGGGTGACTCTAGGTCAGATTCACTGGACGAACAGCAGGAACACACACACTCTCTTAGTTAGGGGGACATTTGTCTCACAGGAAACCCACACAGACACGGGGAGAACATGCAAACTCCACAGAGAATCGAACCCAGAATCTTCTTGCCGTGAAGTGACAGCGCTACCCACTAAGCCACCATGCTGCTCCACTCTGGATAGTGTTTTTGAAAAAAGCTTTTTCAATAAGAGGCCAAAACATGAAAAAAGATTTGTACGTGTTTTTTAGGACCTGTAGCCCACATAAAACAAAAATAGCAATGCACATTTCATTTACAAGAGCTTTCAGTGGTATGAAATGTATATTTTATGTATTAAAAACGACACCCAGACTGATGTTCTTAAGGCTAAAAGGGTTTCAGAGCTCCTTTTATTCCATAAAAAGCCTGATGAAATACTGTGTTAAAAGGGTTTTATGAAAGCTAGATTATTTACTAAATCCCTGTCATAAAGTTGTTTACACCCAACATTTACACTCCAGTATTCATACTCTGTGTTTCTCTGAGCCTGTAAGCAGCTAATACCAGCTTTCACATCTGCACAGTAGCAACATCGTATGAGGTGTCTATTTACTATTATTGGAGCATTTTTGAATCATGGATAGGCAGAAATTAATACAAAAGAAAACTCATGAACAAGCAGTCCTTTCTGTCATGATGTTTGCTGTTGTGTGAATGTAAACATTACGATAGAGATGGATTACTTCTCAACCGAGAAGCTCACTTTTGTTTTAAATATAGCCTGGGTTCAAAAAAGTAGCTCCAGCTCATGGTTTGCACTTATATTCTCTCAAAAAGCATTTATGTATGGGTCATTCCTGGGATTGGGTGCCTTTTGGACCGTTAAACTTTTTGAAAATGAAACTTTTATTTGTTTTTCATGTTTTATTATAAAAAGGACATGTTATACTTTTGCAAACTAATATTGGTCAAGCTAAATTACACATGCACCTCATATAGACTGTGACGTATTAGGTTGTAACAGGGTGGACCATAACAGGGTGGACATTTTGACATAAAATGAGCCATTAGCTAGCGAGTGAGCAAAACCATGCTAGTATAAAAGTGAATTCAGACAAAGAATTCTCTGCTTTTTAGTGTGATCATTTTTAAAATGATCAAATCGTATTGTGATACAGGGTGGACATGTTATGGTTGACCATGTAAGACTTTTGGGATAAAATGTGGAAAAAACAACATTAAAATGAGGAGTTAGCCACTCATCTTCCACAGTTGTTTTCCCTCCAAAAAGATCATGTGAGCTCCAGGAAATGATGTCAGTATGTAAAACAGTTCTTCATTTTAAGAGAGAGTAGTAAGGAATAACAGGGTGGACGGCAACTTGAGGGACGTGTGAAAAACCCCTATAAAATAAACTGATAAAGAAATAAAATCCAAGGTTTAGAGGGACTTAAGCAAAACCTTTTAAACAGTATTGACAGACTGAGCTATTTTCATGATTAAAGCTCATATACAGTATCCATCACTAAATCTACAGCACTGGGGACATGGGAAAGAGATAGAAACAGTATGTATACAGTCATTTTATTTTGAGGGGGTAAAAATCATTGTTGAAAAAGTGTTAATTATTTCAGTAGGATGTTTAGAAATTGTATTGTTTAAAATGTACTTAATAAATACAATGATACAGTACTGGGGAAACAAAAGGCACCGAATTGTCGGAATGACCCTTATGAGAAGTCTTAAGGACCAGAAGCCTTATTGTGTGACAGACCTAATTAAACAAACAGGATTTTTTTTACACTCAGTGCCCACTCTGCCTAATGTCTGAGAGTAGGAAGGTTGGGTGAACAAAAGAGTATTTCTTGACGTTGGCCTGTCACTGTGTCTCTCTCTGAGTATTATTCGCTCAATTAGGGTAGAATATAATTAGGTGGCCGGGGTGCAGAGGTAATCACAATAATGATTAGGTGTGAGATGAATGTGAACAGCATTATCAGTTTAGTAGCAGGGGGTCTGTGTAGCAATGACCATGTTCATGTTCAAGCAGAGATGCTTACAAGTCACAAAATACGAGTCCGAGTCAAGTCACGAGTCTTTAGGCAAGAGTCCGAGTCAAGTCACGAGTCTTTAGGCAAGAGTCCGAGTCAAGTCACGAGTCTTTAGGCTAGAGTCCGAGTCAAGTCACGAGTCTTTTGGCTAGAGTCTGAGTCAAGTCACGAGTTTTTTGGCTAGAGTCCGAGTCAAGTCACGAGTTTTTTGGCTAGAGTCTGAGTCAAGTCATTAGTCAATATAATAAACACAAAACATATATTGGAAATGCAGCGTAGAAACAAATAATATGTAAGTTCAGATAAGAACAACAACAGATTAGCGACTGTATTTTGCCGTTTTACTTCGTGCCTTTACTTTCCTAGGTACCAGTTAAAAGCTTAAACTGATACATTTTGTTTTCACTGCGAAACAAAAGTGCGCAATAAATCAGGCACAGCGGCCAAAATCCAAAACACAGCAAAAAAAAGTCAAGTCATATCTTGCGAGTCCTGAGTCGAGTAATTTCAAACGAGTCTGAGTACTTTATGCATTTTCTCCCCTTTTTCTCCCTTTTAGCACGTCCAATTGCCCGATTGCATCATGCTTCCCCTCCACCAATGCCGATCTCCACTCTGATTGAGGAGAACAAAGCTAACCGACGCCCCCTCCGACACGTGGGCAGCATGCCATATGCATCTTATCACCTGCACTTTAACGAGTGCAGTGCAGCTCAGAGTCGTGTACGGAGAGACACACCCTGACAGCACTCTTTTCTCATCTCTGTGCAGGCGCCATCAATCAGCCAGCAGAGGTCGTAATTGCACCAGTCATGAGAGAGAGACCCCATCCGGCTTAGTCCTGCCCATCTGAACTACAGGCCAATCGTTGTTCATGTGGCCGCTCAGCCTTAGCCGGCAGGCAGAGCTGAGATTCGATACGATGTATTCAAGATCCAGCTCTGGTTCCAGCGTGTGTTTTTACCGCTGTGCCACCTGAGCGGCCATCTCTTAAAAACTTTTAAGGTCTCCAAATGATCTGTACAAAAAACTGATCTAAGGTACATAGTATATGGAACATTCATGGATAACATATAATTATTATTTTTTAGCATGAAGTGACAGGTTTTTGTTCATTTTAATCTTTTAACACATACTACTGTTTAATGTCATTTTGTTATAACAAAGTTAAACTAACCCTATATATGGTGCCTGTATACAGGCACAGTGAAGTCTACTGTTTGTTTACATTTATCCCTTTATTAAATGTGGTATTTCTCTGTGTAGAGACTTAATAGATATGTATCTTGTTAAAAAGCATAAACATATTTTGGTTTCATCATAAAAGTATGGATTTGTAATAAATAATTATTTTATTTATTATTAATTAAAATGCAATAATTAAATGATTTCTTAGATGCCCAGGTGGAGCAGCGGGATATTCCATTTATATTTTATAAATATAAACATTATACTATATTAACAGAACTAAACTAAGTACCATGGGTGATCGGGCTTTCTGTTTTGCTGCTCCTCGTCTATGGAATGCCCTTCCCGACCATCTGAGGGCACCACAGACGATTGAGTATTTTAAAAAGGGTTTAAAAACTTTTCTTTTTACCAGATTTTATGACTCTTAAATAACCACTGATTTTATGATGTATGTCTCATGATGCTATGATGTTTATATTTGTTTTATATTTCATGATGTTTTATATTACTCTTTTTCAGTAGCACTTTGAGATTTGTTTTCAAATGTAAAGTGCGTTATAAATAAAATGTATTATTATTATATTCCGCTAGCGCACCAGCCCCGAGATTCTTAACAGCTCGGCTCGATTCTCAGCTCTGCCACCGGTCGGTTGGGCGCCATCTAGCAGGCACAATTGGCAGTGCCTGCAGCAGACAATAATTGGCCATCGTGTCTGCTGGGTGGGATGACGGGCTAAGTGGGTGGGGTCTTCAAACGCTGTGTAAGGACCCTGGTTAGCAAATAGAGGCGCCTATGCAGAATGCATGGGCGAAAAGAAGGGGTCCGCTAGAACTGTGCACGGGTCGGATGTGGTGTGAGCAGCAATATATCCTCCTCGAATGTAATCAGGGATCCCACGCAGCGGAAGACAGATTGACTATGCTAAATCAGGAGAAAAAGGGGAGAAAATGCATAAACAATTTTTTTTGTGGAATAAAATGGAATTCATTTGTTCATAATTGTGATGGTTATACCCTTCGTGATAAATATCTGTAATTCAATATAAAATAAATTCCAAAATTAGCATGCTAGTAAATCTATGAGAGTGATTAACTAATTGCAAATAAGGTAAAAATATAAGATCATTAAATATAGTAAAATATTATAGTTAATACTAAAAATAGTTAGGGCTGGCTCAATACCACTTTTTTATGTCCAATAACGATACTGCAAATTGGGTATCTGCCGATACCGATACCAATCCAATACCGTCATTTCTCCTCTCAAACAACTAAGCAGTAATAATACATGTCTCAGTGCACCATGGTTAAACTAGCTATCTAAATAACAATGCTCAGACTGTGAAACAAATATTATAAAGGAATAAATACAGAACCTACATCATCACACTTATGCTAAACTGCTGTTTTTATTTTCACTTTTACACACACAACATTTAGCAGCATTTTTGGCTTGTTTAACAAGTGTCTGCAATTGGAAGATGTGGATGTCAATGAAACGTGATGGACCAATTAGAATTGGCGCAGAGTTGAGATTTTCCATTAAAGTTCAGTTACGTTTTTAGATGATTAAAAACCAAGGCGTGCTTATTAAAAACCCTGCTGGGTTTTAAAGAGGGAAATGGGAAATGGTATAGTTTGTTTTATTTAATAACACTAATGGATTAATGGTTGAGGATGTGAGGGATCTCCAAGCCGGGACAAGATAGGTTCTTTATCTCAGGTGAGCGATTGATCATTTATAAAGTGATTTTTATTGTGTTTAAACAGTGTGTTTAGATGTGGCAGTAGTAGATGATTTTTTTAAATGCTAAAAGTTTAAGTAGATTTGTGTATTTTAATTTCTAAATGAATGTTGCGGATGAGTTGTAGATCAGTGGTAGATCAATGTTAATTATGTCATCAAGCGTGAGTGGCAATAAACGGCGCTCTGTTGGAACGTATCTTCGTGTGTTGTTTGCTTTACACACAAACAACGGCCTTATTTACATCAGGTGTTATTTTCATTAAGCATCAGTATTGGATCGGATTACATGTTCTTTTCCTTTCGATATCCGATCAAGTGATTTGGGCCGATATCTGACCGATACCGATACTGAGTATCGGATCGGTGCCAGCCCTGTAAACAGTGTAATCAAAGCATGTTTATTTTATTTCTGTAAAAGATACAAAAATCTGTGCTGGCTTGTAATTTCTTCTAGTTATATAAGAGTCATTTATTTCATCAGTATTTTCTGTTTATACATAAAAAACATGACAGACTTCCTTGCTAAACAGAAAGCATGCTTTGATACTATGGTTGTGGGAGTGGACTCAGGAGACTCAGTCCTCCGCTGTAATTAATCCTTTATCGTAAAAGCCAAAAATCTACTCCTACATCTTTAAATCAAATTAAAGTGTCATTAATTTTTACTAACTCTAAATGCCAGTCAGGGTTGTGATGTGTCTGGCATTACCTAAAACACTGGGAGAAAGGTAAAAACTTGCCCTGGACGAGGCATCAGTTTCTAGCAGGGCGACACACACTCAATTTGCTCACAACTTGGGGAAGGTTTTCACCCTTTGTATGATTTTAGGAGGTGGAAAGAAGCCATAGCAGCCGAATGAAACACAACATGAGAATTACACACAGATCAAAATATTAAACCCAAGACCTTAAGATGTGCACTGTGGCCCCAGCAACAATTTAATGATATGCTGTTAATGCTAAATTGACACTACATGACTTTAAAGTTGTTCAGATCACTGTACAGTTCACACTACACAACTTGATCTCTTGTAATCTGGAGTCTTTTAAGTCATTGTGGTTTTTACTCTACTCGATTGATCAGCGATAGGATGTCACCCACTACATGATCACCAAGAGAACTCTGTCCTGACTAGTCTGTCTCATCTCCCAAACTACATTTTGTCACGAAAACACATGCGAGAAGTGACAAGGGGTGTAACGATACCCTGTCCAAAAATGCACGTCAACAAGAAGAGAGCAATCCAAGTTGTTTGAGCACTGATGTGCAGCGTAAAAGCAAGTAGAGAAAATAAATGTATCTGGGTGAAGGAGTGGGTTTGGCAACAAGACCAGCAGGGATCATTTTCTCGCAGAGAGAGTTAAAAGTCAAATATTTTTTGCAATGCAACGTTGGTATTATGGTTTGGCGTAGACGATAAGTCACAAATACTGTAAAGCTTTTGTATGCCGATGTATTCTGATAGAAACTATAAAATGCACCTGTTCCACACATTTACAACTCCTCCCCCAGGGTTTCTTTTCTATATCTTGCACTCACAACAATCACAACGTAATCACACTACATGATTTTGAGTTGCTGACTGGTCCAGATATTTAGCATGCTAGATATTTTTCTTGAGTCTGCGAGCGATCGGTGAGCCGCTCGGATCGAGTCATTGAACAGTTCAAACATAGCGAGCGAGAGCCCATTTTTGAGTCCCGAATGAACACCGATGGTGGCACATCTAGCGGCAACCTGTCAGCGAGCGAAAATGTAGGCATAAAGTAACACTATGTGAAGATAAAACATACACAACACATTAACACCCTTGACTTAAATCATTCATGAACTCATGCAGTTTTACTAACTGCTTTTACCTAGTCGTGGTTGCAGTGGCTTTGACGCCACCTTAAACACTGGAAAGCAGGTGGAAATACATTCTGTTCATGGTGTCACTACATGCATCACACAAATTCACCTATAAACATGTAATTCAGAGCAGCTAATCTATCTCCTTTCGTTAGTGTGCTTATTTATTCAGTCATCAGCTGCCTTAATCATGTTTTTATTAAATATAAATATGTGCCTTTTTAAATGCAATGTCTGTTAAAAGGTTAATAGCTCATTAATTTGTTCTGTAAGTACACCATGCCCAAAACCTTGTAAACACCTCTTATAATTATTAAGCTCATGTGTTTCAGCCACAGTGCTAACAGATCGATTTTTTATCGTTGCGGCTGCTTCCTGTTTTATCAAGGCTGTGCCCTTGTGAAGGAACACCAGTGGCCTCCACAGAGCCCTGACCTCAACCCTCTTTGATACTTTTGGCATTATTTTGGAGGTTATTTGGGTAAAAGATGTTCCCCTCCAACATCAGTGCTGATCTCATAAATGCTCTTTAGACTGAAAGACAATTAATGAATACAGAATAACTCCAGGGTTATTGAAGCTGCCAGCGGTTATTGAAAGGGTGAGGGGCATTTATTAAGATCATGTTTTACACACTTTGGTTACATTCATGACAGGAACGGTAGATACAGGTTACACAAGATTCATCAGTTCAAGTCTTTAATGTCAAACACAGTCATGGACAATTTAGTATCTCCAATTCACCTAACTTGCATGTCTTTGGACTGTGGGAGGAAGCCGGAGCTCCCAGAGGAAACCCACACAGACACCATACAGAAAGGACCTGGACCGCTCCACCTGGGGATCAAACCCAGGACCTTCCTGTTGTGAGCCGACAGTGCTACCCACCGAGCCACCATGCCGCCCTGAATGGGATGTACAACAAGCTCATGGTCAGGTGTTTGACCTCTTATACAACCACAGAGGGGAAAAAATACATCTCTAGATTTAATACGCCCTGAAGCATACATATGACTATATTTATGCTTACTTTGTTTTCCACATATAGGACACTTTTACAATTGCTAGTCTTGGATAATGACTAACTGAATTATGTATAAACTAATTTGACCTTGGTCATAAATGTTTGAACTAAGCAATATGACAATACAGTTGATAGTATGGTACTAAATGTTTGGGCTAAATATTGATTTCTCTAGGCCCTAGAGTCTAGGGTAGGCTAGTAAACAATCGACTATTAAAAATAATGCATTAATGAATGAGCAAGCAGGTTGTGGGTATAACACTGAGTTTATGTTCAGCCCTTAGGAACCAACCCAGTGTAGTGCTCTTACAAAGCTGACAGATCATAGAGAGCATAATAATGAGCAGTTTAGCAAGTTAAATCAGTGCAAGGACTGGCACTGAAACTGATGATGTGCATTTTGTATCAAATTCAAGAATATTCTTTAACAATAATTAGGTACATGAAATGTACCATACAATTGTAAGGTATGTTGTAGGGATGCCCTACAACATACTGATCACTGACAAGAAAGTCAGCTTTAGTTTTATTTTCAAGAGCTGGTGCTTAATTTTAATTGAGATCAGAGTAAGAACGTCTGTTTGAAATTTACTCTCACCCATCCTTAGTGTGGATGAGCCAGCTTTGTGTACAGTCACATTTGGAGTTTCTAATCTGGAGTTCTTTAAATGTAGTTATATAATTTCAATAATGATCAACTTAACTATTGCTAGGGTGGCAGGGTGGCACGGTGGCACGGTGGCTCGGTGGGTAGCACAGTCGCCTCACAGCAAGAAGGTCCTTGGTTCAATCCCCAGGCGGGGCAGTCCGGGTCCTTTCTGTGCGGAGTTTGCATGTTCTCCCTGTGTCTGCATAGGTTTCCTTCGGGAGCTCCGGTTTCCTCCCAGAGTCCAAAAACATGCAGTCAAGGTTAATTGGAGACACTAAATTGCCCTATAGGTGAATGAGTGTATGTGTGTCTGCCCTGCGATGGACTGGTGCTTCGCCCAGGGTGTTACTGTGTGCGGTGGGATAGGCTCCAGCACCTCCCATGACCGTAATTGGATAAGCGGTTAAGACAGTGAGTGAGTGAGTGAGTAAACTATTGCTTATTAAAATCACAAGGTTTTTTTTCAGTATGGATTCAAGCATGTATTACTTTTTGTTTTAACTTAAATGATGTCATAATCACAAATGATAATCAAATAAATGTTAATGAATTACATTTATTTTAACACATTATTTTTTATAAAATATGTTATTTATTTTTCAATTCTATCTCTATTGGCCTGTAGCAGCTTCATAGCAGTGTAAGAGCGCATTGTGGCTAATAGGTATTGTGCTAGCAGCTAGAACACTGAGTGTGCTGAGATGGGTGTGAGTTAGAACAGCTGTCTGCAGTGTTCACTGGGATAAGTGCTCTAGTGAAACGTTGGCAGTGTGTGAGGAAGGCACTGCTAGTCACTGGCTTCTGCATTACTGTTCAATAAACTCAAGTGCTAGACTTGCCAACAATGAAAGGAAGTAAAGCCACTGCAAAGCATTCACTGCACCTAATCAAATGTTATTTGTTACACCTGTAAATACTCTGTAAGCATACCTGGGACTCAGTTTTGTTAGTGCTGTTTGTTAGTCCTTTGTTTGTCTGGCATGCCTTTCGAGGACCTGGGTAGTGAACAGTGGCGCCACTCCTGTATTTTAGCTGCCATGGGTATCCTCCTGTTTTCACGTTTTGCCATACGTGGCATAAAAGCTTTCTGTATTTTTTTGTCAGTACTGGTTTGCTGCGTTCCCCTGTCTGGTTTTCTGGTCAGTGTTAGGGTTGTTACTTGTCGGTGAACTGAGCAGATGGTGGAGTGGCACCCAAACTCTTTTTGAATATGTACGTTTGTGATTTTATTTGTGTGATGATACAGCAGATGAACAAATAATATTGATGTAGTGTTTTAGAGAAGCAGTATGTTTTGTTAATAGTCATGTCACAATTATTAACCCCCACATATTATTCCTACATAAGGCTTTTTTTTTTTTTTTTGCACAGTAAAGTTTTAAGTGGCATTTGTGCATGTAACTCTGCATTGTAGAGCTTGACAAAGGTTTGCCAAAGTAATCTCTTGCCTATGTGGTTATATCAGCTATTGTTGAGTGGCGGTTCTTGATGCAGTGCCGTCTGAGGGATGGAAGATCACGGGTGTTTAGCTAAAGCTTAAACCCTTTGGCCTTTACGCACTGAAATTCCTCCTGATTCCTTGAATGGTTTAATGATATTATGCACTGTAGAGGGAGAAATATGCAAATCCCTTCCGATCTTTCTTTGAGGTACATTGTTTTTTTAACATTTCAATCATTTTCTCATGCATTTGTTGACAAACTGGAGATCCTCTGATCATCTTTGCTCATCAAAGCCTTTCCTGGATGCTGCTTTTGTACCAAACCATGATTACAATCACCTGTTGACATCACTTGTTGGGAATCACATAATTATTTAGTTTTTTCACCTCATTACAAGCCCTAAATTGCCCCCGTCCCAACTTTTTTTTTGGAATGTGTTGCAGGCCTGAAATGCAGGAATGGAGGTATATTAACAAATGAAATTAAGTTGAGCAGACAAAACATGAAATATCTCAGGTTCATCCTGTCTGCAATCAAATAAAAGTCAAAATAAATGTAACGATCACTGTGTTTTTATTTTATTTGCATTTTTCATACTTTTCTGATTTGGGGTTGTAGCTAAATAGCTAGCATTTTTCACACAGACGTTCATGTTGGGACAGCATGTGAAATTAAAAGTAAGCAGTAATTTATGAATTCACTTTAACCTGTATTTAAATAAAAACAAGTACAAAGACAAAGAAGTATAGGTTAACATAATAAACTGTAAACTGTATTAGCTAGACATGCTACAGATGTCACAAATAAAAAAAAAAATAATAATTTGGAAAGAACGGGCTTATTTTTTAGAATATACGTCAGAGAATTTAAATTTAAAATTTACCAATGTTTATGCATTTTTACTGTGCTTAGACGTGGTTAACCTAATATTTTTGCGTACATTACACGTGTAGCACGAGTGTCTGACAATAAACGTCCTTGGTGAAAACACGTCAAGGTGTTTGTAAGAGCTTTACTCTCTGCTGCCACCCAGAGGTTAATGTACAGTATGCACTGTTCGGTTGGCTGGAGTTCATCTGGGAAGTGATTAAAAATGCTTTTTAAAGCCAAACAGCTGAAGGCACTGTCTACAATAGACGTTTTAATGCATGCTTATTATTAATGAATAACCACTCGCTAAATAAAACAGAATTTATAAACAGGTGTGCACTTTTTTGGTTGTGATCGGGGTAGGCAACCTACAGCACACATGCTACAGCAGGCACATGGGGCATGTTTGCCTGGCACACTGATTTGTGAAAGTAAATAAAATAAAATAAAGGTATTTCAAACTCAGAGCTGTGCCCTATTGGTTAAATCCTTCCTTACAGCAAGCAGTTACACTTACATTTGGAGCATTTAGCAGACGCCTTTATTTAAAGCAACTTACATTATATTACAGTATACAATCTGAGCAATTTAGGGTTAATGGCCTTGCTCAAGAGCCCAACAGCAGCAACATGGCAGTGGTGGGGCTTGAACCAGAGATCTTTTGATTACTAGTTCAGTACCTTAAACTTTAGGCTACGGCTTGTGGTTAAGTTAAGGTAGAGTAATTTACCTTAGGTAAGTAGGCTAATCAAGGTGTAAAAAGACCTTCACTCAAAGAGGATACACATCCTCTTTTTCCCGGACATGTCCTTATTTTTGGAACAAAAAAGCTTCTAAATCACCGAAAATGTCCGGGATTTGACTTTTGTAGTCAGCTTGATCCCGCCTTTTTGAACTTTTCTTAAAAATGCCCAAGTGAAGCCGCTCAGGTGGCGCAGCGGTAAAACACGGTAGCACACCAGAGCTGGGATTTCGAATACATCGTATCGAACACATGAATTCAGTAATTAGACGGCGTCCCCTAATACTTTTGTCCATGCTACATAACCTACATGCTAACAGTTTGTGTCTTATCATTTTGATGTATGGAATTTTCATTGATTTATTGATTTATTTTTGAATTGGCATGTGCAAATAAGGCTGCCGACCACGGTGCAGCCATGCTTTGTTGTTAGGGTCAAAAGAGCAAACTCTTTAATCAAGATGCGAGCACTACGTACAGAAATAGCCATGCAAACAAGAGGCCTGCAGGACATGTTGTGTGTGTGTGAGTGTGTGCAAGTGACAGGCTGCCATTTTGCCTTGGCTACGGCACAAACAGCCAGATGAAAGCCACTACGACACTGCATACAGATGTGGTTGTATTATGTCCACCATCCACCCCCACCTTAATGAACTATAGAGAGCTATTACTGCGGTGCATTCACTCTGAACAAGCGCAATTATTCTCGAATGCATTGTTAAACAGCAAAAGGTTGATCATGATGACTGCAGGAATTTCATAGTAGTGTAAGGATTCCGTTGTATTTGCTGTATTTGAGTGCCATCTAGTGGCTGGAGAATTAGAAGCCACTTTATTTACAGGCGAGCTTCCATAAACACTAACTGTCTTGTAAAATAAAAGCAGCATAAAAATATACTATTGTACTTTTACCTTATTGACTGATATAAAACACGCATTATTTTCCCTTTAAGTACCTACCAAGCAGGAATTTATTTAATAACTCAATCAACATTAAAATGTTCTAGTGTAATATATCAGTGGGTAACAGAAATCATACCATATTAAATTAAATCAAAAAGTGGGGTCCTATAGCTGTAGTCTGTTTTATTTAGTGCTGAAATGACTATATTTATAAGATGGACACTGAGTTTGTATATCTGAATTGTTAAAGGTTGGTCAATTTGACCATTTATTGCATATACACCGACAAGGCATAACATTATGACCACTGACAGGTGAAGTGAATAACACTGATTATCTCTTCATCACGCATGTTAGTGGGTGGGATATATTAGGCAGCAAGTGAACATTTTATCCTCAAAGTTGATGTGTTAGAAGCAGGAAAAATGGGCAAGTGTAAGGATTTGTGCGAGTTTGACAAGGGCCAAATTGTGATGGCTAGACTCAGAGAGTCAGAGTATCTCCAAAACTGCAGCTCTTGTGGGGTGTTCCCGATCTGCAGTGGTCAGTATCTATCAAAAGTGGTCCAAGGAAAGAACAGTGGTAAACCGGCGACAGGGTCATAGGCGGCCAAGGCTCATTGATGCACGTGGCCTGTGTGGTTCGTTCCAACAGACGAGCTACTGTAGCTCAAATTGCTGAAGAAGTTAATGCTGGTTCTGATAGAAAAGGTGTCAGAATACACAGTGCATCGCAGTGTGTTGCGTATGGGGCAGCAAAAGGGGGACCAACAAAATATTAGGAAGGTGGTCATAATGTTATTCCTGATCGGTGTATACCCAGTGAAGCATTTTTAGATTTTGCTTGCCTCTATTGTGATTTAACTATATATTTATATACATTTTAGCATTGCAATGACACTACCACGGTAAAGACAGTAGTGTGCCTTGTTAGGAGTGTATCAGGTGCAGCAGTGTTGTTTGGGTTTGTAAATACTGTTTAAAACAGTGGACTGTTTACTGAACTCAAACCCTGTATGCACTCGTTGGAGGTGTACAGATAGAGGCTAAAGCTATTTTCTTTTCTTTTTTTAACAGGGGGCACTTTTTGATACTTTTTAAACACACTGTATTAGGGCTGTGCGATATGACTAAAAAACTAATATCTCGATATGCTTTTGAGAAGTGGCTATATACGATACGATATAATGTAAACTTAAAGTACAGTGGCAGACCACTGCCCGTATTTTAGCTCATTTGGTTTACAAGTTATCTTAAAAACACAAAACACTGTAGTTCTGATAAATTCTGACAGAATTACATTGTTTATATTTTGTATTATTACAAGGCTGTATTTATACTGACAATATTTATATCAAACAAACCAGCAGAATTTCACAATCACATTTTTGCTGTCTGTATTACTGCAAATAAATGAGCATCAAAAAATACCGAAAAAGTTCAATATTTGATAATGCTTTGCTATCATTGCAAAATGAAAGCGCATGTTAAACAACAGCACCGCAACCCAGATCAACCACACAGCAGCATAAAATCATAACCGCTGTGTACCTGAGCTTCTGTTCCTCAAATTGCGAATCAAATTTATATCCGTGTGTTGTTCCATTAGGAATATAATCACCTTGTTTTTCTTCTTGAAGGCCACCTTATATGTTTCCAGAATATTTCCAGAATATATTAATACATTTTCAACTGTGTTTGATATATAAGGTACAAAGCTAAAACCAATCAAGAGAGAGATTGAAATTCCGCCCAAAATCTGAATTCGCAAACTCTGATTGGTTTATGCAGCTGTTTTCCAAGGCTTGAACCACGAAGAATCTCTTTCACATTGAACTGATTCATTTGTGTGAGCAAAACGAATGAATCTTTACCATAGATAAGAGCACAGCTCCCTGATTCGATTCCAATGAATAATTTGTTTGAAAAGAGTCATTTCTGACTCTTTACTCAGTGATTCAGTTTGCATGTGTGTGTGTGTGCAGACGCCCACCCTCTCATACGCTATAAAAAGCGTTATGCGCAGCACTTGTGCTCTGTTTTAAATGTTCTCAAATGGTAACCTGTGTATCCTAGACATACTCAATATATTGAATATGGCCATTTTTAACATTGTGTAAAAAGTAATATTGAATATATCGCTATTTGCGATATACCGCCCAGCCCTACACTATATATGTACTTTGTGGGTACACTCTACTAAGTGTAGTAATCTGCTTACCTGTACTGTATCACCCCCAATAAAATTGGGTAATGAACCATTCATATATATTGTCTCAAATATATATAGTGTTTCAAATTGTATACCATTGTAATAAAAGATTTGGCAGACCAAGACACTACCAGTGGTGTATTTTCCTATTTGACATAACATTTACAAAGTCATGTTTGTTCATTTTAGAGAGGTTGTGAAGATTGTTTTTGCTGGTTCTAGCATTAAATCATTTGCAGCGTGTTAATTGACTGCAGTCTGCCACATGAATATACAGTCTGCCTCATAAATATGTTTTAGAATGCAAGTGTCTAAAATACCTGATGAAAATCATGTAAATATAATGCAGCACACTAACTGTAAATTATGCTGTATATGCTTTGAAAACTGTGTGTCAGGTTTTTGTGTGTCTTCATGTGTGTTCCTATAGTGGTAAATGAAAGGTAAAAGTAGGTAGTTAAAAATAATTAAGGTGAGGTAGAATGTGAGATGTAATGGATGGCAGTAGTAAACTTAATGGATTTGAGAAGAAAAATAGTGAAAACTACTGGTAAAATGTAAATGTGTGTGCTAAAAGTGGTAAAAGTAGAGAATGTCAAATCTATTTTTTTCTATTTTATGTAACTGAATGCAATTGGTAAAGATGAATGTAAAACAATAAAAAGGTAGTAAAAGTGAATGGTAGTAGATTTTAAAGGTTACAAGAATAGAAAAAATAATTATATAGTGATAGTTATGGATTCTTGTCTCAGGTAAACTTACATTAGCATTACCTAATTCAGCCTCCTAGGTTACTAAAATCCATATCACTGTCTTTTTATAGAATAAATTTCCACAAAAACAAATAATATTAAACATTTTATTTAATATTTTACTGGTTGTGCTTTTGGAGATTGTGTTTGAAACCACAAATTCAGCTAATTGTGTTTGGTGCTAAGCAACTGTGAGCTGTACATTTTAAGACTATTGTTAGTTGCAGTAATACACAAATGCCACTGGATGGCAGTGCTGACTTAGATGAAGAGTAAATGGCGGTATGTGAGACAGTAGCAACATGGTTGATTAATAACAGGCTTCAAATCTGGGTCTAGAGGGACAGAGTCTGCTAGCGCAGGACTGTTCTACTCGAGATATCTACTTTAATGGAGCTTGGGTAGTTCTCACATCTGATTGAGCTGCAAATTACTTTTTACTGTTTACAAATCAAAGCTTAAGCAAGATAAATGTGTCACTAAGAAACAGCTAGTTAACCCTGAATACATTTTGCTAACACCAGCAATGCTACTGTGCGGTCTCATGCTATCCTGGGTCAATGAATTAATCAACACTAAATGTTCACGTTGCGACAACATATGATTGTTTATGAAGCAATCCATTCATCTGAGAGTTCATACACAAATCTTTTTTGGCTATTTTAGTAATGCTTTTTGCTAACAGGTGCATGAATTTAAGTTACATTACAGTAATACAACAGACAAAGATTGGCAATACTAAAGAGTTCAGTCACGTCCATTGTCCTAATGGGTCAGTTCATCAGTTACACCCTGCAAGAGCTGCACCGGTTAGCTAAAGCTTTTTTTATTGTGAAAATGTGTAGGAGCAACAGCTGCTTGACCACAAACTAGCAAGCCACACAAACTCACAAACTAGTTGCTACATTTACTACCAAGTTCCAGCTTGACCTGACAACAACAGCAATTCATCCCACTCATAACTATTTATCATGAGCGTTATGGATAAGTATCCCATGGCTGCAAGCCTACAAGCCTATAATCTTAATGCACAATGGCACCTGCTAAAGTAGCATGTAATCCACCACCAATCCACCACACTCGGGGGCGGCACGGTGGCTAAGTGGGTAGCACTGTTGCCTCACAGCAAGAAGGTCCTGGGTTCGATCCCCAGGTGGGGCGGCATCTGTCATGAATGTAACCAAAGTGTAAAACATGACGTTAAAATCCTAATAAACAAACAAAAAAATAGCTTTTTTTTATAAAGAGCTATTTCCTGCATCAGCATGGCAATATCTGCACAAAGCTGGATCCATAAAGAAGTTCTGGCATGGAACAACTTAACTGGTATGCAGAGTGCCTTGACCTCAACCACATCCAACAAATTTGGGTTGAAGTGGAAAGCCAGCTGTAAGCCAGAACATCAGTGCCCAGCCTTACCAATGTACCTGTGGATTTGATGAGCCTGTTAAGGATTTAGTTGTGTCCTATTGAGCATCATGGTTGGATTAACTCAAACCATCCATTTGGAAGCACTCATCCGTGAGTGACAGGCTGAGAGAATGAATGAGAGTGAGCAGCTGCTAAATGCTTGCAGTTCGATTAGGTGAGCGATCGAAGGATGGAGCCATACCGCATGACTTTACCATATTACATCATGATTAAGGTGTTGAACAGAGCATATGATTGATAAAGTATCAAGAGAGAGAGAAGCACCGAGTGGAACGCATCTCTTCCTCATTAATACTTCCTCACTGCCTCTCCACTCACACACATGCAGACACTCAGGATGCATCTGATATAGCTCGAGCTATCTTTAATTTAGCTCTATACAGCTGCAACAAGATCAAAAACCTAATTGTTGATCGAGAAGGCACGCTCTCTCCTCTCCTCGCCTCCCGCTGTTTCTGTTTCTTTGCTCGGCAAACGAGATGGGCAGGATGTGAGCGCGAGGCGGCGAAAAGGGGAGGGGAAGAGCGAGGGTTGAGAGTGAGCAAGGCAGCAATTGAGGGAGTGAGCAAGGCAGCGTTTGAGGGAATGAGTGAGGCAGCCAATGCGCAGTGTTGCATCTTGACAGAGAGAGAGAGATAGAGAAAGAGAGCGAGGCGTGAGCATTTGCTCTGAGGCAGCAGCCGAAGCTGTGTGATGCCGCTGGATTTTGTTCTCGCTGCTGCGTCCAACTGCGCGTGACCACCCTGTTGCACAGAGGACAACGTGGCAAGAGTGTATTAGCACAAGTCTCGAGTTAGGAGTGTGTGAGCCCCCCAGTTGGGGCTCAGCAAGTTGGGGGGGTAGAAGGGTCGGGAGGTGCCATGAGCGTGCCAATTTTGAAGATCGGAGCGGTGCTAAGCACCATGGCTATGGTCACTAACTGGATGTCCCAGACCTTGCCCTCACTCGTCGGGCTCAACGGCACCACCGTGTCCCGAGCCGGAACCTCAGAGAGGATCGTTAGCGTACGTAATCTTACTTTGCACCTTACACACCCTCGGGATCTCTATCTGTTTCTGCTTCTGAGTGGGTTTTTCTTACCTCAAAGATTGTCTAAATTCAATAGATTCTTGTAGAGCTACAGGCTGTCTTTAGGGCTTTGGAGACTGGCACTGCCTGGGGAAATGTTTCATGGATGATTTTGATGTATGATGCTTACTGATGCTCAGTGGGAGATGACAGGCAGCAAACAGCTGCCACATAGGATACATCTGGAGATCTGGTAGGGAATTTGAGGTTTGTTTTAGAGATGCTGTGTGCAATGGTGTGAGATTGCAATTAATGATTTAGTGAACAGTGCTGATGGGTTACCAGGGAGCAATTTCAAGATCTTCACATCCTCAGTGTATTTCTGCTTGACCTCTCGATTTGGCTTAAGTATGATCGAAAACTTAAAGAGCACAGAGAAAACGCTTGGAAGAATTAGTCATGCTCATTTAATCCTGTTATGTGCACCATCAGATACCACCCACACCCCTCTGTGCCTTCTCGTATGCGCCTTAAATGTATTTCCAGGAGTTAGTTGGGTTAATACAATAAGTATTATTGATTTGTATGATGATAAGCTTATGGTATTTAAAGTTAAAATACTCTTTACTCTCTGCCAAATCTAAACCATGATCAAGCCAGGTATTTGAGGAACGTATGTCTGCAGACACCCACTCTAAGTTTGCATGGATTTGCAAAGTGGTCATGGTCGAGCTTGGACTTGGAGACGTTGGCTATAAAGATCTGACATTGTAGTACAGTTAGCCACATAGCCATCTCCTAGCATTTTAGCTATGCTGATCCAGCAATCTTAGAATGTTTAACATTTCTTAATTTCGGGTAAAAAATTAAGTTAAACGTATAGAGTTTGACTTCTTTTTGCCAAGATGTCAAAGACAGCTGTTAGCAAGCTAAGCTAATTCCCTGAAACACGTATATATAGTAAAACGCACATACCTACATTAGCATTATCTCATTCATCCTCCTAGGTAACTAAAATTTATGTTAATACATTTTTATAGATTAATTTGATTTATATTATTTTTTTATTCAACATTTTCTAATGTCAGTCAGCTGTTAGGAGGCTAAGCTAATTCCTTGGAACACTTATATATAGTAAAACACACATACCTACATTACCATCGAGCGTAACTGCAGGGGGGGCAGGTGCACTGGGGCCCACGGCGGAGGGGGGCCCTCCACGACATGAACTCAACCCCCCACCGCACTGCCCCCCTCATTGGCTGCACTCGCCAGGTCGTTATTAATACATTACAATATTGTAGCGGCGATATGTGAGTGACATTCAGCTCAGCCAATCAGACTGCAGCACCCGGTTTATACGTTCTGCGTTGTAACGCTCATTGAAGTCCTAACTAAACAGTTAAAGTGAACTCTACCTTGTTGTGTGCCTTTATTCCCTCACCTCCACCACTGCACGCAGCAAAAGACCCGTAGCATCCCCGGCGGACAAGCAGCACTCGCAGCGGCTAGGTGAACTAGGTCTCTACAATAGCAAGTGGCTAATGCTAGCGGTAAAGTGCGGCGATAACGAAAGTAAAAACATGGCAATATCTGTGTAACCTGCTAAACGTTACTAGGCCTGTATATATATATATATACTGTATATATATATATATATATATATATATATATATATATATATATATATATATATATATATATTAGTGCTGTCAAACAATTAAAATTTGTAATCGCGAATAATCTCAGAATTTCATATAGTTAATCGCGATTAATCGCATTTTTTTTTTTTTTTTTTTTTAAAGGAGGTGGTTTTAATGTTATGGCTGATCGGTGTACATACACTAACATACACAAAAACTCATTCACAATCAACACAGTCTTGTTCCCAGTCAATTTTCAATGCTGATTTGGCTTAATAGTGTTGCTCAGTCTGTATCATATTCTTGAAATGATAAAGTATTGCAAAGGAATATCTTTGAAATTCTTCCTCATAATGTTAAGGTTGCTATATTTTGGTTTTTCACTTGTCAGGGAAAATTAAGAGAGAAAAAAGCTTATTATTATCATGCGTGTGATATATATCATTTACGTGATGTGCGTATCACGTTACCACTGTGTGTTGTACGTCAATGAGCTGATATGTGTATCAGGTGACCAGCGGGTAACGGCGTGTTATGTTTAAGTGTGATGCTCCAAATTGTGGATTAAGCAATAAAGACAACTCGTTCTCCACATAACTAGTGTCATTTGTATTTCGTGGTTAAGTACAAAACATAACAATGCGGGTCTTCGTGATGTAATTCTACATGGCACTTACTGCCTGTATAGGTACATTTTTCCTGCATAGAATTTGCGTTAACGGCACTATTTTTTAAAATCCCCAAAAAACTTTGGGCCCCCTCAACACTAGGAGCTCATGGGCGCCCATGAGCTCCTAGTGTTGAGGGGGCCCAAAGTTTTTTTTGCACAGAGGCACATAAGCTCCTAGTTACGCCACTGATTAACATCATCTTCTTGATCTCTATCATCTTATTCGGCCTCCTAAGTTAATAAAATCAATGTTACCACCTTTTATAGAGTAATTTAATTGGTTTCAATTTTTTTTTTAAATAGAATTTTAGCGGTTTATAGCTATAGTTGACACTTTCTTCCTTTTATATCCTCTTTGTTGCAACTTGAGGCCCTGGTTCTTGAAAAATCAACTCAGCAAAGCAGTTTCTCTATCGGTCATCAGTGGTTTTTAAATGGGCCTTGATGTAAATAAAATCTTCAAGTCCGATATTTTTATGTTGATTTATGTATTAATAAGATGTTTTATCCATTTGGTTTATTTAGTCTGATGTAATAAGAAGAACAGTCATCATGCACCATGATGATACTTTTAGCCATTTCGACCATCTGTACAAGATTGGCAGTGTCCAGTCAGCCCAAATTAAATTAAAAACTGCAGTGCTTGAAATGTAAGCAGAATTTCCCAGAGAGCCCAGAGAGGTACTGTTATATCCTAAAAGCTTTTTAAGTGCATGCTGGCTGGAAGGAGGTGTGTCCTGATGTGGAAGTGTGTATGTGAAAAAGAGATAATGTGAATATAAGGCCGGTGTGAGAGATAGGAACGCCTAAGACGTTTCCTGATCAAGATCGTTAAAACTGACTCATTGTTTAGTATCACGAGTATTTTCACCCTTCCCCAGTAGACAGCAACAGACTGAACCTAATCTGGATGAGAGATCATTTATAAATCAGTCTAAGTCTATAACCATCTGTCTGGGAGAATCTGTAGCGCCTGTAGCAAATTCACACTAGCCTGCAAAAGGTGCTACTACAGTTAATGTCTCACAGAGCTACAATTTGAAAAAGCAAATGCTAATTGCGTTACAAATGTTATTTCTGGACAAGATGGGGCATTTTGTAAAGTGCAATAAATATAACAATCTTTCATTTATTCATTTCCTCAAACCCTAATATAAGTGACCACTTTTTTACATTTACAGCATTTAGCAGATGCTTTTACCCAAAGCGACTTACAATTATCACTAAATACAACCTCAAATCTGAAAAAGTTGGGACAGTATGGAAAATGCAAATAAAATAAAAACAATCTTTCTTACATTTACTTTGACTTTATTTGATTGCAGACAGGATGAACCTGAGATATTTCATGTTTTATCTGCTCAGCTTCATTTCATTTATTAATAAACATCCATTCCTGCATTTCAGGCCTGCAACACATTCCAAAAAAAGTTGGGATGGGGGCAATTTAGGGCAAGTAATGAGGTGAAAAAAATAAATAATGATGTGATTCCAAACAGGTGATGTCAACAGGTGATTGTAATCATGGTTTGGTACAAAAGCAGCATCTAGGAAATGCTGAGTAAAGATGATCAGAGGATCTCCAGTTTGTCAACAAATGCGTGAGAAAATGATTGAAACGTTTAAAAACAATGTACCTCAAAGAAAGATTGGAAGGGATTTGCATATTTCTCCCTCTACAGTGCATAATATCATTAAACAATTTAAGGAATTAGGAGGAATTTCAGTGTGTAAAGGCCAAGGGCGCAAGCTTAAGCTGAACGGCCGTGATCTTCTATCCCTCAGACGGCACTGCATCAAGAACCACCACTCAACAATAGCTGATATAACCACATCGGTGAGGGATTACTTTGGCAAACCTTTGTGAAGCACTACAATACAGAGTTACATGCACAAATGCCACTTAAAACTTTACTGTGCAAAGAAGAAGCCTAATGTTAACCATGTCCAGAAGCTGCGTCGACTTCTCTGGGCTCTGAGGCATCTAGGATGGACCATCACAGAGTGGAAACGTGTATTGTGGTCAGATGAATCAGAATTCCAGGTCTTATTTTGGAAAAAAAAATGGACGCCATTGCTCCGGACCAAAGATGAAAAGGACCATCCAGACTGTTATCAGCAACAAGTCCAAAAGCCAGGGTCTGTCATGGTATGGGGCTGTGTCAGTGCCCTTGGCAAAGGTCATTTACACTGCTGTGATGGCAGCATTAATGCAGAAAAGTACATTGAGATCTTAGAGCAACATCTGCTGCTTTCAAGACGTCATCTTTTCCAGGGACGTCCATGTATTTTTCAACAAGACAATGCAAAACCACATGCTGCACACATTACAAAGGCGTGGCTGCGGAAGAAGAGACAAAACATGAAATATCTCAGGTTCATACTGTCTGCAATCAAATAAAAGTCAAAGTAAATTAAAAAAACTCTGATTTTTCTGATTTGGGGTTGTACGATTTAAACAATTAAGGGTTAGGGGCCTTGCTTAGGAGCCCAACAGTGACAACTTGGCAATGGTTGGTCTAGTACCTTAACCACCGAGCTTCCACTGCCCACTTCACTTTTTTATTATTTGGGAACTGAGGACACTAATTGTTGCAGTTTTGCAAGTGGAATTTTGTCTTGATACGAGACTTCAGCATAATATTTCATAGCTGCCATTGTCAGATTCTCCTCTTCATGATGCAGCAACAGGAGACAGATCTGGACTGCAGACAGGCCAGTCAAGCATACACACTACGAATCTACAAAGCCACGCTCTTGTAGCACATTTTTTGTAGCAGTTTGAGGCCTGGCACTGTCTTGCTGAAATACCCACATCTTCCTTTTAAAAATGTCACCTTGATGACAGCATGTGTCCTTTTAATAGTATCCTTACACCCACCCATGCTGTGGGTACTGATGCACCCTATTTCATGACAGATGTTCCACTTTTACACTGATCACTAGAGTTTCAGGTTGCATTTCTTGATGCAGGAGCGGACTGTGTTAGGTGACAGTTTTCTAAAGTGCTCCCTGTTGTGGCTTTATTTATCACAGTGGCATAACAGTTTATCATGCCGTGCCGTCTGAGGGCGTAATGGTCACACACGTTCAACAGTGGTTTCCGGCCTACAAAGACTGACATTTCTCCAGATTTCTTTTTTACAATATGCTGAAAAATTGAGATGTTCTTTTTGAACAGACTAACAATTCTCTCAGTTTGAGACGTAAGTGGTAAGCCATGACCAGTCTTTACTGCCCCCTTTGATAGCTCAGTTGGTTGAGCAGAGGACTGTAGTGATTGGTGCTAGCATCCTTAGGTAACTGGTTCGAATCCGGCTTAAAGGAATTTGCTTTGGGGACAGTCGTAGCCTAGTGGGTAGAGCTTTGGGCTATCAATTACAAGGTTGAGAGTTTGAATCCCAGCTCTGCCATGCAGCCACTGTTGGGTCCTTGAGCAAGGACTCTAACCCTGTCTGCTCCAAAGGCGCTTTACAATGGCTGACCCAAACATATGCCAATTAAGAATCTAATTGTACTGCACACGTGTATATGTATATATGGCATTCTATTCTATTCCGAGCAAAACAGAGCATAGTGGATCCTTTTTTTAACACCCAGTCATCATAGCAATTTACCTGCTTATTGTGGAATGTTTCAAAATGGTGCAATTTGAATATTATTTTAACTTTTTTGTCCCTGTCTCAACTTTGAGTGTGCAGCACGCATTGAATTCAAAATTTCATTACAAAATACAATCAAGTTGGTGAGCCAAAACAATTCACCTCATTTCTTGGTATTTTGTAGATAAGTAAAGGCTTAAAATATTTAACAAATAAAAAACACAGAGGTCCAGGTGAGCAATAGAGCTACAACTGGTTGAACATAACAATAGCCAGATCATCAGTCATGCCTTTTAAAACTGTTTTACTAAATAAGTTGGCTCACATGGGGTCAGTTTGTTTATTAGGCTTTTTAACGTCATGTTTTACACTTTGGTTACATTCATGACAGGAACGGTAGTTACTCTTTACACACAAGGTTCATCAGTTTACAAGGTTATATCGAACAGAGTCTTGGACAATTTAGTGTCTCCAATTCACCTCACTTGCATGTCTTTGGACTGTGGGAGCATCCGGAGGAACCCACACGAACACAGGGAGAACATGTAAACTCCACACAGAAAGGACCCGGACCGCCCCACCTGGGGATTGAACCCAGGACCTTCTTGCTGTGAGGCGACAGTGCTACCCACTGAGCCACCGTGCATAAAGAAATTAGTGGGGTCACATGGATCAGAAAGAAAACCCAAGTTGTCACCTTATGCTAACAGTAAAATTGTCCATAGAGTCAGAAAATATCCAAGAACCACCAAAAACAATTGTACACTTTTTCATGGTCAAAGGAACTCCAGTGGCCAAAACTTTAAATCTGTAAGAAAAATTAAATTATTGTGTTTAATTTACTATATGGGTACCTTTTTTTTTTTTTTTTTTTTTTTTTTTTTTTACCTTGGGGTGAGAATTAGACTGTGTCACTCAAGGACACTGACTTGCTAAAAAATAAACCTTTCTTTACAGTGTTAGCTTTCTGTAGAGAACAGCAGATTTTTATCTAAGCTTTCACAGTACTGTAGTGTACCTTGTTACGTTTACCCCATACATTTTAGTCTTATTAGATATTTTCTGCCATATTGTGGATGTCTAAACATTGCCTTTTGCACAGAGTAACACAGCTGTCACAGTTGCCATTCTAAAAAAGTGCCCTTCTAGTTGACTAACCTTGAGGGGATGACCTGACCTAGGAAGTGTGGTTGCAGTTTCATTGTTTCTCCATGAAAACAGGACTTAACTGAGCTCTAAGGTATAACTGCCATATCTACTCCTCTATGATTAGATCCATGACATTACATTCTCTTTTGACTTGTTCTGGTCCATGGATAGTCTAAATCATAGATAAACCTCACAAAGAGCTTGTTCTCTTGTAAACTCACTGAAATCAACCAAACAGCCTTAAGGAAGGTAGTGCATCGGATGAAATTACAAATAACAAAGACCTAACAAAGTCCTCAGTTTTCCCTCCTCAGATCTTTTACTTATTTGAATAAAGATAAAATAAGAGTTTAAGGCCGAACGTTCCTCACTCAGAGACTAGCATTGACATTTTTGTGATACTTATGTATTAAACAATGGGAAATACAGAATACAGTACATTAGATAAAAAGCAAATCAAAAGAATGTTTGGTTGAGGTGTTTGCTCAGCTTCTGGGGATTCACAGCTTTGTTCACTTCATCTCTATTTTTTCATATTAATATGTTACATCAAAGTACAAAAGCTAAACTCTGCTTTGCCCTGTAAATACATACATGTACATACGTACATGATTATCTCTTCATCACGGCACCTGTTAGTAGGTGGGATATATTAGGCAGCAGGAGAACATTTTATCCTCATAGTTGTTGTGTTAGAAGCAGGAAAAATGGGCAACGTAAGGATTTGAGCGAGTTTGACAAGGGCTAGATGGCAAGACGACTGGGTCAGAGCATCTCCACAACTGTATCTCTTGTAGTGTGCAGTGGTCAGTATCTATCAGAAGTGGTCCAAGAAAGGAACAGTGGCAAACCGGCAGCAGGGTCATGGGCGGCCAACCAACCATGGGCTGATTCTGATAGAAAGGTGTCAGAATACACAATGCATTTCAGTTTGTTGCGTATGAGGCTGCATAGCCACAGACCAGTCAGGGTGTCCATGCTGCTTTTTAACGCCGAAAGCGCCAACAATGGGCATGTGAGCATTGGAACTGGACCACGGAGCAATGGAAGAAAGTGGCCTGGTCTGATGAATCGCGTTTTCTTTTACCTCACATGGATGCTTTGGGCAATGTTTTGCTGGGAAACTTTGGGTCCTGCCATCCATGTGGATGTTACTTTGACACGTACCACCTACCTAAGCATTGTTGCAGACATAGAAACTGTATTCCCTGATGACTGTGGCCTCTTTCAGCAGGATAATGCGCCCTGCCACAAAGCAAAAATGATTCAGGAATGGTTTGAGGAGCACAACAACGAGTTTGAGGTGTTCACTTGCCCTCCAAAATCCCCAGATCTCAATCCAATTGAGCATCTGTGGGATGTGCTGGACAAACAAGTCAGATCCATGGAGGCCCCACCTCACAACTTACAGGAGTTAAAGGATCTGCTGCTAACATCTTGGTGCCAGATACCACAGCACATCTTCAGGGGTCTAGTGGAGTCCATGCCTCGATGGGTCAGGGCTGTTTTGGAAGCAAAAGTGGGACCAACTCAATATTAGGAAGGTGATCATAATGTAAGAAAACCGACAGGTTGTACTAGTTGCATATCAGGTCTATGATGAGTGACGCATCTTTGATTCTACGCCAACTGAAGTTAGTTTAGCTAGATCTTTACTTTAGCACTGAGCATCTGGTACCATGGTTGCTTTAACAAGTAGAATGAAAAGAACGTATCCAAATTATAATAAAGATAAAAGCTATTACATGTAGTCAGATCACATTTAAAGTCTTAATCAAGAATTTCCATTGAAGGTGATGGGATTGAAATGTTTCTGTACAAATGAATGAAATGTATTTCTTACATACCTGTTTCCAATCAACCAAACAGCCTTAAGGAAGGTACAAATACATGAGGTAGGAATTATTTTAAGGTTCATTTTTTCTTACTGTGTGCACTTAATGCTAAGTAAAGCAACCAAACATGCTTTTGAGTCCCTTTTAATCTAATGTATTCCGTATTCACATCATTAAAAATAAAAAATGTCAGTGCTCGTCTTTAACTGAGGAACACTCGGCCTAAAGCTCTTATTTTTTTATCTTTATTCAGAGAAATGTAAAAGATCTGAGGAGAAAAAACTAAGGGAAAAGCAGAATGCATTTGTTAGGCAGACATGTGTCAAGTGTTGGGAAGTGATATAGTGTGAAGTAAAAATGTAACACTTAAGTAGTCATGCTGACACATTTTCTGTTTTTCTGTATGGCACGGCATTTCTGATTAATTACAGCTAATGATTTTTTCTATTGTCATATACAAATGGCTAGTTGCCTGCATGTGGGGTCAGAACTAGTGGTGGGCGGATCGATCCAAATATTAATTTTATTCATACCAACGTTGGTATTGGTATCTGATCGATACTAGTGTGATGGGATCGATACTTTAGTTTTACTCTTTCTCCGCTACATTCAGCACGTTTCTCCTGTTTCGTCAGAAAGTAAAGACCACGTCAGTACAGACTCCGCTCCTCTCACATGCTCACCTCACACCTCAAAATCATAACCACTGCTTATCTTTGTTAAGGTTGGCACTAGGCCAATAAGGTTTGTTAGGAACCACAAAGCGAACACCAACCACAGACACAGAGATTAAGTCAATGAGTTTATTTATTAAACAAAAATAAACCAGTGGCACTAGGGAGCGGCAGCAGGGGTGATCAAACCGCTGAGCAGGGAAGAGGGAGGAGATGAGCAGGAACCAAGGAGAAGGCAGGGAGAACCGGCAGGAGTGCTGGAGGCAGGAGGGACTGGGAGGATGGTCGGAGAAGGCAGCAGTAGAGCAGGAGGCGGATGGAACCAGACAGCCGGCAGGAGGATCGGTGGCAGAGTTGGAGCCAGGTGAATCCAGGTAGAAGGCAGGAGAAACCGGCGGAAGCACTGGAGCCAGGAACAAGGAACACCAGAAATCCAGGGGAAGCACAGAGCTGTAGAAAAGTTCACAAACCCAAGAGATCTGAGCAGTCTTTCAAACTGGTATCATCAGACAATCTGGTGAAGAGTGGTGGAAAGTCAGAGCCTTATGAAGGCTGGGGAATGAGGAGTTAATTGGGAACAGGTGAGCTCAATCAGCACTGGGAGAGATCTATTGGCTGGGGAATTGGGCTGATGATCCCTTTGGCTCCACCAGGTGTCGCCAGAATGTTCCAATGCAAGGTCTAATGATAAAACCAGCCTGGTGGAACTCCTAACAATCTTAGCTTATGTTCTTCCAGATGCTTTTAAATTTATAACTGTGTATCCCATTAGGAATATAATCCGTTATGTTATTTTATTATGTGCTTATGATTAAAAACCTTTAAAAAATTAAAACATTTTCCCGGTTGTGAAGTAAAACTTGAACTCGTTAGAAAGCCAATCAAGCGTTTCATTGACAATCATCTGTGTGATGCAAACTGAATAAATGCAAATAACAGGATTTCTTACAAAAAATTTAAATCAGATGTCTTTCAACCATTAGCGCCAATTCTGTAGAAGCGTTTCATTCACACCAGCTGTTCCTGTGAAGTGCACCACGTAGGGTATTCCACCATTTTACGTGAGATTCTAATCCAAAGGTAATGAAAATGTTCAAATGAAGTGAACTTCAAACTAAGTAGGGAGTAGGGAGCGACGCTTCATCACTACGCCGGAAGCTGGCTGTAACATTTACCCATTGCGTGCGTTGCGGGTTAAGACGACCGGAGCGTTATTAGAGAGCAGAAAATGACTGCGATATTGTCACACGTAACTAATGTTAACACATGCTGACGCTAGGGACTCTTGTTTACGAGTCATTTTTTTGCAAGTTATGAGTCGAGTCAGAAGCCACCCAGAAACAGTGAGCAAGGCAGAAATAAATTCACCTTCTGCATATTTTAAGGATTTGGACAAAACTGAAGTACCCAGAGAAAACATATAAATATAAACAATATTTCTTTATATAGACAGCAGTCAGAGACTGGAATGAAAATCAAGTCCTCATGGCACATGTTGTAGTGGTACACCCACTCGTCTAGCTTCTCTAATGTGCTGCTCTTTATATATCATTTTAACAGCCCATTATGCCCACATGTTATGTAATTATTCATCGAGTCATGTGACTGGGAGCACACATAGGTCATTTTAAAGCAGTTTTACTCTGTAAGATCAGACACATGAGAGAATTATGCTCAGTCTGTTCAAACAAGACGTGCCAGAGAAGATTTTCTTTTGTCATGCTTTTATAATTGGAGATTGAGGTGTTTGGCCAGCTTCTGAAGATTCACAGCCTTGTTCACTTTGTCTGTTTTTTCAGATCAATATGTTACATAGAGGTACAAAAACTAAACACTGCTTTGCCCTGTAAATACATACATACACTGTCATGTTTATTTCAGCATAGACTTATACAACCCCTGGCAAAAATTATGGAATCACCACTCTTGGAAGATGTTCTGTCAATTGTTTAATTTTGTAGAAAAAAAATAAATCACAGACATGCCACAAAACTATCATTTTTCAAAATGTCAACCTTCTGGCATTAAGAAACAATAAAAAAAAGAAACATATATAATAGTTGTGGTCAGTCACAATTGCTTTTTTTAGATCAAGTAGAGGAAAAAAATATGGAATCACTCAAATCTGAGGAAAAAATTATGGAATCACTCTGTAATTTGCAGTTTAAAAACAAAACATCTGCAGCAGATTAGATTTGCTAATTATTCTTCAGTTTAAAAAGAGTGCTCACACCTCGGAGAGCTGTTGCACAAAGCAGATTGTCATGAATCAGGGTTCCAACACAAGATATGTCAGTTGAAACAAATGAGAGGATTATAAAACTCCTTCAAGAAGATAAATCATTGTGGAATGTCGCAAAAGATGTTGGTTGTTCCCAGTAAGCTGTGTTTAAAATCTGGACCAAGTACAAACAAAATGGGAAGGTTGTAAAAGGGAAGCATACTGGTAGACCAAGTAAGACATCAAAGCATCAAGATAAGCAATATGTCTTGAAAACAGAAAATGCACAACAAAACAAATGAGAAACAAGTGGCCGGAAAGTGGAGTCAATGTCTGTGACTGAACTGTAAGAAATCACCTAAAAGAAATGGGATTTACATACAGAAAAGCCAAACAAAAGCCATCATTAACACCTAAAAAGAAAAGAACAAGGTTAAAGTAGGCTAAAGAAAAGCAATCGTGGACTGTGGGTGACTGGATAAAAGTGATCTTCAGTGATGAATCGCGAATCTGCATTGGGCAAGGTGATGATGCTGGAACTTTTGTTTGGTGTCTGTCCAATGAAATTTATGAAGATAACTGCCTAAAGAAAACATGTTAATTTCCACAGTTGTTGATGATATGGGCCTGCATGTCGGGTAAAGGCACAGGGGAGATGGTCTTCAATAAATGCCAAAGTCCACATTGAAATTTTGGACGCTTTTCTTATTCCATCAGTTGAAAGGATGTTTGGTGATGATGACTTCATTTTTCAAGATGATAATGCATCTTGCCATAGGGCAAAGGACGTGAAAACTTTCCTTCAAGAAAACATATAATGTCAATGGCATGGCCTGCAAATAGTCCGGATCTCAATCCATTTGAAAATCTCTGGTGGAAATTGAAGAAAATGGTCAATGACAAGGTTCCAACCTGCAAAGCTGATCTGGCAACAGCAAGAGACAGTTGAAGGCAGATTGATGAAGAATACTGTTTGTCATTAGTTAACTCCATGCCTCAGAGAGTTTAAACCATTATAAAAGCCAGAGGTGGTGCAACAAAGTAATAATGGTGCAGTGTTTTCTAATGATTCCATAATTTTTTCCTCAGATTTGAGTGATTCCATATTTTTTTCCTCTACTTGATCTAAAAAAAAGCAATTGTGACTGACCACAACTATTATATTTGTTTCTTTTTTTATTGTTTCTTAATGCCAGAGGGTTGACAGTTTGAGAAATGATAGTTTTGTGGCATGTCTGTGATTTCTTTTTTTTCTACAAAATTAAACAATTGAAAGAACATCTTCCAAGAGTGGTGATTCCATAATTTTTGCCAGGGGTTGTAGATACTATTTACTATGGCTAGAACAATCATAGGGCAAATTCTATCTTTAAAAGAAGCTCCACCAGGTTGTACTAGTTGCATATGCGGTCTATGATCAGTGATGCATCTTTGATTTTATGCCAACTGAAGATACTTTAGCTATAGCATTACTTTAGCACTGAACATCTGATACCATAGTCGCTCTATCAAGTAGAAGCAAAAGTACTCATCCAAATTATAATGGCTTATTAAGGAAAAAATCATAGTGGATTAGTTATTACGTGTAATTAGATCTGAATTAAAGTCCTTATCAAGAATTTCTGGTGATGGCGATGTGATTACAACATTTTTGTGCAAGAAATTTTTGTCTGTAATTTGTCCCTTTAAACAGAGTAAAATTTTTCATGACCACAGGATGTGTGTTTCAGCATGGTAGTGAAATGAGAAGCAAATCACTGTATCCGCTAAGGTTAAATAAAAATAGGTGCCACCTGAAACACATTTATCACTGCATTTATTATCTAAGCAAATGTTTCAAACATTATTTCTTTTTTTTTTATTTTGTTTATGCATTTTCTCCCCTTTTTAGCACATCTAATTGCCCAATTGCGTCATGCTTCCTCTCCACCAAATGCCGATCCCCGCTCTGATTGAGGAGAACGAAGCTAACCCATGCCCCCTCCGACACGTGGGCAGCATGCCGTATGCATCTTATCACCTACACTTTGACGAGTGCAGTGCAGCTCAGCGTTGTGTATGGAGAGACACACTATGAGAGCACTCTTTTCTCATCTCTGTGCAGGCGCCATCAATCAGCCAGCAGAGGTCATAATTGCACCAGTCATGACAGAGAGACCCCATCCAGCTTAGTCCCGCCCATATCTGAACAACAGGCCAATCGTTGTTCATGTGGCTGCTCAGCCTTAGGCGGCAGACAGAGCTGAGATTCGATACGATGTATTTTTTACCGGGTTTTTACCACTGCACCACCTGAGTGGCCTAACTCATTTCATTTTTTTATTATTTATTCATTGTATATAAGATTTTTAGGGTGTGCCAAACTATTATGCTCGAATTCATTTATCCATATTAGTGTAAATAGGCCTAACTAGAGGATGTTATTACTTCTCATACCAATTATTTTAGACCACCAGATCACAACAGGCACAGAAATCGGCATTTAAGCTTTCAATTTCCATATTCATTCAGTATTCCTACTAATAAACACTGCAGCCTGGTGTATAAATATAAATTAATAGCATCTGGTTGCTGTTACAAGTGCAGGGTTGGGGATTTAAATAAACTTATTTTAATTTGATTCAGATCAGTGAACAACAATTTGCACCTCAAATCTTCCAATCAAAATTTCCATCTGTACAACAAAGAACTTATGAAGCTGTGAGAATGTCAACAACCTTTCAACAGGGAGAGAAAAAATGAACAGGAAATTAAATAAGTGTAGATTAAAACGTCAAGCATAGCATTCTAATGAAGCACTTTTAACTTAAAAGCAGAAAAAAGGTACTGAAATGCTGTGGCAGCTGCCTCGGGAAAGTAAGAACTCACCAGGAAAGAGTGTGCAGTAAATGTGGAAGGTTTTTATGGTGCAGATTTAGTGTCTTGCAGCACTAAAAGCTCTCTGTAGTAATTCCTAATTGAGTTTCAAATGCTACAGGTTCACATGGGCTGGCAGGTGGATGAGTGGATTTACTAGATGAGGATGAATAGGATTCCTGTTTTAACTGCCTAATGGTATAAACTGCAGAGATTGTGATGTGTCTGGACTGTTGACCTGTATGGATAATGCCTAGCATGTGCTTAACATTTCTCCCAAGACAAGAAATCAAGGCTTATGTAATGTCAAAGGGTAAATCAAGTCCCCCCTCCATATACACCGATCAGGCACAACACTATGACCACCTCCTTTATTTCTACACTCGCTGTCCATTTTGTCAGCTTCACTGACCATATAGAAGCACTTTGTAGTTCTTGCAATTACTAAATGTAGTCCATCTGTTTTTCTGCATACTTTTTCAGCCTGCTTTCACAACAGTCATGACCCCCACAGGACCACTACAGAGTAGGTATTATCTGGGTGGTGGATCATTCTCAGCACTGCAGTGACACTATCATGGTGGTGGTGTGTTAGTGTGTGTTGTGCTGGTATGAGTGGATAAGACACAGCAATGCTGATTGAGTTTTTTAAACACCTCACTGTCACTGCTGGACTGAGAATAGTCCACCAACCAAAAACAACCAACAGCGCCCCATGGTCAGCATCCTGTGAACACTGATGAAGGTCTAGAAGATGACCAACTCAAACAGCAGCAACAGATGAGCGATCGTCTTTGACTTTACATCTACAAGGTGGACCAACTAGGTAGAAGTGTCTAATAGAGTGGACAGTGAGTGGACACTGTATTTATAAACTCCAGCAGCGCTGCTGTGTCTGATCCACTCATACCAGCACAACACACACTAACACACCACCACCATGTCAGTGTCACTGCAGTGCTGAGAATGATCCACCACCTAAATAATACCTGCTCTGTGGTGGTCCTGTGGGGGTCCTGACCATTGAAGAACAGGGTGAAAGCAGGTTAAAAAAGTATGTAGAGAAATAGATGGATTACAGTTAGTAATTGTAGAACTACAAAGTGCTTCTATATAGTAAGTGGAGCTGATAAAATGGACAGGGAGTGTTGAAACAAGGAGGTGGTCATAATGTCATGCAAATGATGCTATAGATTAGATAGGGTCAGTTTGATTGATTAGTACCTCCCACTTATAGAGTCAGGCAGTTCAACTTACAGAGTCAGACATTTTTTTTTTGTGCTATTAAGTCAAATCTAGTTTATTTTTACAGCGCTGTTTACAATAGGCATTGTCTTAATGCAACTTTATAGCATCTGAGACCCACAAATTGGAAGAAACCATGAGAGGAACCAGACTCAACAGAGACACATCCCCCTTAGGTGACCTGGATGATTACATGATAAAACTTGATTTTAATTGTAATCCATCAACTACAGGAAATAAATACTGGTTTTCCATAAAACGATTTAACCCATGTGTAGTTTTAGCATCATTGAAGCTATACCATAGACATAACAATAGGTGGATTGATTAATATTAGTACAATTGCATTAAATGCTCTTAATTCCTCACAAAATAAGAGTCATTAGCTACCTTTTAAGCATATCCAGTATTGCTAGTTATAAGTGTTTTAAAGCCTACAAGATTTGATTATTCCTAGTATATGACACACATTCTTACAAGATGTAAACTAGCAACACAATGTGTATACACCGATCAGGCATAACATTAAGACCACCTTCCTAATATTGTGTTGGTCCCCCTTTTGCTGCCCCATACACAACAAACTGAGATGCACTGTGTATTCTAACACCTTTCTATCAGAACCAGCATTAACGTCTTCAGCAATTTGAGCTACAGTTGCTCGTCTGTTGGGTCAGACCACACGAGCCAGCCTTCGCTCCCCACGTGCATCAATGAGCCTTGGCCACCCATGACCCTGTCGTCGGTTTACCACAGTTCCTTCCTTGGACCACTTTTGATAGATACCGACCACTGCAGATCGGGAACACCCCACAAGAGCTGCAGTTTTGGAGATGCTCTGACCCAGTCGTCTAGCCATCACAATTTGTCCCTTGTCAAACTTGCTCAAATCCTTACGCTCGCCCATTTTTCCTGTTTCTAACATATCAACTTTGAGGATAAAATGTTCACTTGATGCCTAACATATCCCACCCAATAACAGGTGCTGTGATGAAGAGATAATCAGTGTTATTCACTTCACCTGTCAGTGGTCATAAATCCTGTGGTAAGCCTCTGTATGTATCATAACCAGGATTAAGTAGTTTCCTAAAGATGACGTGTGATTTGTATTATAATACTTAATTAATTACTCTATTTTAAAATGATCCTTTATTAAAATTAAAATTATTTGCATACTGATTGTGTTTGGAACTGCTTATGTAGCATAAATCTGCCAACCCTGATCATATTCAGACATGAAAGTCTGGATTATTGCAATCCAACATTACAAAAGTATCTAGATTACATAATTTACATGTGATTACAGTGGACAACAAGAAAAAAAAAGATATAGTTTATATATACACTGATCAGCCATAACATTAAAACCACCTCCTTGTTTCTACACTCACTGTCCATTTCATCAGCTCCACTTACCATATAGAAGCACTTTGTAGTTCTACAATTACTGACTGTAGTCCATCTGTTTCTCTACATGCTTTGTTAGCCCCCTTTCATGCTGTTCTTCAATGGTCAGGACCCCCACAGGACCACCACAGAGCAGGTATTATTTAGGTGGTGTATCATTCTCAGCACTGCAGTGACACTGACATGGTGGTGGTGTGTTAGTGTGTGTTGTGCTGGTATGAGTGGATAAGACACAGCAATACTGATGGAGTTTTTAAACACTCACTGTCACTGCTAGACTGAGAATAGTCCACCAACCAAAAATATACAGCCAACAGTGTCCCGTAGGCAGCGTCCTGTGACCACTGATGAAGGTCTAGCATGTCAGATATCTGATCTGAGATGTGCGACTGGGAATGAGTGACATGTCGAACAGCCAATGAGAGCGCAGGATACGGTGTGAGGGGAAACGCAGGAGAGGAGTGTAAATGGGTGGGACAGGGGGATAATATCGTTTATATCAGAATACACCGGCACACACACGTTATACAGTATTTCTGACCTGATCGTTCTCTACAAAACATAACAACAAAACACCAACATTGCAAAAATATTTGACTTTTGAAAAACAGCATGGGGGTGGGGGGGGGGTGGTATCTCCTTGATGATGTCTATGATTTTCATAGTGCAGTAAGTAGTAGTTCCAAGACCAGTTTATAGCTTTAGTCAACCAAACCTTAATTTTAGACATGTGATAAGTGCATGTGGCAGCCACACCGAAGTGCTATTTGCACTTCACCTTCTCACCCTGTTAAATGTAGCTCTGTGCGTCCTTGATCATTTTGTGAAGTGGCAGCACACCACTGTAATTTGTAGCTTTGTCTAGTATCATCCTGAGATATTTTTGAAAAATATTGGCATCTGTGAATTTCTCATAACTGTAACTCTCTTCGTGCTTTTGTTTTAGATGAATGTTTTTGCTGTTAAGCAAGCAGAAGAGCTTGTTGTGGCAGCTTTAGTGCTTCATGCGTAAACTGAAGCTATTCGGCTTGTCGTAAATGAAGACACAAACAGAATGTGCGATGTAGAATTATCATTTAGGAGGCAAGAAAATCTCTGAACCAGATAGACTTTGAAGCAACAATATTCAATATTCAAGCACTCCAGAAGGCACTGAGTGGAGCGATTGTGTGTACGCATGGATAACTGATATTGGAAAGGCCAATCTCAAAACAGCTCTTACACAAGTACAGCACTGAGATCTGAACCTGATAAGCGCAAAACTAGCGCATGAAATAACTGAAACATTGCATGATTCGCGTCTGTGACTCATGGAATCTTAATTGATGCGGTATCGACCATCAGATCCTCTTGCCTTGCACAGTAATGGAATGCAGAAAACAATGAGTCTCTAAACCCCAGTGCATGGCAGCAATCCAGATGACTTTCAGCCTGCAACGTCCAAAGCGTCTGTTAAAGCACAACTCATTATTTATAAAGTAATTAATCAAAAATTAGTCTTAGTGGATTACTGAATAAGCTCCACAATAAATATACAATATATGGTCAAATTTAAGTGGACATCTTTTCAAATGATTGTATTCTGGTGTTTTAGTCAGACTAAAATGTATGTAACTGATTAAAAGCTCTTTCTGTTTCAGCAAAAATGTACCCCTGTTATTGTGCTTTTGGGGAGTTTAGCAGCTATTATTTAAAGTGCCATTTAATTCCATTAGTGACTTGCTGCCTTGCTGACTTACTTGCTGCCAGTGTTCCTCTTTGTTGACACTGTTCCTCTGCTTGCCATAAGCTTCAATGACTTCTTCTTAAAACATTAAATCAGTTAGCAGTTTTTTGTTACTAAGTCAAACCTACTCACAGGTTACTTTAAATCTGTTAGTTGCCTCATGTTGATTTAAAATCTAACAGATGAAGGATCAAATTTTAGACCTCCTGTGTAACTGATACATACATGTAATTGGCAGTTGATCCAGTAATACTGTTTGTAAGGTGATGATAAGTTGATGATTCGGTGGGTAGCACTGTTGCCTCACAGCAAGCCTGGGTTTGATTCCCAGGTGAAGCGGTTTGGTTCCTTTCTGTGTAGAGTTTTCATGTTCTTCCTGTGTCTGAGTGGGTTTCCTCCGGGAGCTCCAGTTTCCTCCCACAGTTCGAAAACATGCAAATGAGGTAAATTGGTGATACAACATTAACATTAACACTTGAAGTGATGAATTTTTTGTAACCAGTAACTACCTGTCCTGTCATGAATGTAACCAAAGTGTGTAAAACATGACGATAAAATCCTAATGAATAAATACTCTGTGCCCTTAACTACACTACTGGTCAATTTTTTAGAATACCTATATTTTCATTTTTTACACAGTTTAATGTTCCAAAGTACATTAAAATATGGAATAATAGGCCGCTTAGGTGGCACAGTGGTAAAACACGCTAGCACACCAAAGCTGACATTTCAAACTTGTCGGTTTGAAACTCAGCTCTGCCATCTGGCTGGGCATCTACACTAACAATGATTGGCTTGTTGTTTATACAAGGTGGGAGCCGGGACCTCATAACTGATGCAGTTACGATCTCTGCTGGCTGGTAGATGGCCCCTGCACATCTCGAGGGATAATGTGTGATCAGGGTGTGGCTCTCCGTACACAAAGCTGATCCACATATAAACTCGCTTCATGCAGGTGAAAAGATGCAGTCGGCTACTGCACATGTTTCGGAGGGGACGTGTGTTAGTCTCGCTCTCCTCAATCAGGAGTGGAGCTCAGAATCGGTAGAGAGGAAGCATTATGCAATCGGGTAATTGGATACGACTAGATTGGGAGGAAAACTGGGGAAATAAATGAAATAATAGGTAAGGCAAGGCAAGGCAAGTTTATTTGTATAGCACCTTTCTATTTGTATAGCACCTTCACAGAAATGTGAAGTCCTAGATCCTAAAACTTGTAAAGTTTTCAGTTTCCTGATTGCATGTAAATCTGTCCTGCTTCTGTCTAATTTTAAGAAATTGTTCTATATTTGTTGTTCTCTCTCATAATTTAGCTAATTTTTAATGAACTGTCTTATGCTGCTCTCTTTGTTTTTATCTTAATTATTCTTGATGTTGATGTACTATTTTGATTTTGTACTATGATTTGTATGGTGTATGTACGTATTTGTTTTGATTATTTGTCTTATGTAAAGCGTCTTTGAGTATCTTGAAAAGCGCTATATAAATAAAATGTATTATTATTTTCATACACAGTGGCAATTCAAAGTGCTTTATGTAAGGAAAAATTAAAAGCATTAAAACATTCCTGAGATCTAGAACCTCAGAAAGACTTCTTGCAAACATTTAGTTACAATTAAGAGAACATGAAATTAAAACAGAGAGATAAAAAATTAAGAACATGGAAAAACTAAAAGAAAATACAGTAAAATGAGGGCCAGTTAATATCAATAAATGGGGGCCACACAGACCCAGAGCCACACAGACTCTCTGCCACACAATAAACAAAAATTCTTTTTTAGACTTTTTTTTAGAATGTTCAGAAACTTATGCAGAAGTTCCCACAAATGTGTTGCTGCTTTTCACTTACCCTTCTGTTCAGTTCATCCCAAACCAGCTTGATGGGGTTTAAGTCTGGAGACTGTGCTGCTCATTTCATAATTTATAGCCTACCATCTTGTTCTTGTCACTGAAGGTAGTTCTGACATAGTCTGGGGGTATGTTTCTGCTCATTGTCTTGCTGTAGGATGAACCACTGACCCGACTAGACTAGAAACAGATAAAAAAAAAAAGTAGTGCATAGTGCTGCAGAATGCAGTGGTAGCTTTTTTGAGTTACGATTTTAATCACTATATTCAATTTCAAGTGAACCAGCAATAGAGCTCCAGACCATCACACTTCCTTTTCTATATTTAACAGTTGGTGTCACACACTGGGAATCCATCCTTTCACCTAGTGGGTGGTGAGCGGATGGTTTCTTCAGTTCATCACTTATTCAGTGAGTGATGAACTGAAGATTTAAAATTTTGATTAGATTCTTAAAGCCTGCCAGTTGTCTGAATGCCACTGGCAGAGATGTATGATCCAGGGAAGTTTTTTTTTCCTGTTTTAGCAGCTCGAATTCCTCTCTTAACATTATAACTGAGACTTGATTACTTCTTTTGATGCTGTTAGGGCTTTAAGTCTACCAGTCTTCTTTCTGTCAGAGTTTTTCACAGTTTTCAATTGCTTTTTAAAACTGTACATACAGACACCATGGCTTACTTTTCAGGTGCACTATAGAAAAGCCTACACTTTTAAATTTTTACATCCTTTGTTGCAATACTGCAACTTACAGTTACCTTTGTATGTTCTCTGGCTATTCACTGGACTTGAACTGCTTAAATGTTTATAAAAACTAGAAAAATATGATTTATTTATTGTCTGTTCAAGGTGTTTTTCCTACTTGGATTTATTTATTTATTAGGATTTTAACATCATGTTTTACACACTTTGGTTACATTCATGACAGAAACAGTAGTTACTGGTTACACAGATCCATCAGTTCATAAGTTCAATGTCAAACACAGTCATGGTCATCCGCTCAGGTGGCGCAGGACTAAAAACACACGCTAGCACACCAGAGCTGGGATCTCGAATACATCGTATCGAATCTCAACTCTGCCATCCGGCTGGGCTGAGCGGCCAAATGAACAATGCTAGGGACTCCTCGTAACTGATGCAACTACGACCTCTGCTGGCTGATTGATGGTGCCTGCACAGAGGCGGGGTAAGGAGTGCGTTGATCAGGGTGTGTCTCTCCATACACAAGGCTGATTCGCATATATGCACTCGTCTAGTGTGGGTGACAAAATGCATACGGCTGCTGCCCATGTGTCGAAGGGGGCTTCGTTCTCCTCAAATCAGAGTGGGGGTCTGCATTAGTGGAGAGGAAGCATGACACAATCGGGCAACTGGACGCGCTAAAAAGTCGGGAGACTTTTGCATAACACATATATATATATATTTATATATATTGTTATGTGTGTGTATAAATATATATATATATATACAGTATATATATATATATATATATATATATACAGTGTATCACAAAAGTGAGTACACCCCTCACATTTCTGCAGATATTTAAGTATATCTTTTCATGGGACAACACTGACAAAATGACACTTTGACACAATGAAAAGTAGTCTGTGTGCAGCTTATATAACAGTGTAAATTTATTCTTCCCTCAAAATAACTCAATATACAGCCATTAATGTCTAAACCACCGGCAACAAAAGTGAGTACACCCCTAAGAGACTGCACCCCTAAATGTCCAAATTGAGCACTGCTTGTCATTTTCCCTCCAAAATGTCATGTGATTTGTTAGTGTTACTAGGTCTCAGGTGTGCATAGGGAGCAGTTGTGTTCAATTTAGTAGTACAGCTCTCACACTCTCTCATACTGGTCACTGAAAGTTCCAACATGGCACCTCATGGCAAAGAACTCTCTGAGGATCTTAAAAGACGAATTGTTGCGCTACATGAAGATGGCCAAGGCTACAAGAAGATTGCCAACACCCTGAAACTGAGCTGCAGCACAGTGGCCAAGATCATCCAGCGTTTTAAAAGAGCAGGTTCCACTCAGAACAGACCTTGCGTTGGTCGTCCAAAGAAGCTGAGTGCACGTGCTCAGCGTCACATCCAACTGCTGTCTTTGAAAGCTAGGCGCAGGAGTGCTGTCAGCATTGCTGCAGAGATTGAAAAGGTGGGGGGTCAGCCTGTCAGTGCTCAGACCATACGCCGCACACTACATCAAATCGGTCTGCATGGCTGTCACCCCAGAAGGAAGCCTCTTCTGAAGTCTCTACACAAGAAAGCCCGCAAACAGTTTGCTGAAGACATGTCAACAAAGGACATGGATTACTGGAACCATGTCCTATGGTCTGATGAGACCAAGATTAATTTGTTTGGTTCAGATGGTCTCAAGCATGTGTGGCGGCAATCAGGTGAGGAGTACAAAGATAAGTGTGTCATGCCTACAGTCAAGCATGGTGGTGGGAATGCCATGGTCTGGGACTGCATGAGTGCAGCAGGTGTTGGGGAGTTACATTTCATTGAGGGACACCAACTCCAATATGTACTGTGAAATACTGAAGCAGAGCATGATCCCCTCCCTCCGGAAACTGGGTCGCAGGGCAGTGTTCCAGCATGATAATGACCCCAAACACACCTCTAAGACGACCACTGCTTTATTGAAGAGGCTGAGGGTAAAGGTGATGGACTGGCCAAGCATGTCTCCAGACCTAAACCCAATAGAACATCTTTGGGGCATCCTCAAGCGGAAGGTGGAGGAGAGCAAAGTCTCGAATATCCGCCAGCTCCGTGATGTCGTCATGGAGGAGTGAAAAAGCATTCCAGTGGCAACCTGTGAAGCTCTGGTAAACTCCATGCCCAGGAGAGTTAAGGCAGTTCTGGGAAATAATGGTAGCCACACAAAATATTGACACTTCAGGAACTTTCACTAAGGGGTGTACTCACTTTTGTTGCCAGTGGTTTAGACATTAATGGCTGTATATTGAGTTATTTTGAGGGAAGAATAAATTTACACTGTTATATAAGCTGCACAAAGACTACTTTTCATTGTGTCAAAGTGTCATTTTGTCAGTGTTGTCCCATGAAAAGATATACTTAAATATCTGCAGAAATGTGAGGGGTGTACTCACTTTTGTGATACACTGTATATATATATATATATATATATATATATATATATATAAACACCGTCATGGACAATTTTTGTATCTCCAATTCACCTGTGAGTATAAATAAATAAATAAATATATATATATATATATATATATATTATCTCTCTCTCTCTCTATCTCTCTCTCTCTCTATATATATATATATATATATATACACACACACTCACACATATATATATATATATATATATATATATAGAGAGAGAGAGAGAGAGAGAGAGAGAGAGAGATAGAGAGAGAGAGAGAGAGATAAAAACACCGTCATGGACAATTTTTGTATCTCCAATTCACCTCACAAGGACAAATCCATATTAATGCCCATGGTTTTGGAACTGAATGTCTTACAGGCTCAGGTTGAGGTGTCCACATACTTCTAGTGTATGTACGTGTATGCAAATTTTCCTACAGACATAGTCACAAGCCAGTTTAAATTCATACCAGAAAGGGCAAGCAAACTTAGCCTGACTGTGTTATATATTCCTCCAGGTGGTGGGGCATATGCTAATGTTTGTGTTTGATCTAAATAAATGAATGATTTAATTTTGAACAGCAAAAACAATTGAGTGCCACCACAAACCACCAATACAAACCATTTGTAGTTCTTGTCTTAATATAGTTCTTATTACACACTGACTTAAATGTGCATTCTTTAAGTAAAAATGCATAATAATGAATAAAACACAACAAGACAATTGGCGATATCATGCCCAGCACAAAAAGCCACAGTAACATTAACCACCCAAAGTTATTTATTTTCTAATAATTGCATGCCCATGGGTAATTACATTTATATTACAGCAACTTGCCAGAATCAGGCATTTTTTTATTTGTTGTAGAAATTTGTACCCTTGAACTCAACGTTTCCCTTAAACTTCACCTTTTAAAATCTGCATTTGTGTGAAATAACTGTCAAATCCACTCTGAAAGCTTTCACGTATATCTGTTTATCTAGATTTTTCTTCTGTTTCACTTTTAAACTTGTGTTATAGCTCGGGGTTCTGAGAAAGAAACGCTTATTGTTAAAAAAAAAAAGCTTAACGTGACTTAATGTTTTAAAATTATGACATAGAAACACTAAACCTCTCGTAATTATTACTGCTCATAAGTTCTCCTCACTAACGAAATTCCTCCTCGTTTTAGAACAATAAGTCAGGTCAAGCTTCGAGCAACAGTTATTTATTTTTAACTGTTTTTAATTGTATTTCAGTGTTTTTTTATTATATTTGTGTTATTTTCAGTGTACGTATAAGTGTCCTTATTGGAAAAAATACCTTGAAACTCAACACTTTTTAAACTCAACACCACACCCAGAACCAATTGACGTTGAGTTTTAAGGTAATGCTGTATTTCCAGTGGAGGACAGTGGTAGCACAGTGGTTAAGGTACTGTACTAGTAATTAGAAGGTTGCTGGTTAAAGCCCTAGCACTGCCAAGTTGGCACTGTTGGCTCCCTGAGCAAGTCCCTTAACCCTCAATTGTTTGCATTGTATTGAGTCATAAATGTAAGTCACTTTGGATAAAAGCGTCTGCTAAATGCCATAAATATTAGTTCCTATATTTACTTTTGTTAGAGCAGTGAATACTCACACTCAACTATATATTTTCTGTGCTAATAATAAATCATTACCGACATGGCTTGATTCAGTCTTTAAACTATAGGTTCAACTAGAAAGCAATATCATAACCAATGACCTATAGGACCATTTTAATCAGTTAAAAAAAAATAGTGAGTAGCAAACAAGTTCTTGAGAATTACAAATATACAAAATTTAAAGAGAACCATAATGTGACCAAGGTGTAAAGTTTTAATGCATCTATAAATTTAATTAAGTTTTTGCAAATGTACAAAAGGGAGAGCTCTAATATGTTGTGGTCCTACTGTACATGTAGTTTCAATACTTATCAAACTATTTAGTCTTGCGCCCTTTGCTGGCAGCATTGTATTTTGGAAAAAAAGTACTATTTGGATGTTTTTTCATAAAATTAAGGTAATCAGTCAGAATATCTGATATATTTCTAGTAAACTATTCTCTACATTTACATTTTCAGCTTTTAGCAGACACTTTTATCAAAAGCGACTAACAGTACTGTGATTGTATGACGTCTGAGCTATTGAGGGTTAAGGGCCTTGCTCAAGAACCCAACAACAGCAACCTAGCAGTGGTAGGGCTTATGCTATACCTGCAACTTTATGATTACTAGTCCAGTACCTTAACCACTAGACTACAACTGCCTATTAAATTTGAAGGGGTCGGACCAATAAACTGAACTTAATTCTGCTTAATACTTATTTTATCTCTTTATAAAAAGCAGTAAACTGTACAGTTTTGATAGACTGTTACTGTTAAGAGTAAATGTTACAATCAGGCAATACAAATTAGAAGCAGTCAAAGTAAAAACATCAACGTTCTATCACTAATTAACTTTGAGGAAAACAGGTATGAACAAAATGTGCATGTTTTTAAATGAACTTTACACAAAGTGCTATTGTTGTTCTATTTGTTTGGTGTTTATTAACCTTGTTTGCTGTTTTGCTGTCCTTTGTTCTCGTTGGGTATTTTTTTATATCACAAAGCTGGTCTTAATTGCTTCATTCCTGGATGTGAGCAAAAAAAAGTCATTTTTGCTGTTGCAGTTTGGCTAGCAAAGCTTCAGATGTGACCAATGTGACTGCATCGTTCAAGTTCTTGTATTTCTCTGTGTGTTTAGTACCATAATGGCGATACAATGGGCCGGATGTGGCCCGGGGTCCATACAATGCCCAGGTGTGGTCTAGTCTGTGGTTAAGTCTTATAGTCTAGTAGTCTAAAAGAGGATAAGTGCATACAAGGAAAGCAAAGTAATGGCAATCGACCACAAAAACAAGCACAACAGAGCCATTGGACCCTTTCGATATAGGGGTCAATAATTTAGTGATTCAGACATGCACTGATGTCTTGGTAGATGCCCTAAATACATACTCACTTGTCTAGATTTTGGAACATGTTGCACAATCTTTGTGACTGAAGCTCTTGACATTCATCCCATAATTATAAGTCTTTTAAACCTTTTCTTTGCCATCTAAATTTACTATTAAGGTTGACTGGGTGTTAGCATTGTATAGAATTAATCACTTAATTGTATTTTCTAGTATGCCTGTTTGGAAACATCTGCACTTAGGTTTTGAATCCCAACAATTACAGTTTTGCCACCCAATCATACACGTTGCTGTGGATCTAATAAATAATTAACATACTACAATTAACATACTAGAATCTGCTCTTTCTTACACTAAATGCTGGTTCACCACAAAATTGCACATTAAGTTTATTGCTGTATAGTCTATAGACATACAGTAGGGTCTGAGACCACTAAACCTGCTTTGACTCTATTGATACATTTGTACAAAAGGACATTTTCTCCCCTTTTCAGCGACAAATTCAGCATAGTCAATACGTTTTCCACTGCTGGAGACACACCGATCGTGTCCGAGGAGGCTATTTTTGCCTGCCTCACACTCCCACCGACCGCTTCTTATTCTTCCGAACATTCAGTGATTTGTGCGCAGAGAGCCATGCAAAATCTCCGTGCTCCTCCACTTTCTGTACAGGCACCTTGGGCTATTAACCAGGGTCCTTGCACAGCACTGAAGACCCACCCACCTTCAATCTAGTCTATTCCCACCCAACAGACTTTAATGGCCAATTTTGTGTGCTGCAGGCATTGCCATTTATGCTTGCTAGTGGGTGCTCTGCCGACCGGTAGCAGAGCTGAGGTTTGAACTCTGGGAGTTCAGAATCCCAGCGCTGGTGTGCTAGCAGATTATCCCGCTGCTGCCACCTGGACGCCAGATGTGCTTGAGTCTTAGCATTTCCATTGAAGCACATGCTTAGATAGTGCTCGGTGGGTTTAATCTTCTCTTCAAAAGCTTAAGTAAGTTAATAATTAAACCCATGGTTTGCATATTATAAATAAAAGTCATACCAAATACTGAGAAATTCTGAAGTTCACATTAGATTTAACTTTTTGATCAAATTGTTATGCTGCTTATATACACTGATCAGCCATAACATTAAAACCACCTCCTTGTTTCTACACTCACTGTCCATTTTATCAGCTCCACTTACCATATAGAAGCACTTTGTAGTTCTACAATTACTGACTGTAGTCCATCTGTTTCTCTACATGCTTTGTTAGCCCCCTTTCATGCTGTTCTTCAATGGTCAGGACCACCACAGAGTAGGTATTATTTGGGTGTTGGATCATTATCAGCACTGCAGTGACACTGACATGGTGGTGGTGTGTTAGTGTGTGTTGTGCTGGTATGAGTGGATCAGACACAGCAGCACTAATGGAGTTTTTAAACATCTCACTGTCACTGCTTGACTGAAAATACCAACCAAAAATATATCCAGCCAACAGCGCCCCGTGGGCAGCGTCCTGTGACCACTGATGAAGGTCTAGAAGATGACCAACTCAAACAGCAGCATAGATGAGTGATCATCTCTGACTTTACATCTACAAGGAGGACCAACTAGGTAGGAGTGTCTAATAGAGTGGACAGTGAGTGGACACGGTATTTAAAAACTCCAGCAGGGATACTGTGTCTGATTTACTCATGCCAGCACAGCACACACTCCCTGACCACTGAAGAACAGGGTGAAAGCAGGTTTAAAAAAGTATGCAGAGAAACAGATGGACTACAGTCAGTAATTGTAGAACTACAAAGTGCTTCTATATGGTAAGTAGAGCTGATAAAATGGACAGTAAGTGTAGAAACAAGGAGGTGGTTTTAATGTTACGGTTGTTCAGTGTATGAGTCTTCCTTTAAAAAAAACACAGGTGGGAATGGAGTAGCAATAAAGAAGCATTCTCACTTGTGGTCTCAGACTTTTGCCCCTACTGTATACAAATTAGAGTTTGCCTCCCTTTGCACCTATGATAACGTTAAGTCTTTATGAGAGGCTTTCCACCAGACCCTAGGGAGAGTCTTTGGGAAGCTGTGCCCTTTTAGTCAGCCATTTTTGGAGTTGGACACTGATGATGCAAGAAACAGCTTGTCCTCAAACCTACCTTCAGCTGAGGCAGTGCGTTTAACATGTTGTCTGATCAAAGGACACGTCATCATTAACAACCACTTTCACACTGCCAACAGTCTGTTCACACCCTACAATTATGCAGGCTGCAGCATTTTTACTAAATACTAAACAAATCAAGATAGCCTGAACAAACCAAAACTGTGTTTATAGTTTTATCTGGACTTTTAAGTAGTCTTTCAGTTGTATGTGTTAATTTTGTACAGTGTGTGTGTGGGTGTGTTGCATCATATGCATACACACATGTACAGTACAATGAGATTCTTTTTCCGCACATCCCAGCTTACCCAATGTGCGGTGCCCCTGGGGCTGAGAGGGTTAGGGGCTTTGCTTAAGGATTTGAACCCACATCCTTTCTAATAATAACCCAAAGCTCTACACACTAGACAATCCTGCTCCTAAAGTACAGACCGTACAGAGCCATGCAGCCACAGATCAGAATGAGAGAAAAATCAAAAGAATCAACCACCAGAATGAGAAAATTGTAGTTTATAAATTGAATAACAATAAGATGTAAATAATACATATTTTGTTGAAAATATATTGAATGTACCACCCCAAATCTGAAAAAGTTGGGACAGTATGGGAAATGCAAATAAAATAAAAATGCAGTGTTCCTTACTTTACTTTTCCTTACCCTAATTTACTTTGACTTTTATTTGTTTGCAGACAGTTTGAACCAAAGATTTTCGGTGCATTTCAGACCTGCAACACATTTCAAAAAAGTTGGACGGTGCAATTTAGGGTTAATAATGAGGTGAAAAACTTAATAATGATGTGATTCCAAACAGGTGATGTCAACAGGTGATTGTAATCATGGTTTGGTACAAAAGCAGCATTCAGGAAAGGCTGAGTCTTTGATGAGCAAAGATGATCAGAGGATCTCCTGTTTGTCAACAAATGTGTGAGAAAATGATTGAAATGTTTAAAAACAATGTACCTCAAAGAAAGATTTGCATATTTCTCCCTCTACAGTACATCATATCATTAATCTTCGATCCCTCAGACGGCACTGCATCAAGAACCGCCACTCAACAATAGCTGATATAACCACATGGGTGAGGGATTACTTTGGCAAACCTTTGTCAAGCACTACAATACAGAGTTACTGCACAAATGCCACTTAAAACTTTACTGTGCAAAAAAGAAGCTTTATGTTAACCATGTCTAGAAGCGGCATTGACATCTCTGGGCTCGGAGACATCTAGGATGGACCATCACACAGTAGAAATGTGTATTGTGGTCAGATGAATCAGCATTCCAGGTCTTTTTGGAAAAAAATGGACGCCGTGTGCTCCGACCAAAGACAAAAAGAACCATCCAGACTGTTATCAGCAACAAGTCCAAAAGCCAGGGTCTGTCATGGTATGGGGCTGTGTCAATGCCTTTGGCAAAGGTCATTAACACTTCTGTGATGGCAGCATTAATGCAGAAAAGTACATTGAGATCTTAGAGCAACATATGCTGCCTTCAAGACGTCATCTTTTCCAGGGACGTCCATGCATTTTTCAACAAGACGATGCAAAACCACATGCTGCACACATTACAAAGGCATGACTGCAGAAGACGAGGGTACGGGTACTGGACTGGCCTGCCTGCAGTCCTGACCTGTCCCCAATAGAGAATGTGTGGACGAAAAATGTGACAACGACGACCCCATACTGTTGCACATCTTAAGACGTGTTTGCAGGAAGAATGGGACAAAATAAAAGCTGAAACTCTAAATCACTTGGTATCCTTGATGCCTTTTAAGTGTGTTGAAAAGGAATGGCAACATTACAAAGAGGTAAATGCTATACTGTCCCAACTTTTTTTTTAAATGTATTGCAGACCTGAAATGCAAGAATGAATGTTTATTAATAAATGAAATGAAGTTGAGCAGATAAAACATGAAATATTTCAGGTTCATCCTGTCTGCAATCAAATAAAAGTCAAAGTAAATGTAAAAAACTCTGTGTGTTTTTATTTGCATTTTCCATGCTGAAGATGCACGACTATAGCTATTCTAGTAACAGTTTTTTTAGAAGTTTATTTATTTATTTAATTTTTATTTTATATAAGATTATTTTACATAAGCTAAAATTCAAAGATGTAAACAAATAATCAATGCTAATATTAAATTAAATCAAAATGATAATATAAAATAGAGAAACAATATACAGTTTGCTAGGTTATTTTTAAAATTAAAGATCAAAAGATAAGGGTAGAAAAAGTAATTAAAATTAGGCCCTAGGGGTCAATGTTAATAACAACATGTAGACAGTGCAAAAGACTGAACTAATATGGTTGCTGTTTTACCTAGAAAACTATTACTGTACAGACCTCTCTGTAAGCACTGTCTCCCATTTAGCTTGTGTTTAAGCATGTAGGCTGATGCTGTGTGGTTAAAGGCCGGCAATGATGCATGCCATATCTTTAATTGCTCTCTAATAAGAGAGCAGGAGCTTAAGAAAATATGCATCAGCTTTAAAATGCAAGTCGATTGAAAGCCAGACCCCTACAGAGCCTATAGCATAGTCTCATTAGAGTCAAACCACAAATGTCTGTGTTAGCGCTTTTCCACCAAAAGAACTTTGGTTCTTGAACCGGTTCTGTTCAGGTTTCTTCAAACCTTGGTTTTTTGTAGAAAACTGACTTGCATTTCCACCAGTTTTTGGGAACCAAGCCTGCGTCATCAACGGTGGGTGTTACACAGCGAAAGTAAAGAGTAGTAACATGATGTAGATTACCTTCAAGTATTTGTGCTGTTGTTACAGATGTTCGTTTTTTTGCAAAAAAGCATCGCTCAACTATTGGTGATAAGAAGACGTAGACGTGTTTGTCGCAGTTGTTGTTTTCTTTACGTTCATTTACGTGAGAAGCGTTTTGTGCTTCGCTCTCACTGCGACCCTCGGCGCAAATACCCGATTTGCTCAGCGCTCGGCTTGAGCGGTAAAACATCACTAAAGTTCCATGACATGAACATCCATTTGTGTGAAATAACCATCAAATCCACTCTTAAAGCTCCACATGTATCTGTGTTTAGCTGTATTAACTTTATGTGCGGTGTATGCGGCTCGGGGTTCTGAATCCGCTTTTCGGGAGAGTCGAAAAAGCTTTACGTAAAAAAGAAGCATAATGTGGCTTCATGTACAGTGTATCACAAAAGTGAGTACACCCCTCACATTTCTGCAGATATTTAAGTATATCTTTTCATGGGACAACACTGACAAAATGACACTTTGACACAATGAAAAGTAGTCTGTGTGCAGCTTATATAACAGTGTAAATTTATTCTTCCCTCAAAATAACTCAATATACAGCCATTAATGTCTAAACCACCGGCAACAAAAGTGAGTACACCCCTAAGAGACTACACCCCTAAATGTCCAAATTGAGCACTGCTTGTCATTTTCCCTCCAAAATGTCATGTGACTCATTAGTGTTACTAGGTCTCAGGTGTGCATAGGGAGCAGGTGTGTTCAATTTAGTAGTACAGCTCTCACACTCTCTCATACGGGTCACTGAATGTTCCAACATGGCACCTCATGGCAAAGAACTCTCTGAGGATCTTAAAAGATGAATTGTTGCGCTACATGAAGATGGCCAAGGCTACAAGAAGATTGCCAACACCCTGAAACTGAGCTGCAGCACAGTGGCCAAGATCATCCAGCGTTTTAAAAGAGCAGGGTCCACTCAGAACAGACCTCGCGTTGGTCGTCCAAAGAAGCTGAGTGCACGTGCTCAGCGTCACATCCAACTGCTGTCTTTGAAAGATAGGCGCAGGAGTGCTGTCAGCATTGCTGCAGAGATTGAAAAGGTGGGGGGTCAGCCTGTCAGTGCTCAGACCATATGCCGCACACTACATCAAATTGGTCTGCATGGCTGTCACCCCAGAAGGAAGCCTCTTCTGAAGTCTCTACACAAGAAAGCCCGCAAACAGTTTGCTGAAGACATGTCAACAAAGGACATGGATTACTGGAACCATGTCCTATGGTCTGATGAGACCAAGATTAATTTGTTTGGTTCAGATGGTCTCAAGCATGTGTGGCGGCAATCATGTGAGGAGTACAAAGATAAGTGTGTCATGCCTACAGTCAAGCATGGTGGTGGGAATGCCATGGTCTGGGGCTGCGTGAGTGCAGCAGGTGTTGGGGAGTTACATTTCATTGAGGGACAACATGAACTCCAATATGTACTGTGAAATACTGAAGCAGAGCATGATCCCCTCCCTCCGGAAACTGGGTCGCAGGGCAGTGTTCCAGCATGATAATGACCCCAAACACGCCTCTAAGACGACCACTGCTTTATTGAAGAGGCTGAGGGTAAAGGTGATGGACTGGCCAAGCATGTCTCCAGACCTAAACCCAATAGAACATCTTTGTGGCATCCTCAAGCGGAAGGTGGAGGAGCGCAAAGTCTCGAATATCCGCCAGCTCCGTGATGTCGTCATGGAGGAGTGGAAAAGCATTCCAGTGGCAACCTGTGAAGCTCTGGTAAACTCCATGCCCAGGAGAGTTAAGGCAGTTCTGGGAAATAATGGTGGCCACACAAAATATTGACACTTCAGGAACTTTCACTAAGGGGTGTACTCACTTTTGTTGCCGGTGGTTTAGACATTAATGGCTGTATATTGAGTTATTTTGAGGGAAGAATAAATTTACACTGTTATATAAGCTGCACACAGACTACTTTTCATTGTGTCAAAGTGTCATTTTGTCAGTGTTGTCCCATGAAAAGATATACTTAAATATCTGCAGAAATGTGAGGGGTGTACTCACTTTTGTGATACACTGTACTAAAAGTACGACACAGAAACACTCAATTTCTCTCCATTATTACTGGTTATAAGTGCTCTGTATTGCCAAAATTCATCAATCATTGTTTTAGTACAACAAGCCACGTTACGCTTTATTTTTCACGTTAAGCATTTATACTGTCCAGGTCACTTTTACCACGTCATATCACACAGTTCATCGCTTTAAAAAAAATCAGTGAATATCAGCGGCAAACCGTCTCAAAATTTAAACAGGTGAACTTAAAAAAATGAAAGTGCAGTGCAAACGAGGTTTTGCAGCTTCTCAAACCTCCACACTGTGATACGCCCACAGATGACGTCACGGTTTGCACTGAAAAAACAGGTATTCTGTGGTGTCAGATGAGAACGCTAGTTCACTGTCTGGAACCTCTTTTTCGGTGGAAACACGCAGAACCGGTTCAAAATGGAGTTCGCGAACCGGAACGGAGCTGGATCCGCGCCGGTGGAAAAGGGGTATGTGTGCACTGATCCAGCACCTCACCAAGACACCAGCTAACCAGGCGTGAAGATTCTAACTTGAGAAACGTTATAGGCTAAAAAAAGCGGGATCTGGAGACATGCTGGGTGTAAAGATTGCACCATATGGCCAGAACTCAAGCTGGCCTGAGTCAGAGCATACAGTCTGCTAACCAGGGATCTCAGCACGGGACCAAGCAGGTGCCAGAAACAAAGCCTGAGCCAATCCACCAACGCATCATACACGTTATACTGACATGCCAACACACAAACATGCCAATGTGCTGATGAAAAACTCTAAAGTCCCTTGAGTCAGTGTGGTTTGTTTGGCTGTTGGACTAAAAACGTGATAATAGATACAAAAAAAATCTGAAGATGCCTTTGCAAAACAGAAACAGACGTACCTATGTACCAACCTGGCAGTTCATTAAAAGTGAAGCATTAGTGTTTTGTCAACAATAAGCCTGGCTCAAAGTTTATAATGTATTTATTATGAATTAGTTAGGGCGGCTCGGCGGGTAGCACTGTCGCCTCACAGCAAGAAGGTCCTGGGTTTGATCCCCAGGCGGGGCGGGGCGGTCCAGGTCCTTTCTGTGTGGAGTTTGCATGTTCTCCCCGTGTCTGCGTGGGTTTCCTCCAGGAGCTCCGGTTGCCTCCCACAGTCAAAAAACATGCAGTCAGGTTAATTGGAGACACTGAATTGCCCTATAGGTGAATGGGTGTGTGTACTGTATGTGTGTGTGTATGTGTGTCTGCCCTGTGATGGACTGGTGCCCCGTTCAGGGTGTTAGTGTGTGCCTTGCGCCCATTGAAAAGCTGGGATAGGCTCCAGCACAAACCCCCCCAAGTGACCCTTATTGGATAAGTGGTTAAGAAAGTGAGTGAGTGAATTAGTTACATTTATGCCAGGACAGGAAGTTACTCGTAAAACACAGTCATGGACACTTTCGTATCTCCACTTCCCATCACTTGCATGTCTTTGGACTGTGGGAGGAAACCGGAGCTCCAAGAGGAAATCCACACAGACAGGGGAAGATGCAAACCCCACACAGAAAGGACCCAGACCGCCCCACCTGGGGATTGAACCCAGGACCTTCTTGCTGTGAGGTGACAGTGCTACCCACTAACCCACCTTTAAAGTTTATAAAACTGGAACATTTATAGTGCTTTATCAGAATGTGTAGTACAGTACAGTTCCTAATTGCCACCTTTTGCCATCTCGCATGTAGTTGTTTGGTACTAAGTATTGTACAAGGATGTTTATGAGCCAGAAAAAAGTGCTGACACTTCACTGGTTGTAATTTAGTAACACACCCCAGACACAATGACAGTGCTTTGCAGGGCCTCTGTGTAATTGTTTGCTACGCCACCCAAGCGCTGACTGACTAAACATGCCGATCATAATTAATTAAGATGCAGTTTTAATTTGTCCTGACACATTAGTCTACACTAATTATAAGATGAAAAGATGAGAGTTTTCCTTTATAATGAAAGAGGATGCAAAATATCCACATTTCATTTTTGGCATTTAGCAGACCCTTTTATCCAAAGCGACTTACAGTATACAATCCAAGCTATTGAGGGTTAAGGGCCTTGCTCAAGGGCCCAACAGTGGCAACCTGGCAGTGGTGGGGTTTGAACCAGCAACCTTCTGCTTACTAGTCCACTTTGGGCTTACTTTTCCATTTTGTAGTTATTCTATTTCAAATCCTCCTGACCCCGCCGGTCCGTGAAATTATATCTTATATGAAACTGGTCCGTGCTGCAAAAAAGTTTGGGGACCGCTGCCTTAACCACGAGGCTAAAAGTGCCTTATTTTTGTTAGAAAAAAGTTACACGGATCCATATGTGCAGAGTTTAACATGCAAACACTTCAGGTGGGTCAGGGCGTGTTTGAAATCGTTGCTTTTTCTCTGTACAGACTATTATTATTATTTAATTTACACATTTTTTCCCTTTTTTCTTCCAATTTATCATATCCAATTAGTCTTCCACTGCTGGGGACCCCTATCACATCTGTCGAGATTATATTTGCCCGACACATGCTTCCTCCTACGCTGAGATTCTCGTAGAGTTCAGAATCCCCAGTGCTGATGTGCCAGCGGAATATCCCGCCGTGCCACCTGGGCGCCCCTCTTTACAGACTTGTGCTGTGCTCTCAGCTGAAGAAAAAGTGCTGACACTTCACTGGTTGTAATTCAGTAACACACCCCAGACACAATGACAGTCCTTTGCAGGGCCTCTGTGTAATTGTTTGCTACGCCACCCGAGCGCTGACTAACTAAACATGCCGATCATAATTACTTAAGATGCAGTCTGTATTTGTCCTGACACATTAGTCTACACTACTTATATTGTCTCCAATCACCACTAGGTGGGAGCAGTGTCTCGTCGCATCGAAAAAAGCTTAGGATTCACACTGATTTTCCATTCTATAGTTATTCTATTTTAAATCCTCCTTCCCCGGCCTGTCCGTGCTGCAAAAAATATTTGGGGACCGCTGCCTTTAACCACTAGGCTACAACTGCCTTACTTTTGTTAAAAAAAAAAGATTACACAGATGCGTATGTGCAGAGGTTAACATGCAAACACTTAAGATGGGTCAGGGCGTGTTTGAAATCGGCGCTCTTTCTCTGTACAGACTTTTTTTTTAACTATTTTATTTACTCATTTTCTATATTTTTTTCTTCAATTTATCATAACCAATTAGTCTTCCACTGCTGGGGACCCCTATCACATCTGTAGAGATTATATTTGCCCAACACATGCTCCCTCACACGCTGAGATTCTCATACAGTTCAGAATCCCCAATGCTGGTGTGCTAGCGGAATATCCCGCCGTCCCACCTGGGCGCCCCTTTTTACAGACTTGTGCTGTGCTCTCAATTGGAGTGAAATGTCAGCTGAACTGAATTAAAGAGACATTTCTAACGAACAGCAGTAATCTAACAATTGGTTATGTCGTTACTGGTTGACCAGTAAATAATTGACATTTCTAGTAGGGCAGTGGTAGCTCAGTGGATAAAGTACAGGACTAGTAACTGGAAGGTCACTTGTTTAAGCCCCACCATCTGCCTGGTTGCCACTGTTGGGCCCTTGAGCAAGGCCCTTAACCCTTAATTGCTTGGAATATATACAGTCTCAATTGTAAGTCGCTTTGGATAAAGGCATCTGCTAAATGCTGAAAATGTAAATGTAAATATACTACTGTTACACAGTGGCTGCATCCGAAATCGCATACTTCCATACTGAACAGAACGCAAAAGCAGTACGCGAGAGAGGGTAGTGTGTCAGAATACGTAGTATTTATTAAACAGAACGCGAAAAGTACCCGGATGCCCTACTGCATGGGCAGCCATTTTTTAGTATGCAAACACTGCACACTTGAGGTCCCATAATCTATCCCATAATTCAACTGGAGCTGCAAAGGTGTTCGTAGCGAAGAAGAAAGATGGCAGAAAGTAAAACAAAAATTAAAAATGTTATGATTAAGTACAACCCTGAATAATGTTATGAGTCGCTTTGTGAAGAACGATTTTACTTTGGTCTGATTTTAAAACTGTTACAACCGTAGCGATGTGACATCTTGCATCAGGTGACATTGGTGAAATGGCAGACGTAGTACATCTGAGGTTGCATGCATACTGCACACTTGTGTACTGAAAGAGCTTACTGCTTTACCGGCCGAGCAGTGCTCACTGCTTCCAATTTAGTACATACTGTTTAAGTATGCGATTTCGGACACAGCCAGTGAAAATAACACCTAAATCCAGCAATAAATATTTTGGTATTTGAGTTAATAACTGTACCTCATAGGGGTCACACCGTGCTGTGTAAATGTAGCATTAGCAGCACAGAGGTCATTCTCTTTGAAGAGAAGTGCTGAGGGAATGTTTTTAGCTGTAAAATTACATAGAGGTCAACCTGGTCAAATAAGTAATTCACCACACAGCTGATTAGCATTGGAACAGACCATCCATCATGTAATTGCTTTACCAGCTGTACCAGCTTCTGTGTGTATTCACTCCTTCAGCAAAGACATACTGTGCAATTATGATACAATATGTATGATACAAGAAGAGTCCCATCAAATTCTGAAATTTGATAGCATGTGTGTTTATGTGAAGATAAAAGCACATCTGCTTAAATAGGGATCTGCATTAAGCGGAGCCAAAAGTATCTACTTGAAGACCAGACAAATGACTAAGGCTGGCCTAAAGTAACTCTGAGTCTGGTGGTTAGAGCACTAATGCATCAAAGGGCATTGTACACTTACTCACAGTGCCAGTCTATGACTTACTAGTTCAAATAGAACATTCTAAAGTCTTTTTTTACCTTAAGCCCAGTGTTTTCGGGTTAGTTTTGGACTTTGGTTAATAAAGTTAATAACTGTTAACTGTTGACTCTAAGTGTTTAGTAAAGAGGTGGGTCTTTAACCGTCTTTTGAAAATGCTGAGAGACTCAGCTGTTCAAACAGACAGGAGAAGTTTGTTCCACCACTTGGGTGCCAGAACAGAAAAGACCCATGATGCCTGTCTTCCTTGAGTTTTGGGTGGATGATCAAGACGAACGAGTTTAGTGGCTTGAAAGTTGTGTGATACAGAGCAGGGTTTCTCTAACTCTAGAGTTCTCTAAGGTAACTTGGGGCTGGTCCATTTTTGGCTTTGTAGGTAAGCATCAGTGTTTTAAACTGAATGCTGGCAGCTACAGGAAGTCAGTGAAGAGAACACAGAAGTGTGGTGATGTGGCAGTGTTTAGGTTTGTTAAAAACCAGGCGGTAGCTGCATTTTAAATTACAACCCCAAATCAGAAAAAGTTGGGACAGTATGGAAAATGCAAATAAAATAAAAATGCAGAGTTCCTTACATTTACTTTGACTTTTATTTGATTGCAGACCGGATGAACCTGAGATATTTCATGTTTTATCTGCTCAACTTCATATCAGTTATTAATGAACATTCATTCCTACATTTCAGGCCTGCAACACATTCCAAAAAAGTTGGGACAGTAAAGCATTGACCACTATATAATGTTGCCATTCCTTTTCACCACACTTAAAAGACATTTTGGCACCGAGGATACCAAGTGATTTAGTGTTTTAGCTTTTATGTTGTCCCATTCGTCCTGCAACAGTACGGGGTCGTCATTGTCGCATTTTATGTTTTAAAATTCTCCACACATTCTCTACTGGGGACAGGTCAGGACTGCAGGCAGGCCAGTCCAGTACCCTCTTCTTCTGCAGCCATGCCTTTGTAATTTCAATCATTTCAAACATTTCAATCATTTTCTCACACATTTGTTGAAAAACTGGAGATCCTCTGATCATCTTTGCTCATCAAAGACTCAGCCTTTCCTGGATGCTGCTTTTGTACCAAACCATGATTACGATCACCTGTTGACATCACCTGTTTGGAATCACATCATTATTTAGTTTTTATTTAGCATTACTAGCCCAAAATTGCCCCCGTCCCAATTTTTTTGGAATGTGTTGCAAGCCTGAAATGCAGCAATAGATGTTTATTAATAAATGAAATGAAGTTGAGCAGATAAAACATGAAATATCTTGGGTTCAAACTGTCTGCAATCAAATAAAGGTCAAAGTCAATGTAAGGAACACTGCATTTTTATTTTATTTGCATTTCCCATACTTTCCCAACTTTTTCTGATTTGGGGTTGTAGTTGCAGGGGTTTAATAGTGGACATGGGAGCACCTGCCAGGTGGGAGTTGCAGTAGTCCAGCCGTGAGATTACAAGTGGCTGGACAAGAATCTGCGTGGCTTCCGTAGAGAGAAATGGTTTTGTATGTTATTAGATGGTTTGATCTGGTAGTTATTAAGAGAAAGAGTTTATAAATAAGACAACTAGAAAAAGTGAAGTGTGGAAATGTGTAACAGATTTCATCACTGCCCCTTAGGCTAGCGCAATGCAATTAGTGTGTGATTTTGTAAATGGCTAACATCCAGATTCATCATGGAAGCCCAGCAAGCGAGACAAAGAAATCATAAAAGAACACAACACCTGGGACCTAGAGCTATGGAGATGCTTAAAATATACCTTCTGCATTCTTTCACCGCTGCTACAGCTTTCTGAAAGTTGTAATAGACTTCCCGTCATACTCGTAACCTACGGCCAGCAGATTTATGACCTCATTTTATCCTCCAAAACAACCGTGGCAGGGCTTACGGCCAAGCTAATAAAATGGGGCACAACCCAATCCCAGCGCACATACGTGACTCTAATTGGTTAATCCCTAATTAATTTTCATGGCTGCTCGAAACCAAGAGCAGAGAGAATAGAAGCAGGAGTACAGGTCACCCTGACTCTTGCTGATATTGAGTCGCGCATCGATTTCCTGATGTTTCCCCGATTGACTGCTAAAACCTTGATTGACTCTTTTCAGGAGAGAGCGAGTGGGTGTGTATGAGGGTGCTACATGTGCATTCACCGGCTGGGTGGAACAAAGAGAGTTGACTGCAGGAGGAGGACTATAAAGGTCATTCACAAAGAAAGAGACTGATTAAAAAAGGGTTGAAAGAAGAAAAATATGTGGAAATTAATTTCATTTCATTTTCATGTTTTACAACCACTATAACCTGGTCAGGGTCACAGCGAATCTAGTTTCTACAGAATCTCTGGGAGTAATGCAGTAACAACCAGACATACTGTAGCCAATCATGTCTGTAAATAGACGTCCACCAGGCTCCACTTGGGATTCAAACCCTGGATCGTAGTGCTAGTGGGTTAGCGTAATTTACCACTGTGCCACCTGAGCACCCAGAGGGAATTAATATTTGATTTATTTAAAGGTTTAAATACGGCAGATGTTAAGCATAAGCCAACAAAGGCAAACAATCATGGCGTTGGCCGATATTTTTGGCATGTTTATGACCATCTGTGCAGAGGGTGAAAAATGGCGTAAGTATAAAAAGAAAAATAATAACCATTGAGTAGAAGTGCCAAGAAGGGTAATGTGCTGGACAACATCCATTTAAATAATCTTCTCTAATTAACTTTCAAAATCAAAGCCCTGACTTAGACCTCCATGTATTTATTTATTTATTTTTACTCTTTCAGCAAAGATGATGAAAGGTTTTGCATTCTTGCTCATGGAAAATTCAATAAATGATGTTGCTTGATGTAGTGGGTTTACTTCAAGTGAACTGGTGGTAGGAGTTTCTTCACCTGGGTTTGTTTCAGCAGGATCCACAACAACTGAATCGTAATCAGTCGTAGTCGCCGTCCCTAATCTAGTCATATTCAATTACCCTGATTGCTTCACGCTTCACCTATACCGATGCAACCCTACACTGCCGACTGAGGAGCTTCACAACTGACGCACGCCCCCTCCGTGTGTAGTACCAACTGCATCTTTCCACCTGCATTATTCCTCAACTCTGCGCAGGTGCCATCAATCAGCCAGCAGAGGTCGTAATTGCACCAGTTATGAGGAACCCAGTCCAGCTTTTCCCACCCTGTGAACAACAGGCAATCGTTGTTCATGTAGGCTCCCAGCCCAGACGGATGGCAGAGCCGAGATTTGATACGATGTATTCGAAATCCCAGCTCTGGTGTGCTAGCATATTTTACCACTGCACTTTTGAGGTGGACCAATCAAATGTGTCTCTATACGACATCACAACAGATCTCTCGTTTGCAAATAGCTTATCAATTTTCCTGTCCCTCAATAAAATGCAACAGGATCCCTCTCTAGGCTCCATGAGGCCCCCTAGTGGGCCGCAGCTGCCGGTTGAGAATTGCTGACTTACATAGTTCCTGAATAAGCAGTACTAATTTGCATGTGTAGTCTAATAGATTGTGTATAGTGAACATCTTGTATGTGATTAAGATGGCAAAAGACACAACAGAGGTAGACCAAATAAATTCAGGCTGCAGTATGTAACTGTTTTGGCAGTTTTGAGGCGTCTCATATATTTTCGCTAGCAAATAACTCTTTTTTGGCAAACCTCTCCTGCCTTATACCTTTATCTGAAGGAGGTAAGTAAGAAATAAACACATATTCCCATGTGTGCTGCATTGCCCCCCAGCCCCCAGATTTTCTCACTGCCCCCCAAGCACAATGCAAGCAAAGGCTATTTTTCTTTAAATTATCTCTGAACCAATCACAAACACGTTTTGCTGTTCAGCATAAAGTTGTTTCTTTGCTTATTTCTGATTGGCTCTTTGAGTCATATAAAAGAGGCAGACTGCTTCCAGCAGCTCAGTAGAGCAGACAGGTTCTGTCAGAGTGAATAGGAGAGGCGATTACATATCAGGGCAATTAAAAACACTTCTTCCAGTTTAATCTCACTTCCACATGGTAACGTTTGCTTAACGTGGTGATTCGTTGCTTTATATTACTTACTTTTAATATATTTTTTAACTATTTTATTAGCAGTTAGCTGTTAGTTAGTAGCAGCTAATCTGTTGGACTTTACTTGATACCTTTCTGTATGTTTGTGTGAATTTTGCATTTAATGAACATACATTGTAGGAAAACCTATAATACATCGTTTACTGATTTTTAAAAAATGAACCGAACTTGCGAACGACCCCCCCAAGCAAAGCAGTCCAGAACCGGGGCTGGGTGGTCCTAATGTTTTAGCTTACCAGTATTTAGTCTAAGACTTACAGCCAATCAAAAATTTTGTAACACTTTAATATTTAAGAAATGCAACATAGACTCATAGAAAAAGTAAACTCTAAAACTCTATCTTGCTATTTTTTAGCAAGAATTAAAAAAATTGGAAACAGTACACACATTCACACAGCCCTGATGCAAATTGCCCATCAGATTAGTATATGCTTCTGTATTCATTAAATCAACTTTACTGAAATGACCTTCACTAAAATAATTACATTCTATGCCCCAAAACAATCAATATGCATTAAGGCTGACATGCATTTATAAAAATAAATTAAGCTACACAAATCTGATTAAAGCATTTGATTGGATTTTAAATCAAATTATCCACTGTTCCATAAACTGCAACAGTCATATTCTCTCCACAACCTACATTATTCCTAGTTTTTAGATGTTGTATTGATTCTAGAAATTATATGACACTTGTTGCAAATTACTAGGACTGGCACCAATCCGATACTCTGTATCGGTCCGATATTTGCCGAAATCACTGGATCGGATATCATTTACATTACATTTAAGGCATTTAGCAGACGCTTTTATCCAAAGCAACTTACAGTATACAGTCCCTGACAGAAGTTCTGTCGCTTATCCATGTTGTGGAAACAAAAGCTTATAACCTGACTTTAAATTCATCCATTGGTTTAAGAAATGACTCATATGAAAGCTGAAACCCTCCCAAATGAGGTTTAATTTACGAAAATAAATTTGCTTCACTGCAGAAATATTGATCATTTAATGAACACAGAAAGGTCAGATTTTGGCAAGACAAAAGTTTTGTCGCCCACAGAAAGTAATGTGAAAATCAAACAAATAATTTACTTCAAATACAAAGATATGTTTCATAACATTGGTGAATGAAGTTGTGGTGCTATTAGAGCCATATTTAATATTTTGTGTGACTTCCATGAGCTTTAAGGACTGCATCCATGCGGTTCGACAATGATTCATACAATTTATTGATGAAGTCATCAGGAATAGCAAAGAATGCAGTCTTACATGCCTCCCAGAGTTCATCAAGATTCTTTGGTTTTGTCTTCCAAGCTTCCTCTTTCATCCTACCCTAAACATGCTCAATGATGTTCATGTCTGGTGACTGGGCTGGCCAGTCCTGGAGCACCTTGATCTTCTTCGCCTTGAGGAACTTTGATGTAGAGATGGATGTATGAGATGGAGCACCATCCTGCTGCAAAATTTGACCCCTTTTATGATTGGGAATGTAAGAGGTAGCTAATACTTCTTGATATTTTAGGCTATTGATATTGCCTTCCACCTTGCAAATGTTTCGCACACCCCCATACTGAATGTAACCCCAGACCATGATCTTTCCACCACCAAACTTAACAGTTTTCTGGGTGAATCTTGGATCCATACGGGCTCCAGTAGGTCTCCTGCAGTATTTGCGGCGGCTGTGGTGTAATTCAACTGAAGATTCATCTGAGAAATCCACCGTCTGCCACTTTTCCAGCGTCCATCCGTTTAGCAGGCTGTGGGCCTTGGCAAATGCCACACGGTTTTTTAATTGCCTTTTGTTTAGTGCTGGCTTCTGGGCACTGATTCGACCATGGAGGCCATTTCGAGACAGAATCCTACAAACTGTTCTAGTTGACACAGGGACTTGAGGTGACCAGGCCTGGTGGAGCTCTGCTGCAGTGGAAGAGGGGCTGGCTTTGGATTTTCTAACCAACAAACGTTCCTCCTTAGCAGTTGTCTTGCGGGGTCTGCCGGACCTGGGCTTGTCAAAAACATCTCCAGTCTCTTCAAATCTTTTTTTAATTCTTTGTACTTGCCGCTGAGACACATTAAAGGTGCCAGCCACCTCTGCAGTGGAGCTGGTCTTCAGCCTCTTGATAATCAAGGCTTTGGTCGCAGGGTGGATTTTTGGCATGTTGTCAGAGGTGAAGTTGCAGTTCAAGTGAAGGTCTGGGGTGCTGGGGTTCTTTTTATACACACCCACTAATTAACCGATCAATTAGTGAGCACAGGTGAGGCTGTAAACTAGGATTGGGTGCATTATATGACAAGGCGACAAAACTTTTGTCTTGCCAAAATCTGACCTTTCTGTGTTCATTAAATGATCAATATTTCTGCAGTGAAGCAAATTTATTTTCCTAAATTAAACCTCATTTGGGAGGGTTTCAGCTTTCATATGAGTCATTTCTAAAACCAATGGATGAATTTAAAGTCAGGTTATAAGCTTTTGTTTCCACAACAGGGATAAGCGACAGAACTTCTGTCAGGGACTGTACAGTCTAAGCAATTGAGGGTTAAGAGCCTTGCTCAAGTGCCCAACAGATGCAACCTGGCAGTGGTGGGGTTTGAACCGGTGACCTTCTGCTTACTAGTCCAGTACTTTAACCACTAGGCTACAACTGCCCTGATATCGGAAGGAAAAAAAAAAAGTGTAATCCGATCCGATACTGTTGCTTAATGTAAATAACACTTAATATGAATAAGGCCATTTAGAAATTAAAACGCACTGATCTACTTAAACTTTTAGCATTTAAAAAAATAATCTACTACTGCCACATCTAAAAAGACTTTTACGGCATGTCGTTCAAAGTGTCTACAGTTGAAAGATGTGGATGTCAATCAAACACAATGGACCAATTAGAATTGACGCAGTGTTTGGTTAAGAATTTTCGTTTAAGTTCTGTCACGTTTTTAGATGATTAAAAACCAAAGCACGCTTATTAAAAACCCTGCTCGATTTTGAAGAGGACATCTGTGGCTAAACGGGAAACGGTGTAGTTTGTTTTATTTCATAACACTAATGGGTTAAATTTCGTTGAGGATGGGATTGATCTCAGCGCGGGACAAGATATGTACATTTGTTTATAGTTTATTATTTAATTGTTTCTTTTTTATTGTTTATAAATAATATTTTTTATTATTTATTTTATAATTTTTTGCTGCCTCTTCAAGGTGTAGACTTAAGAATTGACAGATCTAGAATTTTATATTAAAATTATAGTTTATTTGTTAAATACAGATAAAGTTTACTAAATTTTATTTTAAATGTTTGTACGGTGCTGTTAAACAAGCCAAAAATGCTGCTAATAGTTCTGTGTGTAAAAGTAAAAATAAAAACAGCAGTTAAGCATAAGTGGATGTTGTAGGTTCTGTATTTATTCCTTTAGAATATTTGTTTCACAGTCTGGGCATTGTTATTTAGATAGCTAGTTTAACCATGGTGCACTGAGACATGTGTTATTACTGCTTAGTTGTTTGAGAGGAGAAATGACGGTTTTGGATTGGTATCGGTATCAGCAGATACTCAATTTGCAGTATCGGTATCGGTATGTGGTATCGAGCCAGCCCTACTAATTACATATTGAAAGTCTGGTTTACATTTATTTGATACACCGAACATTAGTGCACTTTTACAACAGCAGATTGAAAGAACTGAAACTGAAGACACCTTTACCTTCGGTAATAAAATTGCTTATTGAAAATGCATTTTCATCAAACAGTGCCTTGAAAAGCTTTTAGAAGGGGGAAAAAAACTTTGAATGAAGGTAAATAACAGTGCACCAGCAGCTTTTAATGTCAACACCCCGTTGTGCGAGTCCACCCAGATCAGTGCAGGAGCTTTTATCCAAATAAAGACTGGCTTACTCCCAGACTTAGACAATATTTTGTGTTTCTGTCTGAATACTGAATACACTTTCCTAAATGTATTGCAGTACAATACATAATGGGCAGCATGGGAAATATATTTATTATACTTTTAGAACACATTTAGAAAAAACACATCACCCTACTAGCACAGAAGCGACTCTACTTTTTAAGGACACTATGGAAAGCCAACCTGTCCAAGCAGCTACTGGTGTCCTCCTATTGCAGCACTGTGGAAAGCATACTCACCCATGGCATTCTGGTGTGGTATGCCAGCTGCTCTGAGGCTGACAAGAAGGCTCTTCAGAGCATCATCAAATCAGCTCAGAGAACCATCAACACTCAGCTGCCTTCACTAGAGAACATTAACAGAACCCGAAGCCTGCGCCGGGCCGCAAGGACTCATTAAGGACTCATTTCATCCTTGTTGCCCTCTGGTAGGCGCTATAGGAGTATCAAGGCCCGCACTTCCAGACTCCTGAAAAGCTTTTACCCCTCCGCTATAAAATACTAAACTCTCAAAACTTTGCATCCTAGAAAATAATGTGCAATTTATAGGGACTGTGCAATAACCTGCATGCAACAAAATGAAATGATGTAGCCTGACAACATTTGTTCTACAACCTATAGACAAAAAAGCACCACAGTAGTTAACAGGTAGCCCATTTTTACAAAAATCTCACCACACTATTTGGTGCTATGTGAAAAACAGCCGTCTTAAATGAGACACTGTCCCTAACTATGCATTTGCTCCATGGAATAATCATTGAGTGTATTAAGACTGTAGCTAATCACGCAGACTGAGCCTTGCATCGCCTACTAACTGCACTGAGCTCTAGGTTTTAATATTCAAGGTGAAATGCCGCAAACAATAAACTTCTTGTTTGCTAAAGGTTTGATACTAAAAAGAAAACCTGTAACAAACAAATATGATTATTAATGTATGACGTTCTTCCAAAATGCTGCAAATTCAAAGCATCAAGCATTTTATCAGGAATTTTCAACAGGAATTGGAACATTTAAAACAATACAATCTTCAACATCCACACATTCTCTGTAGTGTTATTTTCTCCACCATGTTAATTGGATAAATTCTATTGCTTATCAGATTACTGTATGCTCTTGTATTGTATTTATTTAATTAAGTTTCCTAATATTACCTTTAGCTAAAATAATTACATTTCATGCATTGAGTCTGGCCTGCATCTTTAAATTAATTTTAACTACACAAACCCTTTTAAAGCATTTGATTGGATTTTAAATCAATTTACCCACTGCTCCATGCTACAAGAAAACCAGTAACAAATAAATAAGTTTATATTATGTTCTTATATTATGTTCTTCTTTGTTATAATTCATTCGAATTACAGTAATCATATATTGTTGAAAATACACATAATCTACACTCACCAAGCACATTATCAGGAATGTATATGAATGTAAATGTATTAATGTTAGCCATTACTAACACTCTTTATATAGGGCAAGCTGTAGCCTAGTGGTTAAGGTACTGGACTAGTAATCAGAAGGTCACTTTTTCAAGCCCCACCACTGCCGGTTGCTGCTGTTGGGCCCTTAAGCAAGGCCCTTAACCCTCAATTGCTCAGACTGTATACTGTAACTGTAATGTAAGTCACTTTGGATAAAGGTTTCTGCTAAATGCTGTAAATGTAAATTATAAAGTTTATAAAGCTTCAAATAAAAGATTTCCAGTTTGTTCACTGACCAACTTAAATGTATTTTGTAAATATAAACACATTTTGAATCTGATGCCTGCAATACACCCAAAGATAGCTGGGGCGGAGATGTGTTTACCACGGTGTTGCATCACTTTACCAAATAATTGCACTTTTTTAATGGTTTAAGAACTGAGGATACTTATTGCTGTTTCACAACTGGAATATTTGCCTACTTATGCTTTCTGTAAGACTTTAGCTGCTTTAACAGTCTGTGGTTGATATCTTTTTTGATATTTTCCTCTTATGATGTGCCATAAATTTTTAAAAGAAGACATATCTGGACTGCAGACAGGCTATTCAAGTACATGCTGTCTGTGTCTATGAAGCCTCCCATTGCTTTCTGAATTAACCATGTACTCCCTTGATGACAGTATACGCCTCTGCTTCAATGGTACTATCATGCATATGGATGTCACCCATGCTCTGGGAGTGGCTTTTGCACCTTTCACTGCTAACAGTCTGGATGGTCCTTTTTGGTTTTGATACAAAGAATTTATCACTGTTTTCCCTCAAACCAAGCTGAAACAAGTACTCAAGTGTTTTTTGGTCCATCAGAGATTAGCTTGAGCAGAACTCTTCTTCTGCCTAAAATTGATGTCTGGCTTTTGTTTAGAGTTTAAAGTTGCGTTTCTTGATGCAGTGTTGGAATGTGTTGATTATATTTATTACAGTAGCATGACAGTAATATGTCAATGATGTCTGTGGGCACGAACGTCAAAGCACGTTTAACAGTGGTTTCCAGCCTTGACCCACACAGAAAAATATTTGTCCAGATTGCCTGCTTCTTTCTATCTATCCATCCATCCATCCTACAGATAGATATATAGATAGACAGACAGAGAGTTAGGTAGATAAATAGATAGATAGACAGACAGATAGATAGACAGACAGATAGATACAGATAAACAGACAGACAGACAGACAGATAGATAGATAGATATAAATATAGATAGATAAATAGATAGACAGATAGATATAGATAGATAGATAGATAGATAGATAGATAGATAGATAGATAGATAGATGGATGGATGGATGGATGGATGGATGGATGGATGGATGGATGGATGGATGGATGGATGGATGGATGGATGGATGGATATAAATATAGATAGATAGGTAGATGGATGGATGGATGGATAGATAGAAATATAGATAGATAGGTAGGTAGATAGATAGATAGATAGATAGATAGATAGATAGATAGATAGATGGATGGATGGATGGATGGATGGATGGATGGATGGATGGATAGGTGGGTGGATGGATGGATAGGTGGGTGGGTGGATGGATAGGTGGGTGGGTGGGTGGATGGATAGGTGGGTGGGTGGGTGGATGGATGGATGGATGGATGGAGGATGGATGATGGATGGATGGATGGGTGGATGGGTGGGGCTGGGTGGATGGGTGGGGCAGGGTGGATGGGTGGGTTGGTGGGTGGATGGATGGATGGATGGATGGATAGACAGACAGACAGTTAGATAGATAGATAGATAGATAGATAGATAGATAGATAGATAGATAGATAGATAGATAGACAGACAGATAGACAGACAGATAGATAGATAGACAGACAGATAGATATAGATAGATAGATAGATAGACATATAGATAGATATATAGATAGACAGACAGACAGATGCGCTATAGTCAGTAATCTTATACCTACAAAGTTCACCTAGATAGATAGATAGATAGATAGATAGATAGATAGATAGATAGATAGATAGATAGATAGATAGATAGATAGACGGACGGACGGACAGACAGTTAGACAGATAGATAGATAGATAGATAGATAGATAGATAGATAGATAGATAGATAGATAGATAGATAGATAGATAGATAGATACAGATAAACAGACAGATAGACAGACAGATAGATAGATAGATAGATAGATAGATAGATAGATAGATAGATAGATAGATAGATAGATAGATAGACAGACAGACAGACAGACAGACAGACAGACAGACAGACAGCTAGATAGATAGATAGATAGATAGATAGATAGATAGATAGATAGATAGATAGATAGATAGATAGATAGATAGACAGACAGACAGATGCGCTATAGTCAGTAATCTTATACCTACAAAGTTCACCTGGATGTAGGTTTTGCTTACAAAATCATTGTGTGTATAGATGTACATGATAAAGTGCTAGGAAGATTGACAATAAAAAAAGTAAGCCAAATATGCACATTGGCCACAGTCTCAAAAGTTTGGACAGTTTGTCAAACGAGGAAGAACTGCTTTAGAAAACCTAATTAGTGGTCACAAGTTAAATCTCATTAACCGAGATAAACTGCACTTTACTGAATAAGTGCTAAACAACACAGTCATCTCTTACCATATTTCCTACATACGGCTGAATTTGTGTTTGAGGAAATTATGTTTGTACTCATAGAGTCTGTGGCTGTAAACATAGTTAAGTGAGGAATCCATAATGATACATGCAGCCATCTGGTGGCAATGCTTATGTTGAATGTTGCTTTGAATATTCAAATAAAATGCAACAAAATGTAATTAAATTTTACCAGACCTGGTACCCAGTACCCTTCAAGCAATACATATTAGGATGACAATGCGACCTTACATGCCAAAATTATTAAGATTATTTTAAAACCTTTATGAAGTTAAGCACCTTTAATGAGTTTACCAATCTCTAGATCATAATTTTTATTACGAACCTTTATGGTCATTTTTGGATTTCAGGCTGTGAAATAGATCTATACCCCGCTGATTCCTAAAAATTAACAACTTATCACTATACCATTTAGGATCTAAAGCAGAAGAAGGCGTAAGTGACATTAGATCCGAATGCACAATGCAAAAAAAAAAAAATTTAAATAAAAAAAAAAAATAAAAATAAATAAATAAATAAATAACAATGAAAATAATAATAATAATAATAAAAAAAAGAAAAATAATAATAAATAAATAAACATAAAATAAAATAATAATAATAAATAAATAAAAATATTAATAAAATGGGCCGCTCAGGTGGCGCAGCGGTAAAACACGCTAGCACACCAGAGCTGGGATTTCGAATACATCAGATCGAATGAACAACGATTGGCTGTTGTTCACAGTGGGGGTTAAGCTGGACCAGGGTTCCTCATAACTGGTGCAGTTACGACCTCTACTGGCTGATTGATGGCGCCTGTGCAGAGTTGGGCAATAATGCTGATCAGGGTGTGGCTCTCCGTGCACAAGGCTGATCCGCATATGAACTCGCCTCGTGCAGGTGAAAGGAGGCAGTCGGTACTGCACACGTGTCGGAGGGGGCGTGTGTCAGTTGTGAAGCTCCTCAATCAGCAGTGGAGGGTTGTATCGGTAGAGGTGGATATGACTATATTAGGGGAAAAAAAGATTCTCTAAAACTGAGGGTATATAATTCTGGAACAATAGCTATTAGATATAAATTCCTTAATTTTACTATCTAAAATGGTCATGGTTACCAATCAGCTAGGATTTTAGAACCGGCCAGTCTGTGTAAAACGGCCGGTAAACGTCTGATTGTCATGCTGATGCTGTCTGGTCTGGCAATATTGTGGTGGCAGTGCAGCCTGTTGAAGTGCAGTGGAGGCAAGATTGGAAGAATGAGCCAGAACAAGTGCAGAGTGCAGCAGTGGATCCTCATGGGTAATGGCTGTAATAGAGCTGGTGTCAGTGATTGGCAGAGGTTGGGCTGAGTGAGAGAGATGTGCTAAGCGCACCTTGAAATCAGAGCTTGCCATCTCCCCTCCTCGGCTCTCTGCTTTCATTCCGCCTCCTGTCAGTTTCTTCTCTCATTCTCTCTCTTGGTGTGCTATCCTTTCTTTCTTTATATCTTCTTTTCTTAATCTCTGTGTGTCAATCTTGTATCATACTGCCCTTTCTTGTTAGCCTATTCTATTATGCAATCCTCTTTTCCTTCTGCGATATCTCTTTCCCTGTTACCCACCTGCCAATTCCTCTTCTACTATCCGGATGAAATCATTAGCATGTCCTTTTCTCTACCTATATCCTGACATTTCTGTGGATTACAAAACAAGGGCGAGGTTTGTTTGGAGATGTGTTTACCAAGCCTGGGGGATGAACCATGTTAAGCCCAACACATGGATGATTTATACACTCTCTATATACACAGATCAGCCATAACATTAAAACCACCTCCTTGTTTCTACACTCACTGTTCATTTTATCAGCTCCACTTACCATATAGAAGCACTTTGTAGTTCTACAATTACTGACTGTAGTCCATCTGTTTCTCTACATGCTTTTTTAGCCTGCTTTCACCCTGTTCTTCAGTGGTCAGGATCCCCACAGGACCACCACAGAACAGGTAATATTTAGGTGGTGGATCATTCTCAGCACTGCAGAGACAATGACATGGTGGTGGTGTGTTAGTGTGTGTTGTGCTGATATGAGTGGATCAGACACAGCAGCGCTACTGGAGTTTTTAAATACCGTGTCCACTCACTGTCCACTCTATTAGACACTCTTACCTAGTTGGTCCACCTTGTAGATGTGTAGTTGGTCATCTTCTAGACCTTCATCAGTGGTCACAGGACGCTGCCCACAGGGCGCTGTTGGCTGGATATATTTTTGGTTGGTGGACTATTCTCAGTCCAGCAGTGACATTGAAGTGTTTAAAAACTTCATCAGCGCTGCTGTGTCTGATCCACTCATACCAGCACAACACGCACTAACACACCACCACCATGTCAGTGTCACTGCAGTGCTGAGAATGACCCACCACCTAAATAATACCAACTCTGTAGTGGTCCTGACCATTGAAGAACAGGGTGAAAACAGGCTTTAAAAAGTATGTAGATAAACAGATGGACTACGGTCAGTAATTGTACAACTACAAAGTGCTTCTATATGGTAAGTGGAGCTGATAAAATAGACAGTGAGAAACAAAGAGGTGGTTTTAATGTTATGGCTGATCAGTGTATTTAGTAGTGTCATTTCTATTAAACTGACAAAGCCAGCTGTAGTTCTTTAATCAGTAGTTCTATTAGTGTCTGTTATGTGTACTGCTCTGCTTCACATGAATTAAATCAAACTCTTGTATTAAGTAGTCCATAAAATTGTGCACGTTGGCATTAAGACTGTCAAATAGCGGTTTGGAAAAGGTGCGACTTATCCAAAACACCCGAGGGTGTTTCAGACAAAATGTATTGTAATTTCAGTCTAGCAGCACTGTAATAGCATTTGTCATAACTACAAAGCAGTGTTTTACCTCAAATGTCACAGTTAGAGGAATATAAAAGCCACACACAATTGAAAATGTCATAACAGTTTTAAAATACATGAGCTTATTTTTACTGTAATTATTTTGAAAAAAAATCAACTAGTATTAGCTAAAAGTTGTTTTTCTTAAGATTGGTTCATAGCGATCTGTTATGTTAGCCCACCACCACCAAGATGCCGGTTTGAATCTCAGCGGCCCTTTCAGTCAGCCTGACATCTACACAGACATTATTGGCAATGTCTAAGGGCAGGTGGTCAAAGTTCAGCGATGGATTAATGCCCTGTCCCAGTATTGCTCTCACTGTTCTCACATGCCACAATTCTGACTGTCTTTAGGCTCAGTTTGACCCTAACTGACAAACATACAAACAAATGACTTGTAATGACCAGATTTAATGGATTTTGTACATTTGTACATATTTTACTGTAATGCCTACAACAAAAGTTTGGACAGGGGCAACATAAATGTGCAAAGTTTATAGAATTTTAAGGTGTAAATTTACAGCATTTTAAAACATTACACAATCAGAATGTGAATTGGTGACAGGTGAAAATATCATGATTTGGTTTAACACAAGGGTGCAAGCAAAGATAAGTTGTGGCTCATCACTTTATGCCAAACTTTGTAAAAAAAAATTGTCTATCCAGTTACAAAAAAACAAAAACAAAAATTGCAAAATGGGTCACAAAATCAGCATTTATTGTGGGAGATGCAGTTTATGTACAATTTTAGAGTGTATTCTAAGACAATCATATGTCTTAAGCTCTTGCGGATCATATAAAATGATGTGGCGGGCTGGATTTGGCCAGCGGGCCTTGAGTTTGACACGTGCTATAAAGCATCATTTTTGCCACGTTTGGCAGCAATGCTAAACTGACATGCTGGATCTAAGGTTTTGCATAAAAAAAAACATATACCATTTTCTCCTCATAAAAGAATTTGTAATTGAGCATTCTAGAAGAACAAACTCTATGATTGTGCTACAGGAAAATAAGGTAATTTTAATATACAGTATGTATAAAACTCAGTATAGTCTATAGGGCAGTTGTAGCCTAGTGGTTAAGAAACTGGACTAGTAATTGAAAGATCATTGGTTGAAGCCCCACCACTGCCAGGTTGCCACTGTTGGACCCTTAAGCAGGGCACTTAACCCTCAATTGCTCAGGTTGTATACTGTCACAGTACTGTAAGTCGCTGTGAATAAAAGTGTCTGCTAAATGCTCGAAAATGTAAATGTATAAGCCACACAAAAAAAATTTAAATAAACTGATAAGCCATAACATTAAAACTACCTCCTTGTTTCTACACTCACTGTCCATTTTATCAGCTCCACTTACCATACAGAAGCACTTTGTAGTTCTACAATAACTGACTGTAGTCTATCTGTTACTTTGTATGCTTTTTTACCCTACTTTCACCCTGTTCTTCAATGGTCAGGACCCCCACAGAGCAGGTATTATTTAGGTGGTGGATCACTCTCAGCACTGCAGTGACACTGACATGGTGGTGGTGTGCTAGTGTGTGTTGTGCTGGTATGAGTGGATAAGACACAGCAGCACTGATAGAGTTTTTAAACACCTCACTGTCACTGCTGGACTGAGAATAGTCCACCAACCAAATATATTCAGCCATCAGTACCCCGTGGGCAGCGTCCTGTGACCACTGATGAAGGTCTAGAAGTTGACCAACTCAAACACCAGCAATAGATGAGCGATCATCTCTGACTTTACATCTACAAGGTGGACCAACTGGGTAGGAGTGTCTAATAGAGTGGACCGTGAGTGGACACGGTATTTAAAAACTCCAGCAGCGCTGCTGTGTCTGATCCACTCATACCAGCACAACACACACTAACACACCACCACCATGTCAGTGTCACTGCAGTGCTGAGAATGATACACCACTCAAATAATACCTGCTCTGTGGTGGTCCTGACTATTGAAGAACGGTGATAGCAGGCTAAAAAAGTATGTAGAGAAACAGATGGACTACAGTCAGTAATTGTAGAACTACAAAGTGCTTCTATATGGTAAGTGGAGCTGATAAAATGGACAGTAAGTGTAGAAACAAGGAGGTGCTCATAATGTTATGCCTGATCGGTGTATAGCACCAGGACAGAGCAGGTTTAGATTAGAAAACCTTTTTACTTGTAACGTTGGATGTATGATTTGCATGCTAGTCACACAACACATAGCTTATTGGTTTGTCTTTTACGGATTGCATTTCCAAATGAGTCAGTTGGGTGTCGTCCCCCTCGAGATGATATCTGAGCCATTACTGATTAAACAGACCTCCCTTTCCCCACTGATACTTAGTACATCTGACTAATGTGTGCATAAATAACAGTTTCTAACATATCTGATCAAATGCTAGCACACAGTGGAGTAGACAAGCAACTAATGAATCAGGATAAGAGAAAATGCGAGCGCATTACTATGCAGCATGTGTGCAGACATGTAAAACAAGCATTCACCCTGTGCTATTTCCTCTGCAGCATTTGCAGTGATGGAGAAGGGCATTCAAATGAATAAGTTAATAATTAGATAAGAGAAAGTGTTGGGGACTTTCTGTTGTGTTTGGCACCCATCTAAATCCCTTCCATGCCAACATGAAGATCTGCGTCCTGTGACTAATGTGAGCCTCTTTGATGATTAATAGGATGTGTTATTAGACCGAGAGGCTGTGGTTTGCCCGGGGGTGCAAACCGAGCCCAACATCTAAATGTGTCTGACTGGTTTAGACTAAATACTGGGGGGACAGAGGGGTTAGAGGCAAAATAAAGTTTAGTAATGCAGTGAATTAAGTCATGTACTAGAGTTTGTCTGGGAGGAAACCACAGTTTGCAGGACAGCATTAAGAATCAGCTTATGTCTGGGTTGTCTATATAAATCATTGAAAGAACAATGGGCTTACGTATTGGATCATCACATGCCAGTAGACAAACTGCCTATGATGTATGTAATCTACTAATAAGCATATATATCTGGAGAACCTTTAAGGCCATTTTTCTCATGATTGGAACATATTTATATCAGGCTATTTGCATACACCGATCAGGCACAAAACAGCCCTGACCCATCGAGTCCACTAGACCCCTGAAGGTGTGCTGTAATATCTGGCACCAAGATGTTAGCGGAAGATCCTTTAACTCCTGTAAGTTGAGAGGTGGGGCCTCCATGGATTCGGACTTTGGTTCAGTTCTGATGCTCACATGCCCATTGTTCGGCGCTTTTGGCGGTGGACAGGGGTCAGCATGGGCACTCTGACTGGTCTGCGGCTATGCAGCCCCATACACAACAAACTGTGATGCACTGTGTATTCTGACACCTTTCTATCAGAACCAGCATTAACTTCTTCAGCAATTTGAGCTACAGTATCTCGTCTGTTGGATTGGACCACACGGGCCAGCCTTCGCTCCCCACGTACATCAGTGAGCCTTGGCTGCCCATGACCCTGTCACTGGTTTACCACTGTTTCTTCCTTGGACCACTTTTGATCGATACCGACCACTGCAGACCGGGAACACCCCACAGGAGCTGCAGTTTTGAAGATGCTTTGACCCAGTCATCTAGCCAAGACAATCTGGCCCTGGTCAAACTCACTTATATCCTCACGCTTGCCCATTTTTCCTGCTTCTAACACATCAACTTTGAGGAGAAAATGTTCACTTGCTGTCTAATATATCCCACCCACTAACAGGTGCCGTGATGAAGAGATAATCAGTGTTATTCACTTCACCTGTCAGTGGTCATAATGTTACGCCTGGTTGATGTACATTGCCCATCAAGAAAAGATTATTGCTGATGTCTGATGTATATATTTTAAGAAACTTATATTCTTTTTAATATGTTACATTTAAATGTAAAACAAATCATTTTGGATGCCAGGACAAAAACAAAAATAAAGGCTTGTCTGTACACCTAAGCTGCCCTGCAGAACCCACCATCCCCTTTATGATAGCTACCGGTCTCGCAGGGTGAAGACTATTTCATGTTTATGCAAGGCAGACCACAACCTTTATTAAACTGCTGCTCATGCAACGTCCAAGGGCGGTAGAACAACCTTTGAGAAGAGCCCTCACTGCATTGTTCTGTACACACTGCCTAGTGGTGCAGAGGGCCTGTTATGTTTTCTTGGCATTTTGCCATCGGCATCCATCGCACCACTTAGAATTTAGAATTTTTACTCGCAATCCCTCATTTTCTAGTTGTATTATTTCTCTGTAGCTTCCCTGCCAGCTTCTGTTCAATTCTTGATGAATCCATTAGTGTGTCTTTTTTTCTGCAAGGTAACATTCACTGATTAGAATTCAGAAGAACAGTGAACGACGTCAAGTAATTCAGCACTGATGAGCTCGCTGTGACCCTTAAGTGTTGTGTAGAGGATGTTAACCAAGCCTGATGATGATTCATGTTAATCGCAACACATGGCTAATTAATATCATACTAGAATTTCATTGTTAAGGAGCTTTTTCAATTCAAGTAAATAAGCCATATTTTCTTTCTTATTGTTACCCACAGTGTTTTCATTGACTTTTAAATAGACCTATCTAGCTTCAAACCTGACCATAAGTTTGTTTATATATATATATATATATATATATATATATATATATATATATATATATATATATATATATACAGTATATATATATATATATATATATATATATATACATACATATATATATATATATATATATATATATATATATATATATATATACATACACACTGATGATGCATAACATTATGACCACTGACAGGTGAAGTGAATAACACTTATATATATATGTGTAGTTCTCCACCAATCCCAATCTAATCACCCAATCGTGATTTGTCTCCACTGTCGCAGACCTCAACTCCTTGCCAAAGAGAACCGCAACAGTCACACGCCCCCTCCAGCACGTGTGCAGTATCTAGCCATCTTTTTACTTACACTGTGCACCATCAATCAGCCAGCAGCAGCCACAGTTGCAGCAGTTATGAGGAAACCCTGTTCAGCCATTGTCCTGCCCCTTACAAATATAGGCCATAAACAGCCAATCATGTATCTGTTTAGCCCCTGGCTGGCTGATAGCAAAGCTGAGATTTTCAAAAGCTTGAGATCTCAGCACTGGTGAGCGAGTGTATTTTAGCAATCCATTGTTTTTCTTTTAATGCATAAAACACTTGTTTAAGGAAGTTTATGCCTAAAAAATAACAAAGTGGCTTTAGTTAATTCTCTACATCCTTCCACATGATTTAATACATCAAAATGAAAAGTATAAAAATTCAAATCACATCCATACCCAAGCCAGCCTAAGTGCTTACATTGACGCTACTTTCAACAACATTGAATCTAATTAATCAAATTCCATTATTATATTAGTATTACATACACAAATGTATATTACATTAGTATATTAATAAATAGTACAGCATTTAATGTGTTGCTGGTACTTTTACACACTATGTAGCATAGAGTACACATAGCCTTTTAGCTATACTCATTGCAAATACACAGTCCAAAATACACTTTCAGCTATGCAAGATCAACATCACACATATTTCCATTTCAAAGTATGGCAGGGCGCAATATATAATGCAACACAACACAAGCTGTATTCTAGACGTTGCAGCAAAGGCTTCTACAGCACCTGTATATCTTCTTCTGAGCTCAGCATGTCGGTGTGTTCATGTGCAGTTTGTCATATCAGAATATTACCTAGCCAGTTAAAAATTATGTCAGTTTTGGACTGATTTGTTGGTACGTCTGTTACACTTTATTGATCTTGCTGTGTCATTTTTATTCACAGTCTTGCAAGAACCTATAAGCTATCAAAATTTATTAGCACTGATATGATATAGTGACAATGCAATTCTAAACAATTCGTGTAATAGCATCAACTGTTTAAAATATACAATAATAACTTTAATGAATAGTTAATATGTGCAAATGTTATAAGGCTTGCATTTGCACACATTTGCACAAGATGCTAACACAGCAGTCCTGGTAATTTTAGCAATATATAAAATCACAAAAGAGACAACATTTCCATAATTACATTATTACTGATTCATTTTATACTACCCAAACATTTTAAATTGTACCCTGCAGCTGAGGAGGCAGCTTGCTAAGATACGCCAATAAGCTAATAGCATTGATTGTAGAGCTCGATTTGCATTTTTAGTGCTTCATTTAATACAAGCCAAACATGCCAGATACTGTTTATATCTTCCGAGTTACACGGTGAGGTCCATAGTTTTCCAGCATAGTGAGTCACATGACATTTGCAGCATGGGTCAGTGGTTTAAAAGTATTGTGGCGCCGGCGAGCAGGAAGGCGAGCGTCGGGGCCGCGAGTGAGCTGCCTTTGGCAGTTCATTCAGTGGTTTAGGGACAGACACCCATTCATACACACATACATTCATACAACAGACAAACATTTAAGCTACTTACCCAACCCTCACCGCAGCCACCCCACCCCCACCCCACCCCCAACAACGGGATACACGGCTACGGTGAGCTTAGACACCACTGCCGCAAGGCTTTCTGGGTAAAGCCTGTGCCGGGCCCCCAGAGCGACGCTACACTGCCCCCTCCCTAATGGTCAACCGTCCCGGTGACCCACTCACCAGCGTCCACTGGGTGGCTCCATGTCCGGACCGCACCCCATTACACTGCCGAGCCGCTCTTCCACCCATTGCTGGACCGGGCACCCTGCCCCTACAGCCACCTGGGCTAGCGCACTCGGACAGACCGGGCATATTGGCCCACCGAACCACCAGAGCCACCCAAACACTACAATCCTACTTCTGACACCAATGTGGCGCCGGCGAGCAGGAAGGCGAGCGTCTGGGCCACGAGTGAACTGCCTTTGGCAGTTCATTCAGTGGTTTAGGGACAGACACCCATTCATACACACATACATTCATACAACAGACAAACATTTAAGCTACTTACCCAACCCTCACCGCAGCCACCCCACTCCCAACAACGGGATACACGGCTACGGTGAGCTTAGACACCACTGCCGCAAGGCTTTCTGGGTAAAGCCTGTGCCGGGCCCCCAGAGCGACGCTACAGTATTGACCTCTGAAAAAGGTGGCTATGAACATAAAGATAAAGCACTGCCCATGAACACTAAGCAATGGACAGAAGCAGCTCCCACTGAAGTGAACTGATACTAATGCTAACCACATTAGATCTGATTTTACACATTAAGGCTCCTATTGCATAAAAAGCTATCAGAACTAGCTTGTTGCCTTTAAAATATGTAAAGCCAGTCACCCCCCATTATTAGCCAGCTAACTGCTTTTGAACACTACAGTGCTACTCTTGAACCCTAATATATATATATATATATATATATATATATACACACACACTGATCAGCCATAACATTAAAACCACCTCCTTGTTTCTACACTCACTGTCCATTTTATCAGCTCCACTTACCATATAGAAGCACTTTGTAGTTCTACAATTACTGACTGTAGTCCATCTATTTCTCTACATACTTTGTTAGCCGCCTTTCACCCTGTTCTTCAATGGTCAGGACTCTCCCAGGACCACTACAGAGCAGGTATTATTTAGGTGGTGGGTCATTCTTAGCACTGCAGGGACACTGACATGGTGGTGGTGTGTTAGTGTGTGTTGTGCTGGTATGAGTGGATTAGACACAGTAGTGCTGATGAAGTTTTTAAACACCTCACTGTCACTGCTGGACTGAGAATAGTCCACCAACCAAAAATATCCAGCCAACAGCGCCACGTGGGCAGCGTCCTGTGACCACTGATGAAGGTCTAGAAGATGACCAACTCAAACAGCAGCAATAGATGAGCGATCATCTTTGACGTTACATTTGCAAGGTGAACCAACTAGGTACGAGTGTCTAATAGAGTGGACAGTGAGTGGACACAATATTTAAAAACTCCAGCAGCGCTGCTGTGTCTGATCCACACAAAATTCATCACCTCACAAGTTTAATGTCAAACACAGTCATGGACAATTTTGTATCTCCATTTCACCTCTCTTGTATGTCTTTAGACTGTGGGAGGAAACCGGAGATCCAGGAGGAAACCCACTCAGACATGGGTTGCCTTTAAAATATGTAACTGGAAACACATAACTGCTTTTGAACACTACTCTTGAACTCTGATGTATTGTTTTAAAATCCATCTTGGTAAACTTGCTCAGTTGAACCACATAAATGACCACATAAGTCCAAACATAACCTTCCTTCTAAAAGGTTTACATCCCTATGAAAGTTTGGTACAAAGTCATGCAGGCATGGGAAACACTCTAACATCTTTTGAATTGCCAAACAGATAAACAGCTCTATTGAGAGCACCATAAGTTCAGGTCTTCACTTGCTGGAGACAGAATCTAAGCATCACTGCTAAAGTACACCGCAGCGACAGATCACAATGAATAATTCAGACTGAGGATTGGCTCAGTTGACCGATGGGTCTGAGGTTTGTCCTCTTGGCTGAGCACCAGCTCTTGAACTTGTGCTATGTTGTTGTAAGTATGCCGCTTTGCATTCGTCTTTGGTAGTTACCAGTTTCACAGATCTTATGCAGCATTTTTTAAGTCCTTCTTTTTATATCAGTTTTTGTCTAGAAATTCAACAAGACTTACTTAGTAATCTCATACAGTTATAACCTTTAAGCAGATAGAAATTAATTAAAATTCCGTCCACAGTGGTTAAAACCATTTTATCTTCTGTTAAAATATCATCGTCTGCTGCTGGTGAGCAGAAACACAAATGGTTGTCATGGTAACCAATATTTTAAGTAGAATGATCTCCTTGTTGTGTCCAATGGTAAAACTGATAATTAGTAAGAAAGAGAAATCACATTTAGTCCACATGTAGCCCATTTGTTTAGGGATTAAAAGCAGTTAACTTATTTATATGACATGAGGGCGGTCGGGGTCCTTTTTGTGTGGAGTTTGCATGTTCTCCCCGTGTCTGCATGGGTTTCCTCCGGGACCTCCGGTTTCCTCTCACAGTCCAAAAACATGCAGTTAGGTTAATTAGAGACACCGAATTGCCATATAGGTGAATTGGTGTGTGTATGTGTCTGCCCTGCGATGGACTGGCGCCCCGTCCAGGGTGTTACTGTGTGCCTTGTGCCCATTTACAGCGGCTTCCCTTGTTCAGGCCAGTTTTGGCTGTAGAACACCTTGGTAGCATTGCTACACTTTGCAGTGGTTAGATTGTTTACTAGACTGCTGCGCCTCAAATGTTTGATGGGGTTTAGGTTAGGTTAAGTGATCGTGAAGGACAGTCTGTAATAGTCAGCACTCCTTGTTTTTCTTTGGTCTTCATGCAGGTATTGCGAAGCTTTAATGTTTTCAATGACAAACATTGTTTTAACAATAAAAGCATTTCCACTGGCCTAGGACTTTTGCTGTCCTGCTTTTTTGGACGTGTAATACTTGGTAGTAGTAGTTTTATAATACAGATGTTAAGTACAATGTAACTTGATTGACAATTCCACTTTTTAGATGCTATCGGTGTTCAGAGAAATTATTTATGGCTTGTGTTCAAATTCCATCAGATAACTACTGCCAGCATAGCAAGGCCCTCATCCAAATGACTGCAGCAGTACAGTTTATCTAGCTGAAAGTTGGACAAATGCATCAGCTAAATGACTAAATGTTTGGTTGGTGCAGAATCTGCAGTAGATCCTACTGCAGATTATATACTGTGATTTGTACTGTGTGTTTAGTACTGTGATAAGGTCATTACAAATGACTCAATAATGTTAATTATACAGTGGTGCCTTTAAACTCAACGTCAGTTGGTTCTGTGAGTGGCGTTGAGTTTCAAGGTATTTTTTCTCATAAGGATGTAAGGGCAAACGTGTTAATGCGTTTCGTGGTCCTGTGGGACTGCAACTATTTTAGGCTTATGTAAAATAATGAAGTTGTTTTTGACGCTTAAACACTGAAAATACCACAAATATAATTTAAAAGACACTGAAATACAATTAAAAACAGTTAAAAATCTATAAAAAATACAATAAAACCTGCACTTTACCTTTACTTTTAAGCTGGCTGTGCCAGTGCACGAAGCTTAACGTGACTTATTGTACTACAACAAGCAAGGAATTTTAATTAGTGGAGAGAATTTATGAGCAGTAATAATTAAGAGAGGTTTAGTGTTTCTGTGTCATTCTTTTAATACATTAAGTCATGTTAAGCTTTTTTTTTTAACAATAATCATTTTAGACTCTTGAAAAAAGCTGATTCTTACAATTTCTCAGAACCCCGAGCTCTAACGCAAGTTTAAAAGTGAAACAGCAGAAAAAATCAGATAAACACAGATACATGTGGAGCTTTCAGTGGATTTGATGGTTATTCCACACAAATGCAGATTCGTCTCGTATGCGCACTTTGAAGCCGAGCGCTGAACAAAACGGCTGTTCATTGTTAATTTGAAATTAAATAAATAAATAAGAAGAAGAAAAGTTGAACACATTGAGTTTAAGGTAAACGTTGAGTTTAAGGGTACAAATTTGCTGAGTTTCAAAGATTTTGAGTTTAGGCGACGTTGAGTTACAAGGTACCACTGTATTTTTAAATAATAATTTATATGGTCCTTAGGTGGGGGCTGTGATGATATGTACACCATATGTATAAGTATGTGGACACCCCTTCTAATACTACCTTTAAAGCTAAAGCAGTCAGTCATACCGTTACAACCAGTTCTCAGTTCTTTGCAGATGTTTTTGTGCATTTTATGTGCCTTGAACATCCTTGAACATCCTGTCAAACCATTTTTTTTCATTAGCTTCACTTTTTTACACAAGGGCACAGTCATGCTGGAAATAAAAAGGGACTGGTCCCTCAAATTTGGAAGCATATCTTTAAATGGTGTCTTATTTAATTATATACACCTGTTAGCAATTGGTGTAGCTAAAACACTCAAGGCTTATTTTCGTATAGTGTATTATGCAGTCTTTACTGCCTTGTAAATATTTTGGGCTTAAATATTTGGGCTGTGGATGTTTGTTTTGCCTTTTATGTGTTAATTTGTTCCTGTTTTTTTGGCCACTTAATTCATGTGCAATTGCCCCCTGTTTTATTATTAATAATAATAATAATACATTTTATTTGTAATGCACTTTACATTTGGACACAAATCTCAAAGTGCTACATAGTAAAAAGCATAGTAAAAAACTTTAAAACCATCAATTAATTAGGAATGGTAAGTTCTTCTAAAAAGAAAAGTTTTAAGTCCCTTTTTAAAGCTGTCTATTTTCTGAGGAGCTCTCAACTGGTCAGGTAGAGCATTCCACAAGCGAGGTGCGGCAGAAGAAAAGGCCCTATCACCCATGGTGCTGAGCTTAGTTCTGGGGAGGAGGAAGCGGTTTGAATTTACAGAACGAAGAGATCGTGATGAGGTTTGCGGGGTGAGAAGTTCTTTCAGGTATGAAGGAGCATTGCCATGTATGCACTGGTAGGCAAGGAGGGAGACCTTGTATTCAATTCTGACAGAGACAGGAAGCCAGTGAAGTGATTGAAGAACAGGTGTAATGTGTTCATGTTTCCGTACTCTCATCAGGATTCGAGCAGCACTGTTCTGAATGTACTGTAGTCTCTGAAGGCTCTTGTTCGGGATCCCAATAAAAAGTGCATTGCAATAATCCAGTCTTACAGATTATTGGCTGTTAGTGACAGTATTTTACTGTGATAAGATAACCGGTATGTGATAAGATACCGGTTACACTTCTGTTTGCACTATTCAACCACGTGTATATGTCCATATTGTTTTACCATGTAAATACTCATGTTTCTTTTCATTTTAGCTTATTGTGCTGTACTGAGTTGTATATTTTTTGTACTTTTTATACAGTATATTTTAATTTTTTTTATCTTATTTTTTATTTTAATATTGCTGCTGGTCTCACTGTAAAGCTACTAAACAAAGTTTCACTGCATAACTACAAAGACAATAAAGTCTTATCTTATTTAAATATATTGCACTGGTTCTTTTTCATTCTTGCATGTGCTGACCTTTACTAGCAAGGAGTGAACCGTCCCATTACAGGGCAGTTAGTCTTTCCCTACAGTCTTATATTATTATATGAGCAGCATATCAAAAACAGGCAGTGGTTGTATTCATGCATACAGCAGTATATTTACAAAAAAGTGCCACATAAAAGTTGGCAGAAGCAATTTGACTCGTTTTTGCACCTCATGCCCTGAATGTGACACTGGCTTTTATTTTACTACCTAGTTTACACCAAGCTTCAGAGTTATGCTCAGGTTTAATGAATATGAATATTTACAGTATCACCCATTATTCATTATTGTTTAGCTGTCTCTATAAAAGCATGTAGCTCAAATTAGCCATGGTTTAACATGAACCCCTACTGTCACGAATCCAGCCTCTTTGAGCTCCTGGAGCCATGTTTACATGCCACGCTTCTCTCTCCAGAGCACATGCTGAAGCCAACGTTCCTCATTATGATTGGTCCACTGCTGCTAATTACCCACAGCTACACCTCGTTTAAGGTGTAATGCGTAGGACATATAAGGCGGCAGTTGTGAACCAGTCATTGGAGACTATTTTGAATTTGATTTGACTCTGTCAAGTCGGTTTTAATTGGTTTGGTTTGGTTTGCTTTGGTTTGCCTTGCCTTGCCTTGCCTTGCCTTGCCTTGCCTTGCCTTTTCCTTGTCAGTTTGTTCCTTGCTCATATTTGTTTGGTTTGGTTCTGTTAGCTCCTGTTTGTCTGTTTGCACCTGTTAGCTCCTGTTTGTTACTGTTCATGCCTTGTTTTTGTTTGTCTTAGTCTAGTTCTTGTTTAGCATAGGGTTTATGTTAATGTTTAGCTTTAGCTTTGTTCATGTGTTTAAATTAGTTTTAGCTCTTAAATTAGCATTGTTAGCATAGGTCGTATGTTTGTGTCTTGTCTTGTGTACCCCTGTCTTGCGTTTTCTATTATTAAACGTTTGTAAATCATCTCTGTGTGTGTCCCCGCCCCTCTCTTGTCTAGTCTAGCCCCAAATTTGTTACACCTAGCTTGTTATAGTACGTATATGTCCAAAAGTCTAAAAGCACCCCACACATCGAGTGGGAAGGTTGGCATTTTTGCCTTTTTATTTGATCAGGGAGATTGCAAGTAAGAGGTCATGTATACAAAATTAGGCAGCCCACTAGCTGTTTAGCTGCCTATTTGCATTGCATTAGCAAAAATAGTGGTTGGTTTTAAGTGCCATAAATATGTAAAATAAAGAAAGCGCACACAAAAGGAGTAGGGTAAAACTTGGTGCAAAATGTAGCAATTACTACAATAACATTTAACAGATGCTTTTATCCAAAGCAACTTACAGTACTGTGACACTATATTGTCTAAGCAATTAATGATTAAGGGCCTTGTTCAAGGGCCCAACAGTGGCAACCTGTCAGTGGTGGGGCTTGAACCTCTGACTGTTCAATTACTAGTCCAGCATCTTAACCACTAGGCTACAACTGCCCAATTACTATAAACCCAATCGTTCTTAAAATACAAAGGGTACAATTTTGATTAAAATATATACAAGTTTATAATGTATTGTGTCCTCTTTAAGTCCTTCTACCTAATCTAGGTAGAGTAACAGTTCCAAAGACCTAACTAGTCAATTTTCCACAATTTACCTTGTAGTGAAGCTCCCATCATCAGTTCCCTTAAAACCCTTAAAAGTAATTTTTCTCTTTTGCCACCTTAATCCAAGCTCAAGGTCTAATGGTTTGTGACTGGGATTTCTATCTATGCTGACCATCATTTTAGACAATTCAGGTTGTCTTCTTTGAGTTTTAAGTATAAAGAAATGAAGCACAATATAACGAAAGGCATGATTATGAGCTTGGTGGATATTTGATTTTAAAATCATTGACATAAATATGGAATTGATCACTGCTTTGTGGCTATAACAGTATTTTGGTCATTTTGTGCAAGCCAGTGGAATTCTGCCACACCTTGAACACCTTGTCAAACCATTTCTTCATGAGCTTCACTTGAATGCTAGAAATAAAAAGGAAATTTTTCAGATTGGTTCCTTAAATTTGGAAGCATATCTCATCTTTAATGGTATGTTATATACAGTTGTACCTTGAAACTCAACATCAATTGGTTCTAGAACTGGTGTTTAAAAGGCATTGAGTATTTATTTTCTCATAAGGATGTATGGGAAACCTGTTAATTCCATGGTCCTGTGGACTTGCATATGTTTTAGGCTAATAAAAAATAATGGGGTTGTTTTTGAAACTTATACACTGAAAATAACACAAATATAAAATAAAAACACTGAAAAAAAAGCTAATTCTAACAATTCCTCAGAATCCCAAGCTACAGTGTATCACAAAAGTGAGTACACCCCTCACATTTCTGCAAATATTTTATTATATCTTTTCATGGGACGACACTATAGACATGAAACTTGGATATAATTTAGAGTAGTCAGTGTACAACTTGTGTAGCAGTGTAGATTTACTGTCTTCTGAAAATAACTCAACACACAGCCATTAATGTCTAAATGGCTGGCAACATAAGTGAGTACACCCCACAGTGAACATGTCCAAATTGTGCCCAAAGTGTCAATATTTTGTGTGACCACCATTATTATCACTGCCTTAACCCTCCTGGGCATGGAATTCACCAGAGCTGCACAGGTTGCTACTGGAATCCTCTTCCACTCCTCCATGATGACATCACGGAGCTGGTGGATGTTAGACACCTTGAACTCCTCCACCTTCCACTTGAGGATGTGCCACAGGTGCTCAATTGGGTTTAGTCCATCACCTTTACCTTCAGCTTCCTCAGCAAGGCAGTTGTCATCTTGGAGGTTGTGTTTGGGGTCGTTATCCTGTTGGAAAACTGCCATGAGGCCCAGTTTTCGAAGGGAGGGGATCATGCTCTGTTTCAGAATGTCACAGTACATGTTGGAATTCATGTTTCCCTCAATGAACCGCAGCTCCCCAGGGCCAGCAACACTCATGCAGCCCAAGACCATGATGCTACCACCACCATGCTTGACTGTAGGCAAGATACAGTTGTCTTGGTACTTCTCACCAGGGCGCCGCCACACATGCTGGACACCATCTGAGCCAAACAAGTTTATCTTGGTCTCGTCAGACCACAGGGCATTCCAGTAATCCATGTTCTTGGACTGCTTGTCTTCAGCAAACTGTTTGCTGGCTTTCTTGTGCGTCAGCTTCCTTCTGGGATGACGACCATGCAGACCAAGTTGATGCAGTGTGCGGCGTATGGTCTGAGCACTGACAGGCTGACCTCCCACGTCTTCAACCTCTGCAGCAATGCTGGCAGCACTCATGTGTCTATTTTTTAAAGCCAACCTCTGGATATGACGCCAAACACGTGGACTCAACTTCTTTGGTCGACCCTGGCGAAGCCTGTTCCGAGTGGAACCTGTCCTGGAAAACTGCTGTATGACCTTGGCCACCATGCTGTAGCTCAGTTTCAGGGTGTTAGCAATCTTCTTAAAGCCCAGGCCATCTTTGTGGAGAGCAACAATTCTATTTCTCACATCCTCAGAGAGTTCTTAGCCATGAGGTGCCATGTTGAATATCCAGTGGCCAGTATGAGAGAATTGTACCCAAAACACCAAATTTAACAGCCCTGCTCCCCATTTACACCTGGGATTTTGACACATGACACCAGGGAGGGACAACGACACATTTGGGCACAATTTGGACATGTTCACTGTGGGGTGTACTCACTTATGTTGCCAGCCATTTAGACAATAATGGCTGTGTGTTGAGTTATTTTCAGAAGACAGTAAATCTACACTGCTATACAAGCTGTACACTGACTACTCTAAGTTATATCCAAGTTTCATGTCTATAGTGTTGTCCCATGAAAAGATATAATGAAATATTTGCAGAAATGTGAGGGGTGTACTCACTTTTGTGATACACTGTATAACACAAGTTTAAAAGTGAAACAGTGAGAAAAATCTAGCTAAACACAGGTACATGTGGACGCTTTCAGAGTGAATCTGATGGGTTATTCCACACAAATGCAGATTCGTCTCATATGCGCACTTTGATGACGTCTTACTGCACTGCTCAAGCTGAGCGCTGAATAAAGTGGCTGTTCATTGTTAATTTGAAATTAAATAAATAATTTTTTAAAAACAAACTGAACATGTGTTTAAGGGAAACATTGAGTTAAAGGGTACAGATTTCTCGACGAAGGGCGTTGAGTTCCAAAGATTTTAAGTTTAGGGGACGTTGAGTTACAGGGTACCACTGTAATTGTATACATCTGCTAGCAATTGGTATAGCTAAAACCCAAGGTCAATTAGAAGTGTTCAGACACTTTAGGTCTTATGGTGTATTAATGTAGTCTTGACTATCTTGTTTCTTTAGCTGTGAATACCATAGTTTGGGATTAAATATGATTCCTGTGCAGTACCTTCATCCTTTGTACTTGATGTTCGCAATGCTGGGCAGAAGATGTGAAAAATAATGGAAAAGGAGATGCAAGGCAGTCTAGATGTTAGAAAGCAAGGAAACAATGAAAAGAGAGATGGCGGGCAGTCAAGGAGTGAGAAGATTAGAAAAACAATGAAGAGAAAGAGATGTCAAGAGGTCTAAGCATCAGAAAATAAAGAAAACAATAGAAAGGGAGATAAAGGTAGTTTCAGGTGGAGGACAATGAACACAACAATAAATAGAGATGGAGGAGAGACAGAAGGTAGAAGGAGGTGGGGGACTGCCAGTGGTAATAATATGTGACATAGAGCTACTTTAGCACACAGGGTGGTAGCTACTCTACACTCCTATCACATAGCCTTTCTGTCCCCTAGGACATTTTAAGTGGAAAGTGAGCATAGGGCGAGCAAGGAATGGCAACTACCGGGGAGAGAGAGAGCAAAGATTACGATAGGATTTGTGGTTGACTCTTTGTCCTTCAATGTAATCCATTTCAAATCTCATTGTCCAAGAGCTTCCTTTCAATCTCACTCTTCTCCTTCCGTCATGGATATGTACACATTAACCATGGCTCTGTGTGTGTGGTTCCGGGTATGTGTGTACTCACTTTCCAATAGGATTAAAAGAGATCCATCTTCACCCGCCCTCTGTGCAAAGAGCATCTGCATCGATTCCAGGCATCTTCATTTCCCCCACCAAGTGTCCAAACTGATTAGGAGCTGTGCCTCTCAGCAGCAGATCGTGTCTTTACTTCATTCCTTGCCCCGTCTCGCCCTTTTCGTTTTGTTTTACTAGCACTTTCCTTTATTCACTCGCTCACTCACTCAATCTCTTTCTCTGTAGGCCCTGTACCCGAGCCCAGAGGAGGGCTGGCAGATCTACAGTTCTGCGCAGGATGCTGACGGAAAATGTATCTGCACGGTGGTGGCTCCGGCCCAGAACATGTGTAACCGAGACCCACGGAGCAGACAGCTTCGCCAGCTCATGGAGAAAGTGAGTGGTGTCTAACATATAGCCATGACATGATTCACCAACACGAACACAATCAACAGACCAACACCTATTGCTATTCCACTAGCACACCAGCGCTGAGATTCTGAACACTCTGGTTCGAATCTCAGCTCTGCTACCGGTCGGCTGGGCACCATTTAGCGGGCACAATTGGCAGTGTCTGCAGCAGACAAAATTGGCCACCGAGTCTGCTGGGTGGAAAAACACTGGACTAAGTGGATGGGGTCTTCAAACGCTGTGCAAAGACCCTGGTTAGCAGACTAAGGGGTCTGTGCAGAAGTGGAAGAGCCTTTTGTGCAAATTCACCAAGGCACAGGTGAAAAAGAAGGCTATGAGGGACTGCGCACCCGTCGGAGGGGGAGTAGAGCAGGAGAATATACCCTTCTCTGACGCAATTGGGATCTCCTACACATACACATCTTGTATCTTGTACGTATCTAAGTGACATTTAACCTGAGATTGTCATAAGATGCCACCTTTAACACCAAGTCTGTTCAAATTTCTGCACTACTAGAGCTGCCAGGTCAACTAAAAGTGCTGTTATGAAATGCAAGCATCAAGAAGCATAACTGGTGCCAAGAGGCACACCAACTCCACCAACATCTGCTAAGCTTAACATACCCCAGCCAAACATTTAGGAAATGTCAATGTCAACTTTACAGACTCCAGGACCAATAGACCAAAAAACCCTGTTGAGCAAGCCAAGGGTGACAGTGGAGAGAGAGACAGAACGACAGCAACCCAACATCCCTGATCACCACAAGTTTCTATGACCTAGAACCCCCAAACTCTGTGCCTCTGTCTATAGTCGGGGTGGGCAGCTCCGGTCCTAGGGGTCAGAGATCAGGCGCAGCCAGAAGCCAACGGGCAGCATCAGCAAATCAGACAAACATGAAAGCACCAGACCCCCAGGCCCAGAGCCACACACCCCTAATAAGTGTGTGAAGACTTTTTGCAAAATTTTCCCCCATGCCACATTTATTTTAGGCAAAGAAAACAGAAATCATTTTTCACAGCAATTCTTAAAAGAAAAATAAACCAAAAATAATCGAACACCAACTGGTCTGCTTAGGAAAGCAATAACTTTATCCTAATAACTGGTTTTGCCAGCTTTAGCAACAGTTACTGCAAATACTGTCTTTCACGTTGTTAAAAAAAATACCTTTTCCCATGTTTCTTAGCATAAGTGATTTAATCATCGCTTTCAGGGCTATTTGCATGAACTGCCTGTTTACCTGCCTGTTCTACCAAATGTCACCTGGGTTTAAGGATGGATTTAAACCCAAACTAGACCATTTCTAAACCCTACTTTGTTTGTTTTTAACCATTTAATGGTGGGCTTGTGCTTACTCAACTGCTCTGGATGTTTAGATCACAGACTGATGACCTGCCATTTTTCTCCAAAATCTGGTGACAGAGCAGAATTCATGTTGCTGTCTATTATGGCAAGTTGTCCAGGTTCAAAGGCAGCAAAGCATCTTCACGCCATCACATGGCCACCATCACATTTGACTGTAGGTAGATTGTTTTTTGTAAAATGCTATAGTAACCTTCTGCCAGATGCAAAGAACACACATTTTTAATGCTCCACTTTTGACTCATTAATAGAACAGTTTCCCAAAAGGCTTGGGGTTCTGCGTCAGCATTTTTGCCTTGCAACTTTTCTATCAATAGAATTTTTCCTAATCTCTTCATGAAGTGCAAGGCCAACAGTTATTGATATGTTTGTCTAAGTGCTTTTGTGACCCACTGGAGAGGTTGTTGACACATTTTTTGATAAAAACTGTGTAGTATGGCCAATCCTGAACAGATCTATTACTGTTTTTTTCCATTTGAAGAGGAAAAACAAGGGTTATATATTTTAATAAATGTAAAAAAAGAACCTAAATTTATTTATGTTGCAACATATTGCATTTTTTTAAATAAGGCCTTATTTACATTTGCTGGCAAGGATCTATATACATAATGTTTACATTTTCTATTTAACAGTAATCAAGCCTGGGTTTGTCCAGTGTAATTAAAGCAAAAAATAATAAAATTAGTACATAAGGAGGCTGTTACTTGTTGTCACTGGGCCACTTGGTTTGGTTTCGTTTGTTTGTTTGTTTGTTTATCAGGATTTTAACGTCATATTTTACACTTTGGTTACATTCATGACAGGAACAGTAGTTACTCATTACACAAGATTCATCAGTTCACAAGGTTATATCAAACACAGTCATGGACAATTTAGTGTCTCCAATTCACCTTACTTGCATGTTTTTGGACTGTGGGAGGAAATCTGAGCTCCCGGAGTAAACCCATGTAGACACGGGGAGAACATGCAAACTTCACACAGAAAGGACCCGGACCGCCCCACCTGGGGATCGAACCCAGGACGTTCTTGCTGTGAGGTGACAAGGCTACCCACTTAGCCACCGTGCCACCCGCTACTTGGTTTAGAGTACTGTACTTACTAAATACCACATATAGTATAACTGTATTAGGTTGTCTTTATCTAATACGGATTTTAGTTGGATGATCTACTGCAATTGTGAGAAATATACAAAAGGACAGATGTGACAAATATAAATAAATAAATAAAAAATACTTAATTATGTTCTATTTATTGATTTATTTAATTTTTTGTCATCGCACTATAGGTTTTATGTCCACCAACTGTCTGCTATGCACAGCAGTTCATGGAAATCCAGGTGCACAAAGGTTTTATGAAGAGAACGCAAAGCTTCTAGAATGTACACAAGCTGTTGGGTTTTAGGAGTAAGTGATTGGCAGACGCCTCACCAAAGATGCCAGCTCAACATGCCAAGATACAAGTGGAGATCTGAGTATCTGACAGAGGCAGTGTTTTTTTTTAGCACAGCAGTTATTGATGAATCCAGTTTAAGACATAACTTTTGGAGAGCAGCTTGAGTGGAATAAGAACTTAGGACTAAACACTGTGGTACTCCAGTAGTACTTTCTACCATCATTTTTCATTTTAAGCATTATAAACTATTTATATACTTAGTTTTATAATTATGGTGATACAACCCAGCCAAACACAGAGGTACACATCCAAATTATCTAGCTGGAACATCTCATTATAAGGTGTTGACATCATTAGTTCTCTATTACAGAAACTTTGTTGAGTTATGTAAGGCAAGCAAAGGAGGACATAGCCTGACTACAGAAATTATATCCAAATTAAGCCCCTGCCATAGTGGTTTTCCTATTGTGTCTCAGAGAAAAACTCTATATAAGAAGTAAAAATTCTTCTTAAAGCAAATAGGACACACTCCAAGTTCTTCTGTTAATGACAAACTAAATCCAAGCTGTGGAGCAAATGTTCTGCTGCACAGTTTGCAAACTCGGCCCTACACTGACCATAGCAGTGCATTCGAACACTAATGAGGACAAGATCAAGTTTGTGCTAAGAAAAAGGAATCTCTGTGAAAATATAGACTAAGCCTACTCATTATGCGCCATGCATAGAACTGGAGCAGAGGACAGAGAAGCTGGAAGTCAGAGTGTTGGAAAGATAAAGAAAATGAAAGCTGAGAGGTGAAGCTATGGAATAGTTGAACAGGCACGTTGTTGACTTGGCTGATCTGCAGTTTAATCGTTGAGCTGTTACATGCACTTTGCCTCTGTGAATGAATATTAACTTATTTCCCTTTTCTCCTTATCTTCTTCCTTCCTTTCTTACCATCTATTCAATCTCTAATTTAATTCTCCCTCTCCTACTTATCTTCCCAATGCTATCTTTAACTTTCTTTCCTGCCCTGGTGTGGTCAGAACAAATTATAGTCTATGCAGTGGACTTTCAAGAAAATAGTTCACAATAGCCATTTGTAACTGTACATCCTTGGAGAACAAGTAATAAGAAAGGTGCTACAAGGATTTGCAGGAGGATATAGGATTGGCGGAAAAAACGTTAGCAATCTCAGATATTCTAATGACATCGGATTATTGTTAAAATCACCAGAAGAACAACAGGAGCTGGTGTGTGGTATTAAGAAGGCTACAAAGGAATATGTGGAAAGAAAGAGAAGGAAACAGTATACCTTGAAACTCAACGTCAATTGGTTCTGGGAGTGGTGTCGAGTTTTAAAGGCATTTTTTTCCATAAGGATGTATGGGAAACCTGTTAATGCGTTCCATGATCCCGTGGAACTGCATATATTTTAGGCTAATGTAAAATAATGGGGTTGTTTTTGACACTTTTTGATACACTGAAAATAACAATTAAAAACGGTTAAAAATCAGTACAAATACAGTACTGCACTTTACTTCTTTATCATTTCTTAAGTGTGTAGATGCTTGATCTTGGAATACTGTTCAGTACAGGTGCATTCACATGAGAAGCGGCAAAATAGCTTTTGCACTGGCCATGCCGTTATTTCCTATGTGGTGTGGCGGTGCACAAAGCTTAACATGACTTACTGTACTAAAACAGTAAGAGTGGGGAATTTCATTAGTGGAGAGAACTTATGAGCAGTAATAATCCTATGTTGTTCTTTTAATACATTAAGCTTTTTTGGGGGTTTTTTTTTTACGATAAGCGTCTTAGACTCGGAAAAGCTGATTCTTACAATTTCTCAGAACCCCGAGCTATAACACAAGTTTAAAAGCGAAACAGGAGAAACAGGAGATACATGTGGGTGCTTTTAGAGTGGATTTGATGGTTATTCCACACAAATGCAGATTCGTCTCATAGTCGCACTTTGATGATGTTTTACTGCACTGCTCCATGCCAGCCAAGGGCTGAACAAAGCAGTGGTCGCACACACGTTGAGTTTAAGGGCACACATTTCTCAACGAAGGGTGTAGAGTTTCAAAGGTTTCAAGTTTAGAGGACATCGAGTTACAAGGTACCACTGTAACATGCTGATAAATGCAAAAAAAACAAACAAAAGTGATGAACACTGAAGAAGTACTGGAGATTAGGTTGGAACACAGAGGATTGGGACAAGTAGACTCATCTGTATATTTCCAACGCAAAGTATCAAATACTGCAGAATGTGCTGGGGAGGTAAAGCCAATAATGGCAATACGGCATACAGGAGTCAGGAGATCTGGTCTTCAGGAGTAGAGTAGTTTATTAACATACAGATGTATGGGCGCAGCTTGGAAGACCAACAGAATCTAACTAGACATATTTTTGGGGACGCTTTATCTACACTAGAAATTAGGGCAGGTATTAAGAAAAAGAGGAGGAGGGCCTCTCAGGTGGCGCAGCGGTAAAAACACACGCTGGAACCAGAGCTGGGATTTCGAATGCATTGTATCGAATCTCAGCTCTGTCTGCGGGCTAAGGCTGAGCGGCCACATGAACAACGATTGGCCTGTTGTTCAGATATGGGCGGGACTAAGTCGGATGGGGTCTCTCTCCCATGACTGGTGCAATTACGACCTCTGCTGGCTGATTGATGGCTCCTGCACAGAGATGAGAAAAGAGTGCTCTCAGGGTGTGTCTCTCCATACACAACGCTGAGCTACACTGCACTCGTCAAAGTGTAGGTGATAAGATGCATACGGCATGCTGCCCACGTGTCGGAGGGGGTGTGGGTTAGCTCCGTTCTTCTCAATCAGAGCAGGGATTGGCATTGGTGGAGAGGAAGCATGACGCAATCGGGCATTTGGACGCGCTAAAAAAAAGGGAGAAAAGGGGGAGAAAATGCATAAAGAAAATTAAAAAAAAAGAAAAAGAGGAGGAGATTAAGAGGAAAATAAAATGGGAAAAGAGGGGATGAAAGATTGTGAGGATTTAGAATAGGCCAGAACAGAAAAGAAGCTTCTGAACCACATTACACCCTGCAAGTTACGTTACTCTGGGCATGTGATGAGGCGCCCACATGACAGCATTGAAGACAGAATGTCAAGACTTGCTGGATTGACATCTCGATGCGGATCTCATTATCAGGGGCTAGCCTGCTACAAGCGACATGAGACAAAGGGCATTGAAGAAAGCTGACACATCTGTGCAGCCAACCATCGCAGAGCAACGACAGCATAGTGATGTAAAGTAAACTGTTCTCCATACTGAAATGCTTAACAATTACTTTACTGACACTTTTAAATCAATATTTAAGGCATCAACAAATAGATAATGTTCTTTTATTTGGAATGGCTACCAGCAAACTTTGGTTTACCTACAGTTAAATCAGGAGTTGCTGTGTGGAGTTGGTCTTTTAGCATTGTGGCACTGCCATTAAATTGCTTGTTAGCAATTGTTATACACTATATGAGAGAGAGAGAGAGAGAGAGAGAGAGATAGTTATTCAGGACTACCATTCATTACAAAATCTTGGATCCAATTATTTGGTTAAAACAGCAGGCAATTAAACAAACAGCATGCAATTAATTAGTGTCATTTATTTGGATCTGTAAGCAAATCATACAGTGTTGTTTCCCAAAATACCCTTAGCCAAGTTTCTCAAATGCTTTGTAAACATTTAACATTTTTAAGTTTCAAATGGCTAAAAATGTTAGAACTTGTGTGTTAATGCTATAATGAGTATTTATTTATTAAAGTAGTAAATGGTTTGGGACCCAGATCATTTTAATTGCTGCTGTTATTTTGTGGTCATGTTTGTTTCTGCAAGAATAGGTTACTGGTAAATCATTTTAATTTCTATTCTTTTAGCCTATACACTAACATACACACTAACATTATGACCACATTCCTAATATTGGCTGCTCCATACGCAACAAACTGTGATGCTCTGTGTATTCTGACACCTTTCTATCAGAACCAGCATTAACTTCTTCACCAATTTGAGCTACAGTAGCTCGTCTGTTTGATCAGACCACACGGGCCAGCCTACACTCCCCACGTGCATCAATGAGCCTTGGCCGCCCATGACCCTGTTGCCGGTTTACCACTGTTCCTTCCTTGGACCACTTTTGATAGATACTGACCACTGCAGACCGGGAACACCCCACAAAAGCTGCAGTTTTGGAGATGCTCTGACCCAGTCATCTAGCCATCACAATTTGGCCCTTGTCAAACTTGCTCAAATCTTTACGCTTTATCTTTTTCCTTCTTCTAACACATCAACTTTGGGGATAAAATGTTCACTTGCTTCCCAATATATCACACCCACTAACAGGTGCCATGATGAAGAGATAATCAGTGTTATTCACTTCATCTGTCAGTGGTCATAATGTTATGCCTGGTCGGTGTACATTTACAGTGGTATGATAAAGTAAGTAACCCCTTTTCAACTGCAGTTTGTCACATTAATTTTAAATCATTTAACATACCATAATGTCACAAAGAATAGGAAAATAACACATTTAATTTAATTAGGGGATAATGCTGCCCTATATGGCCTTTGTAAAAAAAATGCCTCCTTGGTTACTTAGTCAGCCAGATGATTAAAAATAATTGGTAAGCCAATTTAAGTAAGTGAACACAGTCAGCCTGGATTTTAGCCAGAACTACTGTATAATGTTGTGCCACACTGTAAAGTCAAGTAGTCAGCTTAAAGTTTCTATATGAGCACTATGCCATTAACCATGAACATGTTTAGAAACTTGAGTAGAAAATGTGTAGTAGCAGTTATTGATGCTAAAGTAAAAACAATAACATTTCATATTAATTATCAAACAGTAATCTACACACTAGGAGAGTCACAGATGTATGTAGCTCATACAGCTGTGATTCACGTTTGAGAGGCAAAAGACACAGATATAGAGTGAAGCACATTATGTTGAGAATTTTCTCAATTCTATTCGGGCATTATGTGGATTACTCACAAAATTGAAAAATGCAGCTGGTCCCTATATGTTACAACTTGTTGACTCCTTTTTTTAAACACAGGGGGGCGGCCCGGTGGCTAAGTGGGTAGCACTGTCGCCTCACAGCAAGATGCTCCTGAGTTCAATCCCCAGGTGGGGCGGTCTGGGTCCTTTCTGTGTGGAGTTTGCATGTTCTCCCCGTGTCTGCGTGGGTTTCCTCCGGGAGCTCCGGTTTCCTCCCACAGCCCAAAGACATGCAAGTGAGGTGAATTGGAGATACAAAATTGTCCATGACTGTGTTCGAAATAATCTTGTGAACTGATGAACCTTGTGTAATGAGTAACTACCGTTCCTGTCATGAATGTAACCAAAGTGTAAAACATGACGTTAAAATTCTAATAAACAAATAAACAAACACAGGATTATTGTGACATATGCAACAATCGAGGAAATAAAAATGAAAGCAATTGCTTTTTCTCATTGTTATACATTCTCTTAACGCATAGAATTTTCTATTTTGGATGGAGGGATAGACGGAAGGATTATTAATTTGAATTGATGGATGTACAGATGTATTTATTTGGTTGGCTGGCTGGGTGATTTGGATGGATGAATAGATGGATGGTTGATTTGGACAGATGATGAATGGGTGGAAGGATGAATGGATGGATGGATGGTTGATTTAGATGGATGGATGATTTGGATGGATGGACAAATGGATGGATGGATGGATGGTTGATTTGGACAGATGGATGAATGGATGGAAGGATGGATGGTTGATTTGGATGGATGGATGGTTGATTTGGACAGATGGATGAATGGATGGATGGATGGTTGATGTAGATGGATGGATGATTTGGATGGATGGATGGATGGATGGTTGATTTGGACAGATGGATGAATGGATGGAAGGATGGATAGTTGATTTGGATGAATGGATGATTTAGATTAATAGATGATTTGGATGGATGGATGCATGGCTGGCTGGCTGGCTGGATGGATTATTGATTTGGATGGATGATTGATATATGGATAATTTATTAAAATGGAAGGATGGTTCATTTGGACAAATGGATGGTTGATTTGGCTGGCTGGCTGGAGGAATTCTTAATGAATGGACAGATAGATTTAGATGGATGAATGAACAGATGGATGGATGGATGGATGGATGTGTAGAGGAATGTATGAAAGTATGGATACTTCATTGATCCTGAAGGAAATTAAAGCCCTAGTAACTATACATATACTGGATAACTAGCAACAAACACCACAATAAAAACACAGATATGAAGACACTCAAGTCACACAACACACACAAATCTCTACAGTGCAGTTATGAAAGAAGAATGAATGAAAATGTGTAGTAAGGTATAGTTTCATGTATAAAGTAAAAAAAAAAAAAAACTAAATATTTAATAATAAAGGGATGAAATAGTAGACCACAGGAAAGTATTGATCATTTAACAACATCTATTTTATTGCAAGAATGGCCTAGAGGGTAAATATTTTTATATCAGTTTCATTTCCAGATCAATATCCTGTTTGTGTTATTTGTGAGCTTGTGTACTGTAATGGTAAGAACCACCATCAGTGACTGAGTTCTGGGGGGTGCGTGGTGTTACAGTGCTTCCTTACTGCCAGTTCAAAGCCTGAATAAATAGGACTGTGTAAGAAAGGGCAATCAGTGTTAATAAATCACTTATTCAATCCTGCTTGTCTTATTTGTTGGATTTGAGGCTTTTTACTGTGTTAATGTTTCAAAACACTCACGTTAATAAAAATTCCAACAGAAAATTGGTTTCTGTTTATACCAAAGTTATTCTGGTCATTATTGTTCATACAAATTGGTATATTAGTCTAAATGGGTTTTTATCTCTGGCTTGTATTTACAAATAATGTCTTTATGATAAATTTAGAAAGATATTGTAAATGTCACCCTTTACCACTTGAAAATTAGGTTAATTTAGAGTTTCCATTGTAAAAGATTTAGCCTTAACACACCGTAAGGAAGAACCACGATTACTGTAGTATTGTAGTACAGTTTACACTGACTGTCTCTTTTCCTTTTAGGCTTCCGAGCAAGCTTGGATGTGGTTACAGACTTCCTCTCCAAACAGCAGCCATTAAAAATCAACACACGCCACAAATCTATCTTACTTATTGCTTCTAAAAGCTTTAACAGTGCGTTACGTTGCAACCAGCTGACCAAGTAACCAGAAAAAGAAAGAGGGTAGGAGAAGGAAGAGGATGGCCAGGCTGATAGTGATAGTGATACTGATTTGAGCTGGAATGCATTTTACCCAGGGAGCCAAAATGAGACGCTGAATAGGGTGCAAATCAATAAGACACCTGAATACAGCTTGCTTTTCAGACTGCTAGCTATTTAGCTAATGCACTGTTTCACTTTGTCTGCCTAAAAAACCCGCACACAAACTAATATACACACAAACAAACACATTATGATTTTTTTTTGTGTATATGTGGTTCAGGCAGCAGCTGTGAGGCTGTAAAGCTGCTGTCTTCTAAAACACAGACTAATGACGACACCTGGGGTCAGTCCCACTCAGCATGAGATCTGGAGGGTGAGCTAGGAATATAACAATCCCTACTGACTTTTTTCAAAATAACTCTCTGTGCTGGGTCTGCTCCTTGAGCTTCACTGCTGACACAGACTCAGGAGGGGTTCCAGCGACTTAACACTGGGCTGAGGTGACCGGAGCGGATCTCATGGCTTTAACGAACACAATTGATTGACCTAATGCAACCTTAGACTCAGTTACACTTCTACTGTCACTCCTGTGTGTCTCAATTAAGCCCTGATCCTAGTTTTCTTTAAAAATAGTATCTTTTATTTACATTATTTTATTTTAAAGGAGCAGTCTGACCTATTTTGTACTTATTCATGATATTCTAAGGTTTGAACAGTGCTTTGAAGATTGTCAACCATACTGATAGACTTTACAAAGGAAGTTTAGTTTTCCCTACTGATTTTAAAAGTGACATACACTATATGGCTAAACATATATTGCCCCCCATTTCTCCCTCCACAGTGCATAATATCATTAAACGATTCAATGAATCGGGAGGAAATTCAGTGTGTAAAGGCCAAGGAGACAAGCTTAAGCTGAACGCTCATGATCTTTGATCCCTCAGACGACACTGTATCAAGAACCGCCAGTCAAAAATAGCTGATATAACCACATGGGTGAGGGATTACTTTGGCAAACCTTTATCAAGCACTACAATACAGAGTTACATGCACAAATGCCACTTAAAACTTAACTGTGCAAAAAAGAAGCCTTATGTTAACCATGTCCAGAAGCAGTGTCAACTTCTTCGGGCTAGGGGGCATCAAAATAAATCCTGAAACACTAAATCGCTTGGTATCCTCAGTGCCAAAAGGTCTTTTAAGTGTGGTGAAAAGGCATGACAACATTACAAAGTGGTAAATGCTTTACTGTCCAAACTTTTTTGGAATGTGTTGCAGGCCTGAAATGAAGGAATGGGTGTTTATCAATAAATGAAATTAAGTTGACCAGACTAAACATGAAATATCTCAGGTTCATTCTGTCTGCAATCAAATAAAAGTCAAAGTAAATGTAAGAAACTCTGTGTTTTTTTATTATTTGCATTTTCCATGCTGCCCCAACTTTTTCTGATTTGGGGTTGTAACTACTACTACTACTTACAGGTGTATAAAATCAATGTAAATAAAGTAAATGCTTTAAACCGTGTGGTAACATGTCCATAAACACACTATTTAATCATTTGGCTGAGGAGGAAAAGAACACCAGAGCTCTCGCCATAACCCTATTAAACATCTTTGGGATGAACTGAAACTTTGACTGAGATCCAAGCCTTTTTGTCCAACATCTGTGCCTGACCTCATTAATGTTCTTTGAACTGAATGCACACAAATTCCCCCAGATACTCTCCAAATTTTACCAGAGGAGTGCTGCTGCATCCACAAGTATAGGGATGGATGGATGGATAGTTGGATGGTTGGATGGATTAGATAGATAGATAGATAGATAGATAGATAGATAGATAGATAGATAGATAGATAGATAGATAGATAGATAGATAGATAGATAGATAGATAGATAGATAGATAGATAGATAGATAGATAGATAGATAGATAGATAGATGGATGTACAAATTTATTTCGTGTTTATATGCTGTCAAAATTTTCCCTGCAACCCACTTTTTTGGCTCATGACCCCCAGGGTTTGAGAAACCCTGCTATATACACTGTTGCACTGATGAGCCAAAACATTAGTGGTCAACTAATGACCACTTTTAATTATCACTTATTATATTAATATACATTAATATTTAATATTATTTATTATATTAATATATATATATATTAATATTAAATACTATTAAATATATTAATATACATTAATATTAAATATTATTTGTTATATTAATATACATTAATATTAAATATTATTTATTACATTAATATGCATTAATATTAAATATTACATTTTCTTTTTACATTTACAGGCACTTTAATCCAAAGCTATTTACAGTCAGCTAAATTCCATGCAAGCAAATGAGGGTTAAGGGCCTTCCTCAGGAGCACATCAGTGACAAGTTGTTGTTGTGAGAATTGAACCAATAACCTTCTGATTACCCTAACCACTGAGCTACCACTGTGCACTCACCATTAACCACTGTTACTTGTAGTACACATGTTAAATGCAGCAGTTATGGGCAACATAATGTCCTGCGTGTTAAATGTTTATGGCATGACGACTGGGTTGAATTATTTCAGAAACAGCAAGCCGTGCACTTATTGACAGTGGTCTGAGGAGGAACAAGCCACAAATCATTGACAAGTAGTTGGGTGGCCAAGATTTACTGATGCCAAAAAACAAGAGAAAAGCTACTGTGGTTCTAATTTTATACAAATGTTTATAGTGGTGATGAGGTGAATGTGTTACAACACACATTCTTCAAAGTTGCAGGTTGGGCAAAGCACCAGTTTTAACCTACAATGATCACGCAAGCATTGGAAGCGGTCATCTGAGCAATAGAAGTAAAACTGGTGTGAGGAATTCTGTTTCATGTGGATCATATGAATGGTTTGGCTCATGTGCATCATTTACCAGCGTAAAAGTGTCCACTTTTTTAAGTGAAGTCTATGTCTCTGTGAGTCAGACCTGTTTTGACAGCATATTAGGCAGGTGGCCCTTATGTTTCAGTACATCAGTGTATAAGCACACTCAAAATGACCTAGGTTACAGTTATCAAGTATCTTGCCCAACTGTTTGTATATTTGTGTGTAACTGACAGGTCCAGAACATCACTCAGTCCATGGAGGTGCTTGATTTGAGGACGTATCGAGACCTGCAGTACGTCAGGGACACGGAAAACCTCATGAAAACGGTGGACGGAAAATTGAAGACAGCTTCCGATAACCCTCGCAGCGTCAACCCCAAGAGCTTTCAGGTATCTTACATTTATTGGTCCATTTCTGGCTTTGTAGGTGAGCATCTCTGTTTTAAACTGAATGCGGGCAGCTACAGGAAACCAGTGAAGATAATGCAGCAGTGGGGTGATGTGGCAGTGTTTAGGTTGGTTAAAAACCAGTCGGGCAGCTGCATTTTGTGTGGACATGGGAGCACCAGCCAGAAACGAGTTGCAGTAGTCCAGTTGAGAGATTAGAAGTGACTGGACAAGAATCTGAGTGGCTTTTATAGAGAGAAACAGTCCATTTTTAGTTCAATAAGAGACAGATCTGGACTGCAAGCAGGCCAGTCAAACACACATATTTTATGTCTATGAAGCCAAGCTGTTTTAATTAGTGAACGATGAGGCCTGGTATTGTCCTGCTGAAATAGACATCAAGTTCCTAGGATAAGAAATCTTTTAATGGCAGCAGATGTCTCTCCAAAATACCTTCTATATGTCTTCACATATTAGCAGATCACCAGTGTTAAGGGTACTGGTGTACCCCCATGCCATCACAGATGGGGTTTTTTTTTTCAGTATTTACTGGTAACATTCTGGATGCCCCCCCTTCCCCAAAACAAGCTGAAACAGGGACTTGTCTGACCGTAGACCATAGTTTTTACTTTTAGTCTTCCGGTCCATCTCAGATGACTTTGAGCCCAGCGAACTCACTAGCATTTATATGTGGCTTTCTCTTTGCAAAAGACAGTTTCAGGTTGCATTTTCTGCTGGCTGATTGATGGTGCCTGCACAGAGATGGGAAAAGAGTGCTGTCAGGGTGTGTCTCTCCATACACAGTGCTGATCCGTATTGCACTCGTCAAAGTGTAGGTGACAAAATGCATACGGCTGCTGCCCATGTGTTGGAGGGGGCGTGGGTTAGCGTCATTCTCCTCAATCAGAGCGGGGATCAGCATTGGTGGAGAGGAAGCATGATGCAATCGGATGTGCTAAAAGGGAGAGAAAGGGGATAAAATGCCTAAACAAAAAAATAATTTAAAAAAAAACTACAGCAGACTTTTCAGAAATCTGGTTAAAATGAAGAAAAGCCACATAAAGCTAAAACCAAATTCTTAGTTTAGAAGTTTACAATCTAGTAAAGGACATAAACTTCTTCATATATACGGTATGTACTGTATGTATATATAATAAGCAGGTGTAAGAATGCTTTCAAAAACAGAAGTGTAAACAGTCTACACAGCTGTTACTGTTTCAGACTGTTTTAACCTACATATAAAAATGATGATCATTATCACCTGTTTGCTATAATTGGTTAATCAAACACCTAACTATAGCAAGTGTATCTAAAATAATTTATGCTGTTTTGAAGGCAAGGGTGGTTACACCAAATATTTTCTCTTTTGTTCCATCACTTTGCATTTTGTTAATTGACAAATAGAAACTATTAACACTTCTATTTTTGAAAGCATTATTACCTTGCATGTTTTATATACACCAACTAGGCATAACATTATGACCACTGACAGGTGAAGTGAATAACACTGATTATCTTTTCATCACGGCACCTGTTAGTGGGTGGGATATATTAGGCAGCAAGTGAACATTTAATCCTCAAAGTATCCTTGAAGAAAAATGAGCAAGTGTAAGGATTTGAGCAAGTTTAACAAGGGCCAAGTTGTGATAGCTAGACGACTGGGTCAGAGCATCTCCAAAACTGCAGCTCTTGTGGGGTGTTCCCGGTCTGCAGTGGTCAGTATCTATCTAAATGGTCTAAGTAAGGAACAGTGGTAAACCGGCGACAGGGTCATGGGTGGCCACGGCTCATTGATGCACATGGGGAGCGAAGGCTGGCCGTATGGTCCAACATATGAGCTACTGTAGCTCAAACTGCTAAGTTAAAACTGGTTCTGATAGAAAGGGGTCAGAATACACAGTGCATCACAGTTGCAGGGCTGTTTTTAGCAGCAAAAGGGGGACCAACCCAATATTAGGAATATGGTCATAATGTTATGTCTGGTTGGTGCACATTTCATGTTTTGCAGTGGGTTGATTTCCTACTCAGTTCATCTGGACACAAGTATGTTGTAGAGATACGTTTCATCACTCATCCAAGTGACTTCTTCAGTCTGAGCTGGTGGTGGATACCCCAACCTTATATGCAGCCGATTTGCATAACGACCGATCACCGTCCATTACATAACAATGAAACCAGTGATCCATATGCAAATCACAATGACCATTAATTACAATGACCGTTAATTACATGTGTGCCTTTCGGCCTTACGACGTTGTAAGATGGTGAGAGATGTACTATCAGCCCCCCTCCCCCTCGGTTCAGGGATGGTCGTTCCCTCTTCACATAGATGGCCTCTTTGACTCCCCGTTTAAACCAGCATTCCTCCTTGTCAAGACTGTCTAAGCGCAAACCAATGGTGATTCCGTATGTGGCGGGAGTAGCAGAACAATTGAGACGGATATTCTCCAAACACCGTGTTTCAGTTGCTTTTAAACCCCAAAACAGAAATTAGTTCACCCTAAGGACCGGGTCCCTCGACACAGACAGAGTAATGTAGTGTATGCTGTTAGGTGCCGGGGGGATTGCCGGGAACTGTACATCGGGGAAACTAAACATCCACTGGCGAAACGGATGGCCCAACATAGAAGATTGACCTCTTCTGGCCAGGACTCCGTGGTTTACACTCACCTGCAAGTCAGCAGCCACTCATTTAATGATGAAGATGTGCAGATCCTTGACAAGGAGGAACACTGGTTTGAACGGGGAGTCAAAGAGGCCATCTATGTGAAGAGGGAACGACCATCCCTGAACCGAGGGGGGGACCTGAGAGTACATCTCTCACCATCTTACAATGTCGTAATAGGAGCTATACCCCAATCATATGTGAAAGGCACACATAGCCATTGTAATTAATGGTCATTGTGATTTGCATATGGACCTGATCACCGGTTTCATTGTTATGCAATGGACGGTGATCAGTTGTTATGCAAATCGTCTGCATACGTCGTTGGGTTATTCACCACCAGCTCAGACCGAAGAAGTCACTTGGATGAGTGACAAAATTTATCTCTACAACAAACTTGTGTCCAGATGAACTGATTCAACTTTGGGAAGTGCTTACAACCCACAGTTTGTCAAGTTCATAGGTCTATCAGTATGGTAAACTGTCCACAATGAAACCTATTAATGCACAAAGAGCCATGTAAGCTAGTTTTGTAATAAGCTTTATTATAACATTTTAGACTGACCCCCTTAAGAGAAATCATATGCATTTTAATTAGCACTTGAAGTAAGAATTTGGTTTCTTTTGTAATAAGCAAGCCTGTGCTTGTGTGTGTGTTTAAGCAGATAAAAGTTTTCCGATTTTGGATTAATTTTAGCAATAAAGCACTGATATTACCAGTTATGCACCACTTATCCTCCTAAGACTAAGCTGATTCAGGGTTTGCGATTAGTGAGCCTTTTCATCTTCTGTAGAGCATCCTCCAGGATCCAGGATAATCCCCTGCTCTACAGCAAACACACGAGAATAGGTAGTTTAACATTCCATCCAAGTTTTTCTCGTCTAATTAGGGGGGAAACGATAGTCTGTATTCCTCTGGGATCTGGTCATCTGTGGGCGTGAGCCCAACCTTGTCTTTCTGTTTTAACACTATCAGTCGTTCGAAACTGAATTATACAGAACACGATTTTTTAAATCACTATTCATATGAATACATATTTAAAGAATAAAGAATAAGAACCTTTTCTTGTGAAGCAGTACAATCTCAGTGAAGTGTGCACCAGCTCAAAGAGCCAGGGTGCACAGGGCTGGCTTTATTTTACCAGGAGTGGCTGATGAATGTAGGGAGCTTAAAGTCGCCTATGGCAGGCCGTAAGATTAATGAGCCCAAATTTTTACGTTGCAAAACAGGAAAATGAGATTTATGATGCAGCGCTGCTGGTTTGAGAGCTGCTCCATCACCAGATTTACGACAGGTCTTCACAAGGAAGAGGCAGCCGTACTTCTTAAGGCTAGCACCGACACGCCTGGAGCTTATTCCTTATTCACCACAAGCATTACTCCAGTCTCATAATTAAGCCTGATTTATACTTATCAGAACAGTCTTCTGAAATGTAGGGCTGGTCAAATGAGCATCCTTAGGACCAGTCACTGTCCAAGACAGGAACCTCCCAACCTACCAAGCAGCTCTACAGTGATTGGCTACAGGTTTCACACTGCTTTTATATTAATGCATTTTACATTGATTATAAATATACTAAATTCAGTTTCATGGAAAATGATTTAGCTCGCTAAAGTATTTTAAACATCATTGTCTTTGCACATTTTACATAAGTTCACACTACACGATTTTTGCCTTGATGTTTGCCTGTAGACAGGTCAACAACAATTGCAATAGCTCGGATGCAAATTGGTATTCACACAAGGCTCGAAAATTGGCTTTATAGTTTGTTTGTTTATGCATTTTCTCCTCTTTTCTCCCTGTTTAGCGCGTCCAATTGCCCAATTGCATTCCTCTCCACCAATGCCGATTCCCGCTCTGATTGTGGAGAACGAAGCTAACCCACACCCCTCCGACACGTGGGCAGGAGCCGTATGCATTTTGTCACCTACACTTTGACGAGTACAATGCGGATCAGCACTGTGTACAGAGAGAAACACCGACAGCACTCCTTTCCCGTCTCTGTGCAGGCGCCATTAATCAGCCAGCAGAGGTCATAATTGCATTAGTTATGAGAGAGTCTCTATCCGGCTTTTTTAATATCCCACCCCTATCTGAACAACAGGCCAATCGTTGTTCATGAGGCTGCTCAGCCCAGCCGGCAGGCAGAGCTGAGACTCGATACGATGTATTGGAGAACCCAGCTCTGGTGTTCCAGCGTGTGTTTTTACCGCTGCGCCACCTGAGCGGCCGGCGGCTTTATAGTTAAGTGTGACCTGTTCAATGACTCGATTCGAGCGGCTCACCGATCACTTACAGACTCAAGAAAAATATCTAATGCTAAGTATAGGGTCAAAATCCTGTAGTGGGAAACGTGTTGTGATCAGGTTGTGACTGGCAGTGAGAGCGTTGTCGAACTACAGCCAATGAGAAAGCAAGACAAGGAGTGATGGGGAGGGATTGCAAATGTGAGGGGCAGGGGTGTAATATAGTTTCTATCAGAATACATCAACACACACACAAGCTTTACAGTAGTTGTGACCTTATCGTCTACGCCAAAACATAAGCGGTGCATTGCAAAAAATATTTATTTACCAACAACTCTCTCTACAGAACAGACTAAATTCACTCCTTCACCTATAATATTTCCTATTTTCCCTTGTTTTTTTTGCTGCTTATTAGCATACAAACAACTTTGTTTGCTTGCTTCGTGCTGACATTCATTTTTGGAAGCTAAAAATCGGTCTTACACATATCATTATACCCTTCATCACTTCTTGCATGTGTTTTCGTGACGAAATGTAGTTTGGGAGACCAGTCAGACTCATCTGCAATTCCTCCTGGTAATAGATCGCGTGACCCCACAACGACTTAAAAGACTTTATTTAATAACAAGAGATCATGTTGTGAAGTGTGAACTGTACAGCAATCTGACTACTTTGAAAGTCATGTAGTGTGAACTTAGCATTACAGTGATCAGGCTTAACATTATGACCAACTTCCTAATATTGTGTTGGTCCCCCTTTTCCTACCAAAACAGCCCTGCAACTGCGATGCACTGTGTATTCGTGACACCTTTTTTTCAGAACCAGCATTAACTTCTTCAGGAATTTGAGCTACAGTAGCTCGTCTGTTGGATCGGACCACAAGGGCCAGCCTACACTCCCCACATGCATCAATGAGCCTTGGCCGGCCATGACCCTGTCACCGGTTTACCACTTTTCCTTCCTTGGATCACTTTTGATAGATACTGACCACTGCAGACCAGGAACACCCCACAAGAGCTACAGTTTTGAAGATGCTCTGACCCAGTCGTCCAGCCATCTCAATTTAGTCCTTGTCAAACTCACTCAAATCCTTACGCTTGCCCATTTTTCCTGCTTCTAACACATTAACTTTGAGGATAAAATGTTCACTTGCTCCCTAATATATCCCACCCAATAACAGGTGCCGTGATTAAGAGATAATCAGTGTTATTCACTTCACCTGTCAGTGGTCATAATGTTATGCCTCGTCATGTATAGTAAAGCAAATGTTTTAGTTGTTGATCTGAAGGTGAAGAAAGATCATTTAATGAGAGGGCTGTAGCTCAGCAGTTAACATACTGAACTATTGAGCTGAAGGTCAATAGTTGCCACTGTTGGGCCCCTTAAACAAGGCCTTTACCAATCAATTGCTTGCCTTGTATTAAGTCACACGTAGGTTGCCTTAGATAAAATCTGCCCCTATAGTGAAGTTATTGGCCGGGTGGGTATGTAGTATTTCTACATACAGACATTATTGGCTTTGTCTCGAAAGAGGGGGGTGACCGAGGCCCTGCGATGGATTGGTACATGAATTTCCCCTTTTCAATCACAGCATTGAAACTGCTTTGGCTAATGGACTGCTTTGATGAGTAAAGCATACTGTCCAGCACCCTAGTTAACTGTTACTTATATAAGATATTTTACAAAAGAAATTAATGTCTCTGTTGACACACAGATGCAGCACAACATACATAGCGAGCACTTTTCCACCAAAAGAGCTCTGCTTCTTGAACCGGTTCTGTTCAGGTTTCTTCGAACCTTGGTGTTTTGTAGAGAACCGACCTGCGTTTCCACCAGTTTTTGGGAACCAAGCATGCGTCATTAACGGTGGGCGTTACACAACGAAAGTAAAGAGTATTAACATGATGACGGAGCGTGTAGATTATGTGCGAGCATTTGTGCTGTTGTTACAGATGTTCGTTTTTATGCAAAAAGCATCGCTCAGCTATTGGTGATAAGAAGACGTAGACGTGTTTGTCGCAGTTGTTGTTTTCTTTAGTTCACTGACGTGAGAAGCGTTTTGCGCTTCGCTCTCACCACGACCCTCTGCACAAATAGCCGATTTGCTCAGCGCTCGGCTTGAGCGGTAAAACATCACTAAAGTGATAGCTCAGTGGTTAAGGTACTGGACTAGTAAACAGAAGGTTGCCGGTTCAAGCCCCGCCACCACCAAGTTGCCACTGTTGGGTCCTTGAGCAAGGCCCTTAACCCTCAATTGCTCATCGTGTTCCACTCATTGTGTAAGTCGCTTTGGATTAAAGCGTCTGCTAAATGCTGAAAATGTAAATGTAAAGTTTCATGACATGAACATCCATTTGTGTGAAATAACCATCAAATCCACTCTAAAAGCTCCACATGTATCTGTGTTTAGTCAAATTAACTTCATGGTGGTGTTTATACAGCTCGGGGTTCTGAAAATCGGCTTCTCGTGAGAGTCGAGAAAGCTTTATGTAAAAAAAAGTGTAACGTGGCCGAATGTCAGAGTCAGAGTCAGAGAGGTTTTATTGTCATTTCAGCTACATACAAGTACATATTGAAACGAAACAGCGTTCCTCTAGGATCACAGTGTAACACGGTACAAAAAGTGCGAGACAAAAACAGTGTAAATACAAAACAGTGTAGGTACAACAATAAATACAAAAAATCCTATAATAAATAACTACAAAAGATATTCCTAATTTATCCCTAATCTAAACAAGTAATTAGAAGACAGGACTAAAGACAAGTGTTAGTACATGATGGTGAATAGATGGTACAATGGTTCATGAGGTAGTGACATGTTGTACATTAGCAGCGTAAAATTGGCAATGCAGATAAGGTGCCTAAAAAGTAAATAAGGTGCAAAAATACAAGTAAGGTGCAGAAATTAAAAAACTTGTGCAGTTCCAGGAGGTGTGCAAAAAAATGCAAGTAACATAGTCAATACAGTTCAGTGTGTGGCAGCAGAAAATTTCCGGAGGAGATTGTTATAGTACTGAGTTGAGGAGTCTGATTGCTTGTGGGATAAAACTGTTACACAGTCTGGTTGTGTTAGTCCGGATGCTGCGGTATCGTCTCCCAGACGGGAGCAGAGTAAATAGTCCATGTGATGGATGGGTTGGATCGTCCACAATGCTGAGAGCTTTGTGGATGCAGCGGGTGTTAAAAATGTCCGTGAGAGATGGAAGAGCGACCCCGATGATCTTTTCAGCTGTCCTCACTACTCGCTGGAGAGTCCTGCGGTCCGACGCAGTACAATTTCCGAACCAGACAGTGATGCAGCCGCTCAGGATGCTCTCGATTGTTCCTCTGTAGAACGTGGTGAGAATGGGGGGTGGCAGATGAGCTTTCCTCAGTCTTCTCAAAAAGTAGAGATGCTGCTGGGCTTTCTTGGTGATGGAACTGGTGTTGAGGGTCCAGGTGAGATTCTCCTCCAGATGAACACCGAGAAATTTGGTGCTCTTGACGATCTCAACAGATGAGCCGTCGATGTGCAGTGGGGAGTGGTCCCTTAGTGTCTTTCTAAAGTCAATGACCATCTCTTTGGTTTTATCCACGTTCAGAGACAGGTTGTTGACTTGGCACCAGTCCGTTAGATGTTGTATCTCCTCTCTGTACGCTGACTCATCGTTGTTGCTGATGAGTCCCACCACAGTTGTGTCGTCTGCAAACTTAACGATGGAATTCGAGCTGTGCATTGCTGTACAGTCGTGCGTAAGCAGAGTAAACAGCAGTGGACTGAGCACACAGCCTTGGGGAGCGCCGGTGCTCAGTGTGGTGGTGCTGGAGGTGTTCTTACCGATCCGGACGGACTGAGGTCTCTCAGTCAAGAAATCCAGGATCCAGTTGCAGAGAGAGGTGTTCAGGCCCAGCGTGCTCAGCTTTCCAATTAGATGCTGAGGAATGATGGTGTTGAATGCTGAGCTAAAGTCTATGAACAGCATCCTGACGTAAGTGTTCTTTCTGTCCAGGTGTGTAGAAGCCAGGTGAAGTGTAGTGGATATGGCGTCGTCCGTTGAGCGGTTAGGACGGTACGCAAACTGCAGTGGGTCCATGGTGGGAGGCAGTAGGGTCTTAATATGCCTCATGACTAGTTTCTCGAAGCACTTCATGATGATAGGCGTGAGTGCTACGGGACGATAGTCGTTGAAGCATGACACAGATGACTTCTTTGGCACGGGTACGATGGTGGTCGTCTTGAGGCATGTTGGAACGATGGCGCTGCTCAGGGAGATGTTGAAGATGTCAGTGAATACATCTGCCAGCTGGTCTGCACATCCTTTGAGCACTCGGCCAGGAATGTTGTCTGGTCCAGAAGCCTTCCGTGGGTTGACTCTGTGCAGAGTTCTCCTCACGTCCGCTGTGGTAAGACGAAGCACCTGGTCGTCACAAGGTGGGATCATCTTCCTCGCCAACATGTTGTTCTGCGCCTCGAACCGAGCGTAGAAGTCATTCAGCGCATCTGGAAGGGAGGCATCACTGTCACAGATGGGTGGAGTCGTCCTGTAGTTGGTGATGGCCTGGATGCCCTGCCACAAGCGCCGTGTGTCACCGCTGTTCTGGAAGTGGCTGTGGATGTTCTGGCCGTGTGTGCGCTTTGCTTCTCGGATTGCCCGGGACAGTCTGGCTCTCGCTGTTCTGAGAGCCGGCTGGTCACCTGCTTTAAAAGCGGAGTCTCGGGCCCTCAGCAGTGCACGCACCTCTGGAGTCATCCACGGCTTCTGGTTGGGTCTGGAAGTGATGGTTCTAGTGGTAGTGACGTCCTCAATGCATTTGCTGATGTAGCAGGTCACTGAAGTCGTGTACTCCTCTAGATCAGTGTAATCGCCGTATGTCCTGAAGAGCAGAGATGGATCCTTCTGGCCAGGTTTTCACCTGTTTCTGTACAGGTCTGGAGCGCCTGATGAGTGCTCTGTATGCTGGAATTAGCATTACAGAGATGTGGTCTGAGTATCCGAGGTGGGGGCGGGGCTCCGCCCGGTACGCACCGGCAATGTTCGTGTAAACATTATCCAGCGTGTTCGCTCCTCTCGTAGCAAAGTCCACATGCTGATGGAATTTAGGGAGAACAGACTTGAGATTTGCATGATTAAAATCCCCAGCGATAATAAACTGTCCGTCTGGATGAGTGTTCTGCAGTTCGCTGATGGCTCTGTAAAGTTCGCTCAATGCTTCCTTCGCGTTCGCGCTGGGCGGAAGATACACCGCGACAATAAGCACGCTGGTGAATTCCCGTGGTAAATAAAAAGGTCTGCATCTAACAATAGCAAATTCCACCATCGGAGAACAGTACGCCACAACAAGCACAGAGTCCTTGCACCATTCGGTGTTAATGTAAACACAAACGCCTCCTCCTCGTGTTTTACCGGACTGAGCTGCATTTCTATCGGCGCGATACGATGCTAGCCCGTCTAGCTGAATGGCACTGTCTGGAATGTTGTCGCTAAGCCATGTTTCAGTGAAAATTAAAACACAACAGTCCCTGTACTCACATTGGGTAGTTCGCTGAAGTCTGATACAGTCCAGTTTATTCTCCAGAGAGCATGCATTTGCGAGGAATAACGATGGTAGAGCCGGCCGGCTTGGGTTAGCTTGTAGCCTAGCACGGACCCCGGCTCGCTTTCCACGCTTCTGCTTCCTCGAGCACCGCTTGCGGCGCCCCCTCCCCCGGTCACCTGCTTCAGGTAACACCGAGGACTGCAGGCCTGGTTCGCGAAGTAGGCAGAGTTCATGCAGAGTTTGCAGCAGATCATCTTGCAGGTTGGTTTCTGACTGTTTTCTCAATTGTAGCAGTGTCTGGCGGTTGTAAACTAAGTCAAAATTGGTTTCCATACGTTTATAAACAAAACTGTCCTAAACAAACTTACAAACTTTTCCTGAAAACAACAAAAAAACACAGTTTTTCGACCCCAGAGCGGCCGCTGCGTGTTAACGCGCCGCCATCTTGGATCAAGTACTGGTAGAACTAATGTAATCCTGTTTAGCTGAATTGTTACTGAGAGCCACCCATGACTAACACATGTTTATTAAAAGAGTAACAGGTACCAAGTTTCCATCAAACAGTAGGTATGTTGTAATAGATGGAAGCACCTGTTACCCCTTTTCCACCAAAGCGGATCCGGCTCCGTTACGGTTCGTGAACTTGATTTTGAACCGGTTCCGCGTGTTTCCACCGAGTAAAAAAAAGAGAATGTGCTAAAAGTACAACATAAAAACACTTAATTTCTCTCTGTTATTACTGCTTATAAGCGCTCTGTACTGCCGAAATTCATCTGTCATTGTTTTAGTACAACAAGACACGTTAAGCTTTATTTTTCACGTTAAGCGTTTATACTGTCCGGGTCACTTTTACCACATCATATCACATATTTATCACGTCATATTTAATCAGGTGAACTTTAAAAGATAAAAGTGCAGTGCCAAAGCTGTTTAGCACCTTCTCATATGAAAGCACCCAAACCTCTACACTGTGACACGCCCACAGATGACATCACGGTTTGCGCTGAAAAACCAAGTATTCTGTGGTGCCAGATTAGAACGCTAGTTCGCTGTCCGGAACCTCTTTTTTTTACTTGGTGGAAACACGCGGAACCGGTTCAAAATCAAGTTCACGAACCGTAACGGAGCCGGATCCGCTTTGGTGGAAAAGGGGTAACAGGTGCTTCCATCTATTACAACATACCTACTGTTTGATGGAAACTTGGTACCTGTTACTCTTTTAATAAACATGTGTTAGTCATGGGTGGCTCTCAGTAACAATTCAGCTAAACAGGATTACATTAGTGCTACCAGTTTTAAGAGGGAAAAGTGCAGCTGAGTTAGATACTCTGACTTCAGATATAATGCAAAATAAATGTTGCTTGGTTCAGTGATGCACTAGATGGCTGACAGGGCCTTGGAGTAAAAAAAGAAAGTTAACTAGAGGAAGCGAGCATCTAGATGCACAAGAGCACTACTAATCACTGATTAGAGAAATCAACAGTCGTATGGGTGCTTAAGCTGTTCATTTGAACTCCTCAGTGATTGGGCAATCTTAGAAATAGGTCTTGAGCACTACCAGATTTCAGACACATTCTAAAAGCAGTGATATATTGTAAGCAGCTTTAAAGAACTGATACTGGCAGAACATTTTACATATAAATACAGTACATGCATTTTTGTCATGATTGTTTGATTTATAACACCATTATAATGGCTGCAAATCGGTTCAGTCTCTAAGAATTAAAAGTGAGGGTTGATTTGTGAGGGTGTAGAGTTGAATTGATTTTGCTTTTGAATATAGATCTTTTTTTCCCCCAGATAGTGGAGTGTATGCCTATTTCATTCCTATGGTCTAGAAATAAGATGACCAACATGCTTATGGTCAGCTGTTCACATACATACATGAAGTTTAATATTAAGTGTTGAGGTTCGCATCTTGATGATGCTATGCTACTGCCATCCAAAGCCATAAGTCAAAGGGAGCATAATTGGTGCTGTGTTGTATATATTAACTTTGACATTACTAACCGTTTAGTTAAAGCAGCCCTTGCCAGTTGGGTATCTGTTCTGCTTAATAGTGCTTTCGTAGCAGCATGGTCATCCCTTGCAAGATAAAGAGCAGCTTGATGGATAAAGAGCAGCATTTTTCCTTTTTTTTTAATCAGAATGTTGGAAATCTGTTGCATCTGTTAGCTTAATTACACATGGTAGGGTAGTTGGTGCAATCCTTCAAAAGCAACAGTTGTGTAAGCAACAGACAGTCATTGCTTAGTAATTAAGGTACAGGACTAGTTATCAGAAGCTGAATGGTTCAAGCCCAACCGCCATCAACTGCCTGCATTGCATTCAGTCACAAATGTAAGTCACTTTAAATAAAAGCATCTTTTAAATGGCATAAATGTAAATGTAACAGTCTGACAGCTTTTATAAACTTCCTTATAATCTTCCTGATCTAGAGGAATGATGCTGCTACACCCATTGCAGTGACATTTATCTGTATAACAAACTAAAGTCGACAAACACTTGCATTTCTAATTGGCACAACTGTTTAATATTCGGACCTAATGTCAGTTAAAAGGTTTTATTTTAATGATCTCATAATCATCCATGAAAGGATGACTTTCTAGTCTCCCCTTTTGATCAATTAGTCAAGCTGAGGCATCCTATCGTGCAGTAAGTACTATCCTCTAGGCATGTTCAGCTGTTGAATGCTAAGAGGTAGGTCAAAACAGCAGTTATTGCCAGCTTGGAGTCTCTAAAAAACACATTTCTAAACATATTATTGTGTTTTATTTATTTGGATTGTGATATGTCAGCCTACTGATCACAATATTATTTTATGGCAACCATGTCCATCTCTTAAGCCAATCTGTATTAAAAGAGCAAATTAATAAGGAACCTCTCTCTGTGTATTTGTGTTCTTTGATTGGAATACAATATTCATTTGGTTCACTGCCTCAACCAGTGTTTCCTTGGAGGGTATAAAACTCCTCCGCTACAATAAGACTAAAGCATTTGGCGAATTAACACCTCTTACTGTGACCAGTACTGCACTAAAACGTGAGACTAGGTATTATACTACAACCCCAAATCAGAAAAAGTTGGGACAGTATTGAAAATGCAAATAAAATAATGCAGTGTTCCCCACATTTCCTTTGACTTTTATTTGATTGCAGACAGTTTGAACCAGAGATATTTCATGTTTTATCAGCTCAGCTTCATTTTATTTGTTAATAAACCTCCATTCCTGCATTTCAGGTCTGCAACACATTCCAAAAAAGTTGAGACGGGCACAATTTATGGCTAGTAATGAGGTGAAAAAACTAAATAATGATGTGATTCCAAACAGGTGATGTCAACAGGTGATTGTAATCATGGTTTGGTACAAAAGCAGCATCCAGGAAAGGCTGAGTCTCTAATGAGCAAAGATGATCAGAGGATCTCCAGTTTGTCAACAAATGCATGAGAAAATAGCAAAGAAAGATTGGAAGGGATTTACATATTTTTCCCTCTACAGTGCATAATATCATTAAACGTTTCAAAGAATCTGGAAAAACTTCAGTGCATAAAGACCAAGGGCACAAGCCTAAGCTGAATGCCTGTGATGTTTGATCCCTAAGACAGCACCCTAAGTGCAACTGCCACTCAAGAATAACTGATATAACCACATGGGTGAGGGATTACTTCAGCAAACCTTTGTCAAGCACTACAATACAGAGTTACATGCACAAATGTTACTTAAAACTTAACTGTGCAAAAAAGAAGCCTTATGTTAACCATGTCCAGAAGCAGCGTCAACTTCTCTGGGCTCGGAGGCATCTAGGATGGACCATCACACAGTGAAAACGTGTATTGTGGTCAGATGAATCAGCATTCCAGGTCTTTTTTGGAAAGACTGGACACAAAAAACTGAAATAGAATTACAAAGCAATGCCCCATTAAGTGACACACTGAATAAAAATCTGCTGTTTTATGACTATTCTAAGCTAAAATGCTATAACTACATGAATAAAGATCAAACACTAGGTGTAAATGTGACCGTGTTATGGCAGGAGCTTTTTTTGCCCTCCCTAGTTTAACAGGCAAAGCCACACGAAGTTCTCTTTCCCCCCAGAGGATCCCTGTATTGACTCCATGCTGTTTTTTACATCCGCATTCATTTTTAATTATTAATCTGATCCGCTGCTCCATCTGTTGCCAAGTCCTTCCTCAAAGTCACAAACAACACCTGTGGATGTTTCTAAAGCTTTTTCTAACTACCATTTTTCTCCCAAGACAAACTAAATAGCTCTGCAATGAGGATGTGCAAAATCTGTACGGGTAGGAGTAAAGGATCATCATTTTAGCTAACTAAATTAACATATTATTGCTGAGAATGATAGAATTGATTGTTTTGAGTGGTACAAAAATGAAAAGCAAGACCCTTATACACTGATCAGCCATAACATTAAAACCACCTCCTTGTTTCTACACTCACTGTCTATTTTATCAGCTCCACTTACCATATAGAAGCACTTTGTAGTTCTACAGTTACTGACTGTAGTCCATCTATTTCTCTACATACCTTTTTAACCTGCTTTCACCCTGTTCTTCAATGGTCAGGACCACCACAGAACAGGTATTATTTGGGTGGTGGATCATTCTCAGCACTGCAGTGACACTGACATAGTGGTGGTATGTTAGTGTGTGTTGTGCTGGTATGAGTGGGTCAGACTCTATTAGACACTTCTACCTAATTGGTCCACCTTGTAGATGTAAAGTCTACAAAGCATCGTCTGTAAGTAGTGGCGTTTATATTCTCAGTTGTTTGTAAATGTTTAGTGAGTATATCACAGCGTTTTAGTTACAAATTTACCGTAATTAAATACAGTTACCGTTACTATAGCAATTAGTATCTGTACACAAAATTTTAACTCGTTAGCGCTATTTTACGTTTGGTTAAATCTCATATTGTACCAGATGTAACACTTGACTACAGCTGTGTGCTTGTACTGTATTAAGTTCTTTATTGTTTTTATTGTTTGTATTTTTACTTCATTCTGGTGCACACAGTGTATCACACAGCTGGGAAGCAAATAAAACCGACTGTATTCTGAAGAGAGCTGTCTGTCTGTCTGTCTAGCTGAGCAAGGGGGATAAACTATTAGTGAGGGCAGAATGATTGTCTTAAAATACACTGTAAAATCCTACATTAACTGCATCTCTCAAAACGCATGCTGATTTTGTGACCTGCAAAGTGACACATCCTGCCAGTAGATGATGTTAAGAAATATTTACACAAAATCCCAAAATGTACAAGAAGATAAGTAAGAAAATTAAGCAGAAGGAGGAAATTTAATGAAAATGAAAACAAGTTTGTGCTTCAGTGTTATAAGGCCATGTCTGTGGTAAAGGAGGACAATATAAATGCAGAATTCAGCCTCCAAGAAAAACAACAGACTGCAATCACAGCAGGATATGTTACAATCGGCCCTTTGAGGGCCACAATAATGCTGATGTGGCCCTCGGTAAAAATGAGTTTGACACCCCTGTTCTAGACCTTCATCAGTGGTCACATATAGCGCTGTTGGCTGGATATTTTTGGTTGGTGGACTATTCTTAGTCCAGCAATGACAGTGAGGTGTTTAAAAACTCTATCATTGCTGCTGTGTCTTATCCACTCATACCAGCACAACACACACTAACACACCACCACCATGTCAGTGTCACTGTAGTGCTGAGAATGACCCACCACCAAAATAATACCTGCTCTGTAGTGGTCCTGTGGGGGTCCTGACCATTGAAGAACAACATGAAAGGGGGCTAACAAAGCATGCAGAGTAACAGATGGAGTACAGTCAGTAATTGTAGAACTACAAAGTGTTCCTATATGGTAAATGGACAGCGAGTGTAGAAACAAGGAGGTGGTTTTAATGTTATGGCTGATTGGTGTATGTCACCCCACTGATGTGTGTGTGTGTTTGTGTGTGTGTGTGGGTGGGTGTGTGTGTGTGTGAATCTTTATTTTTTCCCACCCAGGACCTCAAAGACAAGGTGACTCAGTTGCTCCCCCTGCTGCCAGTGTTAGAACAATACAAAACAGATGCACAAATGATCCTGCGACTGAGAGAGGAGGTGAGGAACCTGACGCTGGTGCTCATGGCCATTCAGGAGGAGATGGGAGCCTACGACTATGAGGAACTCCGACAAAGAGTGCTGCTGTTAGAGACACGCCTCCACTCCTGCATGCAAAAACTGGGTAAGAACATAAACATCAACCACTTCATCCTGGTCAAACCCAGAAATACAAAACAGGAATAATCTGTACAGGGTGCTAAACCATCTCAGGGCTTTGACCATCTTCAGACATAGCCAATCATACCTGTGTAGATGCCGAGCAGGCAGACAGCACCACTGACATTCAAACCCTGAGGTAAAAGGCAGGAATAATCTGGACAAAATGCCAATCCATCTCAGGGCTTTGGCCATTTTCATACATAGCCAATCATGTCTGTGTAGGTGCCCAGTCAGCCGACAGCACCACAGACATTTAAACTAGAGGTAAAAGGCAGGAATATTTGGTACAGGGTACCAATCCATCTCAGGGCTTTGGCCACTTTTAGACATAGCCAATCATGTCTGTATAGATGCCAAGTCGGCCAACAGCACCACTGACATTCAAACCCAGAGGTACAAGGCAGGAATATTCTGGACAAAACGCCAATCCATCTCAGGGCTTGGCCATCTTCATACATAGCCAATCATGTCTGTGTAGATGCTGAGCTGGCCGACAGCAGCTCTGACATTTAAAACACAGAGGTAGTTTGGTACTGTAATCAGACAGCTGTTGTGGAGCCTAAGAATTTCTGTATACCATCTCTACCTAGGAGAATGGCAGATTTGACAAGGCAGATAAAAAAAAAAATAAAAAAAATGGAAAGAGAAATAGGCTAATCATGGGGTGCTAATTAACTGGAAAATTAATACTTTCCAGGGGACTGTAGCACTTCGATTTGTGTAGACATTTTACTGCTGCCTATTAAAAATTAACCAGTAGTGCATCCGTTATTTATGCAAGCTATCCCAAATAGATAAGAGCAGAAATTCTGAGATTAAAATGGTAAAAGGACAACAGTATTTTTTGCAAATGCAAAAGTATCTTAACAATAACCCCTTCAACAAAAAGGGTCTAATTATGTTTGAACATTACACAGTCAAACAGTGTTGCCAGATTGGCCGGTTTTCCGCCAAATTGGGCAGATTATGTTGGAAATTGGTGGGGAAAAACACGCTTTGGCAGGTGGACAAAATTTGGGCTGGTTTGTAATCATTTTGATGGCTTAAAATATAAATAAAAAATTATTACTTTCTAAAGCAGCTGGAATATAAATAAGCCTACCTTCTCCCACCACATTCAACCCATTGTCAAAGGTTTGATTGATAGGTTATTTTTTCCAGTCCAAAAGACACCGATGCCACGCCCATCAATACAGTGATTTATATGGTGGGGTTTTTTTGGACTCGTTTCTTGGCTAATGGTTTTGAATATGAAGGTAAGCAAGTTTTTTATGTACGAGAGGTTAAACTTCTTTCATTGCTTCAAGTTTATTCTTATTTACTTGCAAAGGGTTGTGTGTCCAATCATAAATAATGCATTTTAAAAACTTGGTAGGCTACTTCAAAGACATGCAAGCAAAAATAATTGGTCCTTTATAATTTATAATTACTGATCTGTACTTTGTATTTTAAGATATTAATTTGTAGGTCATGGAGGTTTAACTGGTTTATTATTTTTTAAATGCTAAACATCATCTGCTTATGTGTTGTTTCGGGCAGTTTTTCATGCATTTTGGTGGATTTTGAAAAGGTTTTTGGCTGGAAACCACTGTTGCAATCTGGTAACCCTGCAGTCAGATAAGGAACATTATACAGTCAAATGAATTTAACCCTATTAAAAAATCTTAAGCAAAATGTAAGGCCATCTGTCTGCAAGCTGAAACTATAGTGTAATTGGGTCATATAAAAGGTAAATGATCTAAAATACAAATGGCTGAAATCTAAAGAAAAAAGCTAAAGTAAATGGCTTTAAATGACCAGAAATAATGTTTTACCTGGTTAATGTCCTGACTTAAACACAGTAGAGATGGTATGGTAATATGTTAATCAAGCAATTCATGCCCTTAAACCCAAAACTGTGTCTGATTTGTGGCAGTTCCAACTGTTAATGTTGTAAAGACTTACATAAAATAAATAAAGTGTTTGTGATATTGGTTTCATAGCCAGTGAAAATAAAGCAACATTTATTTATTTATTATTAATTAGGATTTTAACGTCATGTTTTACACACTTTGGTTACATTCATGACAGGACAGGTAGATACTGGTTACATAAGTTGGTTACTATAGTCTTGGACAATTTAGTATCTCCAATTCAACTCACTTGCATGTTTTTGGACTGTGGGAGGAAATCAGACCTCCGGGAGGAAACCCACACAGACATGGGGAGAACATGCAAACTCCCCACAGAAAGGACCCGGACTGCCCCACCTGGGGATTGAACCCAGGACCTTCTTGCTGTGAGGCAACAGTGCTACCCCCACTGAGCCACCGTGCCACCCCAGGATTTTAACATCATGTTTTACATACTTTGGTTACATTCATGACAGGAACAGTAATTACTGGTTACACAAGATTCATCAGTTAAAGTTTTTTTTTAATTAATTTTTTATTTGTCCCCTTTTTTTCACCCTTTAGCACATCCAATTATTCAATTTGCATCGTGCTTCCTCTCTGCTATGCTGAACCCTGCCCTGACCGAGGAGATCGAAGCTAACCCATATCCCCTCAGAAACATGAGCAGCAGCCAGATGCATTTTTGCCACCCACACATTTTAATGAGTTTGGCGCCACCTTGCATGCGGAGAGACACACCCTAAGGGCACTCTTCCTCATCTCTTGTGCAGGCGCCTCTAATCAGCCGGCAGAGGTCGTAATCGCATTCTGACAGAGAGAGAACCACATCCGGTTCTTTGTCCCACCCCCCAACTGAGCAACCGGCCAATCGTTGCCCATACAGCCACTCAGCTTCGAACCGGTGAAGCAGAGCTGGATTTGATACTACGTATTCAGAATCCAGCCCTGGTTGCAGCGTGTCTTTTTACCGCTGCGCCACCTGAGCGGCTATCAGTTTAAGTTTAATGTCAAACACAGTTATGGGCAGTTTTGTATTTCCAATTCACTTCACTTGCATTTCTTAGGACTGTGGGACTCCTGGGTTTGTTCCAATCTGTTAAACCCAGGAAGCCAGAACTGAGTCACCGGGCCACCCAAACAAAGCAACATAATAGAGTTTTCCCAGTGTAGATCCTCAAAACAGTCAGCAATAAAGAAACAAGACACACAAAGTCAAAGTCTACACACATTTCTAAGGAACACAGGTTTGTGCTTATAAAAAGCTACCTTCATTGTGGAATGTCACCAATGTTTCAGAAGGTACTTATTCATAGCTATTTTTTTTTGTTTTTTTGGATCACATCCGGGCGGCACGGTGGCTCGGTGGGTAGCACTGTCGCCTCACAGCAAGAAGGTCCTGGGTTCGATCCCCAGGCGGGGAGGTCCGGGTCCTTTCTGTGTGGAATTTACATGTTCTTCCTGTGTCTGCATGGGTTTTCTCCAGGCGCTCCAGTTTCCTTCCACAGTCCAAAAACATGCAGTCAGGTTAATTGGAGACACTGAATTGCCCTATAGGTGAATGGGTGTGTGTATGTGTGTTTCTGCCCTGCGATGGACTGTCGTCCCATCCAGGGTGTTACTGTGTGCCTGGCGTCCATTGAAAAGCTGGGATAGGCTCCAGCACTCCCCCGCGACCCTAACTGGATAAGCGGTTAAGAAAGTGAGTGAGTGAGATCTTCTGGATGTATATCACCTACATAAGCAAAGATGGAGCATTTGTTATGAGTTCTATTTGCATAGATACTCGATACGAAAGCCTTGATGCTCTGACGTGAATAACTGATTAAATAATTTAACTGTGAAGCTTTTCATATTACTGTAATTACCTGCAGATTAATTACATTGTGTCAATTACCTTCAGAGCTATTCGCCATGATATTAGAATTATATTATAATATGTAAAAGCTAGTCCTTGAAAAATATATATGAGTTTAATCTGAAAAAAGCTTTTCCTTTATAGCGTAAGTTATAATTACTGCCTATTAAAACGTGTCATTAAGCCTCTAGTGCTTTGTAAGTATGTAAACCCTGTGAAAGCTGTTTAATCTGCTTATCTCTGTTTTTGAAATGAATAAAATAATTGTCAAAGAAAGTAAAATGTCACAATAAATACACCATATTTTTGAGACTTGTGTAAAAGATGAACCAAAAATGATCTATCTAAAGTTTTTTGCTGAATGTCCACTGCTCCAAAGCTTTAATTACAGTGCTCTGGAAAAGTAATTGCCCTTTTCAGATTCCCTGTGCTGGTTTTAGATCATCCAGCAAAGCATGATATTATACAAAGGGATTGGAGTAAAAATTGTGAAACATTTTCTTTTATGTTCTTTCATTTAAAAACTTCATCATTTAAAAAAATTTAATCTTGGTTACGTAATAAGCCCAATTTCATTGTAGATTTTGAATTGCAAATTTTGAATTGTCTTTTAATCAACAGACATTAGTAGACAGTTAACTGTTAACCTACGAATTTATAACAGGACTCAGATTTTAATTTTAATGCAATGCTTCAGAGTTTAATTAAAAACAGCTTAATAGAACTGTAATTATTTCATTTAAACAGTCTACTCAAAAGAACAAAATGCAGTGGGTGGGATATATTAGGCAGCAAGTGAACATTTTATCCTCAAAGTTGATGTGTTAGAAGCAGGAAAAATGGGCAAGCGTAAGGATTTGAACAAGTTTGACAAAGGCCAAATTGTGATGGCTAGATGACTGGGTCAGAGCATCTCCAAAACTGCAGCTCTTGTGGGGTGTTCCCGGTCTGCAGTGGTCAGTATCTATCAAAGGTGGTCCAAGGAAGGAATAGTGGTAAACAGGCAACAGGGTCATGGGCGGCCAAGGCTCATTGATGCACGTGGGGAGCGAAGGCTGGCCCGTGTGATCCGATCCAACAGACGAGATGCTGTAGCTCAAGTTGCTGAAGAAGTTAATGCTGGTTTTGATAGATAGGTGTCAGAATACACAGTGCATCACAGTTTGTTGTGTATGGGGCTGCATAGCCGCAGACCAGTCAGGGTGCCCGTGCTGACTCCTGTCCACCACCGAAAGCACCAACAATGGGCAGGTGAGCATCGGAACTGGACCATGGAGCAATGGAAGAAGGTGGCCTGGTCTGATGAATCATGTTTTCTTTTACATCACGTGGATGGCCGGGTGCGTGTGCATTGCGTACCTGGGGAACACATGGCACCAGGATGCACTATGGGAAGAAGGGACGGCAGCTGAGGCAGTGTGATGCTTTGGGAAATGTTCTGCTGGGAAATCTTGGGTCCTGCCATCCATGAGGATGTTACCTTGACACGTACCACCTACCTAAGCATTGTTGCAGACCATGTACAGCCTTTCATGGAAACGGTATTACCTGATGACTGTGGCCTCTTTAAGCAAGATAATGCACCCTGCCACAAAGCAAAAATGGTTCAGGAATGGTTTGAGGAGCCCAACAATGAGTTTAAGGTGTTGACTTGGCCTCCAAATTACCCTGATCTCAATCCAGTTGAGCATCTGTGGGATGTGCTGGACAAACGAGTCCCATCCATGGAGGCCACAGCACACCTTCAGGGGTCTAGTGAAATCCATGCCTCGATGGGTCAGGGCTGTTTTGACAGCAAAAGAGATTAGGTTTAAGACAAAAAGTGCAGAGGCATAGCACTAATTCACACATGCACAAAATGTGCTTTGTTACAAAGGGTGTTGAATCCAAACACAGCATTTTGCTTGATCTGTATAATACCCAGAGCTCACTTTCAAAACAATATCAACCATCAACTGGTAAATATGTTTAAATCATCATAACGACAAAAAAAAAAAAAAAAAAAAAAGACAAAATCGGTCTTCTTATGTTAGCATTTTATACAAGAACATTATACAGTCAATTGTGGTTGGAAGTGTGATAGTATAATGCTGCATCAGGCCCTGGGCAGATTGCTATTATTGAAGAAACAATTAATTTAACCCTATTAAAGGGGGGAAAAGCTTAGAGAGAGTGTAAGGTCATCTGTCTGTAAGCTATAGCTTAGATCAGCAATAATCTAGGTAAACTTAACCAACCACTTTGTCAACATATTAAAACATCAGAAAACAATTAAATATAGAAACTACAACATCAGCATTGCATTCTATCAAAAAAATGTCTGGCTCCGTCTGAAATCGCAAACTTAAACAGTACGTACTAGATTCAGCCGGTAAAGCAGTACGCTCTTCCAGTATGCAAGTGTGTAGTATGCAAGCAACCTCGTATATACCAACATCACGTGATGCAAGACGTCTCATCGTCACAGTTATAACAATTTTAAAATCGGACAAAATTAATTCTGTCAATCTCCTCAAAGCTACTTATAACGTTATTCAGCCATAACAATAAAACCACCTCCTTGTTTCTACACTCGCTATCCGTTTCATCAGATTCACTTACCATATAGAAGCACTTTGTAGTTCTACAATTACTGACTGTAGTCCATCTGTTTCTCTGCATACTTTGCTGCCACAGGACCACTACAGAGTAGGTATTATTTGAGTGATAAGTCATTCTCAGCTCTGCAGTGACACTGACATGGTGGTGGTGTGTTAGTGTGTGTTGTGCTGGTATGAGTGGATAAGACACAGCAATGCTGATGGAGTTTTTAAACACCTCACTGTCACTGCTGGACTGAGAATAGTCCACCAACCAAAAACATCCAGCCAACAGTGCACCGTGGGCAGCGTCCTGTGACCACTGATGAAGGTCTAGAAGATGGCCAACTCAAACGGCAGCAATAGATGAGCGACCATCTTTTTTTACATCTATAAGGTGAACCAACTAGGTAGGAGTGTCTAATAGAGTGGACAGTGAGTGGACATGGTATTTAAAACCTCCAGCAATGCTGCTGTGTCTGATCCACTCATACCAGCACAACACACACTAACACACCACCACCATGTCAGTCTCACTGCAGTGCTGAGAAACATCCACCACCCAAATAATACCTGCTCTGTGGGGGTCCTGACCATTGAAAAACATGGTGAAAGCAGGTTAAAAAAGCATGAGGAGAAACAGATGGACTACAGTCAGTAATTGTAGAACTACAAAGTGCTTCTATATGGTAAGTGGAGCTGATAAAATGGACAGTAAGTGGAGAAACAAGGAGGTGGTTTTAATATTATGGCTGATCAGTATGTTTGCACATTGAAAAAGGTGCCAAAGGTGTCTCAGACATGTACTTCATTAGGTTTTTTGTATTTGGTCTTATGTTTTAAGTCAAATTGATTTGCAGTAAATCCCTGGTTTTAACAATCATTTTTGTAAATATAACACATACATTTTTCCCAAACCCAGCACTGAAATGATGAATAATAAGCTGATAACTGTGAGTAACAAAATGATAATGCTGCTTTGAAATACAAGAAAATACAAAATGCACGATAAGTGTTGGCTTCAGCAAAATATCTTTAATTAATGACCAGAGATAAGTTCAAAATTAAAAGTACATGTTGTGTAATTAGGAATGAAAGATAGCAGCCAGGAATTAGAATCACGCAAATGAATCTCCCACTATTTGAATTATTCAAATCAGCGGGAGCGCAATTCGAATTATGCAGATTACTGAACACTAATTAGTGCCTTCTTGCCTTTTGCTTTTAATCAGGTTATCTTTAGGTTTTATTTAATTTCCAATATTACACTTAACACACTTGCAGACAGAAACCTTGAGTCATTCAAGCTCATCTAATTGTTTTCAGACAAGGTTTCTGAATTTCTAGCAAGTATGGCGCAGTTTGCCGGAATATGACTAATTGTATTGGTGTTTTTGTCACAAAGACCGAAAGATTGACTGAGAAAAGGCAATTACTTTGCACAAACATGTGCTATCAGTAAGAGTTTAGGAAAAGAGGACTAGTTTTATTGATAGATGGGGTAAAGATGGGGTGACAAAGTATACAGAGCAATAGATTGGCTACCGTCAGTAAGTGTAAATCTACAGAGTGCATCTACACCGATCAGCCATAACTTTAAAACCACCTCCTTGTTTCTACACTCACTGTCCATTTTATCAGCTTTACTTACCATATAGGAGCACTTTGTAGTTGTACAGTTACTGACTGTAGTCCATCTATTTCTCTACATGCTTTGTTAGCCTGCTTTCACCCTGTTCTTCAATGGTCAGGACCCCCACAGGACCACCACAGAGCAAGTATTATTTAGATGATGGATCATTCTCAGCACTGCAGTGACACTGACATGGTGGTGGTGTGTTAGTGTGTGTTGTGCCGGTATGAGTGGATCAGACACAGCAGCGCTGCTGGAGTTTTTAAATACCATGTCCACTTACTGTCCACTCTATTAGACACTCCTACCTAGTTGGTAGATGTAAAATCAGAGACTTTCGCTCATCTATTGCTGCTGTTTGAGTTGGTCATCTTCTAGACCTTCACCAGTGGTGGACTATTCTCAGTCCAGCAGTGACAGTGAGGTGTTTAAAAACTCCATCAGTGCTGCTGTGTCTGATCCACTCATACCAGCACAACACACACTAACACACCACCACCATGTCAGTGTCACTGCAGTGTTGAGAACGATCCACCACCCAAATAATACCTGCTCTGTGGTGGTCCTGGGAGAGTCCTGACCATTGAAGAACAGCATGAAAGGGGGCTAAAAAAGCATGCAGAGAAACAGATGGACTACAGTCAGTAATTGTAGAACTACAAAGTGCTTCTACATGGTAAGTGGAGCTGATAAAATGGACAGTGAGTGTAGAAACAAGGAGGTGGTTTTAATGTTATAACTGATCAGTGTACAGTATATGGTAGTTATAGCTCATAAAATGGCCAATGGATGTACATTTAAGACAGGTGTTCATAATAAAGTGCTAGTGGCAGTGGTAGCTCAGCAACCTTCAGCTTTTGAGAAGGAAGCATGATGATCTGGGAGTCTTTGCTGGATTCTGAGTTGGCAACTTGCTTAGAGAGACTGGACTCCTGACCAAAAAAAGGCTACCACAGCATTTTGCAATGTCATGCAGTACTCTCTGGTGTACACCTAGTTGTTAAAGGTTTCAGACTATGCCAGAACTACCTTAGAGGAGTAAAACAAGATGGTAGGCTTTACACCATGCAATTAACAGCACAGTCTGCTATGGTGCTAGACTTAAAACCCACTGAGCTGGTTGTGAAGAAAAGAACAGAAGGACTGAATACAAAACAACCTACAAGCGCAACACATTTATGTATATATGTATTACATAATTAAGATGATATTTGTCAGTCTGGTAATTCTCGGTCGTGTACAGGAGCATGTTTGTGTATACAAATAGGTTCTCATGTATTGACCTAGTTAAATAAATATTGCCTTTTTTATATTTACCTATTTACAGTAAGTTGTGTTTCAATTGAATTTGCAATGAAATATGTCTGTAAAACACATACACGATATTGCCAAAAGTATTCACTCACCCATCCAAATCATTGAATTCCAATCACTTCCATGGCCACAGGTGTATAAAACCAAGCACCTAGGCATGCAGACTGCTTCTACAAACATTTGTGAAAGAATGGGTCGCTCTCAGGAGCTCAGTGAATTCCAGCGTGGTACCGTGATAGGATGCCACCTGTGCAAAGTCCAGTCGTGAAATATCCTCACTACTAAATATTACACAGTCAACTGTCAGTGGTATTAAAATGAAGTGGAAGTGATTGGGAATTACAGCAACTCAGCCACAAAGTGGTAGCCACGTGAAATGACAGAGCGGGGTCAGCGGATGCTGAGGCACATAGTGCGCAGAGGTCACCAACATTCTGCAGAGTCAATCACTACAGACCTCCAAACTTCATGTGGCCTTCAGATCAGCTCAAGAACAGTGTGTAGAGAGCTTCATGGAATGGGTTTCCATGGCTGAGCAGCTGCATCCAAGCCTTACATCACCAAGCGCAATGCAAAGCGTCGGATGCAGTGGTGTAAAGCACACCACCACTGCACTCTAGAGCAGTGGAGACGTGTTCTCTGGAGTGACGAATCACGCTTCTCCGTCTGGCAATCCGATAAATGAGTCTGGGTTTGGTGGTTGCCAGGAGAACGGTACTTGTCTGACTGGATTGTGCCAAGTGTAAAGTTTGGTGGAGGGGAGATTATGGTGTGGGGTTGTTTTTCAGGAGTTGGGCTCGGCCCCTTAGTTCCAGTGAGAGGAACTCTTAATGCTTCAGCATACCAAGAGATTTTGGACAATTTTATGCTCCCAACTTTGTGGGAACAGTTTGGGGATGACCCCTTCCTGTTCCAGCATGACTGCACACCAGTGCACAAAGCAAGGTCCATAAAGACATGGATGAGCGAGTTTGGTGTGGAGAAACTTGACTGGCCTGCACAGAGTCCTGACCTCAACCCGATAAAACACCTTTGGGATGAATTAGAGTGGAGACTGTGAGCCAGGCCTTCTTGTCCAACATCAGTGTCTGACCTCACAAATGCGCTTCTGGAAGAATGGTCAAAAATTTCCATAAACACACTCCTAAACCTTGTGGAAAGCCTTCCCAGAAGATAGGAATGGGATGTCACTCAAGTTCATATGCGTGTGAAGGCAGACGAGCGAATACTTTTGGCAATATAGTGGTGTTCAATGGTAACATTGTTACTTCCTTTGTATACAACAAAAAAAATGCTTAATCTTATTTAATCTAATCTTTTTTAGGATGCGGGAAGCTGACTGGTGTCAGTAATCCCATTACTATCCGTGCATCGGGCTCTAGGTTTGGTTCCTGGATGACAGACACCATGATCCCCAGCTCTGATAATCGGGTAAGAAAGTCTATGCCATGTTATCCTCACACACAGGCATGCACGCATACGCTATTACTCATACACACTCATACACACAGTCTCCTAGCGAGAATGACTCACTGACTGAGTGCTGTGAGGCTGGTACCCAACTCAGCCAGAGCTGAGTCACTGATGGATGGCTGTTCCTTCTCCACCACCATATCATTCTATCTTCATCCCTCATGTCTGGTCCCACTCGCACACTTATGACCCCTCCTGTCAGAGCCATAGTGGCTGATTAATCACTCCATCAGGCTGTTCGATATTAACAACTTGTTTAAAATTAAGTTTGCCGCAATTAGCAGCAGCTTTGTAGGAGCCTGACACAGCACTCTATATGAAAAAAAATATACCAAAGCCTTTCCAACCCAAAATAACACTACTGAAGGGAAAAGAGGCTACATGAACAAAGGAATGGAACTATGCTTAGAACACATAATAGGAAGAAGTTTAAATAAGAATGAGAGAAAATAGCACAGGAGAATACAATATAGAGAGGAGCACAAGCCACAATACAGAACAGGATTAAGCAAGAGGACTGTTACTGGTAGGAGGTGATATATCCAGTAATTTCCCCAAAAAGACACCATCTTTGATTCAATAGTTGTACTAATTCACTACTGTTGCCTAGAGATGAAAATTGCTCTATTATTCATCAACCACTAGTGTAGCTTTGTTTGAAATGATGTAATAAATACAATACTTTGTAATACACTCCATAAAAAAAGAAAAAAAATAGTAATATTTTTGCTTTGAAGTAATAAGTATAATGAAAGCTTAATGAAGCATAACAATGTATTTAAAACTACAAAATTATTGACCACTAAAACAAGCTAAACAAAATATAAATGCTTCTCTCTTACCCGAGTCACAAGGCTTAACAAAGCTGTGTATCGGTAGTATATTCCAAGGTTTTAACTCCACAATAAACCTCAGTTTTTGTCCACAATGGCGGCCCACAATAGATAAATAAATAAAGTAATCCACAAGTTAAGAATAACTGATTAATTTAAAAAATCAAAATATAGGAAACACTGTATATCCAGTAAATTACCTAAAAGTTTGGTTTGTTTACAATTAGACACCAATCGAAGCACCTGAAAAACTAACTTACAACTAACTTACAATAAGGAAACATGATGTTTCTCCATTCAAAAATTGATATGGGTATTTACACAGATCAGCCATAACATTAAAACCACCTCCTTGTTTCTACACTCACTGTCCATTTTATCAGCTCCACTAACTGACTGTAGTCCATCTGTTTCTCTGCATGCTTTGTTAGCCTCCTTTCATGCTGTTATTGAATGGTCAGGACCACCACAGAGTAGGTATTATTTGGGTTGTGGATCATTCTCATCACTGCAGTGACATTGACATGGTGGTGGTGTGTTAGTGTGTGTACTCATACCAGCACAACACACACTTTGCACCTGCAAAAGCAAATTAAATTATTTTATTTTTTTTGAAAATCAACAATTTATGTCCTTAGTTCCCAAACAATTGCAAAACAAATGCCCCAGTCTCAGCTTTTTTGGAATGTGTTGCAACCATCAAACTTGAAATAAATTTATATATAAAAACAATACAAATGATTAGCTTGAAGTCTTTTTTACTGTTTAATTTTTTGAATTTGAGAATTTGTAGTTATTTATGCTCTGAGTCACCCAGACAGATGTTGTGGACAGCAGAGGTTACTGTATAATCATGCACTTTGTGTCCAGCTTTAACATGGCATCACTCACTAGAATTGCATTAGTCCCCATATCCATCACTGATCACATTAATCAACAAATGAATCAAAGATCATGCTAATAGTTGTATCGATCATACCAATCTCACTCAGTAGGTAAAATGTCATCGTTTCTGCAGTGGCACCTGTTTTTCTTCCGTCAAAGAGCGACAAACGACTGGTGATGTTCAGTGCAGAAGGCTGTAAATGTAATGCACAGACCACAGGTCGACCACAGCTCTGCTCTTGGCTCTCCGGAGACTCATTGAGGCACAGAATTATAATGCTTAATGCTCCATAAACCTGCCATTCCATTCATCACGCTCACTCTCACCAAGCCAATACATCACTTCTAGAAAATAAAAGCATACCATCCTTCACTGGAGAAGAAATAGAGACAGGAAACCGGGGATTAAAAAGAGAGGGAGAGTAAAAGAGAGAACAAGGAAAATGGAATGCAAAGCACAAGGCATGATTCCACAGAGGGTTCTCATTGTAGTGTGAAAGCCAAATATGATCCCCAAACTGCATCTATATCTTAAGCAACAAGCAGAAAGAATGAAAATAAAATAAGCATCAAATATAAATTGATATAAAACATTTTCTTTGTTACTTCACCTGCATTTCAGCAAAACTCCTCCCACAAGCATTGGTAGCAATGACGTTATCCCATAAGCTACACAGAAGGCCCTGCTCACTATGCTGTACAGCATCTGCTACACTATAAAAGTATTAGACACCCCTTCTAATTTTAAATTCATGTCGTTCAGCCTTAATATAAATTAATATAAACTGATCAGCCGTAACATTAAAACCACCTCCTTGTTTCTACACTTACTGTCCATTTATCAGCTCCACTTACCGTATAAAAGCACATTGTTAGTAATAGTTCTACAATTACTGACTGTAGTCATAGTTTCTCTACATACTTTTTTAGCCTGCTTTCATGCTGTTCTTCAATGGTCAGGACCCACACAGAGCAGGTATTATTTGGGTGGTGGATCATTCTCAGCACTGAAGTGACAATGACATGGTGGTGGTGGGTTAGTGTGTGTTGTGCTGGTATGAGTAGATCAGACATAGCAGTGCTGCTGGAGTTTTTAAATACCGTGTCCACTCACTGTTCACTCTATTAGACACTCCTACCTAGTTGGTTCACCTTGTAGATGTAAAGTCAGAGACGATCGCTCATCTGTTGCTGCTGTTTGAGTTGGTCATCTTCTAGACCTTCATCAGTGGTTACAGGATGCTGCCCACAGGGCGCTGTTGGCTGGATATTTTTGGTTGGTGGACTATTCTCAGTCCAGCAGTGACAGTGAGGTGTTTAAAAACTCCATCAGCACTGCTGTGTCTTATCTACTCATACCAGCACAACACACACTAACACACCACCACCATGTCAGTGTCACTGCAGTGCTGAGAATGATCCACCACCCAAATAATACTTACTCTGTAGTGGTCCTAGGACCACTGAAGAACGGCATAAAAGGGGGCTAACAAAGCATGCAGAGAAACAGATGGACTACAGTCAGTAATTGTAGAACTACAAAGTGCTTCTATGTGGTAAGTGGAGCTGATAAAATGGACAGTGAGGGTAAAAACAAGGAGGTGGTTTTAATGTTGTTGCTGATCAGTGAATACTTCAGTGTCTTGTTAGATTCCTTCTTAGTGTAGAGGCTGTTGTTATAGCTCACACATAGGTCACTCCATTTTAATACCATTTGTTTTTTAAATGGAATGTCCAACAAGCTCATGGTCAAATGTCCAAATTCTTTTGGTCATGAAGTGTATATTCCAGGCAGTCTTCTTAACTTATTTCTTTACTGTGCTTTACCTATCCATTTAATGTGCTTTCTGCTTTCTAAACTTCACCATTAGTCAACTTTTCTAATCTCATGCATCCAACCTCCTACGTTCTGTGCTCAGGCATCCAACTTACTACTTTTGTGCAACAAGCCTCCTACTCTCGTGCATCCAACCTCCTACTCTCATGTTTTTAATCTTTTTAGTGTCACCAATTTCTGTGCATACCACAAAAAACTCCTCTCACCTCGTGGTGCAGCCCACCTCCACCAGATAATTCAAGGCAACATCTAAACTCCAAAAGTCCTAGATACTGTGAACATGATTTGCCAAACACGTGCCTTTAATACATCACTACAAAATTTGTTTCTCAATGTAATTAAATGTCACTTGTCGCACTTTTACTGATCAGCCATAACATTAAAACCACCTCCTTGTTTCGACACTCACTGTCCATTTCATCAGCTCCACTTACCATATATAAGCACTTTATAGTTCTACAATTACTGACTGTAGTCCATCTGTTTCTCTGCAAGCTTTGTTAGCCCCCTGTAATAAATTTTTAATGGTCAGGACTCTCCCCAGGCCACCACAGAGTAGATATTATTTGGGTGGTGGATCATTCTCAGCACTGCAGTAGAGTTTTTAAATACCGTGTCCACTCACTGTCCACTCTATTAGACACTCCTACCTAGTAGGTCCACCTTGTAGATGTAAAGTCAGAAATGGTCGCTCATCTATTGCTGCTGTTTGAGTTGGTCATCTTCTAGACCTTCATCAGTGGTTATAGAATGCTGCCCACAGGGTGCTGTTGGCTGGATATTTTTGGTTGGTTGACTATTATCAGTCCAGCAGTGACAGTGAGGTGTTTAAAAACTCCATCAGCATTGCTGTGTCTTATCCACTCATACCAGCACAACACACACTAACACACCACCACCATGTCAGTGTCACTGCAGTGCTGAGAATGATCCACCACCCAAATAATACCTGCTCTGTAGTGGTCCTGGGAGAGTCCTGACCATTGAAGAACAGCATGGAAGGGGGCTAACAAAGCATGCAGAGAAACATATAGACTACAGTCAGTAACTGTAGAACTACAAAGTGCTTCTATATGGTAAGTGGAGCTGATTAAATGGACAGTGAGTGTAGAAACAAAGGGGTGGTTTTAATGTTATGGCTGATTGGTGTATGTATCACCAAAGTAGGTTAACAATGACAACAAGGTTATAATCTCACTCACAAATATACCCATCCAGCTAATTAATGGTTATTTACCCAGCTGAAGTATAAGGGCAGGGTGTTCAGACAGCATTCTCTCCACATGTAGGGGTCGACTAGAAGCACTTCCTTTAGTCCTCATCACATAAAATAACCTTAATTCACCTAACCACAGCTCAATAACCTTTGCATACCACTTACTCATTCATGCTATGTTTCCAGCAACTACATTTAGGTCACTTAACTCCTTAAGACTTACAAAAGATCAAACCAAACGTCCATTATTTTACTCTGCCTATTTACAAATATGCTCTGGACATTTTCTAACTACTACCACAACCCTAAAGCTATTCCCTTACTTTCACTTCTCAGCAAAAGTAGTAGGGGACTCAGCTAGGAAGATACATGGTGTGACATCTGGAAAGAGGAAAGAAAAAATGGAGACTTAGTGATAGAATGAGAAAGTGCAGAAAAGTTTAAGAATGAATAGGTTGGCAAAAAAGAACTGGGATCTCTAGAGACTAAGAAAGTAGACAAAAGTACAAGGTGATGTGGCATATGGCAAGGAGACAAGTGATGGCAGCTGTAAAGAGAATAGAGTATAAAAACAATTGGCACAGGTGACATACCAGTGATGGCATGGGTTCAGGAGAGATGGCAGTTTCTGGCTAGATTATTTAACACAATCTTGGAATGTGAAAGGATGCCTGATGAGTGGAAAAGAAGTTAAAAATAGTTTAATTTCTTAGAAATAAGAGTTATATGCAGAGCTGCAGTAACTACAGAAGCATAAAGTTAATCATCCACAGCATGAAGATCTAGGAAAGAGTAGTGGAAGCTCAGTTAAGAAAATAGATGAGAATATAGGAGCAGCAATGTGGTTTATATTACTTCTTTAGCAAAGTGTGTTGCTGAAAAAGTATAGAATAGACCATTATGAGTTGCACTGTGTGTTTGCGGATCTAGAGAAAGCTTATGATTGGGTGCCGAGAGAGGAGCAGTGGTATTGTTTGAGGAAATCAGGAGTGGCAGTAAAGTATGTGAGGGTGGCTTAATAGACAGGCTTAAAGTGGAGGTAGGACTGGATCAAGCAGGAGTGCTTATAGACTATGATGTTTACAGATGATATTGCGATTTAAAGCAAGAGTAGGGAGTTTGAGGAGAGCCTGAGGAAGTGATAGAGATATGCACTGGAGAGAAAAGGGATGAAAGGGAGTAAGCAAGAGTACATGTGTGTGAATAAGAGGGAGGGTAAAAGGGGATAAGTTTAAATAAATGGGTTAGAGTTTACAAAGTAATAGATAGTGTGAAGATAGGGGGAGAAGAAAGTGCAGGCAGGGTGGAGTGGGTGGCTTTGAGTGGCAAGAGTGATTTGCAATAGAAGGGTATCTTCAAGCGTGAAAGGGACAGTTTACAAGACAGTTTACAGTAGTAAGGCCTGCTATGTTATATGGCTTGGAGATGGTGGCACTGACCTGACTGAAAGACAGAGGGAGCTCAATGTGGCAGATATGATAATGCTGTGATTCTGTTTGGAATTTATGATTTATTAGAGGAACAGCAGAGGTAGGATATTCTGGAGACAAATTTAGCAAGTTGAGACTGAGATGGTTTTGGCATGTGCAGAGGAGGGATGAGAGTAGCATCGAAATAGGTGATGAGGATGGAGCTGCCAGGCAGGAGAAGGATTGGAAGGCCAAAGAAGAGGTTTGTGTGTGCAATGGTGGAGGACATGCAGATGATTGAGATGACAGAGGAGGATGTTCAGGACAGGGCAAGATGGAGATGAATGATTAGCCAAAAGAAGAAGTGGAATGTCTTAAAATGCTTTTTAATGCTTATTTTGCTCCCGTCCCAACTTTTTCAGTGTGTTGCCGGTATTAGGTTTGAAATTTGTCTGTTTTTACAAAGTACAGTAAAGTTGGTTGGCCAAAACGTTATACGTTAAGCAGCTGATGCTGATAACAGTCTGGATGGTCCTTTTCGTCTTTGGTCCAAAGCACATGGCGTGAATGCTGATTCATCTGATTACAATACACGTTTCCACTGTGTGATGGTCCATCCTAGATGCCTCAGAGCCCCGAGAAGTCGACGCCGCTTCTGGACATGGTTAACATAAGGCTTCTTTTTTGCACAGTAAAGTTTTAACTGGCATTTGTGCATTTAACTCTGTATTGTAGTGCTTGACAAAGGTTTGCCAAAGTAATCCCTCACCCATGTGGTTATATCAGCTATTGTTGAGTGGCAGTTCTTGATGCAGTGCCATCTGAGGGATCAAAGATCACAGGGGTTGAGTTTAAGCTTGCGCCCTTGGCCTTTACGTACTGAAATTCCTCCCGATTGCTTGAATCGTATAATGATATTATGCACTGTAGAGGGGGAAATATGCAAATCCCTTCAAATCTTTCTTTGAGGTACATTTTGTCACACATTTGTTGACAAACTGGAGATCCTCTGGTCATTTTTGCTCATCAAAGACTCAGCCTTTCCTGGATGCTGCTTTTGTACCAAACCATGATTAATCACCTGTTTGGAATCACATCATTATTTAGTTTTTTCACCTCATTACTAGCCCTAAATTGCCCCGTCCCAACTTCTTTTGGAATGTGTTTTAGGCCTGAAATGAAGGAATGGAGGAATATATTAACAAATGAAATGAAGCTGAGCAGACAAAACATGAAAAATCCTGAGTTCAAACTGTCTGCAATCAAATAAGTGTCAAAGTAAATATAAGACACACTGCATTTTACTTCATTTGCAATGTCCATACTGTCCCAACTTTTTCTAATTTGGGGTTGTATTATTTATAATGCTTGCTTATTATCTTTCCCATTTGTGAATAACACAGAGCCACTACACTGCATAAAAACAATAAACCTATTTTGGCAGTAATTCAGTTTGGGAATGAAGGGTGGCATGATCCCAAGAACACAATACCTAAAGTTAAATATGAAGGTAAGAGCATTGTAATATGGATGGCCTCTCGGCAACTTATACTGGGACATTACGTCACTGAAAGGAACATAAACTACTTAATTTAATTCCATGTTTATCAACTGATTTAAACTGGTCAGGGCTATGACGGGTCCAGTTTTACCAAGATAATTTAAGAAAATGCACGAGGCAGGAATACACTATACAGAGTGTCAATCTATTGTAGGGCTTTGGAACCCCCACCCTTTTTGTGTCTGTGTTGAGGCCAAGCCAACTAATAGCAGTGCTGAAACTCAAATCCTGATCTCAGCACTGGTGGTCTAGTGTAGTAGACTGCTGCACCTCATAAGCACTGCCAACTTCAATCTCAATGTCCAAGAAGCTCAATCTGAAAATGTTGGGTTAACCCCAAATATTAAATGTGCGTGTGTGTGTGTGTGTGTGTGTGTGATGCTTAGACAATTGATTTCCAATTCATGCTAGGTCGTAAAGACCACAGTGCACTTGCAGTTCAGCACACGGAGATCCTTGCACGTTTTATGATCAGATCTACCCTAAATGATAATGCTCTGCTGCTATAATAGAGCACCATCCCTCCTTTCCCTACATGCTCATTTTCTTAAGTCAGTGACTGTAACGGTGTGCAGAATTACTTCAGGTTGCCCCTTAAATGTCTCAGAGCGTTCCTAGTCTCCTATAGAATTTACTAAGATATCCCCAGTGTGCAGTTACATGAAACATTTAATAAAGCTGCATGGCTACACTGCATTGTAAAAGTGATTTAAAATCTTTATCTTATACATGATAAAATCCTAAACCTCTGAGGAAAATAAATGGAATCATCACTTCCTACACATTTCTGATTATATGTCTTTGGACGATGCTGTACATATCAATGTGTTTGATTGAGGTTTGTTTTATCATAGCTGTAAGACTTCAGATAATATATACAGTGTATCACAAAAGTGAGTACACCCCTCACATTTCTGCAAATATTTTATTATATCTTTTCATGGGACAACACTATAGAAATAAAACTTGGATATAAGTTAGAGTAGTCAGTGTACAACTTGTATAGCAGTGTAGATTTACTGTCTTCTGAAAATAACTAAACACACAGCCATTAATGTCTAAATGGCTGGCAACATAAGTGAGTACACCCCACAGTGAACATGTCCAAATTGTGCCCAAAGTGTCAATATTTTGTGTGACCACCATTATTATCCAGCACTGCCTTAACCCTCCTGGGCATGGAATTCACCAGAGCTGCACAGGTTGCTACTGGAATCCTCTTCCACTCCTCCATGATGACATCACAGAGCTGGTGGATGTTAGACACCTTGAACTCCTCCACCTTCCACTTGAGGATGCGCCACAGGTGCTTAATTGGGTTTAGTCCATCACCTTTACCTTTAGCTTCCTCAGCAAGGCAGTTGTCATCTTGGAGGTTGTGTTTGGGGTCGTTATCCTGTTGGAAAACTGCCATGAGGCCCAGTTTTCGAAGGGAGGGGATCATGCTCTGTTTCAGAATGTCACAGTACATGTTGGAATTCATGTTTCCCTCAATGAACTGCAGCTCCCCAGTGCCAGCAACACTCATGCAGCCCAAGACCATGATGCTACCACCACCATGCTTGACTGTAGGCAAGATACAGTTGTCTTGGTACTTCTCACCAGGGCGCCGCCACACATGCTGGACACCATCTGAGCCAAACACCAAATTTAACAGCCCTGCTCCCCATTTACACCTGGGACCTTGACACATGACACCAGGGAGGGACAACGACACATTTGGGCACAATTTGGACATGTTCACTGTGGGGTGTACTCACTTATGTTGCCAGCTATTTAGACATTAATGGCTGTGTGTTGAGTTATTTTCAGAAGACAGTAAATCTATACTGCTATACAAGCTGTACACTGACTACTCTAAGTTATATCCAAGTTTCATGTCTATAGTGTTGTCCCATGAAAAGATATAATGAAATATTTGCAGAAATGTGAGGGGTGTACTCACTTTTGTGATACACTGTATAGTGAGTCTTCCATTGTAAAATGCGTCACAATTTAATGAGTACAGTTATATCTAGCTAGTCTTTTGAGGCCAGCCACAATTCTGTTCATCACAGAATGATTTGGATTGAAATGCCAGTTACTGAGGGCAATTATGCCCACAACTTTGGGAAGAGTTTCTTTTACAACACACACACACACACACACACACACACACACACACACAACGTTTTAACTTAAACACACAAGCCAAGTTTTTAAAGTAAATGTTTCATACACTATATTGCACTAAGTATTCGCTCGTCTGCCTTCACACGCACTTGAACTTGAGTGACATCCCATTCTTAATCCATAGTGTTTAATGTGATGTCGGTCCACCCTTTGCAGCTATAACAGCTTCAACTCTTCTGGGAAGGCTTTCCACAAAGTTTAGGAGTGCGTTTATGGGAATTTTTGACAATTCTTTCAGAAGCGCATTTGTGAGGTCAGACACTGATGTTGCACGAGAAGGGCTGGCTCGCAGTCTTTGTTCGAATTCATCCCAAAGGTGTTCTATCGGGTTGAGGCCAGTCAAGTTCTTCCACACCAAACTCGCTCATCCATGTCTTTATTGACCTTGCTTTGTGCACTGTGCTTTACACCACTGCATCCGACGCTTTGCATTGCGCTTGGTGATGTAGAGTTTGGATGCAGCTGCTCGGCCTTGGAAACCCATTCCATGAGACTTTGTACGCACTGTTTTTGAGCTAATCTGAAGGCCACATTAAGTTTGGAGGTCTGTAGCGATTGACTCTGCGCACTATGCACCTCAGCATCCGCTGACCCCGCTCTGTCATTTCATGTTATGTTATAGTGTTTGCATTCTTTTTTATGGGTCCCATGAACTGTTATTCTTTTTACCTCCTACACAGAGATTTATTTTATTTTTCTACAGTGCAATTTACAGTTTATATCTTTCACTTGTGAGAAATAACTTCACACAGCTGACATCTGGTGGTTTTGTGTATGACAGACTGTGATGTACTGGTTCACTGTTTATCGCTTTCTTCCACAAAGCATTTTTGAAATAGGCTCTGGTCCCAACTTAACCTTGACCACGTTAAAGCTGTTACTGAAGATAAATAAATGGATAAATTAATACATGTATGTTTTAAGACACATGGTGTGGCAGCAGGTGGTGTTGGTACCACAAAACACCACGGTTTTTTCTTCAGTAGTTGCTGTCTGAGGGAAGTTTGACATGAATGTTCCTTGTCTCTTGTTATACTGATATTCTTATATTAAAAGTGTAAGTGAACTGGCTACCTTTAATTGTCTTTGATGTAAATAAGTGTTTAATGTCCTGTGATGGACAGGTACATTGTAATTTGTACATCCCCGAATTGAACCCAGTTTCTTTCAAAAATGGACTATTCACCCTTTATCTATGTTAATCAAAAGTTAGATTAACTGTAAACATGCCCTGAATACCTATAAGTCATAAAAGTGGTTTAATTATTTGTATAAATATAAATTCATATACAGTGGCACCTTGTAATTTAACGTCCCCTAAACTCAAAATCTTTGAAACTCAATGCCCTTTGTCGAGAAATTTGTACCCTTAAACTTAATGTGTGTGTGACTGCTGCTGTGTCTAGCGCTCGGCTTGAGCGGTGCGGTAAAACGTCATGCGAACATGAGACGAATCTGCATTTGTGTGGAATAACCGTCAAATTCTCTCTGAAATCTCCACATGAATTTGTGTTTAGCTATATGGTAAGTGGAGCTGATAAAATGGACAGTGTGTTTAGAAACCAGGAGGTGGTCTTAATGTTATGGCTGATCGGTGTAAACTGTGTGGATTACACTACTTTAATAATGAGGTTAAATTATGAAATCAGATATTAACTGGATCACTGTTGTTTATTTACAAACATTATACAAAAGTATAATAGGTGTAATGGACTGGAAGTTTGTGTGAAAACAGCAAACTCAATAAGGAAGTCCTATAATAAAATAAATAAATAAAACAGCAATAAACAAAAAGCGTGTCCAAGTCTGGGCTTGTTTCCAGAAAAATTCCATTAGATGTGGTCTCATGTTTTATGTTTCTAATCTTGTGGTATCTTTTCCACAATTCATCAATCTAATGTAACTGTCTAAACTAGAGACACCCACATGAAATTTGTTTTTTCGCGCCTCGTGCTATCACATTACACTACCCCTCCCTTTTTATTCTGCTTACTATTCATTTATATACACAGATGAGGCATAACATTATGAACACCTTCCTAATATTGTGTTGGTCCCCTGTTTGCTGCCAGAACAGCCCTGCAACTGTGATGCACTGTACATTCTGACATCCTTCTATCAGAACCAGCATTAACTTCTTCACCAATTTGAGCTACAGTAGCTCGTCTGTTGGATCGGACCACACAGGCCAGCCTTCACTCCTTACGTGCATCAATGAGCCTTGGCCGCCCATGACCCTGTTGCCGGTTTACCACTGTTCCTTCCTTGGACCACTTTTGATAGATACTGACCACTGCAGACCGGGAACACCCCACAAGAGCTGCAGTTTTGGAGATGCTCTGACCCAACCGTCTAGCCATCACAATTTGGCCCTTGTCAAACTCGCTCAAATCTTTACACTCGCCTATTTTTCCTGCTTCTAACACATCAACTTTGAGGATAAAATGTTCACTTGCTGCCTAATACAATGGGGAAAATAAGTATTTGATCCCCTGCTGATTTTGTAAGTTTACCCCTTTATAAAGACTTGAACAGTCTATAATTTTTATGGAAGGTTTATTTTAACAGAGAGAGACAGAATATGAACAAAAAATCCAGAAAAAAAACATTAAATAAAGGTTATAAATTAATTTGTATTTAATTAAGGAAAATAAGTATTTGATCCCCTACCAACCAGCAAGAATTCTGACCCCCACAGACCAGTTATGTGCACAAAAGGCACACAAATTAGTCCTGTCCCTGTATAAAAGACTCCTGTAACAGAATCAGTTTCTTCCATTAAAATCTCTCGACCACCATGGGCAAGACCAAAGAGCTATCAAAGGACGTCAGGGACAAGATTGTAGACCTGCACAAGGCTGGAATGGGCTACAAGACCATCAGCAAGAAGCTTGGTGAGAAAGAGACCACTGTTGGTGCGATAATTCGAAAATGGAAGAAATACAAGATCACAGTCAATCACCCTCGCTCTGGAGCTCCATGCAAGATCTCATTTGGGGGGGTAAGAATGATTCTGAGAAAGGTGAGGTCAGTCCAGAATTACACGGGAGGAGCTTGTCAATGATCTCATAAAAATTATAGACTGTTCAAGTCTTTGTAAGGGGGTAAACTTACAAAATCAGCAGGAGATCAAATACTTATTTTCCTCACTTGATATCCTTTAAATATCCTTTATATCCTTATATCCTTTAAAATAAACCTTCCATAAAAATTATAGACTGTTCAAGTCTTTGTAAGGGGGTAAACTTACAAAATCAGCAGGGGATCAAATACTTATTTTCCTCACTTTATATCCCACCCACTAACAGATGTTGTGATGAAGAGATAATCAGTGTTATTCACTTCACCTGGTTGGTGTATTTCTGTGTATGTGCACTGTCAGGGTTTATTTACCTCTAATGCACAGAATAATCAGAATAATGAGTTAAAATCAAGGGATTATATGTTGGTATGTCTACACTAAATTCACACTTAAATGAAGCATACAGATTTTTCTAATTTAGTCCCAGTGAATGGTACAGGAAAATCTACTTCTATTTCTCATAAATTGAACTTATTTACCAAATTAAAGATCTGGATACTTCTATCATTAAACCCAATACTGTCCCTACTAGCATTTTACTTAAGTAAGCAGCTCAAAACAATAGCAAAGGGGTTTTCACCTTTTTTGAATGTGAACGTAAATCACTACAGGTCTAAAAGAAAGTGTATATTTCACAGATTATTAGCTAAGGTTTTTTTTTTTTTTTTATTTATTACACATAATGCTAGCTAAAGACCTTTAGAATAATTAAAATGACAAAAATAAATTTCATTACAATTACATACATAAAAACTGCCTTTGTTAGATCGAAAATCTACTATGACCATATACGCATCTTAGACCACCCAAGATGGAGTTGCCATACCAACGTTCAGAACTGCTGTCATAGCTGGAGCAAGAAAGGCAAAAATGTTTACTATTTACTATGTTTGTTTGAGTTTAAGTCATGTTTTACACTCAAGACAGATAGTCATTGGTTACACAAGATTCACATCAATTTACCTCACTTGCATGTCTTTGGACTGTGGGAGGAAACCGCAGCTCCCGGAGAAAACACACACAGACACTGGGAGAACATGCAAACTCTACACAGAAAGGACCAGGATCGTTCAATCAGTGAATGTCATTCTTGCTGTAGGGCAACAGTGCTACCCAGCAAGCCACAATGTTGCCTATTTTACTGAGTAAAAAGCTTAAAAAAAAAGTGATGTAAAAAGGGAAAAAGTATTCTGACAGCTTACAGCAGAAATATATACATTTTCTTTTTTAATTTATAATAACTCAAAGTGATTTTCAGTAATTGCATAACCTAGCTATGTGAAATTAGCAATCTACAATATCTTCATTAAAAAAACACACAAAACATTTTTAATTAACTCCCCACACTTACTTTTTAATTTGTTGTCTGTAATTGTTACTTTCACAAACAATGTATTGCTTCTGGGGTATAAATATTAATTGATGTATATAGTTACTCAGCACTTTTCTTTGTGTGTGAACACACATACTGCCTCTTGGGTCTTACTCAATATATCAGAAGTAATGCTAAAAAAAGCAAATAAACTCTTGTTGTCTATGTAAATGCATACATTAATAATAATAACAATAATAATAATAATAATAACAATAATAATATTTTTTGCTAAAATCAGCAAATAAATTCTTGTTGTCTGTAAATTCAGTTAGTAATTTAATAATAATAATAATATCAATAATAATTTTTGCTAAAATCAGCTAATAAATTTAGTTTTCTATGGAAATGCAGTTAGTAATATAATAATAAAAATAATAAGAAGAATATTTTTGCTCAAATCATCTAAAGAATTATTATCTATGTAAATACAGTTAGTAATATAATAATGATAATATTTTTTGCTAAAATCAGCTAATAAATTCTTGTTTATATAAACAGTTATTAATATAATAATAATAATATTTGCTAAAATCAGTTAAATAATTCTTGTTGTCTATGTAAATGCAGTTAGTAATATAATACTAATAATACTACTACTACTACTACTAATAATAATAATAATAATAATTTTTAAATAATAAAAGTTTTTTTTAAAAACAAACACTGCAAGATGGTATTTATAGAAAAAAAAAAAAAAAAAAAAAAAAAAAATATATATATATATATATATTTATATATATACAGGTGCTGGTCATAAAATTAGAATCATGAAAAAGTTGATTTATTTCAGTAATTCCATTCAAAAAGTGAAACTTGTATATTATATTCATTCATTACACACAGACTGATATATTTCAAATGTTTATTTCTTTTAATGTTGATGATTATAACTGACAACTAATGAAAACCCCAAATTCAGTATCTCAGAAAATTAGAATATTGTGACATGGTACAATATTGAAGACACCTGGTGCCACACTCTAATCAGCTAATTAACTCAAAACATCTGCAAAGGCCTTTAAATGGTCTCTCAGTCTAGTTATGTAGGCTACACGATCATGGGGAAGACTGCTGACTTGACAGTTGTCCAAAAGACGACCATTGACACCTTGCACAAGGAGGGCAAGACACAAAAGGTCATTGCTAAAGAGGCTGGCTGTTCACAGAGCTCTGTGTCCAAGCACATTAATAGAGAGGCGAAGGGAAGGAAAAGATGTGGTAGAAAAAAGTGTACAAGCAATAGGGATAACCGCACCCTGGAGAGAATTGTGAAACAAAACCCATTCAAAAATGTGGGGGAGATTCACAAAGAGTGGACTGCAGCTGGAGTCAGTGCTTCAAGAATCACCACGCACAGACGTATGCAAGACATGGGTTTCAGCTGTCGCAATCCTTGTGTCAAGCCACTCTTGAACAAGAGACAGCGTCAGAAGCGTCTCACCTGGGCTAAAGACAAAAAGGACTGCTGAGTGGTCCAAAGTTATGTTCTCTGATGAAAGTAAATTTTGCATTACCTTTGGAAATCAAGGTCCCAGAGTTTGGAGGAAGAGAGGAGAGGCACAGAATCCACGTTGTTTGAGGTCCAGTGTAAAGTTTCCACAGTCAGTGATGGTTTGGAGTGCCATGTCATCTGCTGGTGTTGGTCCACTGTGTTTTCTGAGGTCCAAGGTCAACGCAGCCGTCTACCAGGAAGTTTTAGAGGACTTCATGCTTCCTGCTGCTGACCAACTTTATGGAGATGCAGATTTCATTTTCCAACAGGACTTGGCACCTGCACACAGTGCCCAAGCTACCAGTACCTGGTTTAAGGACCATGGTATCCCTGTTCTTAATTGGCCAGCAAACTCGCCTGACCTTAACCCCATAGAAAATCTATGGGGTATTGTGAAGAGGAAGATGCGATACGCCAGACCCAACAATTCAGAAGAGCTAAAGGCCACTATCAGAGCAACCTGGTCTCTCATAACACCTGAGCAGTACCACAGACTGATCGACTCCATGCCACGCCGCATTGCTGCAGTAATCCAGGCAAAAGGAGCCCCAACTAAGTATTGAGTTCTGTACATGCTCATACTTTTCATGTTCATACTTTTCAGTTGGCCAACATTTCTAAAAATCCTTTTTTTGTATTGGTCTTAAGTAATATTCTAATTTTCTGAGATACTGAATTTGGGGTTTTCATTAGTTGTCAGTTATAATCATCAACATTAAAAGAAATAAACATTTGAAATATATCAGTCTGTGTGTAATGAATGAATATAATATACAAGTTTCACTTTTCATAATATTCTAATTTAATGACCAGCACCTGTATATACGTATATATATATATATATATATTTAGAAAACTAATATTACACATGCATCACTAAAGTAAATTTATGTATTTCTGGCTTGGTTTAGTGCCCACAAAACATAAAAAATTATTGTATTATTTTTATACTTGTGCATGATGTTTTTTAAACATTTTTCCTGTTCACAGATCAGATCATTGTTTTATGGAACTGTCTGAACCACAGAGGAACAAATAAAAAATATTTCATTTTATTTCATTTTCGGCTTACATCACACATCTCTAAACACACATTAATTTTCCAACCCAATAAACCACTATAGACTGAGGGAAAATTTAAAGTCTATATAAAAATAAATGGATGTATCGTCTAGCCAGAATGGTCCTCTGTGGTGAAAAAGATAGCTGCCAAGTCAGCATCTTAGGTGGAAGAGATATATCAACAGACAAATGGAAAAGTTGCTATTTGCACCTGAAGTGTCATCCATAATCTCATCGTGACTGCTCCATACGATCTCTCTCTTTGCAGCTCAACTTTACTCAACTCTTTCATTATTATTGAAACAAACTCAATAGTATACTAAAAAGCAAAAGGTCATTTCATTCCTGATTAAGGCAAAAAGGGGAAATGGGTTCAGCAGAGATCCAGATGCCACATGATGACATCACTTTGGTGGTGCATTTGTTTTAATATCTCATGGTTCTGTCCACTGTCAGCTTTTATCCTTTCTTCATTTAAGGGTGCTCAGGGGGCACAGCGGTAAAACACGCTAGCACACCAGAGCTGAAATCTCGAACGCGTCGGTTCGAAACTCAGCTCTGCTATTCTGCAGGCTGGGCACCTACACGAACAACGATTGGCTTATTGTTTATTCAGGGTGGGTGCCGGATGGGACCTCATAACTGATGCAGTTATGACCTCTGCTGGCTGATTGATGGTGCCTGCACAGAGTTGAGGGATAATGCATTGATCAGGGTGTGGCTCTCCGTACACAAAGATGCAGTCGGATATTGCACATGTGTTGGAGGGGGCGTGTGTCAGTCTCGGCTCTCTTGAGCCAGGGTGGAGACCAGCATCAGTACAGAGGAAGCATAATGCAATTGAGTAATTGGATATGACTAAATTGGGAGGAAGTTTGGGAAAATTCATCATTCAATAATTTCTCTTTTCTTTTCTTTCTCCTAAGGTGTGGTCGATGGACGGCTACTTTAAAGGCAGGCGTGTGCTGGAGTATCGCACCATGAACGACTTTATGAAGGGCCAGAATTTCGTGCAGCACATGCTGCCTCACCCCTGGGCCGGCACTGGTCACGTGGTCTACAACGGCTCCCTTTACTACAACAAGTACCAAAGTAACATCCTGATCAAGTACCACTTCCGGTCACGCAGCGTCCTGGTGCAGCGCAGCCTGAGCGGCGCCGGATACAACAACACCTTCCCGTACTCCTGGGGTGGCTCATCCGATATCGACCTAATGGCTGACGAGAACGGCCTGTGGGCCGTTTACACCACCATCGCCAACGCCGGCAACATTGTCATCAGCCGGCTGCAGCCTGAGAGTTTGGAGGTGCTGCAGACCTGGGACACAGGCTTCCCCAAGCGCAGTGCTGGCGAGTCCTTCATGATCTGCGGCACGCTCTACGTGACCAACTCACACCTGGCCGGCGCCAAGATCTACTTTGCCTACTACACCAACACGTCGACCTATGAGTATACGGACATTCCGTTCCACAACCAGTACTCGCATATCTCCATGATGGACTACAACCCACGTGAGCGAGTTCTTTATACCTGGAACAACGGCCACCAGGTGTTCTACAACGTCACGCTGTTCCAGGTCATCAAGACGTCCGACGACTGAGGCTCTCGTACGAACACATCCAGCAAACATTCGACTGCATTACATACTTACAAATGCGTGTATACATACGTACAAAAAACTGACGTAGACTAGAAGGACATGACTGGGTGTAGATGTTTTTTATTTTTACATCTTCATAGAGTGCTATTATTCACATAACATCCCCAAACCGGCACACCGCCAGCAACGTTGGTGCTGATATATGGACCGAGCTTTTGCTTTTTCATTTCTGTACTGAGTGAGCATGACACTTCTTTTTATTTGTGAACAGAAAAAAAGAATAAATGTTGACCTTTAACATTTGAGAGTGTGTCTTTCATTTTGCTTTGTTGAGAAAGAGTACGGCTAGGAAAATTGGTCATTTTGAAAGTCAAGGCAACCCAATTTCTTTCTCCTCACAGGGCACTTCATCCAGGCTCTGGCTGAAATTGCAGTGGTAAGAGTAAGTGTACTGGAATGCTGTTCATGTCAGGCTTGCTGAAGAGATGCGCCAGTGATTGGTGGGGAGGGGGCCTGTGAAGGGCAGAGCGGAGAGCCGCTAAATGAGCAGATAGACCAAGATGGAGAGGAAAGAATGAGGGAATGATGATGAAGGCATTAAAATGCAACTGAGGCGACGAGCCTGGGGACGGCTCTGATCCCTGCGGTGCCTTCACTTGTGTTTACGTTGGGTAAAATCTGCCTCCATTTACTGTTTATTTACTCAAGTGTCACATACACCGATCAGCCATAACATAAAAACCACCTTTTTGTTTCTACACTCACTGTCCATTTTATCAGCTCTACCTACCATATAGAAGCACTGTAGTCCATCTGTTTCTTTGCATGCTTTGTTAGTCCCCTTTCATGCTGTTCTTCAATGGTCAGGACTCTCCCAGGACCACTACAGAGTTGGTATTATTTGGGTGGTGGATCATTCTCAGCACTGCAGTGACACTGACATGGTGGTGGTGTGTTAGTGTGTGTTGTGCTGGTATGAGTGGATAAGACACAGCAGCGCTGATGGAGTTTTTAAACACCTCACTGTCACTGCTGGACTGAGAATAGTCCACCAACCAAAAATATATCCAGCCAACAGCGCCCAGTGGGCATCGTCCTGTAAACACTGATGAAGGTCTAGAAGATGACCAACTCAAACAGCAGCAATAGATGAGCGATCGTCTCTGACTTTACATCTACAAGGTGGACCAATTAGGTAGGAGTGTCTAATAGAGTGGACAGTGAGTGGACAAGGTATTTATCCACTTATACCAGCACAACACACACTAACACACCACCACCATGTCAGTGTCACTGCAGTGCTGAGAATCATCCACCACCTAAATAATACCTGCCTGCTTTGTGGTGGTCCTGTGGGGGTCCTGACCATTGAAGAACCAAAAGGATATGTAGAGAAACAGATGGACAACAGTCAGTAATTGTACTTCAAAGTGCTTCTATAGGGTAAGTGGACCTAATAAAATGGTGTAGAAACAAGAGGTGGTTTTAATGTTATGGCTGATCAGTGTATTTTTATAGTTTATATATGACCTGGAATCAAAACTGACCTCAGTTATGTTGGTGGATCCCGTCAGGTTGAATTATGTGCCTTTGGTCATGTTGCTCATTATTTATTGTCGTGGGTGGGATCACTACTATATTTAGCATCTGCAACCCTCTCACATCGGATCAATCTGTCAGATCATTAAAGCTTAGAAACGGTGGGCATATTTCATAATAAGATAAAAGCATAAGCATAACATCAAAGCATCAAATCAGTATGCTTGTTTAACGTCTTATCCCAAAAGACTGGTATCTGTCTTTTGGGATAAGATGTTAAACAAGCATACTGATTTGATGCTTTGATGTTATGCTTATGCTTTTATCTTATTATGAAATATGGCTGTGAGCTTTGACTTCCATTTAACCACAAAATCATTAGTTGTATGGGGCAATGACAGTGGTGGTTAAGCCTGGATAACAGTCTGCCCACAATCTTGCATTGCATCTTGTGAAGTTTCTAGAGGCAGTTAGCAAACCTAATGCAACTATCAAAGTGTTCAGATTAATGTACAGTTCACACTACACGACTTTATCTTCTGTAATCGGGAGTCTTTTAAGTCGTTGTGGTTTTCACGCTACATGACTGATTGGTGATAAGGGGTCACACACTACACCATCTATCACCAGGAGGAATCACAGATGAGTCTGTCTGGTCTTACAAACTAGGTTTTGTCACAAAAAACACAAGCGAGAAGTGACGAGGGGTTTAATGATACCATGTGTGAGATAGATTTCCTTCCAAAAATAGATGTCAGCAAGAAGCAAGCCATCAACTTGGGAAAAAACAAGGCAAAAAAGAAAGAATGGTGAAAAAGAAAAGAAAAAAACGGTGGCAATGCCGAGTTTCGAACTGAGGGGTTCAGAATCTCGGCGCTGGGATACCAGCTTGTACTAAGGCAGTGGTAGCTCAGTAGTTAAGGTATTGGACTAGTAATCAGAAGGTTGCCGGTTCAATTCCCACCAAGACCCTTAATCCTCAATTGCTAAAAAAAACTAAAATTATTTAGTAATACGTAGTTGTAAGGCGCTTTGGATAAAAGCGTCTGCCAAATGTAAATTCATTAAAACTTTTCTTGCATAGTGAAAAAACTCCTTAATATATGCCGTTCAGCCATAACATTAAAACCACCTCCTTGTTTCTACACTCACTGTCCATTTTATCAGCTCCACTTACCATATAGAAGCACTTTGTAGTTCTACAATTACTGACTGTAGTCCATTTGTTTCTCTGCATATCTTTTTGGCCTTCTTTCACCCTGTTCTTCAGTGGTCAGGACCCCCACAGGACCACCACAGAGCAGGTTGTATTTAGGTGGTGGATCATTCTCAGCACTGCAGTGACACTGACATGGTGGTGGTGTGTTAGTGTGTGTTGTGCTGGTATGAGTGCATCAGACACAGCACCACTGCTGGAGTTTTTAAATACCGTGTCCACTCACTGTCCACTCTATTAGAGACTTCTACCTAGTTAGTTCACCTTGTAGATGTAAAGTCAGAGACGATCGCTCATCTATTGCTGTTTGAGTTGGTAATCTTCTAGACCTTCATCAGTGGTCACAGGACGCTGTAGATGAAATTGGTTGGTGGACTATTCTTAATCCGGCAGTAACAGTGAGGTGTTTTAAAACTCCATCACACAATGTCAGTGTCACTGCAGTGCTGAGAATGGTCCTGGGAGAGTCCTGACCACTGAAGAACAGGGTGAAAGAAGGCCAAAAAGTTATGCAGAGAAACAAATGGACTACAGTCAGTAATTGTAGAACTACAAAGTGCTCCTATATGGTAAGTGGAGCTGATAAAATGGACAGTGAGTGTAGAAACAAGGAGGTGGTTTTAATGTTATGGCTGATCGGTGTATTTCACACATTTAAAAGCAGTAATTCATTTAAAATTGACTCCAGAAATGAAGTACGAGTAGCCAAAACAAATGACAAGGTAATTAAAAATGAAACAAGGGAAATATTAAGGCACTAAATGACCCCCCAAAAAATATTGAGAAAATAGAAAATAGCCCATGGCACGTATGCCCACCAAACATCTGGCTAACGAAAAGGTCTGCCTAATTTTTTCTTCATTTGTGTTTGTGCCATATAAATTGGAGCACTGATTCACTAAATCAACATGAAATGAGTAAACAAAAATGTCAGATGGGTATAGCAGGGCAGAAATGCCATTATATACTGCACAAGAGGTAAATATTCCTCCTTACCTCTTGTTTAAATATGCACTAGCAGTCTGCAGGAAACAAGGCTGTGATTGGATAACATTAGGTTTGCGTGGTGAAAAAAGGCTATAAATTCAGCAGGTACCTGTGCTGAATAAAAGATGAGCTTCTTACAGCGTCTGTTGCTCCACTGTGGCTTAATGCAGACATTCTCTCTGAGAGTCGGAGACATTGAAGAGACTGGCATAAGCAAAACGCTGGTCGTTCAGGGACGTCTACATGCACACCTGTTCTCACACTATGTGTGTGGGTGTTAGAAAAGAACAAGAAAACACTAAATAGAGAAATTCTACCAAAAAACAACAAGAAAACATAAAAAAACAAACTCTGCGAGCATGCAACCAACCCAGCATGTTATACCATTTAATTAAGACATACAGCTGAGCAGCCGATCTGACAGATGCTTCATGCATGGCCAATTAAAAAAGTCAGCATCCCTTTCCTGTACTGCAGCAAGACCTGGAACAATAACGATCTATTACTGTAATAGATCCCTTTCTGCTTCCGTCCCCTCTGTCCCACTCCCACAGGGATTAGGGATTTAGCACATAAACACAGATCATTCCCCCCTTACCTAAAGGTATAACACCATACAGCAGAAATGTCCCTACATTAAATACACCGATCAGGCTGACATTATGACCACCGTCCTAATATTGTGTTGGTCCCCCTTTTGCTGCCAAAACAGCCCTGACCATCGAGGCATGGACCCCACTAGACCCTTGAAAGTGTGCTGTGGTATCTGGCACCAAGATGTTAGCAGCAGATCCTTTAACTCCTGTAAGTTGTGACGTGAGGCTCCATGGAATGGACTTGTTTGTCCAGCACATTTACATTTACATTTTACATTTTCTGCATTTAGCAGACGCTCTTATCCAGAGCGACTTACAAAAGTGCTTCCATAGTAAACATTTCATTTCTCAAGTTTTAGTAAACAACAGTCAAAGAACATAAATCTGCTGAAACCTGTGGCTCGGAGGTTGCGTGGTACAGAGCGGGGTTTGATTAGACCACGAAGGTAGCTTGGGGTTGGTCCATTTTTGGCTTTGTAGGCGAGCATCAGTGTTTTAAACTGAATGCGTGCAGCTACAGGAAGCCAGTGAAGAGAACACAGCAGTGGGGTGATGTGGCAGTGTTTAGGTTGGTTAAAAACCAGACGGGCAGCTGCATTTTGAATGAGCTGCAAGGGTTTAATAGTGGACATGGGCGCTCCTGCCAGGAGGGAGTTGCAGTAGTCCAACCAAGAGATTACAAGTGATTGGACCAGAATCTGGGTAGCTTCCCTGGAGAGAAATGGTCGAATCTTCCTGATGTTGTACAGGAGGAACTGGCACGATCTTGTCATGTTGGCTATATAAGGAGAGAAGGTCAGCTGGTTATCCAGGACAACACCAAGGCTTCTTACCTTATCAGATGGTCTGATCTGGGAGTCATCAAGAGAAATGACTAGGTCCTTAGTTGGAGACTGATCTCCAGGAATGAGCAACATCTCTGTCTTGCTGGGATTAAGTTTTAGACGATGAGCTGACATCCATTGTGAGATATCTCGCAGACATGCTGAAATGCAAGCTGAGACTTGTGTGTCTGAAGGAGGAAATGACAGAATGAGCTGAGTGTCATCTGCATAGGAGTGGTAGGAGAATCCATGGGAGGCTATGACCTTACCCAGAGAGCGGGTGTAGATAGAGAAAAGAAGTGGGCCAAGTACAGAGCCCTGAGGAACACCGGTTGAGAGAGTGCATGGGGGAGTTATGGATCCACTCCATGACACTTGGTAGGAGTGCCCTTCGAGGTAGGAGGCCATCCATTGCCATGCTGAACCTGTTACTCCAAGGTTGGAGAGAGTAGACAAGAGAATGCTGTGATTCACTGTGTCGAAGGCTGCAGAGAGGTCAAGAAGAATGAGGACCGATGACAGTTTGGCTGCTTTGGCTGCATGAAGCTTCTCAGTAACAGCTACAAGTGCTGTTTCCGTAGAATGCGCTGCCTTGAAGCCAGACTGGTACGGATCGTGGAGGTCATTCTGAGTAAGAAAGGCAGATAGTTGGTTATAGACAGCACGTTCAAGAATTTTGGATAGAAAAGAGAGCGCATCCCACAGATGCTCGATTAGATTAAGATCTGGGGAATTTAGAGGCCACGTCAACACCTCAAACTCGTTGTTGTGCTCCTCAAACCATTCCTAAAGCATTTTTGCTTTGTGGCAGGGCACATTATCCTGCTGAAAGAGGCCACAGCCATCAGGGAATACCATTTCCATGAAAGGATGTACAATACATGGTCTACAACAATGCTTAGGTAGGTGGTACGTGTCAAAGTAACATCAACATGGATGTCAGGACCCAAGGTTTTTCAGCAGAACATTGCCCAAAGCATCACACTGCCTGCCACCGCCGGCATGCCTACTTCCCAAAGTGCATCCTTGTGCCATGTGTTCCCCAGGTAAGTGACGCACACGCACCCGGCCATCCACGTGATGTAAAAGAAAATGTGATTCATCAGACCAGGCCACCTTCTTCCATTGCTCCGTGGTCCAGTTCCGATGCTCACGTGCCCATTGTTGGCGCTTTCGGCGGTGGACAGGGGTCAGCATGGGCCCCCTGACTGGTCTGCGGCTATGCAGCCCCATACACAACAAACTGCAATGCACTGTGTATTCTGACACCTTTCTATCAGAACCAGCATTAACTTCTTCAGCAATTTGAGCTACAGTAGCTCGTCTGTTGGATCGGACCACACGAGCCAGCCTTCACTCCTCACGTGCATCAATGAGCCTTGGCCGCCCATGACCCTGTTGCCGGTTTACCACTGTTCCTTCCTTGGGCCACTTTTGATAGATACTGACCACTGCAGACTGGGAACACCACACAAGAGCTACAGTTTTGGAGATGCTCTGACCCAGTCATCTAGCCATCACAATTTGGTCCTCGTCAAACTCGTTCAAATCCTTACGCTCGCCCATTTTTCCTGCTTTTAACACATCAACTTTGAGGATAAAATGTTCACTTGCTGCCAAATATATCCCACCCACTAACAGGTGCCATGATGAAGAGATAATCAGTGTTATTCACTTTACCTGTCAGTGGTCATATTGTTATGCTTAGTCGGTGTATCTCCAGGCTCCACAGAAAGTGTTTCCACAGTGGTAGGAATGACAAGTGAATAAATATCTTTAGGCATTCACTGGACAGGGGGCCAGTCAATCACTCGGCATCAAACACTCACTTATTGACTTGGCAGTGGTAGCTCAGCAGTTAAGGTACTGGACTAGTAATTAAAAAGTTGCCTGTTCAAGTCGGTTGCCAGTTCAAGCCCTACCACTGCCAAGCTGCCACTTTTAGGCCCTTGAGCAAGATGCTTAACCCTCAAATGCTTGAATTGCATTCAGTCCTAGTTGTAAGTTGCTTTGGATAAAAGCGTCAGCTAAAGTGACAAAATTGTGAATGTAACACTTGCTTACTTAAATCTAGAGACAATTTCAAATGGCTAGTTCACCTTCTACCATCCTCTATTGCTGACTGAGGAGCGCCACAGCTGACACACGCCCCCTCCAACACGTGTGCAGTACTGACTGCATCTTTTCACCTGCACGAGGTGAGTTCATATGTGGATCAGCTTTGTGTATGGAGAGCCACACCCTGGTCAACGCATTATTCCCCAACTCTGCGCAGGTGCCACCAATCAGCCAGCAGAGGTCATAGTTGAATCAGTTATGAGAAGCCCTGATCGGCTTTCCCATCCTGTGTGAACAACAGCCAATCGTTGTTCATGTAGCCGGATAGCAGAGCTGAGATTTGAAACGGTGTTCAAAATCCCAGCTCTGGTGTGCTAGCGTGTTTTACCACTGTTCCACCCAAGCTGCCTCCTCTATTATTTTAAGGCATTTTTATTTCTCAGTCTGACTAAATAGTTCTGATACTGTAAAGTAGTGCTTAATTTCTAAGCATCAGGATTTACCTGGCTTGTTTTGTGTAGATAACTGAGGTTTACTGAATACCTCATCTTCACTGGTCTTAGAGTTACATAAAGCACTGAAAAAAAGATCAAAGCAAAGAGAGTTTGCTACAAGTTTAACTACTAAGCTAAAATTAGCCCATGAGCTCACTCTATTGTTGTTGTTTGCTCTGACTCAACAGTAAAAGCACAGTAACACTACAGAGACAACTATCAGGTTTGGCAATAAACAAACACATGTGAGAGCTCATAAGCCCAACAAAGCAAGTTTGTTTAGATAAAAGGCACATTCTTTTTAGAAAAACAAAGTTTGCTCCATTACTTAACACTTAAAATAGAAAGACTAAATTAATGCCAGCAAGTAATTACATTCCCTGTCTCAAATGTTCCACACACCACATTAATTTATGAGAATGCAGGTACACAATGGTAGCATTAGTATTTAGTTAAACTATGTCATAGTACAACCCCAACCCCCAAGATATTTCATGTTTTGTCTGCTCAGCTTCATTTTATTTGTTAATATACCTCCATTCCTTCATTTCAGGCCTGCAACACATTCCAAAAAAGTTGGGACATGGGGCAATTTAGGGCTAGTAATGAAGTGAAAAAAACTAAATGATGATGTGATTCCAAACAGGTGATGTAAACAGGTGATTGTAATCATGGTTTGGTACAAAAGCAGCATCCGGGAGAGTTGTCAACAAATGTGTGAGAAAATTGTTGAAATGTTTAAAAACAATGTACCTCAAAGAAAGATGGGAAGGAATTTGCATATTTCTCCCTCTACAGTGCATAATATCATTAAATGATTCAAGGAATTGGAAGGAATTTCAGTGCGTAAAGGCCAAGGACACAAGCTTAAGCTGAATGCCTGTGATCTTCGATCCCTCAGACGTCACTGCATTAAGAGCAATCACAGCCGCTCAGGTGGCACAGCGGTAAAGTACGCTAGCGCACCAGAGTTGGGTCTCGAATACATCGTATCGAATCTCAGCTCTGCCTTCCAACTGGGCTGGGCGGCAGCATGAACAACGATTGGCTGTTGTTCAGGGTTAGGGGTAAAAAGTCGGGTATAAATTGCGGCCCCTGCTGGCTGACTGATGGCACCTGCACAGGGCTGAGGAATAATGCTGATGGGGGTGTAACCCTCCGTACACAGTGCCCGTCGGTGTATGAACTCGACTCGTGCAGGTGAAAAATGCAGTCTGTACAGAATGTACGTGCTGGAGGGGGCGTATGTCAGTTGAGAGGCGTCCTCAGTCAGCAGTGAAGAGTGGAATTAGTATATTAGAGGACGCACCACTAGATTAGGGGAGAAAATTGGGGGAAAAGTGGGAAAAAAAAAAGAACCATTACTCAACAATAGCTGATATAACCACATGGGTGAGGGATTACTTTGGCAAGCCTTTGTCAAGCACTACAATACAGAGTTACATGCACAAATACCACTTAAAACTTTACTGTGCAAAAAAGAAGTCTTATGTTAACCATGTCCAGAAGCCCAGAAGCGGCGTCAACTTCTCTGGGCTCAGAGGCATCTAGGATGGACCATCACACAGTGGAAACGTGTATTGTAAGCTGTTCAGCCCCAAACCATGATGCTCCCATCACCATGCTTTGCAGTTTGAATATGGTTTTGCTGTTAAAGATCATTTAATGTTGTAAATCTCTGACAAAGGTAAAATTAGTATACACAAACACATTTTGAACAGTTTTATTAGTCACTAATGAGGAAACACACCAATTCCAGGGGATTCACTGGGGGTTTTCTTGCAGCTGTTAAGTAACATCCAGTAACTCATCACTCTATGAGCTGACTCTATCTTTCTCTAAGATCATGTTTAACAACCACCACTTACCAAATACTTTATTTCTTTTACTCTTTCTTCTTGTCCTCTTGTTTCTCTGAACCTATTACAACCATGGCCTCTGACTTTAGGAGTTTAGTCTTAACTGAAGAAGCAAACCCCAATAACGCAAAATGCAAGATGCCTTTCCTAGTGTGATAGCATTCAGACACTATCAGTCTTTAATTATGTTTCATCAACTTATGTTGATGTGCTACTCCCTTCGCTGATCTTATATGCTCTCGATTTGTAAAAGATGTTAACAGATTAAACATTCTTTTGTGCAGCTGCAAGTCATTTGTTTTCATGACGGCAACAGCATAATGTGACATAAAACTGAGCTAATGAAAACATTGATCAACACAGACTCAAAGATGTCTCAGTATAGCAGTGACTCATTATACAGTGCCAATGACATTGAGGTCATTTTCTTCAGGGGACACCATACTTAGTCTTACTAATGGGACAATAATTATAAAATCTTTGTTGCATTTTTATGATGATTATTTTTATTATTTAGATACCAAACTTCAGTTATTTTGTTATATGTTGGTATTGCTTAATTAAGTTATTGCCTTGTTTAAGTATCCAGAATTACATTGTTGGCTAATGTGATTTAAATTTTGCACCAATATATCCTGGTACAGTGGACCCTTGACTTATGAATTTAATTGGTTCCAAAGGGCTGTTCTTAAGTCAAAATGTTTGTTAGTTAAACCTACTTTTCCCATAAGAAATCATGTAAATAGAATTAATCCGTGCCAGACCTCCCAAACCACCCCCTTACCTAATCTTTCTAATTTCTTAAATGGTCTTTTTGTTATAAATACAAGTATATTTTCCTTAAATCTTAAATTATAGAATATACATTACTGTAATAAACAATAATAAACAATACACAGTAGTACTGTACATAAAACACATATCACATTTCAGTACGTGTGCTGTACCATACACCATAATAAATTTCCTTCTTTTTTTATAAAATGTATCTACCAGAAACAACAATAACTCTCAAATTTCTTTATTATTTCTCTCTTTATTTCAATAGTGTTGTATTTTGTAGGTGTAATTGCACGAAAGAAAGAATACTTTACTCAGCGGACTTCCTTCTTCTCTCTCACTCACTGTCCCCTCTGTCTGATACACAGTGACAGCTACTTGCAGGAGTAATTATACAACAACAAAAAGTGATTTTTCATTTTCTCACTATTGCGCTTTCTCTGCACCTCCTTTGGGGACATTTTAATATAGAATTTTACAAAATATAAAGAAAACTCCGGAAAAACACCGTCTGCTGTCCGAATGCTCGCTTACTGTACGTATATACTGTATATATAGAGAGAGATGGTTGGAGTCAACTTGTTCGTGACGTCACGTGTTTTGCGAATTTCTGTTCGTAATCCGAAATTTGTTCGTACGTTACGTTGAAAAAGATCGTTCGTAACCCGAAATATTCGCTTGGTAAACCGTTTATAACTCAAGGGTCTACTGTAATCTCATATATAATGTTTATCAGTTAGCACCTGTGCTTCATTCTTACCTTGGTCACACGCTGTATTTACATGCAAAGATTTTCGAGTGTATTCGATGAAAACGATGTATTCGAGATTCAGCTCTAGTTCCGGCGTGTGTTTTTACCGCTGCGCCACCTGAGCGGCCTGATTTTACAGAATTTGTGTAAAAGCAAAATTTCTTTATGGCATGGCAGTCATTCATGATATTCTCTATGAATACATTCTCATTGATGTCTCTCTATAAACAAATTCTTATTGATGTCTCTCTTTAAACACATTCTAACTGATTCATCATAACTTGAAGTTCTGCTGCACACTCGTCTCGACTTAATAATCACTGGTGTCTTTAATTAAAACTCAGTTTGCTAATTGTGTTTAAAAACACAATTCACCATAATTATCTACTCACTTCTAGGGCATAAAAACTCACACTGATTCAGGAAAAAAAGCCAAACTAAGCACAAACTAAACAAAACGGAGCAGAAAAGGCTAAAAAGTGTCAGAAACAGAGAAAGACAAATAATTTCAAGCAATTCTGGCAGATGGTGTCATGTTTGTTTGTTTTATTAGGATTTTAACGTCATGTTTTACACTTTGGTTACATTCATGACAGAAAATGGTAGTTATTCGTTACACAAGGTTCATCAGTTTACAAGTTTTAAAGTCAAAGAGTCATGGACAATTTTGTATCTCCAATTCACCTCACTTGCATGTATTTGGACTGTGGGAGGAAACCCATGCAGACATGGGGAGAATATGCAAACTCCACACAGAAAGGACCCGGACCGCCCCATCTGGAGATCGAACCCAGGACCTTCTTGCTTTGAGGCGACAATGCTACCCACAGAGCCACCGTGCACCCAGATGGTGACATAGGTGACAGTTTTTTTTCTAATCACAGCATCACACTCTGGGAGGTCCAAACACACTTCATAGAGGATAATGGTACACTCAACATGAGGAATTTTGCCATATCTACTATTGATCATGTACTGAAAAGACACAATGAAGGGCTCATGACATGAAGTGAGGGCAGACACATGCAGAGATGTCACATGTTTATTTATTATTACACTGGACAAGACTGGGTTTCACAAGACAAGACATACAAACACATGAACTATGCTAATTGCAAATTTAAACACACATGAATCTTGATCCCAAACTATCCTAAACCCTGAGTTAAGCTACATCCTGCAAGCTAACACAATACCACGGAGCAGGTATTATTTGGGTGGTGGATCATTCTCAGCACTGCAGTGACACTTACATGGTGGTGGTGTATTAGTGTGTGTTGTGCTGGTATGAGTGGATCAGACACAGAAGCCTGGTTGGTCCACCTTGTAGATGTAACGTCAGAGACGATCGCCCATCTATTGCTGCTTTTTGAGTTGGTCATCTTCTAGACCTTCATCAGTGGTCACAGGATGCTGTTGGCTGAATATTTTTGCTAAAAACTCTATCAGTGCTGCTTTGTCTTATCCACTCATACCAGCACAACACACACTAACATACCACCACCATGTCAGTCTCACTGCAGTGCTGAGAATGAACCACCACCCAAATAATACCTGCTCTGTAGTGGTCCTGGGAGAGTCCTGACCATTGAAGAACAACATGACAGGAGACTAACAAAGCATGCAGAGAAACAGAGGGATTACAGTCAGTAATTGTAGAACTACAGAGTGCATCTATATGGTAAGTGGAGCTGATAAAATGAACAGGCAGTGTAGAAACAAGGAGGTGGTTTTAATGTTATGGCTGATCTTCTAGAAATTAAAGGTTAAGGGCCTTGCACAGGGGCCCAACAGTGACAACCTGGAAGTGGTGGGGCTTGAACCAGTGATCTTTTGATTACTAGTACGGTACCTTAACTGCTAGGCTACAACTGCCCAGAGTGACCATCAACAGAAGTGACCTCCACTGGAAAAGCCACAGCACAGTTCTTAAATAAATTGATCTCTTAACCTGCAATGAGGTTCAGCTGTGGATCTTTAGCTCTATTGTCCAATAATCATGAGGCACATTAACTAGAAACTAGAAAGAAAACCAACCCAATCATGTGCTCCCGGAGACAGGGACGTGGCACATACTCCTAAGACATGAGCTCCGAGTACCATTTGAGAGGATCTCTGAATGTGTAAAGAAATGTGATATATGTCTGTCCAAGTGTGTATCAGTGGCATACATACTTTACTATCTATAGCATTCATAATGTGTAATGGATTCACCATTGTGTTGTCTTTATTTTAATACGTAGGCTTGATGCAAGTCCCAAACCAGTGAAAAATTTGTATGTTGATGAGGCTGGCTTTACCTTTCTAGGAGGCATCACAGAAGAAGGAACATCATTGCACAAGGAACAATAGTGAAGGTCCCTGGTCAAAGAGAGTGTAACATACTGTAACTATGCTGCCATCAGTCTGCAAAGGATTATTAATCACCATGCATCCATTGGTCCATACCCTAAACCACTCCTAGAATTCCTCCACAGATTGTATGACATTTTCTTCCCACCTCTAGAGAGACAGAATAGTGGTGCACACAACGCTTCCTATAATGTTAAATAGGACAATGTCAGCTTCCATTGTGCACATGCCATTTAAGAAAGGTTCACCACACATCCACATATCCAGATATTTCCACCATATTAATCCTTTTTCACTCCTGCTGGTGAATTTTTGCTTGAGGAATTCAATCAGCTTATATGATCGGACGCCATATTATCAAGTAATCCTTCTCTGGGGAATCAAAGGAACCTGTGAAGATATTACTGCAGAGTCATGCCAAGGATGAATTTGTCACTGTAGGTGCTTCTTCTCCCCCACTGTGTTATGTGTAATTTCTTTATTTTTGTTTGTGTATATGAACGTAGTAGCATTACGACAATGCATTGCCAAGTACAATACTTTGTAAATGTATTTTACAATTACTTTTACAGGTGGCTCAGTGGGTAACACTGTCGCCTCACAGCAAGAAGGTCCTGGGTTCGTTCCCCAGGCAGGGCGGTCCGGGTCCTTTCTGTACAGAGTTTGCATGTTCTCCCCATGTTTGTGTGGGTTTCCTCCGGGAGCTCCAGTTTCCTCCCACAGCCCAAAAACATGCAGTCAGGTTAAGTGGAGATACTAAATTGCCCTATAGATAAATGAGTGTGTGTATGTGTGTCTGCCCTGTGATGGATTGGTGCCCCATCCAGGGTGTTACGATGTGCCTTGCGCCCATTGAAAAGCTTGGATAGGCTCCAGCACCCCCCACGACCCTAACTGGATAAGCGGTTAAGAAAGTGAGTGAGCGAATTACTTTTGCATATATTTGTTTTGTGGCTCATCACATTTTGTATCTTGAATTGTGAACAGTTACAGTAAATGTGAAAATTGCTTGGACAGGACCTGGATGACTTGTAACCTACACAGGTAGCTGTGTTGCATATTATGTACTGTAAATGCTTTAGAGGAGCAAAGTGGGCGGAGTCAGCAACATGAAAAGTTAAGCAGGGTGCCCAGGTATATAACAGGATATTCCGCTTGCACACCATTTACATTTACATTTTCAGCATTTAGCAGACGCTCTTATCCAGAGCGACTTACAGAAGTGCTTCTATAGTGAACATTTTATTTCTCAAGTTCAGGTAAACAACAGTCGAAGAACATAAATCTGCTAAAACCTGTTAGAACCAAAGTGCCTTTTTTTTTTTTTGGAAATGGAAAAGAATGAAACAAAATTTTAGTAAATAAGTACAAGTCAGCCTAAGTGTTTAGTAAAAAGGTGGGTTTTTAATCGTTTTTTAAAGACAGCAAGAGACTCAGATGTTCGGACAGACAGAGGAAGTTCATTCCACCACTTGGGTGCTAGAACAGAGAAGAGCCTTGATGCTTGTCTTCCTCGAGTCCTGGGTGGAGGATCAAGTCGAGCGAGACTAGAGGCTCGGAGGTTGCGTGGTACAGAGCGGGGTTTGATTAGGCCACGAAGGTAGCTTGGGGCTGGTCCATTTTTGGCTTTGTAGGCAAGCGTGAGTGTTTTAAACTGAATGCGTGCAGCTACAGGAAGCCAGTGAAGAGAACGTAGTAGTGGGGTGATGTGGCAGTGTTTGGGTTGGTTAAAAACCAGACGTGCAGCTGCATTTTGAATGAGCTGTAAGGGTTTAATCGTGGACATGGGAGCTCCACCCAGAAGGGAGTTGCAGTAGTCCAACCGTGAGATTACAAGTGATTGCACCAGAATCTGGGTAGCTTCCCTGGAGAGAAATGGACGAATCTTCCTGATGTTGTACAGGAGGAACCGGCACGATCTTGTCATGTGGGCTATATAAGGAGAGAATGTCAGCTGGTTATCAAGGACAACACCAAGACTTCTTACCTTATCAGATGGTCTGATCTGGGAGTCATCCAGAGAAATGACTAGGTCCTGGGTTGGAGACTGATCTCCAGGAATGAGCAACATCTCTGTCTTGCTGGGATTAAGTTTTAGATGATGAGCCGACATCCATTGTGAGATATCTTGCAGACATGCTGAGATGCGAGCTGAGACTTGCGTGTCTGAAGGAGGAAATGACAGAACGAGCTGAGTGTCATCTGCATAGGAGTGGTAGGAGAAGCCATGGGAGGCTATGACCTTACCCAGAGAGCGGGTGTAGATAGAGAAAATAAGTGGGCCAAGTACAGAGCCCTGAGGAACACCGGTTGAGAGAGTGCATGGGGGAGATATGGATCCCCTCCATGACACTTGGTAGGAGCGCCCTTCCAGGTAGGAGGCCATCCATTGCCATGCTGAACCTGTTACTCCAAGGTTGGAGAGAGTGGTCAGGAGAATGCTGTGATTCACTGTGTCGAAGGCTGCAGAGAGGTCAAGAAGAATAAGGACAGATGACAGTTTGGCTGCTTTGGCTGCATGAAGCTTCTCAGTAACAGCTACAAGAGCTGTTTCTGTAGAATGTGCTGCCTTGAAGCCAGACTGGTACGGATCGTGGAGGTCATTCTGAGTGAGTAAGGCAGATAGTTGGTTATAGACAGCACGTTCAAGAATCTTTGATAGAAAAGAGAGGAGTGAGACAGGTCTGTAGTTGTTAATGTCTGTAGTGTCTAGTGTAGGTTTCTTAAGAAGGGGAATGACCTGAGCCTTCTTAAAAGCAGTAGGGACAACACCTGATGTCAGGGAGTTGTTGATGATGGGTGTGATGGAGGGGATTAGGTCCTGTGAGATGTCTTTGAGGATGGTGGATGGTATAGGGTCAAGTGTGCATGTAGTGGGATTGCTGGATGAGAGGAGCTGTGTAACCTCATCCATGGTGAGTGGGGTGAAGCTGGTAAGTGTGTTGGTGGGTTGAGGGTCAGTTGAAAGTGGGTCAGTCGGAGAGAAGGATTGATTGATTTTGTCGATCTTTTCCTGAAAGAATGTTGCAAAGTCAGTAGCAGTGAGAGAGTCAGAAGGGGGAGGAGGAGGAGGGTTTAGAAGAGAGGAAAAGATAGCATGAAGCTTACGTGGGTCAGCAGCAGATTGTTCAAGCTTGGCTTTGTAAAAAGATGTTTTTTTGTCACATCAGATGAGAACCTGGACAGCAGATTGTGGTAGGAGTGAAGATCAACCCCAGCACGAGTTTCTGAACTCCTCGGTTCGAAACTCGGTGTTGCCTCCGGTCGGCTAGGTGCCATCTAGTGGGCATAATTGGCAGTGCCTGCAGCAGATACTAATTGGCCACCGTATCTGCAGGATGGGGGCCGGACTATGTGTGGGTGGGTGGGTCTTCATACGCTGTGTAAGGACCCTGATTGGCGGAGAAGACGCCTGTGCAGAAAGCAGGGGCGAGAAGAGGAGGGCTGTGCACGTGTCGGAAAAGGAGTGTACAGCGACGTGCTCTCCTCGGATGCAATCTGGTATCTCTCAGCAGCAGAAGACAAAATTGAGTGTGCTAAATTGGGAGGAAAATGGGGAGAAAATGCATAAATTTTTTTTTTTTTTTTTATATATAAAGTTTAATTCTAACCAAAGCAAAGTCTAACCCTAACCCTAACAAATTAGGAATTTAGCAGTGTGACGATTACCAATAGGAACTGAGCATTAAGCAGAGCGGTACATGCATTCTCTCCCACCAGTTTTCAGTCTCTAGAAAATAGTTCCTACTAGAGATGAAAGAGCAATTCATGGCAGTGTCAAACTTTCACAACGGGACAGAAGCAATTGCAAAAGACAAACTCAGTTTTCTTTTCATGTTGCCTGCACAGACAGTGATAGACTATGCAGGGATAAAATTTATATACGAGATTCCCTCCAGGATTTTTATTTTTAGCAGGAACACATCTGATTTGTGATCAAACAGTTTTTGTATACTCTCTGTATATACTAGCCAGTAAAGTATGATCCACTGTCATGACATTTGCCCCTGTCTTTTTAATTAATTAATTTATTTATTTATTCATTTATTTTCAGCTTGACATCAGTTAAACCATGGCAACCAAACAATGACCAGGCAATGATGCCGCTTTCAGTGTTAACACTGTCGATGAGCGTTCAGCAATTCGGGCAACAAGAGGCGAAAAAAGAGGCAAGATTTTTGCCCTGATTTTTGCTTGGTGAGAAGAGGAGGGCTGGCAACTCGGTGTCTTGGCAACTCGGTGTTTGCTCGGCGATCAAAACTTGGCTCTCAATCGCTATGTGTGAACTACTCAACAACTCGATTTGAGCGACCAAAAAAGATATATATCTTGTCAAAATCTGGATCTGAGTTGCCCGACTGGCAATGAGTGCTATGTCGAACAGCCAGTGAGAACGCAAGATACGGGGTGAGGGAAAATGCGGGTTAAAAAGGTGAGACAGGGGCATAACATTGTTTAAATCAGAATACATCGGCACACACAAGTTTTATACAGTATTTCTGACCTTAACCTTATGTCTTTACGCTGCACATCAGCGCACAAACTTTGATCACTCGCTACTTGTTGACGTGCATTTTTGGACGTAGTATCATTAAACCCCTCATCACTTCTCGCATTTGTTTTCGTGACAAAACGTAGTTTGGCAAACCAGAGAAGCTCGCCTGCGATTCCAGTTGGTGATACAGTAGATGGTGTAGTGTGAAACCACCTATCGCTGATCAGTCGTGTAGTGTGAAAGCCACACCGACTTGAAAGACTCCTGAATACAAGAGATCCAGTTGTGTAGTGTGAACTGTATAGCGACCTGACAACTTTGAAATCCGTGTAGTGTGAACTTGGCATAAGAGAAAAGCATATGACTGCTGTGTGTATTGTTTTTCTTTAGTTTTGAGAAGTAAGAACATGGTTTGCAGTGTTTCATTCGTAAAAGATGTGTGACGTGTTGACAAAGTAGCAAACTCTTTTCAATTTGCGTTTAGAGTTTTAATAAACTGAGCCAGCTGTTCTGGAAATGTGTTTAAATGTTTGGGGAAAAACTGTAAATTCGACACAGCTATTGCACTGGACCGATGTGTAATGGTTTCAGGCTGTATTTCTGATCCCTAATACATTTCTAATATTCCTCCTCTAGCGCTCAGTGCCCAGCTTTTCAAACTAATGGAGGATAGGTCTTGAATAAAAGACAGTACAAAATATCTGCATTCTAACACACTGGCTGCTTTATTACATCTACGAGGTGCCATCTGTGTACACGAGGACTGTGGGAGGTTGTGCGGGTGTGTGGGGGCTGCACAGCCTGACGATAATATACCTACATCACCTACCACATGCTAAAACCTTGCTCTACAGATCCAACAGAATGATAACTGTGTGGGTAATGCTGCTAAAAGTTAAAGATCAGAAGCAGAAAATGATTGCAGAAAACTTTAAAAAGTATGTTTTACTGTCGAGGATAAAATTATTTAACTGTCTAGGATACACTAATCAGCCATAACATTAAACCACCTCTTTGTTTCTACACTCACAGTCCATTTTATCAGCTCCACTTATCATATAGCAGCACTTTGTAGTTCTACAATTACTGACTGTAGTCCATCTGTTTCTCTACATATCTTTTCAACCTGCTTTCACCCTGTTCTTCAATAGCCAGGACCCCCACAGGACCACTACAGAGCAGGTATTATTTAGGTGGTGGATCATTGTCATTACTGCAGTGACACTGACATGGTGGTGGTATGTTAGTGTGTTGTGGTGGTATGTTAGTGTGTTGTGCTGGTATGACTGGATCAGACACAGCAATGCTGATGGAGTTTTTAAACACCTCACTGTCACTGCTGGACTGAGAATAGTCTACCAACCAAAAATATATCCAGCCAACAGTGCCCCATGGGCAGCGTCCTGTGACCACTGATGAAGGTCTAGAAGATGACCAACTCAAACAGCAGCAATAGATGAGCGATCGTCTCTGACTTTACATCTAAAAGGTGGACGAACTAGGTAGGAGTGTCTAATAGAGCAGACAGTGAGTGGACATGGTATTTAAAAACTCCAGCAGCGCTGCTGTGTCTGATCCACTCATACCAGCACAACACACACTAATACACCACCACCATGTCAGTGTCACTGCAGTGCTGTGATCCACCACCTAAATAATAACTGGTCTATGGTTGTCCTGTGGGGGTCCTGATCATTGAAGGACAGGGTGAAAGCAGGCTAAAAAGCATGCAGAGAAACAGATGGACTACAGTCAGTAATTGTAGAATTACATAGTGCTCCTATATGGTAAGTGGAGTTGATAAAATGGACAGTGAGTGTAGAAACAAGGAGGTGGTTTTAATTTTACATTTTTCGGCATTTAGCTGACGCTTTTATCCAAAGCGACTTACAGTACTGTGACAGTATACAGTCTAAGCAATTGAGGGTTAAGGGCCTTGCTCAAGGGCCCAACAGTGGCAACCTGGCAGTAGTGGGGCTTGAACCAGCGACCTTTGGATTACTAGTCCAGTACCTTAACCACAACTAGGCCACAACAGTCCCAATTTTAATTTTAATGTTATGGCTGATAGTGTATATCCAGCATTGGTGCAGGGTCCACTTGTTTGCTCGACTTTCTCCACTTCTGCCATTCCATTATATCCTGCATGTTCTCAGTGATCATATTTAGCCAACGTTTCATTGCTTGTCTTTAAGGCAATCAAAAAAACATTGCACGTATATCACAGTTACTACATTAGACAGCTTTAAAAGCTTGAATAAGGTACAAGACAGAGGAAGGAAAGGCCAGGCAGAAGGAGAAAGAAAGTGGAACTAATTAAGTGATCAGAAATTGCAGATTTAGACTGAGATCTCGATGGACTGCTCATCCGCTGTACACAAACATCAAAGCCATTAGAATTCATACAATAGGTTTTTCTCACCCCCAGTGTGATGCTGCAGCACAGTGCAAGCATACTGAATACAAATTCCTCCCATAATTTCTTTTAAATCTTCAAGACAATCAATTCAGCATCCATGCATAATAAATCAACACTAGGTTTTATAGTCGAACTTGAAACGCCTGCAAAGTCATGTAAATGTTAAAATGACCAACAATTACTGCCAGCAGATTCTGGCAATTCTATGATTAAAATCTGCTAAATCCATGACTGCTAAACCCATTACAATTGTGGTCTTAAAGTGTGAGCTTATGTGGTGTAATGGTAAAGGCAGTGACCTACCACTGCCCATGCCCAATGAGGTGGCTCTAATGCTTTGGCTCTTCAGACAAGTACACTGTATTGCCAAAAGTATTCACTCACCCATCCAAATCATTGAATTCAGGTGTTCCATTCACTTCCATGGCCACAGGTGTATAAAACCAAGCACCTAGGCATGCTGACTGCTTCTACAAACATTTGTGAAAGAATGGGTCGCTCTCAGGAGCTCAGTGAATTCCAGCGTGGTACCGTGATAGGATGCCACCTGAGCAACAAGTCCAGTCGTGAAATTTCCTCACTACTAAATATGCCACAGTCAACTGTCAGTGATATTATAACAAAGTGAAAGCAATTGGGAACGACAGACATCAGCCACGAAGTGGTAGGCCACGTAAAATGACAGAGCGGGGTCAGCGGATGCTGAGGTGCATAGTGCGCAGAAGTCGCCAACTTTCTGCAGAGTCAATCGCTACAGACCTCCAAACTTCATGTGTCCTTCAGATTAGCTCAAGAACAGTGTGTGCTTTGTGGAACATGGAGCTTTGTGGAAAGCCTTCCCAGAAGAGTTGAAGCTATTAGAGCTGCAAAGGGTGGGCCGACATCATATTAAACCCTATGGATTAAGAATGGGACGTCACTCAAGTTCATATGTGTGTGAAGGCAGACGAGCGAATACTTTTGGCAATATAGTGTATATTGTATAATATAGACTCATAGAATCGTATTTAAAGTAACTCATGTCAGCAACCTAAATAAATAGTATTTGTTCAAATCAAATTTCAAACTAATTGAAGTTTATAGATACATATCTCAGATTTAGAGTCTAGTGGAAAAAAAAAAGGAATTTTTTTTTACCTAATTGACATTCTGCATAAACTGCCCATTAAATGTTGTATGATCTTTATCCAGGAGCTTGGGTGGTGCAGCAGCCCACTATTGCTAAGATCCAGATTTGAATGTCAGCGGCTCTATTGGCCAGCCGGGCGTCAACACAGACATGATTGGTGGAAAAGGCAAACACCCTGCGATCACATGGCGCCCAACTCAGGGTATTTCTGCCTTGTGCCCAGTGTTTCCTATTGGCACAGGACTCAACAGAACAATGTGATGGATTAAAATGAAATAAATACGTATAGTAGGTCACAGTTATATAGGCTTTGGATGAAGTGCCTGCTAAATGCTTTAAAAATAAATAGACGTGTACAGTAATAGCTAATTAGCTTCTTGTCAGCATTGTGGTAGATTTTTGGCCTATTCCTCCTGACAAAATGTTTTCAGTTCTTAAAGGTTACAGTGACAGATTTGTATTGATAGTTATTTTAAAATCCTCTATGAATTTTAAAGATTGCAGTGTCCTACATTGCACTTTTAAGATGCCATTCCTAAGTTCTTTTTGGCTTTATGTTTTGTGTTGTTGAAACTGTTTGGATTAAGATTTTTGACTAGTAAGAACATACGTACATGCACTGCTAATTTTTCCCAAATATGACAAGAGGGACTATTGCCAAACAATTCTAGTTTTGTTTTATATCTCTTCTATATGACTTGTTCTGATATATCTTTTATACATAATTGCATGAATTTGTATTCCCTTTTTTTCAGCAATTACACTGATCAGCCATAACATTAAAACCACCTCCTTGTTTCTACACTCACGGTCCATTTTATCAGCTCCACTTACCCTTACCATATAGAAGCACTCTGTAGTTCTACAATTACTGACTGTAGTCCATCTATTCCTCTACATACCTTTTTAGCCTGCTTTCACCCTGTTCTTCAATGGTCAGGACCCCCAGAGGACCACCACAGAGCAGGTATTATTTAGGTGGTGGATGATTCTCAGCACTGCAGTGACACTGACATGGTGGTGGTGTGTTAGTGTGTGTTGTGCTAGTATGAGTGGATCAGACACAGCAGCGCTGATGGAGTTTTTAAATACTGTGTCCACTCACTGTCCACTCTATTAGACACTCCTACCTAGTTGGTCCACCTTGTAGATGTAAAGTCAGAGACAATCGCTCATCTATTGCTGCTGTTTGAGTTGGTCATCTTCTACACCTTCATCAGTGGTCACAGGATGCTGCCCACGGGGTTGGCTGATTATATTTTTGGTTGGTTGACTATTCTCCGTCCACTCATACCAGCACAACACACACTAACACACCACCACCATGTCAGTGTCACTGAAGTGCTGAGAATGACCCACCACCCAAATAATACCTGCTCTGTGGTAGTCTTGGGAGAGTCCTGACCATTGAAGAACAGCATGAAAGGGGGCTAACAAAGCATGCAGAGAAATAGATGGACTACAGTCAGTAATTGAAGAACTACAAAGTGCTTTTATATGGTAAGTGGAGCCAGTAAAATTGACAATGTGTGTAGAAACAAGGAGGTGGTTTTAATGTTATGGCTGATCGGCATATGTTCTGCATTGTGCAGGGCGATTGCAGTTTATTGTTAATAGTTTTTTGCATCTTCCTGCTGGCTTCTCTTTTTTGTCCTTATCGTTAGTTTGAAAACATGTTTTTAAATCTTGTGTGGCTACATGAACTTTCCACTAATGGATAATTATACGTACAAAGTATCCAACAGGATTTCTTGAGGTGTTTCTTACCGGATTTTTTTTTGTATTATTTAATTGTTTAATAATTGCATCCATTATATTTAAGGCATCTAACCTTGGTTGGGTGAAATCTTATCAACCAATAAAATAATCTTTAATAAGATCTCTGATCTTTTATTGTTATTGCATTGTTAATCCATTAAACAGTGATTACATTTATACATTCTACTGCAGTATCTAATAATTTTTTTCAATTATTTTTTTAACAAAAAAAATCTCATAATTTGCACTGATCTGCAACATCACATCTATAAACTAGTGATGGGAATTTTGGCTCCTTTTAGAGAGCCGGTTCTTTTGGCTCGACTCACTAAAAAGAGCCGGCTCTTTCGGCTCCCAAGTGGCTCCTTAGATTTTTTTGTTGCTTAAATTACATGTAAAATGAATTACTAATGTAAAAAAACATTGTATCAAATGTTTATTATTTAAATTGCTTTATTTATATACTCAACATGGAACAGAGTGCTCCAACAATAAATTATAAAATACAGAATCAAAGACCCATCTCAATTAGACAAAAAGATCTGATTGTGTATATTATTTGTACATTTGCATCTAGAGTGGGATGGCATGGTGGCTAAGTGGTTAGCACTGTCGCCTCACGGCAAGAAGGTCCTGCGTTCGATCCCCAGGTGAAGAGCCCGGGTCCTTTCTGTGTGGAGTTTGCATGTCTTTCCCGTGTCCACGTGGGTTTCCTCCGGGTGCTCCGGTTTCCTCCCACAGTCCAAAGACATGCACGTGAGGTGAATGTTCCTGTCATGAATGTAACCAAAGTGTAAAACGTGACATTAAAATCCTAATAAACAAAACAAAATAAACAAGCATCTAGAGTGAAACAACACAACATCAACAAAGCATCACTCACACTCAACAAAATATAAATGAAAATGTGCAAAACAAAAAGAAAATCCAGGTGAAAGCATCCAGGTGACAGTATTTGTAAGTATTTAGTGAAGATTGGCATTCAGAAAAACCAAGGAGCTCATCTTTGATGGGTTGATGTTGTTTCTCTGCGGATTTGACAGAAAAAAAACCGGAAAAAAACGAATCGTCGTTCACTTTAAAGAGCCGGCTCTTAGAGCCGGATCGTTCACGACCGACCCATCACTACTACAAACAGCTGACCGCTCATGTGGTGCAGCGGTATATACAGTACACGCTAACACACACCAGAGCTGGGATTTTGAATACATCGTATTGAATCTCAGCTCTGCCATCCGACTGGGCTGGGTGGCCACATAAACAACGATTGGCTGTTGTTCAGGGTGGGATAAGCCGGATCAGGATTCCTCATAACTGGTGCAATTACGACCACTGTTGGCTGATTGATGGCACCTGGGAATAATGTGTTGATAAGGGTATGTCTCTCCATGCACAAGGCTGATCCGCATATGAACTCGCCTCATGCAGGTGAAAAAATGCAGTCGGTACTGCGCATGTGTTGGAAGGGTGTGTGTCAGTTGCAAAGCTTCTCAGTCAGCAGTGGAGGGTTGTATCGGTAGAGGTGAAATGTAACGCAAACAGGGTAATTGGACACAACTAGATTAGGGGAGAAAATTGGGGGGGTTCTGAGGGGTTTTATACAAAACTTTTTGGAAAAACTTGACATTTTGCAATAAAACAAGCTCATGTTATTTGTTAATTCTCTTATATTTAACTTTTATTTGACTGACAAAAGTACACAAAAAAATGCAATGTTTTCACTGACCAACTTAAATCATATTATGTAAATGAAAACAAATTTTAAATACACCTAATCATACTATTTTATTCATATGGGAAGTAAGGATAGTAACTGTTGCAGTTTTGCAAATGGAATTTTCATGCTTGATAAGAGACTTTAGCTGCTCTTTAGCTGCTCAACAGTCCGTATACGCCAATGTCTGACTCCCCTCTTCATTATGTGACATACACTTTTAAGTGGAGACTGATCTGCACTGCCAGCAGGCCAGACAAGCACATACACTGTATCTCTGAAGCCACCATGTTATAGTGCATACAGAATGAGGTCTAGCCTCGTCTTGCTAAAATAACCATGGGAAAAAAAAGATGTCTTTCTAAAATATATACAGTATCTATATATGTCTCTACATCAATGCGGCCTTAACTCATGCAAGTCACCCATGCTGTGAGCACTGATGCCCCCATACCATCACAGATGACACATTTTACATCTTTTTGCTGAAAACAGTTTAGATGGTCCTTTTTATCTTTGGCAAAGAGAACTCTGCATAATATAGTTTCACATTGTGTTTCTGGATGCAGCAGCAGACCGTATTGAGTGACGTTTTCCCAACTACCCCCAACTCCCAAGTACTCCCAAACCCATGTGGATATATTTATGCAATGTTATTGGGTTTGTGCATCATGCACATTCAACAATGGTTTCCAACCATACCCTACACAGACTGAATTGAGATTTTAGGGCTATTAATGAGGTGAAAAAACTTAATAATGATGTGATTCCAAACAGGTGATGTCAACAGGTGATTGTAATCATGGTTTGGTACAAAAGCAGCATCCAGGAAAGGTTGAATCTTTGATGAGCAAAGATGATCAGAGGATCTCCAGTTTGTCAACAAATGTGTGAGAAAATTATTGAAATATTTAAAAAGGGTTTAATATGATGTCTGCCCACCCTTTGCAGCTATAACAGCTTCAACTCTTCTGGGAAGGCTTTCCACAAGGTTTAGGAGTGTGTTCATGGGACGCTTGTAAAAGTGTAGCTTAAAAATAATCAATGGATGTGCATATCAGAGAGGCATATCAAATACAGTGCTTTGTGGGTGTTTGTTTCAACATTAAGCCTGAAGAGGATAAATCGAAAGTATAGATTTTCTTACCACAATTAATCTTTTATTCATGATATTTTTAGTACTCTGTCATTTTACTACTAACATAGATTATTAGTGGTAGTGGTATTAGTGGTAGGGACAGTGGTAGCCTAGTGGGTAGAGCTTTGGGCTATCAACCGGAAGATTGGCGGTTCAAATCCAGGCTCTGCTATGCAGCCACTGTTGAGTCCTTGAGCAAGGCCCTTAGTCTGCTCCAGGGGCGCCGTACGATGGCTGACCCAGTGCTCTGACCCCAGCTTCCAAACAAGCTGGGATATGCGAAGAAAGAATTTCATTGTACTGTACATCTGTATGTGTATATATGACAAATAAAGTATATCTTATATCTAGAAAAGCTTTCATTCTTAATATGGTTAAAAAGTTTAGAATAAAAGTTATAAAACAATCCTTCAAGTGTATATTTGATCTGTAGTTCTACTGATGACAGTAACAGGCACTCATGTGAATTAAGCACTCAGTGGTGCATTTTGGGAAATTGAGTTCTTTTTCTACCTGGATGAACAGTATAAAGTCCCACTGGTGCTCTCCTGTACTGGAAGCGCTAATGAGAAACAAGCAAACGGGCACATCCTGATGAGATTCATTAACATGGAAATTGGGGCAAGATGGAGGTTGTGCTGCTATACTGATATTTTTATTAAATGAATTTGGCCTGAACAAGGTAGTAAGGTTGCTGAGTTTCTATCTCTCTCGTTCCTGTTTGTAAATAATAATAAGGCTGTATCATATTAACATTCATTACACCCAGACAGTCAATTCAGGTGAGACCAGGGGAATCAGGGCTTCTGATTCAAGCCTGTCATTAGACCTACACACAAATACCACCTACTGTGCCATTCATTATGCTACATAGATCCCTATCCAGAAAAAAGCTGCCAGACTGACATCAAAACCCTACTTCAGACTTATTATGGATACTTCAATGGCAATGGATACAAAGTTGTCAAAGCCTGCAATGACTAATAAAAAAAAATCAAATACTACAATGGCAGCAACAACAACTTCAATACATACAAATACAACCCCAAATTAGAAAAAGTTGGGACAGTATGGAAAATGCAAATAGAATGCAAATGCAGTGTTCCTTTCATTTACTTTCACTTTTATTTGATTGCAGACAGTTTGAACCCCAAATATTTCATGTTTAACCTTCTTTTCTGCATTTCAGGTCTGCAACACATTCCAAAAAAAGTTGGGACAGGGCAATTTAGGGCTAATAATAAGGTAAAAAAACTAAATGATGCGATTCCAAACAGGTGATGTCAACAGGTGATTGTAATCATGCTTTGGTACAAAAGCAGCATCCAGGAAAGGCTTTGATGAGCAAAGATGATCAGAGGATCTCCAGTTTGTCAACAAATGTGTGAGAAAATGATTGAAATGTTTAAAAACAATGTACCTCGAAAAAAGATTAGAAGGGATTTGCATATTTCTCGAATCGAGAGGAATTTCAGTGCGTAAAGGCCAAGGGCGCAAGCTTAAGCTGCATCAAGAACCGCCACTCAACAATAGCTGATATAACCACATGGGTGAGGGATTACTTTGGCAAACCTTTGTCAAGCACTACAATACAGAGTTACATGCACAAATGCCACTTAAAACTTTACTTTGCAAAAAAGAAAGCTTATGTTAACCATGTCCAGAAGCAGCGTCGACTTCTCTGGGCTCGCAGGCATCTAGGATTGACCATCACACAGTGGGAACATGTATTGTGGGTCAGATGAATCAGCATTCCAGGTTCTTTTTGGAAAACAATGGATGCCATGTGATCAACCAAAGACGGAAAGGACCATCCAGACTGTTATCAGCAACAAGTCCAAAAGCCAGGGTCTGTCATGGTATGGCGCTGTGTCAGTGCCCTTGGCAAAAGTAATTTACACTTCTGTGATGGCAGCATTAATGCAGAAAAAAGTACATTGAGATCTTAGAGCAACATGTGCTGCCTTCAAGAAGTCATTTTTTCTAGGGACGTCCATGTATTTTTCAACAAGACAATGCAAAACCACATGCTGCACACATTACAAAGGCATGGCTGTGGAAGAAGAGGGTATGAGTACTGGACGGGCCTGCCTGCAGTCCTGACCTGTCCCCAATAGAGAATGTGTGGAGAATTTTAAAATGAAAAATGAGACAACAATGACCCCGTACTGTTGCACATCTTAAGTGTTGGCAGCAAGAATGGGACAAAATAAAAGCTGAAACACTACAACATTACAACTACAACATTACAAAGTGGTAAATGCTTTACTGTCCCAACTTTTTTTTGGAATGTGTTGCAGGCCTGAAATGCAGGAATGGATGTTTATTAATAAATGAAATGAAGTTGAGCAGATAAAACATGAAATATCTCAGGTTCATCCTGTCTGCAATCAAATAAATGTCAAAGTAAATGTAAGAAACTCTCATCATTTACTTAGTACAATGTACTGGCCAACACTACACTTGTCTCTAGTCTTGTCTCCCTCAATTACTTTAGATTAGAAATGTCTTCTGTATTTATTGTATGTCTTTGTATTTATTGTACTGTTTGTCTGCACTTTGTATATTGTGTTGTCTTGCATTTGTGTTGTGTGTTGCACCCTGGTCCTGAAGGAACGTCGTTTCATTATAATATGTACTTGTATATAGCTGAAATGGCAATAAGCATCTCTTGAACTCTCTTGAACTCTTGAGCATTTAAAGCAAAAGGGACTTAAATGGGGTCAGGGTGTATGCAGAAGTCTCAATATGATATTACATAACACATTTCCATGCTGAACCTCATGATTACTAATACAATTCATGTAGCTACAAAAGACCACATGGATTCTGTAGTTGTTGGCAATACCAAAGGGGTGTTTATGTGTTTAAATCTGTTTATACCCTCAGATCTGAATTTAGATGACCTTCGGCTTGGGCTGGCAGTAGTAATTAAGTGATTCAGAGGAAAAACACAAGGCCACTGGGGGCAATTAGCCCACACACCCTCTGTTTACTGCGGGCTAAAGAAGACTCTAGTGGGAAGAGAGTAAAAGTGAAAAGCAAAACTGACAAGCAGCAGGAAAGAAGATGAAGCAGCAAGACCAAGAGAGTGAAAATATTTAGTGAAGAATCTACTGGAGATAAGATTAGAATGGATGAAATAATACTGCAGAGTTCAAGCTATACATTTATTGTTCCAGCTTTAATGCCTCATATTTCAAACATAACACCCTGCCGGAGCTGTAAAGGCAAACACATGCCCTGATCCCAATTCTCTACTGTCAGAGAGTGAGAAAAAGCAACAGATTATTAAAACCAGAAAAAGAAAAAGAAAAATGGAAACCGCTACCACTTCTACAGAGTTGCCAAATCAGCATGACAAAAAAAGCCTATATGGTCAGTCATTCCAGTCAGGGATAAGGGCTTATGTGTTTAAGGCTGCCACTGATTGCCACTGATTGTCACCATTTACCAACGCTGTGAAAGCAACCCTTGAGAGAGTACTTGAGGTTGTGATGATATTGTAGTACATCAACTAATAATAAAGTGTCGAAATCAGAACCCACCTTTTGATTGACCAGAATCGAAACCTGGGCGGCTCTAATAACAGTGAAGGCAGATTAACACAGTGGTAGAAGTACAGGTTGTTGTCAGGTTCAACTTAATGTTCTGGACTCAATTTACAGATTACAGAGGGCAGTGATAGCAATTAAGGTACTGGACTAGTAATCAGGCTGCTGGTTCACACTTCATCACCAAGATGCCACTGTCAGGCCCCTGAATAAGACCCTTATTCCTAATTAATTGAATTGTATTCGGTCATTATTGTAAGTTGCTTTGTATAAAAGTGTCTGTTAAATGCAGCAAATTGTAAACTGTACAGTGCAGTAAACTGTGTATAAAAAAGAACAGATCTTTTTCCTACACATGATTTGATCTTTTATTCAATAGGATGGATTTACATTTATATTTACCGCATTTAGCAGACACTATTATCCAAAGTGACTTAAGATTGTGATTAAATACATTGCAATGCAAGCAATTGAAAGTTAAATGCCTTGCCTAGGTGCCCAACATTATTATAGATACAGTGTATCACAAAAGTGAGTACACCCCTCACATTTCTGCAGATATTTAAGTATATCTTTTCATGGGACAACACTGACAAAATGACACTTTGACACAATGAAAAGTAGTCTGTGTGTAGCTTAAATAACAGTGTAAATTTATTCTTCCCTCAAAATAACTCAATATACAGCCATTAATGTCTAAACCACCGGCAACAAAAGTGAGTACACCCCTTAGTGAAAGTTCCTGAAGTGTCAATATTTTGTGTGGCCACCATTATTTCCCAGAACTGCCTTAACTCTCCTGGGCATGGAGTTTACCAGAGCTTCACAGGTTGCCACTGGAATGCTTTTCCACTCCTCCATGACGACATCACGGAGCTGGCAGATATTCGAGACTTTGCACTCCTCCACCTTCCGCTTGAGGATGCCCCAAAGATGTTCTATTGGGTTTAGGTCTGGAGACATGCTTGGCCAGTCCATCACCTTTACCCTCAGCCTCTTCAATAAAGCAGTGGTCGTCTTAGAGGTGTGTTTGGGGTCATTATCATGCTGGAACACTGCCCTGCGACCCAGTTTCCGGAGGGAGGGGATCATGCTCTGCTTCAGTATTTCACAGTACATATTGGAGTTCATGTGTCCCTCAATGAAATGTAACTCCCCAACACCTGCTGCACTCATGAAGCCCCAGACCATGGCATTCCCACCACCATGCTTGACTGTAGGCATGACACACTTATCTTTGTACTCCTCACCTGATTGCCGCCACACATGCTTGAGACCATCTGAACCAAACAAATTAATCTTGGTCTCATCAGACCATAGGACATGGTTCCAGTAATCCATGTCCTTTGTTGACATGTCTTCAGCAAACTGTTTGCGGGCTTTCTTGTGTAGAGACTTCAGAAGAGGCTTCCTTCTGGGGTGACAGCCATGCAGACCAATTTGATGTAGTGTGCGGCGTATGGTCTGAGCACTGACAGGCTGACCTCCCGCCTTTTCAATCTCTGCAGCAATGCTGACAGCACTCCTGCGCCTATCTTTCAAAGACAGCAGTTGCATGTGACGCTGAGCACGTGCACTCAGCTTCTTTGGACGACCAACGCGAGGTCTGTTCTGAGTGGACCCTGCTCTTTTAAAACGCTGGATGATCTTGGCCACTGTGCTGCAGCTCAGTTTCAGGGTGTTGGCAATCTTCTTGTAGACTTGGCCATCTTCATGTAGCGCAACAATTCGTCTTTTAAGATCCTCAGAGAGTTCTTTGCCATGAGGTGCCATGTTGGAACTTTCAGTGACCAGTATGAGAGAGTGTGAGAGCTGTACTACTAAATTGAACACACCTGCTCCCTATGAACACCTGAGACCTAGTAACACTAACAAATCACATGACATTTTGGAGGGAAAATGACAAGCAGTGCTCAATTTGGACATTTAGGGGTGTAGTCTCTTAGGGGTGTACTCACTTTTGTTGCCGGTGGTTTAGACATTAATGGCTGTATATTGAGATATTTTGAGGGAAGAATAAATGTACACTGTTATATAAGCTGCACACAGACTACTTTTCATTGTGTCAAAGTGTCATTTTGTCAGTGTTGTCCCATGAAAAGATATACTTAAATATCTGCAGAAATGTGAGGGGTGTACTCACTTTTGTGATACACTGTACATGATGGATGGATGGATGGATGTGGATGGATGGATGGATGGCTGGATGGATGTATAGATAGATAGACAGACATTAATAAACACATCCTCATCATAAGATTTTTAGAATTTTACAGTGGTAACATATCTCCCAAAATCACATGCTGTACCCTACCTCTTAAAGTTATTATATATAATAATTGGTGTATATATACAGTGCCTTGCAAAAGTATTCAGCCCCCTTGAACTTTTCAACCTTTTGCCACATTTCAGGCTTTAAACATAAAGATATGAAATTGTAATTTTTTGTGAAGAATCAATAACAAGTGCGACACAATTGTGAAGTGGAACGAAATTTATTGGATATTTTAAACTTTTTTTAGAAATAAAAACCTGAAAAGTGGGGCGTGCAATATTATTCAGCCCCTTTACTTTCAGTGCAGCAAACTCACTCCAGAAGTTCAGTGAGGATCTCTGAATGATCCAATGTTGACCTAAATGACTGATGGTGATAAATAGAATCCACCTGTGTGTAATCAAGTCTCCGTATAAATGCACCTGCTCTGTGATAGTCTCAGAGTTCTGTTTAAAGCGCAGAGAGCATCATGAAGACCAAGAAACACACCAGGCAGGTCCGAGATACTGTTGTGGAGAAGTTTAAAGCCGAATTTGTATACAAAAAGATTTCCCAAGCTTTAAACATCTCAAGGAGCACTGTGCAAGCGATCATATTGAAATGGAAGGAGTATCAGACCACTGCAAATCTACCAAGACCCGGCCGTCCCTCTAAACTTTCAGCTCAAACAAGGAGAAGACTGATCAGAGATGCAGCCAAGAGGCCCATGATCACTCTGAATGAACTGCAGAGATCTACAGCTGAGGTGGGAGAATCTGTCCATAGGACAACAATCAGTCGTACACTGCACAAATCTGGCCTTTATGGAAGAGTGGCAAGAAGAAAGCCATTTCTCAAAGATATCTATAAAAAGTCACCTGGGAGACACACCAAACATGTGGAAGAAGGTGCTCTGGTCAGATGAAACCAAAATCGAACTTTTTGGCCACAATACAAAACGTTATGTTTGGCATAAAAGCAACACAGCTCATCACCCTGAACACACCATCCCCACTGTCAAACATGGTGGTGGCAGCATCATGGTTTGGGCCTGCTTTTCTTCAGCAGGGACAGGGAAGATGGTTAAAATTGATGGGAAGATGGATGGAGCCAAATACAGGACCATTCTGGAAGAAAACCTGTTGCAGTCTGCAAAAGACCTGAGACTGGGACGGAGATTTATCTTCCAACAAGACAATGATCCAAAACATAAAGCAAAATCTACAATGGAATGGTTCACAAATAAACTTATCCAGGTGAAAATGGCCAAGTCAAAGTCCAGACCTGAATCCCATCGAGAATCTGTGGAAAGAGCTGAAAACTGCTGTTCACAAACGCTCTCCATCCAACCTCACTGAGCTCGAGCTGTTTTGCAAGGAAGAATGGGCAAAAATTTCAGTATCTCGATGTGCAAAACTAATAGAGACATACCCCAAGCGACTTGCAGCTGTAATCGCAGCAAAAGGTGGCGCTACAAAGTATTAACGCAAGGGGGCTGAATAATATTGCACGCCCCACTTTTCAGTTTTTTATTTCTAAAAAAAGTTTAAAATATCCAATAAATTTCGTTCCACTTCACGATTGTGTCCCGCTTGTTGTTGATTCTTCACAAAAAATTACAATTTCATATCTTTATGTTTAAAGCCTGAAATGTGGCAAAAGGTTGAAAAGTTCAAGGGGGCTGAATACTTTTGCAAGGCACTGTATATATACACACACACACACACATACACCGATTAGGAAAAACATTATGACCACCTCCTAGTTTCTACACTCACTGTCTATTTAATTAGCTCCACTTACCATATAGAAGCACTTTGTAGTTCTACAATTACTGACTGTAGTCCATCTATTTCTCTACATACTTTTTTTTGCCTACTTTCACCCTGTTCTTCAATGGTCAGGACCCCCACAGGACCACCACAGAGCAGGTATTATTTAGGAGGTGGATCATTCTCAGCACTGCAGTGACAATTACATGTTGGTGGTGTGTTAGTGTGTTGTGGTATTAGTGGATCAGACACAGCAGCGCTGATGGAGTTTTTAAACAACTCACTGAATAGTCCACCAACCAAATATATCCAGCCAACAGCGTCCCGTGGGCAACGCCCTGTGACCACTGATGAAGGTCTAGAAGATTACCAACTCAAACAGCAGCAATAGATGAGCAATAGATCTAAGGTATGTAGAGAAATAGATGGACTACAGTCAGTAATTGTAGAACTACAAAGTGCTTCTATATGGTAAGTGGAGCTGATAAAATGGACAGTGAGTGTAGAAACAAGGAGGTTATATATATATATATATATATACAGTATATCAGGGCTGTTTTGGCACAAAGGGGGGACCAACACAATATTAGGAAGATGGTCATAATGTTATGCCTAATTGGTGTATATAACATTATATTATATTTATTATATTATATTATATTATATTATATTATATTATATTATATTATATTATATTTTATTATATTATATTTTATTATATTATTTGTTAATTAATGTGTAATGTTGCACCATGGGTCAGAGAGTAACGTAATTTCAATCCTCTATATGTCCTGTACATATTGCAGTTTTTGACAATAAAGCAATTTTGACTTTTTTTGACTTTTTTTGAGATACACACATATATTAACACATCCTCACCATGAGATTTATACTTTTTTACAGCAGTGACATATCTCAAATCACAAACCACTTTTCATCTACCAAAGTAGAAAGAGAGAAAAGTCGAGTGGGCCATCGTAATTATAGGATTAGCAACAGCTTGAAAAAAATCTTAATCTCCTGACTTCTGATTAGAACAACTGATTACCCTTGTGCCACTTATTGAGTTTTGAGAGAAATGTGCAGGGAACAGTGCCACATGCCAACCGCAATATACTGGCAGATCGAATTAAAAACACAGGGGAGGCATGCAAAATATCAGCATGTCCAGTGGCATTTCCTCATGTGCTCCTCATACATCACACTGTTGGTACTAGAGGAGATACATGAGGAATTGAGCATTGCCAATATGAATAAATAAAATAATAAAATTGGCAGGGTCATTATTCTGAGCTTTATTCTCCATTGTTACTGGTCAACATTGTTGGCACAACCTGAAAAGCATTCTGATTTTTTTTCCATTTATAGTGGACTGGTAGATTTAATGTATTTCTGCCTTAGAGTCGGAGTCACCACAAATCTGACCAAGATGAAGTATTATTTATTTACGTATTTATTTATTAAAAAGTGCTGCTTTTCTCGTTTATGCCCTGGTCACATTCCATATTGATTACTGTAATTCTCTTCTCTTCTCTTTGGTGTACCCCAAAAAACTCTCCAAAAACTACAATTGGTCCAGAACTCTGCTGCTCGGACTATCGCTAGAACACCTTCCATCGAACACATCACTCCGGTTCTCAAGCGGCTTCACTGGCTTCCTGTCCAGTACCGCATACATTTAAAGATATTGTTATTTACATTTAAGGCTCTCCACTGCCTAGCACCACCATATTTCACTGACCTTATCCAAATCTACATGCCCTCCCGTACACTCAGATCTTCTTCTGCTTTTCAGCTTTCTATTCCCTCTATACGTCTGTCCACTATGGGGGCCAGAGCTTTTAGTCACTCAGCCCCTTATCTTTGGAACTCTCTCCCGCTTGAAATTCGAACTATCGATTTCCTCTCCACCTTCAAATCCCACCTAAAGACTCACTTATTCAAACTAGCCTACCATTAATTCACTTGATTGTTCAGTGTTAATTGTATGTCTTGTATTGTCTGTGTATTGTTGTTTAACTGCTCTGCAATGCCTAGTTCACACTACACGATTTTTGCCCTGATTTTCGCTCGCTGACTGTTTGGTGCTAAATTTGCCGGCTCGGGAGCAACTTGCCTCTCAATCGCTATGGGTGAACTACTCAATAACTCGATCCGAGCGGCTCGCCGAGCGAAGCGAGATTTCTTGCTTGCCAGATATCTGGATCTGAGTTGCCCGACTGGCAGTGAGTGCTATGTCGAACAGCCAATAAGAACGCAAGATATGGGGTAAGCGGGAACGCAGGGGAGGCATAGTAAAAAGGTGGGACAGGGGCATAATATAGTTTATATCAGAATACATCGGCACACACAAGTTTTACAGTATTTCTGACCTGATCGTTCTCTACAATACATAACACCAACGTTGCATTGCAAAAATATTTATTAACCTCCAACTTGCTATAGAACATGGTTCTCTGTATATTAATAATTGGATGGTCTGATTTGAATGCTTTAAGTGCTTAAGGCATAACTCAGTACATACTATTTCTTTTTCTTATGGGTCTCTTCTGCGAATTTAAATGCCATAGTTATGGCATGGGACTCGCCCATGCATTTTTCTGTTCTTGAGTTCGGTTTGTGGTTATTGCTTTGTGGTTTTTAATCTATCAGTATAGATGAATGAGTGGAGTGAATATATACATTTGTGAGTATTACTTTTCTTTTTGACTGCAAGGTAGAGGATGATATTGGGTTTCCTAATTTCCCATGGGGTATATTGTTGTGAGGGTTTTGGGCTATCATGTTCAGGTTAAGCTTAATTTCATCTGTGTACAGATTCATTCAAGCTCCAAGTGGTTGTATTATGTATTGCCTATTGTTTTGAAGAGGGTTTGGATGTGATGGGTTTATGATTCTTTATACTGGATTTCTTTGATTGTTCGTGGGTCTGGTTGTGTATTGCCAGTTGTGTTCCAGTTTTAGCTTTCTGAGAATGAGTGATGGTTCTTGTGCTTCTGTAGAGGCTTGGGATGGAGGATGTGCAGTATGCCCCTAAAGCCATTCTAATGCCCAGACAGTGGACTTTATCCAGACTTTTGATTGTGTGAAGCAGCCATAATCTAGTTTTGTTCTGACTATTGTCCTATATACAGTATATGTGCTCAAGATGAAGTACTACTATTAGGTGAAAATTATAATTTTCTTAAGGAAGCTCTTGTTAACATTAAACTGTAAATAAGCTGAGAATATTAGGACATCTCTTTAAGTTTTAAAATTGATTATTAATATTTGCTTTACTTATCTAGTAAAGCAAACTCATGAGTGTAACTCATGACTCGCAAAAAATGACTCGTAAACAACAAGAGTATCTGGCGTCAGCATGTGTTAACATTAGTTATGTGTGACAAGCGCACATGATGAAGCTTCGCTCCCTACTCCCTACACAGTTTTAAGTTCACTCAATTGAACATTTTCGTTACCCTTGGATTGGAATATCACTTAAAATGGTGGAATACCCTACGTAGTGCACTTCACAGGAACAGCGGTGAATGGAACGCTCCTACAGAATTGGCACTAATGGTTGAAAGACCACCTTCTGAACCAATCAAACCCTCTGATTTTAAATTTTAGTAAGTAATCCTGTTATTTGCATTTATTTAGTTTGCGTCACACAGATTATTGTCAGTGAAACGCATGATTGGCTTTCTAACGAGTTATAGTTTTACTTCACAACCAGGAAAAGTTTGGAGGTTTTAAATTATAAGCACGTTTACAAAATAACGGATTATATTCCTAATGGGACAACACACGGTTATAAATATAATAGCATCTGGAAGAACATAAGATAAGGTTACATATTATTTGTTTATTTCTACGCTACATTTTCAATATATATTATATTGACTTGTGACTTGACTCGGACTCTAGCCTAAAGACTCGTGACTTGACTCGGACTTGTGAACATCTCTGCAACCAACCACTGTTATTGCTAGATTAAATGCACATACTATTAGGTTTTTGGTGCAAGCCTGTGGTAGTTCTTACCTTTACAGATTGGTGGCTGTCATGTGACAGGGAAAAGAGACTCACTGGGTGTGTATTCATAGCATGGTTATTTATGGGATAAAAATAAAAGTATGTCAGGAGCTGAGATAAACAGGTAAAACAATGACATTTTCAGGACAGGGACAGTGGTGTTCCATGTCCCATCTAAATCCCCATTTAGAACCCAGAACCCTGGGTGCAAGTCCTCCAGGAACAATTTGAAAGATTTAAAATCCTGGCCTATTTGCAGCTCACAGCTCATGGTTTAATCTTTAATGTGGGCATATGGTCACATTAAACAGCACCATCTTCCCGCGCTTTCCTCTCAAAGCTGATTCTACTTCTTGTAACTCAGTTTGTGCCGACTGAATACAAATCAGATTGAAGCCCATTATAGAATGGAGGAAGGAGGTAGAGAGTGATACAAGGGCATAATGGTTAGATGATCCACATCGTCTAGCAAACACAGCAGTATTATTGAAGGTTGAATTTTATCACATGAAGCTCTGAGAGACCAGAAGCACTAGGGCAACACTGATATATCCAATATTCACAGATCACAAGCCTAAGGTACTGTCTGTTTACACAGAAAATCTCTCTGACAGCTTTAACAGAATGGCTTGAATGAAGGTCTTTATTAAAGTGTGTGTGTGTGTGTGTGTGTGTGTGTGTAGAAAAAAGACTAGGCTGAACAAACTGACAAGTTGAAAAATACACTTAACTATAGCATGATCTGGCTTGCTTGGACTATGGATTTACTGACAAAATAATTTTTTGTTATCAAAATCAAGACAACAACAAGACAACAACTCATTTCCAAGCAAGCCAGATTATGCTATAGCAGGAGTTTTTAAACACCTCACTGTCACTGCTGGACTGAGAATAGTCCACCAACCAAAAGATCCAGCCAACAGCACCCTGTGGGCAGCGTCCTGTGACCACTGATGAAGGTCTAGAAGATGACCAACTCAAACAGCAGCAATAGATGTAGATAGATCTACAAGGTGGACCAACTAGGTAGTGGTGTCTAATAGAGTGGACAGTGAGTGGACATGCCATTTAAAAACTCCAGCAGCGCTGCTGTGTCTGATCCACTCATATATATATATATATATATATATATATATATATATATATATATATATATATATATATATATATATATATATATATATATATATATATATATATATACAGTGTATCACAAAAGTGAGTACACCCCTCACATTTCTGCAAATATTTTATTATATCTTTTCATGGGACAACACTATAGAAATAAAACTTGGATATAACTTAGAGTAGTCAGTGTACAACTTGTATAGCAGTGTAGATTTACTGTCTTCTGAAAATAACTCAACACACAGCCATTAATGTCTAAATAGCTGGCAACATAAGTGAGTACACCCCACAGTGAACATGTCCAAATTGTGCCCAAAGTGTCAATATTTTGTGTGACCACCATTATTATCCAGCACTGCCGTAACCCTCCTGGGCCTGGAATTCACCAGAGCTGCACAGGTTGCTACTGGAATCCTCTTCCACTCCTCCATGATGACATCACGGAGCTGGTGGATGTTAGACACCTTGAACTCCTCCACCTTCCACTTGAGGATGCGCCACAGGTGCTCAATTGGGTTTAGTCCATCACCTTTACCTTCAGCTTCCTCAGCAAGGCAGTTGTCATCTTGGAGGTTGTGTTTGGGGTCGTTATCCTGTTGGATATCCAGTTTTCGAAGGGAGGGGATCATGCTCTGTTTCAGAATGTCACAGTACATGTTGGAATTCATGTTGGAATTCATGCAGCTCCCCAGTGCCAGCAACACTCATGCAGCCCAAGACCATGATGCTACCACCAACATGCTTGACTGTAGGCAAGATACAGTTGTCTTGGTACTTCTCACCAGGGCGCCGCCACACATGCTGGACACCATCTGAGCCAAACAAGTTTATCTTGGTCTCGTCAGACCACAGGGCATTCCAGTAATCCATGTTCTTGGACTGCTTGTTTTCAGCAAACTGTTTGCTGGCTTTCTTGTGCGTCAGCTTCCTTCTGGGATGATGACCATGCAGACTGAGTTGATGCAGTGTGCGGCGTATGGTCTGAGCACTGACAGGCTGACCTCCCACGTCTTCAACCTCTGCAGCAATGCTGGCAGCACTCATGTGTCTATTTTTTAAAGCCAACCTCTGGATATGACGCCGAACACGTGGACTCAACTTCTTTGGTCGACCCTGGCGAAGCCTGTTCCGAGTGGAACCTGTCCTGGAAAACCGCTGTATGACCTTGGCCACCATGCTGTAGCTCAGTTTCAGGTATTTAGCAATCTTCTTATAGCCCAGGCCATCTTTGTGGAGAGCAACAATTGTATTTCTCACATCCTCAGAGAGTTCTTTGCCATGAGGTGCCATGTTGAATATCCAGTGGCCAGTATGAGAGAATTGTACCCAAAACACCACATTTAACAGCCCTGCTCCCCATTTACACCTGGGACCTTGACACATGACACCAGGGAGGGACAACGACACATTTGGGCACAATTTGGACATGTTCACTGTGGGGTGTACTCACTTATGTTGCCAGCTATTTAGACATTAATGGCTGTGTGTTGAGTTATTTTCAGAAGGCAGTAAATCTACACTGCTATACAAGCTGTACACTGACTACTCTAAGTTATATCCAAGTTTTATTTCTATAGTGTTGTCCCATGAAAAGATATAATGAAATATTTGCAGAAATGTGAGGGGTGTACTCACTTTTGTGATACACTGTATATATATAATTTTTTATAAACTGATTCTTCATAAATCTAAAAGTCTAAATGGTTAGATATGAAGGAATAATTCACAAAAAATTTAAAATTAACACGACTATCCTCTTACCACAGAGGTAGTTTATTCTGAGTGGGGGCTCGTCCCTATTAGTGGCTAAATTATTTGACATCCTTTTTTGTAGTTCTTTTCTTTTTGCCCTGTTCCAATTTAAATAAATTGGAACCTTAAAACTTGACGTTAACTGGTTCTGGGACTGGCGCTGATTTTAAAAGGCGTTGAGTTTCAAGGTATTTTTTCCCATAAGGATATACAGTGTATCACAAAAGTAAGTACACCCCTCACATTTCTGCAGATATTTAAGTATATCTTTTCATGGGACAACACTGACAAAATGACACTTTGACACAATGAAAAGTAGTCTGTCTGCAGCTTATATAACAGTGTAAATTTATTCTTCCCTCAAAATAACTCAATATACAGCCATTAATGTCTAAACCACCGGCAACAAAAGTGAGTACACCCCTAAGAGACTACACCCCTAAATGTCCAAATTGAGCACTGCTTGTCATTTTCCCTCCAAAATGTCATGTGATTTGTTAGTGTTACTAGGTCTCAGGTGTGCATAGGGAGCAGGTGTGTTCAATTTAGTAGTACAGCTCTCACACTCTCTCATACTGGTCACTGAAAGTTCCAACATGGCACCTCATGGCAAAGAACTCTCTGAGGATCTTAAAAGACGAATTGTTGCGCTACATGAAGATGGCCAAGGCTACAAGAAGATTGCCAACACCCTGAAACTGAGCTGCAGCACAGTGGCCAAGATCATCCAGCGTTTTAAAAGAGCAGGGTCCACTCAGAACAGACCTCGCGTTGGTCGTCCAAAGAAGCTGAGTGCACGTGCTCAGCGTCACATCCAACTGCTGTCTTTGAAAGATAGGCGCAGGAGTGCTGTCAGCATTGCTGCAGAGATTGAAAAGGTGGGGGGTCAGCCTGTCAGTGCTCAGACCATACGCCGCACACTACATCAAATTGGTCTGCATGGCTGTCACCCCAGAAGGAAGCCTCTTCTGAAGTCTCTACACAAGAAAGCCCGCAAACAGTTTGTGAAGACATGTCAACAAAGGACATGGATTACTGGAACCATGTCCTATGGTCTGATGAGACCAAGATTAATTTGTTTGGTTCAGATGGTCTCAAGCATGTGTGACGGCAATCAGGTGAGGAGTACAAAGATAAGTGTGTCATGCCTACAGTCAAGCATGGTGGTGGGAATGCCATGGTCTGGGGCTGCATGAGTGCAGCAGGTGTTGGGGAGTTACATTTCATTGAGGGACACATGAACTCCAATATGTACTGTGAAATACTGAAGCAGAGCATGATCCCCTCCCTCCGGAAACTGGGTCGCAGGGCAGTGTTCCAGCATGATAATGACCCCAAACACACCTCTAAGACGACCACTGCTTTATTGAAGAGGCTGAGGGTAAAGGTGATGGACTGGCCAAGCATGTCTCCAGACCTAAACCCAATAGAACATCTTTGGGGCATTCTCAAGCGGAAGGTGGAGGAGCGCAAAGTCTCGAATATCCGCCAGCTCCGTGATGTCGTCATGGAGGAGTGGAAAAGCATTCCAGTGGCAACCTGTAAACCTCTGGTAAACTCCATGCCCAGGAGAGTTAAGGCAGTTCTGGGAAATAATGGTGGCCACACAAAATATTGACACTTCAGGAACTTTCACTAAGGGGTGTACTCACTTTTGTTGCCGGTGGTTTAGACATTAATGGCTGTATATTGAGTTATTTTGAGGGAAGAATAAATTTACACTGTTATATAAGCTGCACACAGACTACTTTTCATTGTGTCAAAGTGTCATTTTGTCAGTGTTGTCCCATGAAAAGATATACTTAAATATCTGCAGAAATGTGAGGGGTGTACTCACTTTTGTGATACACTGTATGGGAAACCTGTTAATGTGTTCTAAAGTCCTGTGAAACTACATATATTTTAAGCTTATGTAAAATAATGGGATTGTTTTTGACACTTATACAGATAATAATACAAGTATAATATAAAAACACTGAAATACAACTAAAAAACAGTTAAATACAATAAAACCTGCACTTTACTTTATTACTTTATTGTTTTTTTACAGTTCCTAAATGTGGATGCTTGATCTTGGAACACTATTTTCCATTCAGTACAGCGCATTCACATGAGAAGTGACAAAATAAATTTTTACACAAGCCCCTTGACCCTATTTGCTCCAGGGGCGCTGTATAATGATTGACCCGGCGCTCTGACCCCAGCTTCCAAACAAGCTGGCATATGCAAAGAAAGAATTTCATTGTGCTGTACAGCTGTATATGTATCTATGACAAATTAAGGCATTTTATTCTATTCTACCACTCCAGGATATTCCAGGACTGATTTCTCAACTTTGGTTTTCTTCCACTGCTATACTTTACTCTACCATTTAACAATAATCTTTGTGCTAAGATACTTTCAGGAAACCCAGTCCTTATTAGCTAAATCAGGTGTGTTGGGAGCAACGAAAACATGTGCAGGACAGTGTTCCTTTAGGACCAGGGTTAGAAAACACTGGGCTCATGCGTAGTGACCCTGCCTCTCCTTAATGGGAATATCCATCATTGGTTGTCCAGCTCTTCTGACAGTCCTGTGAGTCTGCCTGAGGCCGGTCACAATATCACTAACATTTGGTGCTTGTGCAGCCACAAGCTCTCCTGGTCAGTCAAGAATGACTTCTGCATAAGGTTTGTTGAGTGTTGAATTGTTACTAACAGTGGTCACTGTTGTTCCCGTCGTACTGTAAACAAATAATGCTGTTTCTTTGCAAACTGGTCAATCCTCTAAAAAAACAAACTTCAAACGGCATCAAACGCTACAACTGACAATAAGAAAAGTAAATTCCTTTAATCAGTCAAAAAAAATGCCACAAAATACGGGTTTCAGTTTCATGTTCAGTTTTAGATTTTAAATGTGCCACAGTGTAAGAATATCATAACATGGAACCTGTTCTTTACTAGAGATATATTTCAGTGCAATGTACTCTAAGCCCTGCAACACATACACAACGATTTTTGCTCAGAATATTCAGAAACAAATATATTGACTCCCTTTCTCTCTTTTCCAACTTAGGCTACTGTTCCAGAGGAGTCTTACACAAGAGGAGAAGAAATGATCATCGTTGAAGTGATGGAGGATGACCTTGCTCAGTCAACACCACAAACACCTGTAAACCTGGCAATTGTCATTGAGGAAACAGTGGTAATGGAAACCTTTATGACTTCATCACAGCCTTCATGATTCTTTTTGGGCTGTTGTATGCACTGAACATGAAATATCCAAAGGATCTAAAATACACATTTGAGGCAGTGCAGAACATCTTTGTCGGACTAGGAGACAGGTGCACCAATAGAGTTCAGTCCATAAAGAATAAACTCTTCAAGCTGTAGACAGCCAAAGTATTGCTGTTCAGTTGGTGGGTGTTTTACCCTCACTTATCATTGTGAAGTCCCTTCAAGAATTAAGTCTCTTTTTGGAGAACTTTTGTTGTGTTTCTGCATTGGTTACTTTGGAACCTGAATTATATTCAGCAGTTTCGAAGACAAAGCAGACAGATTGTCAGTTTGTTGGCTGCACCATTCTAAAGCCTTGTATTGTTGGAAAATTCAGCAATAGTTAAATTTTAATTTTATCCTGTCATTGGATATCAGTGCTCCCTTAACAAAAGTTTTAATTTAAAGCATTTGAAATGTGTTCAAATGTGGATTAAAGTAGTAGTGATTACAAAAAAATATTTGTATTTGTATCTTACTTTTCTGAACTAAAGACAGTCCCACTGCTAATTTTGGTTCCTTTTGATGGTGGGATTGATTGAAGGATTGTTGATGGAAAGAGAAGGTTCTTGGCATGGTTGGTGTTAGGTTTATGTATCCTTAATGCATCAGCTGAGGCTGTGAGATTAATAAAACAAAGCTTGTTTCTTCTAAAGTTTAAAGCCTCCTCTATTTCTTTACACTTCACACACCAGCTGTGATCTTTAAATTTAATAGCAAAACTTGATATTTCTTACTACTGATTTCCAATTAATATTTTTTAGCCAACTGTTTAGTAAGCAAGAATCTAAGGCTTACATTAACTACATTTTCTTTGTTTGGTAAACAAAAGAAAAGTCAGTGCAACTCAAAGAGTTTTGCTCAAGACTACTTGTAGTTTATAGTACAATGAATGTTTTCATGTTTGCTCAATTAAATATGTATTTTAGTATTGACAAGAAAATGTCAGTCAGTATAACAAATGCGCAAAAGTTAAGTAGACAGGAAAAATTTCAGGGAAATTATGTACCAAGGTTTTTTTTGTTTACTCAACTAAATATGTCTTTTAGTGTTGACAAAAAAAATATGGGGAAATTTTGTATGTTGTGCAAGCTAAATTTTTTTTTTACAGTGTAGCCAGTGTAGACAGAGTTAATGCTGTGCTTTGAAAACACAGTCTATGCACAACTAATGCTAAGTTTAAAAGATCCAGTCAGTACTCCCAATGGTGTCTCTAGGAATATTCTTCTTCAAGGAGCAAGGTTTTCTCATACCCATTGACCTTTTGGTGCTATGAAATTATCTCTCCTTTCAGCTTTTTCGACAGCTCCTTTGCTTCACCATGGCTATCTATCTAATCTATGGGTGGTGTTTATATAACACATCACAGCTAAAGCCAATTAAGAGTTGGTATTGAGTTCCCAGTGGTTTAATCATGTTGTAACTCAACTTCAGGTCATAGAGACTAGTAATAGGTTTTTAAGATAAGCAATATTATGTAGGGGTTGAATGTCTTGAAGTAGTCAAAAACAGCATTTTGGGAGACCAATTTCAGAGAACAAGAAAATTAAAACAATAATAAATTAAAGAAAAAAGTATGTCCTCCAGTCCTAACATTAAACATGCCTTGTCTGAGTGACTATAATTTAGGTGTTTTGTTTGGCCAATATGAAGAAATGGTCAGACAGCGCAGAAAGAAGGTTAGTTCTGATGTCCTTTCAAAACTCTGTGTTAGCTTTAATATTAGCTTTAATAATAAAATATTAGGTTTTAATTTCTGTGTTTATGTTTTTTTTGTGAGGTAATGTAGAAAATGCATGCAACTGCATGAGCTTTTGCATAATCCATACTCAAGGATGATGCGCAAAAGCAATTAATAGCAGCAATTTTAGCAGAAGCAAACATGAACAGTAGAGAATGTGCAGACAAAAAATCCAAGCAGAAAGCATGCAGCGCCTGTCCATTAAATCCTTCAGTGCGACAGAGCAAGCCAGCTATTATGAAGGGTCTCAGAGAGAAGAGCTCCTGATGAAATGATTACAGGATGGTAAAAGGGGAGAGAGAGAAAGGGAGGAGATGGAGCAGAGCCTGTCCATGGCACAGATGAGTCTGTAATCATCCCACCCCTCATTTCCTCCTATTCACTGCTGCTTTTCTGTTACAGTTATGGTATCAATACATATGCCTTCCTGTCCATGCACACACACAGAGTTGTCTATTTTAAACATTTAACACATAATATATACACTGATCAGCCATAACATTAATACCACCTCCTTGTTTCTACACTCACTGTCCATTTTATCAGCTCCACTTACCATATACAGTGGGGCCAAAAAGTATTTAGTCAGCCACTGATTGTTCAGGTTCTCCTACTTAGAAAGATGAGAGAGGTCTGTAATTTTCATCATAGGTACACTTCAACTATGAGAGACAAAATGAGAAAAAAAAATCCAGGAAATCACATTGTAGGATTTTTAAAGAATTTTTTTGTAAATTATGGTGGAAAATAAGTATTTGGTCAATAACAAAAGTTCAACTCAATACTTTGTAACATAACCTTTGTTGGCAATGACAGAGGTCAAACGTTTCCTGTAAGTCTTCACCAGGTTTGCACACACTGTAGCTGGTATTTTGGCCCATTCCTCCATGCAGATCTCCTCTAGAGCAGTGATGTTTTGGGGCTGTCGCTGGGCAACACGGACTCCACAAATTTTCTATGGGGTTGAGGTCTGGAGACTGGCTAGGCCACTCCAGGACCTTGAAATGCTTTTTACGGAGCCACTCCTTTGTTGCCCGAGTGGTGTGTTTGGGATCATTGTCATGCTGGAAGACCCAGCCACGTTTCATCTTCAATGCTCTCACTGATGGAAGGAGGTTTTGGCTTAAAATCTCACGATACATGGCCCCGTTCATTCTTCCCTTAACACGGATCAGTCGTCCTGTCCCCTTTGCAGAAAAACAGCCCCAAAGCATGATGTTTCCACCCCCATGCTTCACAGTAGGTATGGTGTTCTTGGGTTTTTCTTCTTCCTCCACACACGACGAGTTGAGTTTTTACCAAAAAGTTCCATTTTGGTTTCATCTGACCACATGATATTCTCCCAATCCTCTTCTGGATCATCCATATGCTCTCTGGCAAACTTCAGACAGGCCTGGACATGTATTGGCTTAAGCAGGGGGACACGCCTGGCACTGCAGGATTTGAGTCTCTCTCGGTGTAGTGTTTTACTGATGGTAGCCTTTGTTACTTTGGTCCCAGCTCTCTGCAGGTCATTCATCAGGTCCCTCCGTGTAGTTCTGGGATTTTTGCTCACCGTTCTCATGATCATTTTGACCCCACGGGATGAGATCTTGACCCCAAGGGAGATTATCAATGGTCTTGTATGTCTTCCATTTTCTTACAATTGCTCCCACAGTTGATTTATTCACACCAACCTGCTTGCCTATTGTAGATTCACTCTTCCCAGCCTGGTGCAGGTCTACAATTTTCTTCCTGATGTCCTTCGACAGCTCTTTGGTCTTGGCCATGGTTGAGTTTGGAGTCTGACTGTTTGAGGCTGTGGACAGGTGTCTTTTATACAGATAACGAGGTCAAACAGGTGCCATTAATACAGGTAACGAGTGGAGGACAGAAGAGCTTCTTAAAGAAGAAGTTACAGGTCTGTGAGAGCCAGAAATCTTGCTTGTTTGTTATTGACCAAATACTTATTTTCCACCATATTTTACGAATAAATTCTTTAAAAATCCTACAATGTGATTTCCTGGATTTTTTTTCTCATTTTGTCTCTCATAGTTGAAGTGTACCTATGATGAAAATTACAGACCTCTCTCATCTTTCTAAGTAGGAGAACCTGCACAATCAGTGGCTGACTAAATACTTTTTGACCCCACTGTAGAAGCACTTTGTAGTACTACAATTACTGACTGTAGTCCACTTGTGTGTTAGTGTGTGTTGTGCTTGTATGAGTGGATCAGGCACAGCAGCACTGCTGGAGTTTTTAAATACCGTGTCCACTCACTGTCCACTCTATTAGACACTCCTGGTCCACCTTTTAGATGTAAAGTCAGAGACGATCGCTCATCTGTTGCTGCTGTTTGAGTTGGTCATCTTCTAGACCTTCATCAGTGGTCACAGGACGCTGCAGGGTGCTGTTGGCTGGATATTTTTGGTTGGTGGACTATTCTTAGTCCAGCAGGGACAGTGAGGTGTTTAAAAACTCCATCAGCGCTGCTGTGTCTGATCCACTCATACCAGCACAACACACACCAACTCACCACCACCATGTCAGTGTCACTGCAGTGCTGAGAATGATCCACCACCCACATAATAACTGCACTGTAGTGGTCCTGGGAGAGTCCTGACAATTAAACAACAGCATGAAAGGGGGCTAACAAAGCATGCAGAGAAACAGATGGACTACAGTCAGTAATTGTAGAACTACAAAGTGCTTCTATATGGTAAGTGGAGCTGATAAAATAGACAGTGAGTGTAGAAACTAGGAGATGGTTTTAATGTTGTGGCTGATCGGTGTAGATATTATATTGTAATACGGTTGAAAACAGTGAGGGCAGGAGGAGTAGCAATTGGTCATGTTTGAGAGATTGAGAGAGAGCTTATGGTCCGGATTTAGCGCCATCTGATTTCCACCTTTTTGGACGCTCAAAGAAGCTTTAAGGGGAAGAAGATTTTTATGTGATGATGATGTGAAAGCAGTGGTGCATTAGTGGCTGCATGCTCAACCAAAAACATTTTTTGATGATGTAATTAAAAAGTTGGTTTGACGCTGGGAAATATGCATCACAAAGGAAGGTGATTGTAGAAAAGTGATGTAATTTGTTTCGAAACTCTTAATAGAGAAAAAAAAAAGTGTGGAAACTTTTTGAAGAACCCTCATATACTAATGCAGTACTTATTGACCAACGTTTTGTACTTTTTTTTTTTCTTGACATATTCAACTTTTTTGGCATATCCTACTAGAACTAAGGGTAATAGAAAACGACATTTTAGTTTTACATTTCACTGCAAGCTGTCTTACACACACACACACACGCACACGCACACACGCACGCACAGTAATGCTAAATCATTTTTCAGCATAATCTATTCACCACATCTGTAGTGTGTGTAAATCATAGATACTCATAGTTACACAACAGATGACACTGTGCATGAACAGAGCTGGCATTAAACACAATTACATACTATGTTCATTTGTTTTTAAATACTGTCAATTTAAAGGTGAACATGCCATGCTAGACATTCCATGCTAATGAGATGCCAACCGTTTTACAAATACAACATTCTATTTCACATACAGCCTTTCTTATCCTAACCTTACACTCACACATGGTCCAGTAAACATATTTTCAACCCAAGATCAGGGCATTTTATTCCATTTGTCATAGCATATTCTCTCAGTCTCTATCAGATTGGATGACAAGCACCTGTGAATTGCTATCGTCAGGTCTCTCCACAAATGTTTAATGGGGTTTAAGTCTGAACTCAGTGACATTAAGAGACTTACCTTGGAAAATGTGTTGTTTTGGCTGCATACTTTTAAAGCTCTTTTAGTATGACTTTTGGGTCCTTTCTGACCTCTTATGCCCTTCTTACACCAAATTTAGCCAAACAGCAAGCAAGGTCAAAGGTTGTGGCAAGCTTTTTCTATTTTACCAATGGTACCAATCTAAGTGTTACATATTGTTTTATATTATTTTATTAATTTATTGAGATTTTAACGTCATGTTTTACACACTTTGGTTACTTTCATGACAGGACAGGTAATTACTGGTTACACAAGATTCATCAGTTCAAGTTTAATGTCAAACACAGTCAGGGACAATTTAGCATCTGGACTGTGGGAGGAAACCGGAGCTCCTGGAGGAAACCCACACAGGCATGAGGGAAAACATGCAAACTCCACACAGAACGGACCCGGACCGCCCCACTTGGGGTTCGCACCCAGGACCTTCTTGTCCCACTGTAGTTGGGACAGTGGTAGCCTAGTGGGTAGAGCTTTGGGCTATCAACGGTTCAACAGAAGGTTGGCGGTTCAAATCCAGGCTTTGCTATGCAGCCACTGTTGGGTCCTTGAGCAAGGCCCTTAACCCTGTCTTCTCCAGCGGTGCCGTACAATGGCTGACCCTGCGCTCTGACCCCAAACAAGCTGGGATATGTGAAGAAAGAATTTCATTGTACTCTACACCTGTATATGTATATATGACATAAAAGTATTCTTCTTTCTGTGAGGCGACAGTGATACCCACTGAGCCAACATACTTCCCCCTTATTGTTTTATACCCTTGTTTTATATCTGTTATACATACAGTACTTGTCCTGATCTTTGCCTTTCCATAATTTAATTGCAGAGATCCACAGACAGTGGGTCCTTGGACATCATGGTTTCATTTTGGTCCTAAAACTGCCATATGAATTGTGGACCCTTGCAGACCTAGAGGTTTGCCTTTCCAAACTACTAATTTTAAATAATTCATATTGCAACAGGTTGAGTGCAACTAAGTTCTAGACACAACTCAAGGATAAATAAAGCAAACACAATGCACATGGGAAGCAAAGTGAAACACGTTTTTAAATATTAATACATTTTATATTAATACAATATTCTCTTTGTGGGTAATCAAGTGTAGCTTGAAGAGTAGCAATGGCAATTTTATCTACTAAATATTCAGTAACATAAGCAGAAAACATTAAGAAAAATAAATATCAGAAAATAACACCACATTGAACTTATTTAAGTAGAAGTGTGGAAGGCCAATCAGCAATGGATTAGCCTCACTCCCACATTTTATGAGTGGACAGGGGACAGTGGTAGCCTAGTGGGTGAAGCTTTGGGCTATCAGTCTGAAGATTGGCTGCATGGCAGAGTCTGGATTTGAACCAACAGAGTTGGGTCCTTGAGCAAGGCCCTTAACCCTGTCTGCTCCAGGGGTGCCGTACAATGACTGACCCTAGGATGGACCATCACACAGGGAAAACGTGTGTTGTGGTCAGGTGAATCAGCATTCCAGGTCTTTTTTGGAAAAAATGGACGCCGTGTGCTACGGACCAAAGACAAAAAGGACTATCCAGACTGTTATCAGCAACAAGTCCAAAAGCCAGGGTCTGTCATGGTATGGGGTGTGTCAGTGCCCTTGGCAAAGGTCATTTACACTTCTGTGATGGCAGCATTAATGCAGAAAAGTACTTATTAGAGCAACATATGCTGCCTTCAAGACGTCAATTTTTCCAGGGACGTCCATTCATTTTTCAAAAGATAATGCAAAACCACATGCTGCACACATTACAAAGTCATGGCTGCAGAAGAAGAGGGTACGGGTACTGGACTGGCCTGCCTGCAGTCCTGACCTGTCCCCAATAGAGAATGTGTGGAGAATTTTGAAACAAAAAATGCGACAACAACAACCCGTACTGCTGCACATCTTAAGACGTGTTTGCAGGAAGAATGGGACAAAATAAAAGCTGAAACACTAAATCACTTGGTCTCCTCGGTGCCAAAATGTCTTAAGTGTGGTGAAAAGGAATGGCAACATTACAAAGTGGTAAATGCTTTACTGTCCCAACTTTTTTAAAAATGTGTTGCAGGTCTGAAATGCAGGAATGGATGTTTATTAATCAGTAAAATTAAGTTGAGCAGATAAAACATGAAATATCTCAGGTTCATCCTGTCTGCAATCAAATAAAAGTCAAAGTAAATGTAAGAAAGTAAATGTTTTTTTATTATTTGCATTTTACATGCTGTCCCAACATGTTCTATTTCTTAATCTTCTTGTACTTGTACAATGACAGTTAAGGATAAAGGTATTCGTATTAGTTCGTATTCAATAACAAAGTACGTGTGCACAATGCATGTATGTAACGTAAGATTCCTGAATCTGGTTACTGTCACTTTAACTGACATGAGAAAGAAAAATCATTCTTTTATTATTATTATTATTATTAACCTTTATTTAACCAGGGAAGTCACATTGAGATTAAAATCTCTTTTACAAGTGAGCCCTGGCCAAGACAGCAGCAAATCACACAAAAATTACACCATCAACAACAGAGGGAGGATATACAGTGTATCACAAAAGTGAGTACACCCCTCACATTTCTGCAGATATTTAAGTATATCTTTTCATGGGACAACACTGACAAAATGACACTTTGACACAATGAAAAGTAGTCTGTGTGCAGCTTATATAACAGTGTAAATTTACTCTTCCCTCAAAATAACTCAATATACAGCCATTAATGTCTAAACCACCGGCAACAAAAGTGAGTACACCCCTAAGAGACTACACCCCTAAATGTCCAAATTGAGCACTGCTTGTCATTTTCCCTCCAAAATGTCATGTGATTTGTTAGTGTTACTAGGTCTCAGGTGTGCATAGGGAGCAGGTGTGTTCAATTTAGTAGTACAGCTCTCACACTCTCTCATACTGGTCACTGAAAGTTCCAACATGGCACCTCATGGCAAAGAACTCTCTGAGGATCTTAAAAGACGAATTGTTGCGCTACATGAAGATGGCCAAGGCTACAAGAAGATTGCCAACACCCTGAAACTGAGCTGCAGCACAGTGGCCAAGATCATCCAGCGTTTTAAAAGAGCAGGGTCCACTCAGAACAGACCTCGCGTTGGTCGTCCAAAGAAGCTGAGTGCACGTGCTCAGCGTCACATCCAACTGCTGTCTTTGAAAGATAGGTGCAGGAGTGCTGTCAGCATTGCTGCAGAGATTGAAAAGGTGGGGGGTCAGCCTGTCAGTGCTCAGACCATACGCCGCACACTACATCAAATTGGTCTGCATGGCTGTCACCCCAGAAGGAAGCCTCTTCTGAAGTCTCTACACAAGAAAGCCTGCAAACAGTTTGCTGAAGACATGTCAACAAAGGACATGGATTACTGGAACCATGTCCTATGGTCTGATGAGACCAAGATTAATTTGTTTGGTTCAGATGGTCTCAAGCATGTGTGGCGGCAATCAGGTGAGGAGTACAAAGATAAGTGCGTCATGCCTACAGTCAAGCATGGTGGTGGGAATGCCATGGTCTGGGGCTGCATGAGTGCAGCAGGTGTTGGGGAGTTACATTTCATTGAGGGACACATGAACTCCAATATGTACTGTGAAATACTGAAGCAGAGCATGATCCCCTCCCTCCGGAAACTGGGTCGCAGGGCAGTGTTCCAGCATGATAATGACCCCAAACACACCTCTAAGACGACCACTGCTTTACTGAAGAGGCTGAGGGTAAAGGTGATGGACTGGCCAAGCATGTCTCCAGACCTAAACCCAAAAGAACATCTTTGGGGCATCCTCAAGCGGAAGGTGGAGGAGCGCAAAGTCTCGAATATCCGCCAGCTCCGTGATGTCGTCATGGAGGAGTGGAAAAGCATTCCAGTGGCAACCTGTGAAGCTCTGGTAAACTCCATGCCCAGGAAAGTTAAGGCAGTTCTGGGAAATAATGGTGGCCACACAAAATATTGACACTTCAGGAACTTTCACTAAGGGGTGTACTCACTTTTGTTGCCGGTGGTTTAGACATTAATGGCTGTATATTGAGTTATTTTGAGGGAAGAATAAATTTACACTGTTATATAAGCTGCACACAGACTACTTTTCATTGTGTCAAAGTGTCATTTTGTCAGTGTTGTCCCATGAAAAGATATACTTAAATATCTGCAGAAATGTGAGGGGTGTACTCACTTTTGTGATACACTGTACAGTATATATACACATGTATACATTTAACAAGAACAAACATATGTATAACATTTTTTGACATTTTCTTTAAATTCAGTCAAAGAAATAAACTGCTTCAATTTAAAATGTTTCTGTAAATCATTCCAAACAAAAGGTGCACTGTAACTAAATGCTGTCTTTCCAAATTCCGACCGAACTACTGGAACTTCCCATTCTATGTAGCTACTGGATCGTAAGTCATACAAAGACTTGTTTAATGATAAAAATTTAGACAAGTATGGTGGGAGCTGACCAATAATTGCTTTATACACAAATAATCCAGAGAGCTGGGTCAACTATACTATTTTGGGCTCACAATAAAGCAATGATTTAGCTTTTGTGAGCACTATTAAACTTATTAAAATTTGAGTGCAGGACTGACGCATGGCTGCAGGGAGGTAGCTCATGTCTCAGATGGCAATACCACATCTAGAGCAGAGGTTCAGCTCTTGTTTTGAGATCTACTTAAAATTCCAATGCATACGTTAACACAACACTATATCAGACGTTTTTAAATTGCTAAAATGTCTCAAAACCTTGAAACAACAAATAACACAATATTCATAAAGCAGTACAGGGAAACGTAAAAACTCGTTTGTGATAAACATGCATGCAACAGATGGTAATAAAAAAATTAGCTTTAAATACTCTAAACTATTTCACAGCTTATGTGTTTCTTTTCGAGACACAAATGATAAATAAGCATGTTTGTAAGAGGAAGAGTGCAGAAGTAGGAGGATAGAGAAGGCCTGCTGTTTCTATGGAGATCTCCATCTGCTCACTCGGCCAGCATGGCTGCCGCAGACGCAGTCAAAGGTCACGCTTTATTATATTTCTCATCAGCCCTTGCTTCTCACTGCATGTGTGTGTGTGTGTGTTTGTGTGATGATAATAAATAGGAGACAGAAAATAGAAAAAGAGTTCACAGAAAAAAGAGGCAAAGAAAAAGGGAGAAGTTATTGCACAAAATAGAGCAAAAAAAAAAGGAATTATTGAATAATAATAAAATGCTACTGATATAAATAGATCAGGCATGACATTATGACCACCTTTCTAATGTTGTGTTGGTCCCCCTTTTGCTGCCAAAACAGCCCTGACCCGTCGAGGCATGGACTCCACTAGAGCCCTGAAGGTGTGCTGTGGTATCTGGCACCAAGATGTTAGCAGCAGATCCTTTAACTCCTGTAAGTTGTGAGGTGGGGCCTTCATGGATCGGACCTGTTTGTCCACCACATCCCACAGATGCTCGATTGGATTGAGATCTGGGGAATTTGGAGGCCAAGTCAACATCTCAAACTCGTTGTTGTGCTCCTCAAACCATTCCTGAACCATTTTTGCTTTGTGGCAAGGGCGCATTATCCTGCTGAAAGAGGCCACAGCCATCAGGTAACACCGTTTCCATGTAAGTGTGTACATGGTCTGCAACAATGCTTATGTAGGTGGTACGTGTCAAAGTAACATCCACATGGATGGCAGGACCCAAGGTTTCCCAGCAGAACATTGCCCAAAGCATCACACTGCCTTTGCCGGCTTGCCTTCTTCCCATAGTGCATCCTGGTACCATGTGTTCCCCAGGTAAGCAATGCACACGCACCCGGTCATCCACGTGATGTAGCCTTGTCTGATGAATCACATTTTCTTTTACCTTCTTCCATTGCTCCGTGGTCCAGTTCAGATGCTCACGTGCCCATTGTTGGCGCTTTTGGCGGTGGACAGGGGTCAGCATGGGCACCCTGACTGGTCTGCGGCTATGCAGCCCCATACGCTACAACTGCAATGCACTGTGTATTCTGACACCTTTCTATCAGAACTAGAATTAACTGCAATTATAGCAATTTGAGCTACCAAGTCAGCCTTCGCTCCCTACGTGCATCAATGAGCCATGACCCTGTTGCCGGTTTACCACTGTTCCTTCCTTGGACCACTTTTGATAGATACTGACCACTGCAGGCTGGGAACACAGGAGCTGCAGTTTTGGAGATGCTCTGACCCAGTCGTCTAGCCATCACAATTTGGCCCTTGTCAAACTTGCTCAAATCCTCGCTCAAAGCCCATTTTTCCTGCTTCTAACACATCAACTTTGAGGATAAAATGTTCACTTGCTGCCTAATATATCCCACCTACTAACAGGTGCCATGATGAAGAGATAATCAGTGTTATTCAAATCATATGTCAGTGGTCATAATGTTATGCCTTGTCGGTGAATAAATATATACATTTATAGATAGATAGATTTTTCAGACAGACAGACAGATGTTGCGGTCTACAATCCAAACTTCCTGTGGGAAGGACTGTGATTTGTAGGCACTTAATGTCATCCAGGTGTTTGAGCAGTATGTGTAGAACATTATTATTATCAGTGGGAATTAATGTTTGCAACAAACTGTCCACCTTGTCCTGCAAAATTGCCTTACATTTGTTGGTGCTGTTACATAACCATGCAAAACATTTACTGAATTTTTGAATTTCCACCAAAGGTTGCCTAAACAGCAGACAGGCAACATATGTTGTAGGTTAAAATCATACTTGAATCTGTGCAAATGTAGAAAACCTAATTAAGACTGATCATTTTGCTTTTTAGGCCTATTCCATTACCATTTAAGGGTCCAGGTTTTGTTCACATTGGCCTTTAATTCAAGGTCATGAATTCTATCTTTGAGGGCTTATGCTTGGGTGGTGCAGTACTAAAGCCTGCTAGCCTCCTACCACTGGGATCCAGGGTGTGAATTCCAAGTGGTGCTATTTGCTGGTCAGGGTGTACATACAGATGAGATTGGCTATGTCTTGGGGGAGAAGGGGGATGCCTGAGGCACTGTAATGGATTGTTGTCCTGTATGAAGTGTGCTACTCCATTGTGCCCGGTGATTCCAGGGAAACCAGACCCACCATGGCACTGATCAGAATACAGTGGTGGTAAAACATAAAAAACAACAGTAATAATAATGATGACGATGATGATGTTTGTTAGGATCAGATCATAAAGGTGATCATTCAGTTCTGTGCTTGTGTGTCTTTCTTTTTAGAGCATCTAACAGCTATCCTACAAAAGTACCGTCAGTTTTCCTACTCTATGTTTTCCCTAGGAAGGTCAATGAGCATATCAAACCACCGGAGTGTGTAGGTGCTAGACTTCCTTTAGTCCAAACCTGTCATCTAAAAATGAGTGATGCATAATTAATTGAGATAAAAGTACAATAAAGGGCATGTATGGCTGCACAGTTGAAGACTTGCATAAGAGAAGTTTGGCATTAAATGTCAAACGTGAAGCAGATGGATTTTCCAGAGCCCAAATGATTAATTGTTTAAGGTCTGTGGTTATAGTGACTGTAGCTGCTTATTAATGTTGCATCTTAGTCATTGAAACAAGATCAGTCACAGCCCACTGATATAAATGCTGATATTTTGGGATAAGACGTGATGAGAGTTTTTTTGCCTTTATAATTTAATACCCTTGAACATAGGTTTTAGGTTGTAGTTTGTGCTACCCCCTTTTCTGCACACAAGTGCAGGTAAATATACTAACAATCTCTTATGACTTATAAGTATACTACTTTTACGTATTTATAGAATAACGAATGTATAAGCCTACACCAAGAAAAACAAAATGGATCAAATTTGCCCACACAAGTTTATGTAATCTTTTGACCTTATTGATGAACCCATTTGTGCTGTGGTATCTGGCACCAAGATGTTAGCAGCAGATCCTTTAACTCCTGCAAGTTGCGAGGCGGGGCCTCCATGGATTGGACTTGTTTGTCCAGCACGTCCCACAGATGTGGGGAATTTGGAGGCCAAGTCAACACCTCAAACTCGTTGTTGTGCTCCCCAAACCATTCCTGAAGCATTTTTGCTTTGTGGCAGGGCACATTATCCCGCTGAAAGAGGCCACAGCCATCAGGGTGTACATGGTCTGCAACAGTGCTTAGGTAGGTGGTACGTGTCAAAGTAACATCCACATGGATGGCAGGACCCGAGGTTTCCCAGCACAACATTGCCCAAAAATTCACACTCACTTCTTTCCATAGTGCATCCTGGTGCCATGTGTTTCCCAGGTAAGCAACGCACACTCACCCGGCCATCCACGTGATGTAAAAGAAAACTGATTCATCAGACCAGGTCACCTTCTTCCATTGCTCCATGGTCCAGTTTCGATGCTCATGTGCCCATTGTTGGTGCTTTTGGCGGTGGACAGGGGTCAGCACGTGCTCCCTGACTGGTCTGCAGCTATGCAGCCCCATACGCAACAAACTGAGATGCACTGTGTATTCTGACACCTTTTCTATCAGAACCAACATTAACTTCTTCAGCAATTTGAGCTACAGTAGCTCGTCTGTTGGACGAGCTACAGGCCATCCTTCGCTCCCCACGTGCATCAATGAGCCTTGACCGCCCATGACCCGGTCACTGGTTTACCACTGTTCCTTCCTTGGACCACTTTTGATAGATACTGATCACTGCAGACAAGGAACAACCCACAAGAGCTGCAGTTTTGGAGATGCTGGGTCTGACCCAGTCGTCTAGCCATCACAATTTGGCCCTCGTCGCTCATTTTTCCTTCTTCTAACACATCAACTTTGAGGATAAAATGTTCACTTGCTGCCTAATATACATTATATCCCACCCACTAACAGGTACCGTAATGAAGAGATAATCAGTATTCACTTCACCTGTCAGTGGTCATAATGTTATGCCTAGTCAGTGTATATTAACAAATGAAATGAAGTAGAGCAGACAAAACAGGAAATAAATTGGGTTCATTCTGTCTGAATGAAATAAAAGTCAAAGTTAATTTAAGAAACATTCTGGGTTTGTTATTTGCATTTTCCATATTGTTCCAGCATTTTCTGATTTAGGGATGTAGTATAAATATATTGAAATATTGCAGTATTTGCAAATATTTTGTTGCTGTCTCATCCTGAGGTTATTTACAATGTGTGTTTATCGAGGTTTGTGAGGATTACACAATTGTTCCCTGATAAATAAAAACAGAAAAAAAGTACACCCTCACTGAATTCTATGACTTTTTGTACTAACCAATCACTTCAGAAGTGGTTGGAGATTTTGGGTTTTTTGTAAAAATGTACCTGCCATTATTCATTCAAAGCACCTTTCTGATAGCCTGGAGGCATTTTGTTTCCGTCGAATGGTACCATAAAACAGTCTTAACTGTGTGTGTGTGTGTGTGTGTGTGTGTGTGTGTGTAGAATGTCAGTGTGAGAGGAGACAGTATAACGGTTCAGTGCAAACAGACCTCTGACATTTAGAGATGTAAGCGTAGCAGTACACCCTCTTCTCACAGTACAGCTTAACACTAAAAACTACATTCTTTTAATCCCTCTCTACTGACAAACCACAGACCAACAAACCAGTTAAATAAGTCACTCAAAATTGAAAGCTAAATGATACAGCACTAATGATACAGCACTAAATGAATGACAAATTGAGGTTGTCCCCTTTTCAGAACTTCAGTAGGGACAGTGGTAGCTTAGTAGGTAGAGTTTTGGGCTGTTAACTTAAAATGTTGAGAGTTCGAATCCCAGCTCTGCCATGCAGCCACTGTCGGGCCCTTGAGCAAGGCTCTTAACCCTCTCAGCCCCAGGGACGCTGTACAATGGCTGACCCTGCACTCTGACCCCAGCTTCCAAACAAGCTGGGATATGCAAAGAAAGAATTACTTGCATACAGTGTATCACAAAAGTGAGTACACCCCTCACATTTCTGCAGATATTTAAGTATATCTTTTCATGGGACAACACTGACAAAATGACACTTTGACACAATGAAAAGTAGTCTGTGTGCAGCTTATATAACAGTGTAAATTTATTCATCCCTTAAAATAACTCAATATACAGCCATTAATGTCTAAACCACCGGCAACAAAAGTGAGTACACCCCTTAGTGAAAGTTCCTGAAGTGTCAATATTTTGTGTGGCCACCATTATTTCCCAGAACTGCCTTAACTCTCCTGGGCATGGAGTTTACCAGAGCTTCACAGGTTGCCACTGGAATGCTTTTCCACTCCTCCATGACGACATCACGGAGCTGGCGGATATTCGAGACTTTGCGCTCCTCCACCTTCCGCTTGAGGATGCCCCAAAGATGTTCTATTGGGTTTAGGTCTGGAGACATGCTTGGCCAGTCCATCACCTTTACCCTCAGCCTCTTCAATAAAGCAGTGGTCGTCTTAGAGGTGTGTTTGGGGTCATTATCATGCTGGAACACTGCCCTGCGACCCAGTTTCCGGAGGGAGGGGATCATGCTCTGCTTCAGTATTTCACAGTACATATTGGAGTTCATGTGTCCCTCAATGAAATGTAACTCCCCAACACCTGCTGCACTCATGCAGCCGCAGACCATGGCATTCCCACCACCATGCTTGACTGTAGGCATGACACACTTATCTTTGTACTCCTCACCTGATTGCCGCCACACATGCTTGAGACCATCTGAACCAAACAAATTAATCTTGGTCTCATCAGACCATAGGACATGGTTCCAGTAATCCATGTCCTTTGTTGACATGTCTTCAGCAAACTGTTTGCGGGCTTTCTTGTGTAGAGACTTCAGAAGAGGCTTCCTTCTGGGGTGACAGCCATGCAGACCAATTTGATGTAGTGTGCGGAGTATGGTCTGAGCACTGACAGGCTGACCCCCCACCTTTTCAATCTCTGCAGCAATGCTGACAGCACTCCTGCGCCTATCTTTCAAAGACAGCAGTTGGATGTGACACTGAGCACGTGCACTCAGCTTCTTTGGACGACCAACGCGAGGTCTGTTCTGAGTGGACCCTGCTCTTTTAAAACGCTGGATGATCTTGGCCACTGTGCTGCAGCTCAGTTTCAGGGTGTTGGCAATCTTCTTGTAGCCTTGGCCATCTTCATGTAGCGCAACAATTCGTCTTTTAAGATCCTCAGAGAGTTCTTTGCCATGAGGTGCCATGTTGAAACTTTCAGTGACCAGTATGAGAGAGTGTGAGAGCTGTACTACTAAATTGAACACACCTGCTCCCTATGCACACCTGAGACCTAGTAACACTAACAAATCACATGACATTTTGGAGGGAAAATGACAAGCAGTGCTCAATTTGGACATTTAGGGGTGTAGTCTCTTAGGGGTGTACTCACTTTTGTTGCCGGTGGTTTAGACATTAATGGCTGTATATTGAGTGATTTTGAGGGAAGAATAAATTTACACTGTTATATAAGCTGCACACAGACTACTTTTCATTGTGTCAAAGTGTCATTTTGTCAGTGTTGTCCCATGAAAAGATATACTTAAATATCTGAAGAAATGTGAGGGGTGTACTCACTTTTGTGATACACTGTATGTATAAACTGATCAGCCATAACATTAAAACCACCTCCTTGTTTCTACACTCACTGTCCATTTTATCAGCTCTACTTACCATATAGAAGCACTTTGTAGTTCTACAATTACTGACTGTAGTCCATCTGTTTCTCTGCATGCTTTGTTAGCCCCCTTTCATGCTGTTCGTTTTTCAAATGGTCAGGACCCCCCACAGGACCACTACAGAGCAGGTATTATTTGGGTGGTGGATCATTCTCAGCACTGCAGTGACACTGACATGGTGGTGGTGTGTTAGTGTGTGTTGTGCTGGTATGACTGGATGAGACACAGCAATGCTGCTGGAGTTTTTAAACACCTCACTGTCCCTGCTGGACTGAGAATAGTCCACCAACCAAAAATATCCAGCCAACAGCATCTTGTGACCACTGATGAAGGTCTAGAAGATGACCAACTCAAACAGCAGTAGTAGATGAGCGATCGTCTCTGACTTAACATCTACAAGGTGGACCAACTAGGTAGGACTGTCTAATAGAGTGGACAGTGAGTGGACACGGTATTTAAAAACTCCAGCAGCACAACACACACTAACACACCACCACCATGGTGGTCCTGTGGGGGTCCTGACCATTGAAGAACAGCATGAAAGCTAAAAAAAAAAGTATGCAGAGAAACAGATGGACTACAGTCAGTAATTGTAGAACTACAATGCGCTTCTACATGGTAAGTGGAGCTGATAAAATGGACAGTAAGTGTAGAAACAAGGAGGTGGTTTTAATGTTATGGCTGATCATTGTATATATGACAAATAAAGGCATTCTATACATTCTACTGTATAAATATGAAAATAACAAATCAGCACCTTTTGTTAGGGTGCCTGCGACGTCTGGTGAGAGTAACATCAGGTCACAGCGTCGCAGGTGTTACAGAGCAACAAAGAGCTCGGCTTTATATACCAGGCCAGCTCGTTAGGTGCAAACGCGCGGCACCTGTGATTCCCCTATTTAAGGGGGCGTCACCAGGTTGCCGGCGTCGCACCTTTTGTCTTTTGTTTCATAACCATGACTGCCGAAGTCGCTTCTTTTGTAGGGTCAGTACGGTACCCCGGGCACTATTTAGAGTGGTCGGGTGTGTAAATCGAAAGATTGAGGTAACGGTAGGGTTTTATTTCTGGTGTAGGGAAAGCGGTGCAACTTCGTGCAGCCCTCGCGCTGTGTTTGTTTTTGTCAGCGCCTTTATCCGCCCGCTTTCCCTCAGAGCGCTCGAAGGTCGCGTATATTATTTCACTGCTGACCGGTAAGGCCTTGGAGTGGGCCACGGCCCTCTGGGAGCAGGACGCCCCTGAGTGTTCCTCAGAGTCTTTTTTTAGGGAGGCACTGAGGGACACGTTCTTCCACCCTGTGGGAGGAAAGGAGGCTGGCCCACGTTTACTGGAACTGTCTCAAGGGGGGCGGTCAGTCGCGGAGTACGTGATCGAATTCCGTACCCTTGCGGCAGAGTGCGGCTGGGATGAGGGGGCGCTGCTTGCCATCTTTCACCGCGGGCTGGGGGAGAGAATAAAAGACGAGTTGGCCACTCGCGAGCTCCCCACCACACTCAAGGCCTTTTACACCTTGGCCACCACAATCGACACCAGGCTCCGACAGCGGGCCCGGGAACGGGCGTCTCACCCACCTTGCGCTCGACTATCGAGCTCGCCCCGTCCGGTGCCCCGCTTTCCGGATCCCGAGCCCATGCAACTAGGGACAACCCGAGGGCCCACCTTACCACCTTCCGAACCCTCCTCGAGAGGCCGGGCTCGGTTAAACGAGTAGGCCGCTCTCGAGGCAGGGAGTCGAGGGCGGGCCGATCCACCATCCCTGATCACGGTCTGTTCCTGGACGCAGTGTTGCTCTGGGGCTCGGGCTCTACGGACCTCCGGGTTTGTGTCGATTCGGGTGCGGTGGAGAGCTTCATCGATCACCGCCTGGTACACAGGATGGGGATTGCGCTCCAGCCGCTACGGTGGCCCATAACGGTTCACGCTGTGGACGACCGAGTGGTAGCTGGGAGTCCCATAACTCACCAGACGCGTCCTCTCACGATGCGTCTGGGGAACCACGAGGAGCGGATCACCTTTTTGGTGACCCAAGTCCCTCAGCTCCAAGTGGTCTTGGGACATTCATGGCTCAGAAAGCACAATCCTCAAATTGATTGGGTAACTGGGTCAATCTTTGCCTGGGGAACCAGGTGTCAAGACGCATGCTTGCTGCCAGCCAGTATGTCGTCGGCACCGCCATCGCCTGAGGCGATGGTCCCTGATTTGGCCCAAGTACCTCCTGTGTACCATGACCTACGTGAGGTCTTTAGCAAGTCCCGGGCGCGGGACTTGCCCCCCCACAGACCCTTCGATTGTGCCATCAACCTGCTGCCTGGCACAACTCCTCCTAGGGGGCGCCTTTTTTCTCTGTCGGCTCCCGAAAGGCGAGCCATGGAGGAGTATGTCAAGGAAGCACTCGATCAGGGGTTCATTCGTCCGTCGTCCTCCCCAGCTGGGGCAGGCTTCTTCTTCGTTGGGAAGAAGGACGGATCGTTGCGCCCCTGTATCGATTATCGGGGTCTGAATGCTATCACGATCAAGGATCGGTATCCGCTGCCGCTGATGGCCACGGCTTTTGAAGCCCTTCAGCGAGCTTCTATTTTTACTAAGCTCGATTTACGCAGCGCGTATAACCTGATCCGGATCAGGCGGGGGGACGAATGGAAGACTGCGTTCATTACACCCACGGGACACTACGAGTACCGGGTGATGCCCTTTGGGTTAATGAATGCCCCCGCGGTCTTCCAACGCTTCATCAATGAGGCTTTGCGGGAAGCCCTTGATAGATACGTCTATGTATACTTGGACGATATCTTGATCTTTAGCCGGTCCATCGAGGAACACGTCAGGCACGTCCGTCGGGTTCTCCAGCTTCTGCTCGAGCATCGTTTATTCGTCAAGCTGGAGAAGTCCGTTTTTCATGCCCCATCTATTTCGTTTTTGGGGTTCATCATTTCCCAAGGTGCCATACGTATGGATCCGGCCAAAGTGAAATCTGTGGAGGATTGGCCAACTCCTAGTTCCGTACGCCAAGTGCAGAGATTTTTAGGCTTTGCAAATTTTTTCAGGCGATTCATTCGGAGCTTTAGTACAGTCGCCGCTCCTTTGACGGTCCTGACGGGTAAGGGACCGTTCAAATGGACGATGCAGGCCCAGCAAGCCTTCACCAGGCTAAAAACTCTCCTAACCACTGCTCCGGTTTTGCGGTTGCCCGACCCAGAGGAACCTTTTGTGGTAGAAGTGGATGCCTCTGACGTCGGAGTTGGGGCAGTGTTGTCCCAGAGAGTGGGTCCCGAAAGGAAGCTCCACCCTTGCGCTTTCTTTTCGCATCGTCTAACTCCTGCCGAACGTAACTACCCGGTAGGAGATAAGGAGCTCTTGGCCATCAAGCTAGCGCTTGATGAGTGGCGACATTGGCTCGAGGGGGCGAAGCATCCCTTCCTGATCTGGACAGACCACAAAAATCTGTCGTTTATCCAGCAGGCCAAGAGGATGAACTCCCGGCAGGCTCGGTGGTCTCTATTTTTTAGTCGCTTCCACTTCACCCTGTCTTTCAGACCAGGGTCAAAGAACGGTAAGCCTGATGCTTTATCCAGGCAGTGGGAGACGACCGGACCCAAGACCGAGCCTGAGCCTATCATTCCCCCGAGCCAGATTGCTGCCCCTATTACCTGGGGCATTTCAAAGGTAATCAGGGACGCCCAAGCTGTGGAGCCCGACCCCGGTGGAGGTCCACCTGACCGGCTGTTTGTTCCGACTACAGTCCGGCGTCAGGTGTTGGAATGGGTCCATGCGTCCCCATTTGCGGCTCATCCAGGAGTTTCAAAGACCCTGGAGTTACTGCGCCGAAGGTTTTGGTGGCTGGGAATGGAGAGTCAGGTCAAGGATTTTGTCCGAGCCTGCGCTGTCTGTGCTACTAATAAAAGCACTAGAGAGCGTCCTAGGGGACTTCTCCACCCATTGCCAGTACCATCGAGACCGTGGTCCCATCTGGCACTGGATTTTGTTACGGGCTTGCCCAAATCCAGGGGATTCACGGTGGTACTGGTGATTGTAGACCGGTTCACTAAATCTTGCCTGTTCGTTCCGCTGCCTAAGCTACCGTCAGCCATGGCGACCGCCCAGGCTATACTGCAACATGTGGTGAGAGCACATGGGGTCCCATCCGACATTGTGTCGGATCGGGGCCCGCAGTTTATCAGCCAGACCTGGCGGTCCTTCTGCCAACTCCTTGGGGCAACGGCAAGCTTATCCTCGGGGTATCACCCCGAGTCCAACGGGCAGTCGGAACGAGTAATTCAAGATCTGGGCAAGATGCTTCGGTGCCTCACTGCAGGTAATCCAGCCACCTGGGCGGATAAACTGTTGTGGGCTGAATTCGCCCACAATACCCTGCACCACGCCGCACTCGGAATGTCACCGTTTGAGGCACAGTTTGGGTACCCTCCTCCTCTGTTTCCGGAGCAGGAACAAGAGGTGGCGGTCCCAACCGTGCAGCATCACGTCCGTCGCTGCCGTGCCGCTTGGCGAAAAGCAAGGCAGGCTCTTTTAGTCTCGCAACGCTCCATGAAGCGTGTTGCTGATCGCAAGCGACAGCCGGCTCTCACGTTCCGGCCGGGCCAACGAGTTCTCCTGTCGACGAGGGATCTCCCCGTCAAAGGTGCCCCTCACAAGCTGGCACCCAGGTACATTGGCCCGTTCAAGGTGGTTAAACGGATCAATCCGGTGACATATAGGTTGGAGTTGCCCCCCAGGATGAGGGCACACCCAACCTTTCATGTCTCCCAACTTCGCCCATTTGCGTGCGAGGGAGCTAGACCCCCCCCCCAACCTCCCGCCCCTCGTATCATCCAGGGTGCCCCTGCATTCACGGTACGCCGCCTCCTGGATAGCAGGAAGGTGCAGGGTAGCACCCAATACTTGGTGGATTGGGAAGGTTACGGCCCCGAGGAGCGTTCATGGGTACCGGCTCGCCAGATCCTGGACCCTGAACTGATCCGTGAGTTCAGGAGGAACCGAACCGCGGATCTTGGGACCTCAGGAGCTGTCCCTAGAAGGGGGGGTACTGTTAGGGTGCCTGCGACGTCTGGTGAGAGTAACATCAGGTCACAGCGTCGCAGGCGTTACAGAGCAACAAAGAGCTCGGCTTTATATACCAGGCCAGCTCGTTAGGTGCAAACGCGCGGCACCTGTGATTCCCCTATTTAAGGGGGCGTCACCAGGTTGCCGGCGTCGCACCTTTTGTCTTTTGTTTCATAACCATGACTGCCGAAGTCGCTTCTTTTGTAGGGTCAGTACGGTACCCCGGGCACTATTTAGAGTGGTCGGGTGTGTAAATCGAAAGATTGAGGTAACGGTAGGGTTTTATTTCTGGTGTAGGGAAAGCGGTGCAACTTCGTGCAGCCCTCGCGCTGTGTTTGTTTTTGTCAGCGCCTTTATCTGCCTGCTACAGGGCGGTTAGCCTCTTGGCTAAAGCTAGCCAAACAACCGCGCCCACTGTAGTTGGTCTGAGCCTCCCGCTACGCGGATCCTTAGCAACCGCTTGGTTGAGTGGGTTAAGTCACGCCCACTCAGCGCTGGTTCAGATCCGCGTTTCACTAACGCTGTATTTTGTCTCTCGCAAAACCGGTTTCTTTCCAGCGGCATAACACCGCTGGTGACAATACCGGTCTCTATTATCCCCACTGGTGTGGGAATACCTGGTAGCGAGCTCGTATTGCTCCGAGTACTCACTACTCTTCGCGCACGCTTTTAGTGCGCTCATTCTTTCAATACAAGCGCTCTCAGTTAGCGCCGCGAGTAGCGCGAACGCCCAGCGTCTGTGCGACCCGGGTTCGCGCCTCGCATTTTGTGTTTTGTTTAACCTTGTTTCTTTCTCCTCTTTTTCAGTTTGCCTGCGGCGCCAGCGGCTTAACTCGGCATTTAGCCTGAGTTGTCTTTTTGTTCTCATTTTTACTTTAGTTTTAAAAGAACTTATATATATATATATATATATATATATATATATATATCATTTAATAAACTTTATTTCTATACTCTGCATCCTTGGGTCCGTCTGTCTCCTTATAACACCTTTAAAATCCAATGCGAATCTACAGAGAATTACAGCTTGATTTTAGTATACAAGGTATAAGGTGCTATATAAGGTATAAGGTCTATATAAGGTACTGTAACTCAAGCACAGTCATAATGCAGTAAAAACTGACATGGTTAATTCAGTTGGGTATAGGACAGAGAACCTCAGTTTTGTTGCCGGGTTGGTTGTAATAGAGGTGGGTTGATAAAGATTCAAGGAATCTGGAAGAATTTCAGTGTGTAAAGGACAAGGGCACAGGCCTAATGCCTAGTTCACTGTACGCGTTTAACCCTGATTTTCGCTCCCCGACAGGTCATCGCTAGATGTGGCAGCTTGAAGGCAAATCGGCGTTTGCTCAGGGCTCAAAAATTGGCTCTCGATTGCTATGTGTTCAACAACTCAATCTGAGCGGCTCGTCAAGTGCTCGCAGACTCAAGAAAATATCTTGCATGTTAAATATCTTGACCTGTCGGTGACTCTAAATCATGTAGTGTGAAAGGTGTTGCAAACAGGTTTTAATTGTTATAAATGCAAGATACAGAAGGGAAACCCTGGGAAGGAGTTGTAAATATGTGGAACAGGGGCATAATATAGTTTATATGAGAATACATCGGCACACACACACACTAATCGCCGATCAGTCGTGTAGTGTGAAAACCACAACAACTTAAAAGACTCTTGATTACAAGAGATCAAGTTCTGTAGTGTGAACTTTACAGTGATCTGAACACCTTGAAAGTCGTATAGTGTGAACTTGGCTTAAGCTGAACACCTGTGATCTCTGATCCCTTAGACAGCACAACATAAAGAACAGTCATTCACCAGTAACCTCATGAGCAAGGGATTACTTGACCCTGTATTGTTGCACACCTCAAGATAACAAAACACCTCAAACACTTTATCCCTTAGTATTAAGAAGAACTGGGTAGGAGTAAGGATCAAGGTACAAAAATAGATAAAGCCTTTCTGAACTGAACACAGTGTTGTAACTCAAGCACATAAAACTGACTTATCCTTCAATAATTCTTGGTACATGTATAAGAAACAACCACTGTAACCATTTTACTTGACGTGCTAATGACAAAATAAAATAGAATAATGACTTAACTGTCAAGGCAAATCAAACCTTATTCTCTAACTCAAATAGGATTGTCAGTGTTATTTATATTGGTGCCTAAATAATGGCCAGTATTAAAAAAATTTTTAAATGATATAAAAATGCTCACATATTTTTTACTGACATAACTGGTGAGCCCCTTGCGACATTCTGTGGCTGAAGAACCACAAAACTATCCAAAACAAAGATAAAGCCTAAACGAATTAACAATGTTCTAAAACTTTTGCTAAACACAGCATGGGCAATGTTCTGCTGGAAAACATTGGGTCCTGCCATCCATGTGGATGTTACTTTGACACGTACCACCTACCTAAGCATTGTTGCAGACCATGTGCACCCTTTCATGGAAACGGTATTCCCTGATGACTGTGGCCTCTTTCAGCAGGATAATGGTTGGTTTGAGGAGCCCAACAACGAGTCTGAGGTGTTGACTTGGCCTCCAAATTTTTCAGATCTCGATTCAATCAAGCATCTGTGGGATGTGCTGGACAAACAGGTCCAATCCATGAATGCCCCACCTCACAACTTACAGGAGTTGAAGAATCTGCTGCTAACATCTTGGTGCCAGATACCACAGCACACCTTCAGGGCTCTAGTGGAGTCCATGCCTCGACGAGTCAGGGCTGTTTTGGCGGTTATAATGGTGGTCATAATGTTATGCCTAATCGGTGTATATGTTTGACCATATTAGAATAGATATAACAGCATTTTACAAATGTGTTTTCGTATTTTTGTAATTCATAATTTCTGATGCAAAGGTTTACACCAAGCTCCCTGAGATCCTAGTGCTGTGTGGCAAACACTATATCTACTGCACATGTCTTTATACATCATTTAATTAAAACATATTTTATTATTAAATGCTATATGTTTATATAGCTGTTCATGGGTGAGCAACTTGAATACCACTATCGGCTACGTCTAGTTCTTATTCAGATAAGTAACTCCAAACCTTTTTTTTTTTATATTTGAAATTTAATCAGTTTATTTTTAAGCCACTTATTGACTAAGTTGAATGTGTTTGGTGAGGCATATAGAGCACTATCTGCTGTGGTTCAGGTTTTTTCTACATCTAAATTGCATCAGAGTGGAGCTACCAGCCAATACACTGCTCAGTGATGGGTACGGATGAATAGCATTTCCTGACAACAAAATAGAACGTCTGAACTACCAAAATTCAATACCCTCCACTCCAGCAGAGACTGCTGTGTAAATAGGCCAAGATGAACCATTGCACACAGTTATTATGCCCTGTCTCTGATGGAATAGCTGGTAAGAGCTGTAAGCAGATGGTGCACCTAGATCAGAAGGTAAATATTGGTTAAATGGACATTTAGAAGCATTGAAGACATTGTATTTTAACATGTCACTTGTCTCTTAATAATAGTGGACATTGTACACACATCTATCTAAACTGGATATGCCACTGGGATTGTTTTGTATGACATTTTAATTCAAATTGGCTTGCATATGACTCATTACCATGGTGTACAAAAATTAATATGCCAAACAAATTAAACAAAAAAAAACGAAGATCATAGATTTTTACTAGTCCCAAATATTCAAAAAAATTAGGCCCCAGCTCACAAACCTTAAAGCTTAAGCATGCTTGCCGATTACATGAACAGATAAGCTTAAGTATTTGGTCAAGTTGGGTTTGTTTTGTTTATTAAGATTTTTAACGTCATGTTTTAAACACTTTGGTTACATTCATGACAGGAAAGGTAGTTACTCATTACACAAGGTTCATCAGTTCACACAAGGTTATATCAAACATATCTTGGACAATTTAGTATCTCCAATTCACCTCACTTGCATGTCTTTGGACTGTGGGACGAAACCGGAACCCCCGAAGGAAACCCACACAGACATGGGGAGAACATGCAAACTCCACACAGAAAGGACCTGGGACCGTCCCACCTGGGGATCGAACCCAGGACCTTCTTGCTGTGAGGCGACAGTGCTACCCACTGAGCCACCGTGCCGCCCTGGTAAATTTGGGTATTGAAATTAATTTGGCAATAATAACCAATTGAATGTTAAGAGTAAAAATAAGGCATTCAAATTGGTGATGATAGTATTATGCTCTGAGGCTGTTTAAATGCCAGTAGAGCTGGTGCATTGCAAATGTGGACAACATACTGATAAAGGAGGATTACATTTAAACATTTTATATCATGAATGCATTGTTTGTTTCAGCAGGACAGTGACTAAAACATACATGGTGAAACCAAACAAAAATTAAGCCTTTAAAAATTGCTTTAAAAACACGAGCTGGGATTTCAAATACATCGTATCGAATCTCAGCTCTGCCATCTAGCTGGGCTGGGCGGCTACATGAACAACGATTGGCTGTTGTTCATAAAAAAAGCCGAATAGGGACTCCTCATAACTGAGCGAATTACAACCTCTGCTGGCTGGTTGATGGAGTCAAGGAATAAAGCAATAAAGGGTGTAGCTCTCCGTGCACAAAGCTGATTGGCATATGAACTTGCCTTGTGCAGGTGAAAAGATCAGTCGGCTACTGCACGTGTCGGAGGGGGCGTGTGACAGTCTTGCTCTCCTCAATCGAGGCGGGGATCAGCTCCAGTGAAGAGGAAGCATAACGCAATAGGGTAAAAAATTGGATGCGCTAAAAATGAGAGAAAAAGGGAATTGCTTTTGAAAAGTCCTGACCTTAACCCACTCAAGAAAATGTGTCTACAAAGCCAAATCAGTGACAGAAAACCAGCATGTTAGGTTGAACCTGCTAAATGGTCAAATATCCAACAATAAATGTGCCAAAATGTGATATTTATTTAATTATAAAAAAGAAGAGTTGTCACAAGAAAATCCTTGCCATTTTAAGAAATGATTGCATGTAAAGTTCAATTTCAACCTTACTGTGTCAAACACAGGTTGCAAAACCCTTTACATTGAAATGTTTCAGATCTTCAAAGGTAACTCAAAATGCAACTTGCAAGGGTGTGTTTATATTAAAACGAGCCCTACTGCGATTGCTCGGTTAGTGCGATTTGTTACAGAAAGTATCGATGCTTCTTTTCAAACTCTTGTGTGCACCAAATAAACAGTAATATAATGTAGTAATAATAATAATAATAACAACATTTTTAAAAATGAACCGAGACCCCTCTGCTCTAGCGATCTCGGTTCATTTATAAACATACAGTGGGGGAAATAAGTATTTGATCCCCTGCTGATTTTGTAAGTTTACCCCCTTACAAAGACTTGAACAGTCTATAATTTTTATGGAAGGTTTATTTTAACAGAGAGAGACAGAATATCAACAAAAAATCCAGAAAAAAACATTAAATAAAAGTTATAAATTAATTTGTATTTAATTAAGGGAAATAAGTATTTCATCCCCTACCAACCAGCAAGAATTCAGACCCCCACAGACCGGTTATGTGCCCATGAGGCACACAAATTAGTCCTGTCCCTGTATAAAAGACACAGAATCAGTTTCTTCCACTCAAATCTCTCGACCACCATGGGCAAGACCAAAGAGCTATCAAAGGACGTCAGGGACAAGATTGTAGACCTGCACAAGGCTGGAATGGGCTACAAGACCATCAGCAAGAAGCTTGGTGAGAAAGAGACCACTGTTGGTGCGATAATTCGAAAATGGAAGAAATACAAGATCACAGTCAATCACCCTCACTCTGGAGCTCCATGCAAGATCTCACCTGGTGGGGTAAGAATGATTCTGAGAAAGGTGAGGTCAGTCCAGAATTACACGGGAGGAGCTTGTCAATGATCTCAAGGGAGCTGGAAGCAGAGAAATGCTGGATATGACCCCAAGAACACCATCCCCACCGGGCATTTCTCTGCCTCCAAACACGGCGAGTGGAGTTGATGCCAAAGAGCTCAATTTTGGTCTCATCTGACCATATCACATTCTCCCAAGCTTTCTCTGAATCATTCAGGTGTTCATTGGCAAACTTCAGACGGGCCTGTACATGAGCCTTCTTGAGCAAAGGGACTTTGCGGGCACTGCAGGATCTCAATCCATTATGGCGAAGTGTGTTACTAATGGTTTTCTTGGTGACTGTGCTCCCAGCTCCCTTGAGATCATTGACAAGCTCCTCCCGTGTAATTCTGGACTGACCTCACCTTTCTCAGAATCATTCTTACCCCACCAGGTGAGACCTTGCATGGAGCTCCAGAGTGAGGGTGATTGACTGTGATCTTGTATTTCTTCCATTTTCGAATTATCGCACCAACAGTGGTCTCTTTCTCACCAAGCTTCTTGCTGATGGTCTTGTAGCCCATTCCAGCCTTGTGCAGGTCTACAATCTTGTCCCTGATGTCCTTTGATAGCTCTTTGGTCTTGCCCATGGTGGTCGAGAGATTTGAGTGGAAGAAACTGATTCTGTGTCTTTTATACAGGGACAGGACTAATTTGTGTGCCTCATGGGCACATAACCGGTCTGTGGGGGTCAGAATTCTTGCTGGTTGGTAGGGGATCAAATACTTATTTCCCTTAATTAAATACAAATTAATTTATAACTTTTATTTAATGTTTTTTTTCTGGATTTTTTGTTGATATTCTGTCTCTCTCTGTTAAAATAAACCTTCCATAAAAATTAGACTGTTCAAGTCTTTGTAAGGGGGTAAACTTTCAAAATCAGCAGGGGATCAAATACTTATTTCCCCCACTGTACATGACTAGGCATAACATTATGACCACTGACAGGTGAAGTGAATAACACTGATTATCTCTTCAACCCGGCACTGGTTAGTGGGTGGGATATATTAGACAGCAAGTGAACATTTTATCTTCAAAGTTGATGTGTTAGAAGTTGGAAAAATGGGCAAGCGTAAGGATTTGAGCAAGTTTGACAAGGATCAAATTGTGATGGCTAGACTGGACGTCTAGGTCAGAGCATCTCAAACTGCAGATCTTGTGGGGTGTTCCTAGTCTGCAGTGGTCAGTATCTATCAAAAGTGGTCCAAGGAAGGAACAGTGGTACACCGACGACAGGGTCATGGGCGGCCAAGGCTCATTGATGCACGTGGGGAGCAAAGGCTGGCTCGTGTGGTCCGATCCAACAGATGAAATACTGTGGCTCAAACTGCTTAAGATGTTAATGCTGGTTCTGATAGAAAGGTGTCAGAATACTTAGTGTATTGCAGTTTGCTGCGTATGGGGCTGCATAGCCGCAGACCAGTCAGGGTGCCCTTGCTGACCCCTGTCCACCATTGAAAGCGCCAACAATGGGCACACGAGCATCGGAAATGGACCACAGAGCAATGGAAGAAGGTGGCCTGGTCTGATAAATCACGTTTTCTTTTACATGACGTGGATGGCCGGGTGCGAGTGAAATGTGGTCATAATGTTATGCCTGACCTGTGTATTCTGGTGCAATTAGTTGTGAAGAGGCATCTAAATGTACCAAACATGACACGTTGTCACAAGATGCGACACTAAACGTGCTGTGAGAGAACAGAGTACCTGCTTAAGTATGTGCAGTGGAGGATTTTCTGGCACTTTTTTGACTTCTTCATTCATTTTACCACCTCTTGCTGTGTTTCCAAATGGTAATATACCAGCAGGTATACACAACCCTGATAAATGCATTAAGCCCAGCTTGGTGCATTGTTCTTATTGTAACCGAGTGCATTTATAGTTTGCTGAACTTATACATTAAGAAAGTGTACTGAGACAGAGTTACAAAGAGCATTGTGATGAGATTTTACTTTGCTGTGGGGACATTTTGGCCCACTCTTCTTGTAAAAAATTATTTTAATTTGGCTACATTGGTTTTTTAATCATGAACTACCCATTTAAGGTTTTGCAACAGCATCTCATTGGGATTCAAGTCGGCCTTTGACTCGGCCATTAAAACCTTTAGTTTGTTTCTTTGTAGCTATTCAGAAGTGCTTGTGTACTTTGGATTATTGTCCAAATAATTCCAAAGCCCAACAAAACCTGAGGTCACAAACTCATTGGTGTACATTGATCAGCCATAACATTAAAACCACCTCCTTGTTTCTACACTCACTGTCCATTTTATACACTTTGTAGTTCTACAATTACTGACTGTAGTCTATCTGTTTCTTTACATACCTTTTTAGCCTGCTTTCACCCTGTTCTTTAATGGTCAGTTTTTAAAAACCCCACTCACTGTCCACTCTATTAGACACTCCTACCTACTTGGTCTACCCTGTAAATGTAAAGTCAGAGACAATCGCTCATCTATTGCTGCTGTTTGAGCTGAGTTGGTCATCTTCTAGACCTTCATCAGTGGTCACAGGACGCTGCCCACGGGGCGCTGTTGGCTGGAGATTTTTGGTTGGTGGATTCTCAGTCCAGCAGTGACAGTGAGGTGTTTAAAAACTCCAGCAGCGCTGCTGTGTCTTATCCACTCATACCAGCACAACACACACTAACACACCACCACCATGTCAGTGTAACTGCAGTGCTGAGAATGACCCACCACCCAAATCATACCTGCTCTGCACAGCATGAAAGGGGGCTAACAAAGCATGCAGAGAAACAGATGGACTACAGTCAGTAATTGTAAAACAACAAAGTGCTTCTATATGGTAAGTGGAGCTGATAAAATGGACAGTGAGTGTAGAAACAAGGAGGTGGTTTTAATGTTACGGCTGATCGGTCTATATTCTCATTCATGATCTTCTGGAAGAGAGCAGAATTCATGATTCCATCAATTATGGCAAGTCATCCATGTCTTGCAGAAGCAAAGCAGCCCAAGATCGTCACAATAGTATCACCATGTTTGACTATTAGTGTTATGTTATGGTGGAATGTGGTGATGGCTTTAAGCCCGATTTAACACGTGTGCAGTAGCCTACTGCATCTTTTCACCTGCACGAGGCGAGTTCATATGCCGATCAGCTTTGTGCACGGAGAGCCACACCCTGATCAGCATTATTTCTCGACTTTGCGCCATTAATCAGCCAGCAGAGGTCGTAATTCGCTCAGTTATGAGGAGTCTCTGCCCGGTTCTTATCCTATTCTAACCTATGAACAACAGCCAATCGTTGTTCATGTGGTCGCCCAGCCCAGCCAGATGGCAGAGCTGAGTTTTGATACGATGTATTCGAAATCCCAGCTCTGGTGTGCTAGCGTTTTTTACCGCCTTTGTGTTATTTTTGGTCAGCATTGGTTTGATCTTCGCAACTCTTCCATGAATGTTATTTTTATTTTATTAAATAAAATTATCATTTTAAAACAAGCAAATTGGAAAGGGGCCAAATATTTTTCCCTAACACTGTATATAAACTTAAGGAAAATGAAAAAAAGTATGAATTGCTGAGGCACTTAGGTACAGGCAACAAGTACAAAATCAGATTATTATTCCAGATTATTATCACAGGTACCAGTTACGTGTGAAATAAATTAATCCTATCTGGGTTAAAGGACTCATCTATCATAAAATATTAGAGTTCTGAATTTCATAAACAGTAAAAATGCCAAATTGATGTTGTATTGTTCTTATTCCACATGCTCCATTTGGTTAAAACACATTATTCAGGTGAACCACAAGCTTAGACTTCAGGAGAATATCTGTGCTCCATCCTATTATTCATTGCCTGATACCATTCATTATTTATTAACCACTCCCTGTTATTTATGATCCCTATTTTCATGTGGCACAGAAGCATAAATTCAGGCAAGGCCCTGTCATCATGGTACCGGTCAGTCTAATTAAAAGCAGTTATAAAATATAGCTCATACACACTTCAGGCCTATAGTGTTTGTTTGGTTCCTTCAATGTGGCCATAATTCTGTCCTAATTCAAATACATTCAATGAAATAAGGGAGGGGAGATATATAAAAGAAAGAGACGAAGTGTTTTTAGGGGTAGGAATATGTACAGAAAACAGGGTTACTGTTTGAAATCTTTGAAACTATAATGATAATACTAATGTTGACAGATGGGCAAAAGTAAAAATTTGGGAAAAACGCAATGTTCACAGCATTTTAAAATAGAAAGCAATATGACAAGCACTGAATAATATTTTTATTTTATTTATAAGGATTTTAACATCATGTTTTACATGCTTTGGTTACATTTATGACAGGACAGGTAATTACTCAGTTCATGTCGATCACAGTCATGGACAATTTGCATCTTCAATTCACCTTACTTGCATGTTTTTACACTGTGGGAGGAAACCGATGCAAACTCCACACATAAGGACCCGGACCACTCCTGGGTATGGAACCCAGGACCTTCTTGCTGTGAGGCTACCCACTAAGCCACTGTGCCGCCCCACTGATTAATAATAATAATAATAATAATAATAATAATCTAATGCAGATGGAATGCCTTTTTAGTCATTTTAACATTTACACCATTTAGCAAACATTTTTTGACCAAAATTTTTTGACTTTCAAAACTTTAAAGTTGTGACTGTATAAAATCCAAGCACTTCAGGGTTAAGGGCCTTGCTCTAGGGCCCAACAGTGGCAACCTGGCAGTGGTGGAGACTAAACCAGGGACCCTTTGATTACTAGTCTAGTACCTTAACTGCTGAGCACTGCTCAGCATATATACACACATTGTATAATGTACATTGTCATATACACATATACAGTGTATATTCTTGAAATTCTTTTTCCACAAATCCCAGCTTGTTTAAAATAAGCTGAGAGGGTTAAGAGCATTGCTTAAGGGCCCAACAGAGGCTCCACAGCAAAGCAGGATTTGAACTATCCTACCTATGGTAAAGTCCTAAAACACATTAGTTTTTTTATTATAACTTGCCATAATGTAACAACATATAGCAAAGTAATTTTTTACAAAAGTACCTCATGATAACCTGGTAAATTTTATTTAGAAATAAATAGGGCTGTCACACGATTAAAATCGACTGCAAAAAATAACTAAGCAAAATGTGAACAGTTATGCACATTTTTATTGCAAGAAAATGTTTACCAATAATAAAATTTATAAAATTATGATAAAATTATGATACAATTTTAGAAAGCCAGCCAATGCCTATATAGAGCTTTTAACAGCTACCCATCTTTCAGCCAGTTATTTAAAATGACAAGTCTGATCACATTATCTGGCAAAAGTGAGGATCTTTTCCTGTTCATAACCCTGCCACTGAAAACAGGCGCTCACAGGGTACTACAATGAACCATTTCTATATGCAACACGTATAAAGTCCTGTCGACCCACATCGTTAACTATGTTAGTGTTTATACAGTCCATTGCGATCCATTTAACACCAGTGTTTGTTATGTTCCCACGACGTGTACAGTTCATGGGCTTTCCATCCAAATTCCTCTGAAATAAAGTTGTCTGAGCTCATTTTGCCTGTAACTTGTGTCCGTGCACGCAGACGCCTGAAGAGACAAAGGCGGGCTTTGACCAAAATATGATATTGAAGCGTCAATTAATAATTGTAATTTTGTCTAGTGATGATTTCTCACACTTTTTGAAAACAAAGATGATCATTCGAAACACCCCTACATATCACAATATGTAGTAGCACCAGCTTGAGTAATTTGTAACTCACGACCGCAAACTGGAAAAAGACCCGTGTTATCGCTATACAGTTTAAACACAATGTTGCTATGTTAAAGCAGCGTAAATTACCACAGTGACATATGTTTAAAGTGGCACAAACAAAGCCCAATAAAAATCGTTTGATTAAAAACTTTTCTCGATAAATATTTAAATCGCGATTCAAATTTTAATGCGTTAATCATGTTAATTAATGCGATTAACGACAGCCCTAGAAATAAATAATTCATATATTTAATAGGACCAGACAGGACGACAGACTATGCTAAAGAACTGGTCTAATACTGTTGAGCTAAGAGACAGTGATCAATTGACATAATTAAAAATTAATCCATGTTATAACCTGAACATTTCAAACTCTGTAACTCTGGATAGTTTTCTTTGCAGAAAAATGACAGGCATGACCCTGAGGAAATATATACCTATTATAAACCATCTGTCCTTACACATCAAGACTTGTGTGCCAGTGAAGCTGTCTTTGACACTATTGATGGAGCTGATCATCAATACTGTGATGAGATGAGGTTCACAAAGTGAATCGAAAAGTTCAAGGACACACAATAGCACATCACAAACAACATCATTCAAGTACTATTACTTAGCCAGTCTCATGTCGTTATTGATTTGCATTGTCTTCACTCTAGCTTGATTTTATCTGTCTGTTATCTGTCTGTTATCTGTCTGTTATCTGTCTGTTATCTGTCTGTTATCTGACCGTTAATTAATAAAAGAAATACAATTAAAGCACAAACCTGTTGAGAAAGAACATGTACTTTTATTTATGCATTTTCTCCCATTTTCTCATAATTTAGTATAATCAATTTGTCTTCCACTCCTGGGGGATCTCTGATTGCAGTCAAGGTGGGTATATTGCTGCTCATGCCTCCTCCGACCCACATGCAGCCCTTAGCGGAACCCATGTTCACCCATGCATTCTGCACAGGTGCCTCTCTTTATCTGCTAATTAGGGTCCTTACACAGCATTTAAAGACCCCACCCACATAGTCCGTTCATCCCGAGGAGATTAGAATCTCAGCGCTGGTGTGCTAGCGGAATATCCCGTTGCGCCACCTGGGCGCCGTGTAGTTTTGTTTAATAAAAACAATGTATTAATAAAGTAATAAGTAATTGAAGTAAGTATTGAAGCATGGCGGCAAGGTGGCTCGTGGGTAGCACTGTCGCCTCACAGCAAGAAGGTCCTGGGTTGGATCCCCAGGCAGGGCGGTCCAGGACCTTTTTCTTCTGAATTTGCATGTTCTCCCCGAGTTTGCGTGGGTTTCCTCCCACAGTCCAAAAACATGCAGTCAGGTTAATTGGAGACACTGAATTGCCTTATAGGTGAATGAGTGTATGAATGCGTGTGTGTGTCTGTCCTGCAATGGACTGGCGCCCTGTCCAGGGTGTTACTGTGTGCCTTGCGCCCATTGAAAAGCTGGGATAGGCTCCAGCACCACGCGACGCTAATTGGATAAGCGGTTAAGAAAGTGAGTGAGTGAGTATTGAAGCATTAACATTATTACTGTGATGCATGATTTAATCTGACCAGTACTGAATGTATGTATGTAGATTTGCCAAGCAAATCATTTATCAAAACACACACACACAAAATATTTCATTGGCCTAATTTATATTATATCTACCTTGTGGACAATTCTGAAATTAAGAATTAACATGCTGGCAAGCTTCCATGTGATCCAGCAGTGTGAAAGGTTAGATCAGATCTCAAGTGGGCTTATAAACAGACTATTTCTTCAATAGAAAATACCAATTTCTTGCATTCCATGTACAATTCCTGTTTATTAATCCTCTTTTGTGTCCCAGTCTGTTATAAATGAGGTTTACTTTATCTAATTAGTAGTACGTTTCAATCACACACACACACATCTTACATGTAAAGAAAGTACATTTACTGTATGTGGGCACAGTATTCCCTGATTCACTTCTGATTTTCTTACAGTTCATTTTCTTCCAGTTAGATTTTAATGAGTTCTTGATTAAAGCCAGAAATGGTTCAATTTAGGGCAAAATATTTTTAATATAATAAAGGTTCAGCATTGTGCATTGTTAATTTTCATGGTTGTACCAATTATTAAGCTGCCATAGCCAATTAAGCAATACATATCTTTATTAATTACAGTTATAGAGGAAGAAAACACAAATGCAGCCCTCATTAAAATGGAAACAGTGATGCATTTTCATACAAAAACATACACATAAAATTATCTGTAAAAAAGCCCAGTTATTAAACCTTATAATAATAATATTTTATTTAATAAGCACCTTTCAAGACACCCAAGGACACTTTACAATAAAAATAATAAAATACAAAGACAAAGACACAAATAAATAAGATACAGATAGATTAAGACATAATGAGATAGAAAAGATAAAATATTATATAATCTAAAAGAAGAAGATATAGAAATAAATATCAATAGGAAAATACAAAAAAAGTATATAAAATATTTCTAAATGAAATAAAGAAATAAGGATAAAATACAACTTTGTGTTCACCCAAAAGCTAGCTGGAATAGGTGTGTTTTTAGGCTGGTTTTGAAAACAGTGGCAGATGTACAGGCACGCTCTGGAGGAAGACTGTTCCAGAGTTTAGGGCCAGCAATACTGAATGCCTGATCGCCAACAAAAACATTGATATTTATCATCTGCATTCACATAGACTATATCATCCATGTCTTAATGTACAGAATATCACCTGGAAATTACCTAGAAATTACTGTTCATTCTGTGAAGTAATCTGGTAGGATCACTTGTCTGAACATGTTCATTTAGGTTGCATTAATACTTGTAGATCAGTTCCCTTGGTACGGACCAAACAAGAAATTTATACATTGTTACATTTTTGTCTGGTTTGCATAATATGGCATATTCCTTTATTTGCGCTGCTACTGTTTTACCCTCTTTCTTTCAAATTATCACTGAATAGTTTTTTATGCGTTTGGTCAGACAAACAGTATTGTGGAGATCTGTTTGTCAGACCAAATCTAAATAAGACATTTTACATCCTCAATGCTCTATGTTTGTTCTCTGCTTATTTTATTTATTTCATTTTTAATGCACCTTGTTTTCTCGTGGTGCATTTAGTGTCACATCATGGATGGATGGATAAATGGATGGATGAGTAGGCGGATGGATGGATGGATAAGTAGGCGGATGGATGGATAGATGGATGGATGGATAAGTAGGCGGATGGATGGATGGATGGATGGATAAGTAGGTGGATAGATGGATGGATGAATAAGTAGGCAGATGTATGGATCGATAAGTAGGCGGATGGATGGATGGATGAATGGAAGGATGGATAAGTAGGCGGATGGATGGATGGATGGAAGGATGGATAAGTAGGCGGATGGATGGATGGATGGATGAGTAGGCGGATGGATGGATGGATGGATAAGTAGGCGAATGGATGGATGGATGGATAAGTAGGCGAATGGATGGATGGATGGATAAGTAGGCGAATGGATGGATGGATGGATAAGTAGGCGAATGGATGGATGATAAGTAGGCGATTGGATGGATGGATGGATGGATAAGTAGGTGGATGGATGGATGATAAGTAGGCGAATGGATGGATGATAAGTAGGCGAATGGATGGATGAATGGATAAGTAGGCAGATGGATGGATGGATGAATGAAAGGACGGATGAATGAATGGATGGATGAATGAATGGACGGATAGGTAGGCAGATGGATAGATGGATGAATGGATGGATAGGTAGGTGGATGGATGGATAGATGAATTAATGGATAGGTAAGCGGATAGATGAATGGATGAATGGATGGATAGGTAGGTGGATAGATGAATGGATGAATGGATGGATAGGTAGGTGGATAGATGGATGGATGAATAGATGGATAGGTAGGCGGAGGGATGGATGGATGGATGTATGGATGGATAAGTAGGTGGATGGATGGTAGAATTGACAGGCAGATGGATGGATGATAGATGGATGGAAGGATAAGTGGGCGGATGGATGAATGAGTATGCAGATGGATGGATGGATGAATAAGTAGGCAGATGGATGAATGGATGGATGAAGAAGTAGGCGGATAGATGGATGGATGGATAAGTAGGCGAATGGATAGATGGATAAGTAAGCGAATGGATAGATGGATAAGTAGGCGGATGGATAGATGGATAAGTAGGCGGATGGATGGATACAGTAAGTAGGCGGATGGATGGATAAGTAGGCGGATGGATGGATGGATGGATAAGTAGGCAGATGGATGGATGGATAAGTAGGCGGATGGACGGATGGATGGATAAGTAGGGGAATAGATGGATGGAAGGATGGATAAGTAGGCAGATGGATGGATGGATAAGTAGGCGGATGGATGGCTGGATGGATGGATAAGTAGGCGGATGGATGGACGGATAAGTAGGCGGATGGATGGACGGATGGATGATAAGTAGGTGAATGGATGGATGGATGGATAAGTAGGTGAATGGATGGATGGATGGATGGATAAGTAGGTGAATGGATGGATGGATGGATAAGTAGGCGGATGGATGGACGGATGGATGGATAAGTAGGGGAATAGATGGATGGAAGGATGGATAAGTAGGCGGATGGATGGATGGATGGATAAGTAGGCGGATGGATGGATGGATAAGTAGGCGGATGGATGGACGGATAAGTAGGCGGATGGATGGACGGATGGATGATAAGTAGGTGAATGGATGGATGGATGGATGGATAAGTAGGTGAATGGATGGATGGATGGATGGATAAGTAGGTGAATGGATGGATGGATGGATAAGTAGGTGAATGGATGGATGGATGGATGGATAAGTAGGTGAATGGATGGATAAGTAGGCGGATGGATGGATGGATGATAAGTAGGTGAATGGATGGATGGATGGATAAGTAGGTGAATGGATGGATGGATGGATAAGTAGGCGGATGGATGGATGGATAAGTAGGCGGATGGCTGGACGGATGGATGATAAGTGGGTGAATGGATGGATGGATGGATGGATAAGTAGGCGGATGGATGGATGGATAAGTAGGCGGATGGATGGACGGATGGATGATAAGTAGGTGAATGGATGGATGGAAGGATGGATAAGTAGGCGGATGGATGGACGGATGGATAAGTAGGCGGATGGATGGATGGATAAGTAGGCGGATGGCTGGACGGATGGATGATAAGTGGGTGAATGGATGGATGGATGGATGGATAAGTAGGCGGATGAATGGATGGATAAGTAGGCGGATGGATGGACGGATGGATGATAAGTAGGTGAATGGATGGATGGAAGGATGGATAAGTAGGCGGATGGATGGACGGATGGATGATAAGTAGATGGATGGATGGATGGACGGATAAGTAGGCGGATGGATGGACGGATGGATGATAAGTAGATGAATGGATGGATGGAAGGATGGATAAGTAGGCAAATGGATGGATGGAAGGATGGATAAGTAGGCGGATGGATGGATGGATGGATAAGTAGGCGGATGGATGGATGGATAAGTAGGCGGATGGATGGACGGATGGATGATAAGTAGGTGAATGGATGGATGGATAAGTAGGCGGACGGATGGATAAGTAGGCGGATGGATGGACTAATGAACGAATAAGTAGGCGGATGGATGGATAGGTAGGCAAATGGATGGATGGATAGGTAGGCAGATAGATGAATGTATAGGTAGGCAAATGGATGGATGGATGAGTAGGTGGATGGATGGATGGATGGATGAGTAGGCGGAAGAATGGATGGATGGATGGATGGATGGATGGATGGATGGATGGATACTTTATTGAGCCCGAAGGAAAATAAGGCGTATTTACATGGAGCAAAAGTAGTAGTACACACTATAAAAATTCATAGTATACAAACAGGTTTGTATTGTGTTCATACCTGAACCTATATTGCACCAGAAATTGTTTAGAAATGGACTAAATTCTAGCCGCTCAAGTGTCCACACTTACTGTAACAAACCGCACTAACAGAGCAATCACAACAGGGTTCATTTTAATTAAACCAAAGCTGACACCAAAGCTGCATATTGCTTATTACTCACTGGTAATAAGTTGACTTTAGTATGGGCAGTATGCAGAGCATGCAATTTCAAACTTATTATAGGACCTAAGTAACTCAATGGCCTTGTGAAGCCTTGCCAAATTAATTCAGTATTTACAGGGAAGCTTTGTTTCTGTTAATCGCTTGTGTTTGTTATTTAGTGTACTGTGCCTTGCTTTGATTTAGATTGTTTCTGTTGGAAGAGTTTGTGACCATATATTGCATTTGAACCCAATACTGAAAAAAAAAATTCAGCTTGTTAATATTACAATGCAAACAATGTTCAAAATTAGTATTAAATCGCCTGTCCTATTGTTTTATTCCCTCTTGTAGAGCATTGGGGCAGCCACAACAACTTTAAGCAACACACTTTAGTTAAGCTTAAAGGTTGTAATTTTGAAACAGGGGCTTCCTCTCACTTGACTGTGTTCCAGCAGCATCTTATTGATAGCAGAACTGTTTGGGGACAGTGGAAGCTCAGGGGTTAAAGTACTGGACTAGTAATCATGACGTTGCCGGTTCAAGCCCCACTATTGCCAAGTTGCCACTGTTGGGCCCCTGAGCAACGCCCTTAACCCTCAATTGCTAGAAATGTATTCACTGACAATTGTAAATTGCTTTGTATAAAAGTGTCTGCTAAATTCCATAAATGTTTGTGATTGTTATTATTACAGTTGAAGATTGTCAGTTTTATCTCAGCAAAAGCTGTCAGTTTAAGTTTTCTTCCCATCTTGGCAAAGAGTCCATGTTCCATGTACTATGTACACTTACTACCTGACTGTTTGAACTCATGATCTAAGGACCTAAAGTCATTTAGAAACAGCTCCAAGTCACATTCCTAACTTGAGATCTATGATCCGGATACTTTTTGAGATCTGCACAGTGCTCCTTACTCATAGCAATGGTTTTAGTTAATTTTCATGGGTGTACTTTATACCTATATAAATAAGTCTGGATAAACATCAGCATGTACACAAATATTTACACACAATTAGGAATTGGGTGCTCAGTGGTGCAGCGGTAAATTGCGCTAGGGGTCTACATACAGAGACGTTTGGCTATGTCTAGGGGGAAGGTGGCTGTGGTCCTGCAATTGATTGGTATACTGCCTGTGGTGTGTTTCTGCTCTGCACTGCACCCAGTGATACCAGCGAAACCAGACCAATGCAACCCTGACCAGACAAAGCAGTAGTGAAACCATGAAAATGAAAGACAAAGACCGCACATAATACAAACTGTAATTTGCTTTATTTTACATGCACAACTACAGTATGTTTCAAGCCTTGCTTTTGTAACTACTCTTGTTGATCTTTTTTTAATTATTATGAACTACAAGCTTGATTTGAGAGCTTAGGAAGGTGTTAGTGGAGGCTCATGAAGACATGTAAGACCCAGATACATTTCAAAGCAGCAGTAAGGAGATTTGGTCTACAAAGAGTGAGCTAACAACTTAAAATAGATACAAAATACAACAGCAGAGTAAGTAATACTTGATAAAGGCTTGCTAGCATTTTAATGCTTTGGGGGATGTAGTTAGCACTGTCTTGCTGTGAAAGCTGTTCTTACATTGTTAAAAAATGCCTTCATTTGTCATATATACATATACAGGTGTACAGTACAATGAAATTATTTCTTTGCATATCCCAGCTTGTTACTATAGTGTATAGCCAGGGTGGGAATGATAGTTGCGTTCTGTTCATCACATGATCATATACTATAACCCCAAATCAGGAAAAAGCTGGGCTGTATGGAAAATGCAAATTAAATAAAAATGCAGTGTTTCTTAAATTTACTTTGACTTTTACTTCATTGCAGACTGTATAAACCCAAAATGTGTCATGTTTTGTCTGCTCAACTTCATTTCATTTGTTAATATACATCCATTCCTGCATTTTGTGACCAAACATCAATATCACTGCCATGTGTCTGGTAGGCCTCAGGATGGTAGAGCTGCAGGCAAGCAAGAACAGTGACAAGTACAAGTCCTATTGGCACTGATGCTTCTCAATGACCATAGCCAGCTAAATGCCTTTAAAGCACTCAAATAAGCCATTGCTATGCGGTTGGAGCAGTGTAATTTGCGTCTTTTTTTAAGTAAGTAACACTCCTTTGTCTTCACCAGGCTTCTAGGTACTAACAACTGCCAAACCTCTGTGCCAAGGACTGCTTACTGTTGCGTTCAACTAGGTGGTCACACTAGGACCAGTCTGCCTTCACAGTCAGCCTGTGGGGTGTTATAGCCGACCACTCTAGCGTCTGTTCGACCTACAACAGATGAGAGCAGATGAGAGCAATAACAGGTCTGGGTCTGGCTCCTGAGCATGTTTCATATCACTCGAGTCAACACAGTGCCTCCACACCACCCCCATCTTGCTTCCTGCAGCATACCTCTCCGCACAGTCCAGGGTAGCATCCAGCATCTTGCATTCTGGAAAGAGCACATCAGCATTACTCTGCACAGTACTAGATTTGAAGCTGGTACTCTTGCAGTACCCCAAACATTCAACCTGCTGTTTTGTTCCCGGAACTGCAACAGCCATGTCAGTAATACATGATCAGTCCACAGCATGCAAGGCACCCCATAGAGGTAGGTTTTAAATTGCCTCAGCCCTGCCACGACTGCTAACAATTCCTGCTGGGTAACAGTAGCTTTGCTCAAGTCTGGAGAGCTGCCAGCTGAAATAAGCAATTACTTGCACCATTCCACTCTGTAAGAGTACAGTGCTGATACCTCGGGTGCTGGCATTCATGTTGCAGAAGTGCAAGAATGGGCATGGTGACAAATGCCGTAGAGAACAGGCGGTATGTACTCCCAGTCATCTACTTAAAGTGCTGCCTTTCACTGTAAGCTGGTAAGCGGTGAACTGCCTGTAACTCTGCAGCTGCTCAATGTTGGTAGGTGTGGGTCAATGCTGTATGGCATCTACCTTCACCGGGTCTGTGGCCACACCCTCCCGATCACTATATGCCCCAAGAATGGGACGTTGTGTTGCAGCAAGCTTCACTTTTTAGAGTACTTGAGACGGGCAGAGCAGATGGCAGTGAGTACTTGCTGTGAAAATCGGGCCCATGAACTAGCGGGTCGGCTAAGTACACAATGTACCAGTTTAGAGGAAAATCCATAGTTGCCAGCTTGAGCAATTGCTCTAGCATAACAGGTGCATTACAGAGTCCGAAGGGCATAACTAAATTGCCACAGACCATCGCCAGTGTTGAACAGTCTTTGTATGTGCCAGTGGCCACTGCACATGTCCAGCAAAATGATCCAGTTTGACTCCCAGTCCAACACATCACTGATCCGAGGCAGCAGGTAAGAGTCTACCCAGGTCAACACCGACCCACTAGTCCCCCTCTACTTTTGAACTAAAAAGGCAGGTGTGGCCCTTAAGCTAATGGGTAGCTCGATGACTTGTCCCTGCCATCTCACGGATTTTGTCCCAAACAATCTGACTTGTCACCAAAGGTAGGTGGTGAGGCAACAACCGGATCGGTGCTGTTGCATGTTGGACCAGGCCTGTTTGTGTGCAGTCCAACTCACTGGCTGTGAACACATAGAAAGCTACCAAAGTCTTTGACACTGCTCCATCATCAGTCCACAGCTGCTACAGCTCCTTTACTGTGTCTTCGGCAACAGGCTGCTTAAGAGCTGCCCTCAGAAATCAGGTTGGAAAATTACTGTATGCAAATATGTAGAGTGTGGGTCTGGCTACAAAAACATTTTTTGAATCACTTATGTATGACGTACATATGATGAAACATTTTTAACAGACCAGAAAAGTATTTTAAAAGACAATCAAATAGAATAATATAAACATTTGTAGAAAGTAAGCATTCAACAGTTATGCAGATAAGCACTATGGTAGATAAGAGTAAATCTAATAATTTAATAGACTAAGGGAGATTCGTAGGTTTTGCAATTGAAAACTGTTGGCATTTCTGGTTGTGTTGGCTTTGATGGCCCTGAATCTTCTACCAGAGGAGAGAATAAAAGGGATCATCTATAACTTTGCCAGCACAATTTATCACCCTGCTGTTGTAAATGACCTGAATCATTGGTATTGGATGGTTATGGATAATGTGAGTGTGGAGTCGATGATTGCTGTGTAAAAATGGACCATCAAACACATCAGGTTCATTGATGAACCACAGTCCCATTGATGTTGAGGAATGGTATGAGGGGAGGGTTGTGACTGGAAGGTGACTGCTGCTGCACCAGAGTGGTTCTCCAGTATTGTGAATCTATGAGCCTGATGTGCTTTCCAAAATACATCTGCTGTCTCTTGTTTGTCAGGAAATCCATGATCCACTGGCAGAGGGGAAGTGGTACAGATAACTGGGACAGTTGATCTTCAGCAGCTTTGGCACTGTGGAATTCAATTTGGTTTTCAACAGCAAACAGAACTCTAGCATATGTTTCAGGACTGTTGAGACACTCTAGCATAAACTGCATGGCCAAGTTGCATCATCAGCATCATTAACAGACCTGTTAGCTATGTACACAAACTGCAGGGGCTCCAGAGAGTTTGTAGTGGCCTTTAGGTGGGTTAGGACAAGGTGTTCAAAGACATTCCTAAATGCAGATGTTTGAGTCTACTATAGGTAGGTCAATAAATCTATAGTCAGTAAGTCCAGTAATAAGCAATGAGGAACAAAGCAAAATTGTAGTGATGTTATAGATGTTTGTGAAAATTGGTGCTAGTTGATCACACATTTATGTCCTTTGTACATTCACATTTTGCAATAGAAATCATTCAATTTGTTGGTAAACTGCAGACATTCAGAAGAAGGGCAGTTTCTCACATTGTACTTGGTGATATCTTTGGGGTATTTTCAAATTGAAAATGGGTCATTTGAAAGTATTTTTTTCTTAGCTGTTGTGATTCCTTTCTCCAGCTTATATATTTGGTCTTTTTGTAGAAAATTTTGTCCCCACATCTAAATGCTGCCTCCTTCTCTCTCTAAAGCTTGCAAGCTTCAGCCGTACACTTTACACTTTTCTTCATCATTATGGAACTTTACCTGTGCTCTAGTTCAGTTGGTCCCCAACCAGCGAGTCATTTATTACCAGGTCGTACAGTGTAGGGTCTGATTCACTGGGTGAAAGTCAGAAAACACCCTGAACAGGTTGCCAGTCCATCACAGGGCAAACACACATTCACACGCACATGCACACACACACACACACTCATAACTAGAGGGACTTTAGTATCTCCAGTCAACCTAACTGCATGTCTTTGGACTGTGGGCGGAAACCGGAGCTCCCAGAGAAAATCAACACAGACATGGGTCAGACACAGAGACATCTAGTTAATCTGTTTCCACTTTAAAATAGTCCAGTTTGTGGAACCAGCCCTGCAGTTTTCATCTTCACTGATTCACTTTTTCACTGTTATTTACATTTATATTTTAGGCATTTAACGGACACTTTTATCCAAAGCGACTTACAGTATTGTGACAGTATACAGTCTGAGCAGTTGAGGGTTAAGGGTCTTGCTCAAGGGCCCAACAGTGGCAACCTGGCAGTGGTGGGGCTTGAACCGGCAACCTTTTGGTTACTAGTCCAGTACCTTAACTGCTAGGCTACAACTGCCCACTGTTATGATGATAGGCTTATTGGTTTTAGGTTTTTGCCTGTATGATTTGATTAAATGAATGAGACTTGTTTGTCTGTGTACCTGTTGACATCTTTCCATACCTTTTATTTTTATTTATTCTTTATAGAAAATGTAAGACCAAATTAACCTAAGTGAATACAAAAATCAGTTGATAAATAACTTTTATCATAATAATTTGTGAAAAATTTGCCCCGTTATTTTCCCTAACAACTAAGTAATCATATGAGATAGATAGATAGATGATAGATAGATAGATAGATAGATAGATAGATAGATAGATAGATAGATAGATAGATAGATAGATAGATAGATAGATAGATAGATAGATAGATAGATTAGATAGATAGATAGATAGATAGAAAGAAATCAAAAGAAGAACTAATAAATATACAAATAAAGTATGTAAGGTGTAGTGAATGTACAACATGCATATGTACAATATACAGTATGCAAAAAATGTGTGCAAATTGTGCATCTGGTACAATAATAGGAGCAGTTGTGTATCTATTCTTATAAACAATATACAATATACAATATACATATATATATATATATAGGTATAAATATAGAAATAAAGATACAGGTATCGTTATAAGTATGAATATATACAATATATCGGTTATAGGTATAGACTTTGCATTTATTAAGTATGATCAACATGCACTTTTCAACCATTAGTAAGACGCTTGTCAAAAAAATATATATATATAAAAGGGAGAGTTGCAGGTGAAGGTGGAAAAAAAAAAACTACTAGAGTAAGTGACCTAAGCCACAGTGTTAACTCTGCAGAGTACTGCTCTATTGATTGGTAGCTTGCTGGTTCAGTCCCCATGGACAGCCAGCAGTAGAGAGGTTCAGGGTTCATGGCTTGGTTTTTGTCCTGACAGCGCAGGGTAAATTGTGGGAGCTTATAGATTCAAGTGTGTGTCTTTCCAAATTATGTCAAACATGAGACATTTTTTAAGGTGGTGCATGTCTGTGTAGCCAGAAAGTGTCATCTTAGCAGACACACTTCATGAAGGCTGTGCATGATTTGATTTCTGCTTTTTTTTTTTTAAAAAAAGCTTAATGGCAAATTTATTTTTTATTAGGATTTTAACGTCATGTTTGGTTACATTTATGACAGAAACAGTAGTTATTCATTACACAAGATTCATCAGTTCACAAGTTTAATGTTAAACACAGTCATGGACAATTTTGTATCTCCAATTCACTTCACTTGCATGTCTTTGGACTGTGGGAGGAAACCAGAGCTCCCGGAGGAAACCCATGCAGACACGGAAGAACATGCAAACTCCACACAGCAAGGTCCCGGACCGCCCCACCTGGGGATTAAACCCAGGCTTAATGGCAGAAACTCACCAGGATTGTTTAAAAAAAGAAAAAGTCTGAGTGGCCATATGAAGAACGATTGGCCCGTTGTTCAGATAGGGGCGGGATTAAGCCGGATGGGGACTCTCTCTCATACTAGTGCAATTACGACCTCTGCTGGCTGGTTGGTGGCGCCTGCACAGAGATGGGAAAGGCATGCAGTAGAGGGTGTGGCTCTCCGAGCACAGCGCACAGATGTTCAATGCATGTGTCGGAGGGGGTGTGGAGCAGCCTCGTCCTCCCCAATCAGGAGCAGGGACCAGCATTAGTGAGAGGAATATTGACGGGCAGAAATTGAAGGAAAAAAAAAGTCTATTTTCTCATTTTCGCTGCTTCTGTTTGCCATTTACAAGTACCTTATATACAGCATATTGTTGGAAGAAGAATCAGGTACAGACATGATTGGGAAAATGTTAATAGCATCACTTTACAGCAATACAGCAACCAATGCATAGCAGGTTTATTTCATACTGTTCCTCATACAGTCTGTAAACAGTATGATCCCATGACGTCAATGTAAGTCACTGAGTTTCAATGTAGGTATTTGAAATACATTGTGAAGAAACAGGAAAAAGTCTTTTTTTATTCTATTATTCTTCACATAGCAGTGCAGAGTGTTAATAACTAGGTATGGTAATGTTATGCTGCACTGAACCTATTAAATGTATGTATTATTATATCATTTTACCTCACTGGGCACAGCTACTTTTTTAGATGAGCAATGCCCTTTCTTTACAAATTTAATATTACTTTGCACACATTGCCACCTAATCAGTATTGGTGTGCCACACTCTAGGTATAAGATGCTTTTTGTTCATGTGGAACCTCTAGTTTTCCTGTGACCACTGATGAAAGTCTAGAAGATGACCAACTCAAACAGCAGCAATAGATGAGTGATCGTCTCTGACTTTCCATCTACAAGGTGGATCAACTAGGTAGCAGTGTCTAATTGAGTGGACATGGTATTTAAAAACTCCAGCAGCGCTGCTGTGTCTGACCCACTCATACCAGCACAACACACACTAACACACCACCACCATGTCAGTCACTGCAGTGCTGAAAATGATCCACCACCTAAATAATACCCCCTCTGTGGTGGTCCTGTGGGGGTCCTGACCATTGAAGAACAGGGTGAAAGCAGGCTAAAAAGGTATGTAGAGAAACAGATGGACTACAGTCAGTAATTGTAGAACTACAAAGTGCTCCTATATGGTAAGTGGAGCTGATAAAATGGACAGTGAGTGTAGAAACAAGTAGGTGGTTTTAATGTTATGGCTGATCAGTGTAATAAAAGTTATTTTTATCACCTTGTTAACTTCTCATATACAACACTTGAAATATGTCAGATTCAAAGTTTTTTCTTTGTGTGATTTACAAAATACTACTACAGTCCCAGTTTGAGTGGCTTTAAAGTTCCTTAAACATTGATCTGAAATACATTTCTGTTTATATAAATATTTACATCATCTACACAAATCTGATAAATGTTAAATCTGACACAAACTACACTGTTGCAGGGATTCACTCAACACCTTTGTATCTGAATGCAAATAAAGCTTTTGTTGCTGGATCATTTTAAAATTTAATTAATCTCTTCCTTTCTCCTAAGAGGGTTTAGAAATAATAATTCACAAGTCAATGATCCTTAATGAATAAATGAGATGTCATTTATTTATCTTGAGATCTTGAGGTCTGTAATTATATCAGATTGCACTAAGTGCAAACAGTGTCTGTGCAGGACAAGTGTAAAATGTTTTAGAACTTAATAAATCAAATAATAAAACATTGGGATTGCACACATATTTGCCTGAACAGGTGATGAAACATATAATAAACAGCAAACAAAATGTCAGACACAGATCTGGTTTACAAATTAAATAATTACTATGATTTTCACAGTACTTTTCGTTTCACAGTGCGTTTTGTTGTGTAGCATTATTTATATTTTTATTCTGATTTTAACGTCATGTTTTACACACTTTGGTTACATTCATGACAGAAACGGTAGTTACTGGTTACACAAGATTCCTTAGTTCACAAGTTTAATGTCAAACACAGACATGGACAATTTTATATCTCCAATTTATCTCACTTGCATGTCTTTGGAATGTGGTAGGAAACCAGAGCACCTGGAGTAAACCCATGCAGACATGGGGGGTGAACCGAGGACCTTCTTGCTGTGAGGCGACAGTGCTACCCACTGAGCCACCGTGCCACCCATGTATGTGTGTGTATACTTAGGCAATGGTAGCTCAGCTTTAAAGGTACTGGTCTAGGTGATCAGAAGTTTGCTGTTTCAAGCCACATCACCACCACCAACTACTGTTGGGCCCTTGAGCAAGACTCTTTACCATTAATTGCTTGGATTAGACAGGGTGAGTCTTTTCTTGAGTGCCAATGTGTCACCTTTAGTAAGCATCTCATTAACAGATAAAGATTAATTCCTTAGTCAAAACAGTTTTCCTTGCCTTTTAATGGACTGGCAATCAGTGCAGGGTGCAGCGACCATGACCATGGTTTTTTAACCATGAAAGCTAACATCAGTAATTACAACAGGACGACATTGTTTACCAAACACACAGGTGATTACCTGGCTTTGTCCTAAACCAAAAAGTTTAGAAAAATTTGTAAATAATTATTTTGTATTTTGTAAATAAGATACATTGTAAATTTGATGTTTTCAACACATTAAAAAAAGAGGCATGAGGCGCCCAGGTGGCGCAGCGGGATATTCCCCTAGCACACCAGTGCTGAGATTTGAAACTCAGTGTTGTCACAGATTGGCTGGGTACCATCAAGCGGGCATAATTTGCAGTGCCTGCAGCAGACACGTTTCTGCTAGGGCGGGATGACCGGACTATGTGGGTGGGGTCTTCAAACGCTGTGTAAGGACCCTGATTAGCAGATACAGAGGTGCCTGTGCAGAATGCATAGGTAAAAAGGGCCAGTGATAGCTCAGTGGTTAGTGTACTGGACTAGTAAACAGAAGGTTGCCGGTTCAAGCCCCGCCACCACCAAGTTGCAACTGTTGGGTCCCTGAGCAAGGCCCTTAACCCTCAATTGCTCATTGTGTTCCGCTCACTGTGTAAGTCGCTTTGGATAAAAGCGTCTGCTAAATGCTGAAAATGTAAATGTAAATGTAAAAAAGGTTCCCACTAAGGGCTGCGCATGGGTCGGAGGAGGTGTGAGCAGCAATGTACCCTCTCCTTGATGGCAATTGAGGAATCCCCCAGCAGCGGAAGACAAATTGACTACGCTAAAATTGGGAGAAAATAGAAAAAAGGCGCATGTTTACTGCTAGGTTGCATCACCTTTCTTATTAATTACATTGTAATTTTTAAGAACTGAGGATTCTAATTGTTGCAGTTTCACAAATGAAACTTTGTGCCCATTTTTGCTTTATATATAATACAAGAATTCAACTTCTTAGCAGTAGGTGATCTTTGTTGTCTGATACTCCTATTCATGATGTGCCATACATTTTTAATAGAAGACAGATGTAGACTGCAAGCAGGTCAGTCACAGCATGCGCCCTGTGTCTACATAGCCACATTGTTGTAGCGTGTGCAAAATGACGTGGCACTTCACCATAGAATTCATGTATGGTGTGATGCAGCAGTGAACTTTGTAATGTGACAAGTTTTCCAAAGTACTGTACTATCGAGCCCATGTAGCTATATTTATCACAGTATCATGATTGTTTCTCATGCAATGCCATGTGAGACCTCTAATGACCTCTGTTGATGATGCGCATTCTATAGAGGTTTCCAAGCAAGGCTCTACATCAGGGATATCAAAACTATGGCTCACGGGCCATTTGCAGCCCATTACCATTTTCAAAACAGTTTAGGAATAAAATTTAAGTTGGCCTGCTGTTAAGAAAGTTTTTAAAAAAAGCTTGAACTGTTTGGGTGTCGCTATTGCATAAAACAAATCTAAAACGCTCCCCATCGTCTTACCCCCAACTCAAAACATTAAGGTTCCTGAGTTTTTGGATAAACATGGCAGCTAAAAAGAAAGAAAAACTACACAGCGAATGCAGTTCATTTTAGGTGCGCTGGGAAAATTGGTATATTGTATATAAACAATGGGTATATTGTTTTTTTACTGAGTTCAGTGGGAAGTGTGTATGTTCAATTCAAAAGAAGTAAAATAATCTTCCTATTAGGATAATCAACTGGTAAGTGAAATTGGCAGACTCTTAGTTTACATAACACTATCAATGATAGATACTTAGCCACTTAAGGTGTAAAAAGGGGGTAATTGTTAGTAATCATGTAGGTCTATTATAATTTTACTTGCTTTATTACAAAAGAGTCTCTGGCTCCATGTTTGCATATTTACCACTCCATCTAGGCCCCCAACAAGAAACGTTTGGACACTCCTGTCCTACATGGACATCCATTTATTTTATGTCTGATTAGAAAGCATTTAGAAATGTTAAAATCATGCAAGATTAATGCTGCAGATGTATAAAAATGACATGATCTGGTCCTTTGAAGAAGCTGCTTCATCTTTCTTATTATTGAGATTATTCGCTTTGATGATAGTTTGGTAGAAAAAAGAAGCCATGGCTATAACACAGCATCTTTAACAAGTAAATCTAAATGAAGTATAATGTGCTCCTTGTACAGCCTACATTTTGTGTTCCACAGTTTTTTTGTAAGTGAAAGAGAAAAGAACACAAAAGAATACAAAACAGCATTAAAAGAATAGGGAAAGGAACAGTGGCTACAAGTACAATCAGTCACAGATTCGAGTCATTTGTCTCAGTCGGAGAGGCACTCATTCAATTATACTCTAACTGTTTACTTCGGTGTAAAGAAAGACACTCTGACTGAATTATTGATTCATTTCTTTTTATACCAGACCATTAAACAACAAGATGAAAGTAAAATAAGACTGAATTAAGTTGTTCCCAGCTCCACTGCACCAACAGCAACAGAGTGAGTGATGCATGTTTGTGCTTAATGGGCATCGCTGGCCACAATACGTGTTTCTGCATGTTCCCATTATGCTGCCGCTTTAGCTCTACAGAACAATTTGTTCCTTCAGTTTTTTTTTTTTTTTAGTTCAATCATGCACAAAGCAAAACAGAAAGGCAACAGGTCAGCTCATCGCATTTACAGTCCAAATTAAGTCCTTGGTCATGTTGGCAGCTTTGCTTTGCAGTGATATTTTCTTTGCTTTGGTGCCCTTGTATTACCTGTGAAACTCTCCATCACCGTCATTGAAAAGAATTGTTTCACATCTTATGTAGGTGCTCATAACCAAGACTGATAGTGGTCGCAAAACCAACAGCACAGAAAGTAAAAGCTTACCGAGAAGCAATCTATAGCTGTGTACATAAAAAAGGGAAAAGTTACCTTTATTGTATGGAATGGAATGTCATTAAAGTCAATCGATATTCTATGTGTTTTGCTGCACAATTTTCTGCATGTGTTTTTCTTAAAACCAACAATTGTACTATTGATTTTGTACAGGGAGGTAAAACAATATATTATGACTAGGGCCCAACAAAATTAATGCAAACATTTGTTTAATTTCATGGACCTCGCTTCTTAAAAATCACAAACTTCAGGAATTTTCACAGAAAAGTGCCTCATTTTACAGCAGTCAAAAAAAACACACGCTGGAACCAGAGCTGGGATCTCGAATACATCGTATCGAATCTCAGCTCTGCCTGAGGCTGAGCAGCCACATGAACAAGGATTGGCCTATTGTTCAGATGGGCGGGCCTAAGCCGAACGGAGTCTCTCTCTCATGACTGGTGCAATTACGCAATCTGCTGGCTGATTGGTGGCGCCTTCACAGAGATGAGAAATAGTGCTCTTAGGTTGTGTCTCTCTCGTCAAAGTGTAGGTGAGAAGATGCATATGGAATGCTGCCCACGTGTCGGAGAGGGCATGGGTTAGCTTTGTTCTCTTCAATCAGAGCAGGGATCAGTATTGGTGGAGAGAAGGCATGATGCAATCAGGCAATTGGATGCGCTAAAAAGGGAGAAAATGGGGAGAAAATGCATGAAGAAAAATATATATTTTTTTAAATTGCCATAGGATTGCTGGTATTATTTAGATGGTGGATCATTCTCAGCATTGCAGTGACGCATTGTGTCATGATTAAGGCCCGACCAATTCACGGCCGTGAAAATCAGGTCACGGACCATAAAATAAGCCATTTCCCTTCGAAATATAGTATTTGCTGTGAAATTCATAGTTTAATGTTTGTGTTCAGCAGTTGAACATTTTTCTTTCGCTTAGCATGTGTTTTTAGGTTTACTGGTTAATTTGCACTATGAGGTGGTCCTGACATGGTGGTGGTGTGTTAGTGTGTGTTGTGCTGGTATGAGTGGATAAGACACAGCAGCGCTGATTGAGTTTTTAAACACCTCACTGTCACTGCTGGACTAAGAATAGTACACCTACCAAAAATATCCAGCCAACAGCACCCCATGGGCAGTGTCTTGTGACCACTGATAAAGGTCTAGAAGATGACCAACTCAAACAGCAGCAATAGATGAGTGATCGTCTCTGACTTTACATCTACAAAGTGGACCAACTAGGTATGAGTGTCTAATAGAGTGGACAGTGAGTGGACACGTTATTTAAAAACTCCAGCAGCGCTGCTGTGTCTGATGCACTCATACCAGCACAACACACCCTAACACACCACGACCATGTCAGTGTCACTGCAGTGCTGAGAATGATCCACCACCCAAATAATACCTGCTCTGTGGGGGTCCTGACCATTGAAGAACAGGGTGAAAGCAGGCTAAAAAAGTATGTAGAGAAACAGATGGACTATAGTCAGTAATTGTAGAACTACAAAGTGCTTCTATATGGTAAGTGAAGCTGATAAAATGGACAGTGAGTGTAGAAACAAGGAGGTGGTTTTAATGATATGGCTGATCAGTGTATATTATGCCATTTACAGCAAATGCATTGTTTAAACACCAGTGATACCAATCAACATGAGCCTTACCAGCACCTTATATAACCACACTGCTGTGTGTATGTGTGATAGTCACTTGTTACTACTCAACTCTAATATAGCTGATATTTTTGGACGTTTTTGTTTTGAAACATCATTCAGGCCAATCTCTTTCCCTATAAAGGTGGTGCACCTATCATTTCAGCTTTAATCAGGGACATTATAAAATTATGTGTTTATATTTATCTGGTTATATTTGCAATCAGTAAAATAGAGCATGGGCAAGTTATCTTTTTTGTAAGATCTCATAATGCTACCTAGTTTCTGAAAATAGCATTGCTTTAGCATTGTATGAACACCAATTAATATACTGTGTAACCAAAGTCACATATGCAAAGAAGAAAACCATTCAAAACAGCTGAATTAGCATTAAGAGTACAATGACTGTAATGAAAAATAGCACTTGTTATCTGTATCAGTATTTGCTCTCTCATTTTGGCAATGCACAGTGACAGCCTTGTTAGTGCGTCACATTAAATAATTCAAAATTGTATTCAATAATTAAACACAACACATCACAAAGGAAACTTGTGAACAACACAATGCATTCATTGTAAAAAAAAAAATCCTCCTAAAATTGAAATGCCTTCTAAACAGAAGACATAAAGAACATTAATTTTAGGTCAAGCCAACAGCATCTCAATTGGACTTAAGTCATAACTTCACTTAAACCACTCTTGAAATTTTTGAATTCTGTTTAATCATCAGGCTATAGAAAGTAAAAATATAAGTTGACCTGGCATTCCTCTTTTCTGGTAGCAATAGAAAGTGGTCCAATTCCTGATACCAAGCACACCCAAACCATACCATTAACACAGCATGGGTGTGTTAGAAAACCTAGTGAGCTGCCTTGCTGTCTTACTGCCTACATAGGCAGCTGCCTAAGTATAAAGGATTCTAATAAGTCATTGACTTATAAATCAGGTTATTTGAAGTCTAATAAGTTGTCGCTTACTAAGCTAACACAGTTAGTCTCATGCCATTCAAACAATGGGATGGAATGGCACAACGCACTGGCTTGTCAACTAACATTTCCCTCTGTGTACCGAAAACGATAAAATTAGCTGAGAAGTCCGAATTTGCAAATAAATGACACTTGTGCAAGTTTATACAAATAAATATGAATAATTATTTATTTACATTTGAAAATAACTCGTTTTTCCGCATCGTCCGTTTTTCTGTGAGAAAAATTGTGCCGCACTTAATGCTGGGATTGCCTTCACCGTTAAGGCAGCATCGGATGCTCCCTCGTTATTCTGTCAAAATACCATTCAGATTTAAGGTGCCTTAGTAGGGAGCATTTTAAGGCATCTAAGAATTCGAACAGCCTACTCGGAAGCGCATAGAATGACATAACATGCTGTCTATGTAGAGAGCTCACTAGGTTTTCGAACACACCCCATGTTTAATTATTGGTTTGACTAATGTTGGTTTAATGAACCTTCAGTTTTTATTTATTTACTTATTGATTGATTTTTTGGACACATTTCTGAATACTTACATTTTTGTTTCCTGCTTGTTACTTTTTTACAAACCCCACTGTGGTCTTTTTCATAATTCCATAACCTTTACTTAATTTTCCTGGGATCTTTTGTGACTCTCTGGATAATCTGTTGCTGACCTTTTGAAATATTTTAATAAGCCATTCCCGGGTGGATTTACTAATGTTCTAAGTTTCCTCTATTTAGTGATAATGGCTTTTACTGTGAAAAGTCTTGGAGCCTTAATTATTTTTCCTTGTAAATGTGCATCATTAAAAGCCTCAACCAAATCACTGTATCTGTGGCACAAATGTAAAAACCATTAGTTAAATATGCAACGCATTGCTAAAATGAACAGTATTCATAATATAGAGATTTTCTACACATTACATTAAATAGTTGAACAATAGAGTCAGGGTTCAGAAGTGTAAAAACTATCCTACAATGATAATGCTCTTAGCAATATAAATTCTGAATGTATTTTGGGTAACCGAGTGTGATAATGACCTAGACATGACTTTGCATCCAATTACAGACTAATACTTAAATGTTACACAAACAAAAAACACTAGTTAATAAGAATGAAAGATATAGAAGACAACCAATGCTTTTTAAAGAAATCTACAGTATGTAATCATACATTAACACGACCCTAGCATTTTACAAGGTCTATAGAATGAAATGTAAGCCATGGACCAGTGAGTTGTGATTCATGTCACACTAGATGCCAGATTGTCAAATGTGAGCCGGGAGCTAGCTTGTAGTTCATTGCTATTCAGGGTCTTTTAATGGAGGCCTTCTCATAAGCCGCCGGGAACAGCCTTTACCTCCAAGTTGATAATATACGCATAATGCAGCCCCCTGAATGTAATTGCTGCATATATTGGGTGTCCAAAGGTACTGGAGGATGTAATATATTTAACTGGGCAAAGCAGGGCATGTGAAGCCTTTAGACACAGCATGAAAAACAGCTGTAATGGCTCTGCTGAGGGGCAGCTTATAGGTTCTTTAATCTGCCCCACACCTCTGATAACGTTTTAATTCTGCTTATTAGACCATTTGTGGCCAGAGTTAATTAAGCCATGTCAGACTGATGACTATCAAACTCTCAATATTCAGAAATGTCCTGCAGCAGAAAGCAAAGCCACAGTGCTGGCAAATTTCCTGAAGCGGTCAGTAATTTTGTGACCTTCTAGCACTCAAAATAATAAATATAGTGATGTCTGTCTTCGGAGTCCCAAGGGCAGCGGAGTCAGTGGAGCAGAAGATATAATCATATTGTGTGTGTGTGTGTGTGTGTGTGCACCTCGGATATAAGCAAAGAGTTAGTAAATTGTAATCTTATATTCTAATGTGTTGATTTACTATCTACTTATGCAGTCCTGCTCTGTAGTCTGGGATATACACAACTGTGTGAAATGTAATAATTGATTTCTAGGCATTGTACCTGACCCATAATATAGACTTAACACTATTTATGTTTTGGGTAAGTCACATTATGGTAAATAATCATTTAAGTTGACTTTAAATAGAATTAAAATCTCTGTAGCATTTTTTTTTTTATTCCTAAAGCTTTAGGGTGAATATAAGCAACAGTCGTAACAATCTGTAGATAATCCCTCTGCAGATATTTAGGCCCAATAAAGACTCATTGGAGTTTTATGTCTTCTGTACATATTCTCTTTCTTACCAAGACATATTTACATAAGCGCTAATGAAGATACAAATAAACTATTCTTACACTTGGCTTTACAGTCTCTATGCAAGCAAACCAGAGGGCCAAAAACCGAACGCAACCAATCACTGGCCATGTTTTTAGTAGTTAGCCATGTTTCAGTAAAAACCAATGCACGATAATTTTTTTAATCATACAGAAATCTTTTTTTGTCTTTTATTATTATAAATATTCCGCTCTCTAATAACGCTCCGGCCGTCTTAACCCACAATGGGTAAATGTTACAGCCAGCTTCCGGCATAGTGATGACGCGTCACTCCCTACTCCCTACACAGTTTGAAGTTCACTTCATTTGAACATTTTCGTTACCCTTGGATTGGAATCTCACTTAAAATGGTGGAATGTTTAGCTGTTTGTGACTTACAAACTAGAACAATCGGTCCTCATTCTTCTTGACCTCTCTGCAGCCTTCGACACAGTGAATCACAGCATTCTCCTGTCCACTCTCTCCAACCTTGGAGTAACAGGTTCAGCATGGCAATGGATGGCCTCCTACCTGGAAGGGCGCTTCTACCAAGTGTCATGGAGGGGATCCATAACTCCCCCATGCACTCTCTCAACCGGTGTTCCTCAGGGCTCTGTACTTGGCCCACTTCTTTTCTCTATCTACACCCGCTCTCTGGGTAAGGTCATAGACTCCCATGGCTTCTCCTACCACTCCTATGCAGATGACACTCAGCTTGTTCTGTCATTTCCTCCTTCAGACACACAAGTCTCAGCTCGCATCTCAGCATGTCTGCGAGATATCTCACAATGGATGTCAGCTCATCATCTGAAACTTAATCCCAGCAAGACAGAGATGTTGCTCATTCCTGGAGATCAGTCTCCAACCCAGGACCTTCTCATTTCTCTTGATGACTCCCAGATCAGACCATCTGATAAGGTAAGAAGCCTTGGTATTGTCCTGGATAACCAGCTGACCTTCTCTCCTTACATAGCCCACATGACAAGATCGTGCCGGTTCCTCCTGTACAATATCAGGAAGATTCGACCATTTCTCTCCAGGGAAGCTACCCAGATTCTGGTCCAATCACTTGTAATCTCACGGTTGGACTACTGCAACTCCCTCCTGGCAGTAGCTCCCATGTCCACTATTAAACCCTTGCAGCTCATTCAAAATGCAGCTGCCCGTCTGGTTTTTAACCAACCTAAACACTGCCACATCACCCCACTGCTGCGTTCTCTTCACTGGCTTCCTGTAGCTGCATGCATTCAGTTTAATACACTGATGCTCGCCTACAAAGCCAAAAATGGACCAGCCCCAAGCTACCTTCGTGGTCTAATCAAACCCCACTCTGTACCACGCAATCTCCGAGCCACTAGTCTCGCTCGACTTGAGCCTCCACCCAGGACTAAAGGAAGACAAGCATCAAGGCTCTTCTCTGTTCTAGCACCCAAGTGGTGGAATGAACTTCCTCTGTCTGTCCGAACATCTGAGTCTCTTGCTGTCTTTAAAAAACGATTAAAAACCCACCTTTTTACTAAACACTTAAGCTGACCTATACCTATTTACTAACATTTTTTTTCCATTTCATTAATAAAAAAAAACAAAAAAAAACAAAAAAAAAACACTTTGGTTCTAACAGGTTTCAGCAGATTTGTGTTCTTTGACTGTTGTTTACTAAAACTTGAGAAATGAAATGTTTACTATGGAAGCACTTCTGTAAGTCACTCTGGATAAGAGCGTCTGCTAAATGCAGAAAATGTAAATGTAAATGTAAACAATGATACAATCACAACTCAGACAATTAAAACATCTAAAACAACACTTTGGCAACAAAATAACCCACTGATAATTGCATGACAATTTTTCTACATTCATAGGAGACACATAAAAAAAAACCTCCATTGTTTGTCCTAACCATCCAGTTCTTATAATATTGCAAGGCAAAACAACACACAAGCACCAATAAAAAGAAGTTCCACCTACCCAATGTAGCTGCTCAGCCAAGACATGTTTGCCCTATAAAAATGATCAAAACGTTCTCTCCTGATGAATTCTGTCGTACGTCACTCTAATGAACTCTCATCAGATAGGGCAGCCATTTTGAAAAGCCGGAATGCCCTTTTTAGCACAGTTTTATAGCAGTGCGCCACCTAGGCTCAGTCTTCCAGAAAATTAAAGGAGATATTGTACCGAAGACCTCAAAGTAATGTAGATGTTTGTTTGTTAGGATTTTAACGTCATGTTTCACACTTTTGGTTACATTCATGACAGAAATGGTAGTGACTCATTACACAAGATTAATCATTTAACAAGGTTATATCAAACACAGTCATGGACAATTTTGTATCTCCAATTCACCTCACTTGCAGGTTTTTGGACTGTTGGAGGAAACCTGAGCACCCGCTCACAGACACGGGGAGAACATGCAAACTCCACACAAAAAGGACCCGGAACGCCCCACCTGGGGATCAAACCCAGGACCTTCTTGCTGTGAGGCAACAGTGCTACCCACTTAGCCACCATGCCACCCCCGTTATGTAGATGATTATGATGTTCCACAGTAAATGTATATATCAAAATGTGAACCAATCCACAATAAAACTTAAATCTAAACATAAACTATTCCACAGTAAACTTATAAATCAATTACAAATCAAACTACAAAACATTATAAATCAATTCCACAATACATTCTATCTAAAGAGAAAACATTCCTCCATAAAAGTGTATATCTAAATATAAACCATCCACAATAAACTTATATATCTAAATATAAATTATTCCACAATACACATACTGTACATCACAACTACAGTGGTACCTTGAAACTTCATGTCAATTGGTTCTGAAAGTGGGGTTGAGTTTCAAAGACGTTGAGTTTTAAGGTATTTTTTTCCATAAGGATGTATGGGAAATCTGTTAATGCATTCCATGGCCCTGTGGAACTGCATATATTTCAGGCTAATGTAAAATAATGGAATTGTTTTTGACTCTTATACACTGAAAATAACACAAATATAATATAACAAACACTGAAATACAATTGAAAAACTGTAAAAAATCGATATAAACATACAATAAAATCTGCACTTTACCTTTATTTCTTTATTGTTTCCTTACGCTTCCTAATCATGGATGCTTGATCTTGGAATACTGTATTCCGTTCAGTAAAGGCACGCTTTTCTGCTTTTTTCCACATTAAGTTTTGTGCACCGCTATTTTGTCACTTCTCATGTGAATGCGCCTTTAGTAAAAGGAATTCCAAGATCAAGCGTCTTCACGATTAAGAAGTGTAAGAAAACAATAAAGAAGTGAAGGTAAAGTGCAGGTTTTATTGTGTTTTTTTATTGATTTATAACTGTTTTTCAATTGTATTTCAGTGTAGACTTTTTAGTCTAATTGCACTAAAACAACTTTAGACCACAATTTCTCAGAACCCTGAGCTATAACACAAGTTTATAAGTGATAATGTGGGGAAAGTACTGTACATCCCAACACAGATACATGTGGACGCTTTCAGAGAGAATTTGACGTTTATCACAAATGCAGATTCGTCTCATATGCACGCTTTGATGACGTTTTGCTGCACCGCTCAAGCCAAGCTCTGAACAAAGCAACTGTTCACTATTAATTAGACTTTTTTTTAAGGCTGAACACATCGAATTTAGGGGAAACGTTGAGTTTAAGGATACAAATTTCTCCACAAAGTGCGTCGAGTTTCAAAGATTTTGAGTTTAGGGGACATCCAGTTACAAGGTACCATTGTATTTCACAATAAAGCAACAAATCTTAATACAAAAAAAACATTGCTACTATTTTTAATCTATGTTATTAAATCAATATTTGCTATGTAATTATTAAGCTTTGCTGCATCTTGAATCAATCTGGCATTAAGGAAGATTTGGGCAAGTATTTATAGAGATGGATGGATGGATGGATAATACTTTATTGATCCCAAAGGAAATGAAATAATTAATTGGTCTTTTTTTTATTCTTTTACTTGTTAGGTCCATTTTCCTTGTCTTATATGGAAAAAAGGACAATTTTTTTTATCAATTAAATCAATTCTGAGGTGGTGAAGTGATCTAATGTGCCAGCACACCACCACTAAGATCAGAGTTTGAATCTCAGCTGTGCCGCCAACCTGGCCAGGTGTCCAACAGTCACAATTGGCAGCATCTGGAGGGCTCCAGACAATGGATTCTCCTCTCTGATGTGGTGAGGTGATTCACATGGAAATAGTGAGTCTTTGTGCATTGTGAAGCTCTGTGTTAGGCTTTAACACTGACCAGGGTATAAAAAGTGTCTGTCTGTCTTATGCTGTGCTCATGTCTTAGTGGGTGTGTAAGAGTATTCAGCCCCCTGCAGCCATAGTAGGAAGGTACAAGTGGCAGGGGATTGAAAAAGCAACGGGGAATTAGAAATGTCTTGATTGTGAGATAAAGGAGAACAGTCCAAAAAATTACATTCTAGTCCAGCGGTTATCAAACTGTGGTACAAGTACCACTTGTGCTACTTGAAGTTTCCCTGAAAGTCATTATTTGATAGCTGGAGGTGCAGGATGTTTTGTTTGTTTGTTTGTGACAACAGATGTCAGTGGGTTAAATTATGTTTTCAGGAAATAAAACCCCACATGAATGATAAATGGTGATGCGCACCAGCTGTACTTCATGGTAAACAATACAGCAGTTAGCAAAACTAATTAAAATTATTAAATGCTAAAGCTTATCAATAATGCCGAGCACTGCTTAATGGTATTGAGTGTTTTGCAATTAAAACATGGCTAAGAAGCTTAGACATATTTCTGCACTAAATCATATGTCTAAAAACAAATATACCTGAACACCAAATCAACAGTAAAACTTTAATGAGCACTTTCGATTCACTAAAATGTATGTGGCCACCCTGCGAAGGCGAATGTTATCAAATTACAGGGATTTTCTCAGTGGGTGCTGTACCAATCTTTTGTGTTCCTGTTGACTGACTGTGAGTAACAGCGGGAGTCACGAGCATTCGTATAGCCTGAAGGTGCAGATGTTTTACTTCAGTGAGTAAGGCTAATGAGAACATGCTGAATGTGACAGAGAACTGAGCAACAGGAGTAAATCTGTGGTGTATACAGCAGTGAGTCCACGGTGAAGGAAATGATCCTACAGCTGATTTACTTTATGGCCAATGACGGGAAAAAAGCAAAAGAAAGGAGGTCTAGCTGGAAAGGCTTTCAATCCTTTAGGCCATGCTACATTTCTCTGAAGACTGGAAGAAGTCTAGCTGACTTAATCTAATGTTTTTTTTTTTATATGTTCAAGTTGGAGGGTCTCTACTATTGGTAAGGTTTAGCTGGTTGTGTGTACCTGGGTAGCCTTAGTGGTAAAACTTGGTACACTTGGTATAACGTATACAGTGGTACCTTGAAACTCAAGGTCAGTTGGTTCCAGGAGTGGCGCTGAGTTTAAAAGGTGTTAAATTTTAAGGTATTTTTCCCATAAGGATGTAGGGGAAACCTGTTAAATCATTCCATGGTCCCAAGGAACTGCATATATTTTAGTCTAATGTAAAATAATGGGGTTGTTTTTGACTCTTATACACTGAAAATAACACAAATATATATAATAAACAATAAAACCTGCACTTTACCTTTACTTATTTATTGTTTCCTTATGCTTCTTTATCCTTGCCACTGTCACCCTTGGCTTGCTCAACAGGGGTTTTTGGTCTGTTGGTCTGGGATTCTGTAAAGTTGCTTTGAGATGTCCATTGTAAAAAAAAAATAAAAACTATACAAATAAATTTGACTTGACTTAACTCTATAGTGGGGATGCTTGATTTGAAATATTGAATTCCATTCAGTAAAGGCGCATTCACAAGAGAAGCGGCAAAATCGCTTTTGCGCTGGCTGTGCCGTTATTTCCTGTGGAGTGTGCCGGTGCTCAAAGCTTAACGTGACTTACTGTACTAAACCAACGAGTGAGGGATTTCGTTAGTGGAGAGAACTAATGAGCAGTAGTAATTAAGAGAGGTTTAGTGTTTCTATGTAGTTCTTTTAATACATTAAGTCACATTAAGCTTTTTTTCTACGATGAGCATTTTAAAGCGTTACTCTGAAAAGCTAATTCTTACAATTTGTTAGCACACCAAGCTGTAACACAAGTTTAAAAAAGAAACAGGAGAAAAATCCAGCTAAACACAGATACATGTGGACGCCTTTAGAGAGAATTTTACTGTTATTCCACACAAATGATTCGTCTTATATGCGCACTTTGATGATGTTTTACTGCACTGCTCAAGTCGAGCACTGAGCAAAGCTTCTGTTGATTGTTAATTTAAAATTAAACACACAATTGTTTATGACTAGCTCTGTCAGCAGATATGAATGGAAGCATCCTTGTTTGGTTTAAAAATTGCTTCATACCAAACTTTTTATCACAGCACTAGTCATTTTACAGTAATTCGTAATTCAACACATTTAATTCTTATATCATTATTAAAATGACAAAAGTGCATTTAGCATTGTCAATAACATTTGCAACTCTAGCGTGCAACTAAGGTATTTAGTTGAAACTTTTATTTGTCCAGCATACACTGACCAGGCATAACATGATGACCACCTTCCTAATATTGTGTTGGTCCCCCTTTTACTGCCAAATCAGCCTTGCAACAGAGATGCACTGACTATTATGACACCTTTCTATCAGAACCAGCATTAACTTCTTCAGCAATTTGAGCTACAGTAGCTCGTCTGTTGGATCGGACCACACGGGTCAGCCTTCACTCCCCACGTGCATCAATGAGGCTTGGCCACCCATGACCCTGTCGCCAGTTTACCACTGTTCCTTCCTTGGACCACTTTTGATAGATACTGACCACTGCAGACCGGGAACACCCCACAAGAGCTGCAGTTTTGGAGATGCTCTGACACAGTCGTCTAGCCATCACAATTTGGGCCTTGTCAAACTCAACAGGTGTACACAACCAATTTAATTTAATAATTAATATGTGTTTAACTTTGTGGCAACACATTGAGGAAAGCACCGTCCTGTTTTAGCATTGTGCTCCCAATGCAGATAGAGCGATCCATAAAGATGTGGACTAAAGTGCCAACACTATATTAATGCCAATGGTTTTTGAATGGATGTCCAACAAGCTCATGTTCTGGTGTAGACTATATTTGAAAAACAAACAGACAGGTTGCCAGTCCATCACAGGGCAAACACACACACACACACTTTAGTCTTTATCTCCAGTTAACCTGACTGCATGTTTTTGGACAGTTGGAGGAAACCGGAGCTCCCATAGGAAACCCACACAGACACAGGGATAATATGCAAACACACAGAAAGGACTTGGACCACTCCACTTGGGAATCGATCCCAGGACCTTCTTGCTGTAAAGTGTCAATGCTACCCACCAAGCCACCATTTAGCGGACTCTTTTATTCAGTGATTTACAATTGTAATTCTAATCCAAACAATTGTGGGTTAAACAATAATAGGGAGGATAACATCTCTATTGTTACTATTCCAGGCTCAGCACGCTGAACTATGTAAGTCTGGAGAAGCGGACAGGACAACGATTGTAAGAACTGCTTAATAATGCATAACCTGAGTCATATTTATGTAAAATATACAGTGTATCACAAAAGTGAGTACACCCCTCACATTTCTGCAAATATTTTATTATATATTTTCATGGGACAACACTATAGACATGAAACTTGGATATAACTTAGAGTAGTCAGTGTACAACTTGTATAGCAGTGTAGATTTACTGTCTTCTGAAAATAACTCAACACACAGCCATTAATGTCTAAATAGCTGGCAACATAAGTGAGTACACCCCACAGTGAACATGTCCAAATTGTGCCCAAATGTGTCGTTGTCCCTCCCTGGTGTCATGTGTCAAGGTCCCAGGTGTAAATGGGGAGCAGGGCTGTTAAATTTGGTGTTTTGGGTACAATTCTCTCATACTGGCCACTGGATATTCAACATGGCACCTCATGGCAAAGAACTCTCTGAGGATGTGAGAAATAGAATTGTTGCTCTCCACAAAGATGGCCTGGGCTATAAGAAGATTGCTAACACCCTGAAACTGAGCTACAGCATGGTGGCCAAGGTCATACAGCGGTTTTCCAGGACAGGTTCCACTCGGAACAGGCTTCGCCAGGGTCGACCAAAGAAGTTGAGTCCACGTGTTCGGCGTCATATCCAGAGGTTGGCTTTAAAAAATAGACACATGAGTGCTGCCAGCATTACTGCAGAGGTTGAAAACGTGGGAGGTCAGCCTGTCAGTGCTCAGACCATACGCCGCACACTGCATCAACTCGGTCTGCATGGTCGTCATCCCAGAAGGAAGCTGACGCACAAGAAAGCCCGCAAACAGTTTGCTGAAGACAAGCAGTCCAAGAACATGGATTACTGGAATGCCCTGTGGTCTGACGAGACCAAGATAAACTTGTTTGGCTCAGATGGTGTCCAGCATGTGTGGCGGCGCCCTGGTGAGAAGTACCAAGACAACTGTATCTTGCCTACAGTCAAGCATGGTGGTGGTAGCATCATGGTCTTGGGCTGCATGAGTGTTGCTGGCACTGGAGAGCTGCAGTTCATTGAGGGAAACATGAATTCCAACATGTACTGTGACATTCTGAAACAGAGCATGATCCCCTCCCTTCGAAAACTGGGCCTCATGGCAGTTTTTCAACAGGATAACGACCCCAAACACAACCTCCAAGATGACAACTGCCTTGCTGAGGAAGCTGAAGGTAAAGGTGATGGACTAAACCCAATTGAGCACCTGTGGCGCATCCTCAAGTGGAAGGTGGAGGAGTTCAAGGTGTCTAACATCCACCAGCTCCGTGATGTCATCATGGAGGAGTGGAAGAGGATTCCAGTAGCAACCTGTGCAGCTCTGGTGAATTCCATGCCCAGGAGGGTTAAGGCAGTGCTGGATAATAATGGTGGTCACACAAAATATTGACACTTTGGGCACAATTTGGACATGTTCACTGTGGGGTGTACTCACTTATGTTGCAGCTATTTAGACATTAATGGCTGTGTGTTGAGTTATTTTCAGAAGACAGTAAATCTACACTGCTATACAAGTTGTACACTGACTACTCTAAGTTATATCCAAGTTTCATGTCTATAATGTTGTCCCATGAAAAGATATAATAAAATATTTGCAGAAATGTGAGGGGTGTACTCACTTTTGTGATACACTGTATGTAAAACTCAGGTTGCCTTCAATCTGTGGAAGTGTTTGTACTTTTTCGAAATTATATTGTTGTAATTTTTTATAGTGTGTATTTGATTTTATGTACAATGCTACTGGGACTCTAATTTCCTTCGGGATCAATAAAGTATCTATCTATCTATCTATCTATCTATCTATCTATCTATCTATCTATCTATCTATCTATCTATCTATCTATCTATCTATCTATCTATCTATCTATCTATCTATCTATCTATCTATCTATCTATCTATCTAAAATCCTGTTATATTAATCTATCACTCTATTCCTTTACTTTTATTGATGGTTCTATATCTCTCAGCTTATCCAGAAATGTGTGCCCTTAAGGTGTAGCTTAAAATTGGAATTCCACTTCCCATCTGTACCAGAAATACCAATTCTCTATAATCCTGCTTTAAATAAGCTGTTACGTACACACAACCCCAATAGTGATGTTGAATGCATTTATACAAACCGTGTCTGTGCTTGGAAGATGCCTTTTTGTCCTTCACCCTTTTACTCCTCCTTTGCTAAAGATCTGCATCAGCTAAACTAAAAAGCATTAACTCTGGATTCAACCTGGAAGTGTTTTAGAATAAGAAATACAATCATTTTATGTTTATGTTTAAAAACAACACAAACATTGACTTTATTTGATTGGAACCGAGCAGGCCATTGGGTTTTGAACTCTGAAACCATGTCCATAACCTCTTGACATCTGTGTGAGGAAAAATCTGTTAATTTTCAGATTTATCACTGCTTTAATGTCATGCTTCTTCTTTTTTTTTTTTTTTTCATTTTCTCCCTTTTTCTTCCAATTTTAGCACATCCATTTTTACCCAATTGCGTTATGCTTCCTCTCTATTGGTGCTGACCCCCGCCCCTGATTGAGGAGAGCAAACTGACACACGTCCCCTCCGATACGTAAGCAGTGGCCGACTGCATCTTTCATATGCGAATCAGCCTTGTGCACGGAGAGACACACCCTGATCAGCATTATTCCTTTACTCTATGCAGAAGCCATCAACCAGCCAGCAGAGGTCATAACTGCATCAGTTATGAGGTCCCTCTCCGGCTCCCTAACCCTGTATGAACAACAGCCAAACATTGTTCATATAGCCACCTAGCCCAGCAGGATGGCAGAGCTGAGATTCAATACGTATTCAAAATTCCAGCTCTGGTGTGCTAGCGTGTTTTACCGCTGCGCCGCCTGACCGGCCAATGTTATGCAAAGGATTAAGATATGTTTTATATATAGATTTAGGGAGGCTTACTGCTGTATAGATTGTGACACCCAGACCTCTATGTGAGCTAATTTAATTATTAAATAAAAGGTCACAATTTACTAACTCCCAACTATCCCAAAGGGGATATGGATCTATCAAATTAAGCTCTAATCCTCTGTAATGCTCCCTATACCAAGAACACACAGCTCTCACAATAAAGCTTAACAATGCACAATTTGTTGATTTTACTAAATTTAGGAAGCCCTACATTAAGCATTTACTTACTATAATGTATTCTATTACAAGACACATTTAGCCATATAACCCTTAATCACATCGGAATACCTCTGCTTCATGAAAATATTCATCATGAAAAAAATGGGAAAAATACTTCTTGAGACTGGTAGAATGTGCAGGGTAAAGGAAGCACGAAGCAGCTAACAAGCAAGATATATTTTTAAACTACTAGTGTGGCAAGCAAGCTTTTTGAAGCACCTATGTTTAGCCTCAAATTGCATTGCTCAGAGCCTAGTTATAGTGTTATAAATAGTGATGTTCTGGTAAGAGCTTTACACCAGGGAAGAGGCCAAGATATGCAATTGTTTCATTTGTGTAAACAGGGGCAGTTCAATAATGTCCTTAAAAAAAACAGAAAACCACACAGGCTCATCTTCGATCAGCATCGGATCAATCATAAACCTTTGTAAGCTCCTGTCCATGTGTATTGCTACCTATAGTGTTTCTACAACCCCAAATCAGAAAAAGTTGGGACAGCATGGAAAATGCAAATAAAATAAAAATGCAGTGTTTCTTACATTTACTTTGACTTTTATTTGATTGCAGACAGTTTGAACCCAATATATTTCATGTTTTTTCTTCTCAACTTCATTTCATTTATTAATAAACCTCCATTCCTACATTTCAGGCCTGCAACACATTCCAAAAAAAGTTGGGACGGGGGCAATTTAGTAGTAGTAGTAGTAGTGCTAGTAATAAGGTGAAAAAACTAAATAATTATGTGATTCCAAACAGGTGATTGTAATCATGGTTTGGTACAAAAGCAGCATCCAGGAAAGACTGAGTCTTTGATGAGTAAAGATGATTAGAGGATCTCCAGTTTGTCAACAAATGTATGAGAAAATTATTGAAATGTTTAAAAACAATGTACCTCAAAGAAAGATTGGAAGAAATTTGCGTATTTCTCCCTCTACAGTGCATAATATCATTAAACCATTCAAGGAATCAGGAGAAATTTCAGTGCCAAGGGCGTAAGCTTATGCTGATATAGCTGACAGTAGCTGATATAACCACATGGGTGAGGGATTACTTTGGCAAACCTTTGTCAAGCACTACAATACAGAGTTACATGCACAAATGCCACTTAAAACTTTACTGTGCAAATAAGAAGTCTTATGTTAATCATAGTCCAGAAGCGGCGGCAACTTCTCTGGGCTCAGAGGCATCTAGGATGGACCATCACATGGAGAAAATGTGTATTGTGGTCAGGTGAATCAGTATTCCAGGTCTTTTTTTGGAAAAAATGGATGCCGTGTGCTCCAGACCAAACACGAAAAGGACCATCCAGACTGTTATCAGCAACAAGTCCAAAAGCCAGGGTCTGTCATGGTATGGCGCTGTGTCAGTGCCCTTGGCAAAAGTCATTAACACTTCTGTGATGGCAGCATTAATGCAGAAAAGTACATTGAGATCTTAGAGCAACATCTGCTGCCTTCAAGACGTCATCTTTTCCAGGGACGTCAATGCATTTTTTAACAAGACAAAGCAAAACCACATGCTGCACACATTATAAAGGCATGGCTGTGGAAGAACAGTGTACGGGTACTGGACTGGCCTGCCTGCAGTCCTGACCTGTCCCCAAAAAAGAATGTGTGGAGAATTTTGTAACGAAAAATGCGACAACAATGACCCCGTACTGTTGCACAGCTTAAGACGTATTTGCAGGAAGAATGGGACAAAATAAAAGCTGAAACACTAAATCACTTGGTCTCCTCGGTGCCAAAATGTCTTTTAAGTGTGGTGAAAAGGAATGACAACATTACAAAGTGGTAAATGCTTTACTGTCCCAACTTTTTTTGGAATGTGTTTCAGGCCTGAAATGCAGGAATGGATGTTTATTAATGAATGAAATGAAGTTGAGCAGATAAAACATGAAATATCTCAGGTTCATCCTGTCTGCAATCAAATTAAAGTCAAAGTAAATGTAAGAAACTCTGTGTTTTTTTATCATTTGCATTTTTCATGCGGTCCCAACTTTTTCAGATTAGGGTTGTAGATTTAAAATTGGATGGTATAGCAAGTGGACGAATGTTATTTTCTCCGAATCTGTTAGTAACATTGTGGATTAATGTGTTTAGATCATCAAGGGTTAACATGCAACATGTAACAACATCTGTTTAATTCCTGTCATTCCTAAAATGACTCCTAATGTGAAGAAAATATTCTCTGTCTGCTGGAAGTTCAGTGCATTAGCACATATGACACTGAAAAGTTGGCAATTTGACTGGCTTTGGAGTTTCATGATTTGCATATTTATGTACCTGTATGTGTGATTTAAAAGCTTACTCCATTTATTAAATGTGCAAGGAAAAACTGATAGCAATAACTGCCATGATTCTGTTTAAAAATTGCACTACTACACTAACTACACTACTTACAAAAACATTGGAACATCTGCTTATTCATTGTTTCCTCAAGGGTATTAAAATCAAGTAGTTTATCCTGCTTTTGTTGGAGTAACTGTCTTTTCTGTCTTGAGAAGGCTGTCTACTAGATTTTGGAGCATTGCTGTAAGGATTTGATTGTATTTAGCGACAAGAGCATTAGTAAGCTCAGGATGTTGGATAATCACCACCTCACCTCATCCCTAAATACTCTCAAAAGTACGGATGGAGCACCATCATTCCACAGCTCAGTGCTCTCCCCTCTAGCCAATGGCTGGCATTAGGCATGGTTCATGTTTATCTGCTCCATAGAGCCCTATTCTATTGGCAAAACTTCTCTACAGGTACTACTACACAAGTTGTGTATGCACATTTGCACATCTGTGTCAGCAACCGGTACAACTTCAAATAACTAAATGCATTCGAAAGAGTGTCCACAAATATTTGGATATTTACAATACTGGCATATTTATAAACCTAAAAAGAAAGAATGTAGAGCAGGGTACCGACCCTTGGGTAGGTTGCAAACCTAAAAAAATGGGTTGCAGAGAAAAATAATTACAACCCCAAATTAGAAAAAGTTGGGACAGCATGAAAAATGCAAATAATAAAACACACAGAGTTTCTTACATTTACTTAGACTTTTATTTGATTGCAGACAGGATGAACCTGAGATATTTCATGTTTTATCTGCTCAACTTCATTTCATTTGTTAATAAACATCCATTCCTGCATTTCAGGCCTGAAACACATTCCAAAAAAAGTTGGGACAGTAAAGCATTTACCACTTTGTAATGTTGCTATTCCTTTTCACCACACTTATAAGACATTTTGGCACCAAGGAGACCAAGTGATTTAGTGTTTCAGCTTTTATTTTGTCCCATTCTTCCTGCAAACACGTCTTAAGATGTGCAACAGTACGGGGTCGTCGTTGTCGCATTTTCCTTTCAAAATTCTCCACACATTCCTTATTGGGGACAGGTCAGGACTGCAGGCAGGCCAGTCCAGTACCCGTACCCTCTTCTTCCGCAGCCATGTCTTTGTAATGTGTGAAGCATTTGGTTTTGCATCGTGTTGTTCAAAAATGCATGGACGCCCCTGGAAAAGATGACGTCTTAAAGGCAGCATATGTTGCTCTAAGATCTCAATGTACTTTTCTGCATTAATGCTGCCATCACAGAAGTGTAAATGACCTCTGCCAAGGGCACTGACACAGCCCCAGACCATGAAGACCCTGTTTTTTGGACTTGTTGCTGAACAGCTGGATGGTCCTTTTCCTCTTTGGTCAGGAGCACACGGCAGAAATATCTTGGGTTTAAAGTGTATGCAATCAATAAAAGTAAATGTAAGGAACACTGCATTTTTATTTTATTTGCATTTTCCATACTGTCCCAACTTTTTCTGATTTAGGGTTGTAAATAAACATATTTTAACAGGCACATGGACACAAACTGAACTTGTACACGAACACCCCTTGTAGAGACTTTTCGTTACATCGTGTAAGCCACAGTGGGACCAAACTGACATCATTTTTATTACTTAAGTATATTTTGTTTTGTTGCATTGTTTGTGTTGCTTGGCCATGATAACAATCTTGGACAAAATGTGGGTAACTGGAAAAAGTTTGAAAATCCCTGATGTAGAGTGTTAGACAACTAACAGAGAATACAACAATTAACAAATGACAAGTAATGCAGATCAGATTATGTGGAGATATTATGTATTATATAATAATACAATAATATATTAGATATTATGTACTATTAATTACCAACACTAGGAGCTTGCCTTATAGTGGTGGGGCTAGAACCAGTGGTGGTTTCTGATTACTAGTTACTGAACAAACTACTACAGTAAAGATTTTACTGTACTGAATTCTTACTACATTTACATTTACATTCTCTTATCCAGAGCGACTTACAGAAGTGCTTCCATAGTAAACATTTAATTTCTCAAGTTTTAGTAAACAACAGTCAAAGAACACAAATCTGCTGAAACCTGTTAGAACCAAAGTTTTTTATTTATTTTTTTATTTTTTTACTATTTTATTAATAATCACAGTTTTAAATAAGATTCACTGTATAATTTTACTGAGTGATTATACTCACCAGTATAGGGTATGTTGATTATAAAATGCTCAAAATTATTAAATTATTAAAATGATTGCCGCTCAGGTGGTGCAGCGGTAAAACACGTCATCCGGCTAGGCTGGACGGCTACATGAACAATGATTGGCTGTTGTTCACAGAGTGGGTAAGCTGGACCAGGGTTCCTCCTGGTGCAATTATGACCTCTGCTGGCTGATTGATGGAGTTGGGGAATAATGCTGATCAGGGTGTGTCTCTCCATGCACAAGGCTGATCTGCATATGAACTCGCCTCATGCAGGTGAAAAGAGGCAGTCAGTACTAAGCACTTTTCGGAGGGGGCGTGTGTCAGTTGCGAAGCTCCTCAGTCAACAGTGGAGGGTTGTATCGCTGGAGGTGAAGCGTAATGCAACCAGGGTAATTGGATATGACTAGATTTTTTAATGCATTTTTTCCCCATTTTCCTCCCAATTTAGCGCACTCAACTTTGTATTCCGCTGCTACCAGAGATACCAGATTGCATCCGAGGAGGGCACACCTCTTTTCACACGTGTACAGCCCTCCTCTTCTCGCCCCTGCTTTCTGCACAGGCGTCTCTTCCGCCAATCAGGGTCGTTACACAGCATATGAAGAACCTCCCAGCCACACATAGTCCGGCCCCCACCCTGCAGATACGGTGGCCAAGTAGTATCTGCTGCAGGAACTGCAAATTATGCCCGCTAGATGGCGCCCAGCCGACCGAAGGCAACACAGAGTTTCGAACTGAGGAGTTCAGAAACTCTGTGCTGGTGTGCAAGCGGATTATCCCGCTGCGCCACCTGGGCGCAGGATACGACTAGATTAGGGGAGAAAATTATTAGAATGATTTTTAAAAAAAAAAGCTTAATTTTGACCAATTGAATTAACTTTTCCAAAATTAGAAAATTGTCTCTTCTTAGGTCTGACTCTATGCTGTTTGATACTGTACATATGTGAACCAAAATCAAGTTTGGATACTCAAAAAAATAAAATATGGATATTGTGCATATTTTTACAAACATATAGAAAACCTTTGACATGCTACTTAATTTATTAAGCTGCTAGCATCTAGTTACTGGTAAATATAGTTAAACCAATAGCTTTACTACTTGTAGCAATGCTACTGCGTGCAACTACTCACACAGCTAGGTCACATTTTCATCAGTCTGCATTGCCATGGTAGTCTGGTGAAAACAGACTCACATCCTGAGGAACTCTGAGTGTAGAGCAACTTGTATGACTTTGCTTTAACTTGCCACAAATAAATGAAATGTGTTTTGGTTTCTGCACTCTTTACCTCAGCCAGGAAGATTTAAATGAAAAGGATTTCATGACCTGCCTTAAAGCCGCATATTTAGGGCATCTGTGTGTGAGTGAATGAATGTGTGTTTGGTGTGTATGTGTGTATATGTGAATGTCAGCTTCTGTGATGGCAGGCAGGGATTGTACAGATTTAGAAAATAGGGAAGGCTGGCAGTGCAATAAAAAGAGAGAAGAGAAGAGGAGAGTGCGGGTATCTGGCCTTTCTTCCTTCACTCAATCTGTGATGGACCTTGCTGGAAAGACAACCTGACAGGCATGTTTAATTTCTCAGCTATAACAGAAAATTGAACACAGCAGAAGGAGATCCAGAAAGAATCCATCAACAGAAAGAATCCAGGCTGTAACGTTACACCCAGCGTTACTGCACCATTTATTCATATACACTGTTTATATCTGCAATAAACAGCCAAAATTTAACACATACTTGCATGTGCACTAGTGTCTTTCAACCAGTAATAAATTAGGCCAATCTGGTGCACTGTCCTGGAAAGAAATGCAAGTGATTCATTGGTTAATCTTGCTAGCTCAACTGTCAACAAGCTCAGCATTACTCAGCCAGACCCATTGCTAACAGATGCATAAAATCAATTATACAGCTGTGCGAGCATCATAAATAAATACAGGCAGTAGAATGGGTGGAAGAGTGTAATACGCTTGATGGCATACGTTTATTCACTTATTCTTTACTTACTTATTTTTATGTGATGTAATAATATCTAGATAATATCAGACAAATGACCAACATCAGCTAATCTTGTGTTCAATTAGCTCTTTAGTTTCCCTCCTTCACATAAACATTCAGTGATTTAAGCTTTGACTAAATGTTTCAAATTCCCACAGACTCATTACAAAACTACAACCCCAAATTAGAAAAAGTTAAGACAGTATGGAAAATGCAAATAAAATAAAAATGCAGTGTTCCTTACTTTTACTTTCATGTTTCATGATATTTCATGTTTTATCTGCTCAACTTTATTTCATTTATTAATATACCTCCATTCCTGCATTTCAGGCCTGCAACACATTCCAAAAAAAAGTTGGGATGTGATTCCAAACAGGTGATTGTAATCATGGTTTGGTACAAAAGCAGCATCCAGGAAAGGTTGAGTCTTTGATGAGCAATGATGACCAGAGGATCTCCAGTTTGTCAACAAATGCATAAGAAAATGATTGAAATGTTTAAAAACAATGAACCTCAAAGAAAGATTGGAAGGGATTTGCATATTTCTCCCTCTACAGTGCATAATATCATTAAACCATTTAAGGAATCAGGAGAAATTTCAGTGCGTAAAGGCCAAGAGTGCAAGCTTAAGCTGAACGCCAGTGATCTTCCATCCCTCAGACGGCACTGCATCAAGAACTGCCACTCAACAATAGCTGATATAACCACATGGGTGAGGGATTACTTTGGCAAACCTTTATCAAGCACTATAATACAGTTACATGCACAAATGCCACTTAAAACTTTACTGTGCAAAAAAGAAGCCTTATGTTAACCATGTCCAGAAGCGGCGTTGACTTCTCTGGGCTCTGAGGCATCTAGGATGGGCCATCACACAGTGGAAACGTGTATTGTGGTCAGATAAATCAGCATTCCAGGTGCTGATACTTTTTCAAAAAAATACACGCCATGTGCTCCGGACCAAAGACCAAAAGGACTATCCAGACTGTTATCAGCAACAAGTCCAAAAGCCAGGGTCTGTTATGGTATGGGGCTGTGTCAGTGCCATTGTCAAAGGTCATTTACACTTCTGTGATGGCAGCATTAATGCAGAAAAGTACATTGAGATCTTAGAGCAACATCTGCTGCCTTCAAGACGTCATCTTTTCCAGGGACGTCCATGTATTTTTCAACAAGACAATGCAAAACCACATGCTGCACACATTACACAGGCGTGGCTGTGGAAGAAGAGGGTACGGGTACTGGACTGGCCTGCCTGCAGTCCTGACCTGTCCCCAATAGAGAATGTGTGGAGAATTGCCAAAACGTCGGTGCCAAAACGTAGGTGCCAAAACATCTTTTAAGTGTGGTGAAAAGGAATGGCAACATTACAAAGTGGTAAATGCTTTACTGTCCCAACTCTTTTGGAATGTGTTGCAGGCCTGAAATACAGGAATGGATGTTTATTAACAAATGAAATAAAGTTGAGCAGTTAAAACATGAAATATCTCAGGTTCATCCTGTCTACAATCAAATTAAAGTCAAAGTAAATGTAAGAAACTCTGTGTTTTTTATTATTTGCATTTTCCATGCTGTCCCAACTTTTTCTGATTTGGGGTTGTATTATAAATGTAAATAATGTACAGGTGGATAGAGAACCAGATCTGTTCCATATGGCTAGTGCTATGTTTCGTTGCAAGTCTGCAATACCGCCTCATACTTAAAATATGTTTTTTTATATATATCAATTTTAAATAGATTTACTCATTAATGATTATTTCATATAAATCTCATCAGAAGTTGCTAGCTCAACTGGCACTCTTCTTATGAAATGACTGGTGTGGTATTTGTAAATCTAACGTCAACTCCATAATACTGTAAAACGGTACGAGGTAAAGGCTATTAAAAAAAGAAAATGCTAATGTGTCCAGCCTGTCATCACAGAGAGCCATTAGAGGATGGAGAGGATGGACAGCTACAAGCTCACCTTGTCACCTGTAATGAGAAATAAAGCTTCACCTTAGCAGCCTGGCTAATGATTTAGTTTACAACATCTGACACCACATTTATGTTAGCTTGGATGGATAGACTATACACAGTGTATTCAGAATGTATTCAGACCCCTTGACTTTTTGGACATTTTGTTGTGTTGTGAATTTGATGTTAAATGGATATAATTGTCCTTTTTACCCATCAATCTACACTTAATCATCCAAAATGACAAAATGAAAAAAACTACTTTGTTCAAGGCCTTTGACAGCAATTACAACTGTACGTCTTCTTGGCAACATTATGTTTATCACAGTTTATCACACTCTTCATGCCAGATCTTCTCAAGCTAGATCAGACTGGAGATGAGCATCTGTAAACTACCATCATAAGTTCAAATTCAAAAGGTTGTATTGTCATTTCAAACATATACAAGTAAATATTGAAATAAAACAGCATTCCTCATGGACCATGGTGCAACACTGAACACAAGTGCAAACAACACAACATACACAGTGCAAAGATACCGTATGTAAGGTACAACTTTAGGTGCCTCCAAAGCAGTGGCGGTTCCTGCCAAATCTCTCGGGGATTGGCAATTGTTGCGATGATGGCCAAGGTGACCCATTCAGTGGGTAAATTAAAGCTTAAATAATTAACATCTTAAGTCATCTGTCAGTTTGCCCTCACAAATAACTTTAAACATGGAGAGAGGCCAGCTTTACCATTAATGATAAAATTAAGTAAAGCCTTCACACTAACAATTTAATTCAGTCTTCATCAGATAGCATTTTATTTTAGGTGCAGCAGATCCAGAATAAAGATTGGCATCAGGGCTGATGTGCAATGAATAAAGAAGTACAATTGGAGAGATACAATAAGTGCAATCACAATTCACAATTTAAAAATTACAGTACTTACTTGTAATTTACTAGTAACTTATATGACCCCCCCCCCCCCCCCCCTTCCCGTAGATGCTTGATGTTTACATTTGGTCTGGGTGGCCCTAATTCTTAAGTTGCTAATTTATCCTGATTACTACTACGATTGGCATTTCCCTTAATGACACGATGGAGTTGCTCCGAACTGAGGTAATGGTAGTCATGGTGACGAGATCGCCAGGTTACGTGTGAAGCAAGCACATAATTACGAGCCCTCCCGGAACTCATTCAGAATGTATTGCAGTGCCTGCAGTTCGAAAAAAAAGTGCCTTAACATGAGAGTCTATAAGAGCAATCCAGAACACAACTCGACGCTGATTGGACTACGATATTCAGAGGCAAGACAGACTGTCCAGAACAGTCACAGCTTAGCTAGTTTAACACAGGTTGAATGTGATAAAAAAATTTCTTCCCTTTCACCCTTCGGTGGTGCGTTGCCCGATCGCCCTAAGGGACGAGCCACCCATGCTCCAAAGATGTTTAATAAAGTTAATATCTGGATTTTGGCTGGGCCACTCAAGGACATTTAGAGGCTTGGCCTGAAGCCACTCCAGTGCCCCCTAGTGTGCATTTGTGTCTGCTCTGGCAGAGGTTTTTTTCAAGAATAGTTGTGTATAAGGGTGTATTCATTTATCCCCCATTTTTACCACAGTTTCCATCTTCCTGTCACTGAGAAGCTCCAGTGTAGCATGATGCCGCCTGCCAGCTAAACACGGATACATGTGGAGCTTTTAGAGTGGATTTGATGGTGGAACTTTAGTGCTGTTTTATCGCTCAAGCCGAGCGCTGAGCAAATCAGCTATTTGCGTCGCGGGTCGCAGTGAGAGCAAAGAGCAAAACGCTTCTCACGTCAATGAACTAAAGAAAACAATGTTAGAAAATAAAAATAATAGTGAATTTTTAAGAAATTAAAATTATAGTTGTTGGGAAATTAAAATAATACCCTCTACTTTTAGGCTCTGATTGACCGTGACAGAGAGTGACAAAAGATAGTAGCTGTACGTGCTGAACGCACACAATGTTCCACAACCATTGTTTTTGGTACGTGGTGATTGCTTAACTATCAAGGCCACTAGAGGCAATTGCAGATTGTGAAAAACATCTCCGTATATCATAATAAATTCTGCTCTCCCCTGAACCAAGGAAGGGCTAACTGATAAAAGACACACATGCATTCTGCTCGTGGTCAGTTCTCCTTTTTCACTCGCTGAGACAGGGAAAACTACCCGTGGCCACGTAGAGACTGGGATTGCCGTTTCTGTTTTAAAAAATTCAGTAAATGACTAAACTAAACTTTTGTGTTGTGTGATCAATCAAACCAAAGATTCGTCGTTGACAACAACAACTGTGACAAACACGTCTACGTCTTCTTATCACCAATAGTTGAGCGATGCCTTTTGCATAAAAACGAACAACAGCACAAATGCTTGCAGGTAATCTACACGCTCTGCCATCATGTTACTACTCTTTACTTTCATTGTGTAACGCCCACCGTTGATGGCGCATGCTTGGTTCCCAAAAACTGGTGGAAACGCAGGTCGGTTCTCTACAAAACACCAAGGTTTAAAGAAACCTGAACAGAACCGGTTCAAGAACCAGGGTTCTTTTGGTGGAGAAGTGCTATTTGAGGGACCCATTGGGTTTATCCTTACCCTGATCTGGCCCTTCCTCGGTTTTTTCTCAGCCTGACCTGGCCCTTCTTACCCTGATGCACAATTTGGACTAACAGCCAACTAAAGCAAGGTTTAGGGTTTTCCATTTCCATTTTTTCCATTTCTAAGTTTATGAGGTCACTGTGGTCCTGGGAACACTTAAAGTCTAAGATATATTTGTTATGTATGTCCTTGACTTGATCTAAATCTTGTAGAAATTCAATTGTGGAGATCCACAGACTGTTCCTTGGACTTAATAGCTTAATTTGTATCCTGACATTCCAGTAAAAAACTGTGGGACCCAGGTGTGCCCCTTTCCAAAGTATGTCCAATCAATTTAAGTGTAACAGGTGTACTGTAGTAGAGTTCTTGACACATCTCATGGATAATTAAAGCAAACAGGAGGCACCTGACCTCCTTGCTGTGCACCTGAGTGCTACAGCAAAGGGTCTAAATAGGTTGGAAATCTTCAGTCAGAAGAGATTATATGCAGTGGATGTGTAGAGTCTTTACATTAGAGATTTACATTATACAAGGAGGGGGGTAAATGTGGCTGAATGTGTTTGGTTTTTTTAATTTTAAAACAGTAGGATTTAATGATTTTTATTCCTGAATGCAGATCAAGTTTAGCTGGCCTGCCACACCACCCCAATCTATCACCACACACTGTTTCTGTAGCTACAACAGCAGAGCAAAAATAAACCAAATACACAGAGTGCAATCTATACATAGCAAAGAGATAAAAGAATGCCAGAGTATAATGGGAGAATATTTATTCATATTCAAGCATGTGGAAGAACTCCATAGAGCCTCCATACAGACATCCCAACCTTCTTACCCTTACCTCCTACCCCTAGTGACACTGAGCTCCTGTGTGCCATGCCCCCCTCTCCATGAGCACACTCAGCCTCCTGCCATGCCTCTTTTTTGATTGGTCCCTGGCTGCTAATTGCTGGCAGCTGCACCTCCTCTGGGAGGTGAAGCATGGGACATTTAAGGAGCCAGCTTCTTATCAGACTTCAGGAACTATTTTGACTTCTGTTGGACTTGACTTTGTCTTTTGTTCGGCGCGGTAGGAATTCTCGTTGCTAGCTATGTTAGTAGCTCTTGTGTTTAGCTCTCGTTGCTAGCTATGTTACTAGCTCTTGTGTTTAGCTCTCGTTACTAGCTATGTTACTAGCTATGTTACTAGCTCTTGTGTTTAGCTTTTGTTACTAATAAATTCTTAGTTTGTCTGCATCTCTGCGTGTGTGTCCGCCCCTTTGTCTCTTTCCGTAGCCCCGCGTGACATAATAGTTCCTCTGTCAGGACGCAGCGAGATGTTTTTTGTTTCAGGGTTCCCGGAATTTGACTCCATGGGGTTCCTTCAGACCTTCCTGCTCTGTAGGCCAGCTCACTAGCTTTTGTGTTTAGCTCTCGTTACTAGCTATGTTACTAGCTCTTGTGTTTAGCTCTCATTGCTAGCTATGTTACTAGCTCTTGTGTTTAGCTCTCGTTACTAGCTCTTGTGTTAAGCTCTCGTTACTAGCTATGTTACTAGCTCTTGTGTTTAGCTCTCGTTGCTAGCTATGTTACTAGCTCTTGTGTTAAGCTCTTGTTACTAGCTATGTTACTAGCTCTTGTGTTTAGCTCTCGTTACTAGCTATGTTACTAGCTCTTGTGTTTAGCTCTCGTTACTAGCTATGTTACTAGCTCTTGTGTTTAGCTCTCGTTACTAGCTATGTTACTAGCTCTCGTGTTTAGCTCTCGTTACTAGCTATGTTACTAGCTCTTGTGTTTAGCTCTCGTTACTAGCTATGTTACTAGCTCTCGTGTTTAGCTCTCGTTACTAGCTATGTTACTAGCTCTTGTGTTTAGCTCTCGTTACTAGCTATGTTACTAGCTCTCGTGTTTAGCTCTCGTTACTAGCTCTTGTGTTTAGCTCTCATGTTTAGCTCTTGTTACTAGCTCTTGTGTTTAGCTCTCGTTGCTAGCTATGTTACTAGCTCTTGTGTTTAGCTCTCGTTGCTAGCTATGTTACTAGCTCTTGTGTTTAGCTCTCGTTGCTAGCTATGTTACTAGCTCTTGTGTTTAGCTTTTGCTACTAATAAATTCTTAGTTTGTCTGCATCTCTGCGTGTGTGTCCGCCCCTTTGTCTCTTTCCGTAGCCCCCACGTGACACCCCTATCTAGTGCAATATACTCAGCATTTTCTTTTTCACAGACACAAATATCCATTCACCTCTCAATTCGCTATCAGAATGCCACATGAGCCACCAATTTATTTTCAAAGCCTTCCTTATGGATGATATTTTTGGAAAGAACGTTTCTGACAGTCCAAGTTTTTTGACTATTCTCTCCAGACAAAAGATAACCACCATTTATATTGAGTGTTTAGATGTCAATTGTAAACCCAAAGCTCATTTAATGATACTCAGATTGCCTAAAATGCTCTTTGCCAAAACTAAAGAGCTGAATTCTGAAATAAAGTTGACAGTATTTCTGTGGAGCTTTAATACTGCAGCAAAATCTACTGCCACATAAAACAAAAGGAAAATATAGAGGCGGGATGCATATGTTATGTATGGCAATAATTCATGCACTTCATGTGACATTTATAGAGTGTGAACCCTGTGAAAGCTGCACACATTGCACAAAAAGGAAGAAAAGAGAAAAATCTTGTGGTGAGAACAATGCTAAATGCAAATGAGATGTAAATAGAATCAACATCGATTTGCATTAATGATACAGGCACTTTGTTGCCAAAAGTATGTAGACACAACTCCTAATTATGAAGTTCAAGTGTTATAGCTGTACTATATTGACAAAAGTATTCGCTCGTCTGCCTTCACATGCGTATGAACTTGAGTGACATCTTATTCTTAATCCATAGGGTTTAATATGATGTCGGCCCACCCTTTGCAGCTATAACAGCTTCAACTCTTCTGGGAAGGCTTTCTACAAGGTTTAGGAGTGTGTTTATGGGAATTTTTGACCATTCTTCCAGAAGTGCATTTGTGAGGTCAGACACTGATCTTGGACGAGAAGGCCTGGCTCACAGTCTCCGCTCTAATTCATCCCAGAGGTGTTCTATCAGGTTGAGGTCAGGACTCTGTGCAGGCCAGTCAAGTTCTTCCACACCAACCTCGCTCATCCATGTCTTTATGGACCTTGCTTTGTGCACTGGTGCGCAGTCATGTTGGAACAGGAAGGGGCCATCCCCAAACTGTTCCCACAAATTTGGGAGCATGAAATTGTCCAAAATCTCTTGGTATGCTGAAGCATTAAGAGTTCCTTTCACTGGAACTAAGGGGCCAAACCCAACTCCTGAAAAACAACCCCACACCATAATCCCCCCTCCACCAAACTTTACACTCGGCACAATGCAGTCAGACAAGTACCGTTCTCCTGGCAACCGCCAAACCCAGACTCATCCATCGGATTGCCAGACGGAGAAGCGTGATTCGTCACTCCAGAGAACACTCTAGAGTCCAGTGGCGGCGTGCTTTACACCACTGCATCTGACACTTTGCATTGCGCTTGGTGATGTAAGGCTTGGATGCAGCTGCTCAGTCATTTAAACCCATTCCATGAAGCTCTCTACACACTGTTCTTGAGCTGATCTGAAGGCCACATGAAGTTTGGAGGTCTGTAGCGATTGACTCTGCAGAAAGTTGGTGACCTCTGTGCACTATGCGCCTTAGCATCCTCTGACCCCGCTCTGTTATTTTACGTGGCCAAACACTTCGTGGTTGAGTTGCTGTAATTCCCAATCGCTTCCACTTTGTTACAATACTACTGACAGTTGACTGTGGAATATTTAGTGGCAAGGAAAATTCACGACTGGACATGTTGCACAGGTGGCATCTTATCACGGGACCATGCTGGAATTCACTGAGCTCCTTAGAGCAACCCATTCTTTCACTAATGTTTGTAGAAGCAGTCTGCATGCCTAGGTGCTTGGTTTTATACACCTGTTACCATGGAAGTGATTGGAACACTTGAATTCAATTATTTGGATGGGTGAGTGAATACTTTTGGCAATATAGTGTATATACAGTGTATCACAAAAGTGAGTACACCCCTCACATTTCTGCAGATATTTAAGTATATCTTTTCATGGGACAACACTGACAAAATGACACAATGAAAAGTAGTCTGTGTGCAGCTTATATAACAGTGTAAATTTATTCTTCCCTCAAAATAACTCAATATACAGCCATTAATGTCTAAACCACTGGCAACAAAAGTGAGTACACCCCTTAGTGAAAGTTCCTGAAGTGTCAATATTTTGTGTGGCCACCATTATTTCCCAGAACTGCCTTAACTCTCCTGGGCATGGAGTTTACCAGAGCTTCACAGGTTGCCACTGGAATGCGTTTCCACTCCTCCATGACGACATCACGGAGCTGGCGGATATTCGAGACTTTGCGCTCCTCCACCTTCCGCTTGAGGATGCCCCAAAGATGTTCTATTGGGTTTAGGTCTGGAGACATGCTTGGCCAGTCCATCACCTTTACCCTCAGCCTCTTCAATAAAGCAGTGGTCGTCTTAGAGGTGTGTTTGGGGTCATTATCATGCTGGAACACTGCCCTGCGACCCAGTTTCCGGAGGGAGGGGATCATGCTCTGCTCAGTATTTCACAGTACATATTGGAGTTCATGTGTCCCTCAATGAAATGTAACTCCCCAACACCTGCTGCACTCATGCAGCCCCAGACCATGGCATTCCCACCACCATGCTTGACTGTAGGCATGACACACTTATCTTTGTACTCCTCACCTGATTGCTGCCACACATGCTTGAGACCATCTGAACCAAACAAATTAATCTTGGTCTCATCAGACCATAGGACATGGTTCCAGTTATCCATGTCCTTTGTTGACATGTCTTCAGCAAACTGTTTGCGGGCTTTCTTGTGTAGAGACTTCAGAAGAGACTTCCTTCTGGGGTGACAGCCATGCAGACCAATTTAATGTAGTGTGCGGCGTATGGTCTGAGCACTGACAGGCTGACCCCCCACCTTTTCAATCTCTGCAGCAATGACAGCACTTCTGCGCCTATCTTTCAAAAACAGCAGTTGGATGTGACGCTGAGCACGTGCACTCAGCTTCTTTGGATGACCAACGCGAGGTCTGTTCTGAGTGGACCCTGCTCTTTTAAAACGCTGGATGATCTTGGCCACTGTGCTGCAGCTCAGTTTCAGGGTGTTGGCAATCTTCTTGTAGCCTTGGCCATCTTCATGTAGCGCAACAATTCGTCTTTTAAGATCCTCAGAGAGTTCTTTGCCATGAGGTGCCATGTTGGAACTTTCAGTGACCAGTATGAGAGAGTGTGAGAGCTGTACTACTAAATTGAACACACCTGCTCCCTATGCACACCTGAGACCTAGTAACACTAACAAATCACATGACATTTTGGAGGGAAAATGACAAGCAGTGCTCAATTTGGACATTTAGGGGTGTAGTCTCTTAGGGGTGTACTCACTTTTGTTGCCGGTGGTTTAGACATTAATGGCTGTATATTGAGTTATTTTGAGGGAAGAATAAATTTACACTGTTATATAAGCTGCACACAGACTACTTTTCATTGCGTCAAAGTGTCATTTTGTCAGTGTTGTCCCATGAAAAGATATACTTAAATATCTGCAGAAATGTGAGGGGTGTACTCACTTTTGTGATACACTGTATATGCCTACTGTATGAGGTGTATAAAGTAAAGAACTTGCTTTCATCTATTTGCTATGTATAGATTGCACTCTGGGTATTTGGTTTATTTTTGCTCTGCTGTTGTAGCTACAGAAACAGTGTGTGGTGATAGAATGGGGTGGTGGACAGGCAGACAGACAGATAAGACAGTCAGACAGACATATAAGACAGTCAGACAGGCAGGCAGACAGGCAGGCAGGCAGACAGACAAATAAATAGGCAGGCAGGCAGACAGACAAATAAATAGGCAGGCAGGCAGACAGACAAATAAATAGGCAGACAGACAGACAGATAAATAGGCAGGCAGACAAATAAATAGGCAGGCAGGCAGACAAATAAATAGGCAGGCAGGCAGACAAATAAATAGGCAGGCAGGCAGACAAATAGACAGACAGACAGACAGACAGACAAACATAGATAGGTAGACAGACAGACAGACAGACAGACAAACATAGATAGGTAGACAGACAGACAGATAGATCGGTTGGATAAGATTGGTAGGTAGGTACTTCATCCATCCCGAGGGAAATTTAGAAATGCACAGTGAATGCAGAGCACAGTGTTATTAGTTATCTTACGTTCTGTCGGGAATTTTGACATATTGCTGTAATGAAGCTTTCAAAAGGATATTGGATATTGTCTTAAAACTAATTTACAGATTTCAAAACCCCTCATGAGCAGGCCGCAGTCTCAATGGAAAGTAAGATTTTCAAGTACATTTTCAGAAAAGAAACCTTGCGAGGAATTCAGACCCATCCAAAAAAATTGGAATGAATTTAAATTAGAATAAATAAATACAAAAAATGTAAAATACAATGAATTATGATAAAATTATAACAAAAAGCATAATAAAAATAATTACAGTGTGTCGTCCTTCAGTTCAGTGAGTGCAGTCACTGCAGACTCTATCACATCCATCAGTCCAGCAGGAATGGCATTGTTGTCATGGCAGCATCAAATCCATGGGTAGCTTTAGATGGTAAAAAAGGTTCATGTCAGAACCACCTTTGGGTAAAAAAAAAACAATGTGTGATTAAAATATAATATACAGTATCAAATCATAAATTAAGCATTACATTATTGTACAGAAGATAAAATGTGACATTTCATTACAGACAGTAAGAACCGAAGATATGTCATGTTTGGGACAGTAAAGCTTGACAAAGGTTTGCCACTTTGTTCACTGATTCCTTTTCACAACACTTAAAAGTTGTTTTGGCACAGAGGATACCAAGCAATAAAGTGTTTCAGGTTTTATTTTGTCCCATTCTTCCTGCAAACACGTCTTAAGGTGTACAACAGCACTTGGTGGTTGTTGTCACATTAATTCTTTTAAACCTTTATACACAGTCTCTATAGGGGACAGTTTAAGAATATAGGCAGTCCTGTCGTGTACGTGTACCCTCTTCTTCCACAGCCATGCCTTTGTAATGTGTACAGCATGTGGTTTTGCATTGTCTTATTGAAAAATGCATGGATGTCCCTGGAACAGATGTCTGTTTCTCAAAAACAGCAGATGTTGCTAAAATCTCAATGTACTTTTCTGCATTAATGCTGCCATCACAGAAGTGTAAATTACCTTTGTCAAGGGCACTGACACAGCCCCATACCATGACAGACCCTGGCTTTTAAAATTTTTGCTGTCAGTTTGGTTGGTCCTTTTCATCTTTGGTCCAAAAGATCTTTCAAAAAAGATCTGGAATGCCGGTTTGTCTGACCACAACACACATTTCCACTGTGTAATGGTCCATCCCAGATGCCTTTGAGCCCAGAGAACAGTAAAGTTTTAAGTGGCATGCTTGACAAAGGTTTGCCAAAGTAATCCCTTGCACATGTGGTTATATCAGCTATTGTTGAATGATGGTTCTTAATGTTATGCATTTCATCTTGCATACTTGATTTGGGGTTGTAAAAAGGAGAACCAGAAAGTACCACAGGCTTTCAGCTACCACATCTCCACTGTCAACAAACCTGAGTGATCTTATGTGAGAGGCAGAACGGCATCAACCCAACATTCCTGATCAGCATAAATCTCTATGACTATAAACCCCTTAGTTCTGCACATTTTTACTAAAGTTGGGTTGGACAGTCCTGGTCCTAAAGGCCCAAGACCAGCACAGCAAAATGACCCAACATACCATATTGAAGTGGTCAGCAGGTGGGCACACCAAGAGAGCATTAGCCTGCCTAGACCCTAGACCCTTAGGACCAGAGCCACACATTTCTCCTTGGCTTACAAACACTTATCAAAAGAAAGAGCAAACAAGTATGTTTTAATCTGGACTTAAAGATTGAGACGCTGGCTGAAACCCAAACAGAAGCAGGGAGATTATTCCAATCTTGTGGATTCAAATTTATGAAAATGCCTTTCCCCTGCTGTGAAATATTTAATTATAGGAACTCGGAGTAGCCCTGCACCTTGATAATAAAGTAAATGCTCTGGGTTGTAGTGCTCAGTGAGTTTTTCAGTTCTGTCTGTGGAAGAATAAAGTCGAATAGTGAGTTGTTGACATTGTGAAGGCAGTCACTGCAGATTCACATCATATCCATCAGTCCAGCCGAAATGGCATTGTTGTCATGGCAGCATCAAATCCATGGGTTTCAGCCTCAGATGCTCGAAATGGTTCATGTCAGAACCAGCTTGGGATAAAGAAACAGAGTTTGATTAAAATATAATATTTAAAACTATTAATTACGTTAATGATTACTGTCTGAAAGCCAATCTTGTTGGTTTGCCGTTTTTAATAAATGCAGAATTTAATTGTCAGCCAGTGCAGAGATGATAAAACAGGACTAATATGATTAAACTTTCTCAATCTGTCAAAGAAAAATAGAAATTATATTAGAAATTACAGAGTTTATACAGTAAAGCAACATTAAATATCTGGTTTAACTATTGTGGTGGAAAAACCCTTAGGGTTGGTTTCCCAGACAGGGATTAAGGCTAGTCCAGGACTACATTTTGCTTTAAATGGAGAATCTCCATTCAAAATGCTGTGTAGTCTAGGACTAGGCTTAATCCCTGTCTGTGAAACCAACCCTTAATGAAATAGCTCAGAGACTGGATTATGAGTAGAAAAGAGTTTTAATCTTGTCTGCAAAGAAGGCTCACACCGACAAAGTCTAACACAGAGGCTGTAAATGTGAAAACACAGGAAAAAATAAACATCCTTATATACTCTTGTTGGTGACCTTGTAGGACAGTGGAGTGGATTAACAGAGATTTCTAAGCTAGAACATAGGAACTGGTCTAAACCAGATAGAACTGAGTTTTGGACGTCATACAACGTACACCATGTACACATCAAGTAACATTCTATTGTAGCAGTATTCTTGAAATATGACTACTGGCAATCATGCCCAAAGCAAATCTACATTTTCTAGGTAGTAATTGATAATGTAATTATACTTCTAGTGTAAATTAAAATTTTTCTCTCACACTATCAAAAAATAGCTGCAAACAAAGCAAAGAAGACATTGCTTTAGCCGGCATAGTGGAGGGCGGTGTCTCAATGTGGAAACATTACTCAGTGTGCTTAACATAGTTTCCTAGGAATTAGTCAAAATCTAATTCATCACAATATTTACAAACCCTGTTTTCAGATAAGAACAATCTTTGATAATTCTCTTGAATCTTTATTTACCTCTAGTTTATTACTTCATTGCTTTAGCACTTTCATAACCTTTCCTATTGTGAGTTTTTTTCTATTTTATTTATGCATTTTCTCCCCTTTTTCTCCTGATTTAGCGTAGTCAATTTGTCTTCCGCTGCTGGGGATCCCTGATTGCATTCAAGGGGGGTATATTGCTGCTCACGCCTCCTCCGACCCGTGCGCAGTCCTAGCGGACCCCATCTTTTCCCCCATGCTTTCTGCACAGTCGCCTCTATCTGCTAACCAGGGTCCTTACACAGCGTTTGAAGACCCCACCCACTTAGTCCGGTCATCTCACCCCAGCAAACACAGTGGGCAATTATTGTCTGCTGCAGGCACTGCCAATTGTGCCTGCTAGATGGCGCTCAGCCTACCGGTGGCAGAGCCGAGATTTGAACCGAGGTGTTCAGAATAGTCCACGTGCCAAACTGCAACAATTAGTGTGCCTAGTTTCCAAAACGTTCAAAACTCTCATGCGCCCAGGTGGCGCAGCGGAATATGGCACAGCGGAAGGTTCGGAATCCTGGAGCTGGTGTGCTAGTGGAATATCCGGCTGCACCACCACTAATTGTTGCAGTTTGGAACGTGGACTATTTCTTCATTCTTGCTTGATACGAGACTTCAGCTGCTTAACAGTCTGTGGTCACCGTTGTTGTATTCTCTAATTCATGATTCACCTTACATTTTTAATAGGAGAGAGATCTGGACTGCAGGCAGGGCAGACAAGCATACACACTCTGTGTCTATGAAGCCACACAAGTACAAAATAAGGCCTGGCATAGTCTTGCTGAAATAACTTCCCCGGAAAAGACGTCACAGTAATAGCAGCACATACCTATAAACCTGAAATATATAACTTTGCATCAATGGTACCTTCACACATATGCAAGTCACCCATGCAGTGACCAATGATGTACCCTCTTACCATGACAGATTTTGGCTTTTGCAGCTTTCTTATCTTCGTCACAGAGAACTCAATGCATATATCCTACACATGCAGTAATTTGTGTGTGGGTGAATGAACTTGATGAGGGCAGCCTAGTGTAAGTAACCTGAAAATTTAATGGGTTTTAAAGCAGCCAGTGATGCAGCAACACATGGGGCTCATTAAAAAGATATCAAAATGTCAAGAGTCCCTGTACACCATAAACATGAACCTGGAATGGTGCAGCACACACATAAACACAGATCCTAATCATGCCTCTATCCACTGCTCTGCTTGCTCTTGCCATTTTACCGCCAGATATTTGGACATTCCCCTGGGCAAGAGCAAAGCTGCCTACACTGGGAGAGCAACGGCATCTTAAACTGCTAGAAAATGTGTGTGCATGAAAGAGCTCTTTCCATCCTAGTGCAACCACATCTGCATAAGACAATTTAATCCCTGGGTCGACCTGTCAGAGAACCCTAGGAGAAAAGGAAGGACTATCTTCTTATATTAAAAATATGCTTTGGGAAGGCTGAGGAATATGGCTGGGGGGTGCACATTATCTAAATGATTGATTGTGCCTATTCCTATGTGCTTATGTAAAGTCTGTGTTTGCTCCTTTTTTAACAGTTTTGGTGGTCATTTACTTTGGCATCAGAGAGAACTGCAGGGCCACATGACTAATGCACACATGGACACATTTCTTTTCTAGTATCAGCATTATTTTCGAGTCAATGTATTTATATATACACTGATTAGACATAACACTATGACCACCTTCTTAATATTGTGTTGGTCCCCCTTTTTGCTTCCAAAACAGCCCTGACCCATCAAGGCATGGACTCCACTAGACCCTTGAAGGCATGCTGTGGTATCTGGCACTAAGATGTTAGCAGCAGATCCTTTAACTCCTGTAAGTTGTGAGGTGGGGCCTCCATGAATGGGACTTGTTTGTCCAGCACATCCGACATATGCTTGAATAGATTGAGATCTGGGGAATTTGGAGACCAAGTCAACACCTGACTCGTTGTTGTGCTCCTCAAACCTTTCCTGAAGCAATTTTTCTTTGTGGCAGGGCGCATTATCTGAAAGAGGCCACAGCCATCAGGGAATACCGTTTCCATGAGAGGGTGCACATGGTCTGCAACAATGCTTAGGTAGGTGGTACGTGTCAAAGTAACATCCTCATGGATGGCAGGACCCAAGGTTTCCAAGCAGAGCATTGCCCAAAGCATCACACTGCCTCCGCCAGCTTGCCTTCTTTCCATAGTGCATCCTGGTGCCATGTGTTCACCAGGTATGCGACGCACACGCACCTGGCCATCGACGTGATGTAAAAGAAATTGTGATTCATCAGACCAGACCATCTTCTTTCATTGCGTCGTGGTCCAATTCCAATACTCACATGCTCATTGTTGGTTTCATATGCAGTGTCATCTGATGGCTGAGATCAGACGCATTCATCATCAATATCCAGCCTTGCCCTATATTAGCTAGTATTTCTCTGCATTCCCTGAATCTTTTTACACTATCATGTACAGTAGATGTTGAAAGACCTAAATTATTTGCAATTATTTTAGTTTGGCATGACCCATCTTTGGTGGATTTTACTTTCATACCCAATCATGATACCCTCACCTGTTACCAATTCACAATCTTATTGCTGGGAAAGTGGTTTGTAGATGGTAAGCCAAGTGTTACAGTTTTTTATTATTATTTTTTCCTTTGCACACTAGAAGCCAAACAGAGCAAAAATGGGCAAGAGACAATTGCAGTTGGTTAAACGTGGACTGGTTAACATTATATCATATTGACAGATTGGAAATAGGGTGATAATATCTTGAGAACAGAACAGGTAAAACAATGTTATTATTATACAAAAATCAAATAGTGAGCAAACAGTATCTGATATACAGAGAGAGTATTAGTTATGTCACTGATCTGGTGCTATAGTCCTCTATGTCACCTCTAGCTATACTATTAACAATTTAAATACCTGGCTGGCATCATATGATGCTATGGGTGCAGGGAAAAGGTATGTGCTGCTGTAGTTCAGCCTGTGACCTTTAGAGTTAACATTTTACTCTATGTATTAAATCTTACAACCTGTGGTATATCAGAAATGAAAGGATTTACTGCGTTTTCAGTTTAATAAATTTCAATGGTTGTTTTAGGACATGGCACTCTAGTGGCTCAATTCTCAGCAGTGCTATTGGCCTACAGGGCATCTAAACAGACATGATTGGCTATGTGGGGAAAGCCCTGAAATGGATTGGTGCCCTGTCCATAAATTTCTTGAACCTGACCCGCCATCAGCCTGACCATGATACAGCTGTTGATGAAAATGAAAAGCGAAAAAAGTAAATACAATAAATTGTCTCTGTAAATAAATAGAACAGAAATTATGTAGAGACATTAATAAAAAAAATAAAATAACATCTAAATAAAAAATATTGGGACAATATGCCACTCAGGTTGTGCAGTGGTAAAATACGCTGGCACACCAGAGACAGAATCTCAGTCCTGCCATCCGGCTGGGCTGGGCGGCTATATGAACAATGATTGACTTGTTGTTCATACAGGGTGGGTAAGTCGGAGCTGGGACCTCATAACTGGTGTAATTATGACCTCTGCTGGCTGATTGATGGCGTCTGCACAGACTAGAGCAGGGGTGTCAAACTCATTTTTACAGAGGGCCACATCAGCATTATTGTGGCCCTCAAAGGGCCGATTGTAATGTATCCTGCTGTGATTGCAGTCTGCTGTTTTTGTTGGAGGCTGAATTCTGCATTTATATTGTCCTACTTTACCACAGACACGGCCTCATAACACAAGAGACGCACCGGTTTCTGTTCCTGAAGCACAAACTTTCATTTTCATTAAATTTCCTCCTTATGCTTAATTTTCTTACTTATCTCCTTGTACATTTTAGGATCATGTGTAAATATGTGTAACATCATCTACTGACGGGCTGTGTCACTTTGCAGGTCACAAAATCAGCATGCATTTTAAGAGATGCAGTTAATGTAGGATTTTACAGTGTATTTTAAGACAATCATTCTGCCCTCACTAATAGTTTATCCCCCTTTCCCAGCTAGACAGACAGACAGACAGACAGCTCCCTTCAGAACACAGTCAGTTTATTTGCTTCCCAGCTGTGTGATACACTGTGTACACCAGAATGAAGTAAAAATACAAACAATAAAAACAATAAAGAACTTAATACAGTAAAAGCACACAGCTGTAGTCAAGTGTTACATCTGGTACAATATGAGATTTAACCAAACGTAAAATAGCGCTCTGTGTAAGGATACTAATTGCTATAGTAACGGTAACAACAGTATTTAATTACGGTAAATTTGTAACTAAAACGCTGTGATATACTCACTAAACAATTACAAACAACTGAGAATATAAACGCCACTACTTACAGACGATGCTTTGGTATTATACTGCAAGATAATTATTCATATTTATTATTATTGTACATTACTGACTACATAATCCCGCGTTCTTTTGCCGTAAAAGTCACATGGCTTCTCAGCGAGGGCAAAGTTAGTTGCCATGACTACGATGTCACCGGTTGCCGGTTAAAGGCGCAGGAGTCCCATTAAATAATAAGCGCGTCTCTGTAACGACTCGAACCATCACAACAATCGTACAGTCGTTTAAGCTCTCGCGGGCCACATAAAATGACGTGGCGGGCCGTGAGTTTGACACCCCTGGACTAGAGGAATAATGCTGATCAGTGTGTGTCTCTCCGTACACAAAGCTGATCCACATATGAACTCGCCTCGTGCAGGTAAAAAGATGCAGTCGGCTTCTGCACACGTGTCGGAAGGGGCATGTGTTAGTTCTCTTCTCAATCAGGGCGGGGGTCAGCACCAGTGGAGAGGAAGCATAACACAATTGGGTAAAAAATTGAATGCTCTAAGAATCAGGAGGAAAGGGGAGAAAAAGCATTTCCAAAAATTAAATATTGAAAAAAATTTAATTATAGCTTGAATTTTTATATTCTCTGCAACAGTTCTGTTTTTCTAAATGAAACGACAGATCACATCCTGTTCTTCATGTTTTTTTATTCCAAATAAAACCTGAATGAATTAATGCTGCTTTATAAATTAATTATTGGTTTTCTGAAAAAATTATCTATGATCTGCTGGGTCAGAAAATGACAGCAAGAAACTCAGTTCATTAATATAGTGGTGCAGAATGTTCATGAAAGTTTGTCATTTTATTTTGTGGTATTTTGTCCTAATTGCTTCTTGGGGGTTATGCTTGACTATAATAGTTGACTACTCTGTGCCCATATAATGTGATTTTACCCATTACAGTTACTATGGAAAACTAGAAAGCTCTTTATAGCTTTTATAAAGCAAAACATTGATTCTCACAAACGGAATGTCATTTGGAAGCATCATCATTGTCATGCTCCTTTTCCACTAATGCCAGCCCCAGCTTTGATTGAGGAGAACGAACCTAACCCACGCCCCCTCTGAGATCAGCTGTGGATCAGCTCTGTGTATGGAGAGATACACCCTGATCCACACTCTCTCCCTGTCTCTGTGCAGGCGCCATCAATCAGCCAGCAGAGGTCGCAGTCGCATCAGTCATGAGAGAGTCCCTATCTGGCTCAATATCCCACCCCTATATGAACAACAGGCCAATCGTTGTTCATGTTGTTGCTCAGCCCAGCCGGCAGGCAGTATTCGTATGTATGTTTACACTCACCTGCAAGCCAGTGGCCACTTATTTAGGGATGAAGGTGTGCAGATCCTTGACAAGGAAGAATGCTGGTTTGAACAGGGAGTCAAAGAGGCCATCTATGTGAAGAAGGAACGACCATCCCTAAACTGGGGGGGAGTACCTCTCTCACCATCTTACAACACCATGATTGCAGCTTTACCCCAATCATATGTGAAATGCACATAAAGGTATTGTAATTAATGGTCATTGTGACTTGCATATGGTCCTGTCGTTATGCAAATCGGCTGCATTTAAGGTTGTGTTATTCAATTGTGTCCAAATTAACTGATTCAACTTTTATTTTTGTTTTGTTGTGCGATAAAACAAAGATTGAGCTCTTGGGCCAATGATCAGGAGTATGTTTGGTACCCCAAACATTGTACTTACTGTAAAGCATGGTGGTGGTAGTATTTTGTTTAAAGGTTGTTTTTGACAGTTAAACTTATGCATTACAGAAAGTGTATGGGAATATATAGAATGATTAATTTTTTTTTTAATGCATTTTCTCCCCATTTTTCCTCCCGATTTAGCGCATCCAATTTGTCTTCCGCTGACTCCAGATTTGCATCCAAGGAGAGCACTCCACTGCCCATGCTTTCTTTAAATGTGTACAGCCCTCCTCTTCTCGTCCGTGCTTCCTGCACGGGCGTCTCTTCTGCCAATCAGGGTCCTTACGCAGAGTATGAAGACCCACCTACCCACATATAGTCCGGTCCCCACCCTGCAGATACGGTGGCCAATTAGTATCTGCTGCAGGCACTGCCAATTATGCCCGCCAGATGGCGCCCATCCGACCGGTGGCAACACCAAACCTCGAACCCAGGAGTTCAGAAACTCAGTGCTGGTGCATCAGCAAAATATCCCGCTGCACCACCTGAGTGCCCCAGAACGATTACATTTCTGAATCTTTTATGGATGTTTCAGCAACACAATGGCTTAAAACAACCATGTAAAGAATTTGAGGACTGTATTAATAGTCAAGAATTCCAGAAAACTGATAAACTGGGTAAAACTCAAAGCAAATTTTGCTAAACCAGTTATGCCAGGCAGAGTGGTTAAGGATTCAAACCAGCTTTGTACTGCAGATACACAACCAAAGTATGACCAAATATTGAGAGTTAAGAATGTTTATACATTTTAATTTTGTTCCAATATATTAAATATTTAATATATTTTAATTGTGTTGCAGAAATCTGTCAAGACATACAGTGTACCTCTCCAACAAGTTTGTGTAAAATTAAAACTGTGAGCTCACCAGGATAAACATGCCTGAGAAATTTTCAACAGCCAACTCACTAAGGTGTCAAACCTTAGTGGGAAAACAGGCCAATTGAGATGAACATGACAATTACAAAAAAAGAAAAAAAAGAAAAGAAAAATGTATCAAGTCATCTGACATGCTGGAGCCCTGGCAGGAGCCAAGGGGTGAATGTGATTAGAAGTAAATTCCTCCAGAGAGCGACTCTAGCCTGCGGATAAAGGAAACCAGGCAGGTGCAGCTCTCTGAGAAACCTCTCATTTCAATCCTACAACAGACAGCTTCGCATGATTAGTTGTCATGAGGGAAGTCAGTCTGCCTACGGGTGTAAACGAGAAAAACATAACACACAGACACATGTATACTCATGAAATTTAAACTGTAGAGTTCACATATGTATTCTCACTGGCTTTTCCAGCACATGAGAACATGGTGAGGGGAGAATTGTTTCAGCTGTAAAAACTGGTGAGCTGGTGTAGCTGTTGACAGAAAAGCAAAAATTATTGAATTAAATACTGGCCAAAATTACCAACAAAGCCACATCCATCCTCAGAGTCCAAGAGATTATATTTGGCACTGCTGTTTGAGAGAGAATAATGACCTTTCTCAATCTGTTGTTTATCAGAGTGGTACCAACAAATCACAGTCTGTTAGCCTGCTCTGCTTAAAGAGTAATCAACTGGAGTAATAGCAGCAACTAAAACATGCATAAAACCCCTTATTTGTAACCAAGTAGCCATGATGCAAGTAGTAACAAAATTTTGCAAGTGCTTTAGTCAAAGAGATTGCTTAACCAGCTAGTGTGCTCAGCGTTAAATTTAGTAGGACGTAATACTTGACCTTTACAGTAAGGGTGTATGGTGGTGAGTTATATGCTGTCATTTAAATCATGCACTGTAGTCTTGACAGTCACCAGATCTTAACCCAACTGAAACACTAATCTAATTTTTGGTGGATATACTGTACTGTATTAGTGGGCATTCTTTATCACTAATGTAAAAATACTAATTAAGAGAATATCTTGTTATCAACTCATAATGTTACTCAGTAGTGTGTATGGCCCCCACGTGCCTGTATGCACTCCCAGCAACGTCTGGGCAAGCTCGTGATGAGACGACGGATGGTGTCCTGGGGAATGTCCTCCCAGACCTGGATCAGGGCATCAGTGAGGTCCTGGACAGTCTGTATTGCAAATTGGCGGCATAGAATGCACTGATACATAACGTCCCAGAGGTTCTCAATTGGATTCAGGTCTGGGGAACGTGAGGGCCAGTCAATGGCATCAATGCCTTCATCGTCCAAGAACTGCCTACACACTGTACCAGCATAAGGTCTGACAATGGCTCTGAGGATTTCATCTCGGTACCTAACAGCATTCAGGGTACCAGTGGCTATCACATGGAGGTTTGTGCGACCCTCTAAGGATATGCCTCCCCAGATCATTACTGACCCGCCACCAAACCAGTCATGCTGGATGATGTTGCACGCAGCATTACGTTCACCATGGTGTTCTCTGGCGAATGCCAGTCGAGCTGGGCTGTGAATACAGGTCCCACTAGAGGATGTCGGGCTCTCATGCCACCCTCATGAAGTCATGCACACCAGTAGCTTGCTGGAGGTCACTTTGTAGAGCTCTGGAAGTGTTCCTCCTGTTCCTCCGCGCACAAAGGAACAGATACCAGACCTGCTGCTGGGTCGATGCCCTTCTACAGCCCTGTCCTGCTCTCTTCATGTAACGGCCTGTGTCCTGGTATCTCCTCCATGCTCTTGAGACTGTACTGGAAGACACCGCAAACCTTCTGGACTACCTGTGCAACCTGAAAGGGCTGCAGGTACCGCCTCATGTACTGACAGGACACTAGCAAAACGCAAAACTAGAGAAGAATCAGTCAGGAAGGATAAGGAGAGAGTATTTGTCTGTGGCCACCACCTGTAAAACCATTCCCTTTTTGGAGGTTATCTTGCTGTTGCTTCTCTAGTGCACCTGTTGTCACTTTCATTTGCACCAAAGCAGGTGAACTTGATCACAATCGCTTATGCTTCCTAACTGGATAGACTGGCATCCCTGAAGTGGAACTGACTTTGTGTTAAACTGTGATGATTAAGTGTCTACTTAATTATTTTGAGCAGTGTATTTCAAATTGCATTAAAGCTGTATTGGTGGCTTGTGGTGGCCCAAAACCTTACTGAGTCACTTTATTGAGAACATTGTTGCTTAATAATGCTTCTCAGATGTCACTAAAACGTCCCTAAATTGGGATAGTTTTGAAAAGGCACATGTGTTTTGGTCAAGATGAAAATGAAAAGCCTTGCTGCCTGTTGGCGACCACTGATGAGCTAATAATTAATATTTATTGCTGAAAAGCATAGACACTAAAGCAAAGCTGTTTACAGAAACACAAATAAGCATTTCTCTATAGTGCTTCTATATTTAAACAAGATAACAGTGGGTCTACACTGATGCTGCCAGGTCTGATCTGGATTTCCCTTAAGATGCTGACATTTTATCTATGCCAATTAGTCTTACCCCTCTTGCCATTCCTGTGTGTTTGGGCATCAAAGCATTGCCTATTTTACTTTTATCTTTTATGCATTTTTCCCCAGTTGTTCTCCCAATCTAGTCATATCCTATTAACCAATGGTATTTCACCTCTACTGCTGCAGACCTCCACTCTTAAATGAGGAGCCATAACTATAACTCACACGATCCCTCCAACACGTGTGCAATAGCCAATCGCTTCTTTTGACCTGCACCATACGAGTTCATATGGAGATTCATATCCCGCATGGACCAACACTACCATCAACCAGCCTAATTTTAGCAGTTATTAACACCCCCCTTCGAAGCTTTCTTCCAGAACAAGCCAACTATCATCAAGTCAAGTCAAATTTATTTGTATAGCTTTGTTTACATTAGACATTGTCTCAAAGCAATTTTACAGAATACAGGACCGACAGACCGAAAACCCCTATTGAGCAAGCCAAGGGCGACAGTGGCAAAGAAAGAAACCTTGAGAGGAACCAGACTCAGCAAGGACCCCCATGCTCATTTGGTGGCCTGGAGAATAATTATAATGAATAGGATTTACACATATCATACATACACTATTATAAATACACTATTGTTCAAATAGACGCCCTGCAGGCTGATGGCAATGCTGAGATTTGAACTGGTTGTTATGCTGCTGCGCCACCTGCCAGCCGACAACCCAGCATCGCACATTTAAAACAATCATGAAGCAAATTGCACAACTCTTGACTCAAGCACATGCAACAAATGAGGCTTTATTTAATTCATTGTGCTTGTCTAGAACAAAAAGAGCTGACCATCTCATCTTCTGAAAAGGTCATGCGCCTCCCAAAATGGATTAACCTTGACAGAGCCGGGCTAGTTTGTGCCTGGTTGTCATTAGAATTCCAGTGAATAACTGGTGCAGTAGGTCAGCTTAGCTTCATCCATTATGGTACAATTATAAAGGGAACAGTCAGCCCTAATGAACCAGCATAACCAGGATTGCCTAATGGGCACAGCACCTACAGCTGTCAGGGGGGGGATTCTGCATCATGCCAGGTAATAAAAACAGGAATTGCACTCATTCGATTAAACATCAGTCTTAGCAGTACAGTGTTTAGCAGTGGGCAAATTATGGAAACTGATTTGAATCCTAAAAGTTATTCAGGCTTTCACAGACTCTAAATAGCAATGGAAGGCTTTGTTAGGTAATGAATAAGCCGCCTTCTGAGCACTGCTGTACTTCCAGGGAGGTTGCATTCTCCCAGAGGGCTTGTTTGCTCAAAAAGGGGTAAAACACAAATAAATAATCATACAAGAAAAATAACTAGACAGGCAAACAGAAAAAGAAAATGAAATATTTTGCTAAGAAAGCCAACAGTTCTGACACTCAACAACCGAACAAATGTTCTGTCAAAGCCTCACCTCAAACACCCATGCTTTTAAACAAGATTGAAAGGCAGGAGAAAAACAATGCTGAGTGGCTAAAGATTGCCTGCCAGCTACAGTGCCTTGCAAAAGTATTCAGCCCCCTTGAACTTTTCAACCTTTTGCCACATTTCAGGCTTCAAACATAACGATATGAAATTGTAATTTTTTGTGAAGAATCAACAACAAGTGGGACACAATCGTGAAGTGGAACTTTATTGGATATTTTAAACTTTTTTTAGAAATAAAAAACTGAAAAGTGGGGCGTGCAATATTATTCAGCCCCCTTGCGTTAATACTTTGTAGCGCCACCTTTTGCTGCGATTACAGCTGCAAGTCGCTTGGGGTATGTCTCTATTAGTTTTGCACATCGAGAGACAGAAATTTTTGCCCATTCTTCCTTGCAAAACAGCTCGAGCTCAGTGAGGTTGGATGGAGAGCGTTTGTGAACAGCAGTTTTCAGCTCTTTCCACAGATTCTCGATGGGATTCAGGTCTGGACTTTGACTTGGCCATTCTAACACCTGGATATGTTTATTTGTGAACCATTCCATTGTAGATTTTGCTTTATGTTTTGGATCATTGTCTTGTTGGAAGGTAAATCACCGTCCCAGTCTCAGGTCTTTTGCAGACTGCAACAGGTTTTCTTCCAGAATGGTCCTGTATTTGGCTCCATCCATCTTCCCATCAATTTTAACCATCTTCCCTGTCCCTGCTGAAGAAAAGCAGGCCCAAACCATGATGCTGCCACCACCATGTTTGACAGTGGGGATGGTGTGTTCAGGGTGATGAGCTGTGTTGCTTTTACGCCAAACATAACGTTTTGCATTGTGGCCAAAAAGTTCGATTTTGGTTTCATCTGACCAGAGCACCTTCTTCCACATGTTTGGTGTGTCTCCCAGGTGACTTTTTATAGATATCTTTGAGAAATGGCTTTCTTCTTGCCACTCTTCCATAAAGGCCAGATTTGTGCAGTGTACGACTGATTGTGTCCTATGGACAGAGTCTCCCACCTCAGCTGTAGATCTCTGCAGCTCATTCAGAGTGATCATGGGCCTCTTGGCTGCATCTCTGATCAGTCTTCTCCTTGTTTGAGCTGAAAGTTTAGAGGGATGGCCGGGTCTTGGTAGATTTGCAGTGGTCTGATACTCCTTCCATTTCAATATGATCGCTTGCACAGTGCTCCTTGAGATGTTTAAAGCTTGGGAAATCTTTCTGTATCCAAATCCGGCTTTAAACTTCTCCACAACAGTATCTCGGACCTGCCTGGTGTGTTCCTTGGTCTTCATGATGCTCTCTGCGCTTTAAACAGAACTCTGAGACTATCACAGAGCAGGTGCATTTATACGGAGACTTGATTACACACAGGTGGATTCTATTTATCACCATCAGTCATTTAGGTCAACATTGGATCATTCAGAGATCCTCACTGAACTTCTGGAGTGAGTTTGCTGCACTGAAAGTAAAGGGGCTGAATAATATTGCACGCCCCACTTTTTAGTTTTTTATTTCTAAAAAAAGTTTAAAATATCCAATAAATTTCGTTCCACTTCACGATTGTGTCCCACTTGTTGTTGATTCTTCACAAAAAATTACAATTTCATATCGTTATGTTTGAAGCCTGAAATGTGGCAAAAGGTTGAAAAGTTCAAGGGGGCTGAATACTTTTGCAAGGCACTGTACATTTCCCTTCTGTTTACAGACTGGTTCTCCTCTAAACATGCTCTGTATGGGCAGAAATATATGAACACATCTTCTAATTATTGAATTTAGGAACTTCAGCTATAACATATTATAGATAATATTATAGAAGATGACCAACTCAAACAGCAGCAATAGATGAGCGATCGTCTCTGACTTTACATCTAAGGTGGACCAACTAGGTAGGAGTGTCTAACAGAGTGGACAGTGAGTGGACAAGGTATTTAAAAACTCCAGCAGCGCTGCTGTGTCTGATCCACTCATACCAGCACAACACACACTAACACACCACCACCATGTCAGTGTCACTGCTGTGCTGAGAATGATCCACCACCTAAATAATACCTGCTATGTGGTAGTCCTGTGGGTGTCCTGACAATTGAAGAACAGGCTGAAAGCAGGCTAAAAAGTATGTAGAGAAACAGATGGACTACAATCAGTAATTGTAGAACTACAAAATGCTTCTATATGGTAAGTGGAGCTGATAAAATGGACAGTGAGTGTAGAAACAAGGAGGTGGTTTTAATGTTATGGCTGATCAGTGTATAAAATGTGAGGCACAGTATGCAATATGAGTCAGTCTTAGCAATCATACGAAACAAAACACGGACATCATTCAATTTATGAGCTGTGAAATGTGCCACTTTTCTTTAAAAATACGTGAAATCTGCGATTTTTGAAAAACAAGGTTTGTGAAATAAAACACAATTTTTTTCTGTGAATTTGTAGGGCTCTACTTATAGAACATAAGTATAAATTGAATCAAATTAAATAAATTCATTGATTTAAACTTTTTGGCTTGTTCCTTCTCTAGACAGACTGTGCCCCTGTGAGGTCCATAAAGATGTGGTATGGAGAAACTAATGGCAACCTGACTTTAACCCCTGAATTATTCAAAATAATCAGCACTTAAAATATGCATAAAATATCTCCAGTGATGTGTTTGTTTGTCAAATGAAAGTGCTAACTCTATTGGGAAATGGATCCAGGGACAAACAATTAGCCAGCAATCACTCATATCTCCAAGGTTCTTGTTCTGGGCATCATGGATGCTCAGCTGGGGACATTAACAAGGTCTTAGGGACCTAGCATTGTTATAGCCCTCAGTCACTCTCTCTTAGAAGCTTAGCATATTTCCTGTGGGTACATTTATTTTAGGTACTCCAAGGTGAACCGGCTACTATCAATTGTATGTTAATGTGTAGGTGATTTGATGCTTTACAATATATGGCACCCCATCTAAAAAGTAATCTCAGCTTTGCAAGTACAGTGTTTCTAGGTCGTACTGAACCCAACATGACCCTAATCAGGATGAAGTGGTTTATAAAATGATGTTCAAAGAGATTCCTTTAGTCTCCTTTATCTGTTTCTCTAGTATGTCCTGTCATACTTTTCACATTTTAACCCTAACCATGATTCACAACTATGTTGGATCTGTGCTGGTCCTACAACCACAAATCAGAAATAGTTGGGACAGTATGGAAAATGCAAATAAAATAAAAATGCAGTGTTTCTTACATTTACTTTGACTTTTATTTGATTGCAGATAGTTTGAACTCAAGATATTTTATGTTTTGTCTGCTCAACTTCATTCCATTTCTTAAATAACCTCCATTCCTGCATTTCAGGCCTGCAACACATTCCAAAAAAGTTGTGACGGGGGCTAGTAATGAGGTAAAAAACTAAATAATGATGTGATTCCAAACAGGTGATGTCAACAGGTGATTGTAATCATGGTTTGGTACAAAAGCAGCATCCAGGAAAGACTGAGTCTTTGCTGAGTAAAGATGATCAGAGGATCTCCAGTTTGTCAACAAATGTGTGAGAAAATGATTGAAATGTTTAAAAACAATGAACCTCAAAGAAAGATTGGAAGGGATTTGCATATTTCTCCCTCTACAGTGCATAATATCATTAAACGATTAAAGTAATCAGGAGGAATTTCAGTGTGTAAAGGCCAAGGGTGCAAGCTTAAGCTGAACGCCAGTGATCTTCGATCCCTCAGACGGCACTGCATCAAGAACCGCCACTCAACAATAGCTGATATAACCACATGGGTGAGGGATTACTTTGGCAAACCTTTGTCAAGCACTACAATACAGAGTTACATGCACAAATGCCACTTAAAACTTTACTGTGCAAAAAAGAAGCCTTATGTTAACCATGTCCAGAAGCGGAATGGACTTCTCTGGGCTTGGAGGCATCTAGGATGGACCATCACACAGTGGAAATGTGTATTGTGGTCAGATGAATCAGCAGGTTTAAAAAAAAAAAAAAAGGATGCCGTGTGTTCCGGACCAAAGATGAAAAGGACCATCCAGACTGTTATCAGCAACAAGTTTAAAAGCCAGGGTCTGTCATGGTATGAGGCTGTGTCAAAGGTAATTTACACTTCTGTGATGGCAGCATTAATGCAGAAAAGTACATTTAGATCTTAGAGCAACATCTGTTGCCTTCAAGACGTCATCTTTTTCAGGGACGATGCATTTTTCAACAAGACTGCAAAAACCACATGCTGCACACATTACAAAGGCATGGCTGCGGAAGAAGAGGGTATGAGTACTGGACTGGCCTGCCTGCAGTCCTGACCTGTCACCAATAGAGAATGTGTGGAGAATTTTAAAATGAAAAATCACTTGGTATCTTTTTTTGGAATGTGTTGCAGGACTGAAATGCAGGAATGGATGTTTATTAATAAATGAAATGAAGTTGGCCAGACAAAACATGAAATATCTCAGGTTCATCCTGTCTGGGATGAAATAAAAGTCAAAGTAAATGCAAGACACTCATTTGCATTTTCCATGCTGTCCCAACTTTTTCTGATTTGGGGTTGTAGTTTGCAGATTTCTTGGACAGGAGTCCAAGAAGTCCAGCTGAGTTTTAATCCAGACAGAGGCACACTCACTGAAACCTGCTAAGCACTGTATGATAAATTTTGTAAGAGCCAAAATATCCACAGTCCACCACAGTGTACACTTTAATACTCACCTCTGACCTTGCACATATTCTGTATTTACTGTCTAAGCACCTTTGACTTATGTTTTTGTCTGCTCTTGTTGCACTATTATCTATCTTTTCTATCTATTTCTTTTTTATCGCTGCACCGGAGAGGTAGCCTGACAGTGTTTTGTTATACTGTTCAACCCTGTATTGGTATAATGACAGTAAAGTTGAATTGAATTGAATCCTTGAGCCCTGTACGAATCTGATTGTTTCCAGAGAGGTCTGTGAACAGAAGAGGAATCAGAGAGCAGTGAGTTTGTTTTTGTCTATCTACTGCATTAGTTACAAGCTCAGCAAGACTTTTGAATTTGATTAAATCCCACTGTGAAATCAAGTAAAGTAGAATCTGATTCTGCACATGGATGGAAGATACATGAGTGTCTCTTCTAAACAGTTGCAGGATTTGCTGTATAAAAAGGGAAACAAATAAAAAATAAAAATTACACTTGCTCACAATTGCCGGGGTCCAGGTTTAAATTTCCCAGCAGTGCTATCAACCAGTCGGGCATCTACATACAGACATGATTGGCTTTGCCTTGGGTGGAATAGTCAAAGCGCCATAATGGATTGCTGTCCTGTCAGGGGTGTGTTGCTGCATTGCACCCAGTGGTTCTGGTCAAGCCAGACCTACTGCGACTGATGAGGATAAGGCAGTGATAAAAACATTTAAAAAAGGATTTACATGGACCTTGTTTGCTTATAGTGTCATAAATATTTGCCCAACTGTAACGGCAAATTGTCAGTTCCACCTATCAACCACCCCTAAATTGGTAGGAAATTGGATAATCCCCTAAAGCATATTTTCTCCACTGATTGGCTGATGTAAAACGCAGTAATTCTAACAAAATACATTCTTTATTTCAGTTGTTTGACATAAAAGATCTTAAATTAATATTTTTTGGTAAAAATATATTAATTTCCAATTACGCTTATAACTTATTTTTCTACTCAAATTCGCAAGTAATATCTTTATTATAATAAACAATCATTCAATGTACCCAATATGCAAAAGCAAAGGTAATTGGAAAGGAGACTTTTTACCACTGTATAAAAAAAACAGTATATGTTGTTATACATCATACAAATATTACAGCCATTATACAATCTGGACTGGTTAGCCTTAGTTTGGAGAGAACAAATATGTTTACATTTACATTTTCGGCATTTAGCAGACCCCTTACAGTACTATGACAGTATACAGTCTGAGCAATTGAGGGTTAAGGGCCTTGCTTAAGGGCCCAACAGCTGCAACCTGGCAGTGGTGGGGCTTGAACCAGCAACCTTCTGATTACTAGTCCAGTACCTTAACTGCTAGGCTACAGCTGCCCATGTTACCCCTTAGATTTTTTAAATGTGTCTATGTCTACTGTGAGAAAATGCATAAATAAATAAATAAATAAATAGAAAGAACATTTCACAACACAAGGTTGTAAGAATGTAACCATCTACTATGCATAATATTGTAAAAAAAAAAAAAAAAAAAAAAAAAAAAAAAAAAAAAAAACATTCAGGGAATCCAGAGAAATTTTGCTCACTGCAAGGCCAGAAACCACTGTTAAATGTGTATGACCTTTGAGCCCCCAGATGGCATTGCATGACAAACAGTCATGCTACTGCTATTAAATATAGCCAAATGGGCTCAGGAGTACTTCAGAAATTCTATGCGAGGATGCTGCTGAGCTCATCTTAGATGGAACAGAGGACAGTGGAAGCAAAAGCATTACAGTAAGGAAATGACAGAATAAGAAGAAGCATTTTTATTCATTTCTAATCCCCTGACTCACTTTTTCTTGCCCAGTTTCCTGGGCATTTTAGGCCATCTATTAATTCCATTCCAAGGTCCTGTGAAATCTCTACACCTCTCTGCCTTTTGACTGTGACATTATGGATTGGTTGGTTAAGCAATTTATTTATTTTTTTAGTTTTTTGTATTTTAGAGCCTAAAAATGTCTTTGAAAATGTCAAATGACAAAATGGTAAATGCTGTAAATCTATAAATACTTGTACAGGTTTTAAGCAAGGTTCTGCAGACACTCTTATCCAGCGCGACTTATAGAAGTGCTTCCTTATAGACTTACAGAAGAGCCCCAGCTGCTCGAACAGACACCTGGGTGCTATTTCAGAATACAGCCTTTATGAGCCAGATAAAGGGTACATGGTACAGAATGGGGTTTGATAAGTTCTCTAAGGTAGTTCAGGACTGGACCCTTTCTGGCTTTGAAGGCACTCGACATTTGTTTGAAATTGAATTCAGTAGAAGCCAGTGAAGAGAGAGAGAGTGTGAAGAGCGGTGGGGTGATGTAGCAGCGCTTGGGTTGATTAAAAACCAGGGTTAGCATTTTGAATCAGCTGCAGATGTCTGATGGTGGAAGTCCTGCCAGGAGGGAGTTGCAGTAGAGAGTCGGGACAATCTGAGTGGCTTTCAAAGTAACTCAGGGACAGTTTAATCTCTGTGATGTTGTAAAGAAAAAAATGGCATGATCGGGTCAGGTTAGCTATTTGAGCCAAGAAGAATAGTGTGCTATTGGGAACAGCACTAAGGTTTTATCGAGAGAGAGAGATGAGATACATTTTAGAGGGGGTTTCTGGGAAGAATTTGTCATTTTGCATATAAATTCATTCATCCATTGTCTGTTTTACCAGCGTTTATTCTATTTATTGTCGTGGTGCAACACACACACTCATATCTAGGGCAAATTTAGTAGCTCCAATTGCATGTCTTTGGACTGTGGAAAGAAATAAAAGCTCCAGGTAAACTCCACACAGTCCTATATAATACACTGATCAGCCATAACATTAAAACCACCTCCTTGTTTCTACACTTACTGTCCATTTTATCAGCTCCACTTACCATATAGGAGCACGTTGTAGTTCTACAATTACTGACTGTAGTCCATCTATTTCTCTACATACTTTTTTAGCCTGCTTTCACCCTGTTCTTCAATAGTCAGGAGTCAGGACCCCCACAGGACCACTACAGAGTAGGTATTATCTGGGTGGTGGATCATTCTCAGCACTTCAGTGACACTGACATGGTGGTGGTGTGTTAGTATGTGTTGTGCTGGTATGAGTGGATAAGACACAGCAGCACTGCTGAACTGAGAATAGTCCACCAACCAAAAATATCCAGCCAACAGCGCCCTGTGGGCAGCGTCCTGTGACCACTGATGAAGGTCTAGAAGATGCCCAACTCAAACAGCAGCAATAGATGAGCGATTGTCTCTGACTTTACATCTACAAGGTGGACCAACTAGGTAGGAGTGTCTAATAGAGTGGACAGTGAGTGGACACGGTATTTAAAAACTCCAGCAGCACAACACACACTAACACACCACCACCCCGTCATTGTCACTGCAGTGCTGAGAATCACCCACCACCTAAGTAATACCTGCTCTGTAGTGGTCCTGTGGGGGTCCTGACCATTGAAGAACAGGGTGAAAGCAGGCTAAAAAAGCATGCAGAGAAACAGATGGACTACAGTCAGTAATTGTAGAACTTCAAAGTGCTTCTATATGGTAAGTGGAGCTGATAAAATGAACAGTAAGTGTAGAAACAAGGAGGTGGTTTTAATGTTATGGCTGATCAGTGTACAAATCAGTATCTAACAAGAAACATCCACCTGTCAAAGAATCTGTGCTGAGCCCCAGCTAGTAGAACTCAATCTAGAATCCATTAATTTTGCATGCACCATGGTGTATTTACAGTACACTGCAGAATTGAGCCTGACAGCAAACTGACCAAGGGCCACAGGGAAAAGAGGTCATATTTACAATGCCCTCTACTTTCCATCACGTTGGCCGTGCAGGTTTTGGAACGTCTCAGTGACCCGCGGGGTTCTGAGGGGCGATCCATCAGCAGGCCGCAGCCTGAGCCGCCGATGGATTTCCGCTCTAGCACCCGAGTCATCAATCAGAAGCAGCTGCAGCGCATACTCAATCAGTAATGAGAAGCCAGACAGTGTCACAGTCTTTGGAACCTGCCAAGCCTTCCGTCATAAATCGTGCCCAAGCTGAGGGAGCCTGAATCCTTAGAGCTTTGTCACAAGCTGTCCGGTTCTAACAAAACTGCAAGAACATATAGGAATTCAGACAACTGTGAAACTAGGTTTCTGTTAATAATAATAATATTACTACTATTAGTGATAATAATATTAATAGTAATAATTAGATTTTTTTTATCCTGGTATCATGGTAGGTCCGGTTTCACCAGGAAACACTGGGTGCAGGGCAGGCATACTCTGGACAGGACACCAATTCATTGCAGGCCTTCAGCCATCCCCACCACTGAGATTCAAACATTTGCATACATGGCATTTAGCAGGTCTCAGAGGTGGTGGTTTAGTAATAGTACAAAAATAATAATTATGTTTTCCTTTCTTTTTCATGTTTTTACCACCACTTTATCCTGGATTACAATCCATCAAGGGTCCTCGGCCATCCCCTCATCAGACTAACCAATTATGTCTGTATGTAGATGCCTGACCAGCCAAACTCTGGATCAGGTATAAAAGAAGAGGTTCAGGCTTTGAAAGCAAAGATAGGTCTTGGCTCACCACACTTTTGTAAAAGAATTGTGAGTCAGTTTAAAAAGCACATCTCTAGGCGCCCAGGTGGCACAGCAGGATATTCCACTAGCACACCAGTGCCGAGATTCTGAACTCCTCGGTTCATAACTCGGCGTTGTCAGCTGGGTGCCATCTAGCGGGCATAATTGGCAGTGCCTGCAGCAGACACTAATTGGCTACCGTATCTGCTAGGGTGGGATGACTGGACTATGTGGGTGGGGTCTTCTAACGCTGTGCAAGGACCCTGATTAGCAGATAGAGCCTGTGCAAAGTGCATGGGTGAACAAGAAAGGAGGCGTGAGCAGGAAATATACCTTCCTCGAATGCAATCAGGGATCCCCAGCAGCAGAAGACAAATTGACTACGCTAAATCGGGAAAAATGGGAGAAAATAATATTATAGTACTGCACATTGTGAGAAGAGTAGGCCAGAAACCACTGTTAAATGTCTATAACCTTTAAGCCACCATGCTACCTAGCCTCATGCAAAGAATAAGCCATGCGTTAATTCTATTCTAAATGCTGCTGAGTTCTCTTGGCCCAAGCTTGTCTCTGATGGGCCAAAAGAAAAAGTCTACTGTGGTTAGATGAGTCCACAGTTTAGTTTAAAAAGTACATTGAGTTCTCAGTGCCAAGGACGATAAGGACATCCAGACTTTTATCAATAAAAAGTGAGAAAAAATCTGTCATGGTATGAAGGTTCATCAGTATCCACTTGCATATGTGTGAAGATACCAATGATGCACTGGGATTTTAGAGAGACATATGCTGCTGTCAAAGTGAATTTTTTTCTTTTGCAGTGAAGTCCATGGTAATTTTAGGAACGCAATGCCAGGCCTCATTCTGCATGCACTACAATAGCACGGCTTTGTAGACACAGTGCATAATTGGACGACGACCGTGGACTGTTAAGTGAATGAAGTCTTCAAGCAAGAATGGGCAAATATTCCTTTTGCAAAACTCAAATTCTCAAATAATTAAAAGTGTAAATAATACGGAATCAGATGTAATATTGTGACATTAACTTTTAAGGGTGTTGCAGAAATTGAATTAAAAATTTGATTATTTTTCAAGATACAGTTAAGTTGCACAGCACAGTGAAAATACACCGATCAGACATAACATTATGACCACCTTTCTATTGTGTTGGTCTTCCTTTTGCTGCCCCATACACAACATCTGTGATGCACTGTGTATTCTGACACCTTTCTATCAGAACCAGCATTAACTTCTTCAGCAATTTGAGCTACAGAAGCTCATCTGTTAGATGAGCTTCACACAGAGCAGCCTTCTCTTCCAATGTGCACCAATGAGCCTTGGCTGCCCATGACACTGTCGCCGGTTTACCACTGTTCCTTCCTTGGACCATTTTTGATAGATACTGACTACTGCAGACACTTTTGATAGATACTGACCACTGGAGATGCTCTGACCCAGTGGTCTAGCCATCACAATTTGGCCCTTGTCAAACTCGCTCAAATCCCTTTTTCCTGCTTCTAATACATCAACTTTGAGGATAAAATGTTCACTTGCTGCCTAATATATCTCACCCACTAACAGGTGCCGTGATGAAGAGATAATCAGTGTTATTCACTTCACCTGTCAGTGGTCATAATGTTATGCCTAGTCGGTGTATTCTTTTCAAAAGTCAATTAAACGTTCAAAAAATAAGAACAAATTAGATTTTTGTTTTAATTGCGTTTAAAAATACCCAAGCTTTTCCAAAAATTTTGCTTTAATGATTATTTCGTATTTGGCCTATTAGGTAGGTAAACAACAAAAATAAAGCTGTTAGTAAAATTCTTATCCATAAAAAATTTACATGGGATGTAATGATAAGCAGTGTCTCATGCTCCAGAGACTCATTAATACTTAAGCTCTGACGTAAGTCTTCATTGAGAGTGAAAAGCTGTGTAGATACTCTTGACTTCACGTACTGATGCAAACCATTGCAAGAATAATAGAAGAGAACAGAAACATTTCAAACTACTACAAACTACCACAACGCTGATCAGCAGTATAAAGAAAAGATGAGTAGATAGTGCTGATGCAATCAGTCTGAAAGTCAAAGATGAGGCTGCAGGATGCTCAGTCTGGGGTGTATGAGTGAGACAAGTCAAAGCAAAAAGCCATTTCATCTCATATTGTTAGAGCTGCCATGGTGACAGGAAACAATGTGTTCACAAACCCAATTTCAAAACAGCAGGAAAATATTTTGTTAAACATTTTGTAAATGAAAATACAACCCCAAATCAGAAAATGTTGTGACAGCATGAAAAATGCAAATAGTAAAAAAGACAGAGTTTCTTACATTTACTTTGACTTTTATTTGATTGCAGACAGGATGAACCTGAAATATTTCATGTTTTATCTGATCAATTTCATTTCATTTATTAATAAACATCCATTCCTGCATTTCAGGCCTGCAGCACATTCCAAAAAAAGTTGGGACAGTGAAGCATTTACCACTTTGTAATGTTGCTATTCCTTTTCACCACACTTAAAGACATTTTGACACCGAGGATACCAAGTGATTTAGTGTTTCAGCTTTTATTTTGTCTCATTCTTCCAGCAAACACGTCTTAAGATGTGCAACAGTACTGGGTCATCGCTGTCGCATTTTTTGTTTCAAAATTCTCTACACATTCTCTATTGGTGACAGGTCAGGACTGCAGGCAGGCCAGTCCAGTACCCGTACCCTCTTCTTCCGCAGCCATGACTTTGTAATGTGTGCAGCATGTGATTTAGCATTGTCTTGTTGAAAAATGAATGGACATTCCTGGAAAAGATGACGTCTTGAAGGCAGCATATGTTTTGGACTTGTTGCTGATAACAGTCTGGATGGTCCTTTTGTCTTTGGTCCAGACCAAAAAAGACCAGGAATGCTGATTCATCTGACCACAATACACGTTTCCACTTTGTGATGGTCCATCCTAGATGCCTCCAAGCCCAGAGATGTCGACACCGCTTCTGCACATGGTTAACATTAGGCTTCTTTTTTTGTACAGTAAAGTTATAAGTGGCATTTGTGCACGTAACTCCATATTGTAGTGCACTTAAATTCCTCCCAACTACTTGAATTGTTTAATGATATTATGCACTGTAGAGGGAAATATATGCCAATTCCTTTCCAATCTTTCTTTGAGGTACATTGTTTTTAAACATTTCAATCATTTTCTCACACATTTGTTGACAAACTGGAGATTCTCTGATCATCTTTGCTCATCAAAGACTCAGCCTTTCCTGGATGCTGCTTTTGTACCAAACCATGATTACAATCACCTGTTGACATCACCTGTTTGGAATCACATCATTATTTAGTTTTACCACCTCGTTACTAGCCCTAAATTGCCCACGTCCCAACTTTTTTGGAATGTGTTGCAGGCCTGAAATGCAGGAATGGAGGTATATTAATAAATGAAATGAGGTTGAGCAGACAAAATATGAAATGTCTTGGGTTCAAACTGTTTGCAATCAAATAAAAGTCAATAAAGTAAATGTAAGGAACACTGCGTTTTTATTTTATTTGCATTTTCCATACTGTCCCAACTCATGTAGCTATCATGACAACATAATGCTCCAACATTCTCCTTTACAACATCAAAAAAATTCCACCATTTCTCATTATACAGGCCAATCAGATTCTTGTTCAATTGCTTGTCATCTCGAGGCTAGATTACTGGCAAATGCTTCCATGTCCACTATTAAACCCCAGCAATTGATTTGAAATGCAGCTGCCTGTCTGGCTTTCAACCAACCCAAACACTGACACTGTACAAAGCAATGATTTACAAATGCTCTTTACATGTATTCAATGGAAACACTACAAAGATGAGATATTTACTTAACATATATTTACACATTCTGTAACTGGAAACTGGGAACACCACCTAAAACACCATTCCTGCTTAATAATGGCCACACATTTTTAATAGGAGACATGGTTGGACTGCAGGCAGGGCATTCTTTCAAGATAATCTATGGTAATATATGCAGAAAGTGACTTGGCTTTGTCTTGCTAAAACAAGCAGGAACAACTCTAAAAGTGAGGTTGTCTAGATGCCAGCATATGTTATTCCAAAAGACATGAACCCATCAGCAATGTTTAGTTATGGTGCCTTTACAGATCTGTAGATTACCCATGCCAATGGCACTTACACACCCCTGTACCGAGACAGAATCTGGCTTTTTCAACATTGAGTTGGTAACAACCAAAACGGTCCCATTTACATTTGGCTCAGATAAGAGATGACTCAGAGAAATCAGTGGCATTTCTGGAAGTTGTGAATGATGCAAAAATGTGCAATGAAACTATTATATTTGCTCTTGCATATTATCCTGTATAGTCAGCTGTCCTTTTCTGTTCATGTAGCTATCATGACAAGATAATGACTGTTTTGCCTTTACAACATCAAAAAGATTCCACCATTTCTCATTATAGAAGTCACTCAGATTCTTGTTCAATTGCTTGTCATCTCGAGGCTAGATTACTGGCAGGTGGTCCCATGTCCACTATTAAACCCCTGCAATTGATTCGAAATGCAGCTGCCTGTCTGGCTTTCAACCAACCTAAACACTGACACATCACCCCACTGCTGTGTTCTCTTCACTGCCTTCCTGTAGCTGCCTGCATTCAGTTTAAAACAATGATGTTTGCTTACAAAGCCAAAAATGGACCAGCTCCAAACTACCTTGGAGAACTCATTAAACCCCAGTCTGTAACATGCTACCTTCAAGCCACAAGTCTTACTCATCTTGATCCACCACACCAGATTTTGAGGAAGACAAGCATTAAGGCTCTTCTCTGTATCAGCACTGTCTGTTCTAGCAGGTAAGTCTCTCAGCATTTTTAAAAGACCCACCTTTTTACCTTCCTTTAACAATTAAATTGAAACTAACATGCACTTACTAACCTTACACTTAATACTTTCTTTAATTTATTTCCGGATCATCTATCTATCTATCTATCTATCTATCTATCTATCTATCTATCTATCTATCTATCTATCTATCTATCTATCTATCTATCTATCTATCTATGCATACATACATACATACATACATACATACATACTGTATATACATCAACAAGTCTAGGTCATGAACAGTGTATATAATATCCATGTACTGTACACTATGTATCTAAAAAAAAAAAACAAGGCTCAAAATCAACACACAAGGTGGGCAAGACTTAACTATGATCGCTTGTAAACATGATGCTTTTATTTAAGGCAAAGAGGAAATTATGTGTTCTGAACAAAAGAAGCCATGAGACCAGGCAGGACAGTCCTCTGATGGCCTGGTGGGGTATTGCAAGCACAGTGCTTTTACAGTATTTAAACATAACATTATTAACCAACCTCAAAAATGTTAAAGCATGAAGGGACACCAAAAGAGTTTGTGAATTTCCTTAAAAACGGTAAGGATGGGCATTGGAGTAGACAACATGCTCTCATGTTTGTTGGATTTGCTGGCGCTGCATGTTGGCTTCAGGCTGCATCTGATCTCTGACCCCTAGGACCAGAGCTGCCCACCCCAACTATAGACAGAGGCACAGAGCTTGGGAGTTCTAGGTCATAGAAACTTGTGGTGATCAGGGATGTTGGGTTGCTGTCGTTCTGTCTCTCTTGTCCGATCACTCAGGTTTGATGACGGTGGGTGAGGTGGGCGCTAATGTCCTGTTAAAGCCTTCATGACTTTGTTACCTGCTCGCTCTCCCTTTTAGTTATGCTGTAATAATCAGGGGTGCCGGAGTCTTATGCTACTCTCTGCAGGACTGGTATTTTACTCTTAACGATTTCACATTTTAACTACATTTTTGTTGTTGAGGTGGTTCTGACTGAAACCTGTTTACCCACCCAAGGTTGTCTAGACTGCCGTGTCAACAACGCTGCTCCTGCTAGATTTGACGGAAACCTGGTGCGTTTGCACGAAAAATGTCAAGAACTCACTACAGACTTTATCACAGATAAGACAGAAGTATGTACAGTGTATCACAAAAGTGAGTACACCCCTCACATTTCTGCAGATATTTAAGTATATCTTTTCATGGGACAACACTGACAAAATGACACTTTGACACAATGAAAAGTAGTCTGTGTGCAGCTTATATAACAGTGTAAATTTATTCTTCCCTCAAAATAACTCAATATACAGCCATTAATGTCTAAACCACCGGCAACAAAAGTGAGTACACCCCTAAGAGACTACACCCCTAAATGTCCAAATTGAGCACTGCTTGTCATTTTCCCACCAAAATGTCATGTGACTCGTTAGTGTTACTAGGTCTCAGGTGTGCATAGGGAGCAGGTGTGTTCAATTTAGTAGTACAGCTCTCACACTCTCTCATACTGGTCACTGAAAGTTCCAACATGGCACCTCATGGCAAAGAACTCTCTGAGGATCTTAAAAGACGAATTGTTGCACTACATGAAGATGGCCAAGGCTACAAGAAGATTGCCAACACCCTGAAACTGAGCTGCAGCACAGTGGCCAAGATCATCCAGCGTTTTAAAAGAGCAGGGTCCACTCAGAACAGACCTCGCGTTGGTCGTCCAAAGAAGCTGAGTGCACGTGCTCAGCGTCACATCCAACTGCTGTCTTTGAAAGATAGGCGCAGGAGTGCTGTCAGCATTGCTGCAGAGATTGAAAAGGTGGGGGGTCAGCCTGTCAGTGCTCAGACCATACGCCGCACACTACATCAAATTGGTCTGCATGGCTGTCACCCGAGAAGGAAGCCTCTTCTGAAGTCTCTACACAAGAAAGCCCGCAAACAGTTTGCTGAAGACATGTCAACAAAGGACATGGATTACTGGAACCATGTCCTATGGTCTGATGAGACCAAGATTAATTTGTTTGGTTCAGATGGTCTCAAGCATGTGTGGCGGCAATCAGGTGAGGAGTACAAAGATAAGTGTGTCATGCCTACAGTCAAGCATGGTGGTGGGAATGCCATGGTCTGGGGCTGCATGAGTGCAGCAGGTGTTGGGGAGTTACATTTCATTGAGGGACACATGAACTCCAATATGTACTGTGAAATACTGAAGCAGAGCATGATCCCCTCCCTCCGGAAACTGGGTCGCAGGGCAGTGTTCCAGCATGATAATGACCCCAAACACACCTCTAAGATGACCACTGCTTTATTGAAGAGGCTGAGGGTAAAGGTGATGGACTGGCCAAGCATGTCTCCAGACCTAAACCCAATAGAACATCTTTGGGGCATCCTCAAGCGGAAGGTGGAGGAGCGCAAAGTCTCGAATATCCGCCAGCTCCGTGATGTCGTCATGGAGGAGTGGAAAAGCATTCCAGTGGCAACCTGTGAAGCTCTGGTAAACTCCATGCCCAGGAGAGTTAAGGCAGTTCTGGGAAATAATGGTGGCCACACAAAATATTGACCCTTCAGGAACTTTCACTAAGGGGTGTACTCACTTTTGTTGCCGGTGGTTTAGACATTAATGGCTGTATATTGAGTTATTTTGAGGGAAGAATAAATTTACACTGTTATATAAGCTGCACACAGACTACTTTTCATTGTGTCAAAGTGTCATTTTGTCAGTGTTGTCCCATGAAAAGATATACTTAAATATCTGCAGAAATGTGAGGGGTGTACTTACTTTTGTGATACACTGTATATGTGTAAATTATATTCATTTAAATTATCCTGCAGGCCACCCAAGGAGGATGAGGGTTCCTGCTGAGTCTGGTTCCTCTCAAGGTTTCTTTCTGTATTTCTAAGGAAGCCTTTCTTTGCCACTGTCGCCCTCGGCTTGCTCAACAGGGGGTTTTTGGTCTGTTGGTCCTGGTTTCTGTAAAGTTGCTTTGAGACAATGTCCACTGTAAAAAGCGCTATACAAATAAAATTGACTTGACAACAGGGTTTCTCAATGTCAGTCCTGAAGACTGCCTGCCCTGTGAGTTTTTAATTTGCCTGCCTCTTAATACACCTCCTCCAGCTTATGAAGGACTTAAATCTTATTAAGAACTCATAAACTTAATCAGGTCTAATGGATGCATGAAACGCCTAAACTCTGCAGAGCAGTGGGCCTCCAGGACTGACCTTAAGAAGCCCTGCTTTAAAATAAACTAATTGCTTATGCTAGCTAATAAAATTTCCGGGAATATAATAAGGTTTACATCTAAAAATATGCTGTACCAGGGCTACATATAATTTTACAATATAGGTTTCTGAGTGTTATCTCAGAATCAGGCACAGGTGATCTATTTAAACTAAAATAAACAGCAAACTTTGTCTCCCACTCTCTCTACTCCCATCTCCCACTTCTATTAAGGCCTCTCAGCATTGAGAACTATAATGGTCAGCAAAAATGCAAGAACGAAATTGAATGAAGCTTTTGAGATTACATGCCGTTCACACAGAACCCCAGAATCAATCTTTATCCCAGCAGACAAAGGACCTGCCACTGGCATGGCTGTAATATCACCCAGGAGAAAGCGTGTAGCATAATCAGCTAAAATTCAACTGAGAGAAAATTTATCTCCACAGTGCTTTACCGTCCATGATGGGGATTTGGGCTATTTGTTCTCCCACCATGTGGTGCAAGTTGGTTCCCAACTGACATGGAACTCTGCAAGTTACCAAGCAGCACTCGAGCAAGTCTTCACTTGACATTTAATACAGCAGCCTGTGCTAGACACTGTAGCAAATGGGAATAGATTTGTACACGCTTGGTACCCAGTAAATCCAGTCCATATTTAAAAGTTTAATACAGATATTTGAATAGTTACATACAATTATTCTGATATTCACTGTGGTAAGAATGATGCTGTACTGTGCAGTAAAAAGTAATTTAGGAAGCCCCTCCTATGTGCAAATATTTCATCTGTATTTAAAAAGAGTACAATTTCTTTCTTGTTTTATTAAAATGTCACTCACTGTCAAAATGTTTTAGGGTTGTGGTATAACTGCATGTATCTGTAAAGTATTCTTTGTAATCTGGCGAGAAATTCCATGAACTTGGTGACCTAATTTTACAATACAATGTCAAAATATGTAATTAGGCATTAGTAATGACACTGTGCAGCACCATAACATCCACTGGAAAAGTACTACAATGATGGCAATGGCATTCCTACAAGATGTCATGCAGTCTTTTAACTGGTGTCCCACAGGGCTCTGTACTTGGTACTCTTCTGTTTTACATCTACACCCACTCTCTTGGTAAAGGCAAATTCTCCTTTGGCTTTTCTTACCATGTCTATGCAGCTGACTATTACCAGAGAGACTCAGAACAGATAGTTGAGTCAAGTGCAGTTTTATTGAGTCACAAACCAAAATCCAAAACAAACAAAACCAAAACGAAATAATCGATAAACCATGAAACAGAAAGCAAGGGTCATAACCTGGCAGCTGATTAGAATCAGGTGAGCCACCAGCCAGCTAGTACTCAGGTGAGGGTGTCCTCTGCTGGCGAGGAGGGCAACCAGCAGCCTCAGATGTGACAATGACACTCAACTCGTTATGTCATTGCCTCCTTCAGAAACACAGTACACATCTCAGCCCCATCTTATTAAAAGGTAACTCCAGTAAGATATATATATATATTGCCAAAAGTATTGACTTAACCATCCAAATCATTGAATTCAGGTGTTTCAATCACTTCCATGGCCACAGGTGTATAAAACCAAGCACCTAGGCATGCAGACTGCTTCTACAAACATTTGTGAAACAATGGGTCGCTCTCAGTAGCTCAGTGAATTCCAGCGTGGTACCGCGATAGGATGCCACCTGTGCAACAAGTTCAGTCGTGAAATTTCCTCACTACTAAACATTCCACAGTCAACTGTCAGTGGTATTATAATGAAGTGGAAGCGTTTGGGAGCGACAGCAACACGGCCTCGAAGTGGTAGTCCATGTGAAATGACAGAGCGGGGTCAGCGGATGCTGAGGCGCATAGTGCGCAGAGGTCGCCAACTTTCTGCAGAGTCAATCACTACAGACCTCCAACAGACCAGTGCGTAGAGAGCTTCATGGAATGGGTTTCCATGACTGAGCAGCTGCATCCAAGCCTAACATAACCAAGCGCAATGCAAAGTGCCAGATGCAGTGGTGTAAAGCAGACTCTAGAGCAGTGGAGACGTGTTCTCTGGAGTGACAAATCACACTTCTCTGGCTGGCAATCCAATGGACGAGTCTGGGTTTGGTGGTTGCCAGGAGAACGGTACTTGTCTGACTGGATTGTGCCAAGTGTAAAGTTTGGTGCAGGGGGGATTATGGTGTCGGGTTGTTTTTCAGGAGTTGGGCTCGGCTCCTTAGTTCCAGTGAAAGGAACTCTTAATGCTTCAGCATACCAAGAGATCTTGGACAATTTCATGCTCCCAACTTTGTGGGAACAGTTTGGGGATGGCCCCTTCCTGTTCCAACATGACTGCACACCAGTGCACAAAGCAAGGTCCATAAAGACATGGATGAGCGAGTTTGGTGTGAAAGAACTTGACTGGCCTGCACAAGAGTCCTGACCTCAACCTGATAGAACACATTTGGGATGAATTAGAGCGGAGACTGTGAGCCAGGCCTTCTCGTGCAACATCAGTGTCTGACCTCACAAATGCACTTCTGGAAGAATGGACAAAAATTCCCATAAACACACTCCTAAACCTTGTGGAAAGCCTTCCCAGAAGAGTTGAAGCTGTTATAGCTGCAAAGGGTGGGCCAACATCATATTAAACCCTATGGATTAAGAATGGGATGTCACTGAAGTTCATATGCGTGTGAAGGCAGACGAGCAAATACTTTTGGCAATATAGTGTATATATGACTCTTAGATCAAACCATCTGATAATATACAAAACCTCTGTATTGTCCTGGATAGCCAGCTGTCCTTCTCTGCTCAAGTAGCTAACATAATGACATAATGCCTGTTTCTCCTCTACAGCATCAAAAAAAATCCTCCTCTCCTCCCTATGGAGGCCAATCAGATTCTTGTTCAATCACTTGTCATCTCAGGCCAGACTACTGCAAGGTGCTCTTTTGTCCACTATTAAACCCCTGCAACTGATTCAAAATGCAGCTGTCTGTCTGGCTTTCAATCAACCCAAACACTGACACATCACCCCCACTGCTGTGTTCTCTTTACTGCCTTCCTGTAGCTGCCTGCATTAAATTAAAAACAAAGATGTTTGCTTACAAAGCCAAAAATGGACCAGCTCTAATCTACCTTAGAGAACTCATTAAACCCCAGTCTGTAACACACAGCCTTCGAGCCACTAGTCTTGCTCGTCTTGATCCACCACTCAGAACTCGAGGAAGACAAGCATTAAGGATATTCTTGGTGGTGGAACAAACTTACCCTGTCTGGTCGAAGAGTTTTGCCATCTTTAAAAGAAGATTAAAGACTGACCTCTTTACTAAGCACTTAATCTGAAATAAAAATGCATTTACTAACCCTCTACACTAATAGCAGAAGATTTCAGCAGGGTTTAAGACGGACGTCTATTTGTACTAGATAAAGACAATGTTTACTCAGTAAGCACTTCTGTAAGATGCTTTGAATAACATATGCTAAATAAAGAAATTGTAAATATCCATGTTTTCTGCAGAAAGTTCTTCCATCTTTCAAAAACATGTGGATTTGCACCTGTAACCTGTAACCTTCTAAGGTTTGAATAGGTAAGTGTTTGAGGCCCAGACACTCATGGTGTATTTTGACCTTGGTCTAGTTGTTCCTGGCGTATGCCCCAGACCCGTCAAGACCCTGACCAAAATTCAAAAGAATAAATAAATGAGTATCAGAACAGTAAGTATAATTTTAGTTCTACATCAAACATGAAACTCATACCTCACACACCTGAGAAGGTTATCAGAAACCTCCAGCTTTCCCCTGGATAAAAACATGGACTGCCTAAAGGTTTTTAAGTGCTGAAGTAAAATCCTCTGATGTGGAGTTATGCCATTTCATGTCCTCAGGCCCTGCTACAAAGAACAGACATTAAAAATTTAAACTCCAGTTGGAAGTGTAATCAGCTCGCCGCTGCCAGGCAATGAAATAATTAGTTATACTGCAGCATTCTGGAATGCAATGAGCTTGATGCATCACAAACAAACACATGCCACCAGCTGATGAAGGCAACCGCAGTCTCTAAGGTGAAACATCAAATCAATAGGAAAACTCATTCAGACATTTATAACAGCTTTTAATTTTTTAGTGGTTGGTGTTTATTAGGACATTCATATGTGTTTTATTCACTGAGAATTACAATGTCTCTCATGAGCAAGTGCAGTGCAAATAAGCAAGCAGCTTTTTATTTATGTACTACAACCCCAAATCAAAAATAAAATAAAAATGCAGTGTTCCTTACATTTACTTTGACTTTTATTTGATTGCAGACAGGATGAACCTGAAATATTTCATGTTTTATCTGGTCAACTTTATTTCATTTATTAATTTCTCCCTCTACAGTGCATAATATCAGCCAGGGTCTGTCATGGTATGGGGCTGTGTCAGTGCCTTTGGCAAAGGTAATTTACACTTCTGTGATGGCAGCATTAATGCAGAAAAGTACATTGAGATCTTCGAGCAACATATGTTGCCTTCAAGACGTCATCTTTTCCAGAGACGTCCATGCATTTTTTAACAAGACAATGAAAAATCACATACTGCACACATTACAAAGACATGGCTGCAGAAGAAGAGGGTATGGGTACTGGACTGGCCTGCCTGCTGTCCTAACCTGTCCTCAATACAGAATTTTGAAAGGAAAAATGCGACAGCGACGACCCTGTACTGTTGCACATCTTAAGATGTGTTTGCAGGAAGAATGAGACAAAATAAAAGCTGAAACACTAAATCACTTGGTCTCCTCAGTGCCAAAACGTCTTTTAAGTGTGGTGAAAAGGAATGGCAACTTTACAAAGTGGTAAATGCTTTACTGTCCCAACTTTTTTTTTGGAATGTGTTGCAGGCCTGAACTGTAGGAGTGGATGTTTATTAATAAATGAAATATGGTTGAGCATATAAAACATGAAATATCTCAGGTTCATCCTGTCTGCAATCAAATAAAATCAAAGTAAATGTAAGAAACTCATATTCATTTTTCATATCGTCCCAACTTTTTCTGATTTGGGGTTGTATAATTGTTTCCTCAATGTGTCTGTTACACAAAACAGAAACTTGCATAACCTATTTTCTATTTATGTACTAAAATCTAGGCTGCCGAGTAACATTTTTCATTCTATTTCATTTCAATCAACTGCTTTATTTTGGTAAGGGTCGCAGCAGGTCCAGTTCCATTGGGAGCCCCCCTCCCAGACAAGTCAAGTCAAATTTATTTGTATAACGCTTTTTACAATGGACATTGTCTCAAAGCAACTTTACAGAATCCAGGACCAACATACCAAAAACCACTGTTGAGCAAGCCGAGGGCAACAGTGGCAAGGAAGAAAAATACAGGAAACAGACTCAGCAGGGACCCCCATCCTCCTTGGGTGGCCTGGAGGATAATTTGAATAAATAGGATTTACACAAATCGTACATACACAAAATTAAATTGAACTTGATGGTCTTTATTATTCAGTCTAGTCTATGATAAAGGGAACTATCATATCTAGCAGGAGCAGCATTGTTGGCACAACAGTCTCAACTTGCAGTCTTAAACCTCAGGTAAACAGGTTTCCGCCAGAAGAGTAAAATACCAGTTCTGCAGAGAGTAGCATGAGACTCCGGCACCCCTAATTATTACAGCATAACTAAAAAGGAGAGTGAGCAGGTAACAAAGTCATTAAGGCTTTAACAGGACATCACAGCCCACCTCACCCACCATCATCAAATCTGACTGATCGGACAAGAGAGGCAAAACGCTGGCAACCCAACATCCCTGATCACCACAAGTTTCTATGACCTAGAACCCCCAAGCTCTGCTAAATCTAAAATAGAGGTGGGCAGCTCCAGTCCTAGGGGTCAGAAATCAGGCACAGGCAGAAGCCAACACGCAGCAAATCTGACAAACATGAGAGCACCAGACTGCCCAGACCCCCAGGATCTGAGCCACACAGACATCATGTCTGTGTCTGTCACCCCGACCACAGACAAGGTAGATGCTCCCAGACAGTTATAAGATATTTAATTATCCAAGTGTAGGCACAACAGGGCAACCCAAGGAATGGTCAGGAAACAGGCAAGACAACCAAGGGCACATATACAAGGGCAATATCGAGAACTGTAATCAAACTATGTGATGCAGACCCTCTATGCATTGCTGGATTGGATGATGGTAATGACAAAGATGCCATGTGGTTGGCTGCTGATTCCTGGGAAATGGAGTCTATAGATGGATTCCCTGAATTTCCAGAATTAGCAGGAGGAATTAGGAGGTTGGATGCTTCAGGAATGGTAGGCATTGTTACAGTGTAGATGTCTAGCTGGCCAATAGCAATGCTCAAATTCGAACCCAGATCTCAGAACTGGTGGGCTGGTGTAATAGACCTCTGTGCCAACCAAACACCTCTAAGTAACATTAACCAAGCCTTTGTTTCTGTATTCCTATGTATTTTTTTCATGTTTGACCTACACTTATACACTGATCAGCCATAACATTAAAACCACCTCCTTGTTTCTACACTCACTGTCCATTTTATCAGCTCCACTTACCATATAAAAGCACTTTGTAGCTCTACAATTACTGACTTAGTCCATATGTTTCTCTGCATGATTTGTTAGCCAACTTTCATGCTGTTCTTCAATGGCCAGGACTCTCCCAGGATCACTACAGAGCAGGTATTATTTAGGTGGGGGATCATTCTCAGCACTGCAGTGACACTGACCTGGTGGTGGTGTGTTAGTATGTGTTGTGCTGGTATGAGTGGACAAGACACATCAATGCTGATGGAGTTTTTAAACACCTCACTGTCACTGCTGGACTGAGAATAGTCCACCAACCAAATATATCCAGCCAACAGCGCCCCATGGGCAGCGTCCTGTGACCACTGATGAAGGTCTAGAAGATGACCAACTCAAACAGCAGCAATAGATGAGCGATCGTCTCCGACTTTACATCTACAAGGTGGACCAGCTAGGTAGGAGTGTCTAATAGAGTGGGCAGCGAGTGGACATGGTATTTAAAAACTCCAGCAGCGCTGCTGTGTCTGATCCACTCATACCAGCACAACACACACTAACACACCACCACCATGTCATTGTCACTGCAGTGCTGAGAATGATCCACCATCTAAATAATACCTGCACTGTGGGGGTCCTGACCATTGAAGAACAGGGTGAAAGCAGGCTAAAATAGTATGTAGAGAAACAGATGGACTACAGTCAGTAATTGTAGAACTACAAAGTGCTTCTATATGGTAAGTGGAGCTGATAAAGTGAACAGAGTGTAGAAACAAGGAGGTAGTTTTAATGTTATAGCTGATCAGTGTACATTGACTCGATTGCCTGATTGTGTGTTGACCAGTGCTGCAGAATTCAGCTTTGATACCTGTACCTACCTTAGTAAAACACTTGCTGAGCTGCAGCACTTTCATGCAGAAAGCAAGGTCCATGAGGACATGGTTTAATGAGTCAGTACATAAGCAAATGTGTAATGGCTTGCGATAAATTGAATCTTTGCCAAGGGTGCATTTCTGTAGTGTGTCCAGTCGTTTTACATCTGTTCTGTAGCCACTGTGTGCCTTATATGGGTAGTAAAATGGTTGATTAAATTAGTGGCAAAGTAACATTTAGTCAACTAACATTTTTTTATTTTTTTGTGTCATGTTTCACATTGGGATATTTTACAAACTCTAAAGTCTACTTAAATTTAGGTTCTGCTGCAACTATTAAAATGGACAACTGATCCTCGGACGGAGGGTATTACACGTGCGGTAGGCAGTATGTTAGAAAGACTTTGTCCCAATACATGTTCAACATTATATATAGTTGGCAGTTGTAGCTCAGTGGTTAAGGTACTAGTAATCAGAAGGTTGCCGGTTCAAGCCCCACTGCTCCGGAGCAAGGCCCTTAGCCCTTAATTGTTCAAGCTGTATTCAGTATTAATTGTTTAGCTCAGCGGTGCCTATTCTTTCGTGGCCTGAGATCTACTATTTTCATTCGACAGGTCATCAAGATCTTTTTTAAGGTTGGCCTCATCATTTTTCAAAAAAAGCTTTGAAGTTTTTCTTTTAAATGCGCTTCAGTTGCCTATATTGATATTAAGCATTACAGGGCAAGCGACTGAAAAATCACACTAACCTTATTCTGATGATTTGCACTGAATGGTGTCAGTCAGGTTTATGTAGTCTGGACAATAGCTGCTGATGCCAATTCTCAAGCAGTCTTCCAAGTTTATTAGTAATGGTGGACCGATATTTAGACTTCATTATTTTTATGTGGGAAAAGGCTGATTCACTGAAGTAGGTAGATCCAAAAAATTCTGTCAAATATGTGGCACATTTATGTTTGGATATTTTTCCTCAGACAGCAAGTTCCAAAATTGTCCAGCAGAGGCCCTTGACTTCATATGAATGTCAGATTGTAGGCTTAAAATTTCTGTATGTAACATGAGATCTGAATATTCTCCGTCAGCTTCTTCCACGTATAAAAGAAACAGCCGTCTTTGCAGTGTTCTTGCCCGAATCGAACCGTTTTTGGTTTCTTTGTGCTTGGTTGTGCACTTATCGTCACAAACAGTGTAGGTCACAAAAAGTGTAGGTCACAAAAGGAAAAATGCAAAAATTGTGCAAACTGGCTACTGATGAATGAAAACTTTCTAAATTAACAGTGCTTTAGGCGGGCTGAGGCATAGCTATGGAAACAAACCGCAAATTAAAGAAACAGTGGCCACATTTCATGTCAATCACGTTGACCTGTTTAAATGAGGCGCGATCTACCAGTGTGCACTGTGCGATTGACGTATTGGGCACCCTTGGTTTAGCCCACCTTACTAGACATGGATGAAAATAGAGACCAATAAATCTTTATACGTTTTTAACTAGCAATTAGGGCCAAATTTTACAGTATTTAAAAAGATAAACTCTCTTCAGCTCTGAAGAATTGTATTGTATTTGTATTTTTTTTTTTTTTGTACAAAAATCGTTTGTAGACTACCATCAATGCATGTTTCAGATTCAATCATTTCTCTCTATGAAAGCCACTCAGATTCTTGTTCAATTGTTTGTCATCTCGAGGCTCTACTGCTGCAAGGTGCTTCTATGTTCATTATTAAATACCAGCAATTGATTCAAAAATGCAGTTGCCCACCTGGTTTTCAACCAAGCCACATCACCCAAATGTTGTGTTCTCTTCACTGGCTTCCTGGAGCTGCAAAGCCAAAAATGGACCAGCTCCAGTCTACCCCAGAGAACTCATAAAACACAGTACACTGTGTACTGTACACTTTCTGAACTGTACTGTTCCTCACTATGTAACCTCGAGCCACAAGTCTAGCCCGTCTTGATCCACCATTAGAACTTGAGAAAGACAGTCAAAATCTTTTTCATAAACTCCTACATATTTAAATGTAAGTTTTTATTTAGTGCTGTCACTGTCATCTGAATTTAGCTAGATTGATTACACCCATTACATGAAACAGTGCTCTCTCTTTTTCTCTCTCTCTCAGGTCAGATGTAATCCAAAAACACTAACACAGGTTTGTTAGTAATTAGAAGCTGCTGGATAATAGGTGACACTGTCTTCAGTAATTAGCAAAGTACATTTACATGTTTGTACATAGGATACAGATTGTACAGAGGCTGCTTAGAAACAGATACAAATCCTGATAATTACCCATGATATGCTTTGCAGCAATAGGCAATAACAACCACTAATAAGGAATTAGGAGCCCATGCCAGAAAGTGATGATAAATTATATAACTTTTTACACCACTAAATTAATCTTGTTGCTGTATGTACAACTCCACATCAGAAAAAGTTGGGACAGTATGAAAAATGCAAATAAAATAAAAATGCAGTGTTCCTTACATTTACTTTGACTTTTATTTGATTGCAGACAGTCTAAACCCAAGATATTTCATGTTTTATCTGCTCAACTTCATTTCATTTGTAAATAAACCTCCATTCCTGCATTTCAGGCTTGCAACACATTCCAAAAAAAGTTTGGACAGGGGCAATTTAGGGCTAGTAATGAGGTGAAAAAACTAAATAATTTTGTGATTTCAAACAGGTGATGTCAGCAGGTGATTGTAATCATGGTTTGGTACAAAAGCAGCATCCAGGAAAGGCTTTGATAAGTAAAGATGATCAGAGGATCTCTAGTTTGTCAACAAATGTGAGAGAAAATTATTGAAATGTTTAAAAACAATGTACCTCAAAGAAAGATTGGATAGGATTTGCATGTTTCTCCCTCTACTGTCCATAATATCATTAAACAATTCAAGGAATCGGGAGGAATTTCAGTGCGTAAAGGTCAAGGGTGTAATTTTAAGCTGAACAATGGCGATCTTCGTCATCCTTTCCTTTCCATCCTTTCCATGCATTTTTCAACAAGACAATGCAAAACCACATGCTGCACACATTACAAAGGCATGGCTGCGGAGGAAGAGGTTACAGGTACTGGACTGGCCTGCCTGCAGTAGGGAATAAAGAATGTGTGGAGAATTTTAAAAGGAAAAATGCAACAATGACGACCCCGTACTGTTGCACATCTTAAGATGTGTTTGCAAGAGGAATGGGACAAAATAAAAGCTGAAACACTAAATCACTTGGTCTCCTCGGTGCCAAAACGTCTTTTAAGTGTGGTGAAAAGGAATGGCAACATTATGAAGTGGTAAATGCTTTACCGTCCCAACTTTTTTTGGAAACATGAAATATCTCAGGTTCATCCTGTCTGCAATCAAATAAAAGTCAAAGTAAATGTAACAAACTCCATGCTGTCCCAACTTTTTCTGATTTGGGGTTGTATATTTTTGGTCAGAGGATTTGATCAGATTTAAATTATAGTCCCAAGACCTCCATAACATACGTCACAAAGTGTACATAAGCTTTTGACTTACAAAAATTATGCCCAATGTTGCTGCATCAGTGTCATTCATGCTTAAATAAAAGACTTATTAGCAATAAGTGTGTTAGATACAGTTTAATAATTAAATCATCCCTATTATGCTCTGTGCTTTAGTCACTGGCAGTGACACATTTTGGTTCCACCTTCTTAATGCATCTTTCTCTGAACATTGTGAATGTTAGTTCTTACGTCTCTTCACAGAGGACCAAGTATTACAAATTGGCTGCTCTTAAATGTTTCAAAAATATTAAATTGCATAAAGAAAAAATCTAATGAAAGCAGATTAAATTATTAGTAGCCCAAAAGTTAAGACAGTCTGTCTTATGATTTAAGACAGTTTAATATTTACAATTAAATTAGTAAAATGCAGACAAATGAGCAGTACTTATGGACCTGTACACACTCTAAGATCCACTTTTAATTACATAATGGTGCTAAAGAAATAATGGTCTGGGACTTTTTTTAAGCCTGGCAACTTGGTTTAACTAAAGAAAAATTCCAAACCTACAGTATACAGTACTAATACAAATACATTTATGGCATTTAACAGATGCTTTTATCCAAAGTAACCTACAGTTGTGACCTAATACAATTTTAGCAATACAATTTAAGGGCCTTGCTTAGGGGCCCAGCAGTAGTACAGTAGACCCTTGAGTTACAAACTGTTTACCATACAAACATTTTGGGTTGCGAACGATCTTTCTCAACTTAACGTACGAACAAATTTTGGATTACGAACTGAAATTCGCGAAACACGTGACGTCACGAACAAGACCATCTCTCTCTATATACATACAGTGAGTGAACATTCGAAAATTTTTCCGGTGTTTTCTTTATATTTTGTAAAATTCAATATTAAAAAATCCCCAAAGAAGGTGCAGAGAACGCGTAGCGGTGAGAAAATGAACAAATCTATTAATATTTGTTGTTGTATAATTACTCCTGCCAGTAGCTGTCACTGTGTATCAGACAGCGGGGACAGTGATTAAGAGAGAAAAAGGAAGTCGGCTCAGTAAAGTATTCTTTCTTTTGTGCAATTACACCTACAAAATACAACACTATTGAAATAAAAAAAGAAATAATAGAGAAATATGAGAGTTATTGTTGTTTCTGGTAGATACATTTTATATAAAAGAAGAAAATTTATTATGGTGTATAGTACAACACGTACTGTAGTGTAGTGTTTTTTATGTACAGTACAGTACTACTGTGTATTGTTGTTTATTATTGTTTATTACTGTAATGTCTATTCTATAATTTGAGATTTAAGGGAAAATATACTTGTATTTATAACAAAAAAGAGCATTTAAGACATTAGAAAGGTTAGATAAGGGGGTGGTTTGGGAGGTCTGGCACAGATTAATTCTATTTACATTATTTCTTATATAAAAAATAGGTTTAACTAACGAACATTTTGACTTAAGAACAGCCCTTCGGACCCAATTAAAATCGTAAGTCAAGGGTCTACTGTATATTGGTTATGGTGGAGCTCAAACCAGCAATTTTCTGATTACTAGTCCAGAGCTCTAATCACTGAGCTACCACTACGCTAATACAAAGTATTAAGTATTAGAACTTGACTTGATGCTTAGAGCCCTGACTTCAACCCTACCTAACAGCTCTGAAAAAAATATAATCCAGGCCTTATCATCTTAAATTTGTGCCCAACCTGCTATTCTATAAAATCTAATTAAAAAAGACCTTCTGAAGAGCTAAGGCTGCAAAAACAAATTAAGAAATTATGATGATCACAATGGAAATTTAAATGATATTTAAATGCTTTTTAACTTGTAATGTACTGTTCATATAGTATACTTTATGGCAGAATCCATACATTTAGAATCCATACACTATCCATACATTTAGAGAGGGGACAACTGAAAAAATATATTTTTAAAGTTTCAGTATAAAATAAGACTTAAATAATAATTAAATTAATAAATAGTAAAGTGGCATGTGACAGTGAGGTGTTTAAAAACTCCATCAGCTCTGCTGTGTCTTATCCACTCATACCAGCACAACACACACTAACACACCACCACCATATCAGTGTCACTGCAGTGCTGAGAACGATCCACCACCCAAATAATACCTGTTTTGTGGTGGTCCTGGGAGAGTCCTGACCATTGAAGAACAGCATGAAAGAGGAACAAAGCATGCAGAGAAACAGATAGACTACAGTCAGTAATTGTAGAACTACAACGTGCTCCTATATGGTAAGTGGAGCTGATAAAATGGACAGTTAGTATAGAAACAAGGAGGTGGTTTTAATGTTATGGCTGATCGGTGTATATTCATATATTCTTATACATACACATACCAGGGGTTGGACAAAATAACTGAAACACCTGGTTTTAGACCACAATAATTTATTAGTATGGTGTAGGGCCTCCTTTTGCGGCCAATACAGCGTCAATTCGTCTTGGAAATGACATATACAAGTCCTGCACAGTGGTCAGAGGGATTTTAAGCCATTCTTCTTGCAGGATAGTGGCCAGGTCACTACGTGATGCTGGTGGAGGAAAACGTTTCCTGACTCGCTTCTCCAAAACACCCCAAAGTGGCTCAATAATATTTAGATCTGGTGACTGTGCAGGCCATGGGAGATGTTCAACTTCACGTTCATGTTCATCAAACCAATCTTTCACCAGTCTTGCTGTGTGTATTGGTGCATTGTCATCCTGATACACGGCACCGCCATTGGATGCACATGGTCCTCCAGAATGGTTCGGTAGTCCTTGGCAGTGACGCGCCCATCTAGCACAAGTATTGGGCCAAGGGAATGCCATGATATGGCAGCCCAAACCATCACTGATCCACCCCCATGCTTCACTCTGGGCATGCAACAGTCTGGGTGGTACGCTTCTTTGGGGCTTCTCCACACCGTAACTCTCCCGGATGTGGGGAAAACAGTAAAGGTGGACTCATCAGAGAACAATACATGTTTCACATTGTCCACAGCCCAAGATTTGCGCTCCTTGCACCATTGAAACCGACGTTTGGCATTGGCACGAGTGACCAAAGGTTTGGCTATAGCAGCCCGGCCGTGTATATTGACCCTGTGGAGCTCCCGACGGACAGTTCTGGTGGAAACAGGAGAGTTGAGGTGCACATTTAATTCTGCCGTGATTTGGGCAGCCGTGGTTTTATGTTTTTTGGATACAATCCGGGTTAGCACCCGAACATCCCTTTCAGACAGCTTCCTCTTGCGTCCACAGTTAATCCTGTTGGATGTGGTTTGTCCTTCTTGGTGGTATGCTGACATTACCCTGGATACCGTGGCTCTTGATACATCACAAAGACTTGCTGTCTTGGTCACAGATGCGCCAGCAAGACGTGCACCAACAATTTGTCCTCTTTTGAACTCTGGTATGTCACCCATAATGTTGTGTGCATTGCAATATTTTGAGCAAAACTGTGCTCTTACCCTGCTAATTGAACCTTCACACTCTGCTCTTACTGGTGCAATGTGCAATTAATGAAGATTGGCCACCAGACTGGTCCAATTTAGCCATGAAACCTCCCACACTAAAATGACAGGTGTTTCAGTTATTTTGTCCAACGCCTGTACATGCATGTGTACACACATATATCTACATACACACATGGCTACATTTAGGACCCTCAGTCTTTAGCTACAAAGGTGTAGAGCCTAATGGCTCTGGGGACAAAGGACCTTCTTAGCCTGTCCGTGGAACAGTTCTGTGACAGCAGTCTGTCACTGAACATACTCCTCTGTTATATGATAACTGTATGTACTGGATTGTATATTCAATCCCTAATTATTAATATGCTACACACAGTTGTTCTGTGGCTGTTATACTGCTGAAATCTCAAGCGACTCTGCATACAGATGTTCCCAGCTGTCCATCAAGCACAGTAACTGAAAGTTTCTCTGTCAGTTATCATCCCAGCCATCAACTATTTCTGGTAAAACTACTGTCAAAATGTTGGTATGATGTGTGTTGATGTGAGTATGAATGAGAGGGCATATGCAGAAAAGGAAATGAACAACACTCAGTAGCGAACCATGACTGTTAAACATCTGCCCTGTATCCCCTCCACCAGCCCGAACAAGATTGTACCATTAACATATAAACAAGGTATTATTTGAAAGCGTAGAATACCTACTTTTCAGCCATTTTAGCCTATATTATATGAGGAATCTTCACACTTTTCCACACTTTTATATTTTGGTTGGAAACGGTGATTGTGGGAGGAGCAGTAATTGATCGTGTCTAAGAGACTGAGAGAGAGCTTATAGTCTGCATTTAGCCCCATCTGTTTTCCACCTTTTTGGACGCTCAAAGAAGCCTTAAGGGGAAGAAGATTTTCATGTGATGATGATGCAGTCTACTATGCAAAGGATTGTGGCAACCGTTTGGGACAGACCTTTTCTGGTCTTACATGACTTCTCCTGTGCACAAAACACTGGACACAAAGATAGCAAATTAAAGCCAAAAACACATTCCTTTATACCAGTGGTTCCCAAACCAGAGGTTTTCTGTCACGCCCCCCTTTGGAAGATGAAAATCTGTCATGCCAATACAAAAATAGGCCAATTTTAACTTTGTTGAAATACAGTAGTGTTCAAAAAAATAGCAGTGATTTAAAAAAAGTTAATAAAGCACAAAATCATTCTAATAACTTTTATTTCCATAAATGCAAATGCACTGAAAATACTACACTTTCAATTCTAAATCAAAACATTTAAAAAATTTAGCCAGTTTGTGTTCATCATTTACAGAAAATTAAGAAAAATGAATATTAGGCTGTTCAGAAAAATAGCAGTGCCAGCATTTTTCTCAAAAAATGTATCTATAAACTAAAAATGTTTGAGGTTTAACTTTAGTTTAAATTACTGAACGAATATTTAGTGGCATTACAATTGTTTCCGAGATCTGTGTTGCATGGAGTCGACCAACTTCTGGCACCTCTGAACAGGTATTCCAGTCCAGGATGATTAGACTACATTCCACAGTTCTGCAATTTTGGGTTTTGCCTCAAAAGAACACATTTCAGATATCAGCCCACAAGTTCTCTATGGGACTGAAGTCAGGAGATTGGGCTGGTCACTCTATTACCTCAATCTTGTTTGTCTGTAACCAAGATGTTTTGGGTCATTGTCATGTTGAAACACCCATTTTAAGGACATTTCTTTTTCGACATAGGGCAACATGAACTCCTCAAGTATTCTGATATATTTAAATTGATCCATGATCCCTCGTATGTGATAAATAGGTGTAACACCATGGTATGAAAAACATCCTCATATCATAGTTTTGTACCACCATGCTTTACTGTCTTCACAGTGAACTTTGGCTTGAATTCAGTGCTCAAGGGGCGTCAGACATACTGTCTACAGCCACTAGACCAAAAAAATACAATTTTGCTTTCACCAGTCCACAAATGTTGAGCCATTTCTATTTGGACCAGTTAATGTGTTCCTTGGCAAATTTGAACCCATTCAGGACACGTCTTTTTCTTAACAACGGGACTTTGCAAGGAGTTCTTGCTGGCAAATTGGCTTCACTTAATCATCTTCTGTACTCACTGGTAACTTCAGATGTTCCTTGATCTTTCTGAAGCTGAACCTTTGCCATTTTGGCTATTCTTCGATCCAATTGAACAGTAGTTCCACGCTTCCTTCCATGTCTTTCAGATTTTAGTTGTCACTTCAAGACATTTGATTATTTTAGCTGAGCAGCCTATCATTTGCTGCACTTCTCTGTATGTTTTTTCCCTCTACTATCAACTTTTTAATCAAAGTACGCTGTTCATCAGAACAATGTCTGAAACAACCCATTTTATCCAGTATTTCAGAAGGAAATGTGCTATGATCAACCTGTGCAACATTTGCCACCTTCCTAAATAAAATAAGTGCCAAAATTGACACCCATTCTTCTGCAGAATGAATGACTTCACCAATTGAAATTCTCTGTCTTCATTGAACAACCCACTTTCAATCAATGCTTCGATTACTCAGAATGAGCGGCATGCATGTGCTAATTGTTGTGTTTGTTTTGTTTTCATTACTCTACTACACTTTCAAGTAAAATTTTTGCTATGTAGAAAAAGCATTTCTACTAAAAACAGTGATTTATGCATACAGAAAAAGATAACCCAGACGTGGCCATTCTCTCCCTGGACGCTGAAAAAGCTTTTGACAGGGTGGAATGGCCATATTTATTTGAAGTATTGCATAGATTCGGTTTTGGAGCCTCTTTTATAGATTTAATTCGACTTATGTATCGTAAGCCAGTTGCGGTAGTACTGACAAATAGTATTATATCTGAACCCATCAGTTTATATAGAGAAAATCGCCAGGGCTGCCCCTTGTCACCTCTTTTGTTCTCATTAGTAATTGAACCGTTAGCAATGGCTATAAGAACACATCCTGACATAACGGGAATAAATGTGGGTGGATATGAATATCGTATTTCCCTGTATGCAGACGATGTTATTTTATTTATGACAAACTTAGCTCAATCTCTGCCTTCTCTAGTGAATATTCTGGGTCTTTTTGGAAGTTTTTCGGGATATAAAGTTAACAGCAACAAATCAAACATTTTATATCTAAAGGAGTCGGAGAGGATTAATCCACCCTGTTACTCCTCCTTTCAGAACTCACCACATGGTTTCACTTACCTTGGAATAAAAATTACACCAAATATAGATGAAATAGTGGCGGAAAATTATAATCCTATTTTAAAAACTGTCTTAGAAGAATTAGAAAGATGGAACAGTCTCCCTATATCGTTAATTGGCCGTATTAATATTATAAAAATGAACGTTCTACCTCGATTTCTTTATCTCTTTCAATCTATTCCATTAAATCCACCATCTTATTTATTTAACAAACTAAAGAAGAATATCACAAAATTCATCTGGAATAATAGACGGCCAAGACTTCGACTCACCTTATTACATCTCCCTTGTGACAGGGGAGGACTTCAAATCCCAAATTTCTGTTGGTATTACTGGGCAGCACAGATTAGGGCAGCTATGTGTTGGTTTTTAGAGAATCCCTCAATCCCATGGGTTGTAATAGAAAAATTAACTACTTCAGAGCTGCCACTTCATCTTTACATTTACTCAAAACCGTTGGATAGCTTACTGAACGATACCCATAACCCTCTTGTTAGAAACACCATTAAGGTTTGGTATGAAGTTCAGGAACATTTGGGCACTGAAAGTAGTTTGTCAGCATTTACACCAATTTGGGGAAATGATATGTTCCCTCCTGGTAGAAATGATCCTGGATTTAAGATGTGGGCGAATAAGGGATTAAGTAAAGTGATGGATCTATATGGTGAAAATAACTTGCTCTATACATTTGAAGAAATTGGCAAGAAATTTCATATTCCCACAAAACATTTCTTTAAATATCTACAAATTAGAAGTTATATCCTAGCCTCGCAATAAAATCTGATAATAAACCTGCGCTGTCTTTACTTGAAAAAACAGTTCTGGAATACTCCTCTGGCAAGGGTCAGATATCTCTTATATATAATATTTTAAATAATAACTGTAAAGAATCTTCAGAGAAGAAAAAAATAGCTTGGCAATCAGACCTGAAGGTAGAGATTGCTGATGAAGAATGGAAAAAGGTGTGTCATGATTCACAGTCACACTCTATAAATACTAGACTCAGACTGATACAATACAAGTGGATTATGCGAGTATATTATTGCCCATATCTGTTGCACAAGTTTAATAACAATAACCCGGATACATGTAGTAAGTGTGATGTGGAGGTAGGAACATTATTTCATTGTATGTGGGAATGTAGTTATATTAATAATTTTTGGAAGAGTGTAATAGAAATTATGTCTCTGGTTACCTCCATTAAGCTGCCTTTCTGTCCAAAACTATGTATTCTGGGTTTATTCCCAGAAAATACAACAATATCGAGTGTGAACAAAAAACTAATCAATATATGCCTCCTCCATGCAAAACACAGTATATCTTGTAAGTGGAAAAACATGGAACCACCAACAGTGGGTCAGTGGCTGAAATCTCTCTCTCAGTGTATGGCCATGGAAAAACTGACATTTGCAAAGAAAAAGAAGTTATATCAATTTTGGAAGATCTGGAGTAAATTTTACCAGTTTTTGGAAAAGGAGACAACTAGAGAGTTCTTGGATAATTAATATATGCTAATGATATCTGATTTTGTGAATTTTTCTGATGTAATACCACTTCTGTACTTTTCTTGATCACTGCATTTTTTTTTTTTTTTTTTTTTTTTATAATTTTTTTTATAATTTTTTATTTTTTTAATTATTATTTATTTCTTTTTCCTTGTGTTATTGTTTTGTTGTAGATGTGTATGTAGATGTGTAAGTATGTATAATGTTAATGTGTGATGTTATGTTAAAAAAAAAAACTGATTTATCAGGTCAATGGTGTTGGACTGCTATTTTTTTGAACACCACTGTAACTTAAAAAATCATGAATGTTCCTTTCACCTTTATATCAGTCATTTCTGTTGTACTTGACTTTATCAAACCACTTTTTGACATATCACTAAACTGCTCCTTCAATCAGTCTGCTATTTCAAAAACAAAAAAATTTGCAAACACTTTGCAAAAAAGATAACAAAGTTCAATCTGTGCCAATTTGTGAGAGTTCAGGTCTTATCACTGTATTAGTGGCTGTTTTTCGTTTTATCCCTGTCAATTACCTCTCCATTCTGTACATCTAGACCAGGGGTTTACACACTTTCGTGGCTTGAGATCTACTGGTTCAGTCTACAGGTCATCACCATCTACTTTTTACAGTCCCCTCATCATTTTTCAAAAAAAGCTTTGAAGCTGTTTAAAACGTGATTCAGTTCCTGTATTGATATTCAGCTTTACAGGGCAAGTGACTGATAAATCACACTGACTTTATTCTGATGATTTGCTCTAAATGGTATCAGTCAGGTTTATCTGGACAGGAGCTGCTGATACTGATTCTCAAGCAGTTTTTCAGGTGTTCATCAGTAAGTATGGACCCATATTTACATTTCATTATTTTCATGTGGGAAAAGGCAGTTCCAAATTGTCCAGCAGAGGCCCTCTACTTCATATAAATGTCAGATTGTAGGTTAAAATTTCTTCCTCAGAAAACTTTATAAATTAGCGCTGCTTTATGCAGGATGAGACGTAGTCATGGTAACAAACCGCAAATTAAACAAACAGCGGCCACATTTCATGTCAGTCACGCTGAGCTGTTAAAATGAAGCGCGATCTACCAGCTACTGTGTGATCGATGTATTGGGCACCTCTGATCTAGACTCTCGGTCAGAATGAATCCTGACAGACCTGAAAACACGGTTTGTTTATCGTCCACCGTAAAAAAATTCCGACGTCAAAA